>NC_045774.1:76955500-78211808 GCF_008692025.1 Phocoena sinus | reverse complement strand
AGCCTTCAGGATTTGCAAGAAATAAGAAGGGTTCTCAGTAAAACCCTGAGGCATTACTCTCCAGATGAATTCTTTTTCTTCCCCAAAGAAAGCAAAAATGTATTGGCTAGCTTCATCAACTGGAATACTAAAGAATGCACTGCATAAATCAGTTACAGTAAAGAATTTGCTTCTGGTGGGAATGGATGTTAGTAGTGTATGAGGGTTAGAATCAACAGAGTGGCGAGGGATATCAGTGTTTACTGCTCGGACGTCCTGAACAAACTTCCACCCTTGGCCCTTAGGTTTTCTCAGTGGTAAATTGGAAGTGTTATAGGAGTAGTACATGGATAATGCGGCATTGAGCCTTGTAATCTTCTATTCCGGATTTTATGCCTTGAAGGGCTCCTTTACTTATAGTATATTAATTAAGTTGGGGAAGAGGATTTGAAGGGTCTGTTTGAATTTTGACGGGAGGGACGATATGAATTTTGCCAACATCAGTTGGAGACTTTGCCCATAAAGAAAGTAGTTGCTGATTCAATAGGGACAGATGGTCAGTGTTTTTAAGAATCTGTTCTAGTAGTTTCAGAAACAGAACAAATAAAAGATGTCAAGTAGTAACTTAATTCACCTGATTGGTTACTTTGATGACTACTGTCAAATTTTAGAATTATTTCCCCTTTCTGGGAGAAAGAGATTCTGGCATGATACTTCTTTAAGAAATCTCAGCCCAATAAATGAGCCTAAACAAAAGGGAATAGGTTCAGAGACAGGAGCCTCTTGAGGTTCATTAGAGATCCCACTATTTGAAGTGTTTAGTACTCCGAGGAAGGGGCTGCTTTATAATAGTCGGGTTGAATACTGAGATTGCAGCTCCGGTATCAATTAGGACTGGAGGAGATTCATTGGCAATCTCAAGAAATGTTTCTCCAAGCTGACTAACAGAGCCCCCGTGGTTTCTTGGAGCCCATCACTGAGAACTGGGAGGATGTTGAAAAACCTGATTAGAGGGCGGAAAGTGTCTAAAGCACTTGTATTTGTTACAATCTCTTTTCCAATGTCCGGGCTGGCTGCAATAATAGCAGAAACTAGGAGGGTTTTGGTTCTCTGTAGGAGCCTTCATTTGCTGGAGTTGAAGATGAAGAATTTTGGCAATCTTCCTTTGTGATGACAAAGAGCTGGTTTGCCAAACTAAATCTGGAGTGAACATAGTTTCTTATTTCATCCCGGTCCTTTTCATTAGAAGGGAAAGGTCTTGTTCCAGCTCATTCATCAACATAGAGTTAAAAACTACTGGTGGAATCAACATCTGAAGGAAGATTACAATTTTCTTTAAAAATAATCTGAAGTCGATTGTAATAGTTGGCAGTGGGTTCATCAGATTTTTGTGTGTAAGCCTAAATTTGGTTCTAATCAATGGATTTTGGAAAAGCCCTAGGAAGAGTTCAGTGAAGTCACCCAGTGATTACTTGAGCCTGATAATACTGTAAGTTAGCAGACTGGTCTCCCGGTTGTAATTCTAGGTACTTTGTAGGATTTTCCCAATTAGCAGATTTCATCCACTGTTGGGCCTAGTCCTCACCAATAACTAGCTGATATAAGTCAGATGATCCACGTTGATGTTTTAATGACTATATTAAATTCCTCAGCAAATCTGTGAGGTTCTTTAGTTACTTTGGGAAAATCTTTGATTATGGCTCACAGTTCAGATTTAGTCCAAGGAATATAAGAAATCAAGAGTTTAGCATCTGGATCCTTAGAAGGCTTAATTTTAAAGGGACAGGTTCTGGCAAGTTCAGAGGAGACAGGAGTGGAGAGCGTTTCAGAGAAAAGGAAAAGTCTGGCAAGAGAATTATTATGAGGGGATCGAGGGTATAGAGGAGGCATAGGTGGTGTAGTAGGGAAGGAGGAAGATGGTGCTAGATACAAAGCTTGACACAAAGAAGCCACAGAAGAACCTGAGGTTTTGGAAGCCATTTTATCTTTTTACTTGTTTCCTTGCCTCGGGTACGCTTAAAATCTTATTTTGCAGAGAGGCAATTTTAGACTCCTGATAATGTTTGGAAGCATGAAAATACAAGTTGAAATAAACATTCCATTAAAGTCTGGAAAATTTTGAGCTATTATAATCCAATTTCGTTTTAAGGAGATTAATTTTGGGGATTTCAAAAAATTCCCCATGATGGCCATTTAAAATTCTAAATTGGCTTTGGTCAGGTCAGTCCATCTAGTTAGAAATGCACATGAGGAAGGGCCATAGTTTTTAAACATAAAATCAACTGGAGTCCGTGTAGGTGGGACACCCTTGTAATATTTAGATAACTGGAACCTTTTTTCTCAGAAGTTTTTCTCTAGAGTGAAAGAACGATTTTCTGACAGGTCAAACAGCTTACAGTATAAAAAGTTCAATTTTCAGCAGCCTGCAAGCCTGAATACCAGCCAATTCTAAGGAAAGAGCTTGGTCCCGGAGGAGCCAGGCTGAAGGCTCTTTAAGCCAGTTTCAAGGGAACAGCTCCTTCCAAAGGAACAGGCTGAAGTCTGAAAAAGTGTGCCATTTCTGAGAAGCAGTCCTTGTTCCCGAAGAAATGAGCTGAAGACATTTTCAGCCAGCTTATGTTGAAACAGTCTGATCTCAAAATAAGGCTGAAGTGCCAAACAAACACTTGCACACAGAACAAGACCTTAACCAGAAAGACAAAACCTTAAAATAGACCCCAAATAAAACTTGGAAAGCTTCAAATGCAAAGAGGGCATGAACTTGGATCCAGGAGAACTATGCACCTTCAACCCCCAGGGTCTGCAAGAAAGCAGTGAGTAACATTGGGCTCAACGTGGGTACTGCACCTGTTTGCTCAGCAGCCCTGGAACTATCAGGTACCCATACAGGCCACTAAAATGTTGACCTCAAATAAATAGGCTGCCAGATATTTCTCCAGCAAAGATGGGTTTACTCGGGATCCGCAGAGAATTTCAGCTTGAGGACTGTAACCATGGTGAGTCACCGGCAAGTCCCCATACAGCAAGGGAAGGAGAACGCTTTTATAGAGGGGGAAAGGGAAGTTGGAAGGGCTGTAGTAAACAAAGAGTCCATGGCTTTCATCGATCGAGTCCTTGACAGGAAGGAAGAGGAGTCTTTCTTCTTCCTGCTGGGCTCTGCTCTTCAGGACATGAGAGCCCGCCTTCTGATCTCCCAACTGTATTTAATTGAGGCTTCTCTTTTTTAATTTTTTACTGTTTCAACTGACTTTATAACATTTTAGAAAAATCAGATTTTAGATTTTTTGCACCATACAGCATCTCCTTGTGAAATTTATAGTAACTCAAACAGAAACTCCCTCTGGCTTCACATGACTGAGCATTTGATTAAAGTTACAGAAACTGAAATACCAGGCAACTTCTTCTAGCTCCATATGGAACATCTGCTGAAGGAAGCCTTTAGAAATCAGACAGAATTGAAATGTCATGCTCTAGGGGAAATATACACAAGACAGAATTAAATGATGAACATAAAGGGGAGAGCTCATAAGATGTAGCCTACATGTAAGCCTATTAGTTACTGGCTCAAATGTGGAGACTTCAGGAGCCAACAAAGGGGCAGGGGGTTGTGGACTTGTTTGCTTGTTTGCATTAGCCTAATACTGGGTAGAAATATCGAAGTCTAGGTGGAATAAAATTGCAGGTCATATAAAGGCTTTAAAATAACTAGTAAAATACACTGTCATTCAATCTTTAAATTTGTTTAAATGTTAAAATAGTAAATACATTTCAAAATTTCATATGAGTAAAAAGTTATACGAAGAAAAACTTTGGCATATAAATTTTCATAATTCATGAAAAAGCCATTATTTGATTTAATTTAAAGTTAAAGAACTTTAAAGAGATATTGATAAATAGAAATACATAAAATATTCTTGCTAAATTTTCAGCAAATCTATAAATGTATAACTGATAGTGACAATTGGGGTGGAAATAAGTATTTCCAAAGAGGTGTGTTACTATATCACTTAATCAATTAAGCTAGAATTTTTTCAAAGTTAAAGAAAAAGTATATTAAACCTATTGAAATCATAAAGTAAATGGTTGTTGGTACTCTCCTATTTTTGTAGAAAAATTTACTGATATCATTTTGGACCAATACCAATTTTATAACTACCAACATTTGTTATAGCTGAATACACAATTGGTAGATCATGGGTCAAATTAATAATTATTGATTGTGTCTTCCTCTCTTATAAGTTAACAAGAAAATTCCCATCAAATTAATCAAGTTTGGTGTTAAAAATGATGTTCTTGGTCATTTCTCAAAATAACCATGAGTATTACATTTTAAATATTCAAAATTATTTAAATAATTAAATAGATTTTGCAATTGTTTGATTTATATTTTACTAGTAAAATATTCTTATTTTTGGCTTTGTCTATTCAATATGAAATACCATATAGAATCAAAATTCCAGTGCTTGGTACTTCACAGAAGAATAGAAAAGTTGAACATGAAAGTCTGAGGTGTCATATAGCAAAAAGCTATGAAAGGGAAAGAAATCTGAAGAATTATGCTTTATGTTGTGTTGCAGTTGTACCACCTGATGAAATTCATATGGTTCATTAATTTCAGCAAGAGCTACAACACAAGTAAAGATTTAAGAGGTTGTAGAGATATTAGCAACTCATTGGATAATAGAAATATGTTTTCATAAAAGGCTACATCAGAAAGACTTTATTTCAAATATATGCTTCAATAAAAATACTCATACATACTCATACAGAAGTTCATGTTTGGCTTACAGGACTCTCAGTGATTTGTGCAAAGTTTAGAGATAACCAGTGGGAGAGACAGGTGTCTCTCCTGTTGCCGCTAGAAAACCATGGTGATTGAATGACTAGATGAAACTTAGTTACCCTTTTTAGTCCTTAAGGATTAAGCTTTAGGACCTGGATGTTATTTGCTGGAATGAACTCTCAGGTAATATTTTAGAATACATTCCTGTATTGAGATTAGGTACAAAAATTGTTTTTTTAGGCATTCTTCTTTCTTCAATGCCCATAAATATCTGAATTTTGTGATTGCTTATCAAGAAATAAATAGAATAGATAAACAATAAATTCAAGGTCCAGGAGAAGAATAGGAAAATTAAAACTTTTGCCTATGCACTATTGAAGTAGAGGCCAAAATGTTGAATCAAAGTAGGATGTAGTGTTTAAAGGGAAATGTATACAGAGTAAGAAATATAGAAAATGAAGCCTATCCATGTAAGATTATTTAAGAAAAAACCCCAAAGAGTCAGTGACAGAGAAATGTTGAAGCCACTGTTCCAGCCCATGCAGTTAATTGACTGTAGCATTCCAGGTATGCGGAATTCAGAATCAAAGCTAGACAGAGCCTCACCTCTCCAGCTTTCCAGAAGTTTGTAGAATAAAGAAATGAAAAAAGTATAATAAAATCACAAAGTACAGTATATCACCTGTGTTTTGGCTTCTTAGTGATGTTGAAAGATGCAGCTTTCTTTCACACAGAACATTTCCTCTACACAACAATTTGTATAGTTATTAGGAGTTAGATGTAATTAGCACTTGTCATTAAAATATATCCCAAATTGGATCTATCAGTTTGAGTTAAATTGTATTTCACTTAGAATTTATAACTGTGTGTTATAAAGTGTTATTCCATTTCCATAAAATGGAAAGCAGATAAAATCTGGAAGATTTGAAGTACTTATTAACTTTTGAGTTGGTTAATTCTTTAATGAAGTTAATGAGACTAGGAATTTATATGATGTTGGGGAAAGTTCTAAAATGAATTTTTGTAGACTTACTCCAAGTCAGTGGTCACATTTTAAGAAGCAATTCTTTCATAGATATAAACCAAACAAAACATGTCATTTACCTAAGCAATTTATCAGTGGTAGCCCATATATATATATTTTGTGAGGGGGGCACACTGCATGGAGTGTGGGATCTTAGCTCCCCGACCAGGGATCGAACCTGTGCCCCCTGCAGTGAAAGTGCAGAGTCCTAACCACTGGTCCTCCAGGGAATTCCCTAGACTTATATTTTTAATTTGACAATTTTGCTGATTACTTTAGTACAAAAATGACTCACTACCATTAACTTTTTAAGAAAGAAAATCAATTCTAATAATGTATTCCTATATGAAATTTTATATGGTTGCAATCATGTCTTCTTCCCACAACTCAAGATTTGGGGAGAATATACAACTCAATCTAAATCACTGGGTTAGGGACTGTATTTGAAAGAAGGTACAATTTTTTCCTTATCACTTATAAAATTATTATCCAAATATACACCTAGCTAAATTTTATTTGGAGTTGAAAAAAAGACATAAAATATATAAGCTGGAGGGATCCCTGTCGCTTTAGATACTGCCTGATGATGGAGTACCCATGGGTCTGCATATAAGCATGTTAGTGAGAAGGCAAATGAGAACCAAGTTTGCACATTTCTCCTGTCATAGCAACTCTGGTTGGCTAGCAGAGCACTTGACTACATTGATTCATTACTTGTATTTATATGACCAGTGCCAATAGGAAGATTACCATATTGGCAGTACAAAAACACTCAAGTATTTGGTTTGGATGTATATATTTAAATATTTCTACAAATCAACAATAACAAACTCTTTCTTCATTTGTTTTCTCTCTTTACCCTAATTACTGCCCCATATGTCTCTTGGGGCTGCCTCACCTAAAACCATACGAAGCCTGTACTTCTGATTCTGTGTATTATAATGTAATTTTAATATGGAGAACCAGATGTTTTATTTCTGCTATGTCACTGCTATTTTTGATGTTAAGTAAACCTGTTCTAAATCTCTTTTAAAAATTAGGCCATTCTGGATTTCTTAATTTTTTTAAAATCAAAATGGACTTTTCTCTTGTTCTTTATCTCTTTGCTTCTTTTTCTTTCTGCTTTGATCTAATTTTCCTTTTCTTTTTTTTTTTCACATTTACTATGGTTTGCTTTCTCTTTTTTATTCCCTGAGGGGGTAAAATGCTCAGAGGGGCTTGTTTCTTTTCTAAACATAGTTTTCTCTTCTTTCTTTGCCTAACTCTCCATTTTTGTGGCTATATCAACTTTATATTTTCCTACAAACTATTCTGGATAATTTTTCTCCTCCAGTACTGTACTTGTTAGTTATTGCTGTATAACAAATTTCCCCTAAAATCGTCAGGTAAAACAACAATGACCGTGTATTACCTCACCCCATTTCTGTAGATTAGGAATTCAGGACAGTTTAGCTGGGTGGTTCTGACTGGGAATCTTTCATGAATTCCAGGCAAGATGTCAGTGGAGGCTTGACTGAGTCTGAAGGATCAACCTCCTGACTAGTCAGCGTTCTCCAGAGAACAGAACCAAAAGCTTGTAAAAGAAAACTTATTATGAAGAATTGGCTCACGTGATTATGGTGGCAGAGATGCCCCATGATCTGCTGTCTGTAAGCTGGACACCCAGGAAAGCCAGTGGTGTAATTCAGTCCCAGTCCCAATGCCTGAGAACCAGCAGTGGGGTTCGATGAGGTAAATCCCAGCCCAGTGGTAGGAGAAGAAGAGATGAGATGTCTCAGGCTTAAGTAATGAGGCAGAAAAAAGGGACAAATTCCTCCTTTGTCTGCCTCCTTGTCTAATAGATCCTCAACAGATTAGATGATGCCCACCCAGAGTGGAGAGGGAAATTTAATTTATTGAGTCCACCAATTCAAATTCTGCTCTCATTCAGAAACACCCACATAGACATACTCAGAAAGAATGTTTACCAGGTATCTGGGAATCCCTGATGTATTTAAGTTGACACATAAAATTAACTGTCACAACCAAGGAGGCTCACTCATATTCCTGACAAACTAGTTCTGGTTATTGGTGGGAGGCCTCAGTCCCTTGCGATGTGTTTTTCTCCGGAGGGTAAAGTTCCTCATTATATGGCCAGTCACTTCATCCAGGTAAGTGATCCAAGAAAGAGCAAGGTACAAGCTGCAATGTCTTTTGTGGCTTAGCCTCAGAAGTCACACTATTGGTTACCCAGGTCATCCCACCTCGGTGTAGTAGATACCACACAGGGTATGAACACCAAGAAGCAAGAGTCATTAAGAGCCATCTTAGGGGCTAGTTACCATAAATACACACACTATATGATTTTTCCTCATCTCATTTCTGATCCTTTGAAATTTTTCAGAGATAGTTTTTATTCAACGCTCACCTTCCTTTTCTTTCTAAATTTCATCTCCCTATAAAAACAAATCTATGTTTGCATTTGAAGATTTTGCAGTTGGCTGAACATTCAGTTATCCTGTAATTTGGATTGCTCAGTGTATCGCATTTTTATGGAAAGTGTGATAAAGCCATGTTTGCATAAAACTACGTTTTAACACAATTTTTGTAACCTTTTCCTGTCAGCATCATTATGGACTATTCTAACAATGCCAGCATGTTCTGTTTCCCACTGTAGCTGCTCAGCTTTTCTCTACCTGACCACTAGGCTGTCATTATTATTAATTATTATTATTATTACCATAGTGTACTCTGGAAGCATTCTTTAACAAAAAGTAACCCAGGGGCTTCCCTGGTGGCGCAGTGGTTGAGAGTCCGACTGCCGATGCAGGGGACACGGGTTCGTGTCCCGGTCCGGGAAGATCTCACATGCCGCGGAGAGGCTGGGCCCGTGAGCCATGGCCGCTGAGCCTGCGTGTCCGGAGCCTGTGCTTCGCGGCGGGAGAGGCCACAACAGTAAGAGACCCGTGTACCGCAAAAAAAAAAAAAAAAAAAAAAAAAGTAACCCAGATTCAGCTTGCTTTTTCCTGGCCAAAATCATTGAATCAGCTATTATTCAAGGAGTTCTGGTTCCTTTTAGTCGAGAAAAGCATTAAAGGCCAACATATAGGAGCCAGAAGAGCACATTTGGTTGCTTCAAAGGAGTCCTGGAGGTAAGCCTATTGTTGTTTGATGTTTACGGTTTCTTGTTTTTTGAAATTTTAGATTCTGTGATTATGTTAAAAATGGTTACAATCATGCTTCCACTTAAAAAAAAAGTTTCTTACTGTATATAAACCCCAGAAAGAATATATATGGATTTGATTTCACATGCAAGGGGCGGAAAGATAAGAAGCAAGAAAATGAAAATGAGATGACATGTACAAACCAGAGAGATAAGGACCAAGGGGAGGGCGAGCTGATAATTGCTGATGTCTCACTTGAAACGTAAAACATTTTTAGATGAAAGTCATTTAATTATGTGTGTCTTGGGTAAGAGGAGTTTGGAACTCCATGTCTTCCTTTTTGAAGCTACATGTTTTGGAGCATTCCTCCATTTTCTATCAAGACAGCCATCCTAAGTTTCATGGATAGTCTTTGAGTACTTTTCCCCCGATTGTGAGACTTAGTGGTTGGGAAGCCGTAGCTCTGAACTGACTCCATCATGTGGAGCTGTGTGACCTTAAGAAAGATATTTAAAGCCTTGAAACTTCAGTTTCCTCATTTGTGAAATAGGAATAATAATAACAACCTCATGGTGTTTTAAATATAAACACAACATAAAAGGCATTCAATTAATGTTGAAAGAATGATAATGTGTTGTATGTGTTATATTTTTTATGTGTTATATGATCAAGGGATTAGCATAGTTCCTGGGACCTAATACATACTGGTTTAATGCTAGCTTCTTATTATTAACCCAATCTGACATTTTTTATTACCAGAAACTTTTTGTTAGCCTTTTTTACCCCAAGTCCTTCCAACAGACTAATGCTTTACATTGTGGACATGAAGAACATTGCTGAACATACATTAATAAAGCTAAATAAAATTATTTGGTTGAGAAGGCAATGTGACTAATTGGAAAGGAAACTGGTTTGGGAGCATATTTACGAACTGTGTGACTTTAGTTAAATTATTAAGCCTTTCTAAGACTCATTTTACTGAAAAAAAGGATAGAAAAAACAGGATAATATCTATTATTAGTATTGTAGTATGGATTAAATGAGTAACCACATTGTATAGAAATAATTATTGTTATTTTTTCAAAGAATGGCCACTTCTCTATATAATCACCTCTCCATTATGCTAAACTTACCAGAAAATATAACCCCATTTCCCAACCTCAAATGCTAAAGAATCTGTGTCCTGTTTGTTTCCGGTGATCTCTTCAGTGACATTTGCTTTAAAGTGAGATTGATTCTATCTTGGTTTCTGTTTTACCAGTTTAACTTTTATTTTAAATAAGAAGGCTAATTTACATATCGCAGACATTAGGTTTCATTAATGTTTATCTGTAAGACAAGTAATGTGTTATTACCATTTAGGAATTAAGGGATTCAAATGATTATAGCACGCATACAGAGGGTGATCCTCTCACGTGAAGATGATTGGAGACATTGTATTAGCGTTCTTCTATTGACTGCCGTTTATCATTTTGGTAAGGCCCACATAAAGGCCATGTTTGGAATAACCAAAAGTAAAAATTACATGACTTGAAAGGAGATCTAGTAAGACCCCCCTCAATTTACAGACAATGAAACAAGACCAGGAGTTCATGTCATGTCTGCACTCCAGGGGTAAATTTTGTAGAACAATTTATTTTCAGTCTTGAGGATTTTTTGGCTTTGCTGTGTTATCCATATACTGAGTAGACTCAAGCCCCTTCTCCTGAACAGTTTTGTGCCGAGGGGGGCAATGTTAGAAAAAAATGATGGAAAGACAATGTCAATAAAATGCATGTTTTATAAGACAAAAACACAACAGCACTCCTTTTTCCTATTTTCAGCAGATATTTAACTTCATCAGTTATTTCAGAGGTTACCTTCTACTAATGTTAGGACTTAAAGAGAAGGAAGAAAAAGATAGGCTTATTTATTTATTTATTTATTTATTTATTTTTGCAGTGTGTGGGCCTCTCACTGTTGTGGCCTCTCCCATTGTGGAGCACAGGCTCCAGACGCACAGGCTCAGCGGCCATGGCTCACAAGCCCAGCCCCTCCGCGGCATGTGGGATCTTCCCGGACCGGGCACGAACCCGTGTCTCCTGCATCGGCAGGCGGACTCCCAACCACTGCGCCACCAGGGAAGCCCAGGCTTATTTATTTTTAAAAAAATAATTGGCCAGGTGTGATATGAGACAATTAATCCTGGAAGATGCTGACTATAGCAGAACACCTAAGCAGCTTCTGCAGTTTCACTGTGGGGAATATTTTTCAAGCACTGGATTCTTACTGTCCTTATGTTTTGGCCTCAAGAAAACAGAGGAAAACTATTTTTTTCTTGGAATAGTTTTGCACAGTCAGGAGCATAATGGTTTCTACAACTTCCCCAAAGCATTAAACATTACTGACTGAAAGATACAGAATGTCAGGCTAGATACACCACTGATTTTTCTAAGTTTAATAGTTCTTTTATTTTGATGGTAATTATTCTTGGAGGACCAATAGCATAGATGATGTACACATGAGGGTTCCAACCAACCATAGTGTTATATTAGCTTCAATGCCTTTCTAGCTGAGGGAAGTAAAGAAAAAGTGAAATGAGAAATATATGAATGTAATAGTCTACAAAATACCATGACCTATATTAAAGGACATGAAATTCATCAGAACTGCTTATGGGTGATATAAAAGAAAAAAGTTAATAAATACAATTTTTTAAAAACTAAGTAAAAAAGTGATTAAAAAGTGGTAACAGTAGCCCAGTGTAGCCCTAATAGTAGCAACCCAGTGTGCAAAATAATAGTAGCCCAGTGCAGCAAAACTCGGAAAGGATATCATAAGAAAAGAAAGTGATAAAGTCATATCCTTCATGAATATAGATGCAAAGGTCTTCAACAAAATATTAGTAAATTAAATCTAGCAATAGAAAAAGGCATAATACATCCTGACCACCTGAGATGTATTCCAGGAATGTAAGATTAGTTTAACATGTGAGACTTAGTCAATGTAATTCATAACATTAACAAAGTAAATTAGAAAAATCATATGGTCATATCAAAAGATGTAAAAAAGTTGTTGATGACATCCAAAAACCGTTTCATGAAAAAACACTCCGTAATATATGAAATAGAAGGAAATTTCAACCTGATAAAGACATCTATAAAAATCTTAAAGCAAACAGCCTACTTTATGAACACTCTTACAACTTCTACATGGTACTGGATATCTTAGCCTAAACGATGGGAAATAATACAATGAGAGGCATAACTATTGTGCGAGAAAAAGTAAACCTCTCTTTGTTCACAGACAATATGATTATGGATATTGAAAGCCAAAATATTAGAACTAACACGTGAACTCTGCAAGATTTCAGGACACAAAGTGAAATATACAAATAATTTGTATTTCCTTTTACTGGTAATTAATAAGTGGAAATAATATCTTAAAATAATATTTACAATAGCATCAAAAACCAAAATACTTAGGGATAAATCTTATAAAAACTTTGTAAGGCCTCTACCCCAAATCTGCAAAACATTGAACAGAAAAATAAATGAAAATCTACATTAAAAAAAAGTGATGGTAGAAATAGAGGGAAAGATCTGTTAGAAGAAAATTTGCAGTTAAAATTGAAATATGTGTATTTGATTAGGGGAAACAAAAAACAAACAATTTTAAAGTATTATGAGATCAAAATGAGATAAGATGATGAATGTTTACTACCAATACATAGAAATAAGGAAGCTCAAAACTCCTGTAGTAGGATTATTAAGTTCTTAAAAAGCCGACAGAGCATCCTACACAGAGTTAGCCACACTTGTTGCTTGTTAAATAAATAAAAGAATGAATAAGACCTTCTGTTGTAAGAGGCACTTCCAACTCCCCAGCTTTGGAAACTCTTAAAAGGAATAAATGCTCAGTTTATTGAATTTCTATGGTGTATAGTCAAATGTGCTAGATCCATGACATGTGTTATCCTTACAGCAATTGTATGAGGTAAGGTTTATTACTCCATTTAACAGAGACACATACAAACAACAAAATGTCTAAACAACAGAACTGAGAGGCAAAGTTTACCAAAACATAGTCCCAACCATCTCTGAACTGAACTTAGAGAGAAGAGAACGAAGCAAACCTTTCAGTCTCATTCATGCTGATGAGGGAGAGTAAAAATAATGCAGAAATATATAGAAGTAAAGAGGTTAAAACAAGCCTACTTTTTTTTTTTTTTTTTTTTTTTTTTTTTTTTGTGGTACGCGGGCCTCCCACCGCTGTGGCCTCTCCCGTTGCGGAGCACAGGCTCCGGACGCGCAGGCCCAGCGGCCATGGCTCACGGGCCCAGCCGCTCCGCGGCACGCGGGATCCTCCCAGACCGGGGCACGAACCCGCGTCCCCTGCATCGGCAGGCGGACTCTCAACCACTGCGCCACCAGGGAAGCCCAAGCCTACTTTTAAGAAAGGGGTTATCTAGCAATGGAACCCTAGAGAGGATCCCAATTCTCCTCCCCAGGCGTTGGCATCTGCTCCTCATGCCGTGAGTTAATTCTAGTGGAGAATTGAAGATGCTATCATCCTTATCCCTAAATGGGACTGGGTGGGGTGGGGAGAAGCTGGCACTGCTGACTGAGGTTGGGTTGGGGATCTGAACGTGGGAAGAACTGATAAAAGGAGAGTAACTGCTGCTGATCAGAAAGTTTCCCCTTTAGTCCATTTTGCATATTTTCTAATTTATCTGATGACTTGATGACCTATTTCTACTTCTTGTAACCCCATTTTACTCTAGGAGTGTCATTTAATAGCATTTCAAGAATTTTCCTACTTATTCCTTAATAGTTCTTTCAAGTGTTATCTATTCGTATGAACCGACCCCTAACTCCCCAAGATTTGCCATCCCCTCATTGGTGTTTCTTTTATACAGCGTATGCAACACCTTGTTCCAAATAGTTCAGAGTTCCTTCTCTTCCACCAGCCTTTGAACACTAGATGAGAGGGTATCAAGGTTGTCTGTGTTATCCTAGTGCCCAGGATATATTGTGGCAACTGTTCTAATATTAATACATATTTTGAAATGAATGAATGAATGAATAACTCATCATGGGAGCAATTTTTCTGCTTCTCTAAAACATGTTTTTTTGTGTGTGTGGAGGATCATTTTCATAGATGTAATATAATTTAAGTTCCAAATACAAATCTAGCAACAGCTAGTATTTATTGAGCCAGGAAGTATGTTAATCACCTTGAGGACAATACACTTTGAATTTTCACAACGAGCCTATGAACTGGTGATAATTAGCTCCATTTTATAGATGAGAAAACTAAGGCTAGAGAGATTAACTAAATTGCCCATGATTTTCCAACCATAAGTGACAGGATTTAACAAGATATACAAAAGATGTCACTGTGGTAATTTAAATCTTCTGGACTCTGATTTATGTCTTACTGCTAGGACTTTTCAGCTTTTATCTGCTGATTTTGTCGGGGTAGCTTGTCTCCAAAGATGGCAACTATCACTAACTTCCCTCTCCATTGAGAAGTGAGATCTATTTCTTCACCCTCTTGAACCAGGGCTGGCATACCTTTTTTTTTTTTTAACATCTTTATTAGAGTATAATTGCTTTACAATGATGTGTTAGTTTCTGCTGTATAACAAAGTGAATCAGTTCTACATATACATACATCCCCATATCTCCTCCCTCTTGTGTCTCCCTCCCACCTTCCCTATCCCACCCATCTAGGTGGTCACAAAGCACCGAGCTGATCTCCCTGTGCTATGCAGCTGCTTCCCACTAGCTATCTATTTTACATTTGGTGGTGTATATATGTCCATGCCCTCTCTCACTTTGTCCCAGCTTACACTTCCCCCTCCTCTTGTCCTCAAGTCCATTCTTTACATTGGCATCTTTACTCCTGCCCTGCCCCTAGGATCTTCAGAAGCATTTTTTTTTTTTAGATTCCATATATATGTGTTAACATACGGTATTTTTCTCTTTCAGACTTACTTCACTCTGTGTGATAGTCCATCCACCTCACTACAAATAACTCAATTTTGTTTCTTTTTATGGCTGAGTAATATTCCATTGTATATATGTGCCACATCTTTATCCACTCATCTGTCAATGGACACGTAGGTTGCTTCCCTGACCTGGCTATTGCAAATAAAGCTGCAATGAATATTGTAGTACATGATTCTTTTTGAATTATGGTTTTCTCAGGGTATATGCCCAGTAGTGGGATTGCTGGGTGATATGGTAGTTCTATTTTTAGTTTTTTGAGGAACCTCCATACTGCTCTCCACAGTGGCTGTATCAATCTACATTCCCACCAACAGTACGTGGGTTCCCTTTTCTCCACACCCTCTCCAGCATTTATTGTTTCTAGATTTTTTGTTGATGGCTGTTCTGACTGGTGTGAGGTGATACCTCATTGTAGTTTTGACTTGCATTTCTCTAATGATTAGTGATGTTGAGCATCCTTTCATGTGTTTGTTGGCAATCTGTATATCTTCTTTGGAGAAATGTCTATTTAGGTCTTCTGCCCATTTTTGGATTGGGTTTTTTGTTTTTTTGATGTTGAGCTGCATGAACTGCTTGTATATTTTGGAGATTAAGCCTTTGTCAGTTGCTTTGTTTGCAAATATTTTCTCCCATTCTGAGGGTTGTCTTTTCATCTTGTTTATGGTTTCCTTTGCTGTGCAAAAGCTTTTAAGTTTCATTAGGTCCCATTTGTTTATTTTTGTTTTTATTTCCATTTCTCTAGGAGGTGGGTCAGAAAGGATCTTGCTGTGATTTATGTCATGGAGTGTTCTGCCTATGTTTTCTTCTAAGAGTTTTATAGTGTCTGGCCTTACATTTAGGTTTTTAACTCATTTTGAGTTTATTTTTGTGTATGGTGTTAGGGAGTGTTCTAATTTCATTCTTTTACATGTAGCTGTCCAGTTTTCCCAGCACCACTTATTGAAGAGGCTGTCTTTTCTCCATTGTATATTCTAGCCTCCTTTATCAACAATAAGGTGACCATATGTGCATGGGTTTGTCTCTGGGCTTTCTATCACGTTCCATTGATCTATACTTCTGTTTTTGTGCCAGTAACACATTGTCTTGATTACTGTAGCTTTGTAATATAGTCTGAAGTCAGGGAGCCTGATTCCTCCAGCTCCTTTTTTCTTTCTCAGGATTGCTTTGGCTACTCAGGGTCTTTTGTGTTTCCATACAAATTGTGAAATTTTTTGTTCTAGTTCTGTGAAAGATGCCATTGGTAGTTTAGGGATTGCACTGAATCTATAGATTGCTTTGGGTAGTATAGTCATTTTCACATTGTTGATTCTTCCAATCCAAGAACATGGTATATCTCTCCATCTGTTTGTATGTTCTTTAATCAGTGCCTTATAGTTTTCTGCATACAGGTCTTTTGTCTCCTTAGGTAGGTTTATTCCTAGGTATTTTATTCATTTTGTTGCAGTGGTAAATGCGAGTGTTTCCTTAACTTCTGTTTCAGATTTTTCATCATTAGTGTATAGGAATGCAAGAGATTTCTGTGCATTAATTTTGTATCCTGCTACTTTACCAAATTCATTGATTCGCTCTAGTAGTTTTCTGGTAGCATCTTTAGGATTCTCTATGTGGCATACCTGTTTTGATCAAGAGAATACTGCAATAGTGATGCTGCTTCAATTCCAGACCTAACCTCTGAGAAGACTTGCAGTTTCTACCTCCTACCTCTTGGAGCTCTGGGCTCTCTTATAAAAAATTCAGGCTGCAGAGGGAAGCTACATGGAAGATTAAGGAGGCATCAGGCATGTGAGTGAAGAGGTCATTGTGGATGAACATTCCAAATGAACCTTCTGATAACCACAACCCCAGACTCTAAGGGTGTAAAACTGCATGAGAGATGTCAAGTGAAAACACCAGCTTAACCTGGTCAACCCAAAGAATCATAAGAGATAGTAACAAATTGTTGTTTTAAGCCCCTCAATTTGGGGGTAATTTGTTACATAGTCTTATGTAACAGAAACAACATATATTCTTAAATTCAAGTTTAATTTAAAATCACAAGTTGTAGTGCTCTATTCTTATTTTTATACTGTTATAATTGTTAGTATTCTGTAACTATTACTATGTATATCTCAATATTTTTTTCTGTTTTTAATCTAAAGATCAATGGCAGACCAAACTTCTGCAATGCATTGAATTTTATATGGGTGACCCAGCAAAAGCACATCTCAGATGAAACTAATATAATGTTATATGCCAATTATACCTCAAAAAAAATTTTAAAGTACATCTCAAGAGTCTTCCCAGGATCTGAAAGTGGAGATGTGCCTCCTTGAATGCTTTTTTTTTTTTTTTTTTTTTTTGGTGAGAAAGTTGCCATGTCACCATTACTAAAGTCATTGAAACAGCTAATGTAAATTAGTGTTATTTAGTGCTATGTTATGATTCATGACTATTGTCCAGAAGCAAAGACTACTTATCACATTTACTCATAAAGCTATATCTTCATTTACAGTTTCAGTTATAATCATTTGTTCATTTATCCTGGCTTATTAAGCATTATCCAAGAGATGATCTGCTTGGCTTCAGAGACGTGTGACATTTGCCCAGATATGGATTTCCTGTCAGTGGCCGGGTCTGGACTCCTTACATTTGTATATACTGCTAATTGCTTTTCAACTGTAGGCTCTTACTGGAGTTTATTTTATTTTCCAAGAAAGAGCTCTATAAAGCTTTCTTGAAAATTAAGAGAGATACTAATTGAATGTTTATTAGCTTGAAATTCCCAGTATTTTAAGATTTTTTTTACATACAAAAATGGGCATTTCATAATACTACATTCCGGATAGTTTAAAATTCATGCCTGACAATAACCTTATGAGGTGGTTATTGCATTTTTACTGAGTAGGAGAGTAGGGCTAGAAGTTAAGTGACTTACACTGTCTCAGAGTTAGAAAGTAATTCTGCTGGGATTTGGATCCAGGACAGCTTACAGAGTCTACTAACTCCCACTTTTGTCCTCTACAGGAATGAACTATTACTTATTCTCTACTCATAAACATATGTTTATCTTTAACTATTATAAATTTTTAACCACATTTAATATTTCAAGGTTGATGTGGTAAATTAATCTGTTACCTCTGAAAGTGGAGGGGATATGGAGAAAAAAGGTAATATGTTGAAATAGCAAAGGCTGGTTCACCAATTACTGAACTTTTCCTATAATGTTTTTCTACCAGGTAATCATAATTTCTCATCAGCTTGGCTTTCTCAGTAAGACAGAGAGCATGCACGTGCTTGGAAGAAAACAAAAATGTAACAGAAGAACAGACATAAAATTGATTAGAGAGGCCTCAACACAAATTGGACTAAACTGAGAAGAGGAAAATCCAACATGAATTTGGAGGGCAAGATTTGTAACGTATGGTAGGGTGTTTTTAATCCAACCTTCAAATAGTGGTCACATCACAATGAGCTCTCTACTTGCAGCTCTGATCCTAATGGGCCAAGTACATTTAGTGCCTGTGGACCACGGAGCATGCCAACCATGCCAAAAAGAGAGAAAAACAGCCAGATCGGTTCAGTTCAGCAAGACAAAACACAGTCGTGTGGTTGTCACTGAGAGATTCCCTAGAGAAACGCCTGCTCCAGGAGCTCCTGTGAGAGCTGCAATGTGACTGCATTGCTATTTCATTTTAAATCTAGTTGAAGCACTGTGCCAGGGGAGAAATGCTGTGGGGAGCAATACTTGTCATTAGAGGAATAATAATAATAATTGTTGAAATTAATAGTGCTCTCTTAATTTAGGAGATTTATCCTTGTGGCATACTGTAGCTCCTAAATGTAGCAGCCTAGTTCAGGAACTCTGTGTCCAAGATGATATAGATTTATTTATTACTTACTAAATATTCATATTCATCTCCATTTGTCACTCTATCTAGTGGCTGATTTATTCAGCTCATTCGTGGCCATTCTGCTCCAGTTACTGTCCCTAAGATTAACCCACTGAGCCAAACCTGGATCTTCTTCCTAAAGTTATATCTGCAAGTCCAACTGACTCAGATTTCTCAGACAAACCTTCAAGCTTCCATTTGTTCTTCCTGGAATGGACTCTCTCTCAATTTGTCCAGACAGTGAACACTTCAGAACTGGCAAGAATCAGAGAAAAATGGTCTACATTTAATGTAGCACTTTGTTCAGAATTACTTAACAAAGAAAACTCTCATGACCAACCATATACACTCCCCACTCACTCCCTGTTACTCTTCTCTGCTTTGTTTTTCTCCATGTCATCTCTTAACATATAGCCTAATTCACTTATTTTGCTAATTGTCTTTTATTCCCTAGGGTTCTTTAGAATGAGGGCAAGTATAATTGTTTATTCACTACTGTATCATCAGTATCTGACACACAGATATTTGTTCAATAAATAAAAGAACTAACGTAGAGGTCTATTTCGTTACCTGCAAATTTTTTATAATGATAGTATAGGTATCTCGTAGTAGCCAAATCTTTTTCATTCCTACAAGAAGTGTTTTATTGTCGATTTTCAGAGAGCAGGAGCCTATATTCCATTATTTTTATTGGGAAAGTCATGATGGGTTCCAAGCCACATTCTTAAATACCTAAATAACAGTCCACAAATGACTTCTGGATAACATCAAGCACTGAAAATACAAAATATCTAATTACTTGAAAAGTAATAAAGTCATTGGAGTAGACAATGTTACTCTGAGTTTTCTTTTTCCACTGCAAGGAGCTAGTACTCCAATGCAACCATAGAGCGAAACAATATGTTAAATATGGAAAAGAAACTGACTAAATTGAAGTCTGTTGGTAGCGCCCTCCCATACCTGACAAAAACAAATAAGAATCCATGTCAGCATAAACCTCTAAGTAAAAGGTAGAGAAGACAATAGCAACTATATGTAATAAGTTTTAAAAACTTAACACGTCATAGTCCTATCAGGAGAACAGCAGAGTTAGAACTGCAGTATGATCCAAGTTCTCTCATGAGAAGCACCCAATTTCGATGTCTGCTGATACGCACATGCAGTTTTGTTTAGGGATGTTTTGATTTTGATAGTGAATATTTGGTAAAATTTTTGGCGAATCATTATGGTGAATGGATGGTGAGATTTTGAATAACAAGAGCTAATTTTACATCTCTTGAAGGGTTTTTAAGAATTAAATGAGATCTTCCTTCTCCATAAAGACCTGACCTTATTAATTATTCATGTATAGCAATACACATTATTAAGTTTGAAAGAAGTAGAAAGATAGATATAAATGTTGTCATTAAATTCACCACAAATTAATGATATGCCTATTTTTGCTTGTGAACTTTCTTTCCTGCCTGTCAGCTGTTTTTTTCTGATTCAATAATCCTACAATTGACCAGTTTGGAGAACATGAAATAGGAGAGAGGCTTTCCAAGCTGTCATATCAAAGTACCATTCTAATCAACCATGAGTAAGCAACTTGCTGTCCTACAGCTGCAGTGATGACCATTTTTCCTTGTGACTGCTCTTAATAAGGTTATTATGTTATATTGATTTGTCTGGTACCTAAAATAATTTCAGTTTTTACGTTTCAAACCCAAAACTGTTACCCCAGGGATTGAAAACTAGTTAAATTGTTAATTCCTGGTTTTAAAACTTTGAGAAGGATTGGTATTCTATTTTGCATATCTCAAATCCCTCTGCATTATTTCAGATGCCTAGTCTATAACAGTTTTGTGTATGCAGCTTTGCACTTATGGAAATATGTACCTAATTTGAAATTAAATAAGTACTGTTCCTGTATCATAGGTAAAAAATATGGCTGGCAAGCTGTTCTCAGTTTTATGGAGTCTGTTGTTGCTACTGTAAAGCTACCTGCATATCTGGCTCAGTTGATAATGACAGAAATAAGAGTAAACTTAGGAGTCTTATGCTACCTTAGAGTAGAATTTTATTTTGATTTTAGCAAACAATACCTACAAGCAAACTATACAAATACTTTTTTTTCTGGTAAGTATTTAGTTTTACTCCTTTAGGATGGAAAATCGTTGCAGCATTCTGTATATACTTAATTTAGTAAAGGGTACCTCATTAGGCTAAGAAACGAACCTGAAAAAGTAGACCAGTCAGTCTTATCCTAATACCGATGACTTCTCTAAAAATACTATCTAGTTACAGTCAGATTAGTAATTAAAACTAAAATTTGTATTCATATTATCATTTCGTAAATATAGCTGTATTTTTTAGATTGCTAGTTTTTAAAAAAGTTGCCTCATGCACTTTTGAGCTCAGTAATATATATTTTGGATTTACAGGTTAAACAGTACTTGCCATGGTCCTGAAAAACAAAATTTGGACACAGTTTGGAAAAGCAGGAGCAAGCTGGCCAATAAAGTGCTAAAATGCTAAGAAACTGAACGAATTAGGGTAATACAAGTTACCACTATGGAAAAACCAATTTATTTTCATTGACAGTAGACTAATAATGTGTGTGTGGCTCAACTATACCTCACTGATGAATTCATTTCTTTCACAAATGTTTATTGAGTACTTTGAAAGTTTCACACACTTCACTGGTCCAAGTAGACTTGCTTAATAACACAAGAAAAATTATACAGAAAAAACTAAGAAAAAAACTAAAGACTAATCAGCGTATGCTAATATGCAAGGAGTCATGGACTGTAAACTGGGCAATTCTCAGTGCTTCCAAAGAGAGCAAGTCTCTTTACGCAAACAGTATGTCTTCAGCCTTACGTAACAGATACAGTCAAAGCACTGAGAAAACACAGAAAGGGTCTAAGAATTGGCATATCAGTGTAAAACAATTGATAATCCAGATTTAGCTCAATCTCTCTCCCTCTCTCTTTCCCTCTCTCTCTGTCCCTCAGCTCATGTACATGCACGCACGCCCACACGCACACACACACACACACACACACAAACTCATAATGTACATTTTAAGATTCTTTTTCTGTCATTAACTTCTAAGCTACTTATATCGTGGCCATAAATTAAGGTATGTATGATATATGTTCTCTGCCAAAATAATACTGTTCTTAAAAAAAGAAAAATATTGAAAGTAATAAAATAATACAAGAACGGCATGCCAGTGAAAACACACATGGCAAAACTCATAAGATGCCATACGTATAATTTTAAGTTAGAGCTCTAAATATATTTGTTAGTAAACAAAAAGCTCCTAATTAAAAAGCTAAGTATTTACATAAGAATATAGCAAGAGAAAAACATAAGGCCAACAATCTGAAAGAAGTAAATGAACAAAATAAGAGCAGAAATCAATAAAATAGAAATGAGAGGATACAAAAGAGATGTTCAACACAGCCAACAAAGTAGTTGCTGTTTTGAAAAAATCGAATAGAGAAACAAACCTCTGGCATTATTGCTCAAGAGAGAAAAGAAAGAAGACACAAATAAACAATATTGTGAATAATAAAAGGACATAATACAGACAAAGTAAAGATTACAGAGATAATGAGAACACTATCAACAACTACGTGACAATTTTGAAAACTCACAAAAAAATTAATGTTTAGAAAAATGCAGTTATGAGAACAGATTTGTTATTAGTAAAACATTAATAGTCCTATACCTTTTAAAACAATTGAAGCGGTTGTTAAAAAGTTATTCCTCAAAGAAAATACCCTGCCTAGATGATTTTACAAGTTATATCAAATGCTTAGGAAACTAATCTTCCCAATTTTCTCTTGTGTTCTAGACAATGGAAAGCAGAAAAACACTCCATTTCAATCTCTAATACATTTACCAAAATGAAAGTCATTATGAGAAAAAAATTATAAACCCATTTCAATCATACATAGAGAAACAAAAACCACAAAGAAAATATTAGCAAATAAAATCTAATGTGTATAAAAAAAGGATACATTCCAATCATATTCGGTTTAATTTTACATCTGAGAGAATGTTTTAATTTTAGGAATCCATAAGTGTAATTCAACATGTTTACCTATGAAAAAGAAAAATTGTATGATCATATTAATAGATGCAGAAAAAGTATTTGATAAAATTCAACACCTATTCACAAAAATAATCCTAAGGAAATTAGATTAGAAGATAACTTCATTTACCTGATAAATTAATTCTATTTTTCAAAAAATGCACATTATTCTAATTGGGAAACAGTGGAAGAGTTCTTTTGAAAGTATGGAATGATGCAACAAATTCCATACTCACCACTTACATTCTGTATTGTAGTGGAAGTTCTAGGCAGAACATTAAGAAAATAATTTAGAAATATATGGTTGGGAAAGAGAATGTACAGCTTTACAAGACATTAATTTGTATAGAAGATCTAAAATACTCTCTACAAACAAATTATTAGAAATAATAGGAATACTTGTCAAAGTAGCTGAATATAAGGTTAATATGTTAGGGTGAGCCATATTAAATTTGCCATTACTCGGTCATTTTGATCTATAAAGATTGAACTTCTAATGTTTTAACTGAATACAGAGTGTTACATTCCTAAATACAAAAAAAAGTAAGAAAACATGTCTCCTCTTTGATACCATTTATAGTAGTCACAAATAATATCAAGAAGCTAGAAATACAGCTGACAAATATTGTGCAAGTCTTCCATAGAGAAAAGTGTGAAATTCTTAATACATAGTAAAGGATGACTAAATAAATGGGAATGTATATTATGATCACAAATAAAGAAGAATTAATACTATAAAATTGTCAATTCTCCCCAATTGATCTATAGATTAGATTGGGATTTAGTGTGATCTCAATTAAAGTGTTGTGAAAAGAACATTAATTCAAACCAAATTACAGGGTTGTACAAGGAGATTTATAAGATGATTCTATAATTTCTATAGAGGAATAAACATCCAAGAATAGCCAGGTCATATTTGAGGAACTACAGGGAACAGAGAATTATCCTACCAAGTATCAGGACTTATGACGTTATAGTGATTAAAATAATGGGGTACTAAACCAGAGATAAGAAAAATTGGCTAATGAAATAGAATTGGTCAAATGGATTATACCTGTGCATCTATGAAACTTTGGTTTATGTCAGAAGTAGAAATTTGGCTCACAGGAGAAAAAAGAACTGATTGATGTATGGAAGGAAAAAATTGTTATATTTAAGGAGAAGAAATTGGACTCCTACATCAAACACGTATGAAAGTCAATTGTAGAAGGACTGAACACTTAAGTGTCAAAAATCAAAGCTTAAAAATAAAGGTAAATGTCCCATATATTGGGATAGGAAATATTTCCTTAAATAAAACACAAAAGTATAAAATAAAGTATTGATAAATGTTACAATGTTAAAAATAAGAACATTTGTTTATGAGGAGGTAGTGTGTGTAAGTGAATAGATGATGTAACCTAGAAAAGGGTATTCTTGCTACATGCAATGAACAACGTATTAGTATTGAGAGTACCTAAAGAACTCCTGCAAACCAATAAACAAAGCACTGACAACCTGATCGAAGAATAGGCAAACAAGAAGATTTCAGAGAAGAGGAAACACACATAGCCAATTAATATATGAAGAGTTGTTCAACATCATTAGTGATCAGGGAATTACAAAGCAAGACTACACTGAGATGAATTTTCACACTCATTTGACTGGCAAAAACTTTAAGAATCTGACAATATCAAGAGGATGTATATACACTTGCTCTTACATCTTGTTGGTAGCAGGTTTAAATTTCTGCAATAAATTTTGCGAATGTTTTGGTACTATCTCCGAATATTAAGTACTCACATACCCTATGACACAAAAGAATCTATAAGCATATTTCCAAGAGAAAACTTTGCCAGCATACAATAGGAAACCTGCGCAAGAATGTTCATAATTGCACGCTTTACATAGTAAGAACCTGGATATGATTCAGATGCCCAGTAAAGGGAGAAAATATGTGTGAGCTATTCACACAGTGTGGTATGGTGTCCTCACACAGCGAATGATTATAAATCAGACAAAATGAATGAAGTACAGTGACATGTAACCATATCACTGCATGATATCATATTGTATAAAAATCGCCCCCACTCAAATAACAAATGACACAGTATCCCTTTTTATAAAATAAACTTTAAAACAACTAAAATTAAAAAGCACCTTTCAGGAATATGTATAAATACACTAAAATATAGAAAAATAATGAAGTAAGTGATGGACATGTGACTCAAGACGCTTGTAATCCAGGAAAGGGGAGGCAGGGGCTAGAATGAGAGGACCAAATGGTTAGATGTAGGCTGTTGGTAGTGTGTTCACCATTAAGTGGTGGGTTATCTAGTGCTTATTATATTAGTCGAAATTAAAAAAAAAAACAGCAAAAAGAAAAGTTAAAAATAGTCATCCATGGGCTGATAATGAGATTAAACCACTGTCAAGAGTAATAATTAATCCAATTATATGCACCTGAGTCAAAACTATTTAAAAATATAATATATGGGGGGGACCTTGAAGATGGCGGAAGAGTAAGACGCGGAGATCGCCTTCCTCCCCACGGATACACCAGAAATACATCTACACGTGGAACAACTCCTACAGAACACCTACTGAAGGCTGGCAGAAGACCTCAGACCTCCCAAAAGGCAAGAAGCTCCCCACGTACCTGGGTAGGGCAAAAGAAAAAAAGAAAAAACAGAGACAAAAGAATAAGGATGGCACCTGCACCAGTGGGAGGGAGCTGTGAAGGAGGAAAAGTTTCCACACACTAGGAAGCCCCTCCGCGGGCGGAGACTGCGGGAGGCGGAGCGGGGAGCTTCGGGACCGCGGAGTAGTGCACAGCGACGGGTGCGGAGGGCAAAGCGGGGAGATTCCTGCACAGACGATCGGTGCCGACCGGCACTCACCAACCCGAGAGGCTTGTCTGCTCACCCACCGGGGCGGGCGGGGCTGCGAACTGAGGCTCGGGTTTCGGTTTCCGACGGAGCGCAGGGAGAGGACTGGGGTTGGCGGCTTGAACATAGCCTGAAGGGGTTAGTGCACCACGACTAGCCGGGAGGGAGTTCGGGGAAAAGCCTGCACCTGCCGAAGAGGCAAGAGACTTTTTCTTCCCTCTTTGTTTCCTGGTGCGCGAGGAGAGGGGTTTAAGAGCGCTGCTTAAAGGAACTCCAGAGACGGGCGCGAGCCGCGGCTAAAAGTGCGAACCCCAGAGACGAGCGCGAGCCGTGGCTAAAAGCGCGAACCCCAGAGACGGGCGCGAGCCGTGGCTAAAAGCGCGAACCCCAGAGACAGGCGGGAGACGCTAAGGCTGCTGCTGCCGCCACCAAGGGGCCTGTGTGCGAGCACAGGTCACTCTCCACACCCCTCTTCCGCGGAGCCTGTGCAGCCCGCCACTGCCAGGTTCCCGGGATCCAGGGACAACTTCCCCGGGAGTACGCACGGCGGGTCTCAGGCTGGTGCAACCTCACGCCGGCCTCGGCCGCAACGTCACGCCGCCTCTGCCGCCGCAGGCCCGCCCCGCACGCAGTGCCCCTCCTTCCCCCATCCCCCAACCCCCGGCCTGAGTGAGCCGGAGCTCCCGAATAAGCGGCTCCTTTAACCCCGTCCTGTCTGAGCAAAAAACAGACGCCCTCCAGCGACCTACACGCAGAGGCGGGGCCAAATCCAAAGCTGAGCTCCTGTGAGCTGTGAGAACAAAGAAGAGAAAGGGAAATCTGTCCCAGCAGCCACAGAAGCAGCGGATTAAAGCTCCACAATCAACTTGATATACCCTGCATCTGTGGAATACCTGAATAGACAAGGAATGATCCCAAATTGAAGAGGTGGAATTTAGGAGCGAGATCTATGATCTTTTCCCCCTTTTCCTCTTTTTGTGAATGTGTACGTGTATGCTTCTGTGTGAGATCTTGTCTGTACACTCTTGCTTCCACCATTTGTCCTAGGGCTCTATCCGTCCATGGTTTAAAAAAAATTTTTTTTTTCTTAATAATTAATTTTAATTGTAATAAATTTATTATACTTTACCTTCATTCTTTCTTTCTTTCTTTCCTTCCTTCCTTCCCTCCTTTAGACAACGAATCACCCCAAATTGAGGAGGTGGTCTCTGAGAGCAAGATTTATGATTTTTCCCCCTTTACCTCTTTTTGTGAAGGTGTATGTGTATGCTTCTGTGTAAGATTTTCTCTGTATAGCTTTGCTTCCAACATTTGTCCTAAGGTTCTATCCGTCCCTTTTTTTTTTCTAAATATTTTTTATTTCAATAACTATATTATACTTTATTTTATTTTTACTGTATCTTCTTTCTTTCTTTTTTCCTTCTTTCCCTCCTTCCTTCCTTCCTCCCTCCCTCCCTCCCTCCTTTCTTTCCTTCTTTGCTTCTTTCTTCCTTCCTTCCTTTCCTCCTTTCCCTCTTTCTTTCCTCATACTTCTACCAATTTTCTCTACTTTTTCTCCCTTTTATTCTGAGCCGTGTGGATGAAAGGCTCTTGGTGCTCCAGCCCAGGAGTCAGAGCTCTGCCTCTGAGGTAGGAGAGCCAATTTCAGGACACTGGTCAACAAGAGACCTCCCAGCTCCACATAATATTAAACGGTGGAAATCTCCCAGAGACCTCCATCTTAACACCAGAACCCAGCTTCACTCAACGACCAGCAAGCCACAGTGCTGGACAACCTATGCCAAACAACTAGCAAAACAGGAACACAACCCCACCCATTAGCAGAGAGGCTGCCTAAAATCATAATAAGGCCACAGACACCCCAAAACACACCACCAGACGTGAACCTGCCCACTAGAGAGACAAGATCCAGCCTCATCCACCAGAACACAGGCACTAGTCCCCTCCACCAGGAAGCCTACACAACCCACTGAAACAACCTTAGCCACTGGAGACAGACATCAAAAACAACGGGAACTACGAACGTGCAGCCTGCAAAAAGGAGACCCCAAACACAGTAAGATAAGCAAAATGAGAAGACAGAAAAACACACAGCAGATGAAGGAGCAAGATAAAAACCCACCAGACCTAACAAATGAAGAGGAAATAGGCAATCTACCTGAAAAAGAATTCAGAATAATGATAGTAAGGATGATCCGAAATCTTGGAAGTAGAATGGACAAAATGCAAGAAACAGTTAACAAGGACCTACAAGAACTAAAGATGAAACAAGCAACGATGAACAATGCAATAAATGAAATTAAAATCACTCTAGATAGGATCAATAGCAGAATAACTGAGGCAGAAGAACGGATAAGTGACCTGGAAGATAAAGTAGTGGAAATAACTACTGCAGAGCAGAATAAAGAAAAAAGAATGAAAAGAACTGAGGACAGTCTCAGAGACCTCTGGGACAACATGAAACGCACCAACATTCGAATTATAGGGGTTCCAGAAGAAGAAGAAAGAAAGAAAGGGACTGAGAAAATATTTGAAGAGATTATAGTTGAAAACTTCCCTAATATGGGAAAGGAAATAGTTAATCAAGTCCAGGAAGCACAGAGAGTCCCATACAGGATAAATACAAGGAGAAATACGCCAAGACACATATTAATCAAACTGTCAAAAATTAAATACAAAGAAAGCATATTAAAAGCAGCAAGGGAAAAACAACAAATAACACACAAGGGAATCCCCATAAGGTTAACAGCTGATCTCTCAGCAGAAACCCTACAAGCCAGAAGGGAGTGGCAGGACATACAGAAAGTGATGAAGGAGAAAAACCTGCAACCAAGACTACTCTACCCAGCAAGGATCTCATTCAGATTTGATGGAGAAATTAAAACCTTTACAGACAAGCAAAAGCTGAGAGAGTTCAGCACCACAAAACCAGCTTTACAACAAATGCTAAAGGAACTTCTCTAGACAAGAAACACAAGAGAAGGAAACGACCTATAGTAACGAACCCAAAACAATATAGAAAATGGGAATAGGAACATACATATTGATAATTACCTTAAATGTAAATGGACTAAATGCTCCCACCAAAAGACACAGATTGGCTGAATGGATACAAAAACAAGACCCTTATATATGCTGTCTACAAGAGACCCACTTCAGACCTAGAGACACATACAGACTGAAAGTAAGGGGATGGAAAAAGATATTCCATGCAAATGGAAACCAAAAGAAAGCTGGAGTAGCAATTCTCATATCAGACAAAATAGACTTTAAAATAAGGACTATTAAAAGGGACAAAGAAGGACACTACATAATGATCAAGGGATTGATCCAAGAAGAGATATAACAATTGTAAATATTTATGCACCCAACATAGGAGCACCTCAATACATAAGGCAAATACTAACAGCCATAAAAGGGGAGATCGACAGTAACACATTCATAGTAGGGGACTTTAACACCCCACTTTCACCCATGGACAGATCATCCAAAATGAAAATAAATAAGGAAACACAAGCTTTAAATGATACATTAAACAAGATGGACTTAATTGATATTTATAGGACACTCCATCCAAAAACAACAGAATACACATTTTTCTCAAGTGCTCATGGAACATTCTCCAGGATAGATCATATCTTGGGTCACATATCAAGCCTTGGTAAATTTAAGAAAACTGAAATTGTATCAAGTATCTTTTCTGACCACAACGCCATGAGACTAGATATCAATTACAGGAAAAGATCTGTAAAAAATACAAACACATGGAGGCTAAACAATACACTACTTAATAATGAAGTGATCACTGAAGAAATCAAAGAGGAAATTAAAAAATACCTAGAAACAAATGACAGTGGAGACACAACGACCCAAAACCTATGGGATGCAGCAAAAGCAGTTCTAAGGGGGAAGTTTATAGCAATACAAGCCCACCTTAAGAAGCAGGAAACATCTCGAATAAACAACCTAAACTTGCACCTCAAGCAATTAGAGAAAGAAGAACAAAAAAACCCCAAAGCTAGCAGAAGGAAAGAAATCATAAAAATCAGATCAGAAATAAATGAAAAAGAAATGAAGGAAACGATAGCAAAGATCAATAAAACTAAAAGCTGGTTCTTTGAGAAGATAAACAAAATAGATAAACCACTAGCCAGACTCATCAAGAAAAAAAGGGAGAAGACTCAAATCAATAGAATTAGAAATGAAAAAGGAGAAGTAACAACTGACACTGCAGAAATAAAAAAAATCATGAGAGATAACTACAAGCAACTCTATGCGAATAAAATGGACAATCTGGAAGAAATGGACAAATTCTTAGAAATGCACAACCTGCCAAGACTGAATCAGGAAGAAATAGAAAATATGAACAGACCAATCACAAGCACTGAAATTGAAATTGTGATTTAAAATCTTCCAACAACAAAAGCCCAGGACCAGATGGCTTCACAGGTGAATTCTAGCAAACGTTTAGAGAAGAGCTAACACCTATCCTTCTCAAACTCTTCCAAAATATAGCAGAGGGAGGAACACTCCCAAATTCCTTCTACGAGGCCACCATCACCTTGATACCAAAACCAGACAAGGATGTCACAAAGAAAGAAAACTACAGGCCAATATCACTGATGAACATAGATGCAAAAATCCTCAACAAAATACTAGCAAACAGAATCCAACAGCACATTAAAAGGATCATGCACCATGATCAAGTGGGGTTTGTTTATTCCAGGAATGCAAGGATTCTTCAATATACGCAAATCTATCAATGTGATAAACCATATTAACAAATTGAAGGAGAAAAACCATATGATCATCTCAATAGATGCAGAGAAAGCTTTCGACAAAATTCAACACCCATTTATGATAAAAACCCTCCAGAAAGTAGGCATAGAGGGAACTTTCCTCAACATAATAAGGGCCATATATGAGAAGCCCACAGCAAACATCATCCTCAATGGTGAAAAACTGAAAGCATTTCCACTAAGATCAGGAACAAGACAAGGTTGCCCACTCTCACCACTCTTATTCAACATAGTTTTGGAAGTTTTAGCCACAGCAATCAGAGAAGAAAAGGAAATAAAAGGAATCCAAATCAGAAAAGAAGAAGTAAAGCTGTCACTGTTTGCAGATGACATGATACTATACATAGAGAATCCTAAAGATGCTACCAGAAAACTACTAGAGCTAATCAATGAATTTGGTAAAGTAGCAGGATACAAAATTAATGCACAGAAATCTCTGGCATTCCTATATACTAATGATGAAAAATCTGAAAGTGAAATCAAGAAAACACTCCCATTTACCATTGCAACAAAAAGAATAAAATATCTAGGAATAAACCTACCTAAGGAGATGAAAGACCTGTATGCAGAAAATTATAAGACACTGATGAAAGAAGTTAAAGATGATAGAAATAGATGGAGAGATATACCATGTTCTTGGATTGGAAGAATCAACATTGTGAAAATGACTCTACTACCCAAAGCAATCTACAGATTCAATGCAATCCCTATCAAACTACCACTGGCATTTTTCACAGAACTAGAACAAAAAATTTCGCAATTTGTATGGAAACACAAAAGACCCCGAATAGCCAAAGCAATCTTGAGAACGAAAAAAGGAGCTGGAGGAATCAGGCTCCCTGACTTCAGACTATATTACAAAGCAACAGTAATCAAGACAGTATGGTACTGGCACAAAAACAGAAACATAGATCAGTGGAACAGGATAGAAAGCCCAGAGATAAACCCACGCACATATGGACACCTTATCTTTGATAAAGGAGGCAGGAATGTACAGTGGAGAAAGGACAGCCTCTTCAATAAATGGTGCTGGGAAAACTGGACAGGTACATGTAAAAGTATGAGATTAGATCACTCCCTAACACCATACACAGAAATAAGCTCAAAATGGATTAAAGACCTAAATGTAAGGCCAGAAACTATCAAACTCTTAGAGGAAAACACAGGAAGAACATTCTATGACATAAATCACAGCAAGATCTTTTCTGACCCACCTCCTAGAGTAATGGAAATAAAAACAAAAATAAACAAATGGGACCTGATGAAACTTCAAAGCTTTTGCACAGCAAAGGAAACCATAACCAAGACCAAAAGACAACCCTCAGAATGGGATTAAACATTTGCAAATGAAGCAACTGACAAAGGATTAATCTCCAAAATTTACAAGCAGCTCATGCAGCTCAATAACAATAAAACAAACAACCCCATCCAAAAATGGGCAGAAGACCTAAATAGACATTTCTCCAAAGAAGATATACAGAATGCCAACAAACACATGAAAGAATGCTCAACATCATTAATCATTAGAGAAATGCAAATCAAAACTACAATGCCATATCATCTCACACCAGTCAGAATGGCCATCATCAAAAAATCTAGAAACAATAAATGCTGGAGAGGGTGTGGAGAAAAGGGGACACTCTTGCACTGCTGGTGGGAATGTGAATTGGTTCAGCCACTATGGAGAACAGTATGGAGGTTCCTTAAAAAACTACAAATAGAATTACCATATGACCCAGCAATCCCACTACTGGGCATATACCCTGAGAAAACCAAAATTCAAAAAGAGTCATGTACCAAAATGTTCATTGCAGCTCTATTTACAATAGCCCGGAGATGGAAACAACCTAAGCGCCCATCATCGGATGAATGGATAAAGAAGATGTGGCACATATACACAATGGAATATTACTCAGCCTTAAAAAGAAATGAAATTGAGCTATTTGTAATGAGATGGATAGACCTAGAGTCTGTCATACAGAGTGAAGTAAGTCAGAAAGAAAAAGACAAATACCGTATGCTAACACATATATATGGAATTTAAGGGAAAAAATGTCATGAAGAACCTAGGGGTAAGACAGGAATAAAGACGCAGACCTACTGGAGAACGGACTTGAGGATATGGGGAGGGGGAAGGGTGAGTTTTGACAGGGCGAGAGAGAGTCATGGACATATACACACTAACAAACGTAGTAAGGTAGATAGCTAGGGGGAAGCAGCCGCAAGGCACAGGGATATTAGCTCGGTGCTTTGTGACAGCCTGGAGGGGTGGGATGGGGAGAGTGGGAAGGAGGGAGACGCAAGAGGGAAGACATATGGGAACATATGTATATGTATAGCTGATTCACTTTGTTATAAAGCAGAAACTAACACACCATTGTAAAGCAATTATACCCCAATAAAGATGTTTAAAATATATATATATATATATATATAATATATGATTTTCCAGAGGAAAGAAAAATAAAAACCTTCAAAAGCACATCAGTACACTTTCAGCTAATTGAATAGCTATTTAGGGTATTAGTCTGGGAAATTCAAATGTTGCTTGATTTCATAAGTGTAAAAATCAGTTATGGTTAATTGATTAAGTGAAAAATTGCATATGAATGACAACTATTGTCAATTTTTGCAACACCTAATCTATGCACTGATTAATCTCTGGACACAGAAGTGCAGGTATGATGAATGGCCTTTACTGAGTAGAATTTCTTGTCTTTATTATATTTTTAAATCTTATTTAGGTAGCAAACACTGTCATTGAGGATGAACAATGAATATGAAATAAAATTACTTGTAAAGTCATCATTGTAAAACTAGGTTGGTTGAGCCACTGTTATTTTATAACTGAAAGTCTTTAGCCGTTTCAACTTAGAATTCAAAATCTGTGTTTAGGATGTGAAGATGCTTAATTGAATTGACCTAATTAGAGGTCCTTTTGAGAAATAGATAATGTTGTTTGACCTCAGGGCCTTGAACACGTCTTTGTTAAAAATTCTGAGATGATTCTGTGGAAGTGGCATATTCCAGTAATTAATGTTCACCTTGATGTACTTAAATTTCTAAGGTCACCTGGGGACACCTAAGGGGCACAATAATAAAATCTATATTTGAATACAGTTTGTTCATTTGGGGTGGGGGAAATGAGTGTTAGAAATTATTTGCCTTCCTTGAACGTCAACCCCTCAATTTCTTTTTAGAAATCAGAATCAGTCACTGCTGCTCCTTTATCTGCATGTTGGTTCAGTGCCATGAAGAGCCCCAGATAACCAGGGGACAGTCTTGGCTCAATTTAATGCAATGATGACTCCATTTCCTGGTGGAAGACTTCCTCACTCAAGAATTAGGTCATCCAATCCACTGGTTTTATGGTGAAGGGGAACTGTCAAGGGACTGTGAAGCACTTTGTGCCTAGCAGCGTAAGGGAGCTGTTAAAACCACCTCTACTCTTGAAAGCATACAAGGAGAGAACTTACGGAATCTAAGCGCTGTACCTATGGCTGTCGGAGAGGAATGTCCACCAGGAGCTGTAACGTTAGGTGGCAGAATACAGCCACATCTAACCTGTGTCCTGGAGGAGAGGAAGCCGCTCGTCTTCCAATCTCTGGCCAATGTCTCTTATTGGCTGAAATCAACCAGTAATCTATTGATACAGTCCATAATGTTAGCCTCCTGGAGCACAGGGTAGGGTGGAAAAGAGTGGAGAGTGAATTTGGATGATAAATGGAGAGTATTCCCTAGAGCCTACCTTCTTGTTGGATAGTCTAGTTCCCTGCTAGAACATTTAGGCAAAAATGTTCAAATTTTTGGATTCTAGGTTGAAGGCTCAGAAAGAGCAAGAAGGTCTTCTTGATATTAATGTAAGATTAACTTCAGAATCCTGTCCCAGAATCGTCATAAGGTGATTGAAAGTGAGAATTCCCATTACCTTCAGAGGAAACCTATGCTACTTAATTATGTGTCAACTGACTGGGTCATGTGGTGACCAGATGTCTGGGGAACATTCTTTCTTTGTGTGTCTGTGAGGGTGTGTCTGGAAGAGATTACGTTTGAATTGGTAGGCTTAGTGAATCACATTGCCTTCCATAATGTAAGTGGGCTTCATCCTATCCCTTGAGAGACTGAATAGAACAAAAAAGGTGGAGGAAGGGAGTATTTAGTATCTCTCTGTCTTATTGCTGAGCTGGAACATCGATGTTTTCCTGCCCTCAGTTCTCCTGGTTCTTCGGTTTTCAGACTAAAATCTATAACATTGGTTCTCTGGCTCTCAGGCCTTTGAACTACACCACCGGCCTTCTTGGGTATCCAGCTTGCAGACAGCAGCTCTTGAGACTTCTTAACCTTCATAATTGTGTGAGCTAGTACTTTATAATAAATCTGTTTACACACATGCATTATTGATTCTATCTCTCTGGGGAATCCTGACTAATGCAAAACCTTATCTCTTTCTTATCTCTAGGGGTCCTTATGTCTCCCAAACAGAATAGTGCCACTGGTATACGTAGACCAACATCAGTATAAGAACTACGTATCAATAATGAAGAACTTTTCCTCTAAATTTCCTTTTATTAGGTACAAAATGAAAGACTGCCACCTTTAATTCTTTAACATTTCTTGAATATGGTAGAGGACAGCAACAAGTTGGTAAGACTGGTATTTTCCAAGTCAGTTCTCCAGAATAATACATTTAGGCGTAAGCATGCCCCCTACCATCTTCTGAGCTTTATTCAGCTTTGATCCCCTGTGAAAATAGTCCAAAGGAAACATGTACTTTTTCATAAAGCCTAGCCACATTCTGAAGATAGAGTGGCATCTAAATTCACATCCAGGAAGGAAACATTTTTCTAAAGGGAGCATAGTCTTCAAAGGTACATTTCACCGTATAACAAATGCTTAATATTATTACACATTCGAGTGTATTCTTTCAATCCACATCTTCTCAAAATTCACCAGGTCACAATATACTGTTCACTCTTTGTTGTTGTTCACTCTTTATTTGCACAAATAAGTGGCCCTCGCATGTGCTTTTTCAGAACAAAGAAGTGAACGACATCAAAAGTATGATCACGTCTGTGGATGTTGGAAGGCAGAATATTACGTACAGCTTGGAAACTATAGTATTTCAGGTTATGCCATTTTCATCATAGTTTCAAAGAATGTCAGTCAAGATTCAGATGTCATGTACCATCTATTTTTTATCTTTTCCAAAAACCTCTAAGAAAGGATTGCCATCCAAACACAAAGATGGTAATCAAAATAAAAGTGACAGTAACTGTGCTTATGTTTCATTTACATAACAATATCTTGCACATATTACACAGTTCCTCTTTGTGTCAGCCAGTTTAATCTTCACAATTCCCATGAAGTAGGTACCATTCTTATCAACATTTTAGATTTGAGGATCCTGAGGCTTAGAGAGGTTAAGTAAACTCACAACGCTAGTAAGCGCGTTTTCCTCATCTCGGGTACGTGCTCTTAACCTTTCTTCTGTGCTATTTTATAGGTATGCAAGTTGAGCCCTGACTCAGAGACTGAAGCTGTCTGTTGGTAAGTGAATTTGGTTGGTAACTGATAAGCCCATATGTCCATTTTGGTTCAGCCTTGACAACTTGTTACAAGTATAATTAAGTAAAACAGAAGGTACCTCTAAAGGAGCAATAGTAACGCTGTGTTCAAGAGGTTTAAAATCAGGCGTGGTACTTTGAAGCAGCAGTTTACATCTGGATCCCAGGGTTTTTATAGTATTATTATTAATTATTATTAGTAGTAGTAATAATAATGATCATTTTTGTTGTTACTATTACTAAAGAAATAACTGATTAGTTTGGGATGACAAATGTGTCGTGTGGTAGATATGCTTTGTTGCTCACTCCTTCCCTGTAAGAGGATTATACCTTCCCGCTCGTCACCATATGACATACAATGTCTCCCAAGCCAGGAGTGTACTTGCACTCCATTGACTGTATATCAAAGTAGAAAATTGAACAGCCTTTGTGCGCTTCAATAGCCCTCGTGCTCCTTTTCACATCTCAGCACATTTCAGAATGTGGTTTTTCTTTCAGGCTAAATCTCAGAATGAAGAAGATATATTGAACAGAATCTCAGCCAGAGCAGAGCTGCCGCTGATATGTAACATGAGCAAGAAATAAACCTTTGTTACTCTAACCCCCTGAGATGATTACAGCAGCCTTACCTGGCCAAAGCTCATGCATGGCAAATGTTGCTAATTGCTCCGGACCCTCTTGCCTTCATCGTGATGTGATCCTTGTATTGTTGCCTGGCATCGTGCCGGACAGGATGTAAAATATTTAAAAGCTGACAGATAACATTCTTGCTCTTTAAGGCTTGTAATCTTTACAGATATATAGAAAAAGTACAAAGTAATGAAATTTATATGATCTAACTTTGATGTTCCTTATAATTTTCTCAAGTCAAAAGTTAATATAGGGGTTTCCCTGGTGGCGCAGTGGTTGAGAGTCCGCCTGCCGATGCAGGGTACACGGGTTCATGCCCCGGTTCGGGAGGATCCCACATGCCGCGGAGCGGCTGGGCACGTGAGCCATGGCCGCTGAGCCTGCGCGTCCGGAGCCTGTGCTCTGCAACGGGAGAGGCCACAGCAGTGAGAGGCCCGCATACCGCAAAAAAAAAAAAAAGTTAATATAAAATAATGTTCAAATTAGTGGCGCTGATGTACTGAATATAATATGACTTAGAATAGTGCCCTGGCATCTGGTAGATGCCTAATAAACATTTGTTGGACAAATGGTCAATAATTATTAAATTAGTAAAATTATGAGTATATTCAGAATACTAATGAAACAAGCAGCATATGGAAATATGGTTTATAAAATATGAAAATACTGAAAAGTGAAAATGTTTACACAGATTCTGTCTTTAGAGATGATATCCCAGATGACTCCCCAAACTATTGAAATCAGTTTCCAATTGGTGATTATTAATATTATAAGTGACATTTATGAAACAATGTAATAACTAATAACTATTTGCCACTAATAATCCACAAGATAGATATTTCATTGATTACTAAGCAATATGGAATTATCTGCTGATTGTATTATTGCAGTTTTTTAATGACACTTTTATTGTTAACATATATTAACTGCTGTTAAAATGTAGTGACATATTCCTACTATGTGGTTATTTTATTTTTTTGCGGTACGCGGGCCTCTCACTATTGTGGCCTCTCCCGTTGCGGAGCACAGGCTCCGGACGCGCAGGCTCAGCGGCCATGGCTCACGGGCCCAGCCGCTCCGCGGCATGTGGGATCCTCCCAGACCGGGGCACGAACTGGAGTCCCCTGCATCGGCAGGCGGACGCTCAACCACTGCACCACCAAGTAAGCCCATATGTGGTTATTTTAAATGCCACAAATTTTGAAAGTTCCAGAAGGAAAATAATAAAAGTATCATAATCAGCATAAAAATGGAAAGACATTAGAAGAAAAAAGAAAATTATTTATATCATAGAAATATTTTGGAAGAAAATATAGAATGCCAGGGAAAAAAAGAGAAATGCTTTAGTTTCAGTGAAATATACTCATAATTATCAAGCATAACTGATACTTTTTACCAAAAACTAAAAGACAAAAAAAAGAGAATCCATTAAACTAAATATAGCTTTTGCAAATCTAAGTATATGACTATATAAATTGACTCTTAAATTACTCTCTTTTTGAAAGTTATTGATCTCAAGTAAGAAATTCTAACTTTCCAAAAAGTAGGAAGTTTTGGAAATGAATATTATGTGAATATTTCAAATGGAAAAAAAATGACTAGAATCTGGTTACTTCATTCAGTTTCAAAGGATTCTGTATTTTGTCTGTATTTCAAACTCTTTGGAGGTAGAAAACAATGTATCAAAGAGTGGCAGGTTTTTCATGTATTTCAGGTAAACATGAAGGAAGAGAAATGCACATTAAACAATAATATTAAGTATTCAGAATTATAATCTGATTTTTCAAATCTATAATTATCAGTGCTGCAGAACAGAAACTATATGCAAATGAGAAAAAATAATGCCATGTGGTAGTGAATACGATTCGGTTTTTAGTGATGCATTGTCTAACACCAATAGATTAGCCAAGCAAATTTATGATTATGGGAACTTTTCCATTTGGCAGGAATTGTTGCAAAGTTTGAATATTATGGCAAACATTTATGCAGAATACAGACACTTTAAAAACTACTACATATTATTTTGGGTATGAAAAATAACTGAATAATAAGACAAATATGTGATCAAGAAAGTAACTGAATAAATTAATTGATATTACTCAACTGCTATATATATGTATGTATATAATCACATAAATTGTATTAAATTGAGATAAATTAGTGTTTGATTTGGAGATTTCTAAAATGCATGTTTTTCAGATGGGAATATTTTTGTGAGGGTTTGCCCAGTAGATGACAAAATTGGAGAAAGAATACAGACATTTTAGTGGACTACTTGCAAAATCTGAATCTTGCCAGAAATAATATAAGAAGCAAGGGTAAAACAGGGTGCAGAAAAAATAACATATTGCAACAAAAGATAAAAAAAAAAAAACACGGGTACTTTACATTGCTTGTTCTGTGATTGTTTAAACTTCTTAGTAAAGAATGTAGCTAAACTCTCTTTTGACACCATTGATTTTGTTGTTATTGTTCAAGAACTATGCAACTACTTTTCAGCTTTAGAGAATCACTGTAAACAGATAAATGTATTTTTTTTCATGAGTGATATTGTTTCTTAAAAGTACTAAGGTCAATAAAATATTTTTAAACATGGGATTTATCTCATTATTTTTAATCATGCTTTTTTTTTTTTTTTTTTACGGTACGCGGGCCTCTCACTGTTGTGGCCTCTCCCGTTGCGGAGCACAGGCTCCGGACGCACAGGCTCAGCGGCCACGGCTCACGGGCCCAGCCGCTCCGCGGCATGTGGGATCTTCCCGGACTGGGGCACGAACCCGTGTCCCCTGCATCGGCAGGCAGACTCTCAACCACTGCACCACCAGAGAATCCCAATCATGCTTTTTAATTACATATTATATTAATAATTCTAATAGTTGAACATAACATTCTACTACTCCTTACTACCACCTCATAATTCATAGCTATAGTTTTTTTTAACTTTATTAAGGTTTGTAACATTTATAAAATGCTGTGTCACCATATAGTTGATTAGTTTTAATTTTGTGTTTAAATTGCTAATAAATGAATTTCTGCTCATCTCTTTAAAGCAGCTTCAAGTTCTGGGGACATTATTTTGACTAGTCTTTTAATTCACTTGATTTTAATTCTTATATGTTGAGAAAATTCATGATAGGCTGAATGTTGGCCCTCCTAAGATATGTCTACATCTTAATTCCTAGAACCTATGAATATGTATCTTAGTCCTGGCTGCTATAACAAAATACTGTAGACTAGGTGGCTTAAAAATGAAAAGAAAAAAGGAAATTTTTTCCTCACGTTTCTAGAGGTTGGGAAGTCCAAGATCAAGGCACTAGCAGATTTGGTGAGAGCCCACTTCCTGGTTAATAGATGACCATCTTCTGGCTATAACCTCACATGTTGGAAGGGGAGATGCAGCTCTTTGGGGCCTCTTTTATAAAGGCACTAATCCCATTCATGAGTGTTCTGCCCTCATGACCTAATCATCTCCCAAAGGCCCCACCTACAAATAATATCATATTGGGAATTAAGTTTCAACATATGAATTTTGGGGGACACAAGTATTCAGTCTATAGCAATATGTTACCTTATATGGCAAAAGAGAATTTACATATGTGATTAAATCAAAGATCTTGAGATTTGGTTACCCTGGATTATCTAGGTGGGTCCAACGGAATCACAAGTGTCCTTATAAGAGGGAGGCAGTAGAATTACAGTGAAGGAGAAGATAATGTGAAGAAAGATTGAAGTGATGTAGCCACCAGCCAAGGAATGCCAGAAGCCTCTAGAAGCTGAAGGAAGCAAGGACTGAATTCTTCTTTGGAACCTCCAAAAGGAACATCCAGGCTGACACCTTGTGTTTTGTTTGGGGGCAAATTATGCTCAGAGACTGAGATTATTTTTGCCAATATTTTATATAACACAGGTTCACTGCAGGACTTATTTAATTTCACAAGCCAATAACATACAGGATAATGTCCCATACTAAGCCAGTAAAGAAATACCCTACTCCAAACCAATGACAGATTAATTACACTATTGTTCCAGGCAAGGGGAGATGAAAGGAATAAAGTCAAAATTTAGTTCAAGGTGTGCCCTTCTACCAGTTGGTTCATGGGAGAGTCAGTTTAGCCAACCATGAGTTCATGTCCCGCTGCCAGCATATGAACAAAAGTTCCTTGTTGCTAGAGCACGATTCGAGGGAATGAAGATGTAGGACGTGCAAGATGATCTTCTGGAGGCCATGGCATGGTTTTCACCACTGCCAAACAGAGTCACTTTCCAGGCAGGAGCTGATGCCCCAAAGGCTTTGGAGAGCTATTTAGATCAGCAGAGGGTCGCCTTGCCTGGACCAAACACTCTTGAACAGTCCCCACAAGCTCTGGGTATTTATACCCTAAATGTCCCCTTGCCATAGTTGCTTCTCATTGTGTTCTTACTGGTAAGCCCCAAGTGGTGCCTCTCCGCAGCTTACGGAGTGCTTGTCAGCAACCACAGATGTGGGTGATGACATCCTGACACAATTTCCCTTTTCTATCAAAACAACTTTACTCACAAAAACAACTTCATTCTTAGATCAAAACAATTTCACGCTTAAAAACAACTTCATTTTTCTCATAAACAAGTAGATTTGAAATCATACTATACACAGCACCTTGATTTCAGGCGCATAAGGCTAATTTTGGAATTTGGACTAATTTTGGAGAATAAATTTGTGTTGTTTAAAGTCATCAAGTTTGTGATAACTTGTTATGACAGCAATAAGGATCTAATACAACATATCATGTTGTAAGTGAAGAACCTTTGGCATCTCTGATTGCTTAGAATATTATTATGTCATAATTCTATGTCCTGACAACTTTGGAGACATTTTTAAAAATTTCTCTTACAAACAGATATTAATTTGGAGAAGCTTGAAGCCAGCCTGATTTATTCTCCCCTCTTTTCAATTTGAATGTTTAAAATATTTTTTCTTTATTTTTGAAGTTAGTAACATCCAGAATATTTATAATTTCAATTATTTTTTCTTAATTTTTCCTGGAAATCATATATATTTTCATAAACAGATTTAGTTACTCTCAGGTATCTGCAAAGTATTTTTTAATGTTGGAGTACAATTAATCATTTGTTGGACTTTCTATCTTAGGGAAAGTTATCTTTATGTGATATTGTCTTTGTTCTCTTCATTGTTTTCTTTAATTGCTTTACTTTTATGGTTTCCTCTCCATTTACTTTGGTTGTCAGAAAAACCCTCTGTTCTTTTCTTTGTCATTAATTTGCCTTTCAGGTCTGCCTAGCTAAATCTAACTTAGTCTGATAATGATATTGTTCTGGTAGTTTACTTGTGTCCTTCATTTTCACAATTGCATTTTTTTTTTGGTTTCATTCCTCTGCTTTTTGCTTCTTCTGGTCTGAGTTCCTTGTTTTTAGCAAGCAATTAAACAAATTTTTTTTTCTTGTGGTTTTATTGCATAGTTGTTCTGTCATGTGTCTCCTCCTGTACTTCAGTCAACCGGGTTACCTCTGTCCAAACATCAATATATTTCTATTGGTTTCAAAAGTATTCCGTCTCATAAAGACTTAGGAGCGGGGAAGGGAGAGAAGAACTCAGTGGAAACTCTGTGCAGTCCATTGAAAAACACTGCCTCTCGTGTGATATTTGTCAAATTTACTGCCATATGTTTACTCTGCTTTGCTGGAGCTGGTTCACACCGGGAGATAACTGAGGATTTAAACGCCAGACTCCAGTTCTTCAGTTTCCTCATATGCTTGTCTTCCCCAGTAACAATTGCTCTTTCCCCTCAGTTTCTCTTCAGATTTTCACATATTAGTGAGAATTCACTAATGAGGATTGTTTGACTCATTCTTGGAAGCGGGACTAAGTTAAAAACTGCATGGTTTACTCTGTTTTTCTTTGAGTTTGGACATATTAGTGATGACGAACATTTAGTTTTTCCACAGATTTTTTGTATTTAGTGAAAATTCTTAGAGTGGGTTGACTCTCTTCTCAGGAATAGGATTGGGTTCAGAGTTTTATAGCAACTTTTGTCTTTATCTTTTTGACTAGATGTGTTTCAGATTATGTTGTAGCTCTTTATCCGGTTGCTTGTTGATGGTGTTAAAAAAACAAAATTCACCTGAGTAAATTTTAAAGATCTAATTGCCTTTGCTGCATGATTCATGGACCAGGCAGCTTCCCATCTATTGAGTAGAGGGGAACTGCAAAGGTCTACAGAAAGGGAAAGGTTTTCAGAGGCAGGGCAAAGAAGTAATAAAGAAACAAACAAGGGCTTCCCTGGTGGCGCAGTGGTTGCGAGTCCGCCTGCCGATGCAGGGGACACGGGTTCGTGCCCGGGTCCGGGAAGATCCCACGTGCCAGGGAGCGGCTGGGCCCGTGAGCCATGGCCGCTGAGCCTGCACGTCCGGAGCCTGTTGCTCTGCAACGGGAGAGGCCACAATAGTGAGAGGCCCGCGTACCGCAAAAAAAAAAAAAAAAAAAAAAAGAAACAAAATTTCAGATTATGTCATCTCTCTTTGGGGACAAAAGGGTCTTTTTAGTGAGTTACCTCATCTTCCTTCGGGGGGGATAGAGAGGGCCCATGTGACACATTGCCTCATTGGTACTAATGAGAAAATTCCACACTGACGGGTCAGGATTACGTTCCTGGGAAGGTTGTAACTGCAGCTAGGTTAGGTATTAAGTCTTGATTTTGGCACACATGACTCTATTTGGGGCCTGCCATTTCTGTTTTAACAAATGGTAAATATTTTTCTTGCTTTAAAAAAATATAGTTTCCAGAGAAAGAATCTACAGTATAGCTTTGTTCCCCCACCATTATCTAGAAATTTCTCTTTTCATTAATGTGCCTCTATTTTCTTTCTAATCACACACAATCCCTGGGGTATCATATAAACTTATATTCTTTGTCTTGTGATCTTTATAAAGTTTGCACTCTCAATATATACTCTGAAATACCCTAAACTATATACCTTCATTAAGTTATATAACTTTCAATAAATATACAGTAAGTGTGATACAAATAGTACTGTATTTGGTCTAAATAGGCTGACAATAAAAATTTGGATTTTTGTTGGTATTATGGCCCAAAGAGACAGGAATCAATAAATCCTGCCACATACCACAGTTTTCCATACCAATGAGGTTACTGAGGAAGCTGAACTTACAGGGAATAATGGCTTAGGAATATATGGTAATACTTATTGTTAAGTGTCTTGGGTCCTAAACTCCAATAGCAAGAACTCTTTTCAATTGACCTGGAGAGTATATACTTAGCTACAGTTCTAACTATTCTTCTCCTGTCCATACAATCAGCAAGAACACAGAAGCATGACCCTCCAGAAGAATAATGCATTCTTCTGCCTGCCTCCTGAGTTACAGCCGAAGCTGGATCTTACCATTTACAAACAGCTTCATGAAAGGCAAGGAGTTATGGTCTGCAAGATCTGCCACAACTGTTCCAGGATGAAAAACAGGGGTAGTTTATGACATCTGCCTCATGGAGAGAAGTGGAGGTGTGGGGAGCACGCTGTCTCTACTCCCTCACTCCACTCCTTTTGGCTCCAGCCAAACAGAAGTACTGCTCCAAAAGAATGCTTATGGTTTCTAACTCTTCCCTGTGACTTGACCAATAGTTTAAGTGACCTCATCCTTGTGCTGGAATCCAACCAAGCAAGTGTTGCATAACTCCAGCACGGTCGGTGGGTTTTTAGTTAGGGATGTGTAGCAGTTATCTTTTCTAAACTACAAATCGGAATATGTAACAAAAGATTTGTATGCCTTTCTTTTTTTTTTTTGTTTGTACGCCCTTATTATGCAGTTTAGGAGATTAAGAGACTGAAAATTTGGAGTAAGTGAAACATGTTGATGGTTTATGGGGTAGGAGGAAAGAAAATATGAAATATGCAATTCTTTTAGAATACTTTAAGAATTAGAGTAACTACAGGTGGCTCTTGTTAAAGAGCAAAACCACAGGCCCATAACAGTGTCACCTGTGCCCAGGATGCCAAACCTAGATTTAATAGCTAACCTAATATTACTTTGGACCATCACCAGAAATGTCATCTTAATCAACCAGCCCATCCCCCTGAGGGAGGAGAGGCAATCTGCATGATAAAACCCTGTCCCTACTCCCTCAAAAGAAGTCCTGGCCTAAAAATAATCCTTTCTTTTCTTTTGTTTTTTTCTTGTCTTTTTCTTCCTGCTTTTTCTTGTCCCTTGCCTCGCCAATCTTCCTATAAAAGCCTCCTGTTTGTACAGCCCCTCAGAGGGCCCTTCCAGTTGCTAGATACGATGATGCTGGATTTATGAATCACTCCTAATAAAGCCAATTAGATCTTCTAATTTCTGGGTTCAACTTTGATTTTTTTAACACTATAGAAGAATAGAAGATATATAGCTCTATTGTCCTCATGGAACTTAAAATCTAATTCAGAATGTATGACAAATACGGAAAATGTCTGGGGGATTGTTTCAAAATAAAATATACAAAATATATAATAACTTAGGATCTTAAAGTCAAAATAAGAAGCAATTACCCTGAAGATAACATTATTCGGGGATGACATTATAGGGAAAAAATCGAGTTGCACTTGAGATAGAAGAATATGAATTTGTTAAATGGAGAATAAAATTCATTTTAGGCAGAAGGAAGACATTGGATATGAGGATGAAAAAAACGCATGAAGGAGATGAAAATAAACTGGCTTATTTTGAGTACCAAACCCTTGAGTTTTACAGGGGAGCAGACTTTCCCACCCTAAAATATGTTTATTGGCATAAGGATTATTTTAGGCTAATTGTTTTTAAGAAACTGCAGACTAAGGGGAAGCTTTGAAAACTGAGCAGAAGTTACCCTTTTGTAAGAGACACTTACATATATAAGAAAAATATTTGTAAGGGTGTCTCCCTTGCTGTACCAGGAAGAGGGAGATGACCTTATCTCTAGGATATCCTATTGTTACCAAGGCTGTTGCCCCAAAATCATACCCCTGCCCCTCCCTTGAATAGAAACCAATTTCTCTTATCTAAGTTTCAGGAGGAAGCTGCAAAAAGAATATAACAAGAACCACTTAGAACCAACTAGGTCTAAGATGGTGGAAGATTTGACTTCAGTAGACTGTGAGGCTCATTATACGCTCATTAGAAAGCATTAGCTAAATGACACACCCACCAGCGCCATGACAGATGATGGTTGCCATAACAACAACTGGAAAAAACCATACAAGGGCTGAAAAGGAGAGCTGCATCAGTTCCAGGTCCAAACCACACCCCAGTTCTTGGTTAACTCATGAAAATTCCTCCCACTCTTTCCAAATCCCTCCCTTTTACCTTGACTCTCCTATATATTTGGTGTCTCCGTCCAAATTGGGTTGAGAAGTTGATTTGTAAACTAAATTCTGGCTTCTCTGTTCTTTGGCCATTTAATAAAGCTTGAGCTGTTCCAGTCGCAGCAGAGATTTTGTTATTGGCTGTGTGAATCTGATCAGAAAAGGAACCTCCTTGCCTGAGACAAGAGGTCTGGGCTAGGACCTGGTGTAGGTCTGGTTGACCAATTCGGTAACACTATCAATGCAGAAGGCAACAGACTTAAATATGCTTAACAACCTTAACCTCTTTCACTATGCTTTTCCTGGTAACCTCTCACACCTGACTCCCCACCCCCATTATCTTCTACTGTCTTTAGCTGAGATGGTATTAGGTGAGGGCTGTGCCATTTAGGGGAGTTACTCAGTTTTACTGGGTCACTCCCATGTATGCAGGGGGTATACATGTTATCAAACTTCTGTTTTTCTCCTGTTAATCTATTTTATATCAATTTAATTATTAGACCAGCCAAAGGACCTAGAAGAAAAGAGGGGAACACTTTCCTGCCCCTACAGTGTTCAGGGATAAAGTGGCATAGGTATGTGAAGTGAACAGCCGGAAGAACCTGAAAGAGGTTCAAGCATTGTTCTCAGCTCCATATGGAAATATTTTTATCAGTTCTATATGCTGCTTGCTAAAATATACCACAAGATAGCCATGAATATGCAAATTGAACTATTTGATTAATAGGTCAAAGGAAATTATCAATTGTGTACGTAATTCTTAAATATATATTTCAATCTCAAAGGACATCATTAATAATTATCCCTTATTTTGAAGACAGAGAAAAAGTGATAGTTGGCTACCTTTCTGTGTAGAAAACAAGAGAAGTTAAAGTATAATGAAACTGAATTAGAAACAGAAATCATTGGCTCTTTGACCATCTGGTAGACTGAGATGAAGTATATGGAACATGGAAACCTGAAAAGTTCTGTCTGTGCAAGTAAGTTGATGTTTAACAGATAGAAACATATTATGATTTCAAATTTCCTTTCTTGGTGCATTCCAAATCAGCATTGAAGGACTGTGAGGGTTCTACCTGAAATATCTCTAGGAGCCAGACAGATAAACTAATGTGTGTGTCAGGCTGAGAGTAAAATAATAGTGAAGGATGGGGGCTGGAGAGAACATGTGTGTGCACTTCCTGAAGGGGTCTTAATTCAGTTTTTATAAAAACACTGTGTCTGCCAGAGAAAACTTGTGCAACAGCCATATGCGACCCATGGGTCACCAGTTTGACACCTCTGCATTAATTTGAAACCTGGCCTTTAAAGATAATACAGATATACCTGCAGTCTAATGAAAATATTGAAAAAAGCAATATTAGCTAATTAAAGTCCATTGACAAGGAAATTTAGTTATTTCTGAGGTATATATTTTAAAGTAATAACTAGAATTATGACTTATAACATTATACCAGCACATATAAGATTTTTAGAAATTTTATGTAATGTCTGAAATATTTATATTAACATATTTCCATACAAATAACCCAAAGAAAGTTTAGTATTAGTTGTGTTTTTTTTTGTGTGTTTTTTTATACTGCAGGTTCTTATTAGTCATCAATTTTATACACATCAGTGTATACATGTCAATCCCAATCGCCCAATTCAGCACACCACCATCCCCACCCCACCAGGTTTTCTGCCCTTGGTGTCCATACGTTTGTTCTCTACATCTGTGTCTCAACTTCTGCCCTGCAAACTGGTTCATCTGTACCATTTTTCTAGGTTCCACATGCATGTGTTAATATATGATATTTGTTTTTCTCTTTCTGACTTAGTTCACTCTGTATGACAGTATGTAGATCCATCCATGTCTCAATCTCGTTCCTTTTCATGGCTGAGTAATATTCCATTGTATATATGTACCACAACTTCTTTATCCATTCGTCTGTCGATGGGCATTTAGGTTGCTTCCATGATATTGAACTCTGTTTTATAAACAAGATGAGATATCAGTGATTCATGAAACAAACATGAAACTGAATGATCCCATTCTTTTAGACTAAGCGCCCATATGATGAGAGCTGTGGTCCTGTTTTCTGAGTGAAAGGATCTCAGTCCTTGTCTTCTTTGAAGAAAGAATTTGACAAAGAGAGCAAGATTGCGAGTGCACAGCGACGGGTGCGGAGGGCAAAGCGGGGAGATTCCTGCACAGAAGATCGGTGCCGACCAGCACTCACCAACCCGAGAGGCTTGCTGCTCACCCACCGGGGCGGGCGGGGCTGCGAGCTGAGGCTAAGGTTTTGGTTTTGGACGGAGCTCAGGGAGAGGACTGGGGTTGGCGGCTTGAACATAGCCTGAAGGGGTTAGTGCACCACGACTAGCCGGGAGGGAGTTCGGGGAAAAGCCTGCACCGGCCGAAGAGGCAAGAGACTTTTTCTTCCCTCTTTGTCTCCTGGTGCGCGAGGAGAGGGGTCTAAGAGCGCTGCTTAAAGGAACTCCAGAGACGGGCGCGAGCCGCGGCTAAAAGCGCGAACCCCAGAGACGGGCGCGAGCCGCGGCTGAGGGCGCGAGCCCCCGAGACGGGCGCGAGCCGCGGCTGAGGGCGCGAGCCCCCGAGACGGGCGCGAGCCGCGGCTAAAACCGCGGACCCCAGAGACGCGCGGGAGACGCTAAGGCTGCTGCTGCCGCCACCAAGGGGCCTGTGTGCGAGCACAGGTCACTCTCCACACCCCTCTTCCGCGGAGCCTGTGCAGCCCGCCACTGCCAGGTTCCCGGGATCCAGGGACAACTTCCCCGGGACAGCGCACGGCGGGCCTCAGGCTGGTGCAACGTCACGCCGGCCTCTGCCGCAACGTCACGCCGCCTCTGCCGCCGCAGGCCGGCCCCGCACGCAGTGCCCCTCCTTCCCCCATCCCCCAACCCCCGGCCTGAGTGAGCCGGAGGCCCCGAATCGGCGGCTCCTTTAACCCCGTCCTGTCTGAGCGAAAAAACAGACGCCCTCCAGCGACCTACACGCAGAGGCAGGGCCAAATCCAAAGCTGAGCTCCTGTGAGCTGTGAAAACAAAGAAGAGAAAGGGAAATCTCTCCCAGCAGCCACAGAAGCAGCGGATTAAAGCTCCACAATCAACTTGATATACCCTGCATCTGTGGAATACCTGAATAGACAAGGAATGATCCCAAATTGAAGAGGTGGAATTTAGGAGCGAAATCTATGATTTTTTTCCCTTTTCCTCTTTTTGTGAAGGTGTACGTGTATGCTCCTGTGTGACATCTAGTCTGTATACTCTAGCTTCCACCATTTGTCCTAGGGCTCTATCCGTCCATGACTTTTTTTTAAAAATTCTTTTTCTTAATAATTAAGTTTAATTGTAATAACTTTATTATACTTTACCTTCGTTCTTTCTTTCCTTCCTTCCCTCCCTCCTTTAGACAACGAATCACCCCAAATTGAGGAGGTGGTCTCAGGGAGCAGGATTTATGATTTTTCCCCCTTTACCTCTTTTTGTGAAGGTGTATGTGTATGCTTCTGTGTAAGATTTTCTCTGTATAGCTTTGCTTCCAACATTTGTCCTAAGGTTCTATCCGTCCCTTTTTTTTTTCTAAATATTTTTTAATTCAATAACTATATTATACTTTATTTTATTTTTACTGTATCATCTTTCTTTCTGTCTTTTTTTCCTTCTTTCCCTCCTTCCTTCCTTCCTTCCTTCCTCCCTCCCTCCCTCCCTCCCTCCTTTCTTTCCTTCTTTGCTTCTTTCTTCCTTCCTTCCTTTCCTCCTTTCCTTCTTTCTTTCCTCATACTTCTACTAATTCTCTCTACTTTTTCTCCCTTTTATTCTGAGCCGTGTGGATGAAAGGCTCTTGGTGCTCCAGCCAGGAGTCAGGGCTCTGCCTCTGAGGTAGGAGAGCCAACTTCAGGTCACTGGTCAACAAGAGACCTCCCAGCTCCACATAATATTAAACAGCGGAAATCTCCCAGAGACCTCCATCTTAACACCAGCACCCAGCTTCACTCAACGACCAGCAAGCCACAGTGCTGGACAACCTATGCCAAACAACTAGCAAAACAGGAACACAACCCCACCCATTAGCAGAGAGGCTGCCTAAAATCATAATAAGGCCACAGACACCCCAAAACACACCACCAGACGTGAACCTGCCCACTAGAGAGACAAGATCCAGCCTCATCCAGCACAACACAGGCACTAGTCCCCTCCACCAGGAAGCCTACACAACCCACTGAAACAACCTTAGCCACTGGAGACAGACATCAAAAACAACGGGAACTACGAACGTGCAGCCTGCAAAAAGGAGACCCCAAACACAGTAAGATAAGCAAAATGAGAAGACAGAAAAACACACAGCAGATGAAGGAGCAAGATAAAAACCCACCAGACCTAACAAATGAAGAGGAAATAGGCAATCTACCTGAAAAAGAATTCAGAATAATGATAGTAAGGATGATCCGAAATCTTGGAAGTAGAATGGACAAAATGCAAGAAACAGTTAACAAGGACCTACAAGAACTAAAGATGAAACAAGCAACGATGAACAATGCAATAAATGAAATTAAAATCACTCTAGATAGGATCAATAGCAGAATAACTGAGGCAGAAGAACGGATAAGTGACCTGGAAGATAAAGTAGTGGAAATAACTACTGCAGAGCAGAATAAAGAAAAAAGAATGAAAAGAACTGAGGACAGTCTCAGAGACCTCTGGGACAACATGAAACGCACCAACATTCGAATTATAGGGGTTCCAGAAGAAGAAGAAAGAAAGAAAGGGACTGAGAAAATATTTGAAGAGATTATAGTTGAAAACTTCCCTAATATGGGAAAGGAAATAGTTAATCAAGTCCAGGAAGCACAGAGGGTCCCATACAGGATAAATACAAGGAGAAACACGCCAAGACACATATTAATCAAACTGTCAAAAATTAAACACAAAGAAAGCATATTAAAAGCAGCAAGGGAAAAACAACAAATAACACACAAGGGAATCCCCATAAGGTTAACAGCTGATCTCTCAGCAGAAACCCTACAAGCCAGAAGGGAGTGGCAGGACATACTGAAAGTGATGAAGGAGAATAGCCTGAAACCAAGACTACTCTACCCAGCAAGGATCTCATTCACATTTGATGGAGAAATTAAAACCTTTACAGACAAGCAAAAGCTGAGAGAGTTCAGCACCACCAAACCAGCTTTACAACAAATGCTAAAGGAACTTCTCTAGACACGAAACACAAGAGAAGGAAATGACCTATAGTAGCGAACCCAAAACAATATATAAAATGGAAATAGGAACATACATATCAATAATTACCTTAAATGTAAATGGACTAAATGCTCCCACCAAAAGACACAGATTGGCTGAATGGATACAAAAACAAGACCCTTATATATGCTGTCTACAAGAGACCCACTTCAGAACTAGAGACACATACAGACTGAAAGTAAGGGGATGGAAAAAGATATTCCATGCAAATGGAAACCAAAAGAAAGCTGGAGTAGCAATTCTCATATCAGACAAAATAGACTTTAAAATAAGGACTATTAAAAGGGACAAAGAAGGACACTACATAATGATCAAGGGATCGATCCAAGAAGAAGATATAACAATTGTAAATATTTATGCACCCAACATAGGAGCACCTCAATACATAAGGCAAATACTAACAACCATAAAAGGGGAGATCAACAGTAACACATTCATAGTAGGGGACTTTAACACCCCACTTTCACCCATGGACAGATCATCCAAAATGAAAATAAATAAGGAAACACAAGCTTTAAATGATACATTAAACAAGATGGACTTAATTGATGTTTATAGGACACTCCATCCAAAAACAACAGAATACACATTTTTCTCAAGTGCTCATGGAACATTCTCCAGGATAGATCATATCTTGGGTCACAAATCAAGCCTTGGTAAATTTAAGAAAACTGAAATTGTATCAAGTATCTTTTCCGACCACAACGCCATGAGACTAGATATCAATTACAGGAAAAGATCTGTAAAAAATACAAACACATGGAGGCTAAACAATACACTACTTAATAATGAAGTGATCACTGAAGAAATCAAAGAGGAAATAAAAAAATACCTAGAAACAAATGACAATGAAGACACAACGACCCAAAACCTATGGGATGCAGCAAAAGCAGTTCTAAGGGGGAAGTTTATAGCAATACAAGCCCACCTTAAGAAGCAGGAAACATCTCGAATAAACAACCTAACCTTGCACCTCAAGCAATTAGAGAAAGAAGAACAAAAAAACCCCAAAGCTAGCAGAAGGAAAGAAATCATAAAAATCAGATCAGAAATAAATGAAAAAGAAATGAAGGAAACAATAGCAAAGATCAATAAAACTAAAAGCTGGTTCTTTGAGAAGATAAACAAAATAGATAAACCACTAGCCAGACTCATCAAGAAAAAAAGGGAGAAGACTCAAATCAATAGAATTAGAAATGAAAAAGGAGAAGTAACAACTGACACTGCAGAAATAAAAAAAATCATGAGAGATTACTACAAGCAACTCTATGCCAATAAAATGGACAATCTGGAAGAAATGGACAAATTCTTAGAAATGCACAACCTGCCAAGACTGAATCAGGAAGAAATAGAAAATATGAACAGACCAATCACAAGCACTGAAATTGAAACTGTGATTAAAAACCTTCCAACAAACAAAAGCCCAGGACCAGATGGCTTCACAGGTGAATTCTATCAAACGTTTAGAGAAGCGCTAACACCTATCCTTCTCAAACTCTTCCAAAATATAGCAGAGGGAGGAACACTCCCAAATTCCTTCTACGAAGCCACCATCACCTTGATACCAAAACCAGACAAGGATGTCACAAAGAAAGAAAACTACAGGCCAATATCACTGATGAACATAGATGCAAAAATCCTCAACAAAATACTAGCAAACAGAATCCAACAGCACATTAAAAGGATCGTACACCATGATCAAGTGGGGTTTATTCCAGGAATGCAAGGATTCTTCAATATACGCAAATCTATCAATGTGATAAACTATATTAACAAATTGAAGGAGAAAAACCATATGATCATCTCAATAGATGCAGAGAAAGCTTTCGACAAAATTCAACACCCATTTATGATAAAAACCCTCCAGAAAGTAGGCATAGAGGGAACTTTCCTAAACATAATAAAAGCCATATATGACAAGCCCACAGCAAACATCATCCTCAATGGTGAAAAACTGAAAGCATTTCCACTAAGATCAGGAACAAGACAAGGTTGCCCACTCTCACCACTCTTATTCAACATAGTTTTGGAAGTTTTAGCCACAGCAATCAGAGAAGAAAAGGAAATAAAAGGAATCCAAATCGGAAAAGAAGAAGTAAAGCTGTCACTGTTTGCAGATGACATGATACTATACATAGAGAATCCTAAAGATGCTACCAGAAAACTACTAGAGCTAATCAATGAATTTGGTAAAGTAGCAGGATACAAAATTAATGCACAGAAATCTCTGGCATTCCTATATACTAATGATGAAAAATCTGAAAGTGAAATCAAGAAAACACTCCCATTTACCATTGCAACAAAAAGAATAAAATATCTAGGAATAAACCTACCTAAGGATACGAAAGACCTGTATGCAGAAAATTATAAGACACTGATGAAAGAAATTAAAGATGATACAAATAGATGGAGAGATATACCATGTTCTTGGATGGGAAGAATCAACATTGTGAAAATGACTCTACTACCCAAAGCAATCTACAGATTCAATGCAATCCCTATCAAACTACCACTGGCATTTTTCACAGAACTAGAACAAAAAATTTCGCAATTTGTATGGAAACACAAAAGACCCCGAATAGCCAAAGCAATCTTTAGAACGAAAAAAGGAGCTGGAGGAATAAGGCTCCCTGACTTCAGACTATATTACAAAGCAACAGTAATCAAGACAGTATGGTACTGGCACAAAAACAGAAAGACAGATCAGTGGAACAGGATAGAAAGCCCAGAGATAAACCCACGCACATATGGACACCTTATCTTTGATAAAGGAGGCAGGAATGTACAGTGGAGAAAGGACAGCCTCTTCAATAAATGGTGCTGGGAAAACTGGACAGGTACATGTAAAAGTATGAGATTAGATCACTCCCTAACACCATACACAAAAATAAGCTCAAAATGGATTAAAGACCTAAATGTAAGGCCAGAAACTATCAAACTCTTAGAGGAAAACACAGGAAGAACATTCTATGACATAAATCACAGCAAGATCTTTTCTGACCCACCTCCTAGAGTAATGGAAATAAAAACAAAAATAAACAAATGGGACCTGATGAAACTTCAAAGCTTTTGCACAGCAAAGGAAACCATAACCAAGACCAAAAGACAACCCTCAGAATGGGATTAAACATTTGCAAATGAAGCAACTGACAAAGGATTAATCTCCAAAATTTACAAGCAGCTCATGCAGCTCAATAACAATAAAACAAACAACCCCATCCAAAAATGGGCAGAAGACCTAAATAGACATTTCTCCAAAGAAGATATACAGAATGCCAACAAACACATGAAAGAATGCTCAACATCATTAATCATTAGAGAAATGCAAATCAAAACTACAATGCCATATCATCTCACACCAGTCAGAATGGCCATCATCAAAAAATCTAGAAACAATAAATGCTGGAGAGGGTGTGGAGAAAAGGGGACACTCTTGCACTGCTGGTGGGAATGTGAATTGGTTCAGCCACTATGGAGAACAGTATGGAGGTTCCTTAAAAAACTACAAATAGAATTACCATATGACCCAGCAATCCCACTACTGGGCATATACCCTGAGAAAACCAAAATTCAAAAAGAGTCATGTACCAAAATGTTCATTGCAGCTCTATTTACAATAGCCCGGAGATGGAAACAACCTAAGCGCCCATCATCGGATGAATGGATAAAGAAGATGTGGCACATATACACAATGGAATATTACTCAGCCTTAAAAAGAAATGAAATTGAGCTATTTGTAATGAGATGGATAGACCTAGAATCTGTCATACAGAGTGAAGTAAGTCAGAAAGAAAAAGACAAATACCGTATGCTAACACATATATATGGAATTTAAGGGAAAAAAATGTCATGAAGAACCTAGGGGTAAGATAGGAATAAAGACGCAGACCTACTGGAGAACGGACTTAAGGATATGGGGAGGGGGAAGGGTGAGTTTTGACAGGGCGAGAGAGAGTCATGGACATATACACACTAACAAACGTAGTAAGGTAGATAGCTGGGGGGAAGCAGCCGCAAGGCACAGGGATATTAGCTCGGTGCTTTGTGACAGCCTGGAAGGGTGGGATGGGGAGAGTGGGAGGGAGGGAGACGCAAGAGGGAAGACATATGGGAACATATGTATATGTATAGCTGATTCACTTTGTTGTAAAGCAGAAACTAACACACCATTGTAAAGCAATTATACCCCAATAAAGATGTTTAAAAAAAAAAAAAAAAAAGAGAGCAAGATTGCAAAGCAGGCACAGAGTTTATTGTAAGCACAGTACGTGTGGGAGCACACACAGGCACACTTGTGGAGTGAGTTGCACTTCATAGGGATAGCTTAGGTTGTTAATATGGGGTTAGTTTTCTGGGGTTTAGATGAGGGTGACTCCCCTTCCCCTCCCCTACAAGCATGTCATCTGCAATTCCTTATTTGGGCTTCCACCAGCCGCCTTTCGAATCTTTCCTTTGGTCACCTAAGCAAAACCCACGGTGGGGCGGTGGTCAAAACTGCAATGCTAATGGTATTATAATAATATTACAGCGTGGCCAGTGTTCTAGAAGATGACTTGAGACCCCTTCTGCGCAAGTGTTGGGCTGGGAAATCCTCTCGACCACAAAAACGAGGAGGCTGTGGTGGGTTGCTTTATCTTTCATCTGATCAGGGTGCGTTGTTCCTGTTGATATTTTATCTCAGAGCGTCAGCATGAAACCAGCTGCAGCAGGTTAACCTGAGGCCTATCTGTCTCCTTCCTCAGTCCTACCATAAGACTGGTGAAATAGCTCTTTCACTCTCTACTGCACTGATGCCCTCAACTCTCTCCTTATTCACTCTCTCTCCTGGCTCCTGAGAACAGATAATGGAGGTCAATCTACTTGGGATAATAGCAGAGGTTAAATAAGGACCTTGAAATGATTAAATACACAGAGAAAAACTGGAGCAGAGTATTACATTTCCATATATCTCCTCCTCACTGCTTTCAAATATGATTTAGTCTTTCTTTTTCTTTTTTTTTTGAGGGTGATATCTTCTTATCACTTGCTAATTGACTGTGTCTGCCTGGAGGGTTGAGTTTCTGTTCAAAATGAGCCTGCAGAGAGAAAGCAGTGAGAGAGAAAAAAGAAAACTAAAGCGGAGGATGTAGGCAGGGAGAGACCTAGGCCCTCAGTAGCCCTATAATGACATTGAGAGAAGAATAGAGGGAGATGGAAGGTCTGGGAACTGATAATTATGGTGTGAGAAATGGGGATCAGGCAAATGGGAATGTGGGTGAGAATTTTTTCTATCACTGATTGTATTCTGCTTCAACTGGACATAATGACAAGAGAGTTTCAATTGGCATTTCCAACTGCTCACCAAATTATGATCTTGGCTCAATTTTTTCCCCTTAATTTGCTACATTCTTCTTACGTCCTCCTTCCCCATCCCCTCCTTCTAATCAGAATGCCCAAGTCCGAAGAAGAAAAACAGCAGTGTTTTGGCAAAGTTTTGGTTTTAAATCTCCATTTTAAAGAATTAGAAAGATGATCTCAAAGATGAGGTAATTTTCTGAATTGGCCTAAATTTCACAGGTAGAAGAGGAAAGACAAAAGATGTATGTTTATAAATTTTAAATAGAGACTTTTATTCTTCAACTATTAAAGGAAAAGCTTTGAGCTAGAAATAGAAAAATAATTTATTAATTAAGATCAATCAACTCTTCAGTTAGGGAAAATATAGTAGTTTGACACTCAATTGAATTACTGTTTGTAAAGTATTTTCTACTTTATCTAGTTTGTGCCTATATTTCCAGGTACTAACAATTTCTCTACTGGCAAATTTGCCTAGAATGCTTTCAGTCACTGTAAGGACAAATACAAATTAAAAAGAAGAGACTTCAAGAAGCTAGCACCCTTATCTTCTAGTTTTGGTGGGAGGGTGAGAACCTAACTAACTAAAATACGTTATTTATATAATATATTTATTTTTGTTATTATACTTATTGCTATAAGTATTTCCACTTAGTGTTTTACAGGGTGGATATGGAATCTTCTTTGGTTACAGAAGCTTTCTAAATTAAAAAAAAAAATTGTGATACATGGCTATATGTAGTTAAAAACAGATCACCAAAATGTACTTATTTTGTGACTATTCAATGATAGGAGCTTACTTTTATGGCACTGTTTGTTTTTTATGAAAAATTAATATATAAGCCTTTTCTCATTTCATTATGTTCATTTTTCATTCTTTCATATTGGTTTCTGTTTCCCTTTCCTTGAATGCTTTCAAGATAACTGGTTTCCTGGCTTCCCTGGTGGCGCAGTGGTTGAGAGTCCGCCTGCCGATGGAGGGGACATGGGTTCGTGCCCCGGTCTGGGAAGATCCCGCATGCCGCGGAGCGGCTGGGCCCATGAGCCATGGCCGATGAGCCTGCGCGTCCGGAGCCTGTGCTCCGCAACAGGAGAGGCCACGGCAGTGAGAGGCCTGCATACCGCCAAAAAAAAAAAAAAAGATTGTGCTCTTTCCCTTCACAAGAAGTAGCAAAATTTTAGGTTTACTTAATGGCAAATATATATGATAATATTGTTCAGGTAAAGAAAATACAGTTGGGTAAAATTTGCAATGCAAAAATGTATTTTGTGGTGCTATTTTAGATGTGGCAATGTTTTAAGTGCATGTCTACATAGTTAAGAGATACTGTAAATTGTTTTTCTAAAAATAATTCAAAATTGCATTTATTTTTCATTTTTGAAGATGTTCATTTGAGAATTCCTTTCAGGCCTATAATATTAGTATACTGAATCAATCTCTCTCTCTCTTTTTACTTTTCTTCTTTCCTTTTCCTTAAAAAAGAAATTGTATCCTGCAGCTAATTATTGGGCTGGGGAGTCTTTCACCCTTTTGATGCCCATGCCGTCATTTTGATGCTGCCTAACCCAAACCTTCTTCACAGGAGCAGGGAAGGGACCTGTCATGGGCTGGGTACACATCTTACCTCTTAACAATATTTACAAAGGCTTATAAGGCAGAAACGTGGTAATCTCTTAACCAACCTCTGTTGTTTTCTTGCTCTCCTATAGTCTCTATTCTCAGGACAGCAGCCACAGAGATGATAAAACAGAAGTCATATCCTACTCGCTTTTTAATAGGGTTATTGGTTTTTTTGGTGTTGAGTTGGATGAGCTATTTATCTATGTTGGATATTAACCCCTTATTGGTCATATCATTTGAACTGAATAGACATTTTTCCAAAGAGTAAATGCGGATGGGCAACAGGTACATGAAAAGAGCCTCAGCATCATTAATCATCAGGGAAATGCAAATTAAAACCACAATGAGGTATCACCTCACACTTGTCAGAATGGCTAACATCAAAAAAGTCTACAAATAACAAATACTGGAGAGGGTGTGGAGAAAATGGAACCCTTGCATACTGTTGGTGGGAATGTAAATTACCAGTATGAAGGTTTCTCAAAAAACTAAAAATAGAACTACCACATGACCCAGCAATTCCACTCCTGGGTATGTATTCAAAAAAACTAAAAACACTAACTGGAAAAGATATATGCACCCCAATGTTCATAGCCGCGTTATTTACAGTAGCCAAGATATGGAAGCAACCTAAGTGTTCATCAACAGATGAATGGATAAAGAAGCTGTGTTTTATATATATATATATATATATATATAGAGAGAGAGAGAGAGAGAGAGAGAGAGAGAGAACGGCCAGTACCTGTAGGGTGTGGTGCTAGAGAAGATGGGGCTGGTGACAGGACGGTAAACCCTGCTGGATGTTTTTTGCACTGAGATGAAGACGGTATAGTTATCACTAAGTCTGGCAGCATGGAAGTAACTGGTGAACTTGACAAGAGCAGTGGCACTGAAGTGGTGGGGGCAGAAATCCTGTGGTTATCACCAATCCAGATTTGGTGATATCACTGGAAGAAAGCAGATATTGAAGTTGACATCAATTCGTGAATTTTCTAAGACTTCAAATCTAGTTTATGGACACTGGCCCCAGGGTTTTTGGTTTGTTTTCATGACACTAATCAATATCTGGGCTCCTAATGATCCCGAATATTCTAGCTGCAACGATAGAAACTGGCTTTAAAAAATGAAAGAAAATCTCATATGCCTGTTTACTTACAAAGTTAAACATTTAACCAGTTAGTTGAAAAATTCAGAGTTATGAAGCCAGCTGTGCTTGAAAACAAATTAATTAATTAACAAAATGGGGAAGAGATTCTCCTTGTGTTTCAACAGTGTCTATATTTGTAGGTGTAAGGAAACATCAAACAGGCGTTTACAAAGATGCTTTGAATTTATAGCATCTGGGGAGAATACTTATAATTTACTATTTCAATATTTGGCAGGTGGAAAACCTCAGTAAATAATTTTGCCTTTTATGAACATAATATTTTGTTTTTCAAGACAGTAGTTTAAACCTCCCATTTGCTGTGGCTGGTTGGGTTCCTCTGTACCCCACTGGTGGAGACCATGGCAGGGTATCAACAAAATGCATAGACATTCTCTGTAAAGCAGGGGAGAAGCCAGTATTTACTGTTTAAACTTACCATGTTCTAATACTGAAAGCTAGAAACACTCAGACTTCAAACTCATCACAGCAGGTGTTAGACAAGGAGGGGGAAGAGAAAACCATCATATATTAATTTAGCCTGTTGAACCCTCCTGACATGCACAGTGTGTTGTGCTGTTTCAAATATATGTTATTTTCCTGCCTGTAGCAGCAGTCCATCTGTTCAGGAAGGTTTCTTTAAGTACTTTAGTTGAAAAGAAGAAAACTTCAACAATACATTCCCTAAAAGCTTCTTTTTTGGTTCTTGTGGATTTTATGGTGGCATTCATAATAATACATCAGAAATAAAGACTTTATTTTCTGCCTTTGTCATTTAAAGAGCTCAGCTTGAAGATGCTTGCCGCACAGCACAGCACAAAGTATTTCAGAGGAAGTAAGTTGTGTCGGTGGCAAAATACCCCTACACCAGGGGGCTGATGACTGTTGTCTATTGGCCAAATAAAATTACATTCATATCCCTGTTATAAATATTAGTCTTTTTCTCAAAGTGGACATGTTTGCAAAGTGTTTTCTCTAAATGGCTTATGGACAAATACATGTCTTCAGTACTGAAAAGTAGTGCTTTATTTAAGTCTGAAATTACATCATTAAACATACAATACAAATTAAAATGAATGGATGTGGCCCAGTGTGTCTCCCAATATAGACTGCATATGTAGGGATTTCTCCTTAAGATGGAGATGCAAAAAGGATCTGAACTCTATAATTCTCTTCTTCCCCCTTTTTATTTTTATAAATACCTTTCAAGAGATTTATTTTGTAGAGACCTATGCTGTCTCTGTAGGTTTGGTGCTATTTATTAAATTCAACCACTCAAGGAGGGCGGTCTCATCAGAAGAGTTGTCAGTGTTCTACTAGGAGGATCCATTATTCTTAACAAATACCCCACCTGTTATATAAGACATTATTGCAAAAAGACAGAAATAAAAGCTACTCTAACGGCATTTCCAACAAAGGCTTCTGCTTAGGCGTACTTTCCTCCTCATGTTTTTGTCTAAACCTCTGACTGTCTGCCTGTCTGCACTTTCCTCCCCCGAACATTTTCAGCTGAAATAGACCAAGGCAGGAAAATCATAAATTCTGTTTGTTTCCTACCAGGAGGAGCTCATGCAGTTACACTGCAGGGTCCTTTCAAGGTGTGCCAGTCAAGATGTTGAAAACTTCTATGATTAGTTTGTAAACAAATTGCAATTAATTTGTGGATTTGGTCAAGCAGAAACTGTATTGAAATAGTGATTTATGCCATTTATGCTAAACAGAATAAATGTCTGATCATTTCTTAATGGAAAACCTGAAGCAATTTTCTGATAATTTGAGTGCCTAAGTGTTGAATCACATTAGCTTAATCCTCACTTCATTTCTTTTAAATTGGGTAGCACTTTTTTTCTTGTTGAAGTGCATTTATTAATACATATGCCGTTTAAAGACTTAGCCAATGATTTATGAGTATGTAGCACCCAAGATATCTGGAATCTTTAAAATTAATTCAATAAGCCTGTCACATATACTGTCTTAGTTTTTTTCCTAGGAGATTAAATTAAGCTAACTTAGATTCTAATGTTGTCCAAAGGCTCCTATTCTCCACACAGAGATAAATAAAAATGTTAGCTCAACCTCTCCATTAAAAAAAAATGGGTGTTCCAAGTCATCCTTTTTGTTCTCTTTTAGGGTTGGTTGGATGTTAGGGTTATAGTATGTTATTGTTGTCTCTTGGTGACTTTTTAGGGAAACAGGAAACTTGGGTTGCATGGACAGTTTCTCTTATTTAGTAAGACGAATTCATCTCCCTCACTTAAAGAGCTACTAGATCCTTCTTCTTCTCTAAGTTTGTATCCAAGACAGACTTGAAGAAGAGGGCTGACCTCATGCACTAAGGAATAAAATAAAACACAAAAAAACAAGTGTCTCCATTTTATTTTATTTTTTCTTTTGTTTGTTTTCAATTTCCCCCAAATTGACCGTTTTGGGGAAACACTAATAATGCCAACAATAATAACAATGTGTATACATACCTTGTAGTTATCACCAGCATTTCTTTTTTTTTTTTTTTTTTTGCGATACGCGGGCCTCTCACTGTTGTGGCCTCTCCCGTTGCGGAGCACAGGCTCCGGACGCGCAGGCTCAGCGGCCATGGCTCACGGGCCCAGCCGCTCCGCGGCATGTGGGATCTTCCCGGACCGGGGCACGAACCCGTGTCCCCTGCATCGGCAGGCGGACTCTCAACCACTGCGCCACCAGGCAAGCCCACCAGCATTTCTTTTATTTGACTCCATTTTAGAGCAGTTTATAAAGCAAAAATTGATTAATCTATGATGCAATCATCATGGAAATTGAATTTTTCTCTTTTTCCCTTTGTAAAAAAGAAACATCGGTTATTTCATTCCTACTGTGGTAAAGTTCGGATTCAAGCCATATAACCCCATGAAGTCAGCTGCTGCTTGACTTGTTTTCCTTATTTTAATAATAACAAAGCCTTATTGTCATTCAGTTTACAAAGTCCTTTTGAGCCTTATATCAACCTGTGAAATAAGCAGGACAAGTGTGTTATTATTCTCAGTGGTGTAATTAAAACTTGAACTCAAGTCTTCTGACTCTAAATTCAGTGGTCCCTCCATATCCCCCCAACACACTATAACGTGTGGCTTGACGCAATGCACTGAAGCATAAATAAACGCACCAGATCACGCCACTGCGCAAACCTGTTTCACAGAGCTCATCTACCCAAGAGGGGCAGCAAGGTGGCTGCGAGGAGGGTGCTAGTCAATCTCACCATTCATCTCGTTCTTTATCCTGCCCTAGTTCATGTTACCTTCTAAAATTCAAAGTCCATGGTAGTAACCTGGCCTGTCCAAGGCAGGAAGTCATTCTCTTCCATGATTTCTTCATACCATAAGAATACCAATGGGTGGGAGACCAATGGAGAGACAACATTCCAAGCATCAGTGGTTAGCAATTTGTTTGCCTTATGAGACTGCTTTTGATTTTTGATGTTTCTAAATACAAAGGGATGCTCTCTCTGAAAAACAAATAATACTGACAACGAACTTTGTTGCAGACTGTGAGATTTTCAGACAGTCCCAATGAGATATATAAAGTAGACGTTGCTCATTTTTCTTACATGTGATCTTAGAAGAAAATCTTATTTAGCTACTGAGAATCCTGGAAATGTAAAAGTATTTCTTCTTAGGCATCATTTTTCTCTTTCTAGTTTTTAAACTAATAAAATGTCATATTATCAAAGAGGTCGGTTGCATTCAGTGTGGAGGAGAGCAAGCATCAGGCAGCTATATGGGAATCGGGAATGCGCTGAGAGCTAGCTCACCATCGTTCTCTACAGGGAAGGAAGGATGTAGTCCAGTGTGTCAGGGAGTTATCACGCAGAATAGCTGCCCTGATCTACAGAGTGAATTTGATCCCAGAGAGGGAGGCAGGATCACAATGTAGGTAAGAGCTTACATTTCAAAGTTAGATATACCAGTCTTTAATTCCCAACTCTGGGACTTGCTACCTGGGTGTGCATATGTAGGTTACTTAACTTCTCTAAGTGTCTCTGGAAACACATACACACATGCATTTTGAATAGGCCATATACTCACACAATTCAAGAATCAAAACAATATGAAAGGGTAGAAAATCAAAAATCTAATTTTTTCTTACTGTATCTTAGGAAATGTGACCGATTATACCTCCCCTTAAATTGGGGAGGATTGGCGTCTTAGGGTCTTAGGTGGAAGTGATACAGTAGACTTTGGAGGGGAGGATTAAAGGAAGATTTAGCTTCCTTCTGGTTCCTGTGAGATGCTTGTTCTTGGACTCAGCTGCCATGTTGTGAGGAAACAAGCAATCTGGGTAAAGAGGAACCATCACGACCCCTGGCGCACAGCCCCACCTGAGCTCCTAGCTGACAGGCAGCTCCTACCTGCCAGGTGTTGTCAATAAGTCGAAGTGAAAGTGGCTGGTCCAGCCCCCAGGCAGGTGACTTCAGCTCGTGTTGCATGGAGTAGCAATAGCCTGTGGTTGCCGATTCCCACCCAAAATGCAGACTCATGTGAAAAATAAATGATTGTTGTTGTTTTAACTCACTAAGTTTGGAGTAGGTTGTTAAACAGCGTCAGGTAATTGAAATAGAGTTATGATTTATTTTACTATTTTTTTGTTGATGGAAACCTGGATTGTTTCTAATTGCAAACAGAGCTGCAATGAGTAACTCCCTACATGCTTCATATCATAATATCATAAGTGAGTGTGTGTATATATTTCTAGAATAAAATGCCATTAGTAGAATTTCTGGGCTAAAGGATAAATACCATTTTTAATATTTTTATAGATATTGCCAAATTGCCTTCTATGACAGGTTTTTATTAAATTTATAAAGTAGGGATAAAAATAGAATTTATTTGGTAGGAGTATTGTAAGATTAAATGATATAATCCACAGGATAACATTTGATAGATGTTATGAGACAAAATGATACCTGATAAACTATGTTTTGGAATCATATTTTTTAAAAAAGGAGTAAATAATTGATGTGAAGACTTTGTTACTTTGATTTTTACTTCATTTAATGTTGCTGAAACTGAAAATATTTTGAGGGGCATTTTAGTATGTGCACTTTTAATCTCTCACATCATCCTTGGCACAAAAATAAGACAGGGATTTTCCGAAAAGCAGATTTTCCTTTTGAAAAATTCTCTCTAAGGAAGTGATCTTATTTTTATCCTGTTTTTAGTTAAATATTATGGTAGGTAATATCACAGAAGTGCTAGTAAATCCTTTATAATCTAATAAGCATTAGAATAAGGACATTAAGGGAGTATGCTGTGAAGAAAATTTTTGGATATATAATCAAGGGTAAATCCATAATTGATTTGTGTTATGCATATCTTTTTCTAACTGAAAAGAAAATCTTCAGTAATGAAAATGGAGAGGGCTAATTTAAGTCCAACAGAATCACTACTACAGGTTTTCAACTATTCTATTTGGTTTTGTTTCACATATTGTAAAAAAAAATTCATTTGCAGGCCTAAGGAGGGAAATCTATTTAGGGCTTCACGTTGCACTTAGATCCCATGTTTTTCAGATTTCTACCAGATTTTGTATTGACATCCATAGAACTTTATTTTCCCCCCTTTTAAATAACATATAAACTTTGTAACTTGCTATACTTTCAAATACATTGTATCCTGTGACACTCAGAATACACTGTGAGGTAGGTCTTGTCTTCCATATTTTGTAAGTGGAAAACTAGAGGCTCAAAGAGGTTTTGAAAAAGTGTCACGGGGTCAGTTTTCCTGCATACAACACATTCCAACGGGCGATTCTTTACAAGCAAATAGACTGGAGACTAAAATCAAGCTGAGTGTAACAAAGCAGACACCCCTCAGCCCTCTTCACCCCACCTCGCCCATTGTATGGTCCACCTGGAGAATGAAGCCATAGCAATGGATGGTTTGCACTAACTTCTCCATAGCAACACTCTTGTCACTCAACCATTTCTAGACTCCAGGTAACGGCTCTTCACATAAGACCTCTTCAGTTACTCTGTACTTTTCTTTGTTTCTTTCCCCATTTTTGTTACTCTTCAAAACTAGCCTCACTCTAGCTCTCTTCATAATTTCAGTCTCCTGAATTTTCACATGAAATCTAGGCTATTTTTCAGTCTCTTGTACATTATTATGCGAAAAAGCTTCAGACTTCCATTTCAATTAAGATTATAGCTCCTAAGCATTTCCCATATACAAGTGTGCTACCCGACCTGTTACTGATCCCAGTCAAGACTGCATCTTCTCTTTTTCTGTTTCTAGTTCTGTTTTGTTATGCACAGGTTTCTTTTAAATTCATATCCTCTCTTTCTCTCTTTTCATTATATAAGTAATCATTGTAATGAATTAAAACAATAAAATAATATATAATGAGAAAGATGAAAGCATCCCTATTCTCTTTTCCTTATCCTACTCTTCATCAATCATCCATTGCCTTACCTAGAGACAAGTGTGATTAGCAGTTCGATAAGCATCCTTGCAGTCAATTTCCGTGTCTTTACATGCACATTCACATGTGCGTCTAGAACTATTTTCTTGGATAAATTGTGTAATAATATATCATTCTGCAACTTTCTATTTTCATTAAAATTTGTGCATTGACACTGTTTTCATAGCATTACATACAGATTTCTCATATTTTGTAATGACCCTAACAATTTATATTTCAGGTAATATATAAGCTTATAAACAGTAAATGTTCTGGAAGGGTTTGAAAATCTGTTTGTTCTGAAACTCAAATGTGAGGGACAATAAAAGTCATCATTTGGTGGTGAGTAGGGTAAAGCAGCTATTGTTTGATACATACCAGTATATATTTATTAGCTTAGAGATGGTTAAAAATAGAGGCTTCTATGTATATTCTGTAAGAGGGATATGTTACAGTTTATTTAACCTCTCACCTACTAAGGGATATTTAGACTGTTATAAAATTTCCACAGTGGTTAGCACTGCTTCAATGAGTATCTTAAAATAAATCTTTGTGCTAACGTACAAGTATTTCTGAAACTTTATTTCTACAGGTAATGGTCAGACATTGAAACACATATTTCTCTTTAAATTTCATATTAAATAGTAGAATTTGATCCGTGCATCTATCTATACTATGGTTATGGAAAACCATAAAGATGTTATTTAGGTTTCAACCCAGTTAACACAGTTAGCAACTGATACCAGAAAAAGTTTACCAAAAGTCCAGGCTCTTGTTCAACTTGTCCAAAAGACTTTGGGGGAAGAACACAAAACACGAAGGGAAACACACACACACACACACACACACACACACACACACACAAGCTGAGGAGCAAAGAGAGCAAAGAAGCAGTTCATTGAGACAAAAGCGAAAGGACACATACAGAGAAGAGTGCAGGCATCCTTGAGAGTGGGGAGAGTGCCACAGGGTTGTTGATCCCCCTTTTATCTTATTTTTAACCCTTTGAATGGATGGGGGTCTTTTTGATTAGGGGTGGAAAATTCACTGAGGGGAGGGTTGAGGTGTGGCCTGGATTGCATCAGGTTGCATCAACTTCTGGTCCTGAAGCCACTGTACATGTGCTCTAAGAGCTGTTTTCCCTTAAATTTTCCCTTGTTAGTCCAGCGCCACACGTGGAAGATTATACAGGGTCATCAGCAACTTGTACATTATTACTGCCCATGCTCCATGGTTTTCATGGTCAGAGTTTCTTGTTCAGATGCTACAGAGTTTCTGTTTTAGATGCCATTCCTCTGTATGTCATGGCCTCATGAAGCGCAAAGCAAGGCTTTAACTTCTGCCTAATGCCTATGCATGAGGACGCTGTCCTTGTCCCTGTCTTTCTTGCCTCACAACAGTATCAGACCGTCATTTCATAAATAACAGATTACTTTGGTTTGACCAGCAAAATACAATACGCTTTTTGTGGTAATCTAGAAAGATCATAGAGCTACTTTACTTAAAATAAAATGAGATTTAATTAAAATGAGTTAAATGAGACTGTCTGAAGACTTAATGAATCATTTGGATGTATCCAAATATCTACACATTTGACAACATTTAAAGAAACCTTTGGTTAGCTATTATTTTAGTGTCCACCCATATTTTTGGCACTGTTCCTCTGAAACATTTTTGAGAAAATGATATTCTGAACCTGTCAAAAGAAACGAATGGTAAAAGGAAGACAAGTATAGAGACGCAAGAGGGAGGGGATATGGGGATATATGTATATGTATAGGTGATTCACTTTGTTATACAGCAGAAGCTAACACACCACTGTAAAGCAATTATACTCCAATAAAGATGTTAAAAAAAAGAAAAGAAAAGAAAAGGCAATGTAATTCAAAACAAAACAAAACAAAAAAATGTATTTAAAAAAATGTGTGTATATTCAAACACCAAATAAAGTCCTCAACAGTTTCAAACCAATGAATAGGGCAGCATTCATGTAGTTTTTAAGTAGCGAACTTTCCCCTGAGAATGTAGCCTATATAGTATACTAATTTAATTAACGTAAAGCTTACAGTCCCTCTTATTCTAACTGGATAAATTCACAAAAGAATCTAATTACTTGCTCAGAAACCCAGGACATTAATGTTTGAGCACGAAGATGAATTCTAATTGTCTGATGTTTACAATGCATTCTCTTAGAACTTTTAATTAAAGAATTAATAAATAGTAACTATGTATCTACTTTAGGCAAAGTCTCATAAACGTAGGCATTGTATGAAAACAACATACCTTCTCAACTTTGTTGGATCAGAAACTTTATTTTGTGAATTCAGTAAAAAGTAGAAAGATTTGAAACGCTTCTTCATGCTGACAAAACCTACGAATCTATTCTCTATAAACCAGTAAATAAAAATAGTTTTGGTATGTTCTAGACTCTATTACGTGCTTCATACTGTAACCCAGCAGGACCCTATGAGGCCTTCCCAGAATAGACCTCCACCCATGTCCTCTGCCTGCAGACGAAGTTTGTCTGTAGACAAACTTTAGTCAAAGAATAAATTTAATCAGAGAAGTGAGAAAATGCAGAAAGAAAGGAAAACTGTCAAGCAAGACAAAACAATAATACTTTAGCCATTAAACAAAGCCTAGGACCTTTAGTTCTTCCTTAAGGATTATAGATAATATTCTGAATCATGTCCTTCGAGCTGTTTTGCAGATACTGAAACCCTCACCAGGTGAAAGAAGTTAACTGCACGCTGCCCACAAGCACGTAGATCCCAGACCGGTTGGAACCAGGAGGTTGATGATGCTGACTCCCGATTACCTCACCACCAGCCAATCAGAAGAGTGTCCACGAGCTGATCACGCCCTGCTCTTTGACTGCCCACTACCCTCTCCAGGACGGGACACAGAGTCTTGAGGGCAGTAGCCCACTGTGGCTCCCTTTGCCTGGCAAAGCAATAAAGGCTACTCTTTTCTACTTCATGCAAAACCCTGTCTCCACGTTTCTATTCGGCACCGGTGAACAGAGGCCGAGTTTCAGCAACAATAATGTATGTGATGGTTAATTTAAATGTCTACTGGGGATGCCAGGCAACTGGTAAGACATCATTTTTCTTGCTGTATCTGTGATAGTGTCTCTAGAAGAAATTTGAATAAATAGATTCAAAGGTAAAGAAGATCACCCTCACCGCTTCAAGGGGACATCATTCAATCCTTTGAGGGACTGAAGAGAACAGAAAGGCAGAGGAAGGGTGAATTTTCTCTCTGCTTGAGCTGGTACTTTTCCTGCCCTTGGACAAATGTGTTCCTGGCCTTCACCTTTCATATTCAGACCTGGACTTACCTACACCATTGCCCCGTCCCCTCCACCCGATTCTCAGGCCTTCGGATTCAAACCAAATTGCACCATTGGCTTTCCTGGTTCTCCAACTTGCAGAGGGCAGATTATAGGATTTCTCAGCTTCCGTTACCCCATGGGCCAATTCCTGTGATAAATATCTTCTCTGGAGAATCTTTACTAATACACTATATCACATTTAATTTCTACAACAATTCTACAAGTTAGCCAGGATTAACCTCATTTTTTAGACAAGAAACTGAGCCCCAACAAAATTAAACAATTTCCTCAAGTCTGCAGAAAAACACAGAAGGCAAAATATTGGAATGTTCTTTAAGGGCATATAACTCAGTCTTGTTCATAGTTGCATCTCCAATAGGTTACATATGGGGGTCTTAATAAATATTTCTTGACCATTCTAACCTTTCTTATTTCAAAGTCAGGGCATTGACTGTAAAACTGCATCAATACATTCATTTAAAAAGATAGAATGGGGCTTCCCTGGTGGCGCAGTGGTTGAGAGGCCGCCTGCCGACGCAGGGGACACGGGTTCGTGCCCCGGTCCGGGAGGATCCCACATGCCGCGGAGCGGCTGGGCCCGTGAGCCATGGCCGCTGAGCCTGCACGTCCGGAGCCAGTGCTCCGCAACGGGAGAGGCCACAACTGTGAGAGGCCCGCATACTGCAAAAAAAAAAAAAAAAGATAGAATGAACCTTCCCAGTGACTAGAATAGCTACCCATTCACAGTATCAAGATGTCAAAGTAATAATTATAAAATCAGTTGATAAGTGGTGTTGAGGTATATTTTATCTAGGTCAATAGGAAGACAAAGGGATTGTATGTGCTTTGTAGTACATCTCTCAGACAGTAGCAAAATAATCCTGAAAAATCTTATTTTTCAAGGTATTATATATCCATTATTATAAGAATCATTATTTCATGCCAATCATCATAGATATATTACAATTTCCTTCATATCAATTATACTTTAGTCATGTCTTTGGGGAAATTTACCTCAAATTTTGCTTTATAAAATTTTTCAAATATATTTCAAAGTGGGAAGAATAGACTGGCTTTAACAATTATCAATATTTTGGCACACTTGTTTTATCTATTTAAGCTTTTTCCCATAAAATATATTAAAGCAAATCTCAGATTTCATACCATTTTATCAAATGCTTTATTAGATTCGAGACATCCTAAAGATCAGTTGCTTAGAAGAACTGACCAGAATTGATCTTAGATCCGATCAAAAGATCAGTTTCTCCATTTTATTTTTCTGACCCTTTCATCCTCCTCTGTAGGTAAATTCTATAGCTGTCAATAAAGGACGAGCCTTATGCTATGGTAACAAACAACCCCCAAATCTCAGCAGTTCAGAAATTGCTTCTCTTTTAGCAGTCAATAAATTTCTGGCAATAGACAGATTGTGCCATGTAAAGAAAGGAAGTGTAAAAGACGCAAACATATGTAAGTGTGACAGATGAGTGCAATAGAAGTTTTCTGTAGTTAAGTATAGAAAATCCTTGCACAGCCTTTTAACACTGGGATGATTTTGAAAGTACAACGGCTGTTGCATTAGGTAAAGAACAAATGGTCAATAAGAGGAAGAGGATGCCATAGTGAGAGAAGCAGACCAGAAGCAAGATCACAGCTCAAACTTAAATCCTTGGGGTGAGAAAAGAGAGGCTGCAGTAAGAATGTGAAACATATCTATATACTGCATAGAGAATTAAGCATGTTAATACTTTCGGTATTTCTATAGATGATTTGGAAACAACTCATTTGTTTCTAAAATCCCATTTAAACATTCCCCTACACATATCTGAACTTGGCAAACCCAACAACGAATTGGTTGACTATGTCCCAGTGTTATGACTGGTGCCCTGGAAACAGCTTTTACATAAATGATTCCTGGTGAAAGGATGACCGCCTTAGGACTGTGGGTCTAATAGTATCTCTAGCTACTGAGTAGAGAGGAAGTGGGGAATTAAAGTGGTGCTGCAGGAGAAATATCAAGTCCATATTTTTTTTTGTCCTTCAGGGATACTTACCAAAGAAGTGGGTGGGATATAAACTATTGCTGTCTTTTCTCTCGATGAAGAAGTAAAAATAAATGGCTATTTGTTTAAGCATTTGCAGGTACTCTTTTAAATGGAAAAAAAAAGAGATAATAGTGTTAATGTCATAGTGTAATTGTAAGGATTAAATGAGTTAATATCACATAACTGTTTAGAACAGTGCCTGGCTCACGGTACGCACTCTATATTGAGCAGTTAGAATTATTATTATTATACATGGAAAATACTTTAGATATGCAAAGCAAACACCGTAATTCATTCTTTATTTTATAAATATTCATTAATTATTATCTCTCAGGCATTGTGCTATGTAATCAAGGTGCAGAGGTGAATGATATATTTGTCACCCTTATGTTAAATATGGGGGCGTAGGTTAAAATTTATCTTAAAAATACCAGTATGTGACGGGATCTGTGAAAACAATGATTGTGGCTGGACTGATACTTAAACACAAAAAGGTGAGTGGTGGTTATGTTCAGATCAGTTGCTTAGAATGACTCTTTTTTTTTTTTTCCCTGACAGTGAAAAAGAGTGGTTTAAATCCTACTTGTCTTGGATTGTTACAGGATTTTTCATTAAAATTGATTTTGCCAATTTTACTCAGGGTTGACTGTAAAGAATGAGGGAAATTATATTAGTGTATACTTGGAAATTTGGTAATTCCCCAAGGCATATTGAGATAACCTTACTGATAGCTATCCCTTAACTTCACACAAGCTTAAGTGTATTTTGTTTTGTTTTTTGGCTTCTCAGAAGCTTTCTGCTGAGAGAGTAGGGAGGCTTTGATTCCCTTTGTTTCTGTTTTCGTCAGAAAGAAGACAGGCCATTACACCCACACCTCGAGTGGTTAAAATGTTGAGGTGACTTGTGCACATCTGTTTTCAACACCATTTCCCCTTCTTCATTCACCTTGACAGCTAACTGAATTCTCTATTCTTTCCTATAATAGCTTTATTGAGTATAACTGATATACAATGCACTGTGCATATGTAGCATATACAATTTGATGAGTTTAAACATATGCAAATGACACAGGTGTGAAGGCAATTCCATGAAAAAAAATACCCCATATACACTCTCACACCCACACACACAAACACATATGCATGCATACATATGATGAATTACCTTAGAATTAAATTCACAAATGTACATAAGGCATTTAAGCAGTCTCTGCTAGTACCCGCTGAATGAAAAGTAGCTTTCATTATCGCACATATTTGGTCTGAAAATAACTACAGTCAACTGAAAAAAGGACAAAGAATCAAAGGAAAGGATATTAGGTTGAGAAAGTTGCCATTTATTTCTATTCTATTGACAGTTTTCATTATGTATAGATGTTGAATCTTGTCACATTTTTCTTGCATCAATTGATATAGTTATGTGACTTTTCTTTTTTATTAATATATTACATTGATTAATTTTTGAATACTATACCAGCCTTGCATTGTTGGGATAAAGCTAACTTGTTTGGGAAGTATTATATATTGATAGATGTGATTTGGTACTATTTTATCCGGAATATTTTTAATTGAAGTATATTTGATATACAATATTACATTAGTTTCAGGCGTACAACAGAGTGATTCAATAATTTTATAGACTGCACTCTAAAGTTATTATAAAATCGTGACTGTCTTCCCTGTGCTGTCCTTGTAACTTATTTATTTTTTACCTAGTAGATTGTACCTCTCAATCTTCTTCCTCTATCTTGCCCTTCCCCCCAACTCTCTCCCCAGGGGTAACCACTAGTTTGTTCTCTATGTTTGTGAGTCTGTTTCTGTTTTGTTGTATTCATTCATTTGTTTTATTTTTTTAGATTCCACATATAAGTGAGATCATACAGTAAAACGGTATTTGTTTTATCTGTATGGCTTATTTTGCTAAGCACAATACTTTCTTGATCTATCCTTATTGTCACAAATGGCAAGATTTCATTCATTTTTATGGCTAATATTGCATTGTACGTATATGATATCACATCTTCTTTATCCATTCATCTATCCATGGACACTAAGGTGGCTTCCATATCTTGCCTATTGTAAATAATGTTGCAATGAACATAAGGGTGCACATATGTTTTTTGATTAGCGTTTTGTTTCCTTTAGGTATATACCCAGGAGAAAAATGACTGAATTGTATGGTGGTTCTATATATTTTTAGTTTTGAGGAACCTCCATCCTGTTTTCCATAGTGGCTCTACCAATTTAAAATCCTACCAACATGTTATATTCAAAGTGCTGAAAGGGAAAATCCTACAACCTGGGATACTCTACACTGCAAGGTTACCATTTAGAATTGAAGAAGAAATAAAGAACTTCTCAGACAAGAAAAAGCTAAAAGAGTTCATCAATACTAAACCTACCCTAACATTTATTCTTTGTTGTCTTATTGATAATAGCCATTCTGACGTGTGTGAGGTGATGTATCATTATGGTTTTGACTTGTATTTCCCTGACTATTAATGAAGTTGCTCATCTTTCCATGAGCCTGATCAAGTTCAGCAATCTTCTAACCAGCCATCTTGATCTGTCTCTTTTGTTGACAATTTTTGAGTCCATATTCTTGAGGGATATTGGTCTACAGTTCTCATGTCTTGTAATATCTTTGTCTAGTTCTGGTATTGGGGTAATGCTGGCCTCATAAAATGAATTGGGAGGTGTTACCACCTGTTCTGTGATTTTCTGCAAGATATTGTTTAAATTTGGAATTATTCATTTATTAAATATTTATTGGAATTCATCAGGGAAACCATCTGGACCTGGAGTATTTTCTTGTTGTTGGAAAGTTTTTTAACTAGGAAGTAAATTTCAGTTGACATAAGTCAACTTATTTCTTCTTGAATGAGCTTTGGTAATTTTGTCCATTTTATATATAAATTGCCAAATTTATGGGCACAGTGGTGTTTATAATATTCCCTTATTAGTACTTTTATATATGAAGGGTCTGTAGCGATGTCTCCTCTATTGTTCCTATTATTGATAATTTGTGTCTTTCTTTTTTCCTTGCAAATTTTGTTACAGGATAAGCAATTTTATGCATTTATTTTAAAAATGAATTATTTTGTTTCATTGATTTTCTGTATTATTTTTCTGTTTTCAATTTCACTGATTTAAATTCTTATATTTATTCCCATACTTTTTCTTGCTTTGGGATTAATTTGCAACTTTTTATCTTGTATCTGAAGGTGGAGGCTTATGTTATTGATCTGAAATCCTTCTTCTTCTAAAATGTATGCATTTAATGCAATATATTTTCTTCTAAGCCTTGTATTAGCTAAATCCCATACATTTTTATATGTTGTATTTTCATTCAGTTCAAAATATTTTCTTATTTCCCTTGAGAATTTCTCTTAAACATATGGGATATTTAGAAGTATATGTCTAATTTCTAACTACCTGGGAATTTTCCATATATTTTTTCTTTTTTTTAGTTCTAGTTTAATTATGTCATGGTTAGAAGACATACCTTGAATTTTTATTATCCTTTTATATTAATTAAGGTTTGTTTTATGACAGAGAAAGTAGTCTATGTTGGTGAATGTTTCATGTTTAGTTAAATACAAATATGTAATCACCTAGTTTTGAAGTTCAAATGTCAATTAGGTCAAACTGGTTGATAGTCTTCTTTATATCTTGTCCTATACCCTTGCAGATTTTTCTTGTCTACATTTTCTATTAATTACTGAGAGTGGAATATTGAAATGCTCTAGTGTAACTGCGTTTTTGCCTATTTTCCCTTTATGCTCTCTTAATTTATGCTTCATGTATTTTGAAACTTTTTTTGTTTTTGTATCTCTACCCATTTATGATTGTCGTTTCTTCTTGGCGAATCAATGTAGGAACACGATACTTCTCTCAGAGATCCAGCCACTCATGCTGCCTCACGGTTCTGCCTGTGTCCCTTTTGGGCAAACCAGTGAAAGAAATGAGAGAGAGAAAAAAATGACAGAGTCACAAAATCCTCTTTTTCTAGATTTCCTCTCAGGGTTCTGATGCCTGTGCCACCGCCACCACCACCACTGGATCAAGTCCATGAATGAGATTGCCTTTGGGGCAGTGCAAAAAGAAAAAAAAAGGAGGACTTCCTCCTCATACACTCTAGCTTACAGGGACCTGCTGTCCTGATCCTCTGGCCAGAAAGACAAGGTTTCTCTCAGGATTTTGGCAGCTCATGTCCCACTGCACAGTTTTGCAATGGGACTCTCTGTGGCTTAAAGCCAAGACAAAAGAGGAAAAAAGACCAGGAATTTAGCCCCATTATAGATTGTTCTTCAACATTTACCCACTTCCTCAATCTGCCTATTATTGTTAATTTTTCAGAGTCCTCATTTCGTTGCTTTTAGCATTTTTTTTTTTTTCCTGCGGTACGCGGGCCTCTCACCGCCGTGGTCTCTCCCGTTGCGGAGCACAGGCTCCGGACGCGCAGGCTCAGCGGCCATGGCTCACGGGCCCAGCCGCTCCGCGGCATGTGGGATCTTCCCGAACCGGGGCACGAACCCGTGTCCCCTGCATCGGCAGGCAGACTCTCAACGACTGCGCCACCAGGGAAGCCCGCTTTTAGCCTGTTGTCCAGGGATTTTAGTTGTAATCATTGGGAGAGACAGGCCTTGGTAGATTTATTACCTCTTGACCAGCACTGGAATTCAAATAACCTTTCTTCATGACGGTAAATGAGGATTCAGACACATATTAGTATAGATAATTCTAAAGCCCCTTTCTTAATCACTGTATTCCACATCTTACGTATAAAGCATAATTTTTACTTTTATATATTTTATGCAAAATCAAAAGACTTGTGACCTATTATTCCTGTTGTGTTACCTGGAGACAGTGGAAAGAGAACAAGAGCTAGAGCAAAAGAAAAGTCAATAAACAGAAAAAGAAAGAGGGAAAGGGCAATAAAATAGACAGAAGGACAGGTAGATGTGAATTGGCTTGCATCATTAAAAATATGTACTTTTCATATGTCTCAATTAGGGTTCAGGCAGGAAACAGATGTTATGCTACGAGAGTAACTAAAAAGAGTTTAATGAAGGCACTGTTTCCAAAGGGGTTGGCAGGGTAAGGAAAGTAACAAGGGATGCTGAAACACAAAGGGACTCACGGCAGCTGAGATCCATTCCCATCCCTGTGCTTGAAGCGGCAAGAGAAGCAGTTATTAGAACCCACAGTGAGACACACTGTGTAGAGAGTTTGCAGAGTTTTATTGGAATGGGTAACCGTGGTTAGAGAAATGCAGTCACTGCTCTATACTTGTCAGGGAGGAATTAGGCAGTAAATACTCTGTCCTGTGTCTCCTCCTGCCCACTTCTCTCCTGCTGGTGTTTCTTGTTGTGTGAACTCAAACAGATGCCAGACGCCAGACTCCAGAGAGCCTGGATGAGGCAGCTCATAGATATCACCTTTCAGAGTAGATTGGAGAAAAGCGGCAAGTGGTTATAGAGAACAAATGCAGAGTATCTATTCCTTTTGCCCATCATTTTTCATTCTTATCTAACAAAGGGAAAACTCGTTTGTCTCATTACAAAATAACATCACTATAGTCTTAATATTACCTTTTACTTAAATTAAAATATTAGGACCAACTGTGCCATTCAGATATGATAGAAGAAAAAAGAGGGAACATAATTAATTTACATGAAACATAGCTACTATAGTCCCCTCTTATATAGTTGATCTCAAAGCTAAGTTGATAAATAGCTTTTTTCTTCCATGACCCATTCTGTATTTCTCTTACCCCCCACCGGCATGTTGACCGGTTGTATCTTTAATCTGGTGGGATGAAGGAAACTTTATTCCCAGAGGATACAAGTCCTATATTTATTGGTTGCTCCAACTCTCCATTTTCCACTGCGCATGGAAGTTTACAAGGTGACCTAGTGAATCCTTTGGACTTCAGAAATAGCTACTGAGCAATTTCCCTTTGACAATCAGGATAAACCACCATTTCCAGTAAAGTGGCGTTATTTTCTGCCAATTGTTTTAGCACCATGAGGAGCCCTAAGTAACCAAAGTACATTGTGATTGGCAGAATAATATCACTCCAAAGATGTCTGTGTCCTAATCTCTGGAATCTGTGAATATGTTACCTTATGCGGTGAAGGGGAATTCAGGTTGCAGATTAAGACTGTGAGTAAACTGACTCTAAAATAGGAAGATTATCCTGGATTATCTATGTGAGCTCAGTGTAATCACAAGTGTCCTTAAACGCGGAAGAGGGAGGTGGAAAAGGGGAGATAGAAGGAGATGTGACGACAGAAGAATGGCTAGAGAGAAGTCACATTGCTGGCCTTGAAGATGGAGGAAGGGAACCATGAGTGAAGGGATATGTGTAGCCTCCAGAAATGGTAAAAGTCAAGGACAGGAATTCTCCCTTAGAACCTCTACAAAGGAATGCTCTCTGCTGGCATCTTGATTTTAGTACCACGAGATCCATGTTGCACTTCTAACCTACAGAACTGCAAGATGATTAATTGGGGTTAAGACACTAAATTCGTGATGACTTGTCACAGCAACAATAGAAATAATTTTCTACATACACCGTCAGTTCCAATTTAATGGACCTATGATTCTGCTTCTCGGTGGAAGCATTTCTCTCTTGAGAAATAAGTACTCCAAATCCACTGAGCCCAAGGCTGAGAGGAAAAGAATAAAGAGTTCCTTCAGTGGGACGGGACATTCTGACCTCCGTTCCTTGATTCCCAAACCCATGCATTCTGGCTTTGGGGGAATAATGTCATATGTTGGTTGCTGACTTAAGTCATTCTCCATATTCTATTGAACCACGTCTCAACTTCTCAGTGTTGTCTCCGGATGACAAATGACTGAGACTTCAATAGGCCATTCCATCATTCTATCGATCCAGCTGCTTCTGGTGTTGGTATACATACAAGACCAGTGAATACTCCAGTCAGAAGCCCATTGCATACCTTCTTCACTGGAGAATAAAGTTTCTGGTTAGAGACAATATTAGTGTAGTATATCAAGGAATTATGTAAATCTGAAAATGAAGTTGCTCTCAGAAATTTTGCAGGCCGAGGAGGTAAGTATAAATATGAAATATGTATTTCTTCCTATGAAGACAAATTGAGGCCCTCTCCATTGTGGAAGGTATTCAGTGTAATCAGAGTGTCTGGTGGGTTTGACCTGGAATGATGTCATAATGGGAGCCTAGCCATGTCCTTTGCATTTGACAGTTTTGGCACTTGCGATGTTTTTTTTTGTTTGTTTGTTTGTTTTTGCGGTAAGCGGGCCTCTCACTGCTGTGGCCTCTCCCGTTGCGGAGCACAGGCTCCGGACGCGCATGCTCAGCGGCCATGGCTCACGGGCCCAGCCGCTCCGCGGCATGTGGGATCTTCCCGGACCAGGGCACGAACCCGTATCCCCTGCATCGGCAGGCAGACTCTCAACCACTGCGCCACCAGGGAAGCCCTCCATTCTTGTTTCAGAGATATTAAAAAGGGAAAACGTGCCTTCAATGTGCTTTTCAAACTTAATGAAATATAGTAATACCGAACTAGAAAAGAATATGAAAATGATTTAGGAAGGTAAAAGATATAGAGCAGGCCCTTGAGGAATTTGTTTATTTTAATGGTACATTAAATGTTAGACTTTCTGACAGTAGCAGGGGAAAAAAACCATGAATGATAAAAATTTAATTGTTTGATAAAACGGAACAAACAATTAATCTAGATTTTTTTTCCTTAGGCTAATTTCAAGAAGAATACATCCTATAAATCTTTATTTTAAGGTATAATGATTCTAGTCCCAATATAAAGGAAATCCTTCAAAACAGGAGTTTGGGCATGGAAGCATTTTAGGTAGAAAAAGAATGCTTCTAAGCAAGGCCTAGGAGACAACTCTTGAATGTGATTTCTTCATAATTTTATGTATTAGAGGAGATTGTTATTTGGCTTCATTTCAAGTGTAACTCAAGGCAAAATTGAGAACCACCTGTAGTTTATCCCTTTATCCTCGGCTTTTCTTAATTTTACAATTTCCCCCTCCATATGGCACTTATCTCAAACTGCAAATATGAAAAACAAAACAAAACAAAGCTTATTTTTGCATCAGGTATTTTGTAAAGTCCTGAATAAAATTAATACCAAAAAGTTATATTAGTGGATGTTAAGTAATTTCCACATACTTATTAAATTCAAATTAGTAAAATGATTATAAGAATTTATTTTAATGAAAATTAAATAATGGGGAGAGAGGGTATTTCAATAGAAGCTTGGTGAATTGCAAAACCCAGACCTGCTGAGAGACTACTTAAGACATTCACTTACAAAATTCATAAATTGTTAGAAGTGAGAGAAAATATAATTTAGAGAGTTGTGGTATTCATCCTGTACCATTGAGTACTGAACAGGTAAGAAGCTTCCCTCCTGGGAACAGAGCATTCTCTTTAGAGACAAACACAAAGGCTGTACCTTGGGAAGAGTGTCAAAATCAAATAATAATTTCAATCTACAATGCCTTTTATCTAAAGAACTCAGCCACTCACTTCCTTGGTGGCTCAGTGGTTAAGAATCCATCTGCCAATGCAGGGGACATGGGTTCGAGCCCTGGTCCGCAAAGATCTCACATGCCGTGGAGCAACTAAGCCTGTAGGCCACAACTACTGAGCCTGCGCTCTAGAGCCCATGAGCCACAACTACTGAGCCCACGTGCCTGTGCGCCTAAAGCCTATGCTCCACAACAAGGTAAGTTACCTCAATGAGAAGCCCACACACCGCAATGAAGAGTAGCCCTCACTTGCCGCAACTAGAGAAAGCCCGCGCGCAGCAACGAAGACCCAATGCAGCCAAAAAATAAATAAATAAAATTAAAAAAGAAAAAAGAACTCAGCCACATTTGCTTGTTAGTTTTCAGAACATACTTGTGACATGTCTATTGAATTGTAATTCCCTTTTCTGTTATAAAGAAATTGAGGCATAGAGAAACTGATATGTACTAACTTCTATTGAGGTCAATTAAGCAGGGTCGATTATTAAGAGACAAGCCAGACTTGTTGTTTGATATAATAAGGGACACTTTAAACAAATAGAATCTGCCCTTTCTAGAGTCCCTGTTGATAATGGAGGCTTTAGAAAGCCATATTTGTATTACGCCATCTCCTCCCCTCTCATACTCAGTGGTATCTGATTGGATCATCAGTAAGTATATGAACTAGAATTATCAATAATTAGACCGTCTGGTAACTTGGTCAAGTAGCGATGATCTCTAGATAATACTTTTCCAGGAAAAAAATTAAAATCAAGAAATCAGAAGTAAAAGCAGAACTGAAGAAGCACATGTAGGGTATCTATGGGACTTCATAATATTTGCAGAAACAATTATAAAACATACTTAAAATTTTCAAAGAGTTAGAGATGATATATTTTTTCAATTTCTTTTTAAATTTTTAAAACAAACGTTACTCAATGCATTAAAACACATATAACAGAGTGACAAGTGTCTAAGATTTTACCCAATTGCAAACCAACAAATGAGCCTGACACAGTTCCCTGGATGCTGGTTGAAGACACAAGATTAAAAACCGGGCTTCCCTGGTGGCGCAGTGGTTGAGAGTCTGCCTGCCGACGCAGGGGATGCGGGTTCGTGTCCCAGTCCGGGAAGATCCCACATGCCGCGGAGTGGCTGGGCCCGTGAGCCATGGCCGCTGAGCCTGTGTGTCCGGAGCCTGTGCTCTGCAATGGGAGAGGTCACAACGGTGAGAGGCCACGTACCGCAAAAAAAAAAAAAAAAAAAAGAAATTCTCAGAGGCAAAAATATAGTTAAGAGCACAAATCCAGAGAGGTGAATGAGCAAATGACAACTCCCCGGCTGCCCTGGAGAAATCCACTTTTACACAGCTCGTTCCATGGCTGGGGCCATGGAGTCAAAAGGCAAAGCCTAGATCCTGTTCTATGTCGGAAGTCTAATAAGAGACCCTTCAGATAAGGCCAGACCAAGAAAGTTGCCTCTTCTGTGAAAGACTGGATACAAAATAAGTATTCTCTGCAAATGTTCTGGATGGAAGGAGAAAAATAAAATCTCCCTTGAGATAAATTAAGTAGATATAGACCCCTGAGAGGATTTGTGGTCAAACTCAAGCTCCATCATATTAAACTGAAAATCATCAAAGAAACAGAAAATCTTAGAAGCGCCCAGAGAGAAAAGGCATATTAAATACAGGAAACAATATTTAGATACACAGAATATTTCTTACCACAATAATGGTAGCCAGAAGACAGTGGAATAACATTTTCAAAGTGTGGTACAAAAGTACATTTTAACCTAGAATAATATAACTAATTTCTTCTTTCTTTTTTTTTTTGCGGTACGGGGGCCTCTCACTGTTGTGGCCTCTCCCGTTGCAGAGCACAGGCTCCGGACGCGCAGGCTCAGCGGCCATGGCTCACGGGCCCAGCCGCTCCGCGGCATGTGGGATTTTCCCGGACCGGGGCACGAACCCGTGTCCCCTGCATTGGCAGGCGGAGTCTCAACCACTGCGCCACCAGGGAAGCCCTCTTATTTCTTATATAAATAAGAAAGAGGGAGATTTAACCACTAACAATCCTTTACTAAAACCCCCTTACTAGAAATTCTATTTACTCCAGAAGGCTAGAAAATGATGCTGTAAGAATAATCTATGATTACAGAAGGAAAGATTAGCAGACTATTTGGTAAAAATGGAATAAATCTCAACAAACACTATTTGTAAAACCAAAAAGCAATAAAGTGTGATTATAGAGTAAGAAAAAAGGCCTAAAGTAATGGAAAACAATGGCCTGCAAGTCAATGTTGAGATATTAAAGTTAAATTGTATTGTTTGGGAAGATAAAAATAATAACTATTGTCTTTAAAGAGTTAAATACGCATTAAACACTTTATAACAAACATTAAAAATAATCCTTAAATTACTAGAGAGAAAAATGGAATCAGAAAAAAATCTTAAACGAATTAAAAGAATGGAAAAAAGGAGGAAGAAGGGTGTATACAAGCTATATCCTGATTTGTCAGATATGACTCTTCCTCCTGCTGAGGACTATACTTCCCCACCCTCTTGATGTCAGGCTTCTTCATGTAATTTGCTTTAACCAACAAAATGTCAGTGTAGAACTTTGTGGGCCAGGTAATAGTTTGGCATCTCTCTCTTTCCTTTGCTCTGAGACTGGCAGAGGCTACTTCCTGAGTCCTGGAGGGAAGGGGACATGGGGAACCAGAGCCACCTGTGATGGATCTATTAAGTGAATGAGAAACAAATGTTCATTGTGGTGAGCCCCTTATATTTTTTTAGGTTAATTGTTACTGGAACCATAAGATACCTATTCTTATTGATGTGGGTAAATGATCTGTCTTGAAATTTGGGGTTAACAGTTGTGTGACCTTGGGCAAGTTAGTTTATCTTTCTGGGCCTTAATTTCCTTTTTTTGTAAAATGAAGTGTTGTATAGACAGGAAAATCTCTTGGAGAATTAAGGGGACAAGGAAAATCAGAAAACATGATATTATTTATGTTAATAAAACCCTCAAAATAACCACTACTCACATAATGTACATAAGTGTCCTAGGATTAACAAAGCCTTTCTAAAAGTCCAGGCTATATATTTAGTGTTGTTCTGATGAAAAGCATTATTTTGATCAAGGAAAATTAATAGCATGTTCATGTCTAACTTCCGGTTCATACAAATGATTTTGGCATTTATGAGGGATAGAGCTATTCAATATCTTCTAGTGTTTAAGTAGAGGAAAGATTCACACCTTGAGTACTTACGTTTACATTAGTGATACATGCTGATTATAGAAAATACAGAAATAAAGTTCCCATAATTTCAAGAGACTTCTATATTTACATCTCAGCATATTTTTTTATCTACCTCCACTTCTAGCTATATTTGAGATCATGATGAATTAATCATATCCTATCTTTAACCTGATATAATGTAAGCACTTTTCTGTCTTTAATATTTTTGTAGACTTCATGATTATGGATTTTTGGATACTTTTTCGATTTGAATATGGGATACTTCACTTACATAATTCCCTCTTGTTAATCCTAAAAGTTGATCCCACTGATTCAATATTACAAATAATGATGACAGTCATAATTTTACTTTAATCTTTGATTAAATTTCTATTTTTTTCTCTGAGTATATTTTCTTAGAAATAAATTTATTCACGAGAAGTATGAACAATGGAATGTCTTTTGATACAATTTGTTGGACTTTTCCAGAAATGTTTTGTACCAATTTATAAACCTTCCATTAGCATCTAAGAGTGTATTTCAATATGTCCTCTAGCATTATGAGAAGTTTCTTGTTTATGATTGTCCTTTTTCAAGATACAGGACCCAGTCATCGTGACCCTCCATTATCAGAGGTTATCCAGTATATCCATCAAATTTTGAACAGGTTTCATGTAACCAAATGGAACCCAGTATTCTTTTTAAGATAATTTATTTTTGTTGTATCCTAACAATTTAAAACCTGTGCCTAGCAGAAATAGAGACACAGAATTAGAGAACAAACTTATGTTAACCAATGGGGGAAGGGTGGGGGACAAATTGGGAGATTGGAGTTGACATATATACACTATTAAGTATAAAATAGATAATTAATGAGAACTTACTGTATAGCACAGGCAACTCTACTTAATGATCTGTGGTGACCTAAATGGGAAAGAAATCTAAAAAATGGTGGATATATGTATACATATAACTGATTCACTTTGCTGTACAGCAGAAACTAACACAACCTTGTAAAGCAACTCTGCTCCAATAAAAAAAGAAGAAAACAGAACAAACAAAAAAACCTGAGCTTTATAAAGCTAAAAGCTATCACAGTTAGTAATGAAGTGACAGTTAACAGACATTGAAATTTCTCTGCTTGGCAATTTACCTACATGAAAGGAAAATCAAAATGGAGTCAGTACTGCTATGAGACTCCCTAAAATGGAGCCAGGAAGCCATGAAGGAAGTGTGATTCATGCATGTCGCAGCCTGGATGGAATGTGACCCACATATTGTCTTAAAGAAGACATTCAGAAGATCTGCCAGAAACTCAAGATATGTATGAGACTGTTACCCTAAAATAACTCATGACAGCCTATCTATCTTTTGGACCTCTACTCTAACACAACTTGTGATTCCTTAAGGGTAAATATTTCTTGATTCCCTTCACAGTGAATCACAATTCTCACTGGGCGACTTTTTACAACCTTGTGTTCTTGTGTTTCGTTGCTGTTCATTTTGTTTTTGTTTTATCTTTATAAGCCCTTGACTCCCTTTCTTCCTTGGAACACTCAGTTTTGCCAGAGTCTGTGTTTCTGTGTCTCCTGAACTGCAATTCTTAGGACTCCAAATAAAGCGTTTTTGTTTGTTTTGTTTTTTGATTTTGTTTTTCATTGACACCAAACTCTTATTGGAGAACAGGTTACTAATTTATTTTCATCGCTAAACCACATCAGAAAGTTAGGCTGCTGAGGAAAGAGCCTAACTGAACTCTGCCCTCCTTTACAGAAGATGGAACTTAGATGAATTCTAATTATCCATATTATAGCTTAGTACATACCAATTAAGTACTATAATACAGGTTTTGTCAGGCTTCTTCAATGAACTTCTGCATCAAGCAGAAGCAATGGTGCAAAGCTTAACTAGAAATAAATTGTTAGGCTGGGGGAATTTTTTTGCAAGTTCAGGGACTGCCATCTCAGCAGAGTGGTGCAAATAATAAACCTTTGGCTTCTGCTGGCCCTGAGCGGCCTTGTAAGGTCCGAAGGAGCTCACCTTCCCCTCCACTGACTCCTAAGAAAGGAGGCAGACCTGAAGTGGTCTGCTGACCAAAGATCAAAACAGATTTAAAATTTTAAATGCTTCCTATCTGTGACACTGATTTGTCCTAAGGAAATTTTCTGCCACAGCGTTTGAAAAATCAAAAGAAAAAAAAAAAAAAATCTTTCCCTTGTCAAAAAAAAGTAAATGTTTCTAATGACTCCAGGATTATTCACTTGTAATGTTTGGGTACTTTAGAATATCTCATTGAATGCTATTCTATTCGTTCAGATGTCTGAATCTGGTAAAGTTACCACAATTAAATTCCAGATTACATTGACTCTAAGTCCCAGTTTTCTCTGTGCTAGCTGCCCCTCCCTTCCCCCAGGATATTTCTTCTCTCTTTAGATCTATATGCAGTGTTTATTGTCTTGTCCTGACCTTCAGTCTGATTGTTTGCTCCTTTGAAATTGTGAGGTGGCCCGGGTGTGCGGTGGGGGGTGTGGGTGGACTCAGATAAGATCTCTCTTCAATCCTATAAAGAAACTAACAAAGGGAGGTTTCTTCCTCATTGCTGCCTCTTCTCTTCATTATTAGCTCAACATGGAGAGAATATTGGTGTCATTCCCTTTTTTCTCCTTTCTCACAAACTCACCTAACCTCTCATTTTTATTATTTTTTCCCCTCCTTGTCAAAGATGCTTGTATAGGCCTCTTCTTCTAAGAATTAAAAGCTGTGACCAGGGCTTCCCTGGTGGTGCAGTGGTTGAGAGTCCACCTGCCGATTCAGGGGACACGGCCTTTTAACGTTCCCTGGTTCCCTGATCAGCTTCCCTTGGCTCTAGTTTTACTTAAGGCAGACTCTTTAACATTTCCTATGAGGATGACTTAGTGGTGATAAGTTCATGTTGCTGGGGAACTATATCTCTCCTCAGGTCAGATTGCTCGCGGCTAGAAAATCAATACGAGAGGCAGTTGTTGGTAGAAAGGAAAATTGCTTTTAGTCAGAATGCCAGCAATCTGGGGAGATAGTGGACTCAGTGTCCCCCCACCCCCCGCCCCAAAACCTTTCCCAAGCTTCTCCTCAGCTATGAAAGTTTTTAAAGCAAAAAAGGGGAGTAATCTCAGTGAATCATTGAGGTGGGGGTCACTATCTCAGATCACTGTGTGCAGGCCTGTTGACTTCTAGTGATCTTTCTTTAGATGCCGTCTTGTTCACACAGTTTGTTCACACAGTTTGTTCATGAGACAACTGAAGGGGAAGCTGGGGAAAAGATCTGGCCATCTGTTAATTACTTATTCTTCATTTCTATTGCAGAAAAACCCACATGAATTTTTTGGCCAACGCAATACTTCTTTGATCTACGGAAAGAACCAACACGTTAGGCAAGATATTGTGTGATCAAAAGATTTGAAAGGTGTGCTTGGGCCAGAGATGAACAGAGCATGGGGGTGCCTGGTTTAAAAGTTAGTTACAATGTAGCTTTGCTAACTTGACAAGAAAAGGAGTTTCCTGCTGAGGGCAGTTTCCTGCAAGGAGCTGCTTACGCGCCAACTCCGAATGATGAACTTGCTGTCTAGAGTAACCTCGGTTATAATTTGTTTCCTTCAGCACTTTAAATAAATCATCTACTGCCTTCTGTCCTGCAAAGTCTCTGCTGGAAAATCAGCTGATGGCCTTATGGGGGTTCTCTTGTATGTGACTCTTTGCTTTCCTCTTGCCACCTAAAGAATTATCTCTTTATCTTTAATGTTTACCATCTTAATTGTGATATGTCTTGCTGTGGGCCTCTTTGGGTTCATCTTGTTTGGGACTCTCTTACATTCCTGGACCCAGATATCTGTTTCCATCCCCGGTTAAGGAAGTTTCTAGTCATAATTTCATCAAATAAGTTTTCTGCCCCTTTCTCTTTCTTTGCTCTTTCTGGGACCCCTGTAATGTGAATGTTAGCATGCATATGTTGTTCTAGAGGTCCCTTAGAGTTTCCTCATCTAAGTTTTTTTCTTTTTGCTGTTCTGCCTGGGTGATTTCCATTATTTTATCTTCCAGGTTGCTTATGCATTCTTGTGTCACCTAATTTGCTGTTCATTCCTTCTAGTGAATCTTTCAGTTATTGTATATTTCAGCTCTCATTGCTCTATTTTATATTTTCTAGCTCTTTTTTTTGAAGTTCTCACTGTGTTCCTCTATTCTTTTCCCGAGTTTAGTAATTGTTCTTTTTACTACTGCTTTGAGTTCCTTATCAGGTAAATTATTTATCTCCATTTCATTAAGGTTTCTTTCTGGGGTTTTATCTTGTTCTTTCATGTGAAACATACTCTTTTGTTTTCTCTTTTTGTTTGATTTTCTTTGTTTGTCTCTATAAGATTAGGTGAAACGGTGACCTATCCTAGTCTTGAAGCCATGTCCTTAGGTGGGAGCAGACCTTTGCTGTCTGTGTGTGCCTGGGTTACCGGCTAAGGGCGTGGCTCCAATCAAGATCAGTTCTCTTCCCCTCCTGCAAGACTTCGTTCAGTTCTTTCTTTACTGTCTTGATTATAGGAGTCATTCTGCTAGTCTTCAGGTTGTTCTCAGTGAAAGTTGTTATATATGTAGTCATAGTTTTGATGTATTTGTGCAGGGAGGTGAGCTCAGTTTCTTTCTGCTCTATCATCTTGATCCCACCCTCCTAGATTTCTTAATCGATGGCACCCAAATTGGCCTTCATGATGTTTTTCTGTAGGGATAAGTTAGGTTTCTGGTACAGCAGCAATCCCTAGTCTCAGGTATTTACCAATCACCCGCCATATACAAGAAACAATATTGAACACCAAGGGAAAAAAATAAACTGTAGGAGAGACTGTATATCTCTATCTACATCTATTTCTATGTGTCTATCTATGTATCTACTGTGAGTTAGAAAAAAGACATCAGTCGACAAATGAATGTTAGAGGCGGTGAGAAGAGGTGTAAGTATTCCAGGATCTCTTTAAAGAAAAGAAAGACGTTAACTAAAATTTTAAATGTAAGTAAGATTTAGAAAAGTGAAATACCATGGAGGGAAATATGGGTTTGTTTTTGGTTCTAAATTCCCAATTACCTGGTACATAACTAACAAACAGAGAGTATGAGCTTAGAAGTTGTCTATTTAAGAATGTTCTTGAGTTACAGGGAGTGTACTTGGAATGGTGGGTCCTGTCAATAAATAATCTTATATTCAGTGTTCATTTGACTATGTCCACTCTGGGTCCAACAGAACAATTGGCTGTCATTTTTGTGGCTACTCAGATGTAGTGATTTGGAGGGGAAAATGGCTTAATATTACTCCATCATGACATCATAGTAAGGTAGAGTTATAAGGAACAATAGAGTTCACCTGAACACACCCTTTTATATTATTGATGAAGCAGAGTCAGGGAGGTAAAATGACTTACTCAAAGTCATTTAACTAGTAGTGGAATGAAAACCAAAAATTTCCAGATTTTTTTGACTTTGAGATTGAGGAAGAGGTAGAAACAAAGCACTATTTTTTGGATATGCTGAGTTCGAGGTGCTTGTGAGATTTACAGATGATGTCTTGAAATGCTTTGTTAATTATGTCTGAATTTCAAGGCTATGCTTAGTTCAAGGGATACGGATTTCAGAACTATTAGAATATAAATGAGTGTGAAGAACATCCCTTAAAAAGGGCACTTAGATATCTTAGATTTCACTCAAAAGAGGAAATTCTCACAAATGTGAGTTGTGCCTTGACCATCAACATTACATTATCCCAGTTTCTGCTCCAACATCATAGTAATATACATCCCACAAAGCAGCTCACAACATTCATACATCCATTCAGCCAAAAATGTTTATTGCCAGACCCTATTATAGGTGTTATGGCTAATACAGTGAACAAAGTAGATAAGGCCCTTGCCTTCAGGCAGTGGTGTTATAGTGGAGAGGATACAAAATTCCCAAACTGACAAGTAATTTGACCAAGCAAATATATAGTGGTAAGTATTCTGAAAAAAATAAAAGGGAGTAGTGTGACAAAGAGTGATGTGTCTACACCAGGTAGTCAGGGAAGGACTCACTGAAAGGTAACGTGGAGCTGAAACCTGAATGACTTTTGGAAGAAAAGCGTCCCAAACAGGGAAAATAACAAGTGAAAAAACCCCCAAATTGTCAAACATAAAGCATTCAAAAGGGAGAAAATAAACCAGCATGGAGGAGCCCAGTGAGCAACGGGGAGGATGGCATGAGTTGAAGTCTTGTCATGAGAGGGATAGACAGGGAGCTGATCGCATAGGGTCCCATGTGAGGGGTCCCATGTGAGGGGTACCATGTGAGGGCTCCCATGGTGAGGGACATGGGTTGTACTTCACATGCAATGGAAAACCATGAGGGAGCTTAAAGTAAGACAGTGATGTGATCTCATTTACGTTTTAAAAAGATGACTTTGGCTCCTAAGGTGAAAACAAACTGTAGAGGCAGGAGTAGAAGCACGAAGACCAATTAGGAGATAGCGGAGTGGTCCCCAGGGCACATGGTGATGCTTGGGCTACAGTTGTCACAGAAGAGATGCACAGGAGGGTATGGAATCTAGGTATGTTTTGGCGGAAGAATTGATTCAATTTCATGTGTGGGAGTGATGGAGAGTAAGGAGTAATGAACGGGACGGATTGAGGATTATACCTAGGTTCTGTTTTTAGAAAAGTTTGGGTAGTGGTGCCATTTATGCAGATGCAAGAGCTTGGGAAGAAATTAGCTTAGAGGAAGAAATCAAGAGATCTTTTGGGGCACATTAAGTGTGAGATGTCTGTTATGTATTCACGTAGAGATGTCAAGTAGGAAATTATGAGTATATGAGTCTGGAGCTGGGTGGAAAGACTGATGCAGAGATATTAGACGCTATGTGACTGGATGAGTTGTCCTAGTGAGAGAAAGTAGATGCAGGGGCGAGAAGGGCCTAGGACCAAGCCAGGGAGGGAGAGTGAGAGCTGACCAATATTTCGAGGCTAAAGAAGGAAACAGAAGAGGATGCTAAGGAGACATAGTAAGGGCAGAGAAAACAAATTATTAATAAGGGGCCACAAAAACAGAGCTTCTGATATTTTTCTTTAAGGGGTACTTAACCAAAATATTTTTGTTTTGCTACGGGCTCCTGGCATTTTGATCTCAAGTGTCTGGTATATATCATTTTTAATTTAACCAATAACACTTTCACTCTATTATGGGATGAATTGTATATCCCCAAAATTTGTATGTTGAGGTTCTAATCCCTGGTACCTCAGAATGTGACTGTATTTGGAAATAGGGTCTTTACAGAGGTACTTAGGTTACAATTAGGTCATTAGGGTGGGCACTAATTCAATATGATTGGTGTCCATATAACACAAGGAAACTATGACACAGACATGTGTACACAGAGCAGAAGGACCATGTGAGGACACAGTTAGAAGGTCGCCATCTGAAAGCCAGGGAGCAACGACTCTGAAGAAACCTACTCTGCTGACGCCTTGATCTTGGACTTCAAGCTTCCAGGACTTGGAGGAAAAAAACTTCTACTGTTTCATTCATTCTATGATTTTTTGTTTTGGGAGCCCTAGCAAATCAATGCACAGCCCTTGTCTTACTTTATTTTTCTGCGGCATCTGAAATTGTCAACTGCCTGTTTAAAAAAGTGTCACTTTTATTAGTTCAGGTATAAAGTTAGCTAGAGTAAAAGACTCCCTAAATAATAGACATATGTTAGAAATTTACTTTTCTTCCACTTAAGAGTCTGTGTGTAAGTTCAGAGCTGGTGTTAGGGACCCAAGTTCTTTCTAATGGTTTGCTCTGCCATCCTTGGAGTTTTCCGCTACCCTCAATGATCCCAAATAGTTTACCTCCGTGTCTACATCTCAAGAGGAAGGAAGGGCCCAACCTGCCCTTTAAGGAAGTGACCTGAAAACTGCACGCATCACTTGCTTTTACACACATCGGTCAGGACTTAGTCACACAGCCATGCCTGCCTTTGAGGGGACCTGGGGAGCAACCCTAACTAAAAAGTGGAGATTCTACTCTTGGAGAGAAGAAGGAATTTTTTTCAAAATCAGCTTTATACACTAACATGTGAACTTAATCACTTTGATTTTACCTTATAATATTACTTCTAAATATTATAAAACTAAAGAAAGTTTATTTTCTAAAATTGTTTATGGCTTAGAGAACCACATTCTATCATTGTCCTTTTCTATCTACCCAGTCAAGACATAGTATAAAGCAAAGTGAGGCTTTCTCCCTATTTCCTGATTTTCTTACTTACAGAATTAGATTTGATTAGATTATCCCTAAGATTCCTTCCGCTAAAATTTCTAGAAATCTATGCTATGAAACACACATAATCTACATAAGTAGTTGAGAAATGAGGTATACCAATGTAATTTTCACGTGTCAGAGTTATGGTGAATTATTTATTTTCAAATAACCAGTCACACAGTTCCTAGACAACTCTTTCAAAAACAAAAAAAAAACTTCCAGAAGAAAATATTCAAAATATTGCAGCTTTTCCAGTCTTTTCATATATATTAACCACGAGGGGGCAGTAGTAGAGAAAGTTCCCTTTTATTTTCTCAGGCTACAAAAACCCACAAAAACAAACCACCGTGTTTAGAGAAATGTCGCCAAGTAGGTAATGTTATTTTCTCCTTTGGTTTCACATGTATGTTCTCAACCTGACCGGGCAAGGGGAGCAACGTCTTTGGTTTGTGTGTATCTAAAAAAAAAGAGGAAAAAACTTTTAAACTGTGATAACTTTTCAAGAGAGCAAAAGTTAGAAAGTCTCAATACCACAAATATACACAAAATGTATAAGCCTATGTTCATACAGTCATAGATGACCTAAACTCAGAAATTCAAATTCCTCATACTTCCTCATACATGTTTAATCAGTAAACAGCTTAGAGCTTCTCTGTCTGTTTCCAAATTTAGTAATTTTATAATCAGCAATACTTTCAATTACTAGTTAAACTGTATTGGAAGAGTGATTTCCATAGTATAGACATACTGTTTATTACTGAGTGTAATGTATATTTCAAAGAATAAAGAGGCAAACTATTTATGCTTTCAAAGTTTTTATAACTGTATTCTAGTTGAGTCCAAGGAATAAAAAAATAAACAACTATATGCTTTTCTCTTAACAAGGACAACAGAGAGTCTTTTGAAAATGTGAACAGTCCCTGGGAATGATATAATCAAAAAGCTAAAACTCAGGTATAAATCATCTATGAGATTTATCTTAAAGTTTATATGATATAAATGGGGATAATAATCAAAGCACATTGATATCTTAAGAATCACGTGTGATCTAAGTTTGGGAACTCTATTTCGTTGGAATCAATGAGCAAAGATGCACTTAATCACCAAAACTCGTTTCTTCCCCCACTAGAGGCTTGAGCTCAGCCCATGTCAAAGGCCTGTCTCTCAGCGCCCCATTTCCCCATAGGACCAATTAAGTCCTGGATGTATGATTAGCCCCTAAATCTTAACGTGGGCAACTATTCTTTCTTTGGTTCTGGCCCGGGAACATTCACCTTTGGGCCACAGGTGCTCCCCTGCTGTCCCTGGTACTTGTCAGGCTGCCAGGAGCTCTGTTTGCCCTGCACATGCCTCAGGACTTGCTCTGCTGGTGGGGCTCACCTGGACGCTATGGTGGCCGCTGTCCTGTGGCATCACAGACAGACAGGGGGGTTCCTGTTCCTCCTGCCTCCACTTGCGTTGACTGTGGAGATGTTACTTCTCCATTGTTCCGTTTATTCCTCATTTGTAGAATGGGGTTAATAGGAATATCTACCTCAAAGATTTATTGTGAGGATTAAATAACCTAATTTACATAAAATATTTACCACAGTAAGTGCTCAATAAATCTGAGTAAGGGCCAAAACAAACATGGGCACCAACTACCAATACCACAGCCCCTTACCTGCCTAGAGGCTCTGCCCCATCCACAGTAGGGTCTCTTAGACAACAGCTCAATGCCACATGGCGACTGATGTAGGACAAAACCATAGGCATAGAAAAGGCTGCTGTGATAATGTTTATTGTGTTTGTAAGTACAAGAGTTTTTTGAAAGTCCATTTTCACAGGTTGGGTTCCGTGGGAAGCAGACTCTAGGGGATCTTAGCACGTGAAAGTTTTATTAGGGAGTGTTCTTCTGATCAACACCTCTGGTAGGAAGGGAAGGGGAGGGGAAGGGAGGAGGCCAGACCAGGTACAGGGAGAACTTCAGGTGTGAGTTGGTCTCAGTGAAATGCTCAGCTGACACTACTGGCAGTTTTGAAGCTGAGATAACCTTGCAGATTTGCCCCAAGTTGGGAAGGAGGGGGCCAGGACTTCGCACCCCTGTGTTATTCTGATTATTGAATTTTGCCCACCCTGGGAAGGGACACAGCTTTGAATGAGGCAGCTCTCTTCTGCTGAGACTGTGATTACAGTAGACTGGCAGCTCGGGACAGGCTGGCTTCATGGGCAGGCAATGTGTGCAGACTCAGAAGACCCCACGCTCGCTTTAACCCTCCACTGCCACCACCTCAAAATTATTGGTAGTATTTGAGTAAGAGGCCCCACATTTCCTTTTTGCATTGAACCCTACAAATTATGTAGTTGGTCCTGGATAGGGATTCTTTGCTGGCAGTGCTTTCAGTGGCTGGGATCGTGAGTCCTCACTAAATGGGGATTTGGGTGATGTATTATATTACTTATAGTATACAAATAAATAGGACCACTTCTAATAAAAAACTGAGTAATTTAAAGTAAGCAAATAGGATTATTAAACTCATTAGAAAGAAAAGTTTCAATTTCTTTTCTTTAAATTGAGTTCTGGGCAGAGTCAAGATGGCAGACTAGGAGTATGAGGAATTCGCGTCTCCACAAAACTTGGGCACCTACCAGGCACCGGTGGGAGACCACAGACACCTAAGGGAACAGGAGGAACCCACAGCAACCAGGTAGGACGTGGGGCATGGGGGGGAGTGAGGGGGGAGGAGAAGTGGAGGCTGGATGGGTCCGGCGCCCCTGAGGAGCGGCTGGGGGAGGGGAAGGGATCCTACGCTTGAAGAGGGAAATTGGGTGACCATTGGGAGGGCAGAGGATCAAAAGGGATTATGGGTAGGTTTCCCTCGCCCACTTGGGCCCCTGGGAGCCTGCTGAGATACCAGGCTTGATCCTCTGCTCACTGAGGCCTCCTCCAGCCCCTGAGGGAGTGGGAGGGAGGGAAGGGGGAGTAAAGTAAAGGCTGGACCTACAGGACAAGCACCCCTGAGGGGCGGCTGGGGGAGGAGAGGAGTTCCTACACCCAGCGGGTCCCGCCCACAGTTAGGGGTCAAGCTTGGTTGGGGGAGACCCTGGAGGAGACCCTGTGGGGGCCGTGGAGGAACGGAAGGGAACGTGGCCGGCGCTTTCCCTGTCCACCACTGTATACTTTGTAACTTTATGGGTGGAAAATTTACCAATAGGGATATTTTGAACAAATCCATATCACTACTGAATTCTGTGTTTGCCAATTGTTTAATAGCTTGTTTTGAGAAAGGATCCTGACATGGATGTTTATCATAATAAAATGTCACTCTTCATTCAGGCTAAACCATTTATTCAATATCTAATTCAGGTCTATCTAATCATTTTGAATTGAGACAAGTTTTTAATAATACAATAGGAATATAACACATTGGTTCCTTTTAAGAAATGAATTTGATATTGAAAAATCATGAGATTTTGAAAATATACATAAAGTAAGAGGTGACATTCTGGGGCTTCCCTGGTGGTGCAGTGGTTGAGAGTCCGCCTGCCGATGCAGGGGACACGGGTTCGTGCCCCGGTCTGGGAAGATCCCACGTGCCGTGGAGCGGCTGGGCCCGTGAGCCACGGCCGCTGGGCCTGCACGTCCGGAGCCTGTGCTCCGCAACGGGAGAGGCCACAACAGTGAGAGGCCCGCGTACCGCAAAAAAAAAAAAACAAAAAAAAAGAGGTGACATTCTGGGATGGCTCAAAAATTGGTCCAAAGACTATTTTATGGCTTAAATATTGTAACTTTCATGAAAAATTGCTTGGCCATAATAGCTTGTGGATAATGTGTTCTCTGATGTTAGACAGGGCAAAGGATGCAGTAGGGCAAGCAATGGAATTGGCATACAATTCAGAATGAAAAAGAAAATATTAGAGTGTCAAGGGCCAGGAAAGGAGGTAACATAGTGTGATGACCTAAAGTACAGACGTTGGAATCAGGCTTCCTGGTTTCAAATTCCAGCTCCAACACTTTGTGATGTTGGCAATTTAGTGACTGCCTTCTCCCCTACAATGTCTTCGTTTTCTCATGTATAAACAGTGATGATATTTACTACATGGGCTATTAGGACTTTTATATGGCTTAATATGCATTAAAAGTACTTAGAAAACACCTACATATATATGTTGTATTGAGGTTTTTTTTGTTTTTTGTGTTTTGTTTATTCAAGTATAATAGATGAATAGAATTATAGCATAGTGTATGTGATGATTCGATATGTGTATATGTTGTCAAAGAATTCCCACCATTGAGTCAATTAACACAACCATCACCTCACATATATACCTCTTCCTTCCTTTCTTCCTTTCTTTCTTCCTTCCTTCCTTCTTTCCTTCCTTCCTTACTCCCTCCCTCCCTCTCTCTCTCCCTCCCTTTCTTTCTTTCTTTCTTTTCTTTCTTTCTTTCCTTCTTTCTTTCTTTCTATTGGTGAGAACACTTCAGTTCTACTCTCAGCAAATTTCAATTACACAATACAGTATTATCAACTATAGTCACCATGTTTATATCAGACCCTCAGGCCTTATTTATCTTTTAACAGAGTTGTACCCTTTTATCAGCCTGTTCCTATTTTCCCGCCTCTCAGGTCCCTGCAACCACCAGTCTATTATTCCACTCTCTGTTTCTATGAGTTAAACTTTTTGTTTGTTCATTTTTAGTTCCCCATATAAGTGATAGAATGCAGTATTTGTCGTTGGCTTATTTCACTTAGCCCTCCAATTCATGCAAGTTTTCACAAATTTCAGGATTTCCTTTTTTATAGCTGAATAATATTCCATTGTATTTTATATATATATATATATATATATATATATATATATATATATGTCCCTTTTTCTTTGCCCATTCATCTGTTGATGAACACTTAAGTTGTTTACATGCTTTGGTTACCATGAATAATGTTGCAGTGAATGTGACAGTACAGATATCTCTTCAAGATAACAATTTAATTTCCTTTGGATACATACCCATACTCAGCAGTGAAATTGCTGGATCATATGGTAGCTCTATTTTTAATTTCTTGAGGAACCTCCATACAGTTTTCCATAGTGACTGTACCAGTTTACATTCCCACCAAGAGTGTGCAGGTGTTCCCTTTTCTTCATCAGCATTTGTCATTCCTTGTCTTTTTGATCTCGGAATTTATCTATTTCCTTTAGGTTATCTACTTTTTGGTGTATAATTGTTCACAGTAGTTTCTTATGATCCTTAGTATTCTCTGTCTGTTGCAATGTCTCCTCTTTCATTTCTGATGTTATTTATTTGAGTCCTTTCTCCTTTTTTCTTACTTAGTCTAGCTAGAGATTTAACTAAGTTTCTTAGTTGCCTGATGTGAATGAGTTGCTCAACTAGTTTCTGGATTTCTCTCGGAGGGTATTGTTTTGTGTATCGCTGTATATTTGGTGTGTCTGTGGGAGAAGGGAAATTGAGCAGCCTCCTATGTCACCATCTTTGTTTTTGTGTTGCTGTTTTTCTATTTTTAAAAGGAGGAAAATAATTGTTAATATGCCAGGTACTTTAACACACTGACTCATGTAATTCTTTCAATGACTTTGAAATATAGACATGGTTATTTTTATTTTGCAAATGAAGAAACAGGCTTAGACAGATTAAACAACTAGTTCACAGCCAGGCAAATTGTCAGTGACAAAACAGGGACTCACGCCAGGTAGAATTATTTCACCCTTTTACATCAAACTCTTCAGTGACACTCTTTGTGGTGGGTGGGATTCAGGTGAGATTCAATAATACAAGTTCCATTAAAGTCATCTTTAGGATATAAACAAAGTATATTCAAGTTATGTCTATAGGTTTATCTTGTTGAGGTGAGGTCTTTGTACATAGATATCTTCATTGAGGTAAGTATCAAGTGGGCTTCTGATAACCAAGAACCGCCTGCCTGAAAATAAGGTGCTGGAGCAAGGGATTGGTGTCACTCAGAGTTGCAATGAAATCTGCCTCAGGTAGTCCCCTTGGGTCTTCTGGCTTGTATATTTCTGAGGACTAGAGGGAGATCAGGAGAGCTTGGCAAACTAATACTGGTTGCTGGCTATTCCCTGTCAACTAAGGGATGTCACTCGTCACCCAGTTCTACAAGAATTGAGTCATGGCCACTGCAGTTGCTGACCTACAGTACACTCTGAAAGGAATTCAAGGATGAAGAGCTGAATAGGAACTCTATGCTTTGGGAGAACAGGCACAACAGGCGCTTAGATAGAAATATTTCAGGAGAAATTTTCTGTGAACCTGGATACTTGCATCTTAGAAAAGCACTAAAACCATTCACTGTTCCCCGTGACTAGCAGCAACCTTCTACCGAGCTGTGTGCTGGATTGCACTTACCCCTTCATCAAAATTACATATCTACTGGCCTCCCCGACTATATCTTCAGGGCAGTTCCTCAGAGCTTTCTGAGAGGCTGTCTCCTGGGCTATAGTCCTCAGTAACTCCCCAAATAAAACTAAAACCCACAACTCTCATGTTGCACATTTTTATTTCAGTCAACATCCCTCAGTGTTGTCTCACTTTTGTCAGAGTAAACGTGTGCTGAGCTGTGTAAACTGAAATTGTGTTACATGTGTCGGTGTCACTGGGGTGCAATCTGACGGACCAGCTTTAACGTTCATCGAATTTTTGCTCATAAGCAACATTGCATTTGAGTAGGGTGACAATACTTCCCACTTTTCCCAAGATGGTTCTGGTTTATGCCTGTTGTCCCAGTGTATTGATGGGTAGCACTGACTTCAATTCTCAAAACTGTCCTGGTTTCAGTGAAAAATAAAATGACTGGCCAGCATATCTACTATACATGAATTCCTGCCTCACTTCCTAGCTATTTTTTTTAGTATAGCATCTATAATATTTTTAATGAACAAATAAAGGAAAACAGTTAACATGGGGCAGTGCCAGAAACAGAAAAATACATGTTTAAAATTCTTAGAGATATAAGACAAGATATTGCATTTACTTCATAAGAATAGGATTCTATTCACAAAAGAAGGAAAAAATTCACAGGAAAAAAGAGATAATGAAAATTAACAATGAAAGAGCAGACATTTATTTAAAGTAAACAGAAAATTTGGAAAATTGGAGAATAAAGTTGAGGCATCTCTGAGAAAGTAGAACAAAAGGCAGAAATGTGGGAAGAAAAGAGAAAAAAAGGAGAATAATATTAAAGAATCTAGCCAGGAATGTAAACATCAAAAGAATGAGTTCCAGAAAGAAAGAACAGAGAAAATAGAAGAGAGGAAATTATCAAGGAAATAATACAAGAAAAATACCCAGTACTGAACAGTATGATTTTACAGATTAAAATGGCCCAGCTCTTCTTTCTCATCTTGTTCATCTTTTTTTTTCCATAAATTCTTTCTTCAAGAGCAATTTTTCCTTCCTTTTAATGTGCACCCTTTAGAAGTTCCAATTTCTTTTCTAAAAGTGCTTTTATTTTATTCTCATCCTTGAACAAATATCGATTATAAAATTCTAATTTTCACTATCTGCACTGTGAAGTGAAGACATTGTTTCATAGGATTCTGGACTCTGTTGTTACTTTTAATGTATTTGCTGTTCCCCAATTTTCATTTTCTAATCGTTGTTTTTCTGTAATTTAAGCTCTAATTAGTTTCCACAGTGACAGGAAAATATACACTGTAAAAAGCTTTGAAAGGTGTAAGGCTTGCTTAATTGCTCTAGGACCTATTTTGATAAATGTTTTACATTCAAGTGAAAAAGATGTATATTCTGAAATTATTGGATGCAGTATTTAGAAATGTCAATTAGGTCAAGTTTGCTACTGGTATTCTGTTTTCTTTTGGTTCAATAATCATAATAAGAACTTTTCTGCTCATTTATGTGCAAAGTAATTTTTTCACTTTCAAGTTATAACCCATTTAAGCTTGTTTTAATTATTCAACTGATGTCTTTTTCTATTTGTGAAAATTCTTAGGGCATCTTGAGTTGGGATAGAATACACCATAACTGTTCCCGCTAAAATTAATGGAAATATATTTTTTATTTAATGACCTTTCACTTAGGAGCAGGGTTTTCAGGGATGAATTAAATCTGCTAAGGGAGAGATAGCACCTGGCACAGGGAAGGCACTCAAAAATAAATGTTAAATGAATGAATAAATGATTGCAAAGGCCCACGTGCATCTTTACAGCAGGATTTCCAGCAGGCGTTTGTAGCCTTGTTACTGTGTTTTGTATTCACTGTTGTTTTGTACCAGTATTATCACCTTGTGGTTGGACTAGCCCTTCAGTAATAAGCAACAAGAAACTTTGAAAAAATAGAGGGTCATTACTTATAAGACCTGGAAATTACACAACACACCTGTGGCCATACAGCGAGGTCATGGGGAGAGAGACGGACCACATGGGCCTGGGGTTCTGCTTTTATTGGGGTTGAAGGTGGGGGGCCCAGGGTTTTGAAGCCTCACTCTTTTTTTTTTTTTTTTTTTTGGCTCAAGGGGCCAGCCGCTCCGCGGCATGTGGGATCCTCCCAGACCGGGGCACAAACCCGTGTCCCCTGCATCGGCAGGCGGACTCTCAACCACTGCGCCACCAGGGAAGCCCCGAGGCTCACACTTTATTCATGAATTTAAAACATAACAGCAGGAATTTAAACATGGGAAGAGAAAAAAAAAACAGCCCAAATGGTTGGTTACTGAAGTCAACTAAGATCTCTAAAACAAAGGAGCCTCAGTGGAGAGAGGCAGCCAGGTTCCTTGTCCAGTGCGTAGTTGGCAACGTGTTTATTTGACATAGCTCTCTTGAAGTGGATGCCTCTTTGAAATGGATGCCTTGACAATCAAAACTTAAGTCAGATACTTGCATTAAAAAAAAAAAAAAGAGGCAAAAAGCAATCATGAAGGCTTACACTACAGCTCTCTTTTCATATAGACAGACATGTTCACATCCACCCATTATGTCTGTTGTTTGAATTTCTGATGATACTCAATTACCATGTCACATTGTAGTAGGCATCACTTCTCTTCACCAATATCTGATTCTCCTCTGCTTCTGCTTACATGGTGGATTATACTTCTCTGTTTCTTTGAAGTTAGGTGTGACTGCATGACTTCTTTTGGAAAATGAAGTGTGGACATGTGACCAAAATGGTGAGGGAGCATTCACTGATGGTGTTCAGCTCTTCACACTGCTTTTCCTCTGCCCCTTTGTTCATGGAATCACATGTTGATACAGAGGTGACATAAGATCCAAACAGCTTGGAACTTTTAGCCAAAACAGGGAGGAGAGTTATCCTGGAAAGTTATTTGTGTTGTAGTGGACTTTGCAAGGGCAACAAATAAAGTGGTTTTTAGGCAGTGAGATTTGAGAATTATTTGTCACTGAAGCATTATCTAGCTTATTTTAACTGATAGGCACATGGACTCTATTGGAGACTAAGTTAAGTTAATCAAGTGCATGCCGTGATTATAGGTTGTTTTCACCAATTAAGTCTAAAGCAACACTCCTTAAGAGTTTGGCCCTATGTTTACACGTATGTTTAGTATTGTATATGTGGTTCTTTGAAGCAAGAATCCTAGAAGCTTAGATGGACCCTTAGAGGTTGTGTGGCTCATAGCCTCCTTTTACAGTAGTAAACCTGGGATCCAAATAGTGGGGAGTGGCTTGCTCCATATCACATAGGTGGTTAATGGTAGAGATGTAAATAAAGTCTAATGTCTCTTACCTATGTATTCAGTGTTATTTCTGCCACATTTAACTATGTATCATTCTCCTAGCTGCTCTTTCACGCACAAGCCATGACATGGAAATTCCCAACAGTACATACTCTATTGGATTGAAGTCAAACACTGAACTGAAACTTCCGTTAAAAGTCACACTGGAAGAGTAGACATGAAAGGGCATTTATAGTCATTCAGATTAATAGAACCACCATAATAATATACAGAGCTCAAGCAATGAAATAAGAGTTAGATATGTTTGGTAAAGGGAAATCTTGATAAGTATGAAGTGGTCCAGAGAGTTAGAAGAATTGGTTCTTGAGGGAGTCCCTTGCAGTGTTGCTGGGTAGCTAGGGGCCCTGGGGCCTAGTGAGTGCAGTCATCTGGGCAGAAATGGGGTCAGAGAGGGGAGAAACTGGAGACTCCACCCTAAGCCAAGTCTGGTAGTTAATTCTAAGCTTTGGTAAAGATTAAATCACTTGTAATAAACTAAATAAATTTACTAGGATTAGTTATCGCACATTTGACTCTGAATGCCATATTTTTTTGTTGTTGTAGAGTCCCTGAATCAGCTTTTCTTGGAGCACATGAATCCCCTCCCACACCCACATTAATTTAATAATGATATTACAGATATTACAGTGGGGGGCAGGGGCCAGGGTAACATTTCTCAAAGACACATGATTTTATTTTCTTATATTTTTCTGTGAGTTTTTAAAAAAATATTCCTCCATATTGCCAACTAAAGTCCTTTTTGACACCAAATTTGACTGGCATTAAATAGCTGAAAATCACCAATAAGTTTTCCTTAGCCTATATTATATTTGGCTACAAATTCTCCACATATTTTGACTGGGCTTAAAAAGCCATCACTTGTGAGGAAATCTCAGCCTATAGCTCCTTATCAATGGAACAGATGATAATGAAAAGTTAAAGGACAGTATCTGTTGAAGAATACAATGCATGAAAAATGCATACTTTCATATACTTCTGCTCAAACATTAAATAATTCCAAAAACATTTGAAAAGAGAGCAATTTGCTGTTTCAGTCATACCCCTGAAGATGGCACTGATGATACTAAAACTTTCTTCGTTTTTGCAAAGTACCTGCAAGGGTTAATCTGTGAGGTCTGGCCATTTTCTTGGATTCCAGGGGACGCTATCCTGTTCTCAGGATGTGAACCCAAGAGGTGAGTGGAATTTGTGGAAACTGGTTCAATCTGGGCTATCTGTCTCTGCCTTGCAGCAGTTCCCATAGTTTTAATTGAACTCAGTGTAATCTCTTACACTTAATAAAGCAGTTATTGCATTTGTGATTTCCTTCCAAACATTTATAAACATCTACTCCAGGCAGCAAGAATGCTATCCTAGGAGTTTTAAGAACAGTCAGAAAGGGGCTTCCCTGGTGGCACAGTGGTTGAGAGTCCGCCTGCCGATGCAGGGGACACGGGTTCGTGCCCCGGTCCAGGAAGATCCCACATGACGCGGAGCGGCTGGGCCCGTGAGCCATGGCTGCTGGGCCTGCGTGTCTGGAGCCTGTGCTCCACAACGGGAAAGGCCACAACAGTGAGAGGCCCGCATACCGCAAAAAAAAAAAAAAAGAACAGCCAGAAAGATACAGTAAGTCCGTATGTGAAAAGGAAGTCAACAGAAGAAATGACCTTTTGACCCTAAGCGATGTGACATTTTGTTTAAACAATAGTTGGTTGCTAGTAAGTTTGGCCAATATTATATATGCTAGAAAAAGATCAGAATAAGTCATAGCACTTCCACGGAAACATAGTACTTCAGTATATGAAAGACCTTGCAGTCAGACGAGGTCAAGGTATGAACCTTGGCTCTATGCACTGGCGTTGTGACTTTACGAATATTACTTATTCTCTCTGAATCCTGCTTTTTTTTTTTTCAGTTATAAAGCAAGAATAATACCTAAATGAATAGACATATGTACAGAATTTAGCAAATGGGGTACACTCTCAATAATGACTAGATAACATCCCTACCCAAAGCTGCCTAATAATTCTGCCAACCATGTTTGCCCTTCCTTAAATATCTCATGGATACATGAAAGCCAGGAACATTCTTATTTATATAATATATAATAAATTATATTTTGAAAATCTTGAAGTCAATAGTGTTTGAAATCTTAGCAAGATTTTGATATTGAATAATGGAATGTATCTAAAAGATCAATCACAACTGTTTCTCTTAAAATGTAATGAGAATAAACCTTAGAAAAAAAAGGCAAATCTACCCAGGAATGAATTTATAAGTCACCACAGAATGTTTACACCCTGCTTAGCAAAGTTCACGGCACAAACTTGGTATTCAATAATTGATTGTTGAATATGAAATACAGTTTTTTGGATAATGATTTCTTTTTTATTTTTCCCCATTCAGGTGAAGAAACAGAGGGTGTAAAAACTAAGGAGCTGGCCCGAAGTTATCCAGCTTGCTTGGGTTAGAACCAGGACCTACTGTTATGCTCCTTGGTTAAAAGTCAACTATGAGCCGGTGACTGGCTCTCTACATTATACAAAGGTGAAGGGATTTCTTCCTCTATCTCAATTACTGATGATAAGAACAAATACAACTTACTACCTTGCAAAATTAATGAATAAAACATATATGTATGAATAGACATGTGTAAAAGTACACGTTTTTGTTTAAACATAGCATAGTGTTAAACGTTGCTTAACACTATGTGATGTTTAGTATGGGATTCAAAAGTAGCGGAAAGGGCTTCCCTGCTGGCACAGTGGTTGAGAGTCCACCTGCCGATGCAGGGGACACGGGTTCGTGCCCTGGTCCGGGAAGATCCCACATGCCGCGGAGCGGCTGGGCCCGTGAGCCATGGCCGCTGAGCCTGCGCGTCCGGAGCCTGTGCTCCACAAGGGGAGAGGCCACAGCAGTGAGAGGCCCGCGTACTGAAAAAAAAGCAAACAAAACAAAAAACAATCTTTTTTCTTTCTCGTGTTCAGTGTGGATGATTTCCACTACTCTGTCTTCCAGATAACTGATCTGTTCCTCTCTATCAGCTAATTTATGGTTGATTCCCTCTAGTATCTTTTTTTATTTAGTTATTATATTATTCAGCTCTAATTAGTTATTTTTTATATTTTCTAACTCTGTTGAAATTCTCACTTTGTCCATTCTTCTCTTGAGTTTGGTGAGCATTTACCATGATTATTTTGAACTGTTTATTGAGTTGATCACTTATCTCCATTTCATTTATTTTTTCCCCTCTGTTTTTTACTTTTTCCTTTGTTTAGAACTTTGTCTCCTCATTTGCCTAATTCTTTGTGTTCACTTCTAGGTATTGGGTAGATTGGCTACATTTCTTATTCTTGGAGAAGTAGTCTTACACAGGAGATGGCTTTTGAGGCCCAGCATCACACTCCCTTCTGGCCACCAGAGGTAGATGCTCTAAGGATGTCCCACGTATGGACTGTATGTGCCATTCTGTTGTGGCAGGTCTGACTGCTCTTGCCCCACTGGTAGGTGAGGCTGGCCCTTGACATGGCCGGCTGTGATTCTCTCCCTTGTGTGGTTTCTGTGGTTGTGCTGGTGGGTGGGGCAGGCGTCTATGGTAGCTGGTGACCATGACCCATGACCTGAGATTGCTGGTGGGGAGGGCAGGCACCTGCAAGCTAACTGACCCCATACCACATACTGTTCTGGGCCCTCTGGTGGGCAAGTCATACCCTTGTCATTAAGAGGCTGGAGGGAGGGTTCCAAAACCGCTCTTGTCTGCTCTGGTGTCAGTATGGCAGAACCAGAGACCCAGCTGCCTCCTGCCTCTCTATAAGGCTTTCCATGATCATCAAGTGGGTCTGACCAGGTGCCTTTCAAACTGCTGCCTCTGTGGTGGGATTCAGAGCATGTGAGATCTTGTGTGTGCCCTGTAAGAGCAGAGCCTTTGTTTCCAGTAGCCCTCTGGCTCTCTCAAATGTAGGCCCTGCTGATTTTCAAAGCTAGATGTTCTGGGGGCTCATCTTCCCAGTGCAGGACCCTTAGGCTGGGGAGCCCAATGTGGGGCTTAGACCCCTTGCTTCTCATGGAGGACCCCTGTGGTAGTGATATCCCTCCCGCTTCTGGGCTGCCAGCCTGGGCATGTGAGTCCTGACTAGACTGCATCTTTGCCCCTCCTAACAGTCTCATGTGGCTCCTTATTTATATCCTTAACTGTGGAAACTTTTCTTCTGCTGGTCTAAAGGTCATTCTCATAGATAGTTGCTCTGTAAGGAGTTGTGATTTTGGTGTGCCCATGGAAGGAGGTGAGTTCAGGGTCTTCCTATTCTGCCATCTTGATTCCTCAACTATTATTTTTATTTATTTATTTATTTTTTTGCGGTACACGGGTCTCTCACTGCTGTGGCCTCTCCCGTTGCAGAGCACAGCCTCCGTGGACGCGCAGGCTCAGTGGCCATGGCTCACGGGCCCAGCCGCTCCGCGGCATGTGGGATCCTCCAGGACCGGGGCACGAACCCGTGTCCCCTGCATCGGCAGGCGGACTCTCAACCACTGCGCCACCAGGGAAGCCCTCAACTATTATTTTTAAATGACTGTATATGGATGTAGAATCATTTATTTAACCACACCCTTATTGTTAGAGAGATAAGTTGTTCCCATAAATAGATTATATAAATTTTACACAAGTAACATGTCACGAAAAATACATTTAGAAATGGATTTATGAACACTGGGAAGGTGCCAGTATTTACTGTCAAATTTAACTAAGTATGTTAGATTTAATACTCTTTAGAGGAAAAAATAAAGTAAGATCTATAGAAGTAAAACTCGAATGCTTAGAGAGGTCAGTCAGCTCCCAGATTCTTTTGTGGAGCCAAATTTACCTTTAGGTTCAAGGACAATCACACCAGAAAAAAGTGAAATGACAAATTTTGTAAGGATAGGCCAGAGCCATACATTAGAGGAGACACTTTGAATAAGCAGCATTTGGAGTTCAAAGATCCTGACTGCATAAATTTTATGAGAGTCTGTAGAATGCACATAAATTATATCTAGAGGATGCTTGTTGCCTACCCCCATCCTATCTCTGGGAGCCGCAGAGATTTACGATGGGACAGGTAGGTCACTGGGCCTTGAAAGGAACACATTGCTGATGGTTTTGAGAAGTATTGACTTTTGAAGATACTGGGATACAATTTTTTTTTTTTTTTTTTTGCAGTACGCGGGCCTCTCACTGCTGTGGCCTCTCCCGTTGCAGAGCACAGGCTCTGGGCGCGCAGGCTCAGCGGCCATGGCTCACGGGCCCAGCCGCTCCGCGGCATGTGGGATCTTCCCGGACCGGGGCACGAACCCGTGTCCCCCGCATCGGCAGGTGGACTCTCAACCACTGCGCCACCAGGGAAGCCCTGGGATATAATTTAATGCTTGGAAAAAATCAGTGGAATGTGTGTCATTAAGCTTTTTATGAAAGTCTGTCTTCAAGCCTCAGCTCCTTGATATTTAATCTAGGCTGTTTATGGTCATAATTATTTACCTGTGTATTATCATCATTGGATTTGGTGGCCTTTAGTGAACATTTATTCCCTAAGTTGGATCTGGGCTAGATTTGAACACTCTAAATGTGGGAGATAATTTTGAAATTATAGGAAGTATCTCACCTTCACATGTTACCAGTAAGCCATCGGTTCTCAACCAGGGATGAGATTTCTCTCTTCTTCCCAAGGAACATTTGGTAATGTCTGGAGACATTTTTAATTGACACAACTCAGCATCTAGCAAGTAGAGGCCAGGAATGCAGATGAGCAGCTAAAATACACAAGACAGTCCTCACAGCAAAGAATTCTCCAGCCCCATATGTCAGTAATGCTGAGGCTGAGAGACCATGCAGTTCCAGGTAACAGCTAGTTTTCTAACAGGTTCTGACATCCTTTTAACTTATGACATATTTAGAAAATCTTACGCATTCTCCACATGTGTTGGAATGTTGCTGTCTTCCTCTAAGAATTTTTGTACATTATGAAATATATATACGTATAAATATATACGTAATGGATTCCTTACTCTGTCAAATTGATATGTGAAAGGTCCAAAGTTAGTGGCCTCTTCTGAATATCCCATTTATACAACGTATTTTCTTACTTATATAAGCTATTCTACAGATTGATAGAAGAAAGGTGTTCTGCTCCCATAATTTTCAAATCATAGACTTGTAGTTTCTTCCTAGACCTTCCTAGACCATGTTTACCAGCAGAGGCTTCTGTGTGACTCAGAGAATAGCAGTCAGATTCACAGCTTGAAGCAAAATGCTTTGATTGCAGAGGTCTTTCCTAATAAATTGTTCTCCCTCCTTGCTAGGACACAAAACAGTTAAAGGAGCAGAAACAGCTTGCCCCTGGCTGGTGGGGGAGGGGAAGGTATAACGTAACACTCATGTCTCTATCCTGACTCTTTCCTCCTCTTGTTTTCTTTCTGCTCTCCCATCTCCTGGGGCTTTTAATGCCCAGCTTGGCTGGAATTAATGACAAGTCTTGGTCAGAAACCAGCAGGAAAATTCAGTCTCTTTATGGACATCCTACAAAGCTTTTCATTTCATGGCTTCCACTGTCTCTCTCGCTTCTTGTCTGCACTGGGCTGTAAGCACAGTCTGACAAGCAGTGATTCCCAAATGTTAGTGAGTACTAGAATCAAAATGAGTGGATATTAACATAAAGATTCCTGGGACCACCTCCCAGATATTCTGACTCCGGTATAGAGCCTCAGAATTCATACCATTAATGAACTGCCTGGGTAATTCTGATTTAATGCTACTGGAATTTGTAATCCATTGCTTAAATATTCCAGACCTTTCCATAAGTCCGCTCCTTAGTTCGTGCTCCCCCTTCTGCCTAGACTGTACTTTTAACCGTCTCTGTGGAGTCTTTCCTGAACTTCCCAAGCTGACTTAACCACTTCTACCTCTGTGTCCCCCTAGCACTCTGCTTACATGCCTATTATTAAAGCAAATATAATAATACACAGCAATTAATATTGCTATGTTATTTTCCTGGTTAGATTGTGAATTCCCTAAGAAATAAACACTTTTTAAAAGAATGAATACAAAGACTGAAGTTTTCACCAGACTGGGTGTATCAGTCATCTCAAGCATCATTCTGAAATTCTGGAAGTTAGAGCTGCCATTGGTAGAAAAAATTTGAAAAAATATTCTATGAGTAAATTTAACCTTTAGTTATTTAGGAAATACTTTGGTTTCAACTCCTTTCACAAAAATGGAAGTCACCATTAACCTTAGGATAAACAGAAAGATTTGAATACATGAGGAAATACATATGTAATAATAGTATTAAGTAATAAATAATAAAATGGGTATGTAAAATCCATTAATACATACACATACATATGATTGTAGAGAAATATACTGTGAATATACACTGTGAAAAAATTTTCAGTAGATTAAATCTGAGATATATTTTACATATTGTAAGGACAGTATAAATTTGAAATAAGAGGCTTTATTCTCCCTGTTGAAAATTGGGGAAGAGATTTCCCTCCGCATCATTTTCTTAGATTATTTACCACGTGGAAAGTGAAATTGTTAAGTACTTTCTCATCTCTTTGAAATGTTTATAAATCATTTTGAAGACTACGTAAGACTTTTGTCAGTTTTATGACCCAGAAATGCCTTTCTCAATGACCTCTTTGGAGATAGCACCCATAACTTCCAGTTTCTGTGGGAGAGTAAGGGTCTAACTTTGTGGGTGCCTTACTCCAAGACACAAAACTACCTTCTACCATAAAGACGGAGTGTTTGTTTTTCTTCCTGTTAAAGCTAATTAGCTAACACAGATGGTCATCCTAATTACCAGGTAAAGTTAGGATGAATTGTGTGACAAATGGAGTTTTAAATTCATCTTAATCCAGGAATAGTTACTGTTTATCTTGATAACATGTACATTGTATCTGCTTGGCTGTATAAAAGGGTGAGAGAATTCTTTCTGTCTTTGGTCGCTTAGTTGATTGACTGTGATGTCTAGCACATCCTGGTTTAATGCTCATTCAAAGATGAAAGTGTTTTCTTTACTACTTTGGGGAGAGGATATCTGGGTTGGGAGATTTTGTTTTTAATTATATTTCCCCTTAGATTTTTCTTTTTGAAAAATTTTCAAAAAACATTTTTTCTTTTTGATTTTCTGTGTGATCATCTGTGCAATGAAGTGCACGGAATGTTAACATACTATTATTGCATTACTGTCAGTTTCTCCCTTTACGTCTGTTAATATCTGCTTTATGTATTTGGATGTTCCTATGTTGGGTGCATGTATTTACAAGTTTTATATCTTCTTGTTGAATTGATCCTTTGATCAGTATGTAATGTCCTTCTTTGTCTCTTGTTACAGTCTTTGTTTTAAAGTCTGTTTTGTCTGGTATAAATATTGCTACCCAGCTTTTCATTTCCATTTATGTGGAATACCTTTTTCCATCCCCTCACTTTCAGTCTGGGTACATCTTTAGATCTAAAATGAGTCTCTTGTAGGCAAAATACACATAGGCCATGTTTTCTTATCTATTCAGCCACTGTATGTCTTTTGCTTAGAGCATTTAATCCATTTACATTTAAGGTGATTCTTGATAGATATGTATTATTGCCATTTTGTTAATTATCCTCTACTTATTTTTAATTTTTTTTTTTCTTTTTTTTTGCGGTACGCGGGCCTCTCACTGCCGTGGCCTCTCCCCCTGCAGAGCACAGGCTCCGGACGCGCAGGCTCAGCGGCCATGGCTCACCGGCCCAGCCGCTCCGCGGCATGCGGGATCCTCCCGGACCGGGGCACGAACCCGTGTCCCCTGCATCAGCAGGCGGACTCTCCACCACTGCGCCACCAGAGAAGCCTTCTATTAGTATTTTTTTATTTGCTAATTCTATGTTCTGATATTTGTAATCTTCTATTAATTCCATCCATGTGATCTTAATTTCAGTTATGGTATTTTTTGGTTCTAGAGTTTTAATTTCATTCTTTTTTTTTGTAGTTTGCTATGATATAATAAGATTATGCCTTATGTTGTGTATTTCCTTATATATGTAAATTACAGATATAAGTCCATACTTATAATTCCAACATATTAGTCACTTGTGTGGTTGTTGTTTTTGTTTTTGATTCATTTGGTCGTTTCTCCCAGCATACTTTTCTTTTTTTCTTTTTTACATTGTAATAAAATATATACAACATAAAATTTGCCATTTTAAACATTTTTTAGTGTACAGTTCAGTGACTTTAATTACATGTTTCACAGCCATCACAAATGTGTTCCAAACATTTTCACCATTCAAACAGAAATTCTGTACCCATTAAGCAATAACTCTCCATTTCCTCTCACCAGCCCTTAGTAACCTCTCATCTACTTTCTATCTTTATGAATTTGCCTATATTCTAAATTATTTCATATAAGTGTAATTGTACAGTATTTGCCACTTTGTGTCTGGCTTACTTCACTTAGCATAATGCTTTCAGAGTTCATCCATGTTGTTGAATGTATCAGAACTTTATTCCTTTTCAAGATTGAATAATATTTCATTTTGTTTATGGCCTACATTTTATTAATCTGTTCATTTGTTGATTGACACTTGAGTTGTTTCCAACTTTTGGCTATTATGAATAATACTGTATTGAACATGTGTTTATGAGTATCTGAGTATTTGTTTTTTATTCCTTTGGGTGTATACCTAGGAGTGGAATTGCTGGGTCGTGTGATAATTTTATATTAACTTTTTGAGGAATGACCAAATTGTTTCCCAGAGTGGCTGTACGACTTTACATCCCCTTCTGCAATATGTGAAGGTTCCATTTTCCCCAAATCCATGCTATCACTCGTTATTATCCATCTCCTTAAAAAATTGTAGCTATCTGAGTGGGTGAAGTAGTTTGTATCTCACTGTAGTTTGTATTTGCATTTCCCTAAGACTAATTATGTTGGGCATATTTTTATGTCCTTATTGGCTATTGGAAAAAATTCTTGGAGAAATGTCTTTTCAAGTCCTTTGTTCATTACTTAATTAGGTTGTTTATTTGTCGTTAAGTTATAGGGGTTCTTTATAAATTCTGGCTATTAAAGCCTTATCAAATATGTGATTGGCAACCTGATCAATGTGTGAAGGTATAGATCAACAACGATTGTTGGGGTCACCTCTGTCCTTACTGTCCTTCCACGATCAGGCCTCAGGAGTCCTGGCTACCTTGCTAGTAATTACATTCAAACTTTTAAAAAATCTCCCTAGCTCCAGAAAGACTTCCCAAATTTGATTTAGATTTTTAGCTACTATTTTTCTGTTAGACATTTAACCTCTCATCCTGTGCCACTTCAAATTGGCCCATTCTTTGTGGAGAAAGGCTGTGTGGAATGTCAATGAATATTCCATCTCTCCAATGTCTTAGCCCCTCAAGTCCTAGATGAGTTGGTAGTGTTCCAATGCCTTCAAACACACACACACACACACAGACACGTATTTGTCTTACTTTCCTTTATTTTCAGTGGTCAGCAGCAACCTGCTCTTTTGTTACTAAAGCTAGAAATATTTGCCCTTTTTTATTGTGGTAAAAGATAACATGAGATCTACCCTCTGAACAAATCTTTATGTGCACAGTATAGTATTGTTAACTATGAGCACAAGGTTGTACAACAATTCTCCAGAAATTTTTCATCTAGCATGACTAATATTCAATATCCATTAAACAGCAACTCCCCATTTCCCTCACTGCTGGAAACCACTACTGTACTTTCTGCTTCAAAGAGTTTGATGACTTTAGATCCTCATAAAAGTGGAATCACTCAGTATGTGTCCTTCTGTGTACCTGGCTTATTTCACTTAGCTTAATGTCCTCTAGGTTCTTCCATGTTGTCATGTATGATAGGATTTCCTTCTTTTTTAAGGCTGAATAATATTTCATTGTGTGTATAGATCACATTTTCGTACTCATTCATCTGTCAATGGACATTTAAGTTGCTTCCACATCTTGTTTATTGTGAATACTGCTGCACTGATCGCTGGAGTGCAAATATCTTTCTGAAATCCTGATTTCAATTATTTTAGATCAAAACCCAGAAATGAGATTTTTTGATCACATGGTAGTTCTATTTTTAATTTTTTGAGGAACCTCCATACTGTTTTCCACAGTGGCTACACCCTTTAATATTCCCACCAACAGAAGGGTTCCATGCAAGAGGTGTGAAGTGACGTCTCATTGTGGTTTTGATTTGTACTTCCCTAATGATTAATGATGTTGAACATTTTAATATATAGTTGTTGACTATTTTTATGTCTTTTTTGGAGAAAAGCGTATTCAAGTCCTTTGCCCATTTAAAAATGAAGTTATTTATTTATTTATTCATTCATTCATTCATTTACTCTTACTGAATTGTATGAGTTCCTTATATATTTTGAATATAAACCCCTTATCAGATATATGTCCTGCAAATATTTTCTACCACTTCATCAGTTGCCTTTTCACTCTGTTGATTGTTTTCTTTGCTGTGCAGAAGTTTTTTAGTATATGTGGTCCCAATGACTACTTTTGTTTTTGTTATTTGTGCCTTAGTGTCATATCCAAAAACTAAATTATTGCCATCAAAGTCATGAAGCTTTTCCACTGTGTTGTCATCTCAGAAAATTACAGTTTCAGGACTTACATTTAAATCTTTAATACATTTTGAATTGATTTTTGTGTATGGTGTAAGAAAAGCGTCCAGTTTCATTCTTTTGTATGTGGGTATTCAGTTTTCCCAGCACAATTTGTTGAAGAGACTCTCCTTTCCCATTGTGTGTTCTTGGCTCTATAGTTGAGAATCAGTATATCTTGATCAATATACCTTAACCTTGACTACATGTGTGTGGGTTTATTTCTGGGCTCTCTGTTCGGTCCTATTGGTCTATTTTTCCATTATTATGTCGGTACTACAGTGTCTTAATTACCATAGCTTAGTAATCTTTCTAAATCAGGAAGTGTGAGACACAGCTTTTGTTCCTCTTTCTCAAGATTGTTTTGGCTATTTGAAATCCTTTATGGTTCCATATGAATTTTAGGATTTTTTTCTATTCCTGTAAAGTGTCATTGGGATTTTGATAGGGATTGAATTGAATCTGTAAATCATTTTGGGTAGTATGGATACTTAGTATATGTATATATATATTTTTTTTATTTTTTAATGCTTCACAATAGTCAATTGAATAAAAGTTTCTTATTTTAACCAGTCCTATATTGCTGGAATTTAGGTTTTTAGTTTTCTGATATTAAAACAGTGCCATGGGGGGGACCTTGAAGATGGCGGAAGAGTAAGACGCGGAGATCGCCTTCCTCCCCACGGATACACCAGAAATACATCCACACGTGGAACAACTCCTACAGAACTCCTACTGAAGGCTGGCAGAAGACCTCAGACCTCCCAAAAGGCAAGAAACTCCCCCCGTAACTGGGTAGGGCAAAAGAAAAAACAGAGACAAAAGAATAAGGACGGCACCTGCACCAGTGGGAGGGAGCTGTGAAGGAGGAAAAGTTTCCACACACTAGGAAGCCCCTCCGCGGGCGGAGACTGCGGGAGGCAGAGGGGGGAGTTTCGGGACCGCGGAGTAGTGCACAGCGACGGGTGCGGAGGGCAAAGCGGGGAGATTCCTGCACAGACGATCGGTGCCGACCGGCACTCACCAACCCGAGAGGCTTGTCTGCTCACCCGCCGGGGCGGGCGGGGCTGCGAGCTGAGGCTCGGGTTTTGGTTTTGGACGGAGCTCAGGGAGAGGACTGGGGTTGGCGGCTTGAACATAGCCTGAAGGGGTTAGTGCACCACGACTAGCCGGGAGGGAGTTCGGGGAAAAGCCTGCACCGGCCGAAGAGGCAAGAGACTTTTTCTTCCCTCTTTGTCTCCTGGTGCGCGAGGAGAGGGGTCTAAGAGCGCTGCTTAAAGGAACTCCAGAGACGGGCGCGAGCCGCGGCTAAAAGCGCGAACCCCAGAGACGGGCGCGAGCCGCGGCTGAAAGCGCAAACCCCAGAGACGGGCGCGAGCCGCGGCTGAAAGCGCAAACCCCAGAGACGGGCGCGAGCCGCGGCTGAGGGCGCGAGCCCCCGAGACGGGCGCGAGCCGCGGCTGAAAGCGCAAACCCCAGAGACGGGCGCGAGCCGCGGCTAAAACCGCGGACCCCAGAGACGGGCGGGAGACGCTAGGGCTGCTGCTGCCGCCACCGGGGGGCCTGTGTGCGAGCACAGGTCACTCCCCACACCCCTCTTCCGCGGAGCCTGTGCAGCCCGCCACTGCCAGGTTCCCGGGATCCAGGGACAACTTCCCCGGGACAGCGCACGGCGGGCCTCAGGCTGGTGCAACGTCACGCCGGCCTCTGCCGCAACGTCACGCTGCCTCTGCCGCCGCAGGCCGGCCCCGCACGCAGTGCCCCTCCTTCCCCCATCCCCCAACCCCCGGCCTGAGTGAGCCGGAGGCCCCGAATCAGCGGCTCCTTTAACCCCGTCCTGTCTGAGCGAAAAAACAGACGCCCTCCAGCGACCTACACGCAGAGGCAGGGCCAAATCCAAAGCTGAGCTCCTGTGAGCTGTGAAAACAAAGAAGAGAAAGGGAAATCTCTCCCAGCAGCCACAGAAGCAGCGGATTAAAGCTCCACAATCAACTTGATATACCCTGCATCTGTGGAATACCTGAATAGACAAGGAATGATCCCAAATTGAAGAGGTGGAATTTAGGAGCGAAATCTATGATTTTTTTCCCTTTTCCTCTTTTTGTGAAGGTGTACGTGTATGCTCCTGTGTGACATCTAGTCTGTATACTCTAGCTTCCACCATTTGTCCTAGGGCTCTATCCGTCCATGACTTTTTTTTAAAAAATTCTTTTTCTTAATAATTAAGTTTAATTGTAATAACTTTATTATACTTTACCTTCGTTCTTTCTTTCCTTCCTTCCCTCCCTCCTTTAGACAACGAATCACCCCAAATTGAGGAGGTGGTCTCAGGGAGCAGGATTTATGATTTTTCCCCCTTTACCTCTTTTTGTGAAGGTGTATGTGTATGCTTCTGTGTAAGATTTTCTCTGTATAGCTTTGCTTCCAACATTTGTCCTAAGGTTCTATCCGTCCCTTTTTTTTTTTCTAAATATTTTTTAATTCAATAACTATATTATACTTTATTTTATTTTTACTGTATCATCTTTCTTTCTGTCTTTTTTTCCTTCTTTCCCTCCTTCCTTCCTTCCTTCCTCCCTCCCTCCCTCCCTCCCTCCTTTCTTTCCTTCTTTGCTTCTTTCTTCCTTCCTTCCTTTCCTCCTTTCCTTCTTTCTTTCCTCATACTTCTACTAATTCTCTCTACTTTTTCTCCCTTTTATTCTGAGCCGTGTGGATGAAAGGCTCTTGGTGCTCCAGCCAGGAGTCAGGGCTCTGCCTCTGAGGTAGGAGAGCCAACTTCAGGTCACTGGTCAACAAGAGACCTCCCAGCTCCACATAATATTAAACAGCGGAAATCTCCCAGAGACCTCCATCTTAACACCAGCACCCAGCTTCACTCAACGACCAGCAAGCCACAGTGCTGGACAACCTATGCCAAACAACTAGCAAAACAGGAACACAACCCCACCCATTAGCAGAGAGGCTGCCTAAAATCATAATAAGGCCACAGACACCCCAAAACACACCACCAGACGTGAACCTGCCCACTAGAGAGACAAGATCCAGCCTCATCCAGCACAACACAGGCACTAGTCCCCTCCACCAGGAAGCCTACACAACCCACTGAAACAACCTTAGCCACTGGAGACAGACATCAAAAACAACGGGAACTACGAACCTGCAGCCTGCAAAAAGGAGACCCCAAACACAGTAAGATAAGCAAAATGAGAAGACAGAAAAACACACAGCAGATGAAGGAGCAAGATAAAAACCCACCAGACCTAACAAATGAAGAGGAAATAGGCAATCTACCTGAAAAAGAATTCAGAATAATGATAGTAAGGATGATCCGAAATCTTGGAAGTAGAATGGACAAAATGCAAGAAACAGTTAACAAGGACCTACAAGAACTAAAGATGAAACAAGCAACGATGAACAATGCAATAAATGAAATTAAAATCACTCTAGATAGGATCAATAGCAGAATAACTGAGGCAGAAGAACGGATAAGTGACCTGGAAGATAAAGTAGTGGAAATAACTACTGCAGAGCAGAATAAAGAAAAAAGAATGAAAAGAACTGAGGACAGTCTCAGAGACCTCTGGGACAACATGAAACGCACCAACATTCGAATTATAGGGGTTCCAGAAGAAGAAGAAAGAAAGAAAGGGACTGAGAAAATATTTGAAGAGATTATAGTTGAAAACTTCCCTAATATGGGAAAGGAAATAGTTAATCAAGTCCAGGAAGCACAGAGGGTCCCATACAGGATAAATACAAGGAGAAACACGCCAAGACACATATTAATCAAACTGTCAAAAATTAAATACAAAGAAAGCATATTAAAAGCAGCAAGGGAAAAACAACAAATAACACACAAGGGAATCCCCATAAGGTTAACAGCTGATCTCTCAGCAGAAACCCTACAAGCCAGAAGGGAGTGGCAGGACATACTGAAAGTGATGAAGGAGAATAGCCTGAAACCAAGACTACTCTACCCAGCAAGGATCTCATTCACATTTGATGGAGAAATTAAAACCTTTACAGACAAGCAAAAGCTGAGAGAGTTCAGCACCACCAAACCAGCCTTACAACAAATGCTAAAGGAACTTCTCTAGACACGAAACACAAGAGAAGGAAATGACCTATAGTAGCGAACCCAAAGCAATATATAAAATGGAAATAGGAACATACATATCAATAATTACCTTAAATGTAAATGGACTAAATGCTCCCACCAAAAGACACAGATTGGCTGAATGGATACAAAAACAAGACCCTTATATATGCTGTCTACAAGAGACCCACTTCAGAACTAGAGACACATACAGACTGAAAGTAAGGGGATGGAAAAAGATATTCCATGCAAATGGAAACCAAAAGAAAGCTGGAGTAGCAATTCTCATATCAGACAAAATAGACTTTAAAATAAGGACTATTAAAAGGGACAAAGAAGGACACTACATAATGATCAAGGGATCGATCCAAGAAGAAGATATAACAATTGTAAATATTTATGCACCCAACATAGGAGCACCTCAATACATAAGGCAAATACTAACAACCATAAAAGGGGAGATCAACAGTAACACATTCATAGTAGGGGACTTTAACACCCCACTTTCACCCATGGACAGATCATCCAAAATGAAAATAAATAAGGAAACACAAGCTTTAAATGATACATTAAACAAGATGGACTTAGTTGATGTTTATAGGACACTCCATCCAAAAACAACAGAATACACATTTTTCTCAAGTGCTCATGGAACATTCTCCAGGATAGATCATATCTTGGGTCACAAATCAAGCCTTGGTAAATTTAAGAAAACTGAAATTGTATCAAGTATCTTTTCCGACCACAACGCCATGAGACTAGATATCAATTACAGGAAAAGATCTGTAAAAAATACAAACACATGGAGGCTAAACAATACACTACTTAATAATGAAGTGATCACTGAAGAAATCAAAGAGGAAATAAAAAAATACCTAGAAACAAATGACAATGGAGACACAACGACCCAAAACCTATGGGATGCAGCAAAAGCAGTTCTAAGGGGGAAGTTTATAGCAATACAAGCCCACCTTAAGAAGCAGGAAACATCTCGAATAAACAACCTAACCTTGCACCTCAAGCCATTAGAGAAAGAAGAACAAAAAAACCCCAAAGCTAGCAGAAGGAAAGAAATCATAAAAATCAGATCAGAAATAAATGAAAAAGAAATGAAGGAAACAATAGCAAAGATCAATAAAACTAAAAGCTGGTTCTTTGAGAAGATAAACAAAATAGATAAACCACTAGCCAGACTCATCAAGAAAAAAAGGGAGAAGACTCAAATCAATAGAATTAGAAATGAAAAAGGAGAAGTAACAACTGACACTGCAGAAATAAAAAAAACCATGAGAGATTACTACAAGCAACTCTATGCCAATAAAATGGACAATCTGGAAGAAATGGACAAATTCTTAGAAATGCACAACCTGCCAAGACTGAATCAGGAAGAAATAGAAAATATGAACAGACCAATCACAAGCACTGAAATTGAAACTGTGATTAAAAACCTTCCAACAAACAAAAGCCCAGGACCAGATGGCTTCACAGGTGAATTCTATCAAACGTTTAGAGAAGAGCTAACACCTATCCTTCTCAAACTCTTCCAAAATATAGCAGAGGGAGGAACACTCCCAAATTCCTTCTACGAAGCCACCATCACCTTGATACCAAAACCAGACAAGGATGTCACAAAGAAAGAAAACTACAGGCCAATATCACTGATGAACATAGATGCAAAAATCCTCAACAAAATACTATCAAACAGAATCCAACAGCACATTAAAAGGATCATACACCATGATCAAGTGGGGTTTATTCCAGGAATGCAAGGATTCTTCAATATACGCAAATCTATCAATGTGATAAACTATATTAACAAATTGAAGGAGAAAAACCATATGATCATCTCAATAGATGCAGAGAAAGCTTTCGACAAAATTCAACACCCATTTATGATAAAAACCCTCCAGAAAGTAGGCATAGAGGGAACTTTCCTAAACATAATAAAAGCCATATATGACAAGCCCACAGCAAACATCATCCTCAATGGTGAAAAACTGAAAGCATTTCCACTAAGATCAGGAACAAGACAAGGTTGCCCACTCTCACCACTCTTATTCAACATAGTTTTGGAAGTTTTAGCCACAGCAATCAGAGAAGAAAAGGAAATAAAAGGAATCCAAATCGGAAAAGAAGAAGTAAAGCTGTCACTGTTTGCAGATGACATGATACTATACATAGAGAATCCTAAAGATGCTACCAGAAAACTACTAGAGCTAATCAATGAATTTGGTAAAGTAGCAGGATACAAAATTAATGCACAGAAATCTCTGGCATTCCTATATACTAATGATGAAAAATCTGAAAGTGAAATCAAGAAAACACTCCCATTTACCATTGCAACAAAAAGAATAAAATATCTAGGAATAAACCTACCTAAGGATACGAAAGACCTGTATGCAGAAAATTATAAGACACTGATGAAAGAAATTAAAGATGATACAAATAGATGGAGAGATATACCATGTTCTTGGATGGGAAGAATCAACATTGTGAAAATGACTCTACTACCCAAAGCAATCTACAGATTCAATGCAATCCCTATCAAACTACCACTGGCATTTTTCACAGAACTAGAACAAAAAATTTCGCAATTTGTATGGAAACACAAAAGACCCCGAATAGCCAAAGCAATCTTTAGAACGAAAAAAGGAGCTGGAGGAATAAGGCTCCCTGACTTCAGACTATATTACAAAGCAACAGTAATCAAGACAGTATGGTACTGGCACAAAAACAGAAAGACAGATCAGTGGAACAGGATAGAAAGCCCAGAGATAAACCCACGCACATATGGACACCTTATCTTTGATAAAGGAGGCAGGAATGTACAGTGGAGAAAGGACAGCCTCTTCAATAAATGGTGCTGGGAAAACTGGACAGGTACATGTAAAAGTATGAGATTAGATCACTCCCTAACACCATACACAAAAATAAGCTCAAAATGGATTAAAGACCTAAATGTAAGGCCAGAAACTATCAAACTCTTAGAAGAAAACATAGGAAGAACACTCTATGACATAAATCACAGCAAGATCCTTTCTGACCCACCTCCTAGAGTAATGGAAATAAAAACAAAAATAAACAAATGGGACCTAATGAAACTTCAAAGCTTTTGCACAGCAAAGGAAACCATAACCAAGACCAAAAGACAACCCTCAGAATGGGAGAAAACATTTGCAAATGAAGCAACTGACAAAGGATTAATCTCCAAAATTTACAAGCAGCTCATGCAGCTCAATAACAAAAAAACAAACAACCCCATCCAAAAATGGGCAGAAGACCTAAATAGACATTTCTCCAAAGAAGATATACAGAATGCCAACAAACACATGAAAGAATGCTCAACATTCATTAATCATTAGAGAAATGCAAATCAAAACTACAATGAGATATCATCTCACACCAGTCAGAATGGCCATCATCAAAAAATCAAGAAACAATAAATGCTGGAGAGGGTGTGGAGAAAAGGGGACACTCTTGCACTGCTGGTGGGAATGTGAATTGGTTCAGCCACTGTGGAGAACAGTATGGAGGTTCCTTAAAAAACTACAAATAGAATTACCATATGACCCAGCAATCCCACTACTTGGCATATACCCTGAGAAAACCAAAATTCAAAGAGAGTCATGTACCAAAATGTTCATTGCAGCTCTATTTACAATAGCCAGGACATGGAAACAACCTAAGCGCCCATCATCGGATGAATGGATAAAGAAGATGTGGCACATATACACAATGGAATATTACTCAGCCTTAAAAAGAAATGAAATTGAGCTATTTGTAATGAGATGGATAGACCTAGAATCTGTCATACAGAGTGAAGTAAGTCAGAAAGAAAAAGACAAATACCGTATGCTAACACATATATATGGAATTTAAGGGAAAAAAATGTCATGAAGAACCTAGGGGTAAGATAGGAATAAAGAGGCAGACCTACTGGAGAACGGACTTAAGCATATGGGGAGGGGGAAGGGTGAGTTTTGACAGGGCGAGAGAGTGTCATGGACATATACACACTAACAAACGTAGTAAGGTAGATAGCTGGGGGGAAGCAGCCGCAAGGCACAGGGATATTAGCTCGGTGCTCTGTGACAGCCTGGAAGGGTGGGATGGGGAGAGTGGGAGGGAGGGAGACGCAAGAGGGAAGACATATGGGAACATATGTATATGTATAGCTGATTCACTTTGTTGTAAAGCAGAAACTAACACACCATTGTAAAGCAATTATACCCCAATAAAGATGTTTAAAAAAAAAAAAAAAAAAAAAAAAACAGTGCCATGATGCCTATCCAAGTTATTTCACAAATATAAGTAAATTTGTATTTTGATGGTGTCAAATTGCTCTTTATTGAGGATATAGCAATTTACTCCTATAATTAGCATGTGTCTATGCCTATCCCAACACCTCCTTTATCAAAGTATGTCCTCTTGCTTTTAGACCTTTGTCAATCTTATGGGTGAAATGTCACCTCAGTTCAAGGATGCTTCTAATAAACTCTGTTTGTTTATAGTATAATAATAAAATTATAGCAAAAATGACACAATTGTTGCTGTATGCTAGGCTTAGGCACATTTTTAGATACTATATAGTCCTTAACTCTCAATTCTCAGCTTACCTTTGAGGTAAGCATTAGTTTATTCTTATTTTACAGATGAAAAAACTGAGGCAAAAAGATAGGATAATCTCCCCAAGATCTTCAGAAGTGAAGACAGAACTGAAACATAGCAAATCTGACTTTAGAGTACGTATGTGTTCTTCTTAGGGTGATGGGAACCCAGATGATAATTCTAGGTATAATTTCAAAATAAGAATGACTTTCTCTATGGTAAAAATAAGGTACATATTGGAAACCATTAGAACACCCACATTGTATTAATTTCCTGGGGCTGCTGTAACAAATAACTACAAACTGGAGGACTAAAAGGACAGAAATTTATTCTCTTATCCTTCTGGAGGTTGGAAGTCTGAAATCAAGGTGTCAGGAGGGCCACAGTCCATCTGAAGACTCCAGTGGGAATTCATTCCTTGCCACTTTCAGCTTCCTGCGGCTGTTGGCACTTCTTGATTTATGGCTGCATCACTCCAATCCTCTCCGTAGTTACACTGCTTCCTCTTTTGTATGTCTTCTTGGTACGTCTCTCTCTGTTCTCCCTCTGCCTCTCTCTTATAAGTTTACTTGTGATTCATTTAGGACTCACTTTTAGATTATCCAGGATAAGCTCCTCCTTTCAAGATCTTTAATTAATCATGTCTTTTATAGTTGTAATGTACTAGTCATTCTTTGTCCATAATATTGGCAAGTTCTGGGGATGAATACATGGACAAATCTCTTTTGGGGGCCACCTTTCAACCCACTGAACAGATTTTCCATCCGTTTACCTGAAAATATTCATGAAAGGCCTGCTATGTGGCAGACGTTTTTCAATGTGCTGGGGAAAGAGCAATGAGAAAAATAGATATTAACTCTGCCTTCACAGTGCTTATGTTTTAGCTGAAATAGCCAAATACTGTAAGAAATAAATGAATACATATATAGAGTGCCATCAGTGAGAAATACTGTGGAAGAAGATAGAGAAGGGGGAGGAGGTGCTGTGGGAAAGGGGTGGGAATTTTCAGTGTGGACATCTGAGGAGGTCTGTCTGAGAAGATGGCTGTGGAAGGCTGACAGATGGCTTCCCCCAAGGGTGTCAGGTTCTAATCCCCAGAATCTGTAGCCGTAACCTTATATGGCAAAGTCCTTCCGGGCATGATTAAATTAAGGATTTAAAGATAATCCTGGGTTATCCAGTGGGCCTTAAATGTTATAACAGATGTCTTTGTAGGAGAGGGACAGAGAAGATTTTGCACAGGTGGGGAGCAGGCAATGTGACCAGGGAGGCAGCTATCTGACTGATGTGCACACAAGTCCAGCTTCCACCAGAAGCTGGAAGGGGTAAAGAAGGGGTTCTCCCCAAAGCCTTTAGAAGGAGTGTGGCTCTGTCAACACCTTGACTCTCCCTTGATTTTGAATTTCTGCCTTCCAGAACTGCAAGAGAATAGATTTCCTTTGTTTTAAGACCCACAGTTTGTGGTGATGGGTTACAGCAGCATCTGAAAACTATTGACAATAGCACAACCCATAAGGAGGTGAAGGAGCAGGCCATGTGTATATCAAGTGGCAGAGAGAGACTTCATGTCCAACAGCCTTGAGATGGAAGCATGCTCGGCATGACTGAGGAAACATGAGGGGGGGGGCACTGAGGCCCTAGTGCAGTGAGCAGGGAGAAGGTGGTAGGACACAAGAGGTCAGAGGACTTGAGGATTTAGTGATGAGGTTCGGTCTCACTCCCCATGAGATGAGAAGTCACTGAAGGGTTTTGAGCACAGGGATGATAGGATCTGACCCATACTCTGAGCAGCTCTCAATTCCTTCCAAAAGGAACCAATATCACTCTGTCTGTGGTATTGATATAGACTACAGTTGGGCTAAGGGCAGTAACAGGAACCAATTAGGAAGCTATTGATTATGTTTAGTAGGCAGCTGATGCAATGAGTCTAGAGTTTATAGAAGTTGCACACTTCTAAGTCTTATGAAAATATGCTTTAAAGCATTTCAGCATAGGAGATAGGATATATATATATATATATATATATATATATATATATATATGTATGTATTCAACTTTATGCAAGAGGCAGTTAGCTTTCCTAATAGGGAATACTTTACACATAGGAAGGGTGATAACATTTAACTGAAAGGCAACTACAAGTGTTTCACCTATCATGATCTCTGATAAGCACCAGAGGCTTTGCAAATAGATGTTAGAAGAGGATTTTCACTGGTGAATTTAGTGGCTTTTTAATGAGCATAATGGCTATGCAAATAAATTATGTGTGGATTTAGTTGTATTCAACATATACAGGTTGGTGAACTTGGTAAACGATGTTAGACTTCCCGTCACTGCTTGTATAGGATGATAGAGTCAGGGAAGCTTTTTACCCATCACCTTTCGGAATGCCATTCAAGGCATGATTCTCATGCAGACATCCCACTCCTGAATGTTTATGAGCATTAGAACATTGTGTTGGCTCTGTCAAATATTAGATCCATTGAATCTTGCTTCTAAAATATTGCTGAGCAAGAAAATCTTTTATGCAAAAAGGCGTTGCTTAATCTCAAAAAAACAGAGAATTAAGACTTCATCAAGCTGACAGGAACAGCTTGTATGAGGGTTTTTGTGCCTGCTTATTAATAAGGATTTGACTTACAAATGGCAGTATATATGGTAGAACTGAGTCTGAGATTTGTTTTCATTGAAAACCGAGTAGTGGGAATGTAAGAGAGTAGATATCCTTAATCTTCTTTAGAAGCAATTTAGGTTTTAAGAAAGAATTTCAATGAAGGTTTTATAACAAAAGTTTCCATGCTGAAAATACGCAAACCACTTTGGACTGGAAGGGTTCCCCTCCCTCAGTTCAAAAATGTAGACTCAGAATTATTTTCGTTCCCCTTGTTACCTGGATATTAACATGTTATCTATCAGAGGATCACTCTGATCGTTATGTAAATGAGTTTTCTAAAGCACATTTTGTGCAAACTTGGAATAAAAGGTGAATTCCTTCTTACTAAAATCATTCTTTTTTTTTTGTGGTACGCGGGCCTCTCACTGCTGTTGCCTCTCCCGTTGCACAGCACAGGCCCCGTGGCCACGGCTCACGGGCCCAGCCGCTCCGCGGCATGTGGGATCTTCCCGGACCGGGGCACGAACCCGTGTCCCCTGCATCGGCAGGTGGACTCTCAACCACTGCGCCACCAGGGAAGCCCTAAAATCACTCTTTACACTTTATAGCATGCAACATATAACAGCATGGATAAATCTTCCTGTTTTTAAACCTGAGCACGCAAAATATAACAGCATGGATAAATCTTCCTGCTTTTAAACCTGATGTAACAGCGATCTAGAAAGAATGAATAAGTCACAAAACATTTAAAAAATGTTTTATGGGAGAAAAGGTGATCCAACCATTTATTCCTTATAGTGTATAATAAAATCAGTATAGACTATTGACCGTAATATTATGAAACAATGATGAAATAAAATATTAATTCTAAAGTTCATATATATGAATTATGATTAGTTTTTTCCGTAGTGTTTTCTATTGAGGTATAGTCGATTTAAAAGATTGTGTTAGTTTCAGGTGTACAGCAAAGCAATTCAGTTATACATATATATATCTATGTTCTTTTTTTTCAGTTATTTTCCATTATAGTTTATTGCAAGATATTGGATATAGTTCCCTGTTGATCACAGAAAAAATTCTAACCACTGCCCAGTCTTACTTCATGCATTTGGATCTGAAATAAAGAAATGAAGTTGGTGGGAGAATGGGAAAGCCTGTCTTCTCTGCACATGCAGAATAAATTCTGCTAGTCATCCTTTGCTCTAGTTGGGGGAGCTCTGTAAATATAGGTTATTAATAACTGCATTTTACATTTTTGATATTTTAAATTAATAATCCTAATAATAGACATCACTTACAGTTTATCTACTTTGTTTATAGAAATTGTTTCATCCTTAAGACAACCCTGAGACTAGGTATTCTTTTCCATAGAAAGGAATTCAGGTTAAGATTAGATAAATAACTCGCCCAGGTCCACATAGCTAGAAAGTGGTAAAACTATACCAATATTCTATGAAATGTATCTCTGTACTCTTTTCATTAAATCATAGTGGTTAATTACAATAACCTTGAGAAATAGAGAAGTGACTATTATTCATAATTCATATGTGAAGAAAGTAATATTTTGTCTAAGATGACAGAACTGGTTAATAGTAGAACTGGCCTTTAACCAGGACTTTAGGCTCGCTGAGTGGTGTTCCTTCCTTTGGACCCCTCAGTGGCCCAGTTTATGATGTTTTTATGATGCTTTTCTCGCCATCTCAAGGTAAGAACCCTGCAAAATCTTCCCTTTAATTCCTACTCCTGAATATTACAAATAAAATGATTTTTAAATGTCTGATTAGATAACAAAATCTCATGGTTCACTTTCTTACTCATCTTATCTTCTCAAGCTTTGCAAGTTTGAGAAAATCCATTAGATAGATACATTGAGCAAAGTCACTTTAATATAGTTTCTTAAAACAGGATTTTTAAAAATTGAACAAAGTAGAGAATTGGCTCTATCAAACGTTTATTTTACTTTATTGTGAATCCTCTAAAAAAGTCCCTAATTTCCCTAAGGACATTGGTTTACACATGGTGTATTTTCCTTTATATAATCAAGCACGATTAAAAGGATACATTGGTTTCTTTTCTAGAGAGCTCTCTAATGTCAAAAGTAAACTTCATCTTATTTATAGTGTGCAAACACACTATCACATTGTTCCATAAAATGCTGTCTTATGGATGAAACTGAAAATCTCAGCCCAGTTTCTCATAATCATGATAGTCTCTTACTTGTTGTAAATTCATGTAAATTTAGTTTGTATTTAATTGATAAAAAAAGAAATAAAACCGAAGCAGAGGAAGGAGAAAAGAGGAGAAAGATGAGAAAGACAAGTAGAAGAGAGAGAGGTAGAAGGCGAAAATATATGTATATATACCTACAAATGTATACCTACATATATATGTGTATAAAAGTACATGTAATATTTTAAATGAAACGAATATAATATGTATTACATATTTTATGTACTGTATAAGTATACATGTGTACATATATATACCAACACACTTTTGCATTCTGGGAAACAAGGTTGTCTGAGACATGTGTACCATTGTGGGAACAGAATTCTAAGATGGTCTCCAAGATTTCTGGCCTCCCTCTGAGTATGATGGGGTGTCACAGTTGTAACTGGGTTATGTTACATGGCAAAGTTCAGGAATTTTGCAGGTATAATTAAGTCAGTCGATTTTGAGTTAATCAAAAAGGAGATTATCCTGAATGGGCTTGACTTAATCATATGAAAGTCCTTAATAAAAGGAGGCCCTTAGTGAAGAGAGAGATTCTCTGGCTTGCCTTGAAGCAGTACAGTGCTATGCTATGAGACAGCCTGTGAGAGTGTCACATGGCAAGGAACTGTGTGTCTCTGACTGACCTTGAGCAGCAGCTGGCTTATAGCCAGCAAGAAATTGACCTCAGTCCTAGGAACTGAATTCTGACAACAGACGTGTGAGCTTGGAGGAAGACTTCCAACTCCAGAAAGGACTGCAACCCAGATGACTTCTAGATTGCTACCTTGTGAGACCCGTATCAAAGGGCCCAATAAAACTGTTCCTGGACTCCTGACCCACAGAAACATACCAAAAGTTGTGCCGTCTTAAGCCACATCATTTGTGGAAATTTGTATGCAGCAATAGAAAAATGCAATGATTTTTTTTCAAAAGTAATATATGCCACATATTCGTATAGAATCACACAGACATTTTCTAGACTCTAAGTTAGGTAGGTATATTACTGTGGCTCTTTCAATTCTAAAATTCTGGACTTCAGGAGGTAAGACTCATGAACTTGAATGAGCGCAGAATTTATGTTGTGGCATAGAGTATGAGGCAGTTGTAGAATAAAATAAGAGCTGCACTTCTCCCGTTGCTACCACTGCAGGCGTTGCCATCTGCTAACTACAGTTTTGTTTGTTTTTTTTAAAACATTCTTCATGCCAAATGACATGACTAGAAACATTCTAGGACTACATAGATCTCATGGACCAGAGATTGAGGACTTGCTCCAGGATTACCCATTGAGGAGAATGATTAATAGACGATGGCTTTTTGTATTCCATATATGGAGAACAAAATTTAAAACACTGTAGTCCTTTTGTGCCAAGCAACTAAGAAATTTGATATACAAACATTTATCGACTGCCTCCTATGTATGTTCACTGTCTTAGATACTGGGGATAAAGATTTGAATAAACTCTATTTTCAAGAAACTCACAAAATACCAGGGATACAGATGTTTAAATAAATAAATAACAATTGAGAACATATAATTGAATGTATCCGAGATGTATACCTGTTGTAGGATCCTTTTTATTAGACATTGAGGTATTCTGTATTGGCACAATAACTTTATGTAAGGTAATGAGCTAACTCTTTTAAGGCTTACATTCAAATGGCTTCAAATTCCTCAGTATTTTTATGTAGGAGACCCAAATTCTGAAAGTCCATTGACCATTAAAATATTGACCGATTTATATAAGTGGGAAAAAAGGACTAATATTTTGTAAGTCACAGTTGATTAGCTATGATTCTTTTCACAAATTCACTTGAACTTCCTAATAGTGTTGGCAAAAGATGAAACAATTACCTCAGTTGGAATCATGATGATAATTTCCTTTGTGGAACTCAATTAGCTATGCTTTTTCCTGTCTCCTAGAACCATTTTTATATTGTTTGGATTCATCCTAAATCAGCTGATGTCTATGGTTTCTGATATGCAATCAACCTGTTTAATAAAGTTATTTCAATGAGTTAAATGATATTACAGTTTTCTAGCAATTTCTCCAAAAGTCTCACAGGTTTTGAAAGCAGTCTGATGTATCATAGAGATGTGATATTGTTGAGTTAAAAGGGATTAAAAAATTTTTTTGTATCTAAATTCTTTAAGAATTATTATAAAGCTCTGTTAACTTACTAATATTTAGTAAGTACTAAATTAATATGTGTATAGGACTGAGAGCTAGGTACTGTAGATGGTAATGCATGATTTTTTCTCTTTATCAAATAATTTCTTTTAAAGAATGTTGTTGACACATACACTGGATCTAAGAGCCTGATTCTTGATTACACTGTGAATGCATTGTAAGTTACTCTTCCAGGAGAATGCCGGTACCTTAAAATGCAGAGGACCACCATTACAGTTTTCTTAATAGAGTCAGGTGATAATATTCTCTAATGAATAAGTAGATTGTACATTTTGTATTGTAAAAATGTGTTAAAAGGTTTTTGTTCTTCATTAGCAATTGATGGTTTAGTGGGCCAGGCTATGCTTAGGCAAGAAGGGTATCATTTATGAGAACGTATCAGATACTTCTCACCCTCTGACTTGATAATGCTTCCAAGTGGATCATTTATATCCACATACATACATGCTATTATTTCTCCGTCTTCAGATGAAACAAAACCTTTTCTTGACCCATCTCCCCATCCTCTACTTCTAGGGATTATCTCATTTCTCTTATACCTTAGGTAGCAAAACTTCTTAAAATGTATGTATATTTGCTGACTCCTGCTCTTTGCTTCTTTTCTCCTGAACCATCCACTGGAATTGTTCTTGTAAGTCCACCAATGACTTTACAGTGTTAAATCCAATGACCCTCATACTAACCTATCAGCATTTTTAGACAGAGTTGATCTGTATCACCTCCTTGAAATGTTTTCTTCACCTGGCTTCAGTGACTCAATCCATGCTTGCACTTTCCCTCATACCTCACTGATCACTCTTTTCTTTCTTCTTCTTTTTTTGTTTTTACTTATCCTTTCTCTTTTCTCCAACCTTTGAAAGTTGATGTGCTCCAGGGTTCCGTCCTAGGACTCCTTCTCTTTACCTTTTATTTTTACCCAGGTCCTATCTTTAAAGACCATCTTCATTCCTGTGAGAACCAGATTTATGTCTCTCACCTGGATTTCTTATCGTACAGTATCAACAGTTAGAGCAAGCCTAATATGTCCAGTCCAAACTCCTGTTCTCCTCTCCACTCCTGAATTGGATTCTCCTTCAGTAAATGGCAACTCTGGTCTTGATTCTCCTTCTCTCTGTAAATGGCAACTCCAGTCTCCCAGTTTATCCAGGTCAAAAACCTTGGAGTTCTTGACTCCTCTCCTTCTTTCACAGCTCACATCCAATCATTCAAAGTATTCAGAATATGAATACTTTTTACCACCTCTTGCTAAACTCCTGGTACTAGCTACTCTATTCTCTCGTCTCAATAACCTTCTGAGTGCCCTTATTTCTGCCCTTGCTTCCTGCCTATTCTTAGCTCAGCAACCAAAGTATTTCCTGAAAACATCAGTCAAACCACATCTCTCCTTCCCATCTCACTCAGAATAAAAGCCAACATCTAGCAAATGGCTCACAAGACCCTCGTCGGTTATTCTTCCTGTACCCTTGCTTATTCCCAAAACTTTCCACTGGCTCTTTGCTGCTCTTTAGTCATACCAGCCAGGGTCCTATCTCAGGACTTTGCACTTGCTGTTCCTTCTGCCTAGAATGCTTTTCTCCAGACATCTACGTGATTTCAACCCTTGTTCAGCTCACCTTTCCAGTGAACATTCCCAAGGAAACCTTATTTAAAACCGCAAACTTCCTTCTCTCCCCAGCACGCCTTCTCTCCTTCCAGGTTTTATTTGTCTTCGTAGTATTTATCATCATCTTATGTACAAATATCTTACACAACTTATTCTACATCGATTAGAATGTAAGCTCCTTAAGGGCATGCATTTTATTTTGTTTTATTCACTCTATATTCCTAGCATCTTTGATGTTGCCTGCTACTTGTAATGTGATTAATAAATTCTTGTTAACTTAATACATCACTTTCTAGGACGACCACTAGATCCCTAGCACTAGAGTTTCTAGAACTCAATCAGAGACTTACATTGATTTTCAAGTTAGAATGCTTAATGAAATGAAACATGAGGAAATTCCAGGGACACACAGTTTTTTATAAAACTTTCAATGTGGGAATTTCCTGGCGGTTCAGTGGTAAGGATTTGGAGCTTTCACTGCCGTGGGCCTGGGTTCAATCCCTGGTAGGGGAACTAAGATTGATGCTGCCAAAAATAAAACAAACTTCAGTGCACCTACTGGCATTCCATATTCCATAGAGTATCCATGTTGCCTTCATGCTGTGTTTTCAGTTACACAACAGTGTTGGAGGTTACACAGAAATATGCCAACAGAAGCTTAAAAAGGACTGTGCAATGTCTTTTAGAATCCATAATGCTCATTTCCTGCTGGGCTTAATTTCAGAACCCAGAGCTATTATTCAACTTTAAAAAGTGTTTCTTCTTTTATCTGGGGATCATATTGTAACATATTTATTTATTTCGTGGGTGTGAAAAAAGCCTCTAAAATCTTTTCATCAAGTTATACTCTTGGGATCCTCTTTCTGAGAATTTTCTATCTTTGTTCCTGCTGTCAGGTGAGCCCCGCTGAACTTACCATCGATGTAAGAACTAATTGAAAATATTTTTGAGATGGTATTTTCATAAAGCTCCCAAAGGTGACCAGAAGTTTCCAGTGCTGTATATTAAGGGTTTCTGTGATTCAGAGACAGATGATTTAGTTACAATATGGCTTCTGGCGGCTGCACGAACACCTGGGAGCCAGTTGGTCAGTGTTGATTTGCCAGGTGTAAGAAAAACTATTTTGTTGCTGCTGTTATCAGCATGTTCCTTGATTGTATAATGCAGGTGAGATTGAATTTAGGTCATAGGGATGGTTTCGTCTTGCCTGTATAGTAGAGACATTTATGCCCGACTGGGTAAACTTATGTCACTTGTTATTGGGTTCAACGGAGTTAGTAAGAGTCGCAAGGTTGAAAGATAACTTTCATTACATCTCTTCTTTCAGTTGCTCAAACCATATTAAGAAACTGACTTTCTTCAGGAACTTTTACTATTTAAGTTTGTAAATAGTATCTGAGTGCTGGATCTGAAGAAAGTAAATTTGGTAATTTTTGTGATCACTTCTTTTTCTCATGACTCAACAAAAATATTGCAAGAAAAGATGTAAACTTCCTAAATTTAGCCACCACGGGGAAAATGGAGCAGCTGACACTAAGTTGCTATGCCACAAATGCACGTGTGAAAGAACAAGCCTTAAAAAAATGAGTGACTTGCCTAACCTTCCATTTTTAGCTTTATACAATGTGAGGGTACAGTTATGAAGATAAAATTTTTGTCAGTCTCTTGTTAATTCTCTATTTGTATTGATTTTTGTAATGTATGCCATCTTCTGGATGTGCAAAGATATCTTTCGGGGCAATGACATAGTGACCTGACACAGCTCTTTTGAGAGGGTTACCATGAAAATCATGGCAATCTAACATACACTTACATAGTGCACAGAACTTATAAATTATAATGAAGGATTAGTTTGGGATTATTGGAATCTCACAGTGAGTCGCATGTACTACTTACAACGGCACACGTAGCTAGGTGCAATTGCAAGTTATCAAATTATCAGAATGATTTTGCCCTGGGTATTTACTAACTAGACAGAACACATCTGGCAACTCAGTCTCAGACAAGGGATTTTGCCAAAGTAAGAATGGACTTTTGGGGAGGTGGCTCTTAATGTTGAAGGCAAATCTGGAGAAATGGAATGAAGTTACTGGCAGAGGAAAAAAAGAATAACTCCAGAGAAATTTCTGAGTAAAAGTGCAGGCACCCTTCAAAGCATGTAATAAAGATTCTTCTGCAGTTTATGGGTGCAGGCCAAGCATATTTAAAGTCCTCAAGCAGTGAGGACAAGGTGAGTGATATGTAACATAAAGACATAGTATTCTTGGAGTTAGATGGACATTAAAATGTGAAACTCTTAGAAAAGCTAATTTTATCTCTGCCACAGTTTTGTCCAGAATTTACCAGGAAGTCATAAATATTTGAGCAAATTTTCTAGACTGAAATAGAAGCAATAGATGAGATGAAAATAGAATCCTTCAGGATATATCAATGGATATCCAAGACCATTTAAAAATGTGTTATAAAACCATACACTCAAAATTGATTCATTATCTGCCAAAACACCTGAAATTTAACAAAAAATTACTGCAACATTCAGGTGTATTGATGTCAAACACAAGAAAACGACATCGTGGTGGATTGTTCTTTTTTTCTAAGACCATTTAGATTATGCTATTTATGCAAGATATAATATAGTGATCATAAAGTGCTTTCTTTATTTCATAACACTGTCCAATTTTCCCCTCTTTCATCTCTTACAGTTTGGAGTCAACATCCCCCATCATCTGTCAAGTTGCAACATCTTTTTTTTTTTTTTTACATATAAATTCTTCAGTTTGTGAAGAAAAGATGTTCTTGGAGTGAATGAGACCCATCAGGAGTATCCATGTTGCTATGGCGATGCAGTTGGTCTACCAGAGGGAGAGTGGGCTACTTTCTGTAGTTGTCCACTGAAGGGGTTCCTGAGACAGAGGGGGACACAGACCTTAGAGTGTTTTGTATTTTTCTGGTATGACTTTTCCAGATGTGGGAAGTGGCTCTCACATCTGAGTGGGCATGAGAATCTCCTGGAAAACTTGTTAGAACAGAGAGCTGGGCTCCACCCCCAGAGTTTCTTTCTTATTTTTTTTTTTAGAGTTATGAACATTAAGTTTAATACTTTTATTGTACCAAATAAAAGTTTAATACATTTATTGTACCAAAGTTTACTAAAAGTCAAGTAAGTTCATGTTATCTCTGTTACAAAATTTTTCATCAAGAAAAATGACTTGGTATGATGAAATTTTCATAAGTAAATTAAATGTAAATGGGATAAGAGTTCTTAGGTGAACTCTTTCAAGAATAATTTTAAAAAAATTTTATTCACGTACAATTGATTTACAATGTTGTGTTAGTTTCAGGTGTACAGCAAGGTGAGTCAGTTATAATATACATATATCCACTCTTTTTTAGATTCTTTTCCCCTATAAGGCCATTACAGAGTATTGCGTAGAGCTCCCTGTGGGCAAGTTCATGGAGAGATAAGTGGTTTGGGGGAGATGGGTGTTAGAAGTCAAGTTTGGATGACAGGCCTGGGAGAAAAGAATGTGGGGTTTTAAAGGCTGTGGTGAAGGACTTGGGCTTCTGTTTGAAGTGTGATGAGATTCTATTGGAAGGGTCTGAGCAGATGTGTCAAATTGTCTAATTTAAATTTTGAAATAATTATTCCAGCAGCTCCGTGGAGAAAGGCTGGAGAAGGAGTGGAATCTGGGTAGTCCGTGAGGATGCTCCGGCAGAGTCTGGGCTGGAGAAGGTGATGGCTTAGGCTCGGGTAGTGGAGGAAAGGTGAGAAATGCTCCATTTGACCCTCAGTGCATTTGTAAGACAGACATGACGAGATTTGCTCAGAGTATTTTGGATGTGTGGTGTGAAAGAAGAGAAGAATCAAAAATAGCCCCTCATCTTTTTGACCAATAGGAGAGGATAATTTGGGAAGACAACACTGACAGTTCTGTTTTACACATGGTAAATTTGAGATTTCTGTTAATATGTAAGTGTAGATGTAAGGTAGGTAGTTGACTACATCAACAGAGAGGTAAGAGTTAAGAGAAGGGGGAACTCAGTAATTACAGATGACACTGAAACTCTTGTGACTGGATGAGATCACTTACCAGTCATAGCATAGATAGCGAAGACGTCAAAACGCCCAGGCCAGGGACCCCGGACATTTAGACACCTGAATAAAGAGTGTCAAAAAGGGCAATGAGATTCCACTCATGGATTTGGGGATCAGGGAAAGTTTCACATAAAACATGCCATCTGACCTGACCCTGAAGTCTGAACGGAATTTTCACATTAGTGCTGGTGGGAGGAATTTGAGGCGGGAAGGAGTAGCAGGAGCAAAGTCACAGGGGTAAAAATTGCCGAATGCATTTAAGAAACAAATCACTTACCCACCAGCCAAACTGGAGTACTCATCATCCCTCATGCCTGTTCCTCTCCTTGTCAAGATACATCTCGATGGTTGTTACTTTTTGTTACTCATATTTTACGTCTTTTCTATTCTAGGGCAGTGGATTAAAGCCCAGAAACTATGTTATTGATTCACAGTGGACACAGGCTGCTAGCTTTTTTTACCACTGGCTTTTCACTTTCTGGAGAAGGTGCTTTGCCTAGCCATGAAATGCCAGATGGCAGGGATGTACCAATTATAATTTGAGAAAAAATGTATGTATAGAACAAAACTAGATATAAATTCTTCAAGGAGCCCTGACTCTTATTATAGAGGAGATTTTACAATTCTCTGTGCTTTTATCTTACAAATGTATAATTAGCACAAGTTTCTTCTGGGGTTCAGTATAAATCAGGCATCACCTATGCCCTCAAGATGTTTACTGTCTAGTATAAGGAATATGCTACGCACATAAGGTAATATGCTAGGCTGATACGCTTTCAGTGTTTTTACCTCTACTTACTGATTCCTATTTCAAGCAGTCTGGGACCTTTTAGTTATTGATACCCTCTTGGCTAAAGCAGGCAGTATGTAGGCAGATACAGGCTCAGACCCAGAATCCAGTGTCCTTTGGTGACTCTGGATACAAAGGTACTCAAAACACAAGCGGCAGACTCTTGAGCTGGAGAATCTGCCTTCATTTCTCTAACCATTACTGCTATTTCCCACTGTGTCTTGGTGAGCACCTTGTTAACATCCAATCTATCTTTAGCAAACGTTTTTCCCCAGGGAACATGGTTTTTCACATACTCTAAATTGCTGGTCAAGTAACTGATCTCTATATACTAATCACCTCTAAATATTAAACTACCAATTTGACATCAAATGTTTTGCAGCATTTGGGGCTGTGCTGCCCACCTCTCACTTCCGCTGTACGAGCTCATGCACTTGGTTATCGTACAGTTTGTGAATTCAGTGTCCTTATTCCCACTCTTCTCCCCAGTCCTAGAAGTGTTCTGTTCCCCACAATTTCTCACTCATTAGTTATCTCAATAGATTTTTTTTTTTATTAAACTCTTTGATGATTCTCTGGAGGAAACTCATGTCCTTTCTTCTTTCTCTTGTCACTGCCATATCCCTGGGATGTTATCTCCATGGGCAAAGTTTGTGACATTTTACAACATAAGGCACTGATGGAGACTGTAACATTGGAAGTAGGACTTCAAGATTTGATGAGTTCTTTATTTACAAAACAGAAATAGGGCTTCCCTGGTGGCGCAGTGGTTGAGAGTCCGCCTGCTGATGCAGGGGACACCGGTTCGTGCCCCGGTCCGGGAAGATCCCACATGCCGCGGAGCGGCTGGGCCCGTGGGCCATGGCCGCTGAGCCTGCGCGTCCGGAGTTCTGCTCCGCAATGGGAGAGGCCACAACAGTGAGAGGCCCGCGTACCGCAAAAAAAAAAAAAAAAAAAAAAAACAGAAATAAACCCACAGACATAGAAAACAAACTAATGGTTGCCAAAGGGGAATAGGGCAGGAGTGGCAAATGAGGGGGATGGGATTAACATATACACAGTACTATATATAAAATAGATAACCAGAAAGGACATACTGTATAGTACAGGGAACTATACTCAGTAACTTGCAATAACCTATCAGGAAAAGAATCTGAAAAAAGAATAATATATTGTTATTATATATATATATTATATGTAATATATATAATAAAGAATAATACAGATCTTATATATAATATATGGTATATTATATATTCTATATTTTATATTACATAATATTTTATATTACATAATATTATAATATATATTAATTATAATACATTACAGTCATACTGTATATGACTCCCAAATTATTATCAACTGTATTATACAGCCTACATTGATCAAGTAGACATACTGTTACCAAATAACTCACCTACTTTAATATTTGGTACTGATTAGCTATAAGCTGTGTACATATAAAGTTAAGTAAATAAATGTTGATAAAAAGTTAGAAATTATAATTGATGTGGAGAGGACACCTGATGTATCTAAAGGCAACCAGACAGAAATTACCTTATTTCTCTGACTCCTTTTCTCGTGTATCTGCTGGAATTTCTTGGAGGGTGGTGGATAAAGGGGTGGTGCACAGACTCTGTTTTTCGATTACTCTGTTCTGTTTCCAGACTTAGCTCCCACAGCAGGCCATCTTCCTCAGTAGATTCACAACTATTTTCTATTATCAGTCAAGACTTGTTTTTTCCAGTAGATAGGGAGAAGAGAGAAGTGTGTTTGAGGTTCTGGTGTAACTGAGAACTATCTAAAACTTCAGGGGAAATAACTTTTCAGAAATACCAAAAAGTAAAACAGCAACAGCAAAAAACTTGCATCTTCCATTTTTATAACTCTCACAGCCTATCTGAAATTTTGTTTTATATAATATTTTTCCAATGAGACAGATTCTATTTGAGAACAAGAATCTTCTTTCTTTCAATTGTGCATTCTTATGGTCTATTAAACGGCTTGCTTTAGAGTAAGAGCTCCATAATGTTAAATGAATGGATCGGTGGAGTGATGAGTAGATGGATGGAAGAACAAATGGATGGAGAGTTGGGAGAATGAATGAATGAATGAATGGACGAGTAGACTGATGCATGGATAGTTGTCTTCAGAGGTATTAAATGAACCTGAGTTTCCACTGAAACAATGTCTGGATGACAGCACACCTGTTTACAACATGGTTTACTGAATATTTTAAGTCCACTCTTGAGACCTACTGCTCAGAAAAAAAAAAGATTCCTTGCAAAAAATTATTGCTCATTGGCAATGTACCTGGTCGCCCAAGAGCTCTCTGATCCAGAGGTACAACAAGATTAGTGTTATTTTCATGCCTGCTGACACCACATCCATTCTGAAGCCCATGGATAAACGAACCATTTCCACTTTCAAGTTTTAATATTTAAGAAATACATTGCATAATACTATAGCTATCACATACAGTGATTCCTCTGATGGATCTGGGCAAACTAAATTGAAAACCTTCTGGGAAGGGTTCACCATTCTAGATGCCATTAAGAACATTCCTGATTCATGGGAAGAGGTCAACGTATCAACATTAACAGGAGTTTGGAAGAAGTTGATTCCAACCTTAATGGATGATTTTGAGGGGTTCAAGAGTTCATTGGAGGAAGTAACTGAAGATGTGGTGGAAATAACAAGAGAACTAGAATTAGAACTGGAGCTTGAATTGACTGAATTGCTACAATCTCATGATAAAACTTGAATGGGCGAGGAGTTCCTTCTTATAGGTGAGCAAAGAAAGTGATTTCTTGAGGCAAAAACTACTCTTGATGCAGATGCTGTGAAGATTGTTAAAATGACCACAAAGGATTTACAATATTACGTAAACTTAGTTGATAAAGCAATGGCAGTGTTTGATAGGATTGACTCCAGTTTTGAAAGAAGTTCTACTGTGGGTAAAATGTTGTCAAACAGCATTGCATACTATAGAGAAATAATTCATGAAAGGAAGAGTCAATTGATGCCACAAACTTCACTGTTGTCTCCCCAGCCACCTCAAACTTCAGCAACCACAGTCCTGATCAGTCAGCAGCTCTCAACATGCAGGCAAGACCCTTCAGCAAACAGCAAAATGCTTATGGCTTGCTGAAGGCTCAAATGATGGTTAGCACTTTTTATCTATAAAGTATTTTAAATAAAGGTATGTACATTTTTTAAGACATAGTGCTATTGCACACTTAGTAGACTACAGTACAATGTAAACATAACTTTTTTTTTTTTTTTTTTTTTTTTTTTGTGGTACGCGGGCCTCTCACTGTTGTGGCCTCTTCCATTGCAGAGCACAGGGTCCGGACGTGCAGGCCCAGCGGCCACGGCTCATGGGCCCAGCCGCTCCGCGGCATGTGGGATCTTCCCAGACCGGGGCACGAACCCCTGTCCCCTGCATCGGCAGGCGGACTCTCAACCACTGCGCCACCAGGGAAGCCCCAACATAACTTTTATATGCATTGGGAAACCAAAAAATTCGTGTGACTCACTTTATTGCAGCATTTGCTTTATTGCAGTAATCCAAAATCAAACCTGCAGTATCTCAGAGTTTTGCCTGTAGTCACTATTGCAGTTATCCATTGCTACATAACAAGCTAACTTAAAACATAGTGGCTTACAACAACTATCATTGTCTCTTCATCTTTGAGTTCACTGGGTTCAACTGGGTAGTTCTCCTTTGAGATCTCTCCTGCAGTCACAATCAGATAGTCACTTGAGTCATCTGAAGGCTTGGCTTAACCAAGATATCCCAGAGTTTACTCACATGGCTTGGCCTCAGACTGGAACACTTAAATGTGGATTATCCACAAGGATTAAATGTCTCACTATATAGCAGTTAGATTCTGAAGGGAGGCAGGAAGTGGAAGCTACCAGATCAGTTAAGAGCTTCTGTCTAGAATTGGATTCAGGGCTTACCCAGTTTCAAGGGAATGACTGACACTTGAAACTGACCCCTGTTGGGGCACACAGGATCGGAATTGATCTTTTACTTATCAATAGTCTGCATAAGACTGTCAACTGTTGTTCACTGCTGATTCTCCAGCTCCTCACAGAGTGCCAGGCATGTAATAAATCAATAATAAATGATTCATTGAACTAACATATTTATCAGGAAAATAATATGTAGTAGAAGCAGTGCTAGACATCAGATACCCTGATTTTTCCTTTATTTCTCTGACTCCCATGCACTCCAATATTGGAGACAGAAAATAAAAATATACAAATGAGTACAGAATTTGGAATTGTTATAAATGAAATCTGCAGGAGTATATATGGAGTAATGGGGGAGGGAGAGTGATTGCTTCAGACACAGCATGTTCAGAGGAAGCCTCTCTGGGAAGAAGAACTTAAAGCTGAGAGATGAAGCAGGAGAAGGAGCCAGCCATGAAAAGAAACAGAAATGCACACATTCTCATTCCAAAGAAATGGAAAGAGGCCAAGGCAAGACTGATGGATCCAAGAAATGAAAGAAGCCAAAGTGACTAAAAATAAGTTTATCAAGGTACAGGGAACCAGAGGGTTAGACTGACCATGGTCAGATCATGTCATGCTTAGCAGTATGGTGAGAAATGCAAGTTTTACTCTAAATGCAGTTAGAAGCAAATTAAAACTTTTAAGTGAGAGGGTGATATAATATGATTTACACTTTTAAAGTATGACTCTGGCTGCTTTGTGGAGAATGGTTTAGAAGAAACAACAGAGGAAGTAGTGAGAAGAGTTACAGTACTTTTGTGCTTGCTTAGGGGAGAGATGGATGGAGGGAGTGGAAATGGAAACAAAGAGAACCCAGATCTCTTTTGGAGGTGTATTAGAAAGCACCTGAGAAGGAGTTAGAGAGGCATAAGATGATTTTTATGTTTCTTTTTTTCCAGCGCACCAAGATAGATGTAGTGCTTTTCACTAAGGTGGGAAAGATTGAGGGAAGAATGCATAAAGGAAAATCACGTGTTCCATTTTGACATGCTAAATTTGAGATATTTATGTGATAGCTAAGAGCAGATGTCCATAGAAATGGAGAATAGAAAGGTGGTTGACAAGGGATAAGGGGTGGAATAAATAGGAAAAACTTTGTAAAAGAGTACAAAATTTCATTTATATAATGAATGAGGTCGGAGGATCTAAGGTATAACGTGAATATAGTTGACAACACTATATTGTATAATTGAAATTGTATATACTACTAAGAGAGTAGAACTTAAATGTTCTCACCCCTCCCCCAAAACAACAAATGGTTAATTAAAATAGATGTTGAGTTCCTAATTGGACATAGGAACCTGGAACTTGGGGAAGAGGAGACACAGGGAACCCACATTGAATTAATGATATTTAAATCTCATCCATGCAGGTGGACAAGATTTCCTGGGGGCTAAGATTCTACATGGAAAGAGAAGAGGGCTTAGGACTAAGCCTTGAGGAATACAATCTTTTGAAGTTGGAACAAAGAGGACAAACAAACCCATAAGCAAATCAGAAGAGTGTGTGTGATGCTGAGGGAATTTCAAGAGAGAAGATGCTCCTATCTGGTCAAGAGTTGCTGAGAAAGAGCTCTTGGAGGATGCAGACAAAGAAGTATATGAGGTTTTTGTTGGAATTGGGTGTCTTTGATAAGAAGATTCAGTGACGTGTTAGGGAATAACAGAATCCAGGTTGGAACGGGCTTGTGAGATTAGGGAAGGGAGACAGTGAAGACCTATATGTAAACATCATATAGCTTCCCTTTTTTTCTGCCAAGGATTTTATATGCATAAAAAACATACACAAATATACAATCCAACTTCCCTTCTTTTACACCAAATGCACCCGGATCATGATTATTTATGCTTAGCAGTACATCCTGGAAGTGCTCAATATCGTATCGAGTTCCTTGTTCATTTTATAGCAACATCGCACAGCTTTCCAATGTAAGACCATATTTTATTTAACCATTAGAATTATGCCTTATCTTCTTCTTATACATAATGTTGTGATTATAGGTAATTGGAACCTCTGTATTAAAAGGCATTCCCCTCAATATTTGCGCTAATTTGCATTTTTAGCTGCAATGTGTATGGCTGACTGTTTTCTCACAGTTTAGGCAACTTTGTGCTTATGAAACTTAGCATTTTTTCTAATCTGATAAACTAAAAATGATGTCTCAGAATAGTTTTCAAAAATATGTTTTTTAAAATAAGTGAAACTTATATAACAAAAAATTAAACGTTTAGAAGTATACAATTCAGTGAAATTTAGTACACCCAGAATATTGTGAAACCACCACCTTTATCAAATTCCAAACATTTTTATCACCTGAAAGAATGAAACCAAGAAAGACCTGTGGAGCCTTCCTGGCTATGGACCCCCATGTTTCCTGCCTGCCTTTTGTTTGTAGAAAAACTTTAGCTTCTTAGGCCTTCCCGGAGTTCCAAAGAGCAAATTTAATCAGAGAAGTGAGAAAATGCAGAAACAAAGGAAAATAGTCAAGCAAGATAAAATAATAATAGTTTAGCCATAGAACAAATTCAAGAACCTCCTCAAGGGCTATAGATATTATTTTGAGCTGTATCCTTGAGTTGTTTTATAGATCTTCAACCCCTACCAGGTGGAAGAAGTTAATTGTATGCTGACCACAAGCACATAGACCCCAGACCAACTGGAACCTGAAGGTTGATGATGTTAAGTCCTGAAATACCACCCTGATACCTCATGGCAAACTAATCAGAATATCCATGAGCTGATCAGCCACCTTGTGACCCTCTCCCTTACCTTGCCTCTAAAAACCCTTCCCTAAAACCCATTAGGGAGTTCAGGACTTTAAAGTGAGAGCTGCCCATTCTCCTTGCTTGGCCCCATGTTGGACACCCTGCAGTAACAGCTGTACTTTCCTTCATCACAACCCTATGTCAGTAGACTGGCTTTGCTGTGCGTTGGGCAAGTGGATCTAAGTCTGGTTCGGTAACAAGAATCCCATCCCCATTAAGCAGTCCCCCCTTATTCCCCAGCCTCCCCCAAGCCCCTGGCAACACCAATCTGCTTTCTGTCTTTACAGATTTACTATTCTGAATATTTCCTACTAATGGAATCATATAAACCCTTTTGTGTCTGACTTCTTACACTTAGTATAATGTTTCTGAGGTTCATATACTTTGTAGCATGCATGAGTACTTCATTCCTTTTCATGATGGATTAATACTCTATTTTATGTATATCCCACAATTTGTTTACCCATTGGTCCATGATGGACAATTGGATTTTTGTCTACTGTGAATACTGTTGTCATAATTATTCATAACTATTTGAGTATCTGTTTTCAATTGGGACAGTAGATATGTAGGAGGGAAATTCTGGGTCATATGGTAATTCAGTGTTTAGCTTTTTGAGGAAATGCCAAACCATTGTCTACAATGACCATTTACATTCTCACCAGCAATGTATCAGGGTACCAATCTCTCCACATCCTTGACAACCTTTGTTATTTTCCTTTTCTTTTTATCATAACCATCCTAGTGTGTGTTAAACGGTATAAAATGGTGGTTTCCTTATCTGTTTATGGTTACATGGCTATGTTCATTTTGTGAAAATTTATTAAGCTGCCAATTAAGATGTGTATTCTTTTCTGTACATATTTTATCCCAATAAAATATTTACAAAACTTTAATATAAACGTTTGTTGAGGAATAAATGGATACATATTATTGAAAAAAATGTTCATTAAATTGGCTCCCTTAACAAAATGAATTTCCACTATCTACTTGTCCCAGCCAGTCAGCTTGGAAGGCTGTAGAAATTATTCCTTCTTCCAACAGGACACACTTGGCACTTCTCTAACTGTTTCTATTATTTTATGCTTGGCATTTATGCCCAGTGACACCTGGAAGTTTCACTTTCTCATTCACTTTTATTCTCACTTTTTTCTGTCGCACACATACTGTGCAAATCTATCGGGCTCTCAGGGACATAACAGCTCTGGATTCAAAATCTAAGTTGAGGGTGGAGGTGTGGTTGTAAGAGAAGGACTTCAGAAGTAAGGTCAATTTATAATTTCTCCCTCTTCCTCTTAATACTATATATGTATATATTGTTTACGGTGTTTCTGTTGTGTGGCCCTATTATTATAAATATAAAAAAAACTACAGAACAAAAATATTATAAAAAACAATTTTCTTATGGTTTGCCTTTTTTCCTGCAGTCATTTCAATTGTGTCTGTTTTTTTTCGCGTGTGTATGTGTATATAATATTTTAGTTAAAATAAGCAGACAACAAATAAACAAGCAAAGAAACAAAATGAGCTAAAGATGAAAAGTCCCAGCCCTAAAATGGCAAACCTCTATCTTTCAACAGAAAATTATTTCTCAGTAACTTACTTGTTCTTCAAATTCAGTTATAGGAATGTTCATTCATGTTTATTTCTAATAGGAAAAAAAGAATATAGATAGTGCTTGCCAATAAGAGGGTATGTTGAATCCGACTTATCTCAAATAACCACTTGTGACTGCTCTATATTTTCCTTTCTCATTCAACCTCTCCATATAAAAGAAATGTTATTTTAAATTATTTTTCCAATTTGTAAAAGCGTGTTTGTTGCCCAAACTTCTGGACATAGGACTAGTTTTAATCCATCAAAGACACAATGTCTAGTAGCAAACCATATTCTTCATAGTATTTAATTAACTATCCTTACATGCCCAAGAGTTCTGTGTACCCAGCACCAGTTGACAAACCCCTTTGCTCTTGTCATTGAAGTTCATGCCTGGTGTTACCCAAATGAAACAACTTCTTGAGCTACACAATGTTAACTCAGTTGGAGAGTGCCCTGAATGTCATCCCTTTCATTCACTTCCTTTGTTCACTCTTTTCAGCAAACATTTATTGAATCTCTCTTTGTACTCCACTTGGCAATGAAAGGAATCCATAGAATTCTAGTTCACTGACAACCTTCTACAGAGAAGTTTTGCAACACGCGAAGTTTAACACTAATCAAAAAGTTAAATAACAAAAACATGAGTGTCATATGACAATTTTTTTTACAACTGTCAAATAAATAGGTTCTGGAATGGTCTAAGAGGATTGTGAACAAGACTGGTCAAGGAAGCCCTCAAGTTGAAGGACTTGAAAGGACTTGAAAAGAAAACGGGTAAAAGGTGCAAGGAATCAGTCCTGAGAAGAGAAAAGAAAACATTGCAAGAAGGGGACCAGAGTACAAGCACCATGGTAGGGGAAAAAGTAGCCTTCCCAGAGGACCTAAGTGTCTAACTGTGTTAATTCAGGAGGGTGCAGTGAAGGATACTTGCAAGGAAACAGCATTTGGAGAGATCAAACAGGCAACCCAAAGGCTTCTCCTTCAGAGTTTTGATTTAGAAAATGATTAAAGAACCTGATGTTAGAGCATTCTACATATTTTTCCACTCCTTAATTAACTGAGCTAATAATGAGGAACAATTCTAAGTTATTCAGAATGGTGAAAGGCTTAATTCCCTTTGGAATGTGCTTTTGTTTTGAAATTCAAGTAAAATTGTGTTTGCTGTGACATTGCAGAGCTTAGATTATGGAAGAACTATGGAGCTTTTTCTTAACTTTTTTTTTTTTTTTTTGCGGTACACGGGCCTCTCACTGTTGTGGCCTCTCCCGTTGCAGAACACAGGCTCCAGACGTGCAGGCTCAGCGGCCATGGCTCACGGGCCTATCCGCTCCGCGGCATGTGGGATCTTCCCAGACCGGGGCACGAACCCGTGCCCCCTGCATCTGCAGGCCGACTCTCAACCACTGCGCCACCAGGGAAGCCCTGGAGCTTTTTATTAGTTCATCTCCATCCAAAAAATAAATAATACCTCCTGGAGATGTATATTGCAAAACTCTGAGTTGTTCTGTTTTTGAAAAATTCTGGCGTAGACATTTTTCTGAAGCTCAAATAAGTTAAGCATACTATAAGATGACTATGTATTAAAAATTAAGTCCAAAAATTCTTTTTTGATTACAATGGACAATAGGTTTAAAAAAATTTCTCTAAAATAAAAATTCCTTTGAAAATTTAGCAAAAATATTGCTGCCTAAATTCATCGGGGTATAATTTGCATTATTGATTTCAGATAACAATTTCGTGACATGTCTTTACTTGTTTTACAAGTGAGTTCTTTTAATACCTTTCTATTTACAACTGCAGCCTTAAAACAAACTGAGAAAACCAGCAGCAAGCTGATCGCTTGAGAGTCACATAATTATTGGTATCAGCCAGCCCGTAAAAATTGCAATAGCCTTGAGTCAAATCTAACTTAAAATGTTAAATGAATAAAGGCTAAATTAAGCTTATTTCCTTGATGAAACAGTTGGATCATTAACTGGATACTAACAGAAGTCTAATCTTCATAGGTATTTTTAAATTATTGTTCACTCAGTGGCGTTTGGATTACATCTTGTACAAAAATATCCCTGAAAACTTAATATAGTTCAAAGAATTCAGATATAAACTTGAAAAGCATCCCATATCTTGGTTTTCTTTACAAATGCATTAGGGTTAATTGTGTGGTTATGGATAGTGACGTTTCTCTTTTAAATGGTAACTGGAATATGATATTAAAATGGTCTTAGTAAAACTTATCACCATCAAAACACATTGAGAATCCATCTTCATAACATGCTTTATTAGTGGCTGTGCAAGCAGCAAGTTGGACATGTAACTGAGCAGGACCCCATGGGGCCTTCCTGCAGGGGGGAGGGGGCTTGCGGGGAGGACAAGCCTTCTTCCCCCATATCCTCTGCTTTGACTTGTCTCTGAAGTAGCTTGATAATAGTATTTGATGCACATTTCCTGAGTTGTTTTGCAGATGTGTCACATTTATGTGAGGACCTTGAACACATAGCCCCAGGCCTCCTGGAGCCTAAGGACTGGTAATGTTGACCCCTATCACACCACCCTGCTACCACCCCATCAGCCAATCAGAGAATTATGCACAAGCTGATCACACACCCTGCGATCCCCCTCCCGCACCTGGCTTTTAAAAGCGCTTTGCCGAAACCCTTCGGGAGTTCCGGCTTTTAGGGCATGAGCCACCCATCTCCTTGCATGGCCCTGCAATAAACCTTTCTCCGCTCCAAGCTCCAACTTTTCAGTTTGTTTGGCCTCACTGTGTATCAGGCACACAAACTTGTGTTAACAGACAGACATAATCTTTCTCTTGGGAATTTACAATCCAAGGCTGAAAATGCTGACACAGATGCTACTGAAGGAATGTAGGTAAAGAAATTTGTATTAAAAAGCTAGAAAACTTGAATAGGTGATTTTTAAAAATTGCTAATAACAAATAACTTTAAATAAACAGCAATTTGTATCTGGACACTTCTAATATTCTTGTCTTTCAAATAATTCATCAGTCTCCCAAGACTGTCCCTTAGGTTCATACATGAAGGCACCAGGGCATAACAGAGACGGATAAATAAGTTGCACCCTTGGCTGGATGGAAAGAGAATCATGGGTAGAGAGGCTGGAAATTCCAAGGAAGAAAAGGAATTGGCTCAATGTGTCTTAGTGATTAAAGCTGGATTAGGAATGTAAATTTGGTCTTTGGATACACTATTCTCTTGCTGCATCTCCCAACCTAAAAAATAAACAAATAAAAAACAGACCCAAAAAACCTACTTTTTTATAAAAAAGGAAAATATTTTTCTCTCTTTCTAAATGATACTGGGAATCCCACTCCTCTAAATATGTCAGAGAAAATGACAAAATAGAAATAAACCCTTGATTGAAGGAATTTCTTCTAAAATGAAAACAGGGAAATGAAGGAAATCTTCACAGACAGATAAATAGATGGGATGGCATAAAAATAATTATGATTAGCATAAGACATGAAGAGGAAGCTAAAGATAGGAACGCCCCAGAATTAAAAAGAATTTGTTTCTGAAACAAATCAATGGCTTAGAAAAAGTTAGTGAGGACTGTTCCATATCGAAAGAGATCCACATAAACAAATGTGACTAATGTGTGGATTTTAGGGATCCTGATTCAGACAAACCAAATATGAAAAAGAGTTTTTAAAAAATCCGAGGAATTATTGCTCACCTTGTTACGTATGAAAAAGACATTGACTTTATGTAGGAAATTGTTCATACTTTTTGAAGGTATATGCTGAAGTATATAGAGATAAAATAATATGATGGCCAGTATTTGTTTTAAAATAATTTTAACAACAAAAAATAAGAAGAAAAATAAGGTGTAGATGAAGTTCTTACAAAATCTTGAAAATTGTTCATTCAAGAAATTGGGTATGTGGAAACTGATTGAAGCTTTTCGTAACAGAAATATTATTTTCTGATGATAAAAATAATATGCATATGTTTTAGAAAGTTTAGAAAATACAATTAATTATAAACAAAAAATCAGCAGTGAGCTTAATTTCTCTTAATAGTTTGGGTTATTTACTTTCTAGGGGCTATTGATAAAATTTTTATATGATGAATTACTATTTCTATTTCTTCCTGGTGAACTATATAAAGATGTCTTGATCCTTTTATTTTCCTTGTGTGTTTTAGTTACTTTAAAAAAAATAGGTTTATGAAATTTCATTTCATAGTAAAACTAATCACATTGTCATACTTGAAGAAAGTGTTTTTGTTTCATTATTTGTATTTAACATTTCAAATTTGTGCATATGGAATTTTAAAAAGTCTGTCTATTCTTTTTTTGTTACATTTGTAAATATTCACTTTGTAATTTAAAAGGATCAAGAACTGCTTTTGAATCTTCTTATTCACGCTGTGGATATATATTCCACATCAGGTAAAATCAGGTAAAATTTTACATCAGGTAAAATCAGGCTTCAACAAAGACCTTTTCCTAAATCATTCCTGGTATCAAGTTGTTGCCAGATGGGCCCCCAGAGCAAATGGTTTGAGTTCTTTCCTTGTGGACTGATTCTCCAAGACAGGAACAACAGGACAATTGAGAGAGGAGGATGGGCCCTACCCAGATAGAAGATAAGATACCCCATATTCCTCATTCTTGAAGTCAGGAGACCTCCCCGACTACACATGCTCAGAAAGGTTCCTTGGAGGTCAAAAAGGGAGTGATGCTAACTAATGCTCACTTACCCATAGACCTCCTCAGTAGAATCCATCTTGGCTAAAAGATGCACCCGCACACGTGGAAAAGTTCTGAGTTATACCAAATACAGACTTTGAACTGGGCAAATAAAAATGATTGGCCAGAGGAAACATGGAAGCAATGCCCCATAAAAGTGATACAAACAGCCAGGAGGGCATGGCTCTCTCTGAGCCTGCCTGTGTGTCTATCCACATGTACTCTTTTTTTTTTTTTTTAACATCTTTATTGGACTATAATTGCTTTACAATGGTGTGTTAGTTTCTGCTTTATAACAAAATGAATCAGTTATACATATACATATGTCCCCATATCTCTTCCCTCTTGCGTCTCCCTCCCTCCCACCCTCCCTATTTCCTAATAAATACTTTACTTGATTCGCTACTTTCTGTCTTTGTGGGAATTCTTTTCTGCAAAGCCATAGGGCCAGGGCCTTGTCACTGACCACTGACCACGGGTCTAGTGGCTAGGATTTGATTCATCTCATCATCGCCGCAACCCAACCTCAATCACTGGCTGGGAACCAGAACCCTGCTTCAAGCCGCTGCAGGCCGAGGCCACCCGAGATCAGGTCATATATTCATTGCTGAGAATTCACTGAACACATGCTGCTCTAATTCTGTCAGTTTTAAGAAGTGAAGACATTTATATCCCAGTCCAGAACTCCTAGGGGCAATATGAATAGACAACTGCCCTTCACTAAAAAGAAAGTATTCATCGACACCCAGAGTTGAGAAAAAGCTAATTCAGGGGATTCCCTAACTATATGCTTTTTAAAAAAGGCAATAAAATACTTATTGACATAGCAGCATTATTAAAGAATGGTATAGAATGGCCAGTGGGATTTTTCTTGGGCCCTAGAATTGTTACCAAAACTTGCCAAAGCTGGAGACCAAAGGAGCCAAATATCCCAGTCTGTAAGTTCTGAGACTGACCTGTGATTAGGGCCAGCAACCTTCTCACAGGACCTGTTGAAAGGTGTAAGCTCGAAGAATAAACGTCACCAGGGATTATTTAAAGTACTTACTAACCAGTTTGGTACGGCACTAACTCAAATGGATGCTAGCCATAACAATCAGTATAGCCATAAAACCTAATAATATCTCCACTTTTACCCTCCCATATCAGGAGAAGACTAGTAGAGCAAATATTAACTCTGTGCTAATGCAATTCCTTCCCATCAAAGCTAAAAAAAAAAGGAGAGCACAAGGAAATCACTTATAAAGATGGAATGGAGATTGCTTTCAAAAACGGAAGGCTGGGGCTTCCCTGGTGGCGCAGTGGTTGAGAGTCCGCCTGCCGAGGCAGGGGACACGGGTTCGTGCCCCGGTCCGGGAGGATCCCACGTGCCGTGGAGCGGCTGGGCCCGTGAGCCATGGCCGCTGAGCCTGCGCGTCCGGAGCCTGTGCTCCGCAACGGGAGAGGCCACAGCAGTGAGAGGTCCGCGTACCGCAAAAAAAAAAAACAACAACAAAAAAAAAAACACGGAAGGCTGGCCTTCATTTGCCCATTGACCAGTAAACACTGTGTGAGCAAAGATCAAATGGAAGACAGAGTGTCTACAGAATGGGGACCGGGACTGCTCCCCCTTAAGTTAGACTGCTGCGAGGAATAGCAGGTGAAACCCTAACCTTCCCATAAGCTTGACATTTGACTGTGAAGGCTAGATGAGATTGGAGTTTAGCGTCTTGCCAGGACTTCAACCATGTGGTCGCCCAAGAGTCCTGTACGCAAGAGAAAGGTAGAGTGATGCAACCAGTTTGAGGCCAACGGGAACACAGAGTGCTTAAAGGAGCTACACAAGAATGAAACTTTTTCTCAGCAGGACAAGGTGGCCATCACCTGTCCACATCAAAGACAAGAAGAGGAATGCTACTTCATAGGAAACATCTCCTCCCTAATACCTTGACTCCCTTTTAGGCTTTCAGTCTCAACTTATTGATTCCATCTCCTATTGTCTTTGGCTTCTCAATTGACCTTCTCTTGTCCATCATTCCATCCTCTATTTTAGCAGCCTAAGTTATGCTGTATTTTGATACTTTACCTTGCTCCCAGCAAAGGGTCCTTTTTCCTGCACCTTCTTTTCAATGCTGCAGCACCTACTACTAGTCCGCAGAGCACAGCTTTGTGTAAGTTATTTTAAGAATCATTCCTTCCAGTTGAAAGCAGCCCCACTCACTCATGGCCAATCAGAAAATGGCCTGAATTTTAGCACTGCCCTCTCTCTTCCTGAGAGCCCTGATGCAGTCAAAAACCTGCAAAACTGTATGTGGCAGGTAAGCTTAAAATGATATAAAAGAAGACAAAATGAAAGCCATTCAAATAATCTTCATATAAAAAACTTCAAATCTGTAAAAACTTAGCATTCAATAAGAATTGCTGTAAAACGTATATGTAGTTAAAGAAACACATTGGTTATTCACTCAACTAACTCTTTGACAAACTGACCATTGGGAAAATTGGCTTTTGGTGAACTGATTTAAGCAAACTAATTTCCACGGAACTGACTTTTAGCACTGTCTCAGCTTCAGAGGATAAATTAAAGAAGGAGTAAGAGGAAATACATGAAAGAAGCTCCTGTCTTTCTCACTCCATTCCAAGATGTTATGATCTGCGTTTCAGGGAGGGAATAGAAAGAATTTCAATCAGATATGAGACAGAAGTTGAAATAAGGAGGACCAACTCTCAGCAAGTGAAATGAGTTCATGTAAATACTGAAAGAGACGGAAAATTGTGAAATCTTTCTGAGATACCATTAAAAAAAAACCCCACTATTTTGTTGCTATGTGAGGCCAGGAGGACATGATTAAAAGCAATGATTGGAAAATAATTTAAACTTTTATTTTTTTTATCCACAAACAATATTCCCCTAGAATCAAGAGAAATCATTTGGAAATGGAGGCAAATGTGACTTGACCAACTTTAGTAGAGCAAAATTTTATGGTCTGTGAAGAAAACAGCATTTAACATTATTTAACTATATTTTATTTACAAAACTCCCCCACTGTAAAGTGTCCCATTGCCAGTTGAGAATTGTTGAAATGTACTTATTAATTCAAGAGATTAGCTGAAACTATAGGGTGTTTTTACTTACTCCCCCCCTTAGAGCTGATGCAGAACAGTCAATTTTTCCTGGAGCATTCATCCTTCTGTAGGCCCATTCCCCTGGCAGTCCTGCCCAGTTAGCAAGATGAAAAGTTATTGTCAGAATCGTCTCCGCAAAGTGAGAGAGTGGCATGGACTTATATACACTACCAAATGTAAAACAGATAGCTAGTGGGAAGCAGCCTCATAGCACAGGGAGATCAGCTCGGTGCTTTGTGACCACGTAGAGGGGAGGGTGGGAGGGAGACGCAAGAGGGAGGGGATATGGGGATATGTGTAAATGTGCAGCTGTTTCACTTTGTTATACAGCAGAAACTAACACACCATTGTAAAGCAATTATACTCCAATAAAGGTGTTAAAAAAAAAAAAAAGAACGGTCCCTGCTGCCGATACACAATGCCCAAGTTGATGTCAGTACTCATTGGTACCATCCATTTCTACATCACTAGATGACACAGTTGTGGAGAGAGAATCATCTGTGTATTCCGGTCTCCTTTTGTTTGCAAAGGAAGAACTCATGGCCAACTTAAATGCCAGGAACAGAAGCAGAGAAAAAGGACAGTGGCTGCAATCCTGCACCATGTGCTACATTTTACGATCTTCTTTCTCTTTTTTATTCAGTCTCTGGTTACCCCAACATCTAGATAGATCAAGTGTATCTCACACAGAGCTGATTAGTTTTTTCTAATTTATTTATTTTATTTTCGGCTGCGTTGGGTCTTCCTGGCTGCGCACAGGCTTTCTCTAGTTGCAGCGAGCGGAGGCTACTCTCCGTTGCGGTGTGCGGGCTTCTCATTGCGGTGGCTTCTCTTGTTCCAGAGCACGGGTTCTAGGCGTGTGGGCTTCAGTAGTTGTGGCGCATGGGCTTAGTTGCTCTGCGGCATGTGGGATCTTCCCAGACCAGGGATCTTAACCACTGCGTCACCAGAGAAGTCTCTGATTAGTTTTTTAAAATAGATGTCCCCACATATAGGACTTCACATATAAGACTCACAGTTTTCCATATGACTTGTAACCCTCCTGCCAGTAATTGATCTCATGTTCAAAGATTACTGATGTCCTTCCTGATCTTGAGTTCTCTCTTAATGTCTTTTTTATTAACTGGATATTAGAATGTACTCCACCTAAATCTTAATTCCCTTTTCTGCCTCTGCTCACTATGGAAAGAGAAGGCATGAATTACTTTCTCTTTGTAGATAATTAGCTAGAAGTTATGCAATGCTTTTTTTCAAGTGTCTTACGTGACTGCAGACTGCTTTGGAGGTCATGCTGAAAGAAATAACAGAGGACGACGTGATTCCTTCTCCTGCCTGTTCCTGATAGCAATAGCTACAGCAGAGGTGCATGGAGCTATGTTAGTCAACTCAGAGGGAAGGCCTTTTTTTGTATAATTCTTCCTCTTATTAATCTCAGTTACTTCCTCTGTATAAAGGTCCTACTGCCTGAAGAATGGTAATTCATTCTTTTTTTGCCACGGTATGTTTTACTGTGTTCTTTTTTTTTTTTTTTTACTGTGTTCTTATTTTGAGATATCATCACTCCTAAAAATAGATACGTTCAGATTTTTCTGATTGAGATTATTTTCTGAGCACAATTGCCTAATTTTCCTCCTTCCAAATTCCCATGGAAATTTCGAGCAAAATATGAATACATGGAAAATATAAATATAGGAAGTGCTAAAAATGTTAAAGATGTTTATCTCTGTATGGTGAGACTACAGTGAGTTTTTATGTTTTCTGTGCGTTTACGTAAAGATGTTTCTTTTAAAGTTTATAAATTTAAAAATTTCTACTCTTCTTTAATCTTTTGCCTTCATTTATCAAATTGTTACTTGTGTAATCTCTTTTTATTCTAACACAGTCTTGATAAGCTTTTTTATATTATTAGTTTTATTTTGGGAATGTATTATGTCATTATAAGTATACATTTCAAATATTATATTGCTAAGTGCATGAAACATAATTATGTTAAAGCAAAACTTACAAATCCAAATAGACTAGAAATAATAATTCTTAATTTCTTATTTTTAATTTGTTTTTCTAAGAAAATCTAAATAATTTTTGTTCCCAAATGCATAAAGACTGTGTAATATCTTATGAATTTAATTTTAAAATTAAGTTTGTGAATTCTCAATGTTCAGTTTGTGGAGTTTTTACTCACGTATATCCCATATATCAAGGCCTGTAAATTTCGGCATCTTGGTCTTCCTGTACTTGATCTCTGTCTCCTCAATTCAGTGAGGAGATATCCTCTGCTTGAGTTACCTCTCCCTATACTGGGGTCTGAAATTTCTTCAAAGCATAAAATCGGAGTTATTATACCGTTTGCTTCGCTTCTCTTAAATGTGATACTCTGGTGTTGCATGCTGTCCAAAGCTTGAAAAAGGCTTTTCATATAATTTGTTCACTTTTCTAGTTGTTTATGATGGGAGAACAAATCTAATACCAAATCTAACACCATGGTCATGTGCAAAAATTCAAAGGTCATCATTTTTAATTAACAGAAAATTAAATAGTAAGTATTAAAACATTGGTAAGTTACTTCTTATCTCTGTCATGTAAAATTTTATACCAGATTACTTTTTTCATGGCAAGAGAAATAGACACACCTTTTAGCATTAGAATCTTGAAAAGGTAGAAGAAACTCAATGAAGCCTAATTGGAAAGTCCTGAATTTTACATACAATTTTATTTTTATTTCTAACATGAATATAGAGATCAGAGCTGTATATTCTGATGTAACGGTCTGGATTAATTCAGGAGAGAAAAACCCACAGGAGGTTAAACAGGGTAAGTTTAATATAAATAATTATTTAAGTATGGTAACAGAGTAACCTTAAGATATAAGAAAACTCAATATAGTATCTTGGGAATGAGTTAAGAGTATCCAAGGAAGGACAAACTTGGAAGGTGTTCAGAGCTTGTGGGAGAAGTTGTGCTTCCACTCACTGGAGAGCGAAGAAGTTTGCTGGTTTGGCTAGGCTAGAGCTGATATGCAGTTACTGGGTAATCAGAAGGTGACCTGGAGCACAGGCACAGAGCAGGGTGGTCAGAACCTTTCCAGGCCACAGGCAAAGTGTACAGGGCTTACAGAGGGTACAGAGTTTCAACGGGAACCCAGGGAAGTTAAAGAAGGCAGGCTGTGAGTGGGCTTGCATCGGGAATATGGGTGCCAGAACTCTTTAGATGACTTCAAGTCTTAATGTGTAGTGCGGAGTGGGTTTGGGCAACATTTTGGATAAGAACTCTCTGGGCTGCTGGTTTCTGGAATGAAAGGTCTGCTGTTAGGTTATTGCCAGACCAAACTGCAAGTTTACCAGGGGACCGTGATCAAGGGCAGAGCTCCACCAGATGTTCTCATATACACATGATGGACACACCAAGCACCAGAGCCATCAGTGGACTCGCTTCTTCTTTCATATCCTGACATCCTAACATTGTGCTCACTCTACAGGAGAGATGCTTAAAAGAGTGTCATTATCACAGGGCATAGACTGAAGGGTAATTTCGGGTCTGAGAGGCTACACATTTATAACTGTCAAACCTGAATACTTGTAGAAATTTCAGATCAAAAATAACACTTTTTTCATAACAAAAAATGTGAGACGTATGAACTTGACTGATATGTTTAGGCTACATTTAAAAAATGTGATCTACATTTATTTACCAACGCTTATATTTATCAAGTTTCTGTTGTAAATTAAATTATAGCATCTGATCTTTTTTACTCTTTAAACAGCAACTATAAATATACAGCATAGGTTTTTCTCAGTTGAATTCTTTAGAAAGTAGATTTTAAGAGTTTTGCTTTGTTTCAGGGGTTCTTTTCCTTTACATATTGAAATTTTCTCACACTATAAGAGCCAAATTACCCCAAATCTTTAGACAGTTTAACTTTCATAACTTTATCTGTGGATACCAGAATTAATTTGCTTGTTCTAAACCAAAAATATGGGACTGAGGAGAAGGGAATTTCTTTTTGATGTTGGTATTTTGAGTTGAGCCTTCACCTGAAAGACATTAAAGTTGGATTCATCAAAGGAACAGAATGGTGTGGTCAAGTTTTGAAACATGTAATATAAAGAATCATCTAGAACTTCTCTAAATAGAAAACAATGCTTCATGCACCAACCAGACGCAATAGCTTTATTTTTTGAAAACCAAGCATTGTTCAGTACATCGAAACCATGAAGAACCATTTTCTTTTAAGTTTCAATATCTTCTGTATTAAAGCAAACCTAATTTGACCTTTTGTGTAAAATTACCTGAAACACGTATCTCTTTCATTCTCATTTTTTAAAGCTGTATCCTTGGTGTACTGTTTCTACCAAAGATTTTATTCCATACGCTGAAGCTCACCTTTCATATCTACTATAACCGCTAGTCAGATGGTGTAATTTTAGCCAATCTAAGAAAAAAAAAACCATACTTCAGCACAAAAACTGTCATTTCAGACAGGGTTTCTCTTGCCTTCTGTTTTGGTAGTCACATTGCTCTCTTCGTAAAATAAATCTCAATTCCTTTAGACAGGTCATTAGCTTCAACACGGATAACATCATTAGGATAATTTATCAACCATCCAAGCCAAACAAAAGTGAAAATCTATAAGAACTGAAGCAGAGTTAGGAATGAAAGCCATCTCTCATGAAAATTTATTTGGAGGGTGGGAAACTACCAGATTTTAATTTTTCAAATTACAGTTAGATTTGAAAACCTTGCTTAAATCAAAAGAAAATGAAAACTGGCATTCCTGGGAATAACTGGAATCACTCATTATAGTCACAGAATGGAAGTTTCTTAATATTAACAGACAATCTAACTCAAATTTCTTTAAACGGAAATGTTCATTGGGGAGAATAAAATTTTTCATTAGAATATTTCTAATCTAAATCCAGTAATTCTTCAGGAAACTAAGAGCTAACAAGCAATTACTCTCCTCTCACGGCAAATAGTTTTTATTTGTTTATTTATGTGTGTGTGTGTGTGTGTGTGTGTGTGTGTGTGTGTGTGTGAGAGAGAGAGACAGAGACAGAGACAGAGAGAGAGAGAGAGAGAGAGAGAAACATTAGATCTTATTTGTGATATCCCACTGCTGTATGCTGTATGACTTGTGTGAACTTGGGCTATGAAACCTTATCAGGACCATCCTTGCCCATCCTCCATGTGCACACCATTTAGACATTCAATGAATACTGGGCACTGCAATCACATTGGATCACAATAAAAATTCAGCCATGTGTGGATAATGAAAACACTTCTTCAGGCTGCTACTTATGTTTCATATGCTTACATCACTTCGGACCTGACTATTCAGAGGTACTTTATCATATAATATGGAATCAATTCACTTTTGCCCAAGGAAACAAATAAACTGAGGGATACATGGGGACCACTCATCAGGTCGTCCATACTGGAAATATACGTTTAAAATAAAGATATAAGTTGGGTCTTTTTTGCTCACTTTGTCCCACAGTTGCCAAACTTGCAGCCCATCAGCTCTACTGGGAAAGAACTGGTCTTCATATAAATCCTAGACGGCGATTAGTAAAAACGTGTGAGGTACAAATGAATAAAGGAATGAATGTATGTATATCCAGTACGACTATTTGAGTTCTTTCTCTATAGCAGTAGGAATAATTTTGTACTGATTCGTTTACAATGTCGTCCAGTTCTTATAACCAATTGTTTATACTAAAATGTACAGCAGGGTCTGAGGTTTATTCTATTAACAGGATTGCAGTGAATTCAGCACCTTGGGGTTGTTTAACCTCAGTTGTACTCTAATACTAAAACAATTTTTTAAAGGCACATTTTAAACACTCAAGATAGCTAGGCATTTCATCAGGCTAAATATCATTAATCCTTACCAAAAAAAAAACCCCCCGCACACGATGTAAGTAATATTATCATTACATATATGGAAACCGATGTAGAAAATATAAAAGCTTCCCGTAAGCACACAGCTGTTATTGTGGCGAAGCCTGTACATGAATCCGGGCAACCTGGTTCCAGCGTCTGTGCGCTAAACACGCCACTGGCATTGTTTCAGAGAAAAGGCCATGGAAACTCATCTGAAAAGAGTTGCCTCATAAAGTGCCACAAGTCGACTTTCATGGGTTTTCATTGTAATTGGGTAGGCGAGCTCTTAGTCTTACCTCTGTCCTCTCTAGTCTTTAAAACTGTGGCTTCCAGAAATTGCAGAAATCTACAACATTCTTCTGGACCTTTAGAAGCTTAGGGTGTTGTGAGAAGCAGGGATTAAAATCTGTCCATTTATCCATGTGGGTGGTCTCTGGGTAGAATTGTTGTGATTGGGTTAGAAGAATAAACAGTTTTAGGCAGTGTCCTGTCTCTGTAATTCGGTGAAATTTGAAAGGAATGTAGAGAATCTTTCTACACCTAAACACAGGAAAGAATAACAGTATTGGAGAACAGATCAATAACCTACACCAACATAGATTATAGATGGATGTAAAGAAAGAGCGAAGGAAGAGGACGTAAGTTTGATAGAAGCTTAGACAAAAGGAAGAGAATAGAGAGGAGAGGGAGAGAGAGACTGTGTTAGTTTACAGCAGCCAAAAAATTTACAAAAAAGAATATAACTTCTAAAATGATTTTTATCTCCAGATTGTAGAATATATTTATTTTTGGTCTTTATTTATAAATTTTAACTCAAGGTGCCCAGATCCCTGGAGTCTTTAAAGATCTTAATGTCTATTCCTCAACAAGAGAAGAGATGTAGTTTCTATTTCTGGTGGTGAACCTGAGTATAGTTCCCTGTGCTATACAGTACGCCCTTGTCGGTTATCTCTTTTATATATAGTAGTGTGTATCTTAATTCCAAATTCCTAATTTATCCTCCCCCCTTCCCCTTTGGTAATCATAAGTTTGTTTTCTATGTTTGTGAGTCATTTCTGTTTTGTAAATAAGTACATTTGTACCCTTTTTTTAAGATTCCATATAAAAGTGATATCATATGATGTTTGTCTTTCTCTGTCTGACTTCCTTCACTTAGTATGACAATCTCTACATCCATCCATGTTGCTACAAATGACATTGTTTCATTCTTTTTTATGGCTGAGTAATATTCCATCGTATATATGTACCACACCTTTATCCATTCCTCTGTTGATGGACATTTAGGTTGCTTCCATGTCTTGGCTACTGCAAATTTTTTTCATTATTTTTTTGGCTGTGAAAATAACATCTCTGGGCCAGATTTGGCTGGGCCTGCTATCAATAGTGGCCCTTGATCTATAATTTTCCTAAAGCAGAGGTCTCAGAACCCAGCATACTATTTCTACTGCAATACAATGATACAGACTAAAGCTAGCTCTTTCACACCAGTCTATGTTTCTATTAATCTATCCCACTATTAAATTTAAATTATACTTTGATATTCTATCATACCTTTTACATTTCTCTTGCAGAACCATATGTTTCCATGCTATGCTAGAATCATTTCTCAGGCATAATTTAATCAACAAGAGTAATGGGAAAAAACATCAATTTGTTGTAGGAAGACCTTGCCTCCAGTATTGATTCTACTCTTCATTAGCTTTTTGATCTTAAGGAAAAGGGGTTTGCTTTCTAAGATGCCTCCTTTTTAGAAAACGTGGACTAACGCCTTCCCCGAGTCATTACGTGTGATTTTTTGTATGAGTCAAATGATATGTTACGTAAGTAGTTTATAAATCATGAAATGGGTCACAAATATTACTTGTTATCCTCAGATTCAGTTATCACTCCAGGTGGTTTTCTTTCTTTAATTTTTTTTTAAAAACCCTGTCTCTTCAAACTTTCTTTTAGACAAGTAAAATCGGTTGAACTTGCTGACTCTGTGAAGTGAATTTTTGGCTGTGGCTATTTGAAATCATTGCACCTATCATGGCACATAATTCTGGGTTTTCTGGGTCCTCTGGCTATAGAAAGTGATTTATTTCCCTTTAAACAATAAGTGGTCCCATTTGTTTATTTTTAGTTTTGTTTACAAAGAAAATTAGAACAATTTCTTAGTATGAAAATGTCTCAAAAGAAGATTACAGATTCGCTTTTGTATTATAAGTAGTTTTTAATACTCTGTTCAATGTAAGTCTATATATTTTGGTGTAAGGGGTTTGCTTTTGTTTTTCACAACAAAAATAGGAAACAAAAGTCCTTTTGGAATGCAGATATATGGAGTTAAATATAATTGTGGAATTTTCTAATAGAAGTGACTATATTAACATTATTATGGTGGAATATTCAGCTATTGCTTTAGGGTTTTAACATAAATTCGTTTCCAGTATCTTTAAGATGAGCTTCTTATTCTCATCAAACCATAAAGAGAATATCATTAAAGGAATGCAGAGTAAATACGATATTTCTTGACAGCATTATTTTATTTTGTTGATTTTTCTTTTCTTAAAGTATTGTTTCATGATTGAATATAATGGGAATCTATCAAGTGAGATTATCATAAAGGTTTACATGACCCCCAAAATGATAAAACTCAGTGAAGGGGAAAATACGTATTTGATTACTGGTGCTAGTGCTTTGGTGTGTTCCCTTGTTTATACACATAGCAGTTATCTTTTATATTTATCCTTATGTTATAATGCCCTACAGGGGCTATTAAAAAGCTGAAATATAAATAATTAGATACATTAAGCATGCAATGTCTTAATTCAAATAAATTTCAGGTGTTAAAAGATTAAATCATGCAAATTGTTTAAAATAAGTGTTCCTCACTTTAAACGCTTGAAACTGTAAGTAACGCAGCTTCCTGGGGCCTGAACAGAGGAAGGAATTCCTAGCTGCCTTCCTGACAGTGTTGCATCTGCCTGCCTCATTAGAAGGAAGAATTGGTTACACACCACTGATCATCAACACGACTATTAATTCCCACATTTGCTACACTTTTAAAGTAAAAAGTGAAAAAGAAGTTACCATGCAATTCCCCCTTTTCAGTATGTCTGTATAATGCCTTTCAATTATTCATTTAAGAATCCACCCAACAAGAAATTAGCAAAGGACTATTTTATGTCAGGCACCATGGTAGGCACTGGAGATCTTTCCATGAACGAGATATATACCGTTCCTTTCCCCGGGAGCCTATTTTCTAGCTATCAGGGAGACTGACATCAAACAACTCATCCCTAGATTAGTGATAACACCATAAAAGAGAAGCACAGAGTGTTACATAAATATAAATTAGGCAGGCTTGACCTCGTCTGAACATTAGAAAGGCTTCTTAAGGAAGAGATCTCTGAGCTGGAATGATTGAACATAGAAGGTGAAGAAGGAAGAGGTTTTGCAAATGTCTTGATGTGGGAGTGAGAAAAACAAACAGGAACAACCAAAAGAAGCCAGAATCTAGCAGAACATGAACCTTTTCCAGGGAGTAGTAACTTTTACGTTTGGCAGTTTGGTGGAATGGATATCCTGAATTACCCTCTTGTTTGAAACCATCAAAATGCTGAACTGAGCTGGCACAAAAACTAGGGGAAGTTCAAAATTGAAAAAAAAAAAAAGTGAGAGTCAGACTCCGGGGAGATAAATTAGACTCTTTTGATAGCTGCATGGGGTAGAGAGAATGGAAGATAAAGACCAGGATGCTGGCATGATGGGGAATCTGAAACCAGACTCCTGCACAGGTGCTAGAAGCTGTTACTCTAGTATAAGACGAACTAAACCCTACCAAGTGGAGAGATAGAGCATGCTGTGGCTTTGAGCTGTATTGAAGAGATCTATATTGAGAATTCATAACATTGAGTGTCTTTCGTCAGCTGTGGTCCAAATTCACACAACCAGAGCGGACTAAACAACCTCAAGCTAATGGTTTAATTGTAAGTGGCTCTAAATCAGAAGTGCTTCCCTAGATTGGCTGATGAAAGCACACTCTCCGAGGAACTCAATTTCAACTCATATCTTCGCATATTCCCACATATGAAGTTGAAAGGCAAATGCTTCACTTGGAGTCAGAAATCACAAAACAAAGATCTGTGAATGAGAACAAGTAGAACAACACAGAGCTGAAACAGACTCATAAAGACTTTAGATATTAGAATTATCAGAGTATAAAACAGTTATGTTTAAAATGCTTAGAGAAGTAGGCTCATCTGTATCATTTTTCTAGATTCCACATATATGTGTTAATATACAATATTTGTTTTTCTCTTTCTGGCTTACTTCAGCCTGTGTGACAGTCTCTAGGTCCATCCACGTCTCTGCAAATGGCACAGTTTCGTTCCTTCTTGTGGCTGAGTGCTATTCCATTGTATCTATGTAATACATCTTCTTTATCCATTCCTCTGTTGATGGACACTTAGGTTGCTTCCATGTCCTGGCTATTGTAAATAATGCTGCAATGAACATTGGGGTGCACGTATCTTTTGGAATTATGGTTTTCTCCTGGTAAATAAAAGAGAATGAAAATGTGACCAGAGAAGTGACTACCAAAAAAAAATCAATCAGACCAGCACTTCTAGAAGCTATATGTATAGTAATTGAAATTAAAAACCCCATGAGCAGGTTAAACCACTAAACAGAAGCAGCTGAAGGAGGAAAAGGACGCAGACATATAGTGTTAACTACAGCACCATATGTGGGAGTATCTTTATCTCTCCATCTTTACATGGCTTTTTCTCTTACCTTTTTCTTTACATGGCTTTTTCTTGAATCTATCTCTGCAGGGTTCTATTCTTCTTTGGACTCAGCTTTTCCTTGGGTTCAGGAAGCTGCCTTTGCTCTCAGGCATGAGGCTGAGTTGCTGAACCAGGGTTGGTTCTGCTCCATTTCTGCTCTGTTCTGAGGTGCACGGGTGAGTGACACAAGCTTTCTCTGGTTGCCATCAGGAACTGAGCTGGTGATGTCCCCAGATGAGCAGTAAGCAGAAGGACTAAAACAGTCCTGTGGAGAGCTGTCTTCCTCCTGCTTAAGTGAGAGGAGGGTTTTTCACCCTGTATGACCTGACGGGAATTTTCCCTCTTAGAGTTTTGAGCAGACTGGTCTCTGACCCATGGGACAGAAGACTGTGGCTGAGTGCTAACTCACTGTGGATCTCCTGTGTACTCAGCGGCCCAAATGCACTTCATGCGCTATCCTAGGCTGAGCTATTTTTTTTTTTTTTTGCTGTACTCGGGCCTCTCACAGCTATGGCCTCTCCCGCTGCAGAGCACAGGCTCTGGACGCGCAGGCTCAGCGGCCATGGCTCACGGGCCCAGCCGCTCCGCGGCATGTGGGATCCTCCTGGACCGGGACACGAACCCGCGTCCCCTGCCTCGGCGGGCGGACTCTCAACCACTGCGCCACCAGGGAAGCCCTGAGCTGTTTTGAAAGTCCAATTAAATAGGGGCTCTGTGGGCAGTTTTAGGATCCTAGAAAATAGCATTATGAATTATTACCTACTGATATATTGTACATGAGTTAATATTTCCCAAAGAATCTAGTATTTTTCACTGCATATTTTCTGCTAAATTGGAATCTGTCCTTGCGTTGCTATATTTTTCTTGGCCAAAAAGATTCTGGGGACAATTTGAAACCAATGTTTACATCGGAGTCCAAACTAAGAGTACCCAGTAATTAGAAAAGCCTAACTTTAGCTAGTAGATGCCCACTGGATCCCTCGCAGATATTATGGGGAATTTTCTTCAGTTATCTTCTAAGCTGATTTACTAATAACGCTATAATAAAGCCCATAACCACAGAGAATAGAATAAATTGTGAATGTGTTCATTCACGTATGGTGCATGTTTCAACTGACCAGGGTAACTATGGACTGTTTGTTTTTCAGTGTGGATAGCTGTCAATCTTCTGATGTGGTTTAAAAAAGAACCTGTGTGCGTGTGATTCTAATTGTGAGGGTCCATGTATACATGACTAAGGACATGTATGTCTGAATAACATAACGTGTTAAGCACAGGCGATATCACTGAATGTACTACATGCAAAGTGAATCAGGTACTATGAATGACTCAAGTAGCTGACTATCTAACAGTGGAAATATTTAAAATACATGGAATCGGTTGTGGATTTCAAAAAGAATCATGTCTTCTTTTTCTCCAGGTACTGTCTTTAACTCCGCTATGTCCAATTCCCCTTTCCTCTCTTACTCTCACAGTGAAAGTAAAAAGAAAAATGACTCTTTTTTTTGAAATCCACAACTGACTCAAAAAACATTTTGGGGACTTCCCAGGCAGTCCAGTGGTTAAGAAGGACTTCACCTTCCAATGCAGAGGGTGCGGGTTTGATCCCTGGTTGGTGAGCTAAGATCCCACATGTCTCATGGCCAAAAAACCAAAACATAAAACAGAAGCAATATTGTAACAAATTCAATAAAGACTTTAAGAAAGATGGTCCACGTGGGAAAAAAATAAAATCTTAAAAAAAACACATTGGGGCACATATGGAAACAAAAAAATTTCTTATAGGCAGAAGGTGAGTTAGCATTCCATGTTCTTAGACTAGGATGGATGCACATGTTTTTACCTCCTCTCATTTACAGTGCTTTCCACCTCACCTCTATCCCCCAGCCTTGTGAAGGAACCCCTAAAAGTGCCTGTTGAAAATGGGTTGTTTGCAAGAGGGGCCACCTGGTGCCTTGTCTATGGTAGGTGGTTTGCTCAAACAGCATTCTCTACTGCTCGGCTTCTCTACTCCCCCATCCCCTCTTCTTATCTTGGGCCGAGAGATTGAAGAGACATGGGAAAGAAAGGACTTGATTACCAATCTTGAAGTATTGGGAGGACTGCTTTGTAAAATAAAGAATAAACCTGTTCGACCCACGCACTACTTATGGAGGACAAGAAGTGCCAAAGAGGAGAACAAGTAGGGAGAGTGGAATTGGAAAGAAAAAGAAAAAGATGTTTTTCATGCTTGAAATTTTCCATTCATCCTGCCTAGAAATGAAGTGAGCTATACTTTCTCAGAGGTATCTGGCTAGCAGCTGAGTTATCATACGGTGAGAATACTGCACAGGTCACTCTAATACTAGGTAGAAGATAGGTCTTGATCAACTTTTCATTTCTCTTTGAATTTAAATTCTACAATATCAGTTTTTAAAAACAGCATTTGTATTTCTCTTCATCAGTCAAAAACAAAGCTCAAAGAAGTCAGTAAAAATCTGCTCAAAAATCTTAACTCAAAGATATCACTGTTGCGGACTTCCCTGGTGGCAGAGTGGATAAGACTCTGTGCTCCCGGTGCAGGGGGCCTGGGTTTGATTCCTGGTCAGGGAACTATGTTCCACATGCGTGCTGCAACTAAGCGTTCACATGCCACAACTAAGGAGCCCACCTGCTCCAACTAAGACCCAATGCAACCAAAGAAATAAATATTTAAAAAAAAGAAAAAGCAAAGATGTCACTGTTACACTTGTATATAATTATGTATGTTTTTCCCTGTGTATTTCAAGGATGCAGAAATCCCATATACACGAACTATCAACTGAAGGAAAATGCTCAACAGAAAAGTTTTATTTGGGGATCTTATTGAGGACTGTAGCCTGGGAGACAACCTCTTAGAGGAACTGCTCCAAAGAGGTGAGGGGGGAGCCAGGATATATATGAATTTTTTTGATAGAAAAATCTTGTAATGGAACATCAAAAGATTACTGCTAATCACAAAGAACAGACCTCTCAAGTTAATGATTTTAGTACTTTTTTATGTGGGAAGATGCACAGAAAAGGGAAGATGCATAGAAAAAATTTTCTCCATCCTCGGTTCCCCTCAGTTTCATGCAGTGTGACTCAGGGGCTAATGTGACTCAGGTGACTGCAATGGCTAATGGCTTGATCCCTGTAGAACTGGAAGGGCAGGCAACATTTTCTTTTTCTTCACAAATCAAACTCTCTTTCTTTAATAGGACTTTATTGACATAAATCTTATTTTTTTCCACTTAAGATACAGTGCACATCTTTCTTGACCAACAAATGAACTTTAAATTAGCGTTTTAAATAATTCATATTTCACAGGGTGAGATAATTAAATTTTATTTAGCTAGTTGCTATTTTTTGTCCTTTGGTTTTTATCTGCATTTTCCTGCCATTTAAAAATAACCATAGGATCAACATTTGTTTTTCCATAGGATCAACATTTTTTAAGAAAAATCTTTATGCATATCCTTTTTTAATTAAACTTTTATGGAGCTATAGTTGCTTTACAATGTTGTGCTAGTTTCTGCTGTACGGAAAAGTGAATCAGCTCTACGTATACATATATCCCTTCTTTTTTGGATTTCCTTCCCATTTAGGTCACCACAGAGCACTGAGTAGAGTTCCCTGTGCTCTACAGTCGGTTCTCACTAGTTATCTGTTTTATACCTAGTAGTGTACCTATGTCAATCCCAATCTCCCAATTCATCCCACCCGCCGCTTCCCCCTGGTATCCATATGTCCATTCTCTATGTCTGTCTCTATTTCTGCTTTGCAAATAAGTTCATCTGTATCATTTTTCTAGATTCCACCTATAAGTGATATTATACGATGTCTTCCTCTTTCTGACTTTGTATGACAGTCTCTAGGTCCATTCACATCTCTGCAAACTGCACAGTTTCCTTCCTTTTTATGGCTGAGTCAGATTCCATTGTATATATATACCACATCTTCTTTATCCATTCTTCTGTTGATGGACATTTAGGTTGCATCCATGTCCTGGCTATTGTAAGTAGTGCTGCAATGAGCATTGGGAAGTGCATGTATCTTTTTGTATTATGGTTTTCCCCAGGTATATGCCCAGGTGCATATCCTTTAAAAACTGTGACGGATTTAATTAATTTCCCCCAAATCATAAAATATAGTTTTATAATTTAGCAATTATTATATAAAATGAATTTTTTCCTAATGACCAAGGCATACATATGAAGGCATCTAGTACGAGCCTATAGACTATTTCAGGTTGGCTGATGCTATGAAAGGGAGAACTGTTTTCTTTACGTTCCAATTAATTGGCAATGAGTTACAGGCTGTTAAGTTCCTACTCTACCTTTTATTTAATACCCCTTAGACTCCTTTAAGTTAAATGTACTGAAAGGAGAAAAAAGTGTGGTGCCTAGCAATACAGTATTGTTCTCAAGTGGCACTGTGTCTAGAATTCCAATTTAAAGCTTTTATGAATAGGTATATTACATTGTTGTCACTTTCACTCAATTTCTGACCAGTCTGGAGAGCTCTTAGCAGGAAGGTTATATGTCGAACAAAGAAAAATCAATAATAAGCTGAGGGCTTGGAACTGATTTTACCTTGTACATTTCTAGGGAAAAGCAAAATCATTGACAATATACCTGAAAGAGGGAGTTTGCATTACAATACAGATCCTATTAGGGGTTGTATTATACTTGTGACATTCTTAATTCTTATAAAAGAACTCAGTCAAACTCAGTCAAGCTAGTGTCCGGAAGCAATTTACAAAATCTTTAAGTATTCAGGGTTTGCTTTGTAAGGATAAACTGAAGAGATGTTTGTACGGTTTTTTTCTTATGCTGCTAATTTTTCTCTAATATTCTCTCTAGTATGGAGCATACTATCTTAAGGATCTTTCCTAGTTTTCCTGTTATTTTTTTGAAATTGTATCTTTTTAACTATATCTTTACTTTCACAAACTCTACCATCTCATATTTTCCTCAAAAAAAAAAAAAGCTTCCATCTTTCTATGTTCAGTAAATTCAGTTTTACTTCATAGGTTAATATATTTCTTTTGTTCATTATTTTTTTTTTTTTTTTTTTTTTTTTGCGGTACACGGGCCTCTCACTGTTGTGGCCTCTCCCGTTGCGGAGCACAGGCTCCGGACACGCAGGCTCAGCGGCTATGGCTCACGGGCCCAGCCGCTCCACGGCATGTGGGATCTTCCCGGACCGGGGCACGAACTCGTGTCCCCTGCATCGGCAGGCGGCCTCTCAACCACTGCGCCACCAGGGAAGCCCTCCTGTGGTCATTTTTAATAACCAGCTGAAACATTAACTTTTTATAATTAGAATATAAACAGTTTATTTCTTTAAAACTTCTGAACAAGAGTAGACCTACAGGTACCCAGTGGACTAAGCAAAAAGTTGCTAATAAAGACCCATGAGTGTTCATTTTTGGTGACCTTAGGCAAGTTTTATAGTCTTAACATGCCAAAGGTGTGAATTAATTTTACTCTTTCCAAGTTAGTTAGAAAATAATGCTTACTGCTTGAAGGCTTGTTGCTTGATGTAATCAATGCTGCATACAAATGAATACCAGGAAGAAATGAATACACATAAGGGAAAGGAAAGCTTGATTAGCTACCCAGCTGGATGTACAGGGCATAGAGATGAAACGAGGATTTAAGAATGACCACTGCCAAAGGGTTTGCCCTTTCCCCTTATGTTGAAATCTTCATCAGAGGCAAAGCCTTCTCTGAACTTCCTTTACCTCAGCAAACTGCCGCTTTCACTCTGTATGCAAAACTCACACATTATTTTCTGTGCCTGCAACTTATCCCTGCATCCCAGTCTGATTCTCTCCCATAGGATGGATAGCCAGGTTCCTTTCATTCAGTCAAATCATGGCCCCAGTGTAAGCGTGTAACCAACACGTTAAACATCCTCCATGTCAAGGTATGAAAAATTCTTAATCCACACCTTGCTTTTCACCCATGCTAGCTGTAACACTGAAGAAGCAACGTCTTCATCTGCAAATAAGCAAACACTGTTTGACGGTACCCTAAACAAATGTGTTTACTGTTGATCCTTGAACTGCTCAGGCTCACTTATACCTAGATATTTTTCAATAGTAAGTACAGGATCCAGGTTGGTTAAATCCGCAGTTTCAGAACCTCAGATACAGAGGAATTGTTTCTACCTAGGGCCAACCATAAGTTACCTGGATTTTCAACTGCACTGAAAGGTTGGTGCTCCTAACCCACGCAATGTTCAAGGGTTAACTATTTATTACCACCATTTTCACCATGTTTGCTCTTTTTCATCAATATTGTTGCTTCATGGTCAAAAACGGCTGCTACGGTCCAGGCATCACATCTGCATTTAAATCACTAGCCCTTATACAATTACCCTCTATATTTCTAACACCCATTTCGTGTTTTTACTTTTAGCTGTGAACAGGTTATTGTCATTATGCCAGACCTTACCTTTTTTATCAGATTAAAATCATGGCTACACATACCAATATAAAAAATATCTGAAAATGTTACGATTGCAACATTTTGTCGCATATACTTCCTACATGCAGACATTATAAATCTAAAGGCAGAAAAGATAGTGTTTTAGGTTATTCGGTGATATTTATCTTTATATAGAAAGACACACAGCTTATTCAAAGCACCAAAATAGTAAAACAGAAAGGATTCTAAGATAATTCTGCCCTCCAGCATGGAAATACCCTTAGGCATCCTAACTCATCTAAGTGTATGTACCTCAACATTTTTTAGACAGCACTGTCATTATGGTGCTAATTTCCAGAAGGATGAGTTCTCTCTCTTATTTTCCATTTTATTTTCGGCATCTAAAATCTACTGGCAAACTTTGTTGAAAGAATGAATAAACACATCATTTTCCATTAATGCTTTAAATCATCCCTCTTCCCCCAAATTCACTTTGTCTGGTTTATTTACAAGTTTATGTATTACAAATAGTGTGTAGAGCCATTTACTTCTGCTTCTGCAGTCCTGATAGTCTTTTATTTTTTTGCAAATGCCAATGTAAATTTATTTTGCTAAAGAGAAACTGTTGAACTAGAAGAAAAATAACTGCAGTATAGATTTTGTGCATATGTGGAGAAAAAACCCTGAGATTAAGAATTGTGTATTTCTCAGAGGTATGTCGAACTGCTGTTAAAAAAATAAAAGTTCAAGGATTTCCTGACTTTGAAACATTATACCTGTACATTTGAAATATAGAAGCGAATATATATACTCTGCTCTGGTGGCAACAGCTCATGGAAATGGAACTTATCATCATATATTGAAAATTATTTGAATGGAAACATGGAAGGTAAGTATTCGTCCTAATTTTTATTGCAAACAAAGGCAGGATGAATATGTCACATGCGAAGAAAGGATATGCCTTTTCATCTACAGCATGGCATGCTAATTTTCAGATTGAAAAGACCATGTATTTAAATATCTTCTTTGAAATCTTCCTAAAGAGTACAGGAAATCATTGACTTAGGGTCGATATAATTTAAAATATACTGACTGAGCATGTTGAGACTTTATTCTCCATACCATTTTCTGACATGTCTTTCTTACGTTCAACTTGGCTCAGCTGACTATAAAATTCCACTTGAACCCATTTCCTTTCAAACTGGTGTGCTGGGACCATCAAGAGATCTTTTGCTGAGAGACCCCTCTGAGAGAATATGACACTGAGTTAGGCTGAGAAAAAGCTGTAAAGAATTGGCAATTTCACTTACTTGTATAAAAACATGTAAAACATTTACCGGCAAGAGTATCTTCTCTTGGAACTATCAAAAGCAAGGCAAAACAGATAAACAACTTTTATTTTTTGAATTTTCTTTTATTTATTTGAATTTTATACAGCAGGTTCTTATTAGTGATCTATCTTATACATATTAGTGTATATATGTCAATGCTAATCTCCCAATTCATCCCACCACCACCACCCACCCTCACATGTGCCTTTTTGAATTATGGTTTTCTCTGCCCAGTAGTGGGATTGCTGGGTCATATGGTAGTTCTATTTGTAGTTTTTAAGGAACCTCCATACTGTTCTCCATAGTGGCTGTATCAATGTACATTCCCACAAACAGTGCAAGAGGGTTCCCTTTTCTCCACACCCTCTCCAGCATTTGTTGTTTGTAGATTTTCTGATGATGCCCATTCTAACTGGTGTGAGGTGGTACCTCATTGTAATTTTGGTTTGCATTTCTCTAATAATTGGTGATGTTGAGCAGCTTTTCATGTGCCTCTTGGCCATCTGTATGTCTTCTTTGGAGAAAGGTCTATTTAGGTCTTCTGCCCATTTTTGGATTGGGTTGTTTGTTTTATTAATATCGAGCTGCATGAGCTGTTTATATATTTTGGAGATTAATCCTTGTCCGTTGATTCGTTTGCAAATATTTTCTCCCATTCTGAGGGTTTTCTTTTCATTTTTTTTTTTTTTTTTTTGCGGTACGTGGGCCCCTCCCACTGCTGTAGCCTCTCCCGTTGCGGAGCACAGGCTCCGGACGTCCAGGCTCAGCGGTCATGGCTCATGGGCCCAGCCGCTCCGCGGCACGTGGGATCCTCCCGGACCAGGGCACGAACCCGCGTCCCCCGTATCGGCAGGCGGACTCCCAACAACTGCGCCACCAGAGAAGCCCCTCTTTTCATCTTGTTTATAGTTTCTTTTGCTGTGCAAAAGCTTTTAAGTTTCATTAGGTCCCATTTGTTTATTTTTGTTTTATTTCTATTACTCTCAGAGGTGGGTCTAAAAAGATCTTGCTGTGATTTATGTCAGAGTGTTCTTCCTATTTTTTCCTCTAAGAGTTTTATAGTGTCCAGTCTTGTATTTAGGTCTCTAATCCATTTGGAGCTTATTTTTGTGTATGGTGTTAGAGAGTGTTCTAATTTCATTCTTTTACATGTAGCTGTCGTTTTCCCAGCACCATTTATTGAAGAGACTGTCTTTTCTCCATTGTATATCCTTGACTCCTTTGTCATAGTTTAGTTGACCATAGGTGTGTGGGCTTATCTCTGGGCTTTCTATCCTATCGATTGGGCTTCCCTGGTGGCGCAGTGGTTGAGAGTCCGCCTGGCGACGCAGGCGATGCGGGTTCGTGCCCTGTTCCGGGAAGAGCCCACATGAAAAAAAAAAAAAAAGATAGCCCTTTCTATCCTATTGGTTGATCCATATTTCTGTTTTTGTGCGAGTACCATATTGTCTTGATTACTGTGGCTTTGTAGTGTAGTCTGAAGTCAGGGAGTTTCATTCCTACAGCTCTATTTTTGTTTCTCAAGATTGTTTTTGCTATTCGGGGTCTTCTGTGTCTCCATACAAATTTTAAGATTTTTTTGTTCCAGTTCTGTAAAAAATGCCATTGGTAATTTGATAAGGATTGCATTGAATCTGTAGATTGCTTTGGGTAGTATAGTCATTTTCACAATTTTGATACTTCCAATCCAAGAACATGGTACATCTCTCCATCTGTTTGTGTCATCCTTGATTTCTTTCACCAGTGTCTTATAGTTTTCTGAGTAAAAGTCATTTACCTCTACAGGAAGGTCTATTCGTAGGTATTTTGTTCTTTTTGTTGCAATGGTAAATGGGATTGTTTGCTTAATTTCTCTTTTTGATCTTTCATTGTTAGTGTATAGGAATGCAAGAGCTTTCCATGCATTCATTTTGTATCCTGCAACTTTACCAAGTTCACTGATTAGCTCTAGTAGTTTTCTGGTAGCATTTTAAGGATTTTCTATGTATAGTATCATGTCTTCTGTAAACTGTGACAGTTTTACTTCTTCTTTTCCATTTTGTATTCCTTTAATTCTTTTCTTTCTCTGATTGCAGTGCTAGGATCTCCAAAACTATGTTGAATAATAGTGGTGAGAGTGGACATCCTTGTCTTGTTCCTGATCTTAGAGGAAATGCTTTCAGTTTTTCACCATTGAGAATGATGTTTGCTGTGAGTTTGTCGTATATGGCCTTTATTATGTTGAGGTAGATTCCCTCTCTGCCCACTTTCTGGAGAGTTTTTATCATAAATTGGTGTTGAATTTTGTCAAAAGCTTTTTCTGCATCTATTGAGATGATCATATGGTTTTTATTCTTCAATTTGTTAATATGATGTATCACATTGATTGATTTGTGTATATTCAAGAATCCTTGCATCCCTGGGATAAATCCCACTTGATCATGGTGTATGATCTGTTTAATGTGTTGTTGGATTCTGTCTGTTAGTATTTTGTTCAGGATTTTTGCATCTATGTTCATCAGTGATATTGGTCTGTAATTTTTTTGGTGGTATCTTTGTCTGGTTTTATTATCAGGGTGATGGTGGCCTCGTAGAATAAATTTGGGAGTGTTCTTTCCTCTGCAATTTTTTGGAAGAGTTTGAGAACGATGGATGTTAGCTCTTCTCTAAATGTTTGATAGAATTCACTTGTGAAGCCATCTGGTCCTGGACTTTTGTTTGTTGGAAGATTTTTAATCACAGTTTCAATTTCATTACTCGTGATTGGTCTGTTCATGTTTTCTATTTCTTTCTGGTTCAGTCTTGGAAGGTTATATCTTTCTAAGAATTTGACCATTTCTTCCAGGTTGTCCATTTTATTGCCATAGAGTTGCTTGTAGCAGTCTCTTAAGATGCTTTGTATTTCTGCGATGTCTGTTGTAACTTATCCTTTCTCATTTCTAATTTTATTGATTTGAATCCTCTCGTTTTTCTTGATGAGTCTGGCCAAAGGTTTATCAATTTTGTTTATCTTCTCAAAGAACCAGCTTTTAATTTTATTGACCTTTGCTATTGTTTTCTTTGTTTATATTTCATTTATTTCTGCTCTGATCTTTATGATTTCTTTCCTTCTACTAACTTTGGGTTTTGTTTGTTCTTCTTTCTCTAGTTCCTTTAGGTGTAAGGATAGTCTGTTTATTTGAGATTTTTCTTGTTTCTTGAGGTAGGATTGTATTGCGATAAACTTCCCTCTTAGAACTGCTTTATCTGCATTCCATATGTTTTGGATCATTGTGTTTTCTTGTCATTTGTCTCTAGGTGTTTTTTGATGTCCTCTTTGATTTTTCAGTGATCTCTTGGTTATTTAGTAATGTATTGTTTAGCCTCCATGTGCTTCTTTTTTTTTAATGTTTTTTTCCCTGTAACTGATTTTTAATCTCATAGCATTGTGGTCAGAAAAGATGCTTGATATGATTTCAACTTTCTTAAATTTAATGAGGCTTGATTTGTGACCCAAGATGTGATCTATCCTGGAGAATGTTCCATGTGCACTTGAGAAGAAGGTGTATTCTGTTGTTTTTGGATGGAATGTCCTATAAATATCAATTAAATCTACTATCCGGTCTATTTTGTCATTTAAAGCCATGTTTCCTTATTAATTTTCTGTCTGGATTATCTGTCTACTGGTATAAGTGATGTGTTAAAGTCCCCCGCTATTATTACATTACTGTCGATTTCCTCTTTTATAGCTGTTGGCATTTGCCTAATGTATTGAGTGCTCCTATGTTGGGTGCATATATATATATATATATATATAATTGTTATATCTTCTTCTTGGATTGATCCCTTGATCATTATGTAGTGCCCTTTCTTGTCTCATAACATTATTTTAAAGTCTATTTCATCTGATATGAGTATTGCTATTCTAGCTTTCTTTTGATTTCCACTTTCATGGAATATCTTTTTCCATACCCTGACTTTCAGTCTGTGTGTGTCCCTAAGTCTGAAGTGGATCTCTTGTATACAGCATATATATGGGTTTTGTTTTTGTATCCATCCAGAGAACCTGTGTCTTTTGGTTGGAGCATTTAATCCATTCACATTTAAGGTAATTATCTAAATGCATTTTCCTATTACCATTTTCTTAATTGTTTTGGGGTTGTTTTTGTAGGTCCTTTTCTTCTCTTTCTCATTTATTTCTTTTTTTTTTGTGGTACGCGGGCCTCTCACTGTTGTGGTCTCTCCCGTTGCGGAGCACAGGCTCCAGACGCGCAGGCTCAGCAGCCATGGCTCACGGGCCCAGCCGCTCCGCAGCATGTGGGATCTTCTTGGACCGAGGCACGAGCCCGTGTCCCCTGCATCAGCAGGCAGACTCTCAACCACTGCACCACCAGGGAAGCCCTCTCTTTCTCATTTCTAATTTTAGAATGTTCTAAATGTTTCCCACTTAGAGAAGTTCCTTTAACATTTGTTGTAGAGCTGGTTTGGTGGTGCTGAATTGTCTTAACTTTTGCTTGTCTGTAAAGCTTTTGATTCCTCTGTCAAATATCAATGAGATCCTTGATAGATAGAGTAATCTTGGTTGTAGGTTCTTCCCTTTCATCACTTTAAATATATCATGCCACTCCTTTCTGGCTTGTAGAATTTCTGCTGAGAAATCAGCTGGTAGCCTTGTGGGAATTCCTTTGTATATTATTTGTCATTTTTACCTTGTTGCTTTTAATAATATTTTGTCTTCAATTTTTGTCAGTTTGATTACTATGTGTCTCAACATGTCTCTTCTTGGGTTTATCCTGCCTGGGACTCCTCTGTGCTTCCTGGACTTGGGTGGCTATTTCGTTTCCCATGTTAGGGAAGTTTTCAACTATAATGTCTTCAAATATTTTCTTGAGTCCTTTCTCTCTCTCTTCTCCTTCTGGGACCCCTATAACGTGAATGTTGGTGCATTTAATATTATCCCAGAGGTCTCTTAGGCTGTCTTCATTTCTTTTCATTCTTTTTTCTTTATTCTGTTCCACAGCAGTGAATTCCACCATTCTGTCTTCCAGGTCACTTATCTGTTCTTCTGCCTCAGTTATGCTGCTATTGATTCCTTTTAGTGTACGTTTCATTTCAGTTATTGTTTTGTTCATCTCTGTTTGTTTTTTAATTCTTCTAGGTGTTGGTTCTTTAATTCTTCTAGTCATTTTTAAAGATTTCTTGCATCTTCTCAATCTTTTCCTGCATTCTTCTTCTGAAGTCCTGGATCATCTTCACTATCATTTTCTCCAGAAAAAGAATTCAGCCTATCTCCACTTCATTTAATTTTTTTTCTGGGGTTTTATCTTGTTCCTTCATCTGGTACATAGTCCTCTACCTTTTCATTTTGTCTATTTTTCTGTGCATGTGTTTTTCATTCCACAGGCTGCAGGACTGTAGTTCTTCTTGTTTCTGCTGCCTTTGCTCTGGTGGATGAGGCTAAGAGGCTTGTGCAAGCTTCCTGATGGGAGGGGCTGGTGGTGGGTAGAGCTGGGTGTTGCTCTCGTGTGCAGAGCTCCATAAAACTTTAATCTGCTGACTGCTGATGGGTGGGACAGAGTTCCCTCCCTGTTGGTTGTTTGGTCTGAGGCAACCCAGCACTGGAGGCTACAGGCTCTTTGGTGGGGCTAATGGCAGACTCTAGGAGGGCTCATACCAAGGAGTACTTCCCAGAACTTCTGTTGCCAGTGTCCTTGTCCCCATGGTGAGCCACAGCCACACCCTGCCTCTGCAGGAGACCCTCCAGCACTAGCAGGCAGGTCTGGTTCAGTCTCCTATGGGGTCACTTCTCCTTCACCTGGGTCCTGATGTGAACATTTCTTTGTGTGTGCCCTCCAAGGAGTGGAGTCTCTGTTTCCCCCAGTCCTGTTGAAGTCCTGCAATCAAATCCTGCTAGCCTTCAAAATCTGATTCTCTGGGAATTCCTCCTCCCAGCTGGACCCCCAGGTTGGGAAGCCTGAATGGGGCTCAGAACTGTCACCCCAGTGGGTGGACTTCTGTTGTATAATTGTTCTGCAGTTCGTGAGTCACCCACTTAGCGGTTATGGGATTTGATTTTAGCGTGATTGTACCCCTCTTACTGTCTCATTGTGGCTCCTCCTTTGTCTTTGGATGTGGGGTATCTTTTTCGGTGAGTTCCAGTGTCTTCCTGTCAATTATTATTCAGCAGTTAGTTATGATTCTGGTGCTCTCACAAGAGGGAGTGAGCTCACATCCTTCTACTCTGCCCCAAAACAACTTTTAATATAAATGTAAATGAAATAAATATTCAGGTTTGAGATTTCTTCTGCTTAGAAATTAACATGATAGTCTCACAGCATGTTTTCTGTGTGGACATTTGTTTTGGATTATGAATTACCTGTAGTAGTATAAGGTTGAGCGTTTTGAATATGAAGTATTTCAGAAGAGGCATCACTATCATAGCATAGTCGACATGACTAGGGACTGACCAATGGACTGTTTGGTGTTTTCTTTCTGTTTTCCACTGCAAAAAAACAAATATATATACTTTATGAGTAGAAATTATAATAAATGTTTAAAGAACAATTGCTAAAATTTTGTGATGGCTTACTCTGATCCAGCAACTGCCTCTGCAAAGGGTTTTACATATACTGATTCTCGCTAAACTACTAGTCTGAGTATTGCTTTGTCTCGATTGTGCATATGAGAGAACTGAGGTGCAAATTGATGAAGTTAACCTGCCTAACGTCTCAGAGCCAGTCATTGGAAGAACACAGATTTAAACCCAACTCTGGGCTCTTATTTTCTGCTCTGCAGGAGTGAAGATACGCCAAATAACTCTACCAAATACTTTCAGGAAATTTGAAGTTAAAGATCAATAGAAATTTCTCAGTAATTACGGTACGGCTACCCAAGCGTTTAAGCAAAAGAGAAAAAAAATAAAACAAACAGTGGTCTCTTTGCAGTACAGATGAAATCTTCATACTTTCGTGTATTGTCTTTTCTCAAGGAGATTATAATAGAGCTAAGGTTCAGGGATACTGGAGGAGGCAAACATGTGAAATAACTTGATGGTTGATAATAATACCAGGAGGCACCAAGGGGTTCAGGATAGCAGCTCTGTGCAAAAACAGATGAGGCTTGTAAAGAGGAATGGGCTGTGATGCAGAAAACATGTGAACCTCTGTTAAGTACGGTTTTTGAAAGTTTTCAACGTCCCTGTTACTAATAAAGACATATACACTTTGGGCTCCGTGGTTATTATTCTTTATGGTACAAGGCTGGAAAACGCTCACTTTCAATTCACACCATTTTAGAGAAAGATTTCTCCTATCTACAAACTGAGGGAAATTGTTGTGGCTAAAAGTCAGGTTCTTTTTTATAGCAGTCTGCTTATTTTAACATTTACTGATTTCTTACGGTTATGTTGGGAGAAGGTATTTTTCTCAGAACCTAGTCATGTATTAAAATAATATTATAGAATCCATGTTACTTTAGTTGTCACCTTAGGAAAGACTGATTCCCAGAGCAACCTAGCAGTGATTGGAGTTGAAGTTATTTCAGTTGATTTAAAGGCAGAGCGTAGAGAATATATTTAAAATTTCAATTTCTCCTTCCTCGGTTATGTCAATCAAGGAAAGCACAGTATAACCTTTTCCTTTCTTAAATATTTATACCTCACTTCTAAAGTATTCTAAGGAAGGGAGTAACTTATGTGCAAAGTTCAGCATCAGCAGTCTGAAAATACCCAGAAGTGCCTCAGTGTCTGCAAAGCATGGAGCCTTCCCCTATTCTGGGTGAATCAACAAAAATTACAATAGCAAAATTTTCAGAGCCAACTATGTACTAGATTTTGCTAGGAAATGGGGTAATTAAAAATATTCTTTAAGCTAGAGTCTTTAGCTTAAATTTTCAAAGAACCTACGATCCAAATATTACCAAGTTTATTGAAGTGTTTACAGGCACACATAACACCGCTTTTGTTGTTGTTACATGCTGTTATGTGATACTGAGTTCTGGTTCTCCTGTTGAAAATGGCATCTCTGGCTTCCCCTCTTCCTGCTGCCTCTTCATGACGTTGCTCTTCATGGACCAGAGCTGGATTCACTTCCTGGTTCTTGAGTCTCCTGCCAGTAACATTTAGTGTTAACCATTAAGCTTGAATCCAGACTTTTCTGTGAACTTCATTCTCAAATGTCTCTTATCCTCATAGACGTCACCTCCTGGAGACCTCATTGGCTTCCCAATACGAGTTTATCCAAAATAACCTCGAGTCTGCCTTACCAAATAAAATTCCACTCAATTCTGACAATATTTCCAACCTACTTTCAATGCTTTTAGCTCCTTTCTTCATCTTGTCTTTGATTTCTCCCTTAGCTGCTCCCTCAGTTAAAATCTGGGCTCTTCTTTGTAGCTGCTTTCTTCTCTACCATCCAGCAGACCACTTGGCAATCAAGTTGTCTTTATCTCAAAGTATCATTCCAGTCTCCTATCTGGTTTCTCTGGAGATAGGGAAGTATTTCCTTCTCACTTGAATCTGGAGGCAGGCAGTCCAGAGGGAGTGCAGTGGCTCTATGATATTGTCAATGCCTCAACCTCCCTCCATCTTCCTTCTCCACCACCCTTAGAGCATGGTTTTCATCTTCCAGGTAGCAAGATGGTGGCTTCAGCTCCAACCTCCAAGATGGTGGTTTCCAGAGAGAAAGAAGAAGGAAGGGGTTGGGGGTAAATGGCAGTATACGTTGGCAGAGTCAGCCCCTTCAAAGACCTATCTTGGAGACCTCACTCTACAACTTTCCTTTACTTAACATTGGTCACCCTAGTCTTCAAGGGAAAGAACAAAGGAGTTTTTATTTAGGTAAATTGTCACTATCACAATTCAGGTTTCTGTCAGTGTGGAGAAAGGGGGACTAGATACTGAGCAGGTGTCTGGCTTTAATTTTAGCAAAGATAAGTTGTTCATTCATTCACTTCAAAACTTTCATTCCCAAATTCCTAATTTGTAAAAAATTGGGAGTTTAGGATTAAAATATACACATTACTATATATAAAATAGATAACCAACAAGGGCCTACTGTATAGCACAGGGAACTATACTCAATATCTTGTAATAACCTGTAATGGAAAAGAATATATATATATATATATGTATGTGTGTATGTGTGTGTAACTGAATCACTTTGCTGTACACCTGATGCTAATAGAACATTGTAATTCAACTACATTTCAATAAATTGTTTTAAAAAACACAAAAATTTTAATTTATTTATTAATTTTTTTGCAGTACGAGGGCCTTTCACTGTTGTGACCTCACTGTTGTGGCCTCTCCCGTTGCGGAGCACAGGCTCCGGACGCGCAGGCTCAGCGGCCATGGCTCACAGGCCCAGCCGCTCCGCGGCATGTGGGATCTTCCCGGACCGGGGCACGAACCCGTGTCCCCTGCATCGGCAGGCGGACTCTCAACCACAGCGCCACCAGGGAAGCCCAGGAATATTATTAATGTTTGTGTTTTCTTACTATAATTGCTAGGTTTGTGGAGATCTTGTAAAAGAAATCTCAGTCTACTGGGATGTGATTTTTAAAATGTACAGGTTATAAGAATGGGTTTATATATCACAGATATGCTCTGAATCCAGGCTGCGTCATTTAATAGTTCTATGGTCTATGAGTCTCATTTTTGTCATCATTTAGGGTGAATAATACCTATTATAAACATGGCTTTAAGATTTATAAGAAATCATGAATGTATGTAAAGCTCAAAAGTAGGAAACACTATTTTTCACAAATATCTGCCAATTATCTCTGAAGAAGGAATATGTCTCCCCAACCTGAAGACATCAGACTTAGCCACGTGTCTTGACTTGCTTTGGCCAATGTAAGTGAGTGGAATGTGTTTCATTTGTAGGAAGAAGCCTTAAGGACCAGCATATGGTTTCTCCATGTACCAGAAGAAAGGACAACGCTCTGCTTAGAATCTGCTTCATCATCTTAGGTCCTGGGTGAAGACAATGTGTAGCAGGACCACAGCTGACTTAGAATGAGAATGTACACTTGGTGTGAGCAAAAATTAAAGTGCTGATGATTTTACAAAACAAAAAAAGTGGACTAGAATAGTAAATAATAGAAAACCTTCAGCTGCATGGTGCTAAGGGTGAGTATTATTCTGTGATGCTTTTGTTTGCATTTCAGTTATGTGTGTGTATGTGTTTGTACCCAGATGTAATTTAAAAAATGTATTTCTTTACTGTGTCAATTAAAAACAGCTTTGAAAAACAACGTGGGGTTTTAGAAGTCAAGAGGAATTGTTTCTATTTATAATGCTACTTTAGAAAACAAAGTGTGATTAATTCAAATAATACAAGGTATAAAAGAGTCCATGGATTTCAGGCAAAGCTGTATTTTTTTTTAAAGCTGTATTTTTTTAAACTATATTTTTTAAATCAATTAGGTCATTGCCTCAATAATTCAGTTTTAACTCCGTTTATTACAAATGGAGTTTTCCACCCCTCAAAATGCCATAAACTATGTGCAGTTGATCCCTTGGTCTCAATTATCACTTACAGTTCTGGGGGGGGTCATGCTGTAGGGAGCAGAGATGCTGCACCTCCATGTTCTTCCTTCAGTGGAAGTGTTCCAGGATATCCTGGATGACCTTCTGCTCAGGCCATGCAGAAGGGGTGTCTGTATGGAAATTGGAAGGTTGTAACTGACTTGTGAAGTCCTTTCTATCTCTCGGGTCCTAGGATTCTGTAGGTGTGTAAGCTTCTGGCGTTCAGCCGCAGGCACGGGAAGGCCCATACTCTCATTGACCTGTTCCTGCTACTTCACATTATTGACATTGACTCGTAGTTGGGTTTCACATCTTGATGGCACGCTATTTTCAGCTGCTTGGCAGAAAACACCAATCCCTGTGCATCCATTTTCCACTTCTTAGTTATTTAGGACATTACTAAATTGTATGAAGCTCAGGGGACAGAATTTAAGGAAAGCATTCTGTATGAGGCTGACACTGCAGAAATACTAAGTGACTGAGAATCACAAGAGAGTGGCCACTGATCTGGACCAAACAATGACCAAACCCCACTCCCTTTGCACGACATGCCGTGCATGGTGCTGGAGGGCATCTCACCGAAGGGCGACATTTCACGGGGCTAAGTTGTAGGTCTCCATGTCGATAACCTAAGTCATCTCTGTGACCCAGTTTCCTCTCTACCAAGCAGGTCTGACCACCTGCATCTGGAAATATAAGCAAAACACTATGCTACTCTTAGAGAAAAACACTGGGGCAGACCTAGCTGGGAAGTATGCTATTATTTACATAAGCATTTCCATTGCGAATCTAGTATTATTACAGCGCCTATCACACAAGGAAAGGTGTAGTTCTGAAACCTTGTACAACCCCCTGTGTCCTTGTCTTTTGAAGTAAAATGCTGACTCAATAGTTAATGACTGGGGACAGTGAAGATGTAGAAACATCTGCCACGTAGCAGAATCACCAAACTCACAGTTCCCTGAAAGATATCGATAAAGGCCTGATGTAGATTCCTACGTTGGTTTTACAGGAAACAGACCCCCACCAGATGAAAACTACTGACCACAAGAACACAGACCCTAGACTGGTTGAAACCAGAAGGTTGATGATGCTTGAAACTTCACCTTGAGGCCAACCAATCTGAGAATTGTCAACGAGCTGCACAAGCCCTGCTCCTTGAACACTATAAAGCTCCTCACTACCCCTCCAGGGTGGGTCACACGGTCTTGAGGGCATTAGCCCACTGTGGCCTCCTTTGCCTAGCAAAGCAGTAAAGGCTGCTCTTTTCTACTTCACCCAAACTCTGTCTCTGTGTTTCTATTAGGCACCAGTGAACACAGTTTGAGTTTCTGCAACAGAATTTTGGGGGCTTGGCCAGGAGGACTCATGGGCAGGCATCCCCGCCTCGCCCCTCAGCTTGATCAGACACTCCAAGGTTCCTCTCTACGCCAGCCTCTTTTGGGAGAGTGGAGGGTTGGAAGACTCCTCTGGAGGCCAGATTGCCAGGGATCCCCTGCCGTAGGGCTGTGCCCTGATCATACCCAGAGTGCCTTCTCGGTAGTTAGAGCTCTGGGGTGGGGATGAAGGAGAGGATAGAGGCTGCCCTAACAGCTGCCAAGGCCCCCTTTTCCTTGAGGGCACTGTCCTCTCCTTCTGCCTGCAATGATCTGGACTTCCTGCTCTGAGAAAATATCTCGGGGAAGGAGAAAGTTAGCATTTGGGACATCAAGACACCACTGCCAGCACTTCAGTAAGTCTCCCGGTGTGCATTCTGAGGGCCCTCAACCTTGTCTATTTAGGGAAACTTCTGTTTCCCTGCTGGGGATTTTTTAGATCCCATTTGTAAGGTGCCACTTGGACTAAGGCCATGAGCTTAGCGGGACTTGGAAGTCAATTGAGCATTGGGTTGTTTGGGTGTTTTGTTTGCTTGTTTTGGTTTGGGTTTTTTGGTTTTTGGTTTTTGTTTGTGGCTTCCATTTGGCTAGCAAGGATTTGGTTTGCCTTTGGTTTTGCCTGAAAGTGTTTAATCTGACTCAACATGGGAAGTCCTTCTTCTCTGACTCCATTTGACAGCCCCCTAGGGAAAATTTTGGCAGACTGGTCAACCTATAATTATAAACCTATAAATAAGAAAAAATAATTTAACACCGTGTGGTCACAGTATTCTTTAGACTCTGGAGAAAATTTGTTGAGATGAAACTCTTTTGGAATTCCAAAACGGGTCCTTTTTTCATGTGCAGTCAGAGAATAAGATACTTTTTTTTTTCATAACAGTGACCCTGAGAGAACAAGATATTCTTAGGAGAAAACTTGAAATTAACTCTTATCATGTCCTTGAAGTACAAACACAGCCCATTTTGTCTGGGACCTCAGCCTCGGGTTAATTAGTAGAGCTTCAAGCCAAGAGGAAAAAAAAGGAGGGAAGAAAAAGAAGCCTTTTAAAATCAAATGTGTAAATTTGACTATTCTGACTGTTTAATTAAAAGTTTAATTGCAATGCCTGCTTCATGAAATATAAAAAGATGAAACAATGATACCTCTGTCTGGATATATGTATGTCTCCATATGCGTCTTTGTCTTTGAATACTCTATTTGATTGGCTTAAAGAAACGTAAGTGCTTACAAAGGAAACAAATCTAAATTTACCTACCTCTGCTTCTTGCAAGAGGGAAACTAAAGATGTTTGCATTTATTAGACACATGTCTCGTACCACTTAGAGAAAAGAGATTGTGCTTTGGGAAAATGCATGTTTATAGGATATGTTCTAAAGTTTGCTAATCAGAGAATGCCAATATGACAAACAGTTCACAACTGTTTTCTTCTTGGTTCTCATTAGAGATTAAGGTTTTTTTTAAAAGGTTAAAAATTATAATACATAATTAAAGCTACTAAAATGATAAGGGAAACGTTTCAGTGTGTAAAGCATGTAGGAAATGTATTGCCAGTGAGAGAAGATACAAAGAATAGAGATATTTTTACAGAGGAAAAGAATGATGATAATAATTTTGCCCTACAGCAGGATGTTTCTGGATGCGAAAAATATGGGACATATTAATATGAATCCGGAAAGTGATAAAAGGGTTGTGAAAAATGTATTTTGAAAAAAGAATTTTGTATGTTCTTAGGACTTCCCCTCATTGTCAGACTTCTGCCATCCTGATGCCATTGTAGCATGCAAACGGTCTACTCCTAAGTCAGGGAATTTAAAATGAATAAACAATAGCTGTAAATTAGATAGTCAGGACTATGGGAAATCTAAAATGGTTGCTTGGCTTTTCCTGGCTCCTAGATAAACCTCATTTTTGTATTTGATGGGTTAAATTCTTCCCTGGCTGCAGGGCTGATGCCTTGACAAGGAAAGGGAAAGGTTAGAAAATGTGTTTCTCACTTGGAGTATAGTTTCTACAGTCTCCAGTGATTAAGACACCCAGTTCACTGGACAAATCATGCTAGCATTAACAAAACTTTCACAAACTTCTTGAAATTATCACTATCATCCTCAACCATCAGGCAAGGACAACAAAACTAATGGAAAAACTGAACTCAAACAGAACAAAGATTAATTATATGGGATTAAATGAACTGCTAAATATAATTATAATTTTATGACTTGTCTGACATACTACTGGCTTCTAATCTTTGTTTTTCAGATATAGAAAGGCCCTTTTCCTCAAGCTACTTATGATTTACAACAGTTTGCTAATTTATACCTGTGGATAAAATTATAATATTTTTCTTTCCTCTCCATCTGGTTCCTCCAAAAATTGGAGACCCTTGGGTTCTGAGCAACCTTATCAGGTGAATGGAAAAGAATATCTCTTGGCATGTGCAGAAAACTAGATATTTTGGGGACCTGGAAAAGAGACAAATTTACCCACTCTGTAGATATCACAGGCAGAATCTGAAGACAAGCCATTGGCATGAGTTTCCTGGCCTTGAAATGCCTTTTAAAAGTTCTGAGATTCCTAATGAAAAGTTCCAGTGCAGCCAGTTTGAAAAAGCCTATATGAACAATTAATCAGGCCATGCTTAATGAAACCAAACTTATTTTGAACAGATTAGTCTTACTTTAGCTAGATTTAGTAGAAATGAAGGTAAAGAGAAAAATTATGTTTCAATAGTATACCTTTGTGGGTATTGAAGTTTTGTATTTACTGAGGTTTTGTATTCATCATCTATGTCCAAGATGGCTCCTTGTTGCTATGTTATATTATTATAAAGTTTAATTGAATTAGTAAAAGAATATTCTAAGCTTGTTTCTAAAGCCAGTCACAGTAATCTATCTTTGGATGAAGATCAGATGCCCTGTGACCTGCAACTAGAAGATTCTGTACTCTGGAAAAGACATCATTTAATGAACTGTCTCAAAAGTAAATAAAAGGACTCATTAGGTACTCGTAACTAGCACACATGCAACAAAACTGAAGGGAATTGACTCTTAAATTCATATTTCCCATTTAAGAAGGGCCTTTGCATTGGACTGTCTATAGAAGAGACTGTTGACCCCAAATGATACCCATACCAGGATGAAAGACAACAAGAGTGGAAGACAGCTGACACAAAAATATAGACCAGGCCTGTAAGAACCACCCAACTAATTCAATTGCACTGTTTACCAAATGTTTGTCTTCCTGTCAAAATGGAAAGTTATTGTTTTACTTCTAACCATATGTTTGACCCCAATGTTCAGGAGGAAAAGAAAATTCTCTAGTGAAGTTGTCACAGAATATAACTATCCATGACATGTATCAGTGCTTGTTTTAAGTGAATTGCTAAAAGCACACGTACCATGCTTGTGTGACAATCGGGTGTAAGTGATAAAATGTATAGCCTACAAAGCATTTCCCCGTTCTCATACCTCTGAGCCTGTTCATGATATCTGATTCGTTTTCCTGCAAAATGGAGAACTAGGTAAAAGAAAGAGGCCTAGCTTTGAGGGACATAAATGGACCTAAAGCAGGCTACTGGGCCACGCTGGCAACGTTGGAGAAATGTATTGATTATCAGTGCCGTTTATGGAAAGATTTGTAATTGAAAGGCGGAAATAATGGAAGAAATTTTCACATATTGAGGTATGGGGAAATCATTCTGGCTATACATGATTGAATTTGAATTTTAGGCTAACGAAAGCTGCCCGTTTGTGGCCTATTAAACATGCACTGTACATCTGCTTTAGCCGTTAAAAAAATTACATTAAAAATCAAAATGAAATAACTGTCATTCACACATCCAAAATGGAACTAGGTGGCCATTATGGATGTGCGTTCAGACACGTTCTTATATTACTGAAAACGTGAGTTCTCTAAACTTTATCAGACTCAAGGGCACCATCAGCCCTTTTCAAAACAGTATCTACCAGCAACAGCCAACTGCAACCTTATGGTCTCAAGGTCTTCTTGTAACTATGAAACCTTTCGCCTACTTTAAAAAATAGTAATAGCAAATGAGACAGCTCAAGCTATAGCCTCCCTGCAAAAGGCTACTTGGTTAATAAATACATGTAAAAAGGAAACACTACAAAACTTATTTTCCTGGTTGCCATCTAAGATAGGAGAACTCTTGAAAAATACTACAAAGTTGTATTTTAACCATTATCTTCATAGTAATATCATATGATACTGCTTATATGTGGAATCTAAAAAAAGGGTACAAATGAACTTATCTACAAAACAGAAATAAGGTTACAGACGTAGAAAACAAACTTATGGTTACCAGGGGGTAAGGAGGGGAGGGATAAATTGGGAGATTGAGGTTGACATGTACACACTACTATATATAAAATAGATAACTAATAAGGACCTACTGTATAGCACAGGGAACTCTACTCAATACTCTGTAATGGCCTATATGTTCTTCTTTCACCGTTGCTCTTGGATTTCTCTTTTCATTGAAGATAGGATTTTTCATTTCTCATAATGCTCATCGTATCTTCCTCAGTGGAAGCACTCAAATTTTCTTTCTTTAGAACTTGTTTCACAAATTTTCTATGCCTCAGCTTTCCTACTACAAATGAGCAAGATTAACGACATGTCTGAATGAAGCAGCTTGCTGGAAGAGAATGAGTATACTTTAGGAGCAGATCAAGCTTCTGGTTCTCAGTTTTCCCAGAGCTAACTCCCCAGCTTGGGGAGCCTCTAATGGCCTGAGCCTCTCCTCTGCTAATTGAGAGGGTGAGACTAAGGGATATCTCAGATCCTTAAATAAATGTAATTTTAGTTTATACTATGGAACTCTTTCATTTTACCTGTCAGTCTTAAATTCTTTCTTGCAGCCTATTCTGTTGTGTCCTCTCTAACATGGGCTAGGCTGCTCGGACTTCCTTGGTCGTTTTGCAACAGAGTTTTCAGTTTACTTGGTCAACTTCATTGTTGAATTACATTAATTAAGGAAGTTCCAACATTCAGTGATGTTTAACCATAAATTAAAAAATATATATAAAGATCAATGAAACAGCCAAATTTTAGTTTATTAATTAAAGAAAATACAACTAACATTAAATATGACCATAAATATGATTAATTGTCAGAAGGACAGTACTTTCTAAGAACACACATTTTTCACTAACTTTTTTTTTGTCCCCTCTTTCGACCTGGACTGGGAACAAGCACCATATACCTTACACCTTTCTTAATCTATTGGGTGAATTATTCTTCTGGGATATTCACCTCATCTAAGGTCTCTGGTGGATAAAAAAATCGTATCTTCAGTCTGCAGAGGGATATGTGAGTTTCAGGGTAGTGGGTAGAGAGAAAAAGGAGTCACAGCTGTGTCAACTCCTCATTGCTTTGAATTAGAATGTATTTCCCTGTAGGTTCTCCTTTAGAGTCTTTTAAGTGTGCCAGTACGAAGTGGGCAGATTAGAGAATAACCCCAAGCTTAGCTTAGGAAAGGCTGGTGTGGCCTTTGTCTTAAAAGTAGAGGCGTTTTAATAATCACCATGCAGAACTTCTCATCATATGTTCTTCTGAGAGAGCACACAGACTGGGTCAATGGAGGCATTTGGCACCTTGTATGTGACGAAATCTCAGAGGTTCAGTTTACGTCACTATACCAGATGTCATGTCTCATCCCATTACTTATTTGAGGATTTTCTCTACCATCTTTACTTCAAAACTTTCAACATATGTCACTGAATATTGTTCAGAATTATTTGATCCTTAGATGGTAATATCTGTTTAATTGTTTTGTTTATGTTACTTTGAAGTCTTCGTAATATCAGAAGTAGCTTAACTTTTGTTTTGTTTTTAAACCACTAGAATAGTTTATACAATTTTTGTCCTTTTCAATTAGTGAGTATGGGTCTGTCACCATTGTCTGAGTAGTATCCTATTGTAGCTGCCTCTGAACTTCCTGAACTCTGGCCAGCCAGTTATACTTTCTGATTACTGAAGATAATTTCCTTTTGTTTGTAATAATGCTTCTATAATTGCAGTTATAAATGAAAGGGCAGAACAAATCCCTTCTCAACTGGAAAGTCACAGATTTCATTATCTTCTGCTCAATCAAATTCAATTTTACTTCCAATGCTTTTCACACCCTAGGTCACACAAATGAGGCTGCATGGTTCTGTGTCTTATTTTTACTCTCTCTGTTTTGATCTCTCTTACCTAACACAGTTGTTGTTTTCCAGGAAATTCCTCCTTCTTTGGAAGCAAGAAGCAAAGCTCGTGATAGACATGGTCATATGTCTAAAGGCAGACCAAATGATTGTTGGAATGCCAAACCTAAATGGTTCAATAGCTTGCAAAGAAATGTTGTTTTCTGCCCAGGCTAAGAGAACAAGTTTTGATCAAGTCATACTCCCTTAAGTCCTATCCTCTAACGTGATTACCTCAGAGAGAAGTGTCCTGGATTAGAACATTAATTACTGAATGAAATTCCAAGAAATAGTTGTGGAGGAAGAAGTTAGAAAATATTATGGTTTCTTTAGCTGTTCTATTAAATGTCTCTATGACAAATTTTCTCATGCTATGAAAAAAAATCATTGACATACTCTAAAGAGAACAGTGTAACAAACCAACGATTATAAAAAGGTTTGACAATGTTAAACTAGCTATTTTTATGGAAAGAAACCATACCAACCCTCAAAATTTAAAACATCCTCCATTATAATTCAAAAACTGCAGATCCCATATTTCTGATGGTAATATGGGATGTTTAGGTTGACAGATCTCTCCACTGAGTTTCCCATGAAGAGTTTGTTGTCTTCAAGCAGACAAAAACATATTTCAGGGTCTTCATATCCTGGATTCCAGAAGCCCTTCTAGCAGTCCAAATGTTTGAAGCCAGAAATAACAATGAGCTCGTCTAAGGGAAAAAGAAAACTTCCTAAAAATATCCTCTAATCTCCATGATTTAACTACTTTCGTCAACAATGAATTTCTTCATACATTTCTAATTATAGCTTCCAAAAGACTTTCTTACTTAAACTCTTTATAAATGTAAACAGTTATAAATATAGAAAAAGAAAAAAGAGAGCCAACAAACATTTATTGAGGGCTTATTATATTATCAGTTTTCCAGTAGGTACACACAGGAGTATTTATATGAAATATTTATCTGAAATTGGGGTATAGTATGTAAATGGAGAATTAAGTCATAAGTGGTTTTCTAAAAACAATTTCCTCCTCTGAACCACTGTAATATTTTATGAGTATCTCCCTTTAGATTTCAACAAATATTTCAGCCTCCTAATGACAAAGAATTACTTCTTCATCAATTTAGTAGATTTTTAAAGATATTATTGAGCACCACTTACATATATATTAGTACTGTTGCTGAAACTTGGCTTCTGTTCACCAGCGTCAAATTGAAATGCAGAGACAGAGTTTTGGGTGGAGTAGAAAAGAGTAGCTTTATTTCTTTGCCAGGCAAAGGGGCCCCAAACGGGCCAATGCCCTCAAAACTGTGTCCTTCCCTGGAGGGGGTAGTGAGGAGTCTTTATAGTGTTCAAGGAGCAGGGCATGATCAGCTCGTGGACATCCTTCTGATTGGTTGGTGGTGAGGTAATGGGGAGTCATCATCACCAACCTTCTGGTTCCAACCGGTCTGGGGTCTCTGTGCTTGTGGGCAGCATGCAGTTAATTTCTTCCACCTGGTGAGGGTTTCAGTATCTGCAAAACAGCTCAAAGAACATGACTCAGAATATTACCTAGAGTCCTTGAGGAAGAACTACATGTCCTTGACTTTGTTTAATGGCTAAAGTATTATTATTTTGTCTTGCTTGACTGTTTTCCTTTCTTTCTGCTTTTTCTCACTTCTCTGATTAAATTTATTCTTTGGCTAAAGTTTTTCTACAGACAAAAGGCAGGTGGACATGGGTGGAGGTCTATTCTGAGATGGCCTCATGGGGTTCTGCTCGGTTACAGGAACATATGAAAAAGCAAAGGGGGCCAGATAAGAATGTGACATGCTCTATGTCTGGAATCTTACTGGGAATTCAAACACGTGCTTAAAATCCACGAGTAAAAAAAAGATACATCGTTTAACATAGTTGTAAAGGTATGATGCTGAAGGATTAATTAGTGCTATTAATTAGTTAGTAAAGAGTCCAGGCGAGCCTCCTTGTTGAGCTCTTGAGAGCTTTCATGGGTAGGACTTGTGGCAGAGGACGGTAGCATATCAGCCCCCCGTGTGGTAATTGTAGGTTTTCAATCAGAAAAGGGACTTGATACATACAATCTACTATGAACAGAAATGCGCTCGGGGGCTAAAAGTTAAACCAGTTATGTTCAACCGTACTGAATCTCATACCATGGGGGAATCAGAAAGCAAAATATTTAGAGATATAGATATTTCTCACTTAGTGACTATCTAAGACAAAGTAGTAAAGCAACAATGTGTTGATACTGAATACATTTTCCATTGATTCATGTGTCTCTGATTATTAGCTTTAGAATCAAGAAATTGATTTGGGTGTTAATTTTTTTTAATGGGAAGAAAGCTTTCAGTGGATTGACTTACAGCCCTTTTTTCCTCCTTTTTTACACCATTTATAACATTTTTACTTTTTGTATAAAATTATTAATCTATGTACCTGTAACTCCTTAAACTTTACTTAAAAACAATCTTTTTCAAGAGTATTTGTAAGGAAGTTTTTATTCCCTTACAAACATATGCTGTTGAATACCTGCTTCAAATCTCTTATTTCTCCAGGATTAGCTTCTATCAGTTTTTTCTGGGCCCTGAGTCTGCTGGTCTCTGCACACACTAATGGGCTTCTGTTTCCGTCTCTGTATTCTTCAGAGACTGTTGTAGTAGGAAAGTCTAGTCTTTTAAGTGGCAAGATTTCTTCTTTTTTTTTTTTTTCCCCTGGGGAAAATATTTTAATTCCACAAATACAAAACTTTTTGACTACAGTGTAAACTATAACATACAACCAAATCCATAGGATTAGGTGGACTTGGTGGGTATAAATGGTTTAAAACCTCAATAATAACCTGGTCATTACGATAGTTCTTCAGGTGATATTTCATTACCTTTAAGTCAACAGGTAGCGATAATAATAAAAGTGACTGATGGTTTTGTGAGTGAAAAGTGAAGGGTGAGTGAAGAATTTTGGAAAGTTGCGGTTGACAGAGATCAAGTGATCCTAAAACTCTCTCTCTCTATGTATATATATGTATAATAATGTATATATGTATTTATATGTATAATAATATATATGTATAATAAGCTACTTCCAGTGTCTTTTGTGCTGCTGTCTCTAGCTCTCACAAATTAATAAGTATTTAAAACTGATGTTCATATTTCACAGTGTGTTTGTGTTTGTATAACAGAAGCCAACACATACTAAAGAAATATTTCACTAGAATGTGCAGACAAAGGAGACAAAGGTGAACTGAAGTTTGCAGAACAAGCTTCTCAGCGATCTCTTCTGATTGTAAACAAAGGATTTCTTCTTATTAGGACTCCAGATGAACATAGATTTTCCTAATGAGTAAAAACTTGCCATAATTTCAATGTGAACAACAGCATCAGGATGTAAGTTCTGAACATCAGGAAACACATCTAGTTTGCTTACCACTGTACCGCCAGTGCCTAGAACAGGGTTCAAGTTAGAGTCGGTGCTCAATTAATATTTGTTGACTGTTTAACAAGTAAGTCAAATGTCTCCATGACTGAATAAACCTAGGAGTGATATTGTCTAAGTCGTCCCCCCCCAGAATCAGATAAATCGCACCCAATATGGGTTTGGTTCTCACATATATTTGATGTTCATGAACAAATATATATGAGTGATAGAAAGAAGGACACAGTGAGACAATATGAAATAACCCTTGTTTCACGTTGCCAAAATTTTAATGTAGAAGAAAGCCAATGGAGACAAAGATAAAAAACAGGGCAGATCAAGAAAGTGATGGGAGAAGTTTTGAATAGAGTGTTTAAGAAAGATTCTAGGAGACATTGAACCTAAAAAAAAAAAAAAAAACTTCTATTAAGTGAAAAAGCAAATAGGTGAAAACCTGGGGAGATTACAGATAGACAGAGGGATCAGTAGAGGCAAAGCACCTGAGGAATAAGCTTGGCAAGTCTAAAGAACAACACATATACTATATGGTTGGAATGAACTGAACCAAAAGGGAAGTGATAGCAGATGACTTCAGAAAGCAAGCCAGAGTGAGATCATATAGCACCTTTTGATTTTTTGAACGTAGAAATGATGCACTACCATTTTTTTTTATATGGGAGAACATGGTAGCTGATGGAGACAAAAAGAGTGGTAAGGGATGGGTGAGATACGGGCAAGATATTTGAAGCCCAATTATAAGCAAGAAGGTGAGCCCTGTATCTGGATTCGAGGAGAAGACAAAGTGAGGCTCCATAAACTCAGCGTTAGAATGGAGTGTGGTTTGGAATTTAGCAGGTTTGGAATTTAATCCACTTCAAGCACTTATAGGTCTACTGGTAGTAAAAAAGAAGCAGATATCTGTAGCTCTGTGTTTTAAATCCTTTGAACTTAAATTCTTTGATGTGTATTACAACAATTTCTCTACTATAACCAGTGTCCACACTCAATGTTGAATCGTCTAGGACTGCAGTAGTCGGAAATGAAAAGGAAAATTGCTCTCCCAATACTGAAAATGGGTACTGCTGTCAGGAGATAGGCATATAAATGGTTCATCTGGTAACTTTGTTGCTGCTCTAAACTTTCAGTTAGGTTTTGTACCAGTTTACAATTGGCATCACCACTGTAACAGGAGCTGCCTAGGTAGATTAGTGAGCTGCCTGGAGAGTTGATTCTCAGGGACCTCCTTAATCTTATTTTTCTCACTCAATCTATACAGACCTCTTCTACAATGCAATTAAAATCATTAAATAACACATAGCAGGAAAAATAAAGGGGCACACACGGCACATGAAGATTTTCAACAAAAAGCAGCATTGGTATCAAGTGTTTGGCTTCTTTCCCAGTTCAGTAATGATTAGTGAAGTCGTGTGTAGAGAATATTTGCAGTGTGCAAAATTTCTGAAGCTGTTGCTAGATCAAAAGTGAATGCAAACAATGTATGGTTTACAAAGCTTTAATTAGTTCAACCAGAAGGATGACTATTTGCATTGATATGGCAGGACTTCTGGACAGATACTTTTAAATTGTGATAGGCCCATCCTGTTACATCATTAACTAAATTTTCTTAGTCTATAAAAGTTAGAAAAATGGGAGCTTAAAGTTAGAGTTGCAGCATTCAATCATTCAATTATGCAATCATTGAGCACCTTCTTTATACAAAATCCCTTTCCTAGTTAATGTGTGGACAATTTACATGTTGATTTTGGATAAAGTGGTATTTCCTATTAATATATCACAGTTGATCTCAGGGGTGACATAGCCCTGAGTCAATACTGCTAACATTCAAAGATATTCTTATGCAATATATTTAAGTTGACATATTACCTTCAAATAATCCCCCATTCTAATCAACCCCTGCCATCATAAAAGGGATTGAAGACCACTTTAGAAAGATCTTTTCTAAGGCAGACATATACGAAGCACATATAAGTGACACAGAATAAGATTTTGATTAATGAAAATACATATTAAAATATAGAATTAGTATGTAACTCCACAAATTAATTTGAAGTTTAATACAATTATGAACAAAATTCTAATGGGAATTTTAAATTAAAATTGACAAGTTATTTCAATTGCTTGTATAAAAGAATAAATGAACAAGAAAAGCCTCCCAAAATGTTTAGGAACAAAAATAATCAGTGAGGTCATGCCTTCCCAAGGTCTAAGTATAATTAATATGTTATGTTTATAAGATGCAGTTAACAGGTCATTGCAACAGAATAGATAGGAGGAAAACATAATCCTTGTACTGCAATAAATTAAAATTGAATAAATTTATATCACAAAGCAACTGATTTGTCTAGTTGCTTCTTTACTAAGAAGCAACTAGACAAATCGTAATTAACTTATTACAAAAATGTGATTAAATATTTACTCCCATAACTCACCAAAATAAATTTCAAATTGTTTTATATAAATATGTAAAAATAGACTCATTAAGAAATATACAAATATATGTGAAAATACATCTGCTATCAGGATAGGAAAAGATAACATAAGCACAACTGCTATGGAGTAAATTCTGTGCTAATTAATCTAAAAATTCAGTGCAATTCAATTCAATTGACTGGAAGAAGCGTTGTTTGTTTTTTTTTTCTTTCCTGAAAACTTGACAAAATGATCCAAAATGTGTATGGGAAAATAAAGACCTCTGAAGATCTACAACAATTTTGAAAATGAGGAGCTAAGAGCTGGAAAAAGATTCATGCCCTTCTAGACATTATAAAGCAAAAATGATTAAAACAGTGTTGTATTAACAAATGTGCTGACAAATAGACCTGCATAACAAAATAGAAAAATCAGAAAAGTATAGAATGGCATCACAAATCAGTACAGAAAATAATTGACTATGTAACTGATGGTGTAAAGAAAATTAGCTCTGATCCAAAGAAAGATAAAATTGAATTTCTATCTTACACAATATATGTAAAAATAAACTTTAAATGTATTAAAATTCTAAATATGAAAGTAATAGTATTAGAAAAACAAAATGTAAGAAAATATCTTTGTGACCTTTGGGTAGGGGAGGACTTCTTAAGAACCCCAAAGCGTAAGATATAATGGTACATGTCTTACATTTGGTGGATTTTACTGAATCAATTTAAAGTTGTCTCTTCCATGAATAACACTACACACAACATGGACAAAGGCGTGACACGAGAAAAGATATTTGCAATGTCAAAAAAATAAGAAAGAATCTGCATCTAGATTTTATAGGAGTTTCTGTAAACCAGCAAGAAAATTAAGAAGCTCAGTGGAAAAATCAGCCTAAGGATGAAAATAGAGAGTTCATAGAATAGACATGCTCCCTTCAGCTAAGAAGAGTAGGAAAGAAAAATGCTTAACTTCACTAATAAGTAGAGATATACAAATCAAATAATGAAACACTGTTTGATACCAAACAGTGTGAAAAAAACTGGAAAGTCACATGATATAAAATGCTGGTGAAGTTGTGGAAGAAACAGAGAAGATGTACTGTAGTGGTGTAATATACCTGATGTTTAGATAATCCACTCCTGGGTAATACAGCCTAAAGAAAACCTACATAGATTCATGAGGAGATGTAAAATTATGCTCATCACGATGTTTTGTGTGTGTGTTTGTTTGTGGTAGCAAGATGTTGGAAACAATCTATCCACTAGGAATGTAGATTAAAAAAAGAGTGGCTGCCCTTCTAGGGTTCTCTCCAGAAGCAGACATTGAGACAAGAACTGAGGAAACCAAAAGGGAAGTGGAGAGGTAAAATAAGGAAAAGGAAGTGAGGTCGGAGATAGATTGGCCCCTGGGCTGGACAGCTGGTGTTTGTCAAGTGGAGTAAAATTGTAGCTTTGTTCTCACCCAGACACTCCAAGGACAAAGCTGGTGGCAGAAGCTGAGCTCTGCTGAAGTAAAGAGATAAGATGACCACTCCTGAGGCCAAGGAACACTTCCCTGTCTGCACATGCGCAGGAAGTTTCTTTGGGGGTCAAAAAGGGAGGGGGCACCACCCCATAATAAGTGTGGACATGCACCCACAGGCCTCTGCGGTGGGATCCATCTTGGCAAAATGTTGCTCGCCCATCTTAGGGAAGGAGGGTCCTAGGACTGGTCAGGTGTGAAAAAAGAAACAAGATAATTGGCCAAAGGTAAACAAAGACTCAGAAGGACTGTCCTATATAAGTGATTCAAATCACCACTTTACTGGGCTCCTCCTTAGAGAGGATGCCTAGCTTCTGACTTAAATAAACTTAAATAAACAAACTGCTTCTCTGTGCACTCTCCCACTTATTATGCTGTGTCTTTGATAATAAACTTTGTACCTGTTTTTAAAATTTTTGCCTCCTTGAAACATTCTTCCTTTCAAATGGGGGTAAAAGCCAGGGGAATTTGGCTTCTAGCTTCTAGCTCCTGGTGGTCTAGTGGCTAGGATTCCTGGTTTTCATCCAGGCTACCCAGGTTCAATTCCTGGGCAGGAGACTAAGATCTCTCCTCAAGACTGCTCACAGCTGCCTTTCTGGCATCAGAAGCAGCCAGTAAGAGATTGTTTCAGAGCCAGTTACTACAGTGGGCAACTGAAGCTTAATCCCACAGATAGGCTCTGGAAAACTGTGCAGAATACACACCTCAGAAGAATCTCAGCCAAGAGTCAGGGAGATTATGTATTTATCCACTCAGTGCTGCCCAGTGGGTGTTAATTTCCAGGCACTCTGGACTGAAATGAACTTCAGCAGAGTGAATTCCTGTAGCCCAAGGGCAAACCACTGGTGAAGCTGCAAGTGCTGGCCAGCTGAAATCTGCCTGGTAAACACAAAAAATGTAACACCTTGTGAGGGCATAGGCAGAACACCAACAGCATCTGCTGCAGTGATCATTGCATGTGATTTATACTACACTGCAATTATCTATACCTGCACACGGTGATGTGGGTAGATTTCAAAATCATTTGAATTAAAATTAAGAAAAATAATGAATATTAAAATAAAAACAGACACATAAAATACTGTATGTTTTCTAACTACACATATATCAAACATATCTTAATGAAGAAAAAAAGCTGTCTTATACAGGTTGATGATGACATCATGTCTTAAACTGAGGGGTATAATCAACATATTTCTGAAGTCCTGAAAAAACAAAATTCTCTGTAAGAGGGAGGGGATATGGGGATATATGCATACATATAACTGATTCACTTTGTTATATAGCAGAAACTAATACAACATTGTAAAGCAATTATACTCCAATAAAGATGTTAAAAAAAATACTAGTGACAAAATGGGAAAATACCAAAAATGTAACATAGATTTTATATATTTGATCTATTGAAAAAGCGATGAATATTGAAACTGGAAGGACTCAATAGAAAATTGAGTCAAAGACGTGAATAAATAATTTGTAGCAGATGAAATTATGCATAGACTTACCAAAGATAGCCAGCATGAAAACTGTGCAGCTCCTTAGCAATTAAATGCTGCAATGAGATTCTCTTCCTTTGATTCCTCAAACTAGCAAATAATTTATTTTACTTTAACATCTTTATTGGAGTATAATTGCTTTACAATGTTGTGTTAGTTTCTGCTGTATAACAAAGTGAATCAGCTATATGTATACATATATCCCCATATCCCCTCCCTCTTGCATCTCCCTCCCACCCTCCTTATCCCACCCCTCTAGGTGGTCACAAAGCACAGAGTTGATCTCCCTGTGCTATGCGGCTGCTTCCCACTAGCTATCTATTTTACATTTGGTAATGTATATATGTCAATGCAACTCTCTCACTTTGTCCCAGCTTACCCTTCCCCCTCCCTGTGTCCTCAAGTCCATTCTCTACATCTGTGTCTTTATTGCTGTCCTGCCCCTAGGTTCTTCAGAACCATTTTTCTTTTTAGATTCCATATATATGCATTAGCATACGATATTTATTGTTCCCTTTCTGACTTACTTCACTCTGTATGACAGACTCTAGGTCCATCCACCTCACTACAAATAACTCAATTTTGTTTCTTTTTATGGCTGAGTAATATTCCATTGTATATATGTGCCACACCTTCTTTATCCATTCATCTGTCGATGGACACTTAGGTGGCTTCCATGTCCTGGTTATTGTAAATAGCGCTGCAATGAACATTGTGGTACATGACCCTTTTTGAATTGCGGTCTTCTCAGGGTACATGCCCAGTAGTGGGATTGCTGGGTTGTATTGGAGTACGGTTGCTTTACGCTGTTGTGTTAGCCTCCACTGCACAGCAAAATGAATCAGCCATACACATAAAAACATCCCCTCCCTTTTGGACTTCCCTCCCATTTAGGTTACCACAGTGCACTAGGTGAGCTCCCTGTGCTATATAGCATGTTCCCATCAGTTGTCCATTTTATACATAGCATCCATAATGTATATGTGTCAATCCCAGTCTCCCAATTCCTCCCACTGCACCCCTTTCTCCCTTCTTTTCCATACATTTGTTCTCTTCCTCTGTGTCTCTATTTCTGCTTTGCAACTAACATCATCTATATCATTTTTCTAGATTCCATATATATGCATTATTATACAATATTTGCTTTTCTCTTTCTGACTTACTTCAATCTGTATGTCACTTTCTAGGTCCATCCACATCTCTACAGATGACCCAATTTCATTCCTTTTTATGGCTGAGTAAAATTCCATTGTATATATGTACCACATCTTCTTTATCCATTCCTCTGTCGATGGACTTTTAGGTTGCTTCCATGTCCTGGCTATTGTAAATAGTGCTGCTATGGACATTGGGGTGCATGTGTTTTTTTTTTTGACTTATGGTTTTCTCTGGGTACATGCCCAGTAGTGGGATTGCTGGGTCATATGGTAGTTCTATTTTTAGTTTTTTAAGGAACCTCCATACTGTTCTCCATAGTGGTTGTATCAATTTACATTCCCACCAACAGTGCGAATGTAAATTCCCTTTTTTCCACACCCTCTCCAGCATTTGTTGTTTGTAGATTTTCTGATGATGCCCATTCTAACTGGTGTGGGGTGATACCTCATTGTAGTTTTGATTTGCATTTCTCTAATAATTAGTGATGTTGAGCAGCTTTTCATGTGCTTCTTGGCCATCTGTATGTCTTCTTTGGAGAGATGTCTATTTAGGTCTTGTGCCCATTTTTTGATTGGGTTGTTTGATTTTTTGATATTGAGCTGTACGTGCTGCTTGTATATTTTGGAAATTAATCCTTTGTCAGTTGCTTCATTTGTAAGTATTTTTTTCCATTCTGAGGGTTCTCTTTTCACCTTGTTTATGGTCTCCTTTACTGTGCAAAAGCTTTTAAAGTTTCATTAGGTCCCATTTGTTTATTTTCATTTTTATTTGCACACAAAGTCCAGTGCTGCAAAGGCTAGACTGGTCTCAGATGTTGAAACACTCATTGTTTATTCCACAAACACAGGGTTTACCCAGCCGATCTTGGGGATTTAATTCACAGCTTGTGCTGCTGCATAGAAAGATTTATGTCTCTCTTCCTTAGTTGCACAACCCTTTGCACTCAGTTTTGGTTTAAACCCCACCTCTGCGTGTGTGCCACCCTCAGGCATCTGATCCTTGCCCAGGTGAGTGGGAGCGAAAGCAGCGGCTGCTTGGAGCACACTTGGGTACTCCCAGTACCTGCAGTGGCAGCAGCTGGCATGTGGGAGCATTGTTGGCTCTGTCCCCCATGGGTCTCTCAACAATGGCGCCTCACTTTCCAGGCAGACCCCACTTCCTCTAGGGGCATTCCAGGCCATGTGTCCCCTCACTCCCATCCCTTCTATTGTATCCATGCAGCCAACTGCGTTTCTCTTCCAAGATCTGTTCTTCCAACTCCATTCTTTAGCCCTCTGACCCTGCCAGCTTTGGCAGACTCTCGTCCCAGGCAGGGGTGCCCAGGGCTGATTCCCAGGGAGGTTTTGGGGTGGGTGGCTCTCAGGGCCCTGGAGCCAACGCAGGAGGAGGCGACCCCGGCCCAAGAGGCAGGTAGGCCCACTCAGGTGGGAGCCACTCCCAATGCCCGCAGAGGCAGAAGAAGCTGGGGGGTGGGGAAGGGGTTTATAAGGCAGCTCCGCCCCTTGCATGATGTTCGACTATGACGTCTTGCTTTGGTGCCTCAGGCTTTTTCCACAGACTTTCCCGGTTGTGGTGCCCATTGCTTCTGCCCCTTCAGGCTGTCTTTTCATAGCCAAGAGCTGTCCTCTCCCTGCGTCTGCACCCAGCTCCTCTTCGCAATGGGGGACTCACTATTCAGGGTAGAATGCACAGAGCTGTGGTGTAGGTCATGCATGCAGTTCTTACTTTGTCCTGCCTTCCACAGACCATCGGCTGCATTCTCCTGTGATCCCCCGAAGTTCCTTGTCTTTCCCCTCCATGAGGGAGTCTTTCTTAATGAGGGGACCTCTCATCACCTTCAGCTTCCCGCCACATTTTTTGGTCTCTTTTTTTATTCTTCTTTTCTTCTTCTTCCATTCTTTTAGGTGTCTACCACTACTGTTCAGCAGGAGCTCTGTGGGAATTATTCCTTTTTTTTTTTTTTTTTGCGGTACGTGGGCCTCTCGCTGCTGTGGCCTCTCCCGTTGCGGAGCACAGGCTCCGGACGCGCAGGCTCAGCAGCCATGGCTCACAGGCCCAGCCGCTCCGCGGCATGTGGGATCTTCCCGGACCGGGGCACAAACCCGTGTCCCCTGCATCGGCAGGCGGACTCTCAACCACTGCGCCACCAGGGAAGCCCCGAATTATTCCATTTGTAAACGTGTTTTGGATGAACTTGTGAGGAGCAACGAATTCCGCATCCTCCTATTCCACCATCTTGACTCCTCCTCTGAAAATATTTTAAAAGTCAATACTCATTTTTTCCAAGAATATGATCATGCTTTGATAAAAATCATAGCAATAGTTTTTTATTTGTCTCCTAAGACAAAACAAACAAAAGCAAAAATAAACAAATGGGACCTAATTAAACTTAAAAGCTTTTGCACAGCAAAGGGAACCATTAACAAAATGAAAAGGCAACTTAATAAATGGGGGAAAATATTTGCAAATGACATGACCGATAAGGAGTTAATATTCAAAATATTATATCAATTCATACAACCCAATATCAAAAAAACAAACAACCCAATGAAAACATGGGCAGAAGACCTGAATAAACATTTTTCCAAAGAAGACATACGGATGGCCAGCAGGCACATGAAAAGATGCTCAACGTCACTAATTATTAGAGAAATGCAAACCAAAACCACAATATTACCTAACACCTGTCAGAATGGCTATAATCAAAAAGAATATAAACAACAAATGTTGGCAAAGATGTGGAGAAAAGAGAAGCATGGTATACTTTGGTAGGAATGTAAGTTAATGCAGCCAAGATGAAAAACAATAAGGAGTCTTCCTCAGAAAACTAAAAATAGAACTGCTATGATCCAGTAATTCCACCCCTGGGTACACAGTCAAAGAAAAAAAATCATTAATTCAAAAATATACATGCACCCCAACTAAATGTTCATAACAGCACTATTTACAACAGCCATGAGAGGGAAGCAACCCAAGTGTCCAAGACCAGATAAATGAATTAAGATGTGGTTTTATATATACAGTGGAATACCACTCAGTCATAAGATAGAATGAAATTCTGCCACTTGCAACAATGTGGATTGGCCTAGAGAGGGTTATACTTAATGAAATAAGTCAGAGAAATACAAATACACTAGGTTATCACTTTCACGCGGAATCTAAAAAATAACACAAATGACTGTAAGTAACAAAACAGAAACAGAGTCATAAATATAGAGAACAAACTAGTGGTTAACAGCAGAGAGAGAGGGGAGGAGAGGGGCAATATAGGGGTGTGGGATTAAGAGATAAAAACTACTATCTATAAAATTGATAAGCCAAAAGAATGTACTGTACAGCACAAGGAAATATAGCCATTATTTTGTGAAAACTTTAAATGGAGTATAAATTCGATAAAAGTAGTGAATCACTATACTGTACATCTGAAACTAATATAATATTTAAAATCAACTGTACTTCAATAAAAAAATAAACGTAGAAAAAAATGCTCACTGTTTCCAATAATATGACCACAGAGATCATTCCATACATGCTGGTAAGAATATGATTTGATACAACCTTTCTTTTTTTTTTTTGTGGTATGCGGGCCTCTCACTGTTGTGGCCTCTCCCGTTGCGGAGCACAGGCTCCGGACGCGCAGGCTCAGCGGCCAACGCTCACGGGCTCAGCCGCTCCGCGGCATGTGGGATCCTCCCAGACCGGGGCACGAACCCATGTCCCCTGCATCGGCAGGTGGACTCTCAACCACTGCGCCACCAGGGAAGCCCTGATACAACCTTTCTAGTAAAGAGTTAGACAATATTTATCAAGAATCTTAAAAATGCACTGATCATTTAACTCTGTAATTTTAATTCTAGGAATTTAATACAAGGATAAAAATCAAAGTGAAGGAAAACGATTTTGTAAAATGTTATTCATCACTATTATTTTTAATAGCAAAAGGGAACATAAGAAGTTAATTGCACATCAAACCATAAGGAGATGGTGAAAAACATGTTTTGCATATAGATGTTGCCAGTTCTGCAGAATCCATGATGTAAGAGCAGAGTTGGTCAGAGAGCTGATCTTACCCTACCTCGGTGTGCTCTCTTCCGTGGAAATATTGGGTTGGCCGAAAGGTTCATTCAGTTTTTTCCATAAGATGGCTCTAGTAGCACTTAGTTGTCTCTAACTTCATTTGAAACAATTTTGTTAGATTGTATGTGACCGCTGTTATATCAGCATGCATTTTAAAAAAGACATCAAAATTGATGAATTTTGTGTAAACGTTTTAATATTGAAGATGGAAGAAAAAAAGCAACATTTTTGGCATATTATGCTTTATTATTTCAAGAAGGTAAAAACGCAACCAAAATGCAAAAAAAGATTTGTGCAGTGTATGGAGAAGGTGCCGTGACTGACCTAACTTGTCAAAAGTGGTTTGCGAAGTTTCATGCTGGAGATTTCTCGCTGGACGATGCTCCACATTCAGGTAGGTCAGTTGAAGTTGATAGCGATCAAATAGAGATATTAACTGAGAACAATCAATGTTATACCACGTGGAAGATAGTCAACGTACTCAGAATACCCAAATCAAGTGTTGAAAATCATTGGCACCATCTTGGTTATGTGAATCGCTTTGATGTTTGGGGTCCACATAAGTTACGTGGAAAAAAACCTTTTTGACCGTATTTCCGCATGCAGTTCTCTACTTAAGCGTAATGTAAAGGTTCCGTTTTTAAAACAAATTGTGACAGGCGATGAAAAGTGGATACTGTACCACAACGTGGAACGGAAGAAATCATGGGGCAACTGAAATGAACCACCACCAACCGCACCAAAGGCCGTTCTTCATCCAAAGAAGGTGATGTTTTGTATATGGTGGGACTGGAAGGGAGTCCTCTATTATGAGCTCCTGGAAAACCAAATGATTAATTCCAGCAACTACTGCTCCCAATTAGACCAACTGAAAGCAGCACTCGATGAAAAGCACCCAGAATTCATCAACAGAAAACGCATAATCTTCACCAGGCTAACGCAAGAGCGCATGTTTCTTTGATGACCAGGTAAAAACGGTTACAGCTTGGCTGGGAAGTTCTGATTCATCCACCATATTCACCATATATTGCACCTTCGGATTTCCATTATCGCGGTCGTCACACAATTTTCTTAATGGAAAAAACTTTCAATTCCCTGGAAGACTGTAAAAGGCACTGGAATAGTTCTTTGCTCAAAATGATAAAAAAGTTTTGGGAAGAAGGAATTATGAAGTTTCCTGAAAACATGGCAGAAGGTAGTGGAACAAAAGGGTGAATACATTGTTCAATAAAGATCTTGGTGAAAATGAAAAATGTGTCTTTTACTTAAAAACCAAAGGTAGTTTTTGGCCAACCCAATAATTTTGGCAATGGTTCGCTGAACAGCTGTTTATTGATTTTCTACTAAATACCAGGTTCTACCTTGGTTGTGGTGATAAAGAAATGATCAAGAAGGATATGGAAACTTACATTCCTTTGTGAGAGGAGAAAGGTGCATAACAACAGAATAAAAATGTAAACATCATCATTGCATATAATGACTGGTCCCATGAGGAAAATAACAGGTGATATGATAAAGGGAGAGCATGAGGGTGGGGGAAGGACACTGGTTAGACTCAACGAGCCCCCCCCGCCCCGCAACGAGATATCTTTGAGAACCTGATGCCAAAAATCGATTGTTCTTCACTCTACATTTTTCAAAGCAGTTGTGGTCAAATTAATATTTATGCATCCATCGTAAAACAATTTTCCCGCTGTACCTTCAGAACATTCGATTTCATATTTACATGCAGTGTAAATACTGAAAATAAAGTCTTTTCTAGAAAGCCATTTGGGAGCAACTGTTTCGTTTTCTAAATAATCCACTGAGTTTGGGGTCTGAATAAATGAGTAAAATCCTTAATTCTGTCCATTATTAGTCTGACCTTTTGCAAATGTTAAAACTCTCTGTCCCCTTGGGTTTCTTTTTTTATGAAATATGGATATAATATAATATGTATTTGTGGTAAGCAGAGTAGTGCCCTTCTAAAGATGTGCATGCCCTAGTCTTAGGAATCTGAGAAAGTATTATGTTACATGGCAAAGGGTAATTAAGGGTACAGATGGAATTAAGGTTGCTAATAACAGACCTTAAGATGGGGAGATCATCCAGATACGCACAATGTCCACAAGGGTCCCTACGAGTGGAAAAGGGAGGTGGAAGAGAGAAGGAGATGCAACAGTGGAAGCAAGGTTGGAGTTATGCGGTGTGAAGACTCAACCTGCTGTTGATGGCTTTGAATATGGCAGCATGCGTGACCCAGGGAACTATGGCAACCTCTAGAACCTGAAAAAGGTAAGGAGACATAGTCCTCCTTAGAGCTTCCAGAAAGGCGCCAGCCTTTCCAACAGCTTGATTTTAGCCCACTGAAACCTTCCTCAGACTTCTGACCTTCTGAAATGTAATATAATATATTTATGTTATTTTGAGCCATTATATTTATGGTAATTTGTTAAAGCAGACATAGAAAACGAATACCCTCTCTGACCACATGATTTTTGTGAGGGCAAATTAGATAAGTTATTGGAATGTATTGGAAATTACTTATAAATGTATTCCAATAAATGTATTGGAAATGTTTAATGTTAAATATGTAATAATTATCCTAGATCAACAATAAGTTGGAAATGTGTATCATATAGAACTCAAGGATGGTGGAGGAATGAAATGTGCCCATACTTTCCATCTATCTATGGAATTTCCTAAGCTGGGCTCCATGAATCTTTCAATCTGAAATATTGCTGTAGTCAACACTGTACATAAACCCACTCCTGACTTCAATAGACATCCTGTCCTAAGAGAGCAGTCCTTTCTCCTAATGGGAATTTGGTTTAAGCATAAGAACTGAGGATAAATCAATGATAAGATTTTACTAGACAGTTTAGTAATAGAGTAAGAAAATGATTTATTTCATTAGCCTCTGGATATAGTTCCAGTCTGGATATGGTACGAGGTACTTCTTCAGCCATGTGGCTATGGATGAAGCCAACACTGTTGCTGGCATAGTAGAGAGATTGGAAGAACCTGAGAACTCAGTTTATTGCTAAGCAAAAGAATCAACCAACCCTGATGTCAACAAACTTCCAGTAATGTCATCTGGCAAATGTCTTTACTGTTAGAGCCAGGTGCTGCCAAAAGCATCCTTACTGATATTACCCCCAAGGCCGGCTGGCTTTTGTGTCTGTTCCCAAAGCTACTTTCCACAGATTTCTTTTGACTGTAAATCTGATATCCATCAACCATAGCTGGCATCACACTTGGCCAATGTTTACTGGGGTTACTATGCTTGTAGGTAGGAGGCAAGTGTGGCCTATGATTTCAAGACACTGAATGAGATGGTCCTTAATGTCTGCTGGCAGGCTTAATTTTGTTTATTGGATGCTCTTGCTGGTGGATCGGAGAGTTTTAAAGTGCCATATCAACTAAGAAGCTTTTCCGAGACAAATTAAAGTATGCATATGGACACAACAATAAAATATTCATTGTAGGTTGCAAAAAGCATTCTAGAGGGATGGAAAATATGCCCTTCTTTTTTATAGAGAAGATGGATTTGCAATCCTATGCATTTTTAGATCCAGTTATATCACTATGTCTTTTATGTCCAAAGCAAATTCAGTACTGCTCTTCCCTGTTTAGATACACACTTTATAACCAACAACCATACAAATAAATGCTAGCCACTTGGGACAGCTAAGTGAAATCATGTCCCCCCCAAAAAAGGGGGGAAAAAAAAACCACCTAGCAAGAAAGAAAATGTATGATGAGAAAAAAGAAATCTGGATTTCACACAAAAATACAATTCCTTTCGAAAGTAATCCGGTACATCATTTGACCTTAAAGATACAAATCCAATGGCAGTAAAACAGGGTCGAGGTAAAAGTTTGGAGTTCTGTCCCTGTTTAGCTATAAGGCTTTGGACAGTGTTTTCACCATCTCTGGGTCTTGATTCCTTTATGTAAAAGAGATCTAATATGCCCTTCTTGTGTCTGATATACTGCAAGTCCTCTTAGTCTGCGTCTCTCTGCGTCTCTCTGCGGTCAAACCCCAAGCAGGATAACTTCTACTGGGGGAGAGTACTGCATCCGTGTGCATGTGCACTGCTCTGCCTCAACCCAGGCAACTACACCACCAGGATGTGCGGCTGGCGGAGCTGTGATCAGGGTTGTGGTTGGCACGAACATTGACCTGGGCAGAGAGCTCTGACTTGGATACTTACATTTGGATTTTTCATATTTTGTGTCTGTGATTCACCATATTCCACTGGATACACTTAGTCTCTAGAACAGGTCGAATTTGATGCACTAAGTAAGAAACATTATTTTCAAATATGTTTCTCCTTCATACTTGGAGCTCTAAGGCCAACCAGCACTCAGAGAGATTGGTTAGATTTTCTTTTACAAAGTTAAACTTTTATAAAGTTTCTTCCAAGATACGGCTTCCTCACATTACATATTATCTTTAAAAGGAGATTCAGTGATTGTGGAAATAAATATTATTAAGTTATTAATATTTTTAAGCCTTAAAAAAGGAGATCCTGTCATTTGCAACAATATGGATACACCTGAAAGATAATATGCTAAGTCAAATAAACCAGCACAGAAAGAAGAAAAAACTGCACAACCTCATGTACACGTAAAACCAAAAAAAAGGTTGAATACATAGAAGGAGAGAGTAGAATCGTGGTTACCAGGGGTAGGGGGTGGGAGAAAAGGGAGATGTTAGTGAAAGGGTACAAAGCTGCAGTGCTGTAGGGTGAGTAAAATGTACGGCATGATGACTATAGATAATACTACTTAACTGAATACTGGATACTTGCTAAGAAAGTAGATTTCAGGTTCACTCATCATACAAAAAATGCTAACTACGTAAGAAGATGTGTTAATTGGCTTGACTGTAGTAATCATTCAACTATGCCTATGTATATCAAATCATCATGTTTTATACCTTAAATATATATACTTTTTTATTTAAAAGATAAATGCTTACATGGAAAAAATAACAAATAAAAAGAGTCAGGACTATGGGACACGCAGGCCTAATCAAGCTTCACACCGCTTCCTGTGTGGCACTTCAAGTTTAGATCCTAACGTGTGCCCTGAAGCTACCCTGATGTAAACAGAAGAGAAGAAGGACTGCATCACAGCTCTGTGACTGTGTCCCAAGTTCTGCTTCCTCAGCTGCCTTCAGATGGTTTTATACATTTAAGTTATGGCCGATTACTTTCCAAGAATGCAAGATGACTGTTTTGGGTTATCTTCCTTGAGCTCAGACTTCCCGAGAATAAATACTGCTCCACCATTTACTAGAGGAGCAAATTCAGGGGAATAACTTCACATCTCAGTTTTCCTATCTGTAAAAATATAATGATAATAGTAGGTGATTTCCAGAATTCTTATGAGGATAAAGATAGCCCACATAGAGTGCTAGGCTTATGGCCTGGCGCATGTAATTACCCCTCAATAAATATTAATTATTTTTCGGGGGGGACGTGCCAGTATGTGGGGTCTTAGTTCCCTGAGAAAGAATTGAACCCACTCCCACTACATTGGAAGTGCAGAGTCTTAACCCCTGGAATGCCAGGAAGTCCCTAAAGGATCTCTTATGATCATTGGATCTTTTATGATGATCTATTTAGGTGGAATACGCATGATAACTTTCCAGTATGAGAAAAAAACCTTCTCGTGGGTGTGCTTGAGAGACAAAATATGTGACATAGCCATGAGGGAAAGAACCGGAATCATGGAATGTCAGCTGCCTAAAGTCTTAGTTTATTAATTAGGGAGTGCTTTAAGTAGGAGAGACTAAAATAGACTTTCATACCAGATTTTGTATAATTTTAGCGGGAAAATATGTAAAGTCAACACATCCAATTTGAAGTCTGCTGTCTAAAGTGCTTTATAAATAATCTGTTTCAAAAAGACAATACTATGCACAAAAAATTATAGCCTTCAGGAGACTCTTACTGACTTAGACAGCCTGGACTTATACCTCAAAAGGGAGGATGTCATAGTTTATTATAATTTGCTTCTTCTAACTTTCTCCGTCTTTATCTTCATCAGCCTTACATACGGGTTCTTAAGGCTAACAGCTATATAGATCTTGGCTGACCTACACTGCCACAGTCCGTTTCTAATACTGTTCTGTAAGCTCTGTTCCACTTGTGAAATCAGCAGTACTTGATACCTCACATCAGCGACATGTCTATATTAAATTTCTGTTGAGTGCCATAAAGCTCTTATGAGTCCTGGCGGGCCATGCTAGAGGCTGGGTACCCAGGAAGAGTGGTGTGGTCCCTGCTCTGCAGAACTCACGCACATCTAATGAGAAAGAAGCATCAAACAGCATCAATGTCGCAGAGGAAGTGCTGAAGAGAATGAAGGGTACGTAGGCTGAGAGGGAACAATGAGCTCTTGCTGGGAAGTGGAAGAGGAAGTTGTAAGAATGCCACAAAGGCACACGTCTCTCCAGAGCCAAGGACACACCAAGGCCCACAAAAAAAGAAACCTTTTAACAGACCACATGGGAAAGGAAGATGATATTTTCACCAGATACTGGTCTCGCTGTTTGCTTTCCTTTCCACAACTCTGAGTTAGTCAGAGGGGTTAGCTTCCAAAGGATTCTGCTCCAGGAACATTAGGGAGACCTCTCCCAGTCAAAACAGTTCCTGACTCAGTTCAGATTCAGGTCATGAATTCTTTGGAGTGAAATCTCATAGACTATTTCCTTTGAGAGTTTTTGAACTAAATCTCTTACTATGCAAATGTCTTTATGCAAGGGCATTTGCTACCCCTGCTAAAGCGTGTGTGTGGTAATTCTGGAGTCACTGTCGATTCTCCACTGGGTGGTTTAGGGACTTCAGGTAAGTTGTTGAACCCGTCTCGGTCTCAGTCTGTAAGACGCATCTGTAAAATGCAGAAAAGACTGGGTGTCACTTGGGGTTGGGAGAGGATTAATGCGGTTGCTACCCTTAAAGCAGAGTGCCTGCCTTCAGTAACTTCTCAGCGGTTGTTTTAACCTTCATTCACAAGATTTCGTGTCATTGAATTTATTCTTTGATGAGAGGGAATCAGAGAAGGAAGAATAACCTTCTTCCACAATGTTGCCTAAGGCCAGCCTGGGAAGAACTTTTTTTCCCACAAAAGATGACAGGAATGGAGACAACAATCGCGACAGTCATTTTAAAACTCTTAGTGCTCTATTATATATTTAATAAATATGGGAAAAGTTTTTTCATATGATAATTCATCATGAATCTGGAGACAAGTGGCTCAGAGCATCTCTAGCGAATGAGCACTAATACATAATAAATTCTTGAAGTCACCAGATAAGGATGTTTATATTACAATTCCTGCATTTCCAGATTTGTTTATCTTTGTGTTATCTCAGCAGATTTATACCACTGGTTGACCATTTCGCGTCAAAATGACCTCACTGGTTTTCTAAGCATTTTGTGGACCAGAGAACTCACAGAGAAGGGTCTTGCCTCCATCTCTGAAGCTCCAGCCCCTACACTGCCTTTGCCATGTGGATCTAGCAAAGTCTCTGGGCTTCCCATGGAGAATGTTTCAATATTTCTATCTAATGATAGTCCTTTCTTCCGACCTAAAATATTCCCAGACATGTCTTAACTGGCCAAATATCTCTTTTGTATAGGTCAGCCTACAGCTGCCAAGATTTCTAGAGCTACTGTATCCTGGAGTGGCATGACATTTTGTGGTTCACTACAGCTAAATAGACTTCTCAGCTGCTGAGACCGCAAACTCAGTTATCGACTTGACACAAAAATTAGCAATTTGCACTAAAATGGCTAACGGTACTACTGAGGATTTAATGTATCTGAGCTGATTTCCCAGCACTTGAGCAATTTCGTAAAACAATTCAGAAAGAGATATGCTTACTAATATAATAAAAATAACCTTTAATCATCATTTTCCCTGTAATTATAGAAACATAATAAAATATGTAACTAAGTTATGTATAATGTATGTGCATATTATTAAAATCAGGCTGATTTAAACAAACCTAGCAGAAATTGTCTTTCAAGGTCAATACTTTCTCTTTCCTTTGCAATTCTACACTTATTCCATTTCTTAAAGTAGTTTTGAAGTCTCTATTTAGGAAATATTTTTGTATCTGTTTTCTAGCCACGTTTATAACAATTTTACATTGATACCTTGGCTAAAATTAAACTTTATTACTCACTTATGTTTTTTCATTTAACCATTCATTTATTCTATTACTTAACAAGTCTTGATACAGCCTTTTACATGTCAGGCCCAAATTTAGCACTGGAATTAGAGAAATTAAGATCTAGATATATTCTTATAGAGTACTGGGCTACTAAGAGTACCGAAAGGGTCTGTTTCTAAAATAAATCCCACTCAAAAGCAATGTGCCACTACTGAGAATATTCAGACAAATTTGTCTCTGAAACTGAATCTGATTTCATAAATCCAAAATCCAGGGAGCAGTCCTAGTTAGGAATATCCAAACATTATACCTTCTCGGGGTGACAATTTTGAAGTTAGGAAGCAAAGTCTAGAACTTTTGCACAAAACAACTACTATTTCTTTATAGCTGTACTTCACCTCTACACGTGCATTATACATGCATAACTTTAAAGCCCAAGGATCTTACACAACCTCTGTGTAAGAGATATAGAGCAAATCATCACATTTTCTCCGTTTATTTGGTAGCAAAAGTTAATGGACTTACCCCAAAGGATTAAAAAAGTCAAGGGTGAAACCAAAGGTAGACCCTAAATATCCACCTGCAAAATATGTCTGTATCTTACGGCAGAGTCCTATGTACCTGTGCACAAAATTATACTTGAATTCGTCAAGGATTCAGAGACCACAATTAGCAGTTATTCTTATTATAAAGATATCAGACTATCTGGATAAATCAACCAGATCTTCATGAATTTCTTATATGATGTCACAGATATGTAATCTATCAGCTTCATTTTTTCAAAAAATGGAAACTTAGACTAATGTTTATTGAACATTAATGTTGCTTAAGATATGTAGTTGAGGACCAACAGTGGTAGGTTAGAGTCATTGCTAGTCTTTGGGGAAGAATTCAAATTATCCATTCCAAATAAGAATGTTTACTTAGAATGTCCACTGAATGAGGAGCGTCTTGTGTTTGAATGCTCTTGTGAATCCCGGGGCCTAGAGGAAGAGGAGGTGGGTCTAGTTAAAATACAGATTCTTATTCTGTGCGTGATCCGTTGACTCTGAGCCCTTCACCCACTCTTCAGGATTCCGTGTCTACCAGATTGGTCTATGCTTGGCTCTGCCAACAGGGCACAGAACGTAGACCGCAAGGATGAAGCAAGTTTCTTTTCCTGCGTCCTTTAGGTTTCCTGCCTGCAATGCCATTTGAACGATACCATTTCACACCAGCAGCAGCAGCTCAATCCAGTTTGGATTATTGAACGTTCACTGGACCAGCCTCACTGCCTCCCCACACCACTCTACTGGAGAAAAGCTGCACTGGGCCATTCAAGTTCCCCACTCAGGAATCTGATTTTCAGATTCAAGAAGCCCCTTCTCTGAGCTGAGATGCTACCTTCAGTTGCCCAGTTGCACTCTCCTTGGGGTCCCAGCTCAGTGGAGCTTCTCCTAATGGCATTCAGGTCATTAGCATCAGCTGACAAGCACAGCCTCTTCATTGGTCTGGATTTCAGCTCCATGGAACTTCTCCATGTCCCAATATTTAACAATTCCAACCAGCCACTGGAGCAAGAAATGCTTCTTACAACTATTCCATCATAATACCTTTGTGTTTCCTTTTGCCTTTTTTACTTATCTATGTAACACCTTTAATTCTAGTTAATTTTTAGTATTAAGTTCTGTTAAAATGACGGGTGTGTCTTTTGTCTACTTATGTGACCTTGACTGATATAGTAGGTCTGGAATGGGCCCTGCTATTCTGCATGTCTAATAGGCTCTCAGGTGATACTAATATTTCTGGTCCATATGTCACACTTTGGTGAATCAATATGGCTGAGAGACATGAGAATTATTAGTACATGGTATGTACATAGAAGCCAAATGGTAACTGTGAACACTGAACCTTTATAAGTGCAAAGATTAACACCATTTGTAAATACCAATGAGTGCCTTAGATGAAGTCCAGACAAGCTGGGATGAGAACAATATGGGCACAGGGAAAAGCATCTTCTTATCTTGAGAGAAGAGGAATCCAGACCAACTCAGAACAGAAGTCCCTCTCTGACATGACTCTTATTTCATATGAAGTACAGGTGTGTACAGGTGGGGATATATCTGTGAGTTAGCCAGTGTTTCAAGAAAGGGACTTAATTTGAAAACTGGGAAAAAGAAACCACTGACTGCGTAAGTCTTGAGCTGCTAAACCTGACCTGATGACGATTTGATGCACCATCAGCATTTATATTTCTATGCTAGTAACGTGCTTGGTAGAGTCTTTCAGAACCAAATCCATAGAGACCAGAATAATTGAATAGGATTCCAAAATACATGCAATATAACATATTGAGAAATAACTGCTCAGTGGACAGAGATAGGACTTTATACGTGTTTGAAATCCAGTTCCAAGGGATCATTAGAACCCAGAAGTACATAGTATTTGCTTCTGATTCAACCTGCTAAACTGAAAATAATGTAGGCATGAGCCAGCAATAGTTTGTACTAGCTATAAGAGGCATGGGTAAGAATGATTCCATGGCAAACGCACTCATAACCCACCCAGTAGGTTTACTGCTTGCACCTTGCTGCACCAGGCCGGCAGGATTGCCAAATCATTTCAAAACACCCAAGAACAGTCACAGAGATATAAAGAAACCCCCAAAGGAATTGGTTTAGTTTCCCCAAAGAACCGAACAGGATTATAACCCCAGTGAGGTGGTTATAGAACTTGGGGAACTTGGGGATGATGCTGCCTTCACACAGTTACATATTTATATCCTTAATATATATTAAAAGAACTAGTATGATATATTTGTGCCTCTTATCATCTTTCCTTCGATCAGTTACACTTGTGACAACTACATCGTACTATATTCAAGAATGTAGGTATTCTTAGCATTTAGGCATTCATTCAGTAGAAACCTGCAAGATATAATGTCAAGAAAGGCAATTGAAATGTTTGCCTAGAGAACCAGGTAGGCAATTTTGGAGTTTGTCTACCTTAGGAGGGATCAGAACACAACACACCTTGTCAGTCTGTGAGGATATCGTCCGTTCTGCTTCCCAAGCCGTGGGGCCTGGTACCTGGAAAATAGTAAACTTTCAATATTTAAGCTTTGAAAAGTAGTTGTGAATCATCCTAATTCAGGAATCCTCCTAATTCAAGGGATAAGTGTTCTAGATGATAACTATACGTTGGTGATCTCAGGGAGTAAAGTACCTTGGTGTAATGGACCCCAGGGAATTCGTTCTGTTGTACGAAATTTCCACTGTAATCTGTTAGTGGTGGTGACCAGGTTGGAATAATACAGCAATGGGAAAAGATTCTCTCTCGCAGGAAAGATGGCAAAGAAACTGGAAATGAATAGACATGTAATGGTAGAGGAAGAAGGCATTGTACATCGGACCTTTTGAAGGAATTGCACTTGAAACCCAGACAGTTGTCCAGTTTCCCGGAATGTTTTGAAATATGGGATTGCTTATTTCATAAAATGGGCCATTTCATTGCTGATAATTTCTAATTCTTAGAAATATTTCCCATATGGAAGTCAAAATATGTCTCTGGGTAACCTTTGGTACTAGTTCTGCTTGTTAGAGTAACTCAGAACCAGCAATTCTTTTATGTGGCAACCATCAATATGTGAAGACAGCTAGTTCTCTGAAACTTTCTCTCTTCTCACTGACTCACTGCTGGATCCCTCTACCACAGAACATGGTGTCTGAAAATTTCTCTCTCTTGGGAATCGTATTTTACCTTGTCAGTCTGTTTTCTAAAGTCTAGTGCCAGCCCCAGACTGACTAGAGCACTCAACCTCTTAGACATATTAACTGAACATGAGATTGATATATTTCCCCCAAGACAAATTTCTATAATGCTAAAACCCCCTTGTGTCCATCATTCAAAAATGTGTATTTTGAAAGTAAGGATGGAGGAATACTTTGGTTTATGGTTTTTATACAAGTCTGGAAACCTTTAGGCGAACTGGATTTATTTGGTAGAAATTTGGAGTTTATAGGCAGCTCCGATTCTTAATTTACAGATAACATTTTACATGCAATCCAGGTCTTAGTGTAATTATTCAAAATAGAGAAATGGGAGAACTGGATTGAATCCAGACTCCTCTGAAATTTCAAAAATAAGAATTTTAATAAAAAGCTTTGGGATAAGAATTGCTAAGAAGATTTTCACTAGTTAGTCTTAGGGGTGGAAGATGACATTGATCTTTTTGAATCATAAGTCCCCATGAAAGACAATCATAAGGAAGTAGCATAAAAATGCCCCAAGATATTGACCACAAAGTTAAAATTTGTCTAAAGATCTTATTAAGGTTAGAATAACAAAAAGAATAAAGCCTTTCTTGAATTATCAAAAGTAATAGTGAAAGCGACCTATAAGACCTTGCTTATTCACTGCATACAGCAAACATCCCATGATTGCTTTTGATATTGAGCTGCATGAGCTGTTTGTATATTTTGGAGATTAACCCTTTGTCAGTTGCTTCGTTTGCAAATATTTTCTCCCATTCTAAGGGTAGTCTTTTCGTCTTGTTTAAGGTTTCCTTTGCAGTGCAAAAGCTTTTAAATTTCATTAGGTCCCATTTGTTCATTTTTGTTTTTATTTCCATTTCTCTAAGAGATGGGTCAAAAAGGATCTTGCTGTGATTTATGTCATAGAGTGTTCTGCCTATGTTTTCGTCTAAGAGTTTTATAGTGTCTGGCCTTACATTTAGGTCTTTAATCCATTTTGAGTTTATTTTTGTATATGGTGTTAGGGAGTGTTCTAATTTCATTCTTTTACATATAGCTGTCCAGTTTTTCCAGCACCACTTATTGCAGAGGCTGTCTTTTCTCCACTGTATATTCTTGCCTCCTTTATCAAAGATAAGGTGACCATATGTGCATGGGCTTATCTCTGGGCCTTCTGTCCTTTTCCATAGATCTATATTTCTGTTTTTGTGCCAGTACCATAATGTCTTGATTACTGTAGTATAGTCAGAAGTCAGGGAGCCTGATTCCTCCAGGTCCGTTTTTCTCTCTCAAGATTGCTTTGGCTATTCGGGGTCTTTTTGCTTCCTTACAAATTGTAAAATTTCTTGTTCTAGTTCTGTGAAAAATGTCATTGGTAGTTTCATAGGGATTGCACTGAATCTGTTAAATTTGGTAAAGTAGCAGGATACAAAATTAATGCACAGAAATCTCTTGCATTCCTACACACTAATGATGAAAAGTCTGAAAGAGAGATGAAGGAAACACTCCCATTTACCATTGCAACAAAAAGAGTAAAATACCTAGGAATAATCCTACCTAAGGAGACAAAAGACCTATATGGAGAAAACTATAAGACACTGATGAAAGAAATTAGAGATGATACCAACAGATGGAGAGATATACCATGTTCTTGGACTGGAAGAATCAACATTGTGAAAATGACTATACTACTCAAAGCAATCTGGTATTAGGCTTTTATTTATTAACACTCAGGTCCTTCTTTGACCTACATGAGTGGGGAACCCATAGAAAGTCCTTACACCTGCCAATCAATGAATTTCCCCAAGGTCATTTTCATGAGTTATATCAGTGGTTGCTATCATGTCTTAGGTATAACAGTTTGATTTTGAATGTATTTGAATTCAGAAGTCATGACTCTTTCCTTTGTGTAGTGAGGAAACTCAATGAATCTGTGAAACCAGTGAATATGTATCGCTTCCTTTATATTGGTTCTTTTGTCTCTGGGTATCTTTCTCATTACAGAGGTTTGGAATGTCTTAGTGCATTATAATAATCTCATTGGTACTGCTTTCACATCTTCAAGAGCTTAGATAAGGAGTTAGGATTCAGGTACAAACTGAGTTATAACAGAAAAGAATAATATTGGTGGTTACAACCTGGCAACTAGAAATGAATCATTTTTCAAACTCATATAAAGCATTAATGTTGCAAACAGCTTTACAAGGATTTTTAGCATAAACTGATGATAAACCTGAAGGGACTAATGCCATATACCAGTCTAAACAAAAATAATCCTTCCCGTTCTCAAGGCTTGTATAGGAAAATTGGAAATATATCTGTTATATTCTGACATTTCTGCACTGAACATAAAACCCAAACCAAGGTCATGGAGGCTTAAAAATCCTTTGGGGTACTAGAAAACAGATTCTTCCTTTAGGCCAACTCCTAAAATAGAGGCCTCAAACTGGTGGTCTCCTGCTCAAACTTAGCTCATATGGCTGTGTTTTTTTGTATGACTTGCAGTGAGATTCAAAAAAATCTTAATTACTTGCAAACAGTAAAACATTACGGTATTTCACTTATAAATATGAGGATTCTTTTCAAAAAGAAGATCTCAAAACATAGAATATTCATTCCACATGCAACGGTCTCCTGGAGCAGAGTAGGAATTAAGTACTTTAGAGTGGATGAACCATTCAGTTGGCCATCCAATATTCTTTATGGCTTTATCTTACTTGCCTTTCCCTACTGGGTAGGATAAGAGGGGAAATAGTAGAGTCAGTTATAGATTGCAATGATTATGACTATAACAGGAAGATTTTGGTCCAAAGTTTAGTGAGAACAATTTTGGAACATACAACTTTTTCACACACTCGATTTAAGGCTGTAGATAACTTATGTGTCTGATCTAGAGCAATATACTTCCAGTATGATTCATCTTGCTGCAAACGTTGCTCATTTAACTTCATCTCTTCAGTTCTACCTGGGAGAATAGAGTGAGCCAGATGAGAGCATCTCCTATAGAAGGAGAAAGAAGCAGCCCAGAGACTTTGTGAAGCCAGAAGATCACTCCGAGTGTGGGTGAAGGCTGTGGCCATTGCACAAGGATATTGGACTATTGTGAAGTGGGAGCTGAGATCGGAAAGGAGAAGGCAACAGGGTAGGAGTAATATGAGATGATGTAGCAGGTGTATTGCATCAAATTCAATGCAGGAATTACATGAGTCGAGCTGTTCAAGAATTTGGCTGCAAAAGAAAAAGATGCATTGGTGGCAATTTAAGAGATGCTTGGGTTGGGTTCCAGATGCCTGTCTGTATGCTAAGGGACTCTGCCAGCTGAACAGCTGCACTAACAGACTGAAACAAGACCAGTCTCTTAGGTCAGCAGGAGGAAAGGCAATAGGATAGGACATAAGCCATCTATCTCTCAATGTTCACAGTTGCACTTTCGATCCAATAAATCAATACAAAAAAGTCAACGTATTTGAAGCCAGTTATAACATTTCTGAAATGGTAAAAATCAATCCTAGTTTGTTTGTTTGTTTCATAAGTGAATAAAAGCACACCTTTATTTTATTTGGGGGAACCATTTTACTTCTGAGATTTACAAACATGACGATTACATTATGGACGTTTTTTACATTTAGGAAAAATATTTTGCCTATTTGGTTGAATTATGGTAAAGGAGAAAATCAAAATGAACTCTGAAAATAACAATTGTTATAACTGATAATATCAGTTATATAAATATTTGTATATTATGAATAAGGCACACAGCACACATTGTGTTGTTTCTTCCTTGCAACACATCTACATGGTAAATGTACTATCTCTGTTTCTTGCCCAACTAAAACTAAGTTGCCTAAGACCTCTAGTAAAATTATTGGCAGAAGTGGTTGAAGTATGCACCTTTGTTTCATTTCTGGTTTCAGACCTATTTTTTAACACTTCATTATTAAGCATGATGTTTGCCATAGGTCTTTGTAAGTACCTTTAACCTTTAGGTTAATGACGTTCACTGATGCAGGCAGAGCCGTTTTTAAAGAATGCAGCAGCAGGGTGGCAACAGGGGCAGCAGAGGGGTACCATGGGGTCTTTTTTCTGTTCTTTGTGTTTACCTCAGATGTGCCCTGCAGAGGTTTGGGCTGTATGAAAGCGACTGATCAGCCAATAGCTCTCAACCGGGGGAGCTTAGAAAACAGAAAATCAAAATACGTAGACACTGGTAACATACCAAGCCCAATATTTTCAGCCAATGTGATTTATTTTTCTTTGAAACTCATCAGTTAAATGACCTTTTAAACTTTACACTAAAGGGGATGTTAAAAAGAGAAAGGGGTGCTGAATTTACTTGGTCACAATCGATGAATACATTATCCATGTTGAATGTGGGATTCATGTCCTCCAGATTGGCTCACTTCTTCAAGGATGAGGAAGCTCTCATTCACCTTGTTTTATGAGAACTCTTGCAAGCATGACATTTGCATACTCACATCACAATGTGCTTCGTGCATATAATCTTCACGTACCGAATGCAGGTGAACTTCTTAGTGAATCCCTGGGTTGTATCAACCTAAGGTAAATGACCAACAGTTTTTAATTTTTACTTATTTATTTTTCCAAAACTAATTTGGGAGAGATAATGATAGTGATACAAGCCCAAAAGCTGAGAAAAAGAACCCAATGAATATGGCCAGGAAAATATGATGATATTGATCATAATAAATCTATTGTTCTCTGCTTAATATTCAGTCAAAAAAGTAGGCACAGTCCTCTTTCAAACATTTTTTTGGCAAGATATTGTTTTCTTTAGGGAAGCTAAAGAGCATTTATTACTGAGAAGCTTTCTTTTGCTTTCGGTCTCTAAAAGGAGCTGTGTAGAAAATATGCGTTTAAAAGTCATGACAAAGGACAGAATTACCAAAACAACAGACTGGCTAGCTATGAAATTTAATTGTACTTTTCAGGTAATTTTAAATAAATTCTTTTTTTTTTTTTTTTTTTTGCGGCACACGGGCCTCTCACTGCTGTGGCCTCTCCCGCTGCGGAGCACAGGCTCCGGACGCGCAGGCTCAGAGGCCATGGCTCACGGGCCCAGCCGCTGCGTGGCATGTGGGCTCTTCCCCGACCGGGGCACGAACCCGCGTCCCCTGCACCGGCAGGCGGACTCTCAACCACTGCGCCACCAGGGAAGCCCTAAAATAAATTCTTAATTTGATTCACAAAAGTCTTCATGTCTATCTATTTCTCCGACATTGTCTGGGGGAAAATAACAGAGAAAACCTTACTAATTTTCTCTCCATTGATGTAAACAAAAGTGCATTTAATGGTTTTGAGAAATATGCCTACCTAAGTAATTAATCCATAGATCACATTTTGTTTAAAATTAACCCAAAATTTAACTCACTGGATAAAATTTCCCTTAGTATTGCATGAGTCACCACTGTCCAAAGGTAATGGCTCAGATATATATTCAGGAATATCTATTTGAGGAGAGAGTTTGTATAATGCAAAATATTTATCATCTTACTTGATTCCTGTGTAACAGTAAAGGGATATATTTTCTAAAAGCTTAAATAATTATTAAAGAGAGATTCTTATAGCATCTCTGCAAGGCACATGACATCTTTGTCTTAGCAGTAAGGAAACAGAAGTGAAATACAAAGATAGATCAAAGACTTTGTAAGAGACTGAAAAGTAATAATTTTCCCAGCCTCCACTCAGAACTGTGTCATCTGCATTCACTGAAAAAATATATACAGAATATGAACACATTTGGTAACAATGCTGAATCAAGAATTCTTGTTCTCCTTTGGAAGCTGATGAATTAACTTTCTCAATCTCAGGACGACGTTTGTTTTCTCTGGAAAATTCTACATTGACTGCATTTCCCCATTTAACTCATGTCAGAATCTAACTTGATGGGTATATGAGGAAAGGTATCAAACAGTGACTTGTTGAAATCCAAGGAAGCCTTATGTCAATGTGGAGAGTTAAGAAAGCTAAAGATTAGTCCAGCTATGAAAAAGGCATGAAATAAACATTTTAATGAAAAAACTTATTTTTTCTCTTTTAAGGAAAAAGAGTTGAGTCAAAAATGCTATCCGTTAGTTCTTTTGAAATTAACAATTAATTTAAAATTTACTTCATGAATTTTTTTGTGAACAGGACTGACTTTGTCTATCAAAATACAACAAAATATTTTTGTCAGCAAATTGACACTTTAGAAAGTGGCAAGTCTAAATTGACTTTGCTTTTTTTAGTGCATCTTCCTACCTCCGATTTTCTATAGAACCTTGATTCTCTTCCCATACTCAATTTCTTCTCCCATTAACTTTACGCAATCCTCATCATTTTTATTTCATTCACCTGAACAACTCTCAGATCCACACCTATGTGGAGCGTATGAAGAGAACACAAAACCTATGAGCAGTAAACCCAAGGCTGGATCAGCTAAATTTGTCCTGAGACAGGCAACCAGGGCATTTCCAGTTGAAGACAAGAAACAACAACATGATGAGGAAAGGATGAGTAAGTAAAGAGATAGAGATCTTCAGCTCATGCATGAGTATAATTACATTTCCCATATAATATCACAAAAGTCTATAAGTCACTTTCCCTTAGGAAAATGAAACAAATTTCACACACTTATGGACATCCATCATCTTATTTGTCTAATGATTATATTACTATTATAACAATAGAGAACACTTATTGAGTTCTTGCTGTGTGCCACACACCAGATGGGAACAACTATACAAATCATAAGCGCAACAGAATTAGACCTGAAAACTTGGGTCGCAGAAACAGAAAGCCTGTTTTAAGGACTGGGACTGGGACCAAGTCTAGGCAGGAAAGCTGTCTGTAATTAACAACAGATACCCAAGAGAGGACAGGTGGTCTGTCAAGATGATGCAGGCTTTTATGAGTTTTGTTACAGACACTGATGCTTGGTAAAAAGATTGTCAATACTAGCACATGATTAAAAGTAAAGAGAAGGGTGAGGAGAGAATAAGAATCAACAATGATAAGAACTCTATATGCATTTCCTTAAATGCTAACTTTAAAAATTTCAGGAAATAATATTATGTTCCTCATTTTATAGATGAGAGCCTGAAGCTAACTACGTAAAGGCCAGAACTGGAATTCAAACTTCGCTGGGCTTCACTCCAGTCCTATGTTTGGCTTTTAGAATGATCTGCCTCTGGACGCCACCCAGAGCAGAGATGCTGCTTCAGCCAGTCCTGGATAATGTCCCCAGTCCAGTCCTACCAAACCTACACTGTAGTTACATATGTCATATTGGAATGCCAGAAGATCATTTTTCTAGTTGCTAGACGGCTTTGGGTCACTGGGTATGATTTACCCAAAAGGTTATACAACTGCAGGGAGAAAATTCTGGAACCAGGATTTCTGAATTGATACAAAGTTGAATAAAAGCAGTTCATGCTAAGAGTCATCAAAGTGCAACCTCCTTAAGTGGAGATCACATTACTTAAGAATCAAGGTAGAGAGAAGTCTACCATGAATACTACCATTCCAGGTTGCTGAGGCTACAAACCTTGGCATTATCCTTGCCCATTCTTTTTCTCTAACACCCTTTATTCAATCTCTGAGGAAATCCTTTTGGCTTTATCTTCAAAATATATCCATTCAGTAGGTTGTCTTTTCATTTTATTGATGGTTTCCCTCACTGTACAAAATGTTTTTCATTTGATTAGATCCCATTTGTTTATCTTTGCTTTTGTTTCCCTCGTCTGAGGAGACAGATGCAAAAAAAAATATCGCTGAGACTGATGTCAAAGAGCTTACTGCCTATGTCTTCTTCTAGGACTTTATGGTTTCTGATCTTACATTTAGGTCTTTAATCCATTTTGAGTTTATTTTTGTACTTAGTGTGAGAAAATGTTCTAGTTTCATTATTTTACATGTAGCAGTCCAGTTTTTACAACACCACTTATTGAAGAGACTGTCTTTTCCGCATTATATATTCTTGCTTCTTTGTTGTAGATTAATTGACCATATGTGTGTGAGTTTATTTCTGGGCTCTCTATTCTGTTCCATTGATCGATGTGTCTGTTTCTGTGCCAGTAACTTAAAAAAAATGAAAACACTAAGTTGAAAAGATATACACACCCCAATGTTTACAGCAGCATTATTTAAAATAGCCAAGATATGGAAGCACCTAAGGGCCCATTGATAGATTAATGGAAAAAGAAGATGTGGATTATATATATACAAAGTGGAATACTACTCAGCCATAAGAAGAATGAAATCTTGCCATTATTCACAACATGGATGGATCTGGAGGGTATTATGGTTGGTGAAATAAGGCAGACAGAGAAAGACAAATACTGTATATCTTTACTTATATGAGGAATCTAAAAAACAAAACAAATGAACAAATATAACAAAACAGAAACAGACTCACAGACACAGAGAACAAAGTAGTGGTTGCCAGAAGAGAGGGTGTGTGGAGAGAGACAAAATAGGTGAAGGGGATTAAGAGGTACAAACTACCAGTTATAATATAAATAAATCATAGGGATATAATGTACTGCACAAGGAACATATTCAATATTTTATAATAACTTTGTATAGTGTATAATCTATAAAAATATTAAATCACTATTTTGTACATCTGAAACTAATATATGTAAGTCAACTATACTTCAATTAAATATATATTATAATACATAATATATACTTATAAATATAGTATATATACATTATATATAACATTATATCTAATGTTATATATAATATATATTTAAAGTATTTAATGTTATATATAATATATATTTAACACATATAAGGTATATATGTTGTTTTATTGTTTTTTAACATCTTTATTAGAGTATAATTGCTTTACAAAGGTGTGTTAGTTTCTGCTTTATAACAAAGTGAATCAGTTATACATATACATACATCCCCATATCTCCTCCCTCTTGTGTCTCCCTCCCACCCGCCCTATCCCACCCCTCTAGGTGGTCACAAATCACCAAGCTGATCACCCTGTGCTAAGCGGCTGCTTCCCACTAGCTATCTACTTTACATTTGGTAGTGTATATATGTCCATGCAACTCTCTCACTTTGTCCCAGCTTACCCTTCCCCCTCCCCATATCCTCAAGTCCATTCTATAGTAGGTCTGCATCTTTATTCCCGTCTTGCTCCTAGGTTCCTCATGACAATTTTTTTTTTTAGCTTCCATATATATGTGTTAGCATACGGTATTTGTTTTTCTCTTTCTGACTTACTTCACTCTGTATGACAGTCTCTAGGTCCATCCACCTCACTACAAATAACTCAGTTTTGTTCCTTTTTATGGCTGAGTAATATTCCATTGTATATATGTGCCACATCTTCTTTAACCATTCATCTGTTGATGGACACTTAGGTTGTTTCCATGTCCTGGCTATTGTAAATAGAGCTGCAGTGAACATTGTGGTACATGACTCTTTTTGAACTATGGTTTTCTCAGGGTATATGCCCAGTAGTGGGATTGCTGGGTCATATGGTAGTTCTATTTGTAGTTTTTTAAGGAACCTCCACACTGTTCTCCATAGTGGCTGTATCAATTTACATTGCCAGCAACAGTGCAAGAGGGTTCCCTTTTCTCCACACCCTCTCCAGCGATTATTGTTTCTAGATTTTTTGATGATGGCCATTCTGACTGGTGTGAGATGATATCTCATTGTAGTTTTGATTTCCATTTCTCTCATGATTAATGATGTCGAGCATTCTTTCATGTGTTTGTTGGCAATCTGTATATCTTCTTTGGAGAAATGTCTACTTAAGTCTTCTGCCCATTTTTGGATTGGGTTGTTTGTTTTTTTGTTATTGAGCTGCATGAGCTGCTTGTAAATTTTGGAGATTAATCCTTTGTCAGTTGCTATGTTTGCAAATATTTTCTCCCATTCTAAGGGTTGTCTTTCATCTTGTTTATGGTTTCCTTTGCTGTGCAAAAGCTTTTAAGTTTCATTAGGTCTCATTTGTTTATTTTTGTTTTTATTTCCATTTCTCTAGGAGGTGGGTCAAAAAGGATCTTGCTGTGATTTATGTCATAGAGTGTTCTGCCTAGGTTTTCCTCTAAGAGTTTGATAGTTTCTGGCCTTACATTTAGGTCTTTAATCCATTTTGAGCTTATTTTTGTGTAAGGTGTTAGGGAGTGATCTAATCTCATACTTTTACATGTACCTGTCCAGTTTTCCCAGCACCGCTTATTGAAGAGGCTGTCCTTTCTACACTGTACATTCCTGCCTCCTTTATCAAAGATAAGGTGACCATATGTGTGTCGGTTTATCTCTGGGCTTTCTATCCTGTTCCATTGATCTATCCTTCTGTTTTTGTGCCAGTACCATACTGTCTTGATTATTACAGCTTTGTAGTATAGTCTGAAGTCAGGGAGCCTGATTCCTCCAGCTCCATTTTTCGTTCTCAAGATTGCTTTGGCCATTCGGGGTCTTTTGTGTTTCCATACAAGTTGTGAATTTTTTTGTTCTAGTTCTGTGAAAAATGCCAGTGGTAGTTTCACAGGGATTGCATTGAATCTGTAGATTGCTTTGGGTAGTAGAATCATTTTCACAGTGTTGATTCTTCCCATCCAAGAACATGGTATATCTCTCCATCTATTTCTATCATCTTTAATTTCTTTCATCAGTGTCTTATAATTTTCTGCATACAGGTCTTTTCTCTCCTTAGGTAGGTTTATTCCTAGATATTTTATTCTTTTTGTTGCAATGGTAAATGGGAGTGTTTTCTTGATTTCACTTTCAGATTTTTCATCATTAGTGTATAGGAATGCCAGAGATTTCTGTGCATTAATTTTGTATCCTGCTACTTTACCAAATTCATTGATTAGCTCTAGTAGTTTTCTGGTAGCATCTTTAGCATCTATATATAGTATCATGTCATCTGCAAACAGTGACAGCTTTACTTCTTCTTTTCCGATTTGAATTCATTTTATTTCCTTTTCTTCTCTGATTGCTGTGGCTAAAACTTCCAAAACTATGTTGAATAAGAGTGGTGAGAGTGGGCAACCTTGTCTTGTTCCTGATCTTAGTGGAAATGCTTTCAGTTTTTCACCATTGAGGACAACGTTGGCTGTGGGTTTGTCATATATGGCCTTTATTATGTTGAGGAAAGTTCCCTCTATGCCTACTTTCTGCAGGGTTTTTATCATAAATGGGTGTTGAATTTTGTCGAAAGCTTTTTCTGCATCTATTGAGATGATCATATGGTTTTTCTCCTTCAATTTGTTAATATGGGGTATCACGTTAATTGATTTCAGAATATTGAAGAATCCTTGTATTCCTCGAATAAACCCCACTTGATCATGGTGTATGATCCTTTTAATGTGCTGTTGGATTCTGTTTGCTAGTATTTTCGCATCTATGTTCATCAGTGATATTGGCCTGTAGTTTTCTTTCTTTGTGACATCCTTGTCTGGTTTTGTTATCAGGGTGATGGTGGCCTCGTAGAATGAGTTTGGGAGTGTTCCTCCCTCTGCTATATTTTGGAAGAGTTTGAGAAGGATAGGTGTTAGCTCTTCTCTAAATGTTTGATAGAATTCGCCTGTGAAGTCATCTGGTCCTGGGCTTTAGTTTGTTGTAAGATTTTTAATCACAGATTCAATTTCAGTGCTTGTGATTGGTCTGTTCATATTTTCTATCTCTTCCTGATTCAGTCTTGGCAGGTTGTGCATTTCTAAGAGTTTGCCCATTTCTTCCAGGTTGTCCATTTTATTGGCATAGAGTTGCTTGTAGTAATCTCTCATGATCTTTTGTATTTCTGCAGTGTCAGTTACTTCTCCTTTTTCATTTCTAATTCTATTGATGTGAGTCCTCTCCCTTTGTTTATTGATGAGTCTGGCTAATGGTTTATCAATTTTGTTTATCTTCTCAAAGAACAAGCTTTTAGTTTTATTGATCTTTGCTATCGTTTCCTTCATTTCTTTTTCATTTATTTCTGATCTGATTTTTATGATTTCTTTCCTTCTGCTAACTTTGTTCTTCTTTCTCTAATTGCTTTAGGTGCAAGGTTAGGTTGTTTATGCGAGATGTTTCCTGTTTTGTAAGGTAGGATTGTATTGCTATAAAATTCCCTCTTAGAACTGCTTTTGTTGCATCCCATAGTTTTTGGGTCATCGTGTCACCATTGTCATTTGTTTCTAGGTATTTTTTTATTTCCTCTTTGATTTCTTCAGTGATCACTTCGTTATTAAGTAGTGTATTGTTTAGGCTCCATGTGTTTGTATTTCTTACAGATCTTTTCCTGTAATTGATAGCTAGTCTCATAGCGTTGTGGTCAGAAAAGATACTTGATACAATTTCAATTTTCTTAAATTTACCAAGGCTTGATTTGTGACCCAAGATATGATCTATCCTGGAGAATGTTCCATGAGCACTTGAGAAAAATGTGTATTCTGTTGTTTTTGGATGGAATGTCCTATAAATATCAATTAAGTCCATCTTGTTTAATGTATCATTTAAAGCTTGTGTCTCCTTATTGATTTTCATTTTGGATGATCTGTCCATTGGTGAAAGTGGGGTGTTAAAGTCCCCTACTATGAATGTGTTACTGTCCATTTCCCCTTTTATGGCTGTTAGTATTTGCCTTATGTATTGAGGTGCTCCTATGTTGGGTGCATAAATATTTACAATTGTTATATCTTCTTCTTGGATCGATCCCTTGATCATTATGTAGTGTCCTTCTTTGTCTCTTCTAATAGTCTTTATTTTAAAGTCTATTTTGTCTGATATGAGAATTGGTATTCCAGCTTTCTTTTGGTTTCCATTTGCATGAAATATCTTTTTCCAACCCCTCACTTTCAGTCTGTATGTGTCTCTAGGTCTGAAGTGGGTCTCTTGTAGACAGCAAATATATGGGTCTTGTTTTTGTATCCACTCAGCCAATCTGTGTCTTTTGGTGGGAGCATTTAGTCCATTTACATTTAAGGTAATTATTGATATGTATGTTCTTATTCCCATTTTCTTAATTGTTTTGGGTTCGTTATTGTAGGTCTTTTCCTTCTCTTGTGTTTCTTGCCTAGAGAAGTTCTTTTAGCAGTTGTTGTAAAGCTGGTTTGGTGGTGCTGAACTCTCTCAGCTTTTGCTTGTCTGTAAAGGTTTTAATTTCTCCATCAAATCTGAATGAGATCCTTGCTGGGTAGAGTAATCTTGGTTGCAGGTTTTTGTCCTTCATCACTTTAAATATGTCCTGCCAGTCCCTTCTGGCTTGCAGGGTTTCTGCTGAAAGATCAGCTGTTAAGCTTATGGGGATTCCCTTGTGTGTTATTTGTTGTTTTTCCCTTGCTGCTTTTAATATGCTTTCTTTGTATTTAATTTTTGACAGTTTGATTACTATGTGTCTTGGCATGTTTCTCCTTGGATTTATCCTGTATGGGACTCTCTGTGCTTCCTGGACTTGATTAACTATTTCCTTTCCCATATTAGGGAAGTTTTCAACTATTATCTCTTCAAATATTTTCTCAGTCCACTTCTTTTTCTCTTCTTCTGGAAAGCCTATAATCCCAATGTTGGTGCATTTGACATTGTCCCAGAGGTCTCTGAGACTGTCCTCAGTTCTTTTCATTCTTTTTTCTTTATTCTACTCTGCAGTAGTTATTTCCACTATTTTATCTTCCAGGTCACTTATCCGTTCTTCTGCCTCCGTTATTCTGCTATTGATCCCATCTAGAGTATTTTTAATTTCATTTATTGTGGCGTTCATCATTGTTTGTCTCATCTTCAGTTCTTCTAGGTCATTGTTAAATGTTTCTTGCATTTTGTCTATTCTATTTTCAAGATTTTGGATCATCTTTACTATCATTATTCTGAATTCTTTTTCAGGTAGACTGCCTATTTCCTGTTCATTTGTTAGGTCTGGTGGGTTTTTATCTTGCTCCTACATCTGTGGTGTGTTTTTCTGTCTTCTCATTTTGCTTACCTTACTGTGTTTGGGGTCTCCTTTTTGCAGGCTGCAGGTTCGTAGTTCCCATTGTTTTTGGTGTCTGTCCCCGGTGGCTAAGGTTGGTTCAGTGGGTTGTGTAGGCTTCCTGGTGGAGGCGACTAGTGCCTGTGTTCTGGTGGATGAGGCTGGATCTTGTCTTTCTGGTGGGCAGGTCCACGTCTGGTGGAGTGTTTTGGGGTGTCTCTGGACTTATTATGATTTTAGGCAGCCTCTCTGCTAATGGGTGGGGTTGTGTTCCTGTCTTGCTAGTTGTTTGGCATAGGGTGTCCAGCACTGTAGCTTGCTGGGCGTTGAGTGAAGCTGGGTGCTGGTGTTGAGATGGAGATCTCTGGGAGATTTTCGCCATTTGATATTATGTGGAGCTGGGAGGTCTCTTGTGGACCAGTGTCCTGAAGTTGGCTCTCCCACCTCAGAGGCACAGCACTGACGCCTGGCTGCTGCACCAAGAGCCTTTCATCCACACGGCTCAGAATAAAAGGGAGAAAAAGTAGAAGGAAAGAATTAGTAGAAGTAGAAAGAGAGAAAGAAAGAAAGAAAGGAGGGAGGGAGGGAGGGAGGAAGGAAGGAAGGAGGGAAGGAAGGACAAAAAGAAAGGAGATAAAGTAAAATAAAATAAAGTAAGATAAAATATAATAAGCTTATTAAAATAAAAAAATAATTATTAAGAGAAAAAAAGAAAAAAAAACCAAACGGACGGATAGAACCCTAGGACAAATGGTGGAAGCAAAGCTATACAGACAAAATCTCACACAGAAGGATACACATACACACTCACAAAAAGAGGAAAAGGGGAAAAAATAATAAATCTTGCTCTCAAAGTCCACCTCCTGAATTTGGGATGATTGGTTTTCTATTCATGTATTCCACAGATGCAGGGTACATCACGTTGATTGTGGAGCTTTAATCCGCTGCTTCTGAGGCTGCTGAGAGCAATTTCCCTTTCGGTTCTTTGTTCGCACAGCTCCCGCGGCTCAGCTTTGGATTTGGCCCCGCCTCTGCGCGTAGGTCGCCGGAGGGCGTCTGTTCTTCGCTCAGACAGGATGGGGTTAAAGGAGCCGCTGATTCTGGGGCTCTGGCTCACTCAGGTTGGGGGTGGGAGGGGCACAGCGTGAGGGGCGGGCCTGCGGCGGCAGAGGCCGGCGTGACGTTGCACCAGCCTGAGGCGCGCCGTGCGTTCTCCCGGGGAAGTTGTCCCTGGATCCCGGGAACCTGGCAGTGGCGGGCTGCACACGCTCCTCGGAAGGCGGGTGTGGACAGTGACCTGTGCTCGCACACAGGTTTCTTGGTGGCGGTGGCAGCAGCCTTAGCGTCTCATGCCCATCTCTGGGGTCTGCGCTTTTAGCCGCGGCTCACGCCTGTCTCTGGAGCTCCTTTAAGCAGCGCTCTGAATCCGCTCTCCTCGCGCACCAGGAAACAAAGAGGTAAGAAAAAGTCTCTTGCCTCTTCGGCGGGTCCAGACTTTCCGCCGGACTCCCTCCCGGCCAGCCGTGGCGCACTAACCTCCTGCAGGCTGTGTTCACGCCGCCAGCCCCAGTCCTCTCCCTGCGCTCCGACCGAAGCCCGAGCCTCAGCTCCCAGCCCCGCCCGCCCCGGCGGGTGAGCAGACAAGCCTCTCGGGCTGGTGAGTGCCGGTTGGCACCGATTCTCTGTGCGGGAATCTCTCCGCTTTGCCCTCTGCACCCCCGTGACTGCGCTCACCCCCGTGGCTGCGCTCTCCTCCGCCGTGCCAAAGCTTTCTGCCTCCGCCACCCGCAGTCTCCGCCCGCGAAGGGGCTCCTAGTGTTTGGAAACATTTCCTCCTTCACGGCTCCCTCCCACTGGTGCAGATACCGTCCCTATCCTTTTGTGTCTGTTTATACTTTTTTCTTTTGCCATACCCACATACGTGGGGGGTTTCTTGCCTTTTGGGAGGTCTGAGGTCTTCTGCCAGCGTTCAGTAGGTGTCCTGTAGGAGTTGTTCCACGTGTAGATGTATTTCTGGTGTATCTGTGGGGAGGAAGGTGATCTCCGCGTCGTACTCTTCCGCCATCTTCCCGGAAGCCTCCAAAATGCTCTTTAAGCACTGGAATGAGCTAGACAAAAAGTACTGGAGGACACTGGAGTGGAGGTTGATCAACTGGGACCACACTGAGTTATTTCGGAAGTTAAATTTTCTATCTGTGATTATTCCATCTGGGTTTGCTAATTGGTGCCTTTGAAGTTAGGCTCCTGCCCTGCCACAAACTGGGAAGTGGAGGTACTATATCTCCCTTGATGATTACATTTCAAAGGGACAGCTCCCAGGTCCTTGAGAAAATCACTCCTGGGTTGTAAAACTGGCAAGAGGCTGAGAGAAAATTTATCTTCATTTCAGAGAGGCAGAGAAAGAATCAGAAATTAGAAGTTTTCTGAAGTAACTGCCCTAAGAAAAGGGAGGCCAGGGGCTTGAGAGTCAGGAAGACGCGTGTCTGAAGTTTGAGGCCATCTGAGTCAATGGTTCCAAGGTTGCACACTTGGAGAAATTTTTTCTGAAGTTGGATTTATATTAATTGAGAACAGGTAACAGTTGTTTTTAGGTAAATGGTTATGAAAGGCTTCAGAGGGAAAATTAGGCCTGAGCAGGGCTTTATGAATGAGATTTTACCACAGAGGAACAAAAGCGTTTATGGCAGAGCAAACAGTGCATAGAAAGTCAACGACCTCAAGCCCCTGGGTATGTTGATGAGGGAAGATTGGATTTGTTTTGCTTATTTCCTCATCTGTAAATGTGTGTAATGAATCCACCCACGAAAGTGGTTTGTGAATATATCAGAGCACAGGCCTTAAAACATAGGAGACAGACTAGAAATTTGTGTTTTCCTTTCTGCTAGTTCCTCGTTTCTCCTTTCTCTTTGGCCATGAAGCTTCATTTTTCTATCTCTTTCCTTCCCTGACTTCTTTTACAGCATTTCATTTTTTTCTACCTTTGCTAGAGGACAGAGCTAATTATGTCACCCTACTTGTGATAATTAATGCTAATGTATTTCTACCCTACAATTGAGGTATTTTATGTTTCTATACTGACACTAGTGGAATAATGCCCCAAACTAAGAAAAGAAAGAAAGAAAAAAACCCACAACCAACAAAACCCAAGGTTGTCTCAGGGTATATGCCCAGCAGTGGGATTGCTGGGTCGTATGGTAGTTCTATTTGTAGTTTTTAAAGGAACCTCCATTCTGTTCTCCATAGTGGCTGTATCAATTTGCATTCCCACCAAAAGTGCAGGAATGTTCCCGTTTCTCCGCACCCTCTCCAGCATATACAATGCAATATTACTCAGCCATAAAAAGAAACGAAATTGAGTTATTTGTAGTGAGGTGGATGGACCTAGAGTCTGTCATACAGAGTGAAGTAAGTCAGAAAGAGAAAAACAAATACCGTATGCTAATACATATGCATGGAATCTAAGAGGAAAAAAAAAAAAAAGGTCATGAAATACCTAGGGGTAAGAGGGGAATAAAGATGCAGACCTACTAGAGAATGGGCTTGAGGATATGGGGAGGGGGAAGGGTAAGCTGGGACAAAGTGAGAGAGTGGCATGGACATATATACACTACCAAATGCAGAATAGATAGCTAGTGGGAGGCAGCCGCTTAGCACAGGGAGGTCAGCTCGGTGCTTTGTGACCACCTAGAGGGGTGGGATAGGGAGGGTGGGAGGGAGATGCAAGAGGGAGGAGATATGGGGATGTATGTATATGTATAGCTGATTCACTTTGTTATAAAGTAGAAACTAACACACCATTGTAAAGCAATTATACTCCAATAAAGATGTTAAAAAAAAAATGCCCAGGGTTGCAGACCTCTGGCTGCTGAGTCACGCCCCCAGAAGCTATCCCCTCCGCTCTCTTAAGGAGACCTGACATGGGCTTCCTCCCACCAGGTTTCTCCATTGTACCCTAGGAGCCCTGGGGTGAGAATACAGTACTGAGATAAAAGGACTAGTGCCCTTTCCATAACCCACACCCTATTCCCCAATTCTTACTTATCATCCTTGTTTCCTCTTTGTATTTAGAGAAGTTGCCCTCCTCTCTGTTCCTCTGTTTAGTTCTAAACCTTTTTATTTTCTTTCTTGAATCTCCTCCTTTTTCCTTTTCTTCCTCAAGACATATCCAAGCTCCTATGATATACTTCAGACTTCTTTCTCATGCTTTCCTCAGGCAGTGAAATAGGTTAGACCTTAACCCATCAAAACAGTAAGAAAGTTCTCAAGATGCTTTCAAATGCTTTTTCTCATCTCTTCCTTCGGAGAAGACATCACTCTTCACAACACTCCCAGACACCCTGGTCAATTTAAAGCAGTTACTCTCGGATTCTAGAGCCTTCACTAATCAACCTCATCTTCAGGATACTCAGATAGTCCCTGCTTCTCTGACACTACTGTTATGTTTCACTAATCAGTTTTGCCCAGTTTGCCCACTATTCTTCCTCTCTCCTACTTTCCTTCTTGGGCTGTCTCGATGGCTCATTCCTCAGTTCTGTTCATGATTGTTTCCATGCTATTCATGAAGTCAGTCCCACCGTCTCTCATACATTCAGGCGTCAAAGTCATGTGGAATGGGTAGGACTCTGGCTATTATCTTATGCCTACAAATAAATGAGTTCATGTATGGAAAGAGCAAATATATTTGTCAGTTTCATCCAACACATTTTGCAAAAGGGGAAAGGATTTTTATAATGGTTTTGCCTTACTGAGGTGAAAATCCCCTAAAGGCAGAAGCAGATTGTTATTACGCGGGCCTCTCCCTGATGGGGCCTCTCCTGTTGCGGAGCACAGGCTTCGGAAGCGCAGGCTTAGCGGCCATGGCTCACGGGCCCAGCCGCTCCGCGGCATGTGGCATCTTCCCGGACCGGGGCACGAACCCGTGTCCCCTGAATCGGCAGGCGGACTCTCAACCACTGCGCCACCGAGGAAGCCCAGATTGTTCTTTTTGATATATCACATTCAACATGACACCAAGGAAGGTCAGAGTGGGTGCTACACAGAAAATGCTATTGTTAACAAGCAATGTGAACCCTTTTGAATTATAACTTTTAAAATATAGAATCTTTGCATTTTCATTTTAAGCATGCAGCCTATTATAAAATTATACTGCCTGCATGTTTAATGTATAAGGTTACTGTTTTCCATGCCCAAAGTGCAGGTTAGCAAAAACATGTCTCAATCACAAACACAAATCGTTACCATTTGTGACAACAATTATGATTTTTTTGCTAGTTACCACAGCCTGACCGTGGGATACAAAAGTGTATCTATAGTGGCATACTGAGATTAAGCTGGTGAAAAGCAGTCTCTGAAATTGAATTCTACGTTGCTCCCTATTTACAGACAGCTGAACTGCCTTTTTCCAAAGCAGAAACTTCCTATACCTTATTTCATTTATTCTCAGAATATTTCCAAGGCACTGAAATATACTAAATACTCATCTTACCGAGCTGCTTAGGGCCAGGAGAGATCTCCTTTAAGACTCTCCCTAATGCAGCCCACTCCATTCTTAGCTGACCTCGTATTTTATCCCAAATTACAAAAATTAAAGACAAGGGTTTAACTGTTTTTCTTCAGGTGTGTATATTCTCTGCTACACTAAGCTTCTAGAAAGAAAGAAAGTGTCCCTCATTACTGAGTCTCTCTGCTAGCCTAAATTATATGTTCAATAAAATATTGTGGAACTCAACCAAAAAGGAGTGTATGGTCACACAGCAGTGTCTCAAATGCATTTTAGGTGATCATGGCGTTCTAAGTCAATATAGAAAAGTCAGTAATCAGAGGGTAAACAGAAACTAGTGCAATTCAGGTTATGGACAAAAGATCACAGAGAAATGAAGCCAAGTCTTTGGGGATAATCATCATAAATGTAGTTTCTAGAGCACAGAGATCCTTCATATCCTAACCCATCATAAATCAACTGTGTGACCTTGGGAAAAATACCCATCTTCTCATTTGAAACATGTGAACAACAATGTATGCTGCGTTGGGTTTTAAGGGTTAAGCGAGATGATATATGAAAAGCACTAAGTATCCAGTTGTGACAAAAAGTAAGTAGTGAAAACTGAAAGTTGTCAGATCGGTGTGATGTAGAATTTCCAGCTAGGTGAGATATTATCAGAGAAACTGAGCTAGCATGATAAATCTGGGAAATGACTGGAGAGGGAGTAGAAATACAATCATAAAAATACCGTCATGGAACAAATAGGTTAGAAGATAAAGAAATTTGATAGGGTGCATTTTTTAACTTTATATAATAAGAGCTAGGAATGTATACTAAGTAGTGATAAATATTAAGACATAAGTTTTGGAGAAGATTAGGCAATGTGCTACTTTCCCAAGAAAAAGAGTGGTTGAAGGCAATAGGATGTGCTAGGAAGTTCCTGCAGTAAGCCTGGAGCAAATGATGAAAGTCTCATGAAGTTTGGAAGCTGCAAAAAAGCGGAAACAAATTTGTATTCAAAAGCATTGCTGGCAAAGATCCAGGATGGTTTAATGAACTTTGGCAAGGCTAGTCTCTGCTCAAACACCATGGAACTCCCTGTCTGAATGCAGTCATCATAGCTGTGCTGACACGCACTAACCGTTACCATGGCTCCACGTTGTGTGCGGAAATCAAAAGGCTGCTGAAGAAAAGTGTGGTTTCCCCTGTGTAATGTCCCTGTACGTGGAGCCATCATGTCCATGCTTGACAGTGGAAATTTTACCAACTTCTCACCTGTTTTCCTAATAAGACTGAACTTGCTGGAGAAAAAAAAAAAGATCAAAACATATTTTGAAGGGTTTTTAGGACATATATAGAAAGTCAATAAGTACGTAAAGGCATTTGTGGTGGAATAAAAGAGAGGCTTAACAACAAAAAGAAGAGAGATCCATAAATGAAAACTACAAAGACAAATTCACCTAAATACAAATTATGCTAAACCAACATTGTTCCACTTTCTTAAAATCATTTTACCAAGGGAACACTATTGGCCTAATGCATCTGTGTTTTAGCAAGTGATTAAGAAGCTGTTGATAACTCAGGGATATTTCCAGTAGTGTGGTGCAGAAGGCTTACAATGTTTGTTGAATTACAAATGTAAATAAAGATAATATATTTGGTTGAAGGATCAAAATTAATTCAATAGGTTAGAGCATAAGCTTAAATCTCTATCAATCAATCTATCTATAATATTAATAATGCACATTGGGACTTCAATTTACTTTCCAAATATTTATTTTATTAGTCTGTTATGGGAACATTTTTTCATGTGAAGGAGACCTAGGAAATGTTTTAGTCATGAGTGAATTGTAATTAACAGAAAGCTACTGAAGTTACTTAAGCAAAATAATTAAATGTACTTGATGAAACCTTAGTTATTTCATGGAAACAAAAGGCATGATTGAAACTAATAACGAGAAAGTCATCAGAAACCCAAATAATCATCCTTCTCCATCTCTCATCTTTTCATCTCTCCACTCTTTGATTTATTCTTCTTTTCTTGCATGATTTTTCACTCTCATTCTTCATGTACATATCAGGAATACTGGCTTCCTGTATTTTACAGTTTACATTTAATTCCTTTTCTTGATCTAAGCAGACTGACTACAAATCTTTTAGTCCCTATACCAAATTCCAGCTAGAAAAATAATAAGAATTGTACCAACTGGAAGCAGGTGTCCACACTGGTCCAAACAGCTGTAGCCGAGGCAGTAGGCAAGGTGGTAGAGTAGAATCATGACTGTTGGGGTGTGCAGTTTCTGCAGAAAATGGTTTATTGAAAACTGAACAAATACATCATTGTTTTCTAAATCAGGAAACCAGTTGATTACATAGTCAATATAAGGCAAAATGGGATGCATGAAAGGTTACCCAGATGAAAGGGCAAGAGCAGAGATTCTTTATATGTTTTCTCCACTGAGAAAACCACTCCTCCAGTCCTGACTTATTTTAGGAGGGGCTGACAAATAAAAGAGCACATTCATTGACTCCAGGTTAAGAATTATTCTTTAATAATTTATTTTAAATGCCTACAGATACATATGATTTCAAATTGTGTCTTATTCATGCACCAGCCTAAAATGTATAAACAATGTAATTCAAATCTCTCTATGAACTTGGTGAAAGAATTGCTTAAGAATGTAATTCCTTCGAGTTAAATTGTAAATGAGTATATATGTCATTTAAAAGATAACCAAGAAAAATATAAACAATTTTCATTTCTTGTATTTTTTCCTTCAGATTTTTTTTGTTCTTCAAAATTAAGAGGCTCCCCCACAGAGTAAATATTTCATCACTCTTTGCTTTTTCCAGGAAATAAACATGAGACATGGGGATCAATTTTTTGCCTAAAAGTATATTTTTGTCTTGATAGGAAAGATTGCACATGGTATAGTATTAGGAGAGGGCACTTGCAGGAAAGTAATCCCTATGCAAATGCCATTTTTTCATTTGGCAAATCCAAACAGAAAAAAAAAAATAAATTCCACTACTTTATTAACTTTAGAGAGGTTTAATTGATAAGCTTTCAGCAGCAGCTGAGATAATTAGTCTCACTGTCAGTCTAATATGGGCTTCCACTTTTTGCTTTCCTTAGTGATGATGTTGTTGCAATATCAGAAATATATACATCTAGAAACATATTGGTGAGAATAGGAAGTATCTTCTAATTAGTTATCAAGGCTTGGACCTCCAATTTCTGCAGATTGAGTTCAAACTTCTAGAAAGGGAGGAAGAGACTTTCTCATCCTACCATCCTACCTTATCTCTTGCCGTGATTCCCAGTCATCACATATTCTACCTCAGAGGCATCAAGACAGTCCCCTGGAAAACTGATGCTTTGTATTCTTATGCACATTCAGAAAGTAGAGTTAAGAGCAATACTCGTGTGTGTGTGCGTGTGTGTGTGTTTGTATGTTGTGTGTATGTGTGTATATATGTGTGTACCCACACACAAGTGTTTAGTGTTGGTAGGTTTGAGGCAGAGCTAAAGAAAAAGAAAGAAAAATGTTGAAAAAATGTAAATAATGCTGATTTTATGCAGTGTTACTTTTCATCACATGATACAATTCCCTGTTCCCTGCCACCATAAATGTCCTCCCATTCAGACCAAATTGCTTATTGATTGGTGTTTCTCTTTGATCTATAGGATAAATTGATCTCACGTCAGTCTATTTTTATTTGACAGACAGCCAAAAGTTCTTCCCACTCTTCTCTATTCATTTGACTCTTGTTTTTCAAGATCCATCTCTTTGAAGGCATCCTCAACAAAACCATCCATCTTTTCCCTTTTCTCACCAGAATTTTGCATTAAATTTTAGAACTTACATTGTTTTAAATAATTTTCATCCAAAGGAAGTGTGAAAGCCCTTAAAATACAGACTTTATTTATCTCCTATTCCTTTAGCATGTATCTGAAACATAGTTGCTAACACCATATTACTTACATACATGACAATATTACTACAAATCTAACAGTTTAAAACAATACACGTATATTATCTCACAGTTTCTGTGGGTCAGGAGCACAACTTAACTGGGTCTTCCACAACGCTGACATTCAGCAAGGACTGGGTTCTCACCTGAAGTTTTAACTGGGGAAGGATTTACCTCCAAGCTCATGTGGTTGGTGGTATTCAATTCCTTGTCAGCTGTTGGATTGAGACCTTCAGTTTCTGGCTATCAACAAGAGGCTGCTCTCAGTTTCTTGCCCTGTGGATCTTCCCAAAATGACCACTTGCTTCCTCAATAAGGGGCAAAGTTCTTTGAAAGGCTGTTGTTATGGTCTTAACTAATATAATCACAAAGGGATATTCCATAACTTTTGCCATATTCCATTGGTTAGACGTAAGTTACAGGGTCTCACCCACATTGAACAAGGGGCATGAGTACACAGAGGTGGGAATAACTGAAGGAACTTTTAGAGTGTGTTCATCACAACCGCAGAAATTTCTGTTTTATTTATTTTATATTTTGATGGAGTGTGGAGGAGTGATGTATTTGGATGCTGACAAGGATACAGAGCAGCATCTCCAGGAGTTGAAAACTTCAGTTTTACTGTCTTTCTGTTACTCTTTCTTTTGATTATTCTTTAATGAGACAGCCTTTGGCATTCTATGTATCTGTTTCCCTGCCTCACTCTATTTCCCAGGTATGAGGCAAAAATCTAAAAGATAATGTTCAAGAGTCTATAGAAAAATTTTTAGAGGTTAATATAGTAATTTACTAAATAAAGAATGCAAAATCTTACGTGCAGTATGATTATGGCTCTTAAACCTAAAATAATTAGTCATAGGAAAAGATTAGGAGAATATTAAAAAATCTATGGTAGGTATTTCTATAGTACGGGGCCATGGGTGATTTTTGGCATTGTTGCTGTTATTTTTCCCCTTTCTATTATATGTATGTATAATTCTTATAACAGGAAAATAAAAGATAAAATTTATTTATAAATAAAAAAGTTTTAAAAAAATATTCTACACTGGTTGTTAGTATTAGTCTGATGAGAGTAAGTAAAAATAAACCAGAATGTCTTTCCTAGTAGAGCCTTTTATTTGATGTGATCACATACAACACTTCTTGTAAAACAGAAGAATATCTAATGCATTTATGATGGATATTACTTTTGAGCATAAGGCTGTACTTTTAAGGATTATTATTCCAGGGTCACTGGCTTTCTGAGGATGCACGTAATTCGTTCCGACTTCAAGCAAAAAGAAATGTAACACATAACTTGGGGCCAATGAACTAGCTGACAACTCTATTTGAAAGTTAAATTTTAAAAATTAAGTTACTCAAAAACATCTTGCTATCCTAAAGGTGGAAAATCTTAAGAGAGTTTCAGATCATGAGAAGTTTTCTAAATTCTCTTCGGAAACACATTGAATGCTACAACTATTTCTCTGAAGTAGGGGACTTCTCTCTGGTGATACAAATGTCAATTATAGACACACAGTCAGTCATTCTATAGAAGCCATGAAACCACGAACATGTCTTTAGAATTTATTGTGGTTTCAGGCAACAAGAAATAAAAGCTGTGGCTGTCATTGTCTACCCCTGTCCCCCGAATGGTTGCAGGAAACCAGTGCCATGACAGAAATATATACATATGTTGTTATCCTCTTTGTAGGCCTTGAAAAAATCAAAAGTGATGAATAAAATAAATTCCACATGGACAATTTCTCACCAATTTATTAAATTTAAATAAGATGTGCTTTGTTACAACAGCAAATATACCTCCTGCTGTATTCATTTCTCAATTTAGAAGGTGATAAAGAAAACTAAGTTCTAGTGTGAGTTTTCCCTATTTTTAAAAATAGTTGGGATTTCCCTGGCAGTCCAGTGGTTAAGACTCCACACCTCCAGTGCAGGGGGTGCAGGTTCGATCCCTGGCTGGGGAACTAATATCCCGCCTGCTGTGCAGTGTGGCCAAAAATTTTTTAAAAATTAAAAAAAATTAAAATAGTGAAAGATACACTCATATCCTGTTATTACAATTTCGTTGACATCAAAATGTCCTTAAAGTTTAAAAGTTTTGGTCTTTAATGGAAATGTTAATGTGAGTTTTCTTGGTGTATTCTGTACCATTTTTGATACTGAAGATTTGTAACATCACAGTATGAAATAATAAGAAATATATTTATACTTATTATTTCAATATACATTTCTTATGATATCTATATCTATTTCTCTATATCTGCCCCTGGTTCCTTATACAGAGCTCCTGCAACCCTCATAAATATGGATGCTAGAATAATCTTTTGTCCTAACATTTAGTCTTTGGCCCATTCCTGACACAGAGCTCCTAAAACCTTTGTAATTTCCTGAGAGATAGGAGCATTTGACACCAAACTCTTAAATTCCTTGGAATTTCCTGGATGGTTGGAATGTCTTTTGTTGTAATGAGGTGACTCTTGGTGGGCTTCTGGTTGGAGCTGGTTACCAGAAAAACCAAGCCATGGTTAGAAACCTGGACATTTCAGTCCCACCCTCTGTACTCTGAAAAGGGGAGAGGGCCTGGAGATTGAGTTAATACCTATGTGATGAAGCCTCCATAAAAATCCAAATCCTGTACCCCAGGGTTTGAGAGCTTCCAGGTTGGTGAACACATCCAAGAATTGGGAGAGTGGTACAACCCAACAAAACCCCCTGCTTTCAGGACCCTCCCAAACGTTGCCCATGTACTTCTTCACCTGACTGTCCACTTATACCCTTTATCATATCCTTTACTATGTAATAAATTTGTAAATGTAAGTGTTTCCCTGAGTTCTGTGAGCTTTTCTAGCAAATGATCAAATCCAAGGAGGGCAGTCATGAGAACATCTGATTTGTAGCCAAGTCTGACAGAAGATTTGGGTAACCTGGGGACTTACTACTTGCAATTGGCATCTGAAGTGGAGGAAACTCCACTCACGGGCCCAGCCGCTCCCTGGCATGTGGGATCTTCCCGGGCCAGGGCACGAACCTGTGTCCCCTGCATCGGCAGGCGGACTCCCAACCACTGCGCCGCCAGGGAAGCCCTCAATTTGCCATTTTTTGCCCCAATGCTAAAGAAATATTACTATTTTTTAAGAAGCATAACTTACAATTCTTCCTATATGTTTATCATTGAACTGCAACTGTCTTGAAGTTAGCATTGCATGGAATACAAAATATTCCTGAAAATGTTTTAAAAAGATGGACTAGAGGGGTGGGATAGGGACGGTGGGAGGGAGACACAAGAGGGAGGAGATATGGGGATACATGTATATACGTAGCTGATTCACTTTGTTATACAGCACAAACTAACACACCATTGTAAAGCAATTATACTCCAATAAAGATGTTAAAAAAATAATAAAAAGATGGCATATTACTTTACAATGAGAAATATAACTGTCAAGAAATATAACTGCTTCACAGTGACTTGACTGAGACTCTCTTTTTATTGGCAGCTCATGTTGAAGTCAAATTAAAAGAAGTGTTCTTGATATGTACAGAACAAGATCGAAGAGGGTCACTTGCACATTTTGAATTCTTGCGTATTTTGAAATGCTTAATGACATTGGTCTCTTCATGTCTTCCTCTCCATGATGGCACCAGACCTGCACAACACACTTGAATACTTTGGTTCCTCCCTGGACCATTCTTGCTTGAATATTGTCTCTGTGCCCTACCCTTGTATAGGTACATGTACCTCTCAACCATTCAATGGTTCTCAAGTATCAAAAGGCATTTTCTCTTTTGCTAATGTTCATTGTATCACGTCATCCTTTATACTTATTTTATCCTTTAAAGAAAAATTTAATTTTCCTCATTTCCAAACTCTGAGGCTGCAACATACAGCACTCATCTTCTTCTCTTATTTTGTTAATTATTTTTACCTCATATTTGAAATACATAATTCAAATTTTTGTGATAGATGCACAGCTTATTTCTTTCATACTGATGGACGGTGGAAACATTTTGTATTCCCCTGAGTAAAACAAATTCCAAGCCCAACTTTTTTCTCCAAATTGCCTCTAGCTTCCTAATGCATAATTTATTTATGTTTCTTCTTGTAGGAAAATATGCAATGTGATGTAATTTTTTCCAGAAGAAGCCTTTCATTCCAAAAAATAGAGACGTATAAGAGCCCTGGCATTTTATGATCCCATTTTGGTGTTAGGCATCTCCAAGATCATATCATCATTGATAGAAAACAATATTTTGGGGGTTGTTTTGTTCTTATTCACATTGTTGGGACTATTGATCTTAGTTAATAGCACAGTCAGAATCTAAGAGTTGTGCATTAAATTATTGGGCAATGTACTGATAGCACAAAGCCTTGTTTTATCTGTTCCGTCCTCTTCTCCCCGTCCCACCTTGTAGTCACACCTGTTTGCTTCCACATCTGTGTACTGATACTGCTGAACACTCACCTGCATTACAGCACATATTACACTGTGGTCTTTCTGCTGTCTGTCTGAATTTGAGCTCCTACAAAATAATATACATGTGCTGCCCATCTTTGAATACACTATATCCAAATGTTCATTTTTGAACTGAATTAGTTTTACTGTTTCTTCATCGCTTTAGCTGAACGTATCCTGCCATTTTTTCTGATATTCAGAAGCATTCCATATGTTATTTATTTTGGAAGATTCTGATATCATCTGGATGGATGGCATTAGAACAGACACTGTTCTGTGGTACCAGAGTCAGTTCTTGTCATTTCATATATTCCTCAGGAGCTCACAGATTCCAGCTCTAGAGTCACAGTGAATAGATGTATTAATTCAGCTTTTCAATGTCAAACATATCCCTGAATGAAAATGTGAAACTATGTTTAAAACAAAGTATTACTTTGAGCAAAACATTTAAGTTCCCACTGAGACTTTATCAAATACACTTTGAAGTAACTTAAAGCAATTACACGTTCCCCAGAACTATCAACAGGTGAATTCTTCAAAGCAAATATTGCTGTGATGAAATTGAGATACGAAGTTTCCTAGTTATTTACATAATGGTGATGGTGATGGTGTATGCGTGTGTGTGTGTGTGTGTGTGTGTGTGTGTGTAATCTCTTCTCACTTTGTCTGAATGTGTCCATTTTCAAATCCTTTTCACCAGTTTATGAGCTTTTGTTTAGCTATTTCCGTTTTCAAGTGCACCTAAAACTCTTCCATTGAGATTGAACTACTCCTGTGGAATTCTCCTAAATTTACAAAACAGACTCTATGCCCCCATCATGCTAAATCTAGACTCTAAAAATAACATCAGAAGCCCCTCAGGGGATGATGCCTGTCTTCTACTGACAGGTATTTTCTCTTTTAATATCCCTTACATTTCATTACCAAGTTTGGCATTCATCTCTAGAAGCACTTAAATTCTTAACATAGCCACGCAGATGTAAAGGCCATTCAACTGAATAATAACAATAGTAGTGGTAGTACTAGTAGTAGTAGGTTACATACAAAATGTTAAGCTTTACACGAGGCACTACAGAAGTACTACAAAGGAAAAGATATAATTCCTATTTTCTGAAAGATTACAGTCTGCTTGAGAAGAAAAAAAAATGAAAAAGTTAACTTAGGCAGTTTCATCTGAGAAATGATCTATATCTAAACATATCTGAAAACATTTTGTTCAGGACAGTCTAGGTTTTGCTGTGGTAACAACTCCAAAACATTAGTGCATTATATCAATTAATGTTTATTTCTTTCTTTTTAAAATATTTTTATGGGAGTAGAGTTGATTTACAATGTTGTGTTAGTTTCAGGTGTACAGCAAAGTGAATCAGTTATACATATATCAACCCTTTTTTTTTTTTTTTTTAAGATTCTTTTCTCATGTAGGCCATTAGAGAGTAGTGAGTGAAATTCCCTGTGCTATACAGCAGGTTCTTAACAGTTATCTATTTTATATATAGTAGTGTGTATATGTCAGTCCCAATCTCCCAATTTACCCTACCTCCTTATCCCCTGGTAACCATAAGTTTGTCTTCTACATCTGTGACTCTACTTCTGTTTTGTAAATAAGTTCGTTTGTACCCTTGTTTTTAGATTCCACATATAAGTGATATTATATTATATTTGTCTTTCTGTGTCTGACTTAACTTCACTCAGTATGACAATCTCTAGGTCCATCCATGTTGCTGCAAATGGCATTACTTTGTTCTTTTATGACTAATATTCCATTGTATGTATCCATTCCTTCTTTATCCATTCCTCTGTCGATGGACATTAGGTTGCTTCCATGTCCTGGCTATTTTAAATAGTTCTGCAATAAACATTGGGGTGCATGTATTTCTTCGAATTATGGTTTTCTCTGGGTATATGCCCAGGAGTGAGATTGCTGGGTCATATGGTAGTTTTTTTTTTTTTTTTTGAGTGTTTTTTTAAATTGAGGTATAGTTCTTTTATAATGTTGTGTTAGTTTCTACTGTACAGTGAAGTGGAGTTCCCTGTGGTACACAGCAGGTTCTCATTAGTTATCTATTTTATACATAATATATATATGCTAATACCAACCTCCCAATTCATCCCACCCCTCCTTTCCCCCCTTGGTGTCCATTTTTTTGTTCTCTACATCCATGTCTCTATTTCTGCCTTGCAAACTGGTTCATCTGTACCTTTTTTCTAGATTCCACAAATAGGCATTAGTATTTTTAGTTTTTTAAGGAAGCTCCATACTGTTCTCCATAGGGGCTGTACCAATTTACATTACCACCAACAGTGTAGGAGGGTTCCCTCTTCTCCACACCCATTCCAGCTTTTATTGTTTGTAGATGTTTTGATGATGGCCATTCTGACCAGTGTGAGGTGATAACTCATTGTGGTTTTGATTTGCATCTCTCTAATAATTAGTGATGTTGAGCATCTTTTCGTGTGTTTTGGCCATCTGTATGTCTTCTTTGGAGAAATGTCTATTTAGATCTTCCACCCATTTTTTGACTGGGTTATTTGTTTTTTTGATATTGAGCTACATGTGCTGTTCGTGTATTTTGGAGATTAATCCCTTGTCAGTTGCTTTGTTTGTGAATATCTTCTCTCATTCTGAGGGTTGTCTTGCTTATGCAATATGTTTAATGTGTTGGAGGCAGGCTCTGCTGCTTACTCTCACTGGGGCCCAGACTGATGGCGTTTCCCCCTTGACATATGCTTACAACATCACCAAGGCAGGAAAAAAGATATGGAAATAAGTCTCACGGTGGTTCTTAAAGCCCAGAAATGATGCACAGTATTGCCTTTCACTTTCTTTGGCTGACTTCAGAGGTAGTGCTATGCCTGTTAATTATCACAGAGAGGAAAAGTGAGAGAAAAAAAAATTGGGTGAAGCAGCCAGTGAAGAATAGAAACTCCATAATCAACTGGACAAGTACATCTGCCCAGATGCAACGCGGTAGGGAGGCTAGACATCACCAAGGGTATTAGATGAGTAAGGGCTGATAGAAACCCGTTCAGGCATCCATCTCTTCAGTTAGTTTATATAATCTAAGCTTCTTTATATAATCATGACGCCTTTTTATAAGACGATGGCCCCTGTCCATTATGTACTTCCTTGCTCTCAAGAATACGTCAGGTGGGCTTCCCCAGTGGCGCAGTGGTTGAGAGTCCACCTGCCAGTGCGGGAGATGCGGGTTCGTGCCCCGGTCCGGGAGGATCCCGCGTGCCGCGGAGCGGCTGGGCCCGTGGGCCGTGGCCACTGGGCCTGCGCGTCCGGAGCCTGTGCTCCGCGGTGGGAGAGGCCACGGCGGTGAAAGGCTCGCGTATGCAAAAAAAAAAAAAAAAAAAAGAATACATCAGATAATGTGAGCACATTACCACTTACGTTAAAAACATGGCAAATTGCTTAAAGTGATAATTTTCTGGAAATGTGCCAATAAGCTAAAATTTAAATAATGCATTTCAAAGTGACTGAAACCTAACAGAAATTGTTATTTATTAATTGCTTACTAAATAAGAAAAGCAAAGCGATAATTCCAAGCGTGTTGTCTTCCCTTAGGGGCAGAGAGAACTACAGGGTCACTAGGGATTTCACTGCCTCAGCCCACGGGGGAAATGTCACTGTCACTTGCTGCCTGGTGCTGGGATGCGTAGACTTTCCTGAGCCTCAGAAGAAGTAGGGGATTGGATGTCACTGAGCATGATTCTACTACGTACAGATATTCTGGGCTTAGCATGGAGAGAGTTCACTGACAAGAGGAGGCATCCTAGGTGAGATCAGGATATATTCTGCTTATTCTTAGAGAAAGCTCTGCTTTCAGGTTGTTTTTAAATACAGCTAAAATGAAATTCCCTAATCTTTTGTTTTTGACTTCATATGATACTCTATGCCTTAGTTTTCTTATTTATTAAATGATAGATTTCAAACAAATGCTCACAATTCCCTTTCAATTCCCTTCCAAATATACTCTATTGAGGTGTGAAAAAAACAGTTCCATAGATATGAGTATACAGCTCTACAGTTATTTTTATAACAGCTCAGTTTCTTAGGCAGAGCTCCCAAATACAAGGAGAACGTACCGATGGAGTGCCTATCCACAATAAGGTCTCTGTGTATGTATCAGTGAATGCACAGCCTACTAACATGAGGTTGGTGATAACTTTTTATTGTTTGGGGGAGATTTGAAATATTAATATACTGCATTTAAAGAATTTTAGGGGCAAAGTGGATTTTAAATAGCGCCCAGTCTAATTCTTTCACTCTAAAATAAGGAAGCTAAGGAACTGGGAAAATAGGGGATTTTCCTAAGATTATACCAGCTACTTACCCAGTGTGCAGCCTGAGGACAAGTGTCTTTCTTCATGTCCTGAAGATGAGAACACAAATGATCTCTCTCCCTTCTAGCAGCATTGCAGTCTGTGCTACCACTAGTGGCTCTCTCTGGGCTCCCAGCAGCTCTCACACTTTCTCTTTTCAATGTTAGATCTTAACTGCAATCAAAAGATACTTTAGAGTGTATCCATCTTCCACAACATCAATGAAGATGGTTATTTTGCCTCTCATCCTAATACTGAGAGATCAGTATTAAAGTGGCCCACTGCTTTGTTAAACAGCCCTATTACACATGATCATAGTTCAAAGTGGGGTTGTTTCCATTCATATTCACAATTGTTCTTGGTCCTTCCCTACATAGGTACTGAAAATAATGTTAATTTCTCTTAAACTGGTAAACCTTTAAGGATATAAAGACAGTGAGTGTATTATTTTCCCTCCCCTGTCAAATGTTTTATTCCAGGCTAAACTTCCTAATTTCTTTTCAAGATGCCTTATATGGCATGTTTTTAGAGGTGTTCATTTTTCAAATCATATCATTCTAATTATGCTTTTCTTTTTGTTAAGATCTCTTGTATCAAGTTTTGCTCAGAACCAAGTATCATGTTCCCCTGTCTCCTGACCTGTGGAGCATGTGATGACATCACCTTTCATCTGCTGAAAACTAAGCTGGGTTTGTGTCAATTAATATCCTCTAGGTTTGCATTCATATTCTGGGTGGCCTTGTCCCACCGTCAGCTCACCAGAAATGTTACGGCTACAGTTCTCTTCTACTCTATTCTTATGAAATGGCTTTATGAGTTTTTTTGTTTTTAATTATTGTTACTGCTTTTTTCACTCCTCTTGAGAAAATAATCCTGAACAGTAGAATTGGGTTGGTACAGTTAATTAGCATCATTCCTGATTAGAAGGACTGCAGCCTTGAGTCAGGATTCCAAATATAATCTAATGATCAGTGATCTGGTCGGGAAGATAAGGCAGCCTTCTCAGAACAGGTATAGAGGGAGAGGGGTCAAGAAGGGGAAACTTTTCCTTATAGGGCAAAACCATGTGCATGACAAACATGTTTTCTCAGCTGATTGTAGGCACTTGTCGTGTAGTGTCTCCAAGTCACAGCTTCCTCTTCTCTGATGCCTACTGCATCTCTAGCTCACAGTTATGGGAACCAGGTTCACACTGGAATTCACAACCACCATGCTTTTATTCATTGTAACCATGTTCGTTTGACCACAGTTGATTGGTCAAGCTGCATGTATGCAAAACCAGTGGTCCAATCAGAATCCCTTTCCTAAAAATCTTGAATTTGTATGAAGAGAGAAATTTCTTCATCTCTCCCAGGTAGCTGACCTGTAAAATGTAAACTTGAGAGCTAATGGTGACCATACCTCTTACTTTACCACAAAGACTAAGAAACAGAGAAAGCTCGTGGCCCAAAAGGTAGAGAATGAAGGAGATGCAATGGGAAATTAAGGATGAGGGGAAGAGAGAAAATGTGGATGTCATTTCAGTTCCTTGTTCAGTCCTTGTCTGAAGCTGCCCACGTTCCTGGCTGTGGATGAGACACTCATGCAGCTTTTTAATTGATCCCTCCCTTTTTTTTCTAGAACTAAGTCCAGTTGACTTCTGTTATTGCAGACAAAACAGAAGTAAACAAAATAAGGATTTTTCTGTTTTTGTTGAGTTTTCTTTATCTTTCTGAAATTATATTCAGGTATCGTACCACTGTTTTGCATTTATCTTTAGTTATTTCCTCCTTTGCGTCTCTTGTACATATCTTTTTAAAAAAATTCATCTCAGAAAAAGGGCTTTTGTACGAACATTCTCCTTCTCCTCTTTTATTCTTCTTTAGAATTGTTATTGAATGGTCAGTTTTATTTTTTTCATCATCCCAGTTTTCATGAATTATTACCATTTTATCTCTATAGTTATGGAGTCAACCTCATTTTTGGAACATTTGTGAGGACTGATTCCCTAATGTCTTTAGTACGTTTGTGTTTATCATTTTTAGGGTACCATAGACTCTAAAATGATGATATAGCTCCAATATTTCACTGTCAATAATTATTTTTTGTTTTTTTAAAGAGAATGTTTCCTTCACTGCTTCCTCTCTAACAAGTGAGTAAAAGAAATTTATATCATATTTAAATAACAGATTTAGGTAAACGGAATTATCACCTTAGAGCTAAATTATATAAAGAAACAAGACATCTCTAAAGTGAAAATGTTAATTGAAAAATAATATTAAATTTTTGTTTAATTGAAAAAAATATAAAATTAGTATACATACTTTCAACAGATGTTTATAACTATATGTTGAACTGTTGAACAGGAATGTCTCATAAAATGAAAGAGAAAGAAAGAAAAGAAAAGAAAGGAAGGAAGGAAGGAAGGAAAGAAAGGAAGAAAAGAAATAGCTGATATATTTACTTTTTATAGTTTTGTCACTCACTGCCCTTTAAAAGTCATTCTTATGAATTAATCTTCCTCTATAATTGAATGAAAGCTCCAACAGGCTCATGGCTTCACTATTGTCTTTTAGGTAATAAATGTGCATATTGTCAATTGTTTGCAAACACAATCCCAATTTAGAAATTCAAACGTTCAATCAAATCCATTAATCACCCTTCAATCTTATTTCAAAGGCTGATCACACGGCAGTCACCTCTATACTGTGGCCCCAACCAAGATCAGTTTTCTTTCTTACCAGTCTTCTCAGTATCCCAACTATTAGAATAATATTTCATATGTGCTAATACATTACATAGGAAACGCTATCACAAGGTTTAATATGGAGGACACTCACACACACACACACACACACACACACACACACACACACACACACACAGTCACCTTTACCTGCTCATGGAGTAGACTCACAGATCAGCAATAGATAAATTGCTGATAATTTTCTCCCTCCAGATAAATCTTCTAAACAGTCCCCCAGGCTCTGTAGTCTCCCCATTCAAGATATTACTAACACATTCCACATCCTTTTTTGCCTAAAAAACCCAAGAGTCATGAAAATGTTACTTGTGAAAGTTTGTGTTACAGTCATTTTGGTCTCTGTTATCTATTTTATTGCTATGAAAGTCGAAATAGAAGGGGGAGCAATGCTTTTTGTCATTTGATTGTACCAATAGCTGTAACTAATTTTAAAAATAAAAATAATTGAAATATTCTTCTTAAAACATTTAGTTCAAAGAACAGGTATAATTTATTGAGTTAATTATTCTCTGATTTCAAAATATGTTTATTCTCAAAGGTTGATACTGGCCCCTGTTTTTCTCAGGCCACCTTGGTTCTTTAGTAAACTAATTGTATTTGTGACTTAACATCGGCTCAGTTACTTACACTGGAAGAGACAATTAGTCTACACATCAGACTTAATTTTCTTTCTGTCTGTGAGCTAAGTTATGGTCTTTATCAGATCCTGAAAAAAGTCTTCTTAATAATAAACTATTTTTTCCAGGATAACAATAAAGATGACACCTATGATTTGTATAATAATTAATATTGGCTCTTAATTCTTAAATTTTTTCCTGTACTTTGACTTAAGTAGGTATCTAATGCAATTCTTGATGGAAGGTAGATTTGGATTGCACCCCACTTTCCCTAAAAAGACTAAGGTTTGTGAGACAGAATGACCTAAACTTTGCAGTACAGAACTGAAATGGAAGGCCATGATTTTTGTTTACTCACATGGTATTTTACCTGTACTTCTTTATATTGATTCAAATGCATACCATGAGCTTTAAGACAAATTGACTTCCACTAAGTTAACCACCCAAAGATTATTTTCTAATAAAATAATGAGCTTTAATACATTATACTTGAGTGAATCCGTGAAACCATAGGCACCTTGCTCTTAACCTCAATGAAGGCAGAACCCCAGGCCCATGCCACCTCCCTCTCTCTCTCTCCCAGAAGTCTCACTGTCTTCACTGTGTGGTCCCAGCCATGCCATGTGCTCTCTAGGATCTGTGATCTTAGTGTTTTCAAGGTTCCCTGGTGGTTACTGCTGAGGTACACCTGCAATCATAATAAGAACCACAAAGGCTGGTCCAGCCACAACATTGGCTCTAGTTGGGAATGTGTCAGTGTCTTTTCATCACAAGTAGCATGGGCCCAAATGAGTGGCCTCAGGCATTCCTAAGCCATAGCATCATTATTGAAATGCTGATACTAGCACAAAACACTGTGTGTACATGGGTTACTACACACACATATATTCCCTTGCTTTATTAGCTGAGAGGGCCTAGAAGAAAGTATTCCCTAGTAGCAATGAGCAAACCCAGTACCCAGATCTTTCTTTCTCATACCATTCTCCAGCAAGATTAACAAGGAGAATTGGCTGATACTAGGTCTGAGGCAGGGATTATGCAAGAAGAACCTGCGACATCTTATAATGCCAGAAATTAAAGAAATGCTTCACACACACACAGAGACACACACACACAGAGTGATGGGAGTTTATCAAAGGGAAGTAGGAGCCACATGAAAGAGCTCTCAATGGTTGAAGCTGGAACAATTTGAGTAACAAGAGAAGTAAAGTAATACTAGATTGTAACCCCAAGTAAAAAATCACCATGAGTTCATATTGATATAACTAAATGATTGAAAAAAAATAAAGAATTGGGAGATTAAACTAATCTCACATGCAGAAGAATTCCAAGTAATTTATGTACACAAACTATATAAATTTATGTTGGAGCATAACTTCCCACTCCTAAATTTTAGGCGGCACATAGGGATCTTCTTCCAAAAGGAGTCCAAAAGGAGTATTAAAAGGAGGGAGAAAAAGAGTAATTTTACACTTAAAAAAGAGTAACTTAAAAAAACAAACGAAAAAGAGTAACTACCGAAATCTGACAAGCACCATCTCAGCTATGTGAGCAATGTTATCATCAACAGTGATAATGCACATTGATAGCCTGTGCTCTTGATATGATGTGATGAAAAGGTCAGTTTACCTCTGTGCCCTCCATCCCCAAAGCCCAGAATCTCAGTATACTCCTGAGAAAACATCAGACATTCTACAAAATACCTGACAAGTACACCTCAAAACTGTGGAGGTCATAAAAAACAAGGAGAGTCTAAGAAACTGCCACAGTGTAGAGAAGTCTAAAACAAGATGATATGATGAGTAAATGTAATGGAGCATCTGAGTGAGATTCTGGAAGAGAAAAAGAACATTGGGTAAAACTAAAAACATTTGAATAATGTATGGACTCTTGTTCATCGTATATCAATATTCACTATTCGGGACAAATGTACCGCACTAATGTAAAATAGGGAAACAATAGGAAGAACTGGGTATGAGGCATATGGGAACGCTGTACTATCACTGAAACTCTTCTGTGAATCTCAAACTATTCTAAATAAAAATATATTAAAAACAACTAAGCTCATATGCTGGAAATAAGTTCCTTAGGGTTGAAACCACTTACGAGTTGTATGACTTTAGACAATTTAATTTTGATTCCTCAATTTCCTCATCTGTAAAATGCAGATAATAACACCTAACTAATGAAACTGTTGAAAGTGTTAAATAATATGTATAAAGCTTACAGCAGTGCCTACCACATACTAAGCACTGCATGTCTTAGTTTTTTGTTCCATTGTTCTTGTTGCTACTCTGTGCCATTTCTGCTCTACCATCCTGTGTTACGAATGTATATTTCCCATCAATATTTTCTCTAATGGGAGCCAAATTATTATATCCTCTAGCACAGTGGTTCTTAACTGAGGGCAATTTTGTAGCCATCCCACCTTCCAGGAAACATTTGGCAATGTCTGAAGACATTTTTGGTTGTCACATTGGGGTGGAAAGATACTTCTGGCATGTAGTGGGTAGAAGCCAGGGATGCGGCTAAACATCCAACAATGTACCAGACAGCCCATCACAAAAAGTAATTATTCCATCCAAAATGTCAATAGTGCTGAGGCTGAGAAACCATAACTAGTTTCTGTTTTTCGAAACTTATCTTTAAGATGGACAATGAAAACTGAAAGACCTTCATTTATATGCTTCAAGAATAGCCTGAGCCTTATTGTATAGCAGGTCATATGTTTTCTATAGATCAGGAGATCTAAGACCTTCTAAGATACTTGGTAAAAACTTCACAAAGCAATAACCAAAATTAGCACATCTTCAGTAAAGTCACATGAATGCTAAATTAACCATGGTGTTCTCATTTTTTTAAGCATTTACATTTTTTTCTGAACCAGAAGTTGTTGATCTGGAGTACACCTTTCCCCACATCAAAACCAGAGAAGTAGTAAGAAAATGTATTCCAAAGAATTTGGGATATTAAAACCACATCATGAAAAACATAGGCATAACTATAATTCTGTTAATTGGTGAGTAACTTATTTCACAGTTAAACAGAAAATACTCTGCCTTTAGATAGTATCGGTAAAGACGAAGTTCTTATGTTACCAAATTCTAGGATATAAAATACAACTGTCTCAAAGGGCATCTAAAGACTGAGTGTCTGCAACTGGAATAGATATTCTATACTGTCTGACTTAATCTACGTTAACTGACTAAAAGGGGTGCAGATATAATGGAAAGCTTTAGGAAATTCTAACTGCGAAATCCCTGACATGTTGAAAGAAATATTAACTTTAGCTGTTTACAGAAAAAAATTTCTATTATTTAGTATTTAATCTACATATAAACTATAAAATATATGTTTCAAATTAAATATTCATACACTTAGATACTTTTTGACTTCTCTCTACATGTGAAAAGAACATCATTCTGTAGTAATAAATATCAAAATGTATATATAAGTAAAGACACAAAGTACATTAAAATGTTATATTTTTTAAGAAAGAAAATATGTTATATTTGAAGTTCCATCAGTATTTTAATGGCCAGCTTCAGAGACTGAAAATGAATGCCAGAAATATAGAGCCATATATCATAACTATATCCTGCTACCAAAGCAATTCTGTGCACAATTGTGGGAAAGGAAATCTAAGCTACATGAAGAGTTTTAAAGATTTTTTTAGTCAATTTCTGGAGTGTTTGGTAAGCTTGTAAATTCTTTGGCATATACAGAATGCTATCTCTCTCCAGTTGTCTACATCCTGTGAAAACATAAGGTATTTGAAAGCAGAAACTGTTATTTTGCACATCACTGGATTCCCAGAAACTAACTCAGTCTTGCAATAAATATTTTTGAATAATTAAGTGACTAGGAGTCTTCTGTTTCTGGCCCTGCCAGACTTACCCTCCAATTCCTAAATAGCTAAAAATAAGCTGAACTAAATAAAAACATGTAAAAAGTTATAAAGAGCTTTCTGCAGGCACTGTACAACAACGGACACTGAGCTAATTCCTGAGAGAAGGAAAACATACCAGGTGAGCCCCATATTTACACCAGTGATCTGCTTCAAGGAATTTTCCGGACTGCAGTGCAGAGGGAGACAGTCTCAGGCTGGAAGAAACAGATTGACTTCAGTACTGCTAAGGGAGAAAAGATGGGGGAGGAGGCAAGGCACCAGAGAGAAGGTATTTGCAGAATAGAAGAACTAAAAACTGTAATATTCCCATCAGGTCCTTGGCCAACTCCTAAACAGTGCATGAAGAGACTGAGACTACTGGAGATGAGAAAAAAAGAGATGTTCAGGTCCAGCAAGAGTAGAGGAACCTCGGTGCACACCTTGGTCATTGAGTTGAGATCGCAGAAAATACATGTCCTAGTTGTAAAGTATAGGAAGGAGGACTATGCCCTACGCAAAAAGGAGAAACTGAGATAGACTTATCCTAATCAGTCCTAAAACCATGCTTCATTTGGATCACGAAGATCAGCAGGTAATGCAAGTGCTAGAAAGAATAAGACTCACTCAGCACTCGCCGGAGGAAATTCTACGCTATATATCGTCCTCACAGCATACTTCGTACATCAAAAATCACTAGATACATTGAGAATCAGGAAAATTTTACTGGTAAAGAGTTAAAGCAGTCTGTGGAAATAAATCTCAAGGTGATCTGATAATGTGGTTAGCTGCATTTAATATGTGAAAGGAAATAGAATTAAATGAGGATAAATTGGATGAAACAGTAGAATATTTCTACTGAAAATTACAATCTAGGAAAATAACCATTCTGGAGCTACAAAAATTAATATATGAAATAAAAATACACTGGCTTTAATAACAGTCTGGATATAGTTGAAGAAAGGCTTAGCAAACTAGAGGGTAGAAAATGAAATTGACAGAAAAAAATGAAAAAACTGAAAATAATATAATAAAGGCATCAGATATAATCAAAGATGTCTCATACAGGCAATTTGTATCACAGAAGGCAAGGCAAATCACAATGGGAATTAAACTATATTAAGGTTTTCATATTGTAGGAGATAAAAATATTAACATAAGGTAGTCTTTTAAGCTAAGATTACATATTTTTATTTTATATTGGAGCACAGTTGATTAACAATGTTGTGTTTGTTTCAGGTGTACAGCAAAGTGATTCAGTTATACAGATATCTATTCTTTTTCAAAATTTTTTTTCCATTTAGTTTATTACAGAATATTCAGCAGAGTTACCTGTTCTATACTGTACATACTTGTTGGATATATATTTTAAATATAGTAGTGTGTATATGTCAATCGCAAACTCCCAATCTATCCCTCCCCCAAACCCTTCCCCCCTGGTAACCATAAGTTTGATCTCTAAGTCTATGAGTCTGTTTCTGTTTTGTAAATAAGTTCATTGGTATCATTTTCTGTTTTAGATTCCACATATAAGCGATTTCATATGATATTAGTCTTTCTCTGTCTGACTTACTTCACTTAGTATGATAATCTCCAGGTCCATCCATGTTGCTGCCAATGGCATTATTTCATTGTTTTAAATGGCTGAGTAATATTCCATTGTATATATGTACCACATCTTCTTTATGCATTCATCTGTTGATGGACATATAGGTTGCTTCCATGTCTTGGATGATATAAAGAGCCCTGCAATGAATATTGGGGTGCATGTATCCTTTCAAACAATTTTTTTTCTCCAGATATATGCCCAGGAGTTGGATTGCTGGATCACATGGTAGCTCTATTTTTAGTTTTTTAAGGAACTTCCATACTCTTCTCCATAGTGGCTATACCAATTTACATTCCCACCAAAAGTGTACGAGGGTTCCCTTTTCTCTACATCCTCTCCAGTAATTATTGATTTTCTTTGATGATGGCTATTCTGACTGGTGTGAGGTGATATCTCATTGTGGTTTTGATTCGCATTTCTCTAATAATTAGTGATGGTGAGCCTCTTTTCATGTGCCTCTTGGCCATCTTTATGTCTTCTTTGCAGAAAAGTCTATTTAGGTCTTCTGCCCATTTTTTTGATTGGATTGTTTGTGTTTTTGATATTAAGCCACATGAGCTCTTGGTAAATTTTGGAGACTAATCCCATGTCAGTCACATCATTTGCAAATATTTTCTCCCATTCTGTCAGTTGTCTTTTTGTTTTGTCTATGGTTTCCTTTGCTGTGGAAAAGCTTTTGAGTTTAATTAGGTCCCATTTGTTTATTTTTGTTGTTATTTCCATTACTCTAGGAGATGGCTTGAAAAAGATATTGCTGTGAATTATGCCAGACTGTTCTGTCTATGTTTTCCTCCAAGAGTTTTATAGTATCTGGTCTTATATTTAGGTTTTTAATCAATTTTGAGTTTATTTTTGTGTATGGTGTTAGGGAGTTTTCTAATTTCTTTCTTTTACATGTAGCTGTTCAGTTTTCCCAGCACCACTTATTGTAGAGACTGCCTTTCCTCCACTGTATAGTCTTGCCTCCTTTGGCATAGATAAATTGACAATAGGTGCCTGGGTTTATCTCAGGACTTTCTATACTTTTCCATTTATCTATATTTCTGTTTTTGTGCCAGTACCATGCTGTCTTGATTACTGTAGCTTTGTAGCATAGTCTGAGGTCAGGGAGCCTGATTCCTCCAGTTTTGTTTTTCTTTCTCAAGATTGCTTTGGGTATTCAGGGTCTTTTGTGTTTCCATACAAATTGTGAAATTTTTTGTTCTAGTTCTGTGAAAAATGCCATTGGTAATTTGATGGGGATTGCATTAAATCTGTAGATTGCCTTGGGCAGTATAGTCATTTTGACAATATTGATTCTTCCAATCCAAGAACATGGTATATCTTTCCATCTCTTTGTGTCATCTTCAGTTTCTTTCATCAGCATCATAATTTTCTGAATACACATCTTTTGTCCCCTTAGGCAGGTTTATTCCTAGGTATTTTATCCTTATTGATGTGATGGTAAATGGGATTGTTTCTGCAATTTCTCTTTCTGATCTTTCATTATTAGTGTATAGAAGTGCAACAGATTTCTGTGTAATTTTTTTGTGTCTTGCAACTTTTCCAAATGCATCAATGAGCTCTAGCAGTTTTCTGGTAGCACCTTTATAATTTCTATGTATAGTATCATGTCATCTACAAAGAGCGATAGTTTTACTTTTTCTTTTCCAATTCAGCTTCCTTTTATTTCTTTTTCTCCTCTGATTGCTGTGGCTAGGAATTCCAAAACTATGTTGAATAAAAGTGGTGAGAGTGGACATCCTTGTCTTATTCCTGATCTTAGAGGAAATGGTTTCAGCTTTTTACCATTGAGTATGCTAGCTGTAGGCTTGTCATATATGGCCTTTATTATGTTGAGGTAAGTTCCCTCTATGCCCACTTTCTGTAGAGTTTTTATCATAAATGGGTGTTGAATTTTGTCAAAAGCTTTTTCCACATCTTTTGAGATGATCATATGGTTTTTATTCTTAAGTTTGTTGATGTGGTATATCGCACTGTTTGATTTGTGGATATTGAAAAATCCTTGCATCCCTGGGATAAATTCCATTTGATCATGGTGGATGATCCTTTTAATGTACTGTTGGATTCTGTTTGCTAGTATTTTGTTGAGGATTTTTGTGTCCATGTTCAGCAGTAATATTGGCTTGTAATTTTCTTGTTTTTTGATATCTTTCTCTGGTTTTGGTATCAGGGTGATGGTGGCTTCATAAAATGAGCTTGGGAGTGTTCCTTCCTCTGCAAACTTTTGGAAGAGTTTGAGAAATATACGTATTAACTCTCTACTAAATGTTTGCTAGAATTCACCTGAGAAGCCATCTGGTCCTGGACTTTTGTTTGTTGGTTGTTTTTAAATCACAGTTTCAATTTCAGTCCTTGTGATTGGTCTGTTCATATTTTCTATTTCTTCCTGGTTCAGTCTTTGGAGATTGTACCTTTGCAAGAATTTATCCATTTCTTCCAGGTTGTTCATTTTATTGGTGTATAGTTGCTTGTGTCTCTCGTGATCCTTTATATTTCTGTGGTGTCCATTGTAGCTTCTTTTACCTTTCTAATTTTATTGATTTGAGCCCTCTTCCTTTTTTTTCTTGGTGAGTCTGGCTAAAATTGTATCAATTTTGCTTATCTTCTCAAAGAAACAGCTCTTAGTTTCATTGATCTTTTCTATTGTTTTCTTCATTTCTATTTCATTTATTTCTGCTCTGATCTTTGTAATTTCTTTCCTTCTGCTAACTTTGGGTTTTATTTGTCCTTTTTTCTCTACTTGCTTTGAGTGTAAGGCTAGGTTGTTTGAGATTTTTCTTGTTTCCTGAAGTAAGATTTTATCGCTATAAACTTCCCTCTTGGAACTGCTTTTGCCATGTCCCATAGGCTTTGGATCATCCTGTTCTTGTTGTCATTTGTCTCTAGGTATTTTTTGATTTCCTCTTTGATTTCTTCAGTGAACCATTGGTTGTTTAGTAGTATATTGTTTAGTCTCCACATGTTTGTGTTCTTTAGAGTTTTTTCTTATAGTTGATTTCTAACCTTATAGTGCTGTCATCAGAAAAGTTGCTTGATATGATTTCAATTTTCTTAAATTTAGTGAATCCTGCAAAATGTTCCATGTGCACTTGAGAAGAATGTGTATTCTGCTGTTTTTGGATGGAATGTTCTATAAATATCAATAAAGTCCACCAGGTCTAATGTGCCATTTAAGGCCTGTGCTTCCTTATTGATTTCTGTTTGGATGATCTGTCCATTGGTGAAAGTGGAGTGTTAAAGTCAGCCACTATTACTGTGTTACTGTCAATTTCTCCTTTTATGGCTGTTAGTATTTGCCTTATATATTGGGGTGCTCCTATGTTGGGTGCATATATACTTACAGTTGTTATGTCTTCTTCTTGGATTGATCCCATGATAATTATGCAGTGTCCTTCTTTGTCTCTTGTCAGAGTGTTCATTTTAAAACCTATTTTGTCTGTTATGAGTATTTCTACTTCAGCTTTCTTTTGATTTTCATTTGCATGGAATAGCTTTTTCCATCCCTTCACTTTCAGTCTGTATGTGTCTCTAGATCTGAAGTGGGTCTCTTGTAGACAGCATATATATGGCTCTTATTTTTGTATCCATTCATCCAGTCTATTTCTTTTGGTTGGAGCATTTAACCCATTTAATCCTTTAAGGTAATTATCAATATATATGTTCCTATCGCCATTTTCTTAATTGTTTTGGATTTGTTTTTGTAGGTTGTTTTTCTTCCTTTCCTCTTCTCTTGTGATCTGATGACTAACTTTAGTGTTGTGTTAGATTCCTTCTTTTTGTGTGTGTATCTATTGTAGATTTTCCATTTACAATTACCATGAGGATTCGATATAGCAGTCTATATATAAACGAGATTGTTTTAAGTTGCTGGTCTTTTCATTTCAAATTCATTTCCATTATCCTGCATTTGTGCTCTCCTCTTCTCACAATTGCTGGTTTTGATATCGTATTTATGTTTGCCTTTACCAGTGAGCATTTCCATTCATAATTTTCTTGTTTCTAGTAATGGCCTTTTCTTTCCTGCTTAAAGAATTTTATTTAGTATTTGTTGCAAAGCTAGTCTAGTGGTGCTGAATTCTCTTAACTTTGTGAAGCTTTTGATTTCTTTGTCGAATCTGAATGAGAGCCTTGCTGGGTAAAATATTCTTGGTTGTAGTTTCTTCCCTTTAATCACTTTAAATATATCATGCCACTACATTCTGGCCTGCAGAGTTTCTGCTGACAAATCAGTTTATAACCTAATTGGAGTTCTCTTTTATGTTATTTGTTTTTTTTTTCTCTTGTTGCTTTTAGTATTTTTTCTTTGTCCTTAATTTTTGTAAATTTAATTACTGTGTGTTCCTTCTTGGGTTTATCCTGCCTGGTACTCTCTGTACTTCCTGGACTTTGGTGACTCTTTCCTTTACCATCTTAGGGAAATTTTCAGCTATTATCTCTTCAAAAATTTTCTCAGGTACTTTCTCTCTCTCTTCTCCTTCTGGGACCACTATAATGCAAATATTGGTGCATTAATGTTGTTGCAGAGGTCTCTTAGACTGTCTTCATTTGTTTTCAGTCTTTTTTCTTTGTTCTGTTTTGCAGCAGTGATTTCCACCATTCTGTCTTCCAGCTCACTTATCCATTCTTCTGCCTCCATTACTCTGCTATTGATTCCTTCTAGTGTATTTTTCATTTCAGTTATTGTATTGCTCATCTCTGTTTGTTCTTTACTTCTTCTGGGTCTTGTTAAACATTTCTTGCATATTCTCGATCTGTGCTTCTATTCTTTTTCTGAGATCTTGGATTGTCTTCATTATCATTACTCTGAATTCTTCTTCCAGTAGATTGCCTATCTCCACTTCACTTAGTTGTTCTTCTGGGGTTTTATCTTGTTCCTTCACCTGGGACATATTTCTCTGTCATCTCATTTTGCCTAACTTTCTTGATTGTGTTTTCTGTTCCACAGGCTGTAGTATTGTAGTTCTTCCTGCTTCTGCTGTCTGTCCTCTGCTGGATGAAGCTGTCTCAGAGGCTTTTGCAGGCTTCCTGGTGGGAGAGATCCTGCTCACTGGTGTTGGAGCTGGTTCTTGTGCCTCTGGTTGGCAGGGCTGTGCTCAGGAAGACTTTAAACAGCCTGTCTGCTGATGGGTGGGGCTGTGTTCCTGTCCTGTTGGTTGTTTGGTCTGAGACGTCCCAGCACTAGAGCTACAGGCTGTTGGGTGGGGCTATGTCTTGGGGAGGAAATGGTGGGTTTGGGAGGTTCACACTAGTGAACACTCACCAGAACAGCTGCTGCCAGTGTCTTTGTCCCTGCAGTGAACCATAGCTGCCCCCCACCTCTGCAGGAGACCGTCCAGTACTAGCAGGTAGGTTTGGCTCAGTCTCTTATGAGGTTACCACTTCTTCCCCTGGATCGTGGTGCACACAGGACCTTGTGTGCACCCCCCAAGAGTGGAGTTTCTGTTTCCCCCAGCCCTGTGGCTTACCTATGATCAAATCCTTCTGGTCGCCAAAGCCAGATTCTCTGGGGGGCTGTTTCTCCTGTTGCCAGACCCCCAGGCTGAGAAACCTACCATGGGGCTCAGGGCTTTCACTCCTGTGGGAGAATAACTGCGGTATAATTATTTTCCAGTTTGTGAGTTGCCTACCCGGTGTGTATGGGATTTGATTTTATCATTATTGCACCCTTCCTACTGTCTTGTAGTGGCTTTTTCTTTGTCTTTGTAGGGTATATTTTCTGGTAGGTTCCAGCACTTGTTTTTTTTGTTTGTTTTGTTGACGGTTGTTCAGCAGTTAGTTGTGATTTAGGTGTTTTTGTAAGAAGGGGTGAGCTTACGTCCTTCTACTCTGCCATCTTGCTGGCAAGTCAAGATTGCATTTTGTAATTTCCAGGGTAACAAGTAAATTAGTAATGCTAAAAGCATGACCAAAATAAAAAGCTAATAGAGGACATAAAACTGGAAAATTTTAAAACATATACTAGATCAATAGAAAAGAAATCAAGAAGAGGAAAATAAAATAACAAAAATGAAAGGGACAAATGAAAACATATCAAGATGAAAGACTTAAAGACATTAATTCCACTAATTAAAATAAATACAATTAGAATTAAAAAATCACAATTGAATTAAGATTTAAATAAAGAACTAAATAATAGTTTTTAAGGAAATTAAGAGAAATAAAATGATAAAGTTGTGTAGAGTTAATAAAATTTAAAACATACCTTCAGTAAGGAAAATTAACAAAGCCAAAGTTTATTTTCTAGATGATTACTATAACCACTAAACATCTATTGAAATTTATAAAATATAAAAAGAGTAAGAGAAATCACAAATTACTAATATCAGGAATAAAACATATCTACAGACATTAAAATAATAATGAAGAAATATTATGTGTAACTTTGTGGTAATAAAATTGACAGTTTAGATGAAATGGGTAAATTCCCAAAGATGCTGTTTATCAAAATAATCAAAAGAACAGATGTATACTTATTGGATGTAATTATTATTAAATGCAGTTAATAAAATGGATGTATTTATTAAACAATTTAAAGTATATTGAATAAATTAAATAAATTGAGTTCATAATTTAAAATTATGACAAAAATAACTCCAGGCCCAGCTGTCTTCACTGGTAAATTTTATTATATATTTAAGGAAGAAATGGTACAGATCTTACATATTTCTGTTTTAGAAAGTAAAGCAGAAGTGAATACTTATCAATGTGTTGTATGAGTCCCATATAATCCTGATACAGGAACATTACAGAAAAATAAAATTACATACTGACATTACTCTTGACAATAAAGGCAAAATCACTGTCCAAAACTTAGCAAAGTAAATCCAGCAATGTATTTTAAAAAGGTACAATAATACAAAGTTGGCTCAACAGTAAATAATCAATTCCTAAACTCACTACATTAACAGAATAAAATGTGTGTGTGTATAAATTTCAGTGGATATAGAAAAAGCATTTGACCTACTTCAACATTCATTCGTAATCTTAAAATCTCAGCATATTTGCAACAGGTGAGAATTTCCTCCATCCAATAAAGAGCATCTAGTAAAAAATACATTTAACATCATACTTAATGGTAAAATATTAAGACTGGGAATAATATAAGGTTGTCTGTTCTCACTACTTCTTTTCAACATTGTGTTGAAAAACTTAGTCTGTGTGCTAAGACAAGGCAAAATTTCACAAAAGTTAGAAGGCAGAAAGTTTTGTCTGTGAGTAACATAAATATATACAATAATAATTGTGAAGAAATCTACATAGACGTGAACATAGGAATAAAGAGCTACGGTACTGAAGTTAGAGTGATTTCAATTTCACCATCCAAGAAAACTGAGATATTGAAACAGTTCAGAATAAACCTATGAAAATTTAAAACATAAGGCCTGAGAGTCTTATACTCTCCCTCCACCTCCCAAAAAAGAAGCTCAATTTTCTTACAACAATTTCTGTCAATATTTTTCCCATAGGAAAGTCAATATATGAAAATTAATCTCAGGATTTTCTACAAACCTGATTTATAGCAGACATGGTTTGTTGGGTCCATTTGGCTTGACAAAAATTTATTTGCCACATGTGTTGAACAGATGTGAAAGAAACACAGTTCATATTAGGAAAGTTAACAAAAATCTATTTAGAACAATAAACTATTAATCATACCTAAGACTTACTAGCTCATCATACCCATATTTGCTAAAGTGGACGAATGATTAAACTAAAATAATGCTTTTTGTTGCTTTTTCTTTTTTCACCAAAATGGAAATAAGATGTGTTTACTCTGCTTGTCAAGGATTCCTAATGATTCTTATAATTCAATGTGATAGAATGTTTTCTCCTTTTAACTAAAACTACTTTGCATTTTCTTCACATCCAAAAGTAATTCCTAATAATTGGTATATTAATCCTCATCATTTGAAAGAGTTTTTAAAATTAATTTCCCATATGTTTGAGGATCCAAAGTTAATTATCTGTCTAAAACTGTAGGCTTTTTCATTCCATGTTTTATTCTGTTCCTCTCTGAGATAATTTTTCTCTGTCAAACTTTTTTTTTAAGTGTACTCCTTCCAGTACAAACCTTCTCCACTAGCCCAATGGGATTAATTACTAAGGAATTACTAAGGACTCTCGCAGGCATCTGTTCCACAGCAGAGATCTTCCCTGCATACCCTGTGTCACCTAGATGATTTTTCGAGTCTCTTTTATTGCTCTTTTCTTGATTTAATGGCTTTATTAGTTATATATGTGCTTGACATCATAGTAAGTAATAAGATGATTCTGGAACTAGACTACTTGAACTTGAATTCTTGTACCTACCTATGCAAGTGTGATCTAGTTGCTTGTTTTCCCAATTCCTTTGCTTTCTAAGTTGTAAAATGAGGGTAATAACAGTCCTATTTCCTAGAAACATTTTAACATTAGATGAGATAACGCAAAATGAGAAAACACATTCAGAGCACTTAGAAAAGAACATTGACTATTTTAGGTGCGCAGGAAATGTTGATTACTATTACTATACTATTGCTCCAACTAATGCTATCAAAACTTTTAGACTATGAAACATTTAAGAGGAGAAGTTTTGTCTTATTTGTCTTTATATCCCCAGCAAAAAAAAAAAAAAAAGTGCCTAGTACATAATGGATGTAAACCAGCATTTATTGAATTAACAAATGAATAAATAAGTGAATATGATTATAAAATCTATTTTCTACTGATATCTTTGTGTCTATATCTATTTTTGACTTTAAGTGTCTTTATTGTCACTATCATCATGATCATTGTTTCAAGTATGTCTCTTTCCATGCAAGAAGCCATTCTTTTCTAGTTTTTCATATACTGGCTGTTAAGTGGTTTTTTTTTTTTTTTTCGGTATGTGGGCCTCTCACTGTTGTGGCCTCTCCCATCGCGGAGCACAGGCTCCGGACGCGCAGGCTCAGCGGCCATGGCTCACGGGCCCAGCCGCTCCGCGGCACGTGGGATCCTCCCAGACCGGGGCACGAACCCGCGTCCCCCGCATCAGCAGGCGGACTCTCAACCACTGCGCCACCAGGGAAGCCCTGTTAAGTGGTTTTATAGTATGTAAAGGAAATGGGATGCCCAAAAGCATATTTAGAGAAGAAAGTATTAGAAACTTACATTTTTCATGCTCCTGTCTTTGAAATCCTAAGCCGTAAGTACTTAAAATAAATCAGATGGAAGTGAAACTTAGTTCACTGCAGAACGTGAAACTGCCCAGAGAGAAATTATCTGGAATATCTGAGAAAATCAAGGGCTCAAAAGGTTCCAGTACAATCTGGAGACAGGCCCACAGAATACTCAGCCATTGCAGGTGTCAGAGCATTGTTTTAATGGTGTGAAGGGAAAGTTTGAACCTGCCAGACTGGTAGGTACTCGGTTGCAGGGCTCCTGGTTGAGTTGATGATGGACACCCTGGAGAGGACTTATCCAGGTGAACTTAATTGCGTCCCTACGTCTTCCAGGATCACACCATCTGCACTTGTGTATGAAAAAGCCTGGAACCAGAGAAACCACCCAACATCCCCACGTCAGCCAGAGGTCCACTGGAGACGTTCTTGTTCTGCAACTGGTCTGTCATTTCCTGCCAGTGGCCTCCACGTGAGATACTTGACAGCTTACATACCTGGGAAACAATATCGATGAAGATAAAAATTAAGTATACCCATTTACAAGGACTTGTGGTTATGTGAGCAGGAAATAAAGCTAAATATTACAATTGTTAGATCCTAGGGAGGCACTAGATAAAATGCATGAGTGATATTAAGAACTCTCATGGAATGAAACATAAAATATGAAAACAACATATGGAACTAAAAATAATTTCTACATGTAAAAATTCAGTAGATAAACTGGAAAATAAAACTGAAAAGCATATCTTAGTAGCCTTCACACTAAATTTTTTAAATTCCCATAACTTATAAATATGTGTGTATATATATATATATATATATATATATATAAAACAAGGACATATTCAAGAGCACTAACATTCGAGTAATATTTTCCAGGAAGAAAAGTAGTAAAAGAATGTGAGATATGAAAATTAAAGAAATGGGGCTTCCCTGGTGGCGCAGTGCTTGAGAGTCTGCCTGCTGATGCAGGGTACGCGGGTTCGTGCCCTGGTCTGGGAAGATCCCACATGTCGCAGAGCGGCTAGGCCCATGAGCCATGGTCACTGAGCCTGCGCGTCCGGAGCCTGTGCTCCAAAAGGGGAGAGGCCACAACAGTGAGAGGCCCGCGTACTGCAAAAAAAAAAAAAAAAAAAAAGAAAAAGAAATGATAGAAGAGATATTCCATGAATAGGAATGCTAGTTCTCCTAGTGGAAATATATGATCGATTTTATATAGGGTTAATGAAAAAAAAAAGGCACAAACCCAGATTCTACCTAGATCCTGGTAACATTTCTATAGCCCCAAAATAAAAAGCATACTTTACAGGCTTCCACATAGAAAAATTTGGTTTTCAATTAAAAAAAAAAGACTAGTGTTGGGCTCCTCAAGTACCACACTAGAACACAGGGGAAAGTATTTACAGAAGAAAAGAGAGAGAGAAATTATCTTTTTTGCTAATGTCCAAATGTCACCTGAAATCAGCCAAGCATTCCTAACCTGGATCTACTCAATATCAAGTACTAATCATCAAAACAAATAAGAGTTTACACTGTCATTTCATCATTATTTCATCCCTAGAATTTTAGTATATATTTGAAAGTCAAGGCAACCCCAACCTAGGTGTGACTTGCTATCAAGTAGTGAAAGAGCAAAATCCCAGAGGGCTAAAATTAATTTAGTCTTAGGGCTGAATATCGTATAAATGTCTGTGGTGGGAAAATATAATCAGAAAGGGCATTCAAAGAACAGCAGGGGAGAACTTCATTGGAAATATTCAATATAAGAAATAGAACATTTCACAATGTACCTTTTATACATAGTCACAGTCAGTCATTCAACCCAAACACTGTACATCCACCTTCCAAATAAATTATACAAGAAGGTTTCCCTTCCTGAAGATGTAGCAAGTGTTCATGAAATTAAAATTAGAAAACAAAACAGAGCAATAGAAATAGAGTTGTTGAGCCCTTTTGGAAACAGAACAGATGTTCTCTACATCAAAGAAACTAACAATCTTTGCATGAGCAGAGGTCTCTGATGTTAGTAATAGGCTGGAAAAATGAGAGAGTGAAAAGGAAGAATAAAAGAGCCACAGAAACGTGATGATAAAAGCAAATTATCTAGATGGACATCAAGGCCACAATTCTACCCCCTCCTAACAAAGAGGCTTCGTCCCCAAACCATACTGGGAATGACTGATTGGTAATAACACAGACGTATGCTGACGTTACCCCAGTGCATTATTCCTAATTTTGTCTCTGCATAGTTTATCACTTTTCAAATTATTTTTATCTTATTTAAAAATATTTTTGCATTTTTACTGATGTTTTTTGTTTTACCAACCAGGTAGTGCACATTCATTGTAAAAAAAATTGGAATAAATAGAAAAATCTTTAAAAAGAAAATAAAATTACCCATATCAAAGTCCACTGAAAGATAATATTTTGAAGCTATCTTATATATCTACCTATCATTTATCTATCTTGTTTTTAGCTTAATAGGTTTTATAAATATTCTGTTACTAATAACCTTTATATAGCATTATTATCATTGAAATATATTATCCTACAATATTCATGCAAAACAAATACTGTGAAATACCTACAATGTGCCAGGTAGTATTCTAAGTCATTTGAGAATTATTGGGGAACAAATCATGTCCAGTTGTGATACACGGTAGGGAAAATAATAAAGCAGGTCAAGGGAAAAAAGGTCTAGAGGTTGGAGTTACTTTTCTCTGTAAGAGTTAAGGAAAGACCTCACTAAAGTTTTACTGTAGCTGCTGTGTTGAGAAAAGACATTGAGAGAGGAGGTGGGGCGAGAGCAGAAGACAGTGACAAGTTAGAAAGCCATTATAATAATTCTGGAGCTAGAAGATGAGGGCGCCGACCAAGGAGGAATGGAGATGATGAGAAGTGGTTGGGATCTCAATAAATCTTGGAGGTAAAGCCAACAGAATTTACCAAGAAATTCAATGCTGGAGAATTGTATGCATGAACTTTAAAAGTTTATTTAGCAACTGTTCATTTTTAGACAATTTGGTTGAGATTTATTTAGTGCTCAGCAAGATTCAGAGGACATGAATGATTTGGCTTATTGTCATATCTCTGAAGCCTAGCATATTACCTGACCTGTAGCAGATATTCAATAAATATTTGTTAAATTATTGAATGAATGTTAGGAAGCTGTATAGCGTTTATTTAATAATCTGAGCAGAATTCATAGAGGACAAACCAGAAGTTGTTGTATAAGGTACAGGTTTGAGGAAGTCAAAGCAAAATTTTCTGTGTCAAAAAAGTGATAGTGGGCTTCCCTGGTGGCGCAGTGGTTGGGAGTCTGCCTGCCGATGCGGGGGACATGGGTTCGAGCCCTGGTCTGGGAGGATCCCACGTGCCGCGGAGCGGCTGGGCCGGTGAGCTACAGATACTGAGCTCTGCGCGTATGGAGCCTGTGCTCTGCAGCAGGAGAGGCCGCGACGGTGAGAGGCCCGCGCACCGCGATGAGGAGTGGCCCCCGCTTGCCACAACTGGAGAAAGCCCTCGCACAGAGGCGAAGACCCAACACAGCCAAAAATAAATAAATGAATAAATAAATTAAAAAAAAAAAAAAAAAAAGTGATAGTTTCAAATTTTTAAAATAACTTTGCCTGAGTATTTAAACTATCAAGATCCAGGTCAGGAATGCTTTGCTGATTTTAGGTGACATTTTGACATTAGCAAAAAGGATAATTTGTAATCAATCTACTTTCCTCATGCATATAGATTTAAGGAGATAAATTACTTAGAGGGGCAAAGCTAGGTTATGCTAATTGAGAATTTTTATTTTCTTATTTTTTGTTTAAATGACTAATACGTAAGTGGGGTGACTTAACTGTTTTTTTCATTAGAATGCTGAATGAACAATGAATATGACATACTAGTCACAATGCAGGGAAAAAGAGTTAACATTCTTAAATACGATAATGTCTTCATAAAAATGATCATTTTATTTCCTTTAAAATTAATTTCAGAAGGAAACAAGTGGTGAATTCCATAGTCTAACCCATGTAAGCAACGTGTAAGGAAAGAATAAAATTAAAGCTAACATGCATTTTGGTTTCCCTCTTTGTTAGTGTCACGGCTTCAAAATAGTAGTCTCAACATGGGTAATTTCTTTTATTACTCTTAAAGTGTTTTTTATTGAATGGAATCAATAAAACAGTTTTAAAAAATTAAAATAATGTAAATCTAGAAGTATTCACCATGGTAATATGGAAAAATCTCTCCTTTCCCTTATTACTGTACACTGAAATTAATTCAATTACTAAATTAAGTAAGGCCTTTGTGTTGCAGAATGGAGGAGTGTGTTAAGAAAGTCTTCAATTAATGATAAATTTAGCAAATTTTATGCAAATTTCTCATCAAAATGTCATGTTAATCTATCTAGGCCTAGTTTAGAAGTAGACAGAGCATAAAAGTTAACCAAACTTCTAGAAAAGAGACCAAGTTTGTAGAAGAAGCATGCAGCCCACCCCAACACACACCTAGTCATTTATTCCTCTTTGCTCTTCACAGCAACGCTCATAGACTTGAGAACAGAACAGATTTAAATCAAAGCAAGATATGACCTGTTTATATCAGATTTTAGAAATATCAAGTTATTTTTATACTTATGAATCACTCTACTTTTTAATATATAGCTTAAAATGCATTTTAATAAGTTAAGTAATTTTAATAATATTTGAAGTCCACAAACCCTAAATCCTTGTATACTTTAAGTGTTAAACACAGGACTTAGGTTTCTAATTTTGCCCACTTAGGAACTGTCTCTATTAAATCTCCGTGAACAGTATTTGAAAACTTCTTATTCATATGAGATGATTAGAGAAGTATGCCCACAGGAGGAAATAGAGATTTAAAAAGAGTTTGTTTACTTCTGCAAAGCACAGTAAGCTAAAACAGAGACACTGCTTACCATAGCCCAAACAGCATCATTAATAAAGACCTCACAGAACTACGTTCTCTGTAGTTTGACAGTATGGGGAAAAGGCATAGACTGTGGAGTCAGACAGGCCTAAACTTAGAGTTCAACTCTTACACATATTAATGTGTAAGAGTGATTCGATACCCCTGTCTTTGGGCAGTTCACATGTTTCTAAGTCTCAGCTTCCTTTTCTGTAAACTGGGGATAATGACTTCTACTTCACTGAATTATTGTTAAAGACTGATAGCAACATAGCATGAAAAGTGCCAAGCACAGTATCAGGAAAATAAGTTTCTGAGTGAAGTCTGATTTCTTTCCTGCTGGTTTTGCTGGTAGCACAGGTACTACACTCAAAACTCTTGTTTTTACTACTTCAGATAAATCACTGTATTTTCTTACTTCTCCTGTCCTGCAACATGAAACTTCAGCTTCTATCCTAGGATTATGGGGGCCAGAGTTGAAAGTTAAAAAAAAAAGTAAAAAAAACATTTCCTGTGAGAAAAGAAGATATCTGTGACTGTATATGTGTGCACACACACGTGTACCTTTGTCTGTTGGGATTTAAGTGAAGCGGTGGAGGAACAGAAGTTAATGTAAAAAAGTACTGTGTGGCGTAAAAGGGGAAGTTGCCATTGAAACTATATAGAAGAATTAAGGAGCATCATCAGGAAGAGAAGGGGCCAGTAGCAGAGGAGAAAGGACAGCCTAATGACCAGGGCCTGAAAGAATCCTTTAATCCTGATCTGAATAATGAGAGAAAACCAGTCACAGCCAGTCTGCGTTTTGATGCCCCATCTAATGTCTAAGAGTTTCTACAATTCCTCTGGAGTTTTCAAACCAAACATACAACTTTTTTCTTATTATTAAAAAGAAACCACTCATACACATCATTTAACTTAGGTATATGAGTGCTTTTGTTTGTGCTTTGGTAGAGTGAGATTGAGGTTGAGATGCAGATTACAACGCTGAACAACCACCTTTAATTAAATTGTCAGACAAAGGAAAAGAACAACAGTCAGTCCCTGCATGGGTGTGGTGACATGGAAATTGCTATTCCATGCTGGTAGTTTGTGAAGATTGGTAGAAAATATCTGGAAATAAATTTGGCATTATATGTAAATACATTTTAAAAGTTTAATACTTCTACAATTTAATCTATTAACCCCACGCTACCAGTGTTTCCCAGAATGATTGAAGAGATGCTTCAGATTTTTCTAAGAAAGGGATATTTAACTGCTGGGCAGTACAACCCCTGTAAACTTGAAAACTGATCCACTAGAGCTTCATTTTGGACAGGACCTAAGAGTGAAGGAAAGCTTCTGAGAGTAGAATCAAAACTGAGGATGACAGGAAAAGTAAAGGCAAAGGACAAAGAAAGATCTAAACCAAAGTGAGGGAGAAGCCTACAGTCAGAATATTTCAGAAAATAAGCTGCCATATATTTGAGCATTAGAGAAGACCAACAGAGGGGGAGTCATGTGAACTGATCGAAGTTTTCTTTAAATATGCTTCATCCTAAAAGTTTGTGAAGTCTAATATTTGAATAAAAATGTACATTATAAAATTACTGTAAGAAAAAATAGGAAAAATAACAACCTTACAATGAAAGTATGCCATAAACATATGCCTTTAAAATAATTAAATGACATTTTAAAATCATATAAAACATGAAAGAAAAACATAACATAAATAAGAATTAGAAAAATGTGAAAAGATGTGTCAGTACTTAGGAAAAAATGAAAAAGAAAATTATTATTGTTTAGAAAAGAGTAATAAACTAGAAGGAATACGAGTGAATAAACACTGATACCTTAAGAGACAGAAAAGATGTAAAGAAGTAAATTTTCTTAAATAAAATAAAAACTTTAAGGAAAAGATAAAAAGTCTTAGAAAAAAAGGGAAAATATCAAAGATAGGAAGAGAAAGTCCAAATTAAAATAATAGGAGTTCTGGAGCTGAAAACCAAAGCAAAGTGATAAAACAGCTTTCCCAAAATAATAATTAAGAAATATAGTTGAAACCACAAATTGAGATAGCATATCATGAACCCAAGAATCTTATTCCAGAATCACCAATTCCACATTACACATTCAAATAAAATTATTAGATTTTAAGTAATTGCAAGAAAAATTATTTTTCATCTGGAAAATTTACCATACATTTCATATGGGTAAGCATAGATTATCACAAGGATTTCAAGAGCTACATACTTAGTCAACAAGAAAATGGAGAAAAATGTTTAATATATTCAAGGAACAATTTCACAAGATAATGATTTTCTATCTAACAAAAGTGACTTTCAATTACAATATGTCATTAAAAAGAATATGTAATATGTAAGAATTCAAAGAATATTGTTCCCATGAGCATTACCTGAGAAATCTATGAGAGAATAACCTACAGGCAACCCAAATGACTGAAGATGCATGAACATGAGGGTTGGTGGTGAGTATCAATATATAGCTGCCTATCTAATTAAGATGAAATGAGGGCTAGGAAGAAGAAAATACTAGTATGAAACGGCTGTATACTCTGGCAATCTGTTTATAAAGGCTGTCTAGCAATGAGGACTCCATTGTTGGTGGTAGGTAGAAAATAAAGTCTTTATCATTTGGCAATTGTTAAAATGACAAAGTGAATTGAGACGCAGTGCTGGTGGAAGGGGACACACATTGGCTAAGTTCCAATCATGTATGGAACTTAATGGCAAAAGGGAAACAGTAGATATAAAAACGATGAATTGGGGGGACTTTCCTGGTAGCGCAGTGGTTGAGTCTGCCTGCCAATGCAGGGGACATAGGTTCGAGCCCTGGTCCAGGAGGATCCCACATGCCACAGAGCAACTAAGCCCGTGCACCACAACTACTAAGCCTGTGCTCTAGAGCCCACAAGCCACAACTACTGAGCCCACGTGCCACAACTACTGGAGCCTGTGTGCCTAGAGCCCATGCTCCACAACAAGAGAAGCCACCGCAATGAGAAGCCCATGCATCGCGACAAAGAGTAGCCCTGCTCGCCACAACTAGAGAAAGCCTACACGCAGCAACGAAGACCCAATGCTGCCAAAAGTAAATAAATAATTTTAAAAAAACAACTATGAATTGGGAAGGCTTTACTTAAAGCCATTTTGTTTTAATTAAAGAGAGATAATGACAAGTTCAGGTGATTAATTATCAATCCAAGGCAAAATCTGAATACCAGAGTGACACTTGGCAGCATTTAAGGAGAATTTAATTGCCTGCCACTGGAGAGCAGACAGAATAGAGGACTGGGTTCAAAACTTAATCATAAAACTAGTGAAGTGGGCTTCCCTGGTGGCGCAGTGGTTGAGAGTCCGCCTGCCGATGCAGGGGACACGGGTTCGTGCCCCGGTCTGGGAGGATCCCACATGCCGCGGAGCGGCTGGGCCCGTGAGCCATGGCCGCTGAGCCTGCGCGTCCGGAGCCTGTCCTCCGCAACGGGAGAGGCCACAACAGTGAGAGGCCCGCGTAACGCATAAAAAAAAAACAAACAACAAAAAAAAAAAAAAAACAAAAAACAAACTAGTGAAGTGTCAAAGAAAATTGAATTCTCAGCCCAGCAGATCTCCTGGACTAAGGTCAGGGTTCTAATAATAAAGGCATATTCCTCTTAGATTTGGAATAAAGATAATTGATTAGACGAAGTTGAGAACCTTGAAGTTCCATTTTCCCCTGAACCCTCTTAGTAGTGGAAGTAACCCAAACTCCTTTGTTAGAAGAGAGTGGTTCTGTTTTAAAGAAGACTTGGCTTGGAGATCATGCAGAAGATTCAAATGAGTTAGGTGTTTTCAAAGTCAGTGTTCCCACCAATGCCCCCTGCATCCCAAGGATCTACCCTCATCTCCCTCCAAGTAAACAGACCAATAAGAAGGGTCAAATACCAGTACAGTCCCATGAGGAAGTACTGAGCTAACTATAGGACAAAAGAGACTATGCTAAAGGAGATGCAGGATCTGTTTAGTAGTTACCACAGTGTCCAAGAGATATGAATAAAACTGGATCCTGAAGGTGATGGACCAGGAAGTAAAGAACATAAAGTTGGATAACGCAGATTGTATCAGTATGGAGCATTCTCATATGATACATGATTTAACACACCGGCAAGGACCCTAGGAGGCATATAACACATTGCTAGGATGTCACTTAGAAAGTCTGAAACATGATGGAGCATAAAAGTGAAGTAGAAATGCCAGAATTGTGTGACAGATAGAAGAGGAAGGTATGAAATGGCTTAAAGAAATGTGTATGGTATAGTGATATACTATGTAAGATCAGAAGAACAACCAGAAAACTATATACAAGTACTAATAAATAACCAGAAGCACAGCTCATTCACTAAGCAATAAAGATTACACTGATGAGAATGGCACTATCATCCATCGTCCCTGAGAAGCTTGGTAAGGTTCTCCTCTAGGGTTGAATGTAGGAGATGCTGTAACAGAACCAGTGTCCTGAGACAGACAAAGTCGGGTAGTGGCACTTTACTGTCAAAGTAAGATGAGCACTCTATTAAAATAAGCAGCAAATTTGGGGTGGCAGGCCGGCGAGGGCTTGACCTGCAGAGATATGTGGAGATGGTCAATATAACACAATACCTCTAAAAGTAACTTACATGGAAAGCTAACCAGGATATTGCTTAATTTCTATAACAAAAAATCAAGGATGTATCTTTTTGAATTAGTGTTCTGGGGATTTTTTTGGATAAATACCCAGGACTGGAATTGTTGGTCCATATGGTAGACCTATTTTTAGTCTTTTGAGAAACTTCCATACAGTTTTCCATAGTGGGTGCACCAATTTACATTCCCACCAACAGTGTATGAGGATTCCCTTTTCTCCACATACTAGCCAACATCTCTCATGGTCTTTGGTGATAGCCATCCTGACAGGGGTGAGGTAACATCTCACTGTGGTTTTAGTTTGCGTTTCTCTGCTGATTAAGGATACTGAGCATCTTTTCATATGCCTATTGGATATCTGCATGTCTTTTTGGAAGAATGTCTTTTCAAGTCTTCTGCTCACTTTTTAATCTGGATCTTTTTTTGATGTTGAGTTGTATAGGCTGTTTATATATTTTGGATAGTAATCCTTTATTGGTCATTATTTGCAAATATTTTCTCCCATTCAGTAAGCTGTCTTTTCATTTAGTCGAAGGTTCCCTTTGCTGTGCAAAAGCTTGTAAGTTTAATTAGGTCCCATTTGTTTATTTTTGCTTTTATTTCCTTTGCTTGAGGAGACAGATTCAAAAAATACTGCTATGATGTATGTCAGAGTGTTCTGCCTATATTTTCTTCTAGGAGTTTTACGGTTTCAAGTTTTACATTTAGGTCTTTAATCCATTTTGAGTTCATTTTTTATATGGTGTTAGGGAATGTTCTATTTTCATTCTTTTACATGTAGCTGTCCAATTTTCTTAGCACCACTTATTGAAGAGACTATCTTTTCACTATTGTGTATTTTTACCTCCTTTGTCATAGATTAATTGACCATAAGTGTGTGGTTTTATTTCTGGGCTCTTTATTCTGGTCCATTGATCTTTGTTTCTCTTTTTCTGTGCCTGTACTATGCTGTTATGATTACTGTCTCTTTGTATTATAGTCTGAGGTCTGAGAGTGTGATATCTCCAACTCTGTCCACGTGGTAAGAGTTATAGTGGAGAAGGCCCATTGGAAGCCTCTAAAACTATCCACTTCCCCAGAAAATAATAGTAAATAAAAAACAACAACACATTTTTGAAGGAATGGGTTACTTACTATCACCCTTAAATATTTAAAGATGACAGGTGTGGCAGTTCTTACCATCCCCATATAGTTCAGTAGTCTAACCCCTAAAAAAATTGGATAGGTTTATGGATGACAGTAGCCTAATACAAACAACTAAGTAGTAGTTCCAATTGTAGAAGTTGTGCAAATGTGATATCTTTGATAGGGCATATTAATTTAGCTTCTGGTACATGCAGGTATGATTATTTTTCATCCCTATTCAGAAGGATCATGAGAAACTGTCGACATCACAAGATATGGACAACAGTATACATTATGTTTTTGTCCCAGAGCTATATTAACTTTCCAAAAGTCACTTGACCTTCTGGACATTCCTCAGATCATCACGTTGGTCCAGTATAGTGTTTATATCATGTTGACAGGCAGATGAACAAGAAACGGCAAGGGGCACACAGGGCTTAGTTAGATACTCAGACTCCAGAGGATGAGAGATAAACTGCATAAAGATTCAACGATCAGCCATGTAAATGGAATTTTATGGATCCAGAAATCTAGGTCATACTGTGATATGCAATCTAAAGTATAGGACAAAATATCACATCTTGCATGACCCACAAGTAAGAAACAGGATACTCGGTAGGTCTCTGAGCTTTGGAGGCAGCATACCCTTTTTAAAAAATTTTTATTGAGGTATAGTTGATTTACAATGTTCTGTTAGTTTCAGGTGTACAGCAAATTGAATGTTATACATATACATATATCCACTCTTTTTTAGATTCTCTCCCCATATAGGCCATTACAGAGTATTCAGTAGACTTCCCTGTGCTATACATTAGGTCCTTATTAGTTATCTGTTTTATATATAGTAATGTGTATGTGTCAATCCCAAACTTCCAATTTATCCCTCCCCTCCCCCTTACCCCCCGGTAACCATAAGTTTGTTTTCTACATCTGTAACTCTGTTTCTGTTTTTGAACTTATCTACAAAGCATATCCTTTTTTAAAAATAGACTTTATTTAGAGTAAATTTAAATTCATAGCAAAATTGAGCCAGAGATTTCCCAAATACCTCCTTTCGTTAAGTCATTCATAGTTTTTTCTATTTTCAGCATCCCCCACCAGAGTGGTACCTTTGTTACAACTGATGAAGCTACACGGACATTATTATCACCTAAAGTCCATAGTTTATATGAGGGTTCACTCTTGGTATTGTATATCCTATGGGTTTGGACAAATGTATAATGACATGTATCCAGCATTATAGTATCATACAAAGTAGTTCCACTGACCTAAAAATCCTCTGTGCTCCACCTGTTTACCTCTCCCTCTCCCCGAACTCCTGACAACCACTGATCTTTTCACTGTCTCCATAGTTTTGCCTTCTCCAGAATGCCATATAGGTGGGATCGTACAGTATGTAGCCTTTTCATGTTGGCTTCTTGCACTTATATTTATATTCCTCTATATTTTCTTCATGACTTTCAGGGCTTGATAGCTAATTTCTTTTTAACACTGAATAATACTCCACTGTATGGAATTCATCCCATTCATCTACTGAGAACATCTTGATTGGTTCCAGGTTTGGGCAATTATGAATAAAGCTGTCATCACCCTCATTTTCAAGTTTCGTGTTGACATAATCTTCAGCTTATTTGGGTTAATACTAAGGAGCATGATTTCTGAATCATATGGTAAGAAACTGCCAAGCTGTCTTCCAAGGTGGCTGTATTATTTTGCATTCCCACTAGGACTGAATGAGTGTTTCTGTTGCTCCACATCCTTGCTAGTTCTTGATGTTGACTGTGTTTTATATTTTTGCCATCCTAATAGGTAAGTAGGGTAGCTCTTTATTGTTTTAATTTTTATTCTCTGATGACATATGGTGTGGAGCACCTTTTCATATGCTTCTTTGCCATCTATGCTTTGTGTATTTTGGATAACAGTCCCTTATCAGAAATGTCTTTTGCAAATATTTTCTCCTAGGCTGTGGCTTGTTTTAGATGGTAGCATATTATTAACTTGGGAAACTTAGTTCAAATTCAGTTCCTTAGTGCCATAAAAGATGGTCAGCTTTGAGAAGGACCTAGTACAGGAAAGAGCCCAAGAGGGTCCCACCTGTGGTGAAAGGAGACATGCCACTTAATTCCTATGACCTGGAAGACCTCATGGTTCTGCACCATTTTTCAATAAAACCTTCAACAGTGATGAAATTCTGCCATGTTTGTGTGGTACAGTATAGTAGTCACAAGCCGTACGCAACTACTGAACACTCAGAATGTGGCTAGTGCAGCTAAGGAACTGAATTTCTAATTTTATTTAACTAAATAGTCACATGTGCCTTGTAGCTACCATATTGGGCAGTGCGGGGGGTTATTTATTGATGGAAAGATATGTGCAGTTAATGATAGACCCAATAGTGAATGACAATGTAGACCACATGGTTCTAGGGCAAGGCCATGATATCTACAGAGAACTACACACCATTTCAAAAATAGCTTGGTAATCCACCATTTAGCAAGGTAATCCTATCTTGCTAATCCACCTGAGAGAGATGGAGTAACAGAGAGTGAAACACTCTGATTATCTAGCCAAAGCTGCCCATAATGCATTGGATTCTGTCAGACCCAACGTATCATAAAGTTAAGTGGGTTTAACAGCAATCTATCATAAGTTGGAAGTGACACATCTGGGATCATGTGTGAGCAGTGCAAGAGTGACCACACAAGCTACACAAGTAGGTTACCCAGACTGCTATGTCATCCCTCATTGTTGCACCAGTGCTTCATGCTAAGCTTATGCTTATGATCATGTGAGAGATTCTTTATGGCCAGTTCATGAAGAAGGGAAAAGGATGGCTTTGACTGTCGTGAATGGGTCAGTTGAGTAAGCTTATGTGAGCTACTAATGGAGGGCAACTGCGTTACAGCCCCAGTGAGATGGTCCTGAATGACATCCTTCTATGGGAAGAGGTCTAGGTGACACATTTTGTCATTCATTTTTGGTGAGAGAAATGGGCTGAGCTAATATTCTGTAGAGATGCATAGGCAGGATAAATGGCCTGACTGGATGGTATGGGACATGAAAAGAAAGAGATGGGGGAATTGAAGTTTTAGGGAAAGGCATGTAGTTGGAAATATGAGTACGCACAATTGTGAACACTTTTGTATAGCATGTTAACATCCCCTAAGGGTATCCACTTCAAGCTTGGAGTGTGCTCAGAACATATTAAAGATTGGATGAGGTCTCTGTTGCAATTATATCAACATCTCTCTCCAATTTTGCCTTATTTACTTCCTTACACTCTTATCTCACAAGAGCACTCTCCAAGAAAGTTTCTGTAGACAAGTCTTCATTTTAGGTCTATTTCCAGGAAACTCAAACTTATTAGAGAAACAGACAAAATAAAAACATTATAAAGACAATGCTGGGGAGTGGCCAAGATAAAACCCCAGAAGAAGAACTAAGCAAAGTAGAGCTAAGCAATCTACCTATTAAAGAGTTCAAGGTAATGATTATAAAGATGCTCAAGGAACTCAGGAGAAGAATGGATGACTGCAGTGAGAAGACTAACAAAGGTTAGAAAATATAAAGAACCAAGCAGAGCTGAAGGATACATTAACTGAAATTTAAAATATACTAGATGGAATCAATAGTAGATTAGATGATAAGGAGGAATGGATCAGTAAAATGGAAGAAAGAGTAGTGCAAATAAACTTAGCTGAACAAACAAACAAAATTAAAAATGAAAATAGTTAAGTGATTCCTGGGACAATGTCAGGCATACAAACATTCACATTCTAGGGGTCGTAGAAGGAGGAGAGAGAAAGAAAGAGGAAGAGAACTTAGTTAAAGGAGTAACAGCTGAAAACTTCCTTAACTTGGGAAAGGAAATAGACACCTAGATCCAGGAAGCACAGAGAGTCCCAAACAAGATCAATCCAAAGGGTCCACACCAAGACACACTGTAATTAAAATGGAAAATATAGTACATTATACTCACTTTTATTTCATCTTATGTTAATCATTCCACAATATATGTGGGAATATACATGTTTATTATTTCACAACATATCACTGATGTTGAATCATAATTTTCTATAACTGTATAGTTTTCTATTGTATCGATGTGTCAATTCTTTTAACCAGTTCCCTATTAATGGACACTTAGGAAGTTTAAAATACTTTGTTTCTACAAACAATACTGCAATATTTAATTTCTTTCCTCTGGAAGTAAATCTGTAAAATAAATTTCCCAAAGTGAAATTGCTGTACAAAAGGTATATGAATTTCTTTTTGATAACTACTGACAAATTTTCTTTCAGAGAATGTGTACAAATTTACCCTCCAACGGCAAAGTAGAAAAGTTCCTGATATCCTAAATCTTACAAATGGGGAGTGTTATCAAATTTTTAGATTTTCATTTCACTGACAGGGAAAACATGATATTTCAGTGCAATTTTACTGTCCATCTCTATTTTAAACAAGGTTGGGCATCTTATGTGTACAGACAAGTTGTTTTGCCTGTTTGTTCATTGCTTGTTCACATAATTTGCCCATTTGTTTATTAGGTGACTTATTTTATCCTATCAACTCTTGGAAACTCTTTACAGAGTCAAAATATTTGGCCTTGTCTGTTACAAAATTGCAAATAATCTTCACAGAAAGTAATTTATCTTTTGATTGGCTAATCAGAAATTTGTTTTTAAGGTTATCAAAATCAATCTTTATTTTGTGGATTCAGGATTTTGAGCCACAGTTAGAAATCCTTTTCTACTACCAGAAGTTTTATTATTTTACTTTCCTAACGTTTGTACTATTATCATTAATCTCTTGATTAGTCAGACTTCATCCTTAAATATCATATTCCAATAAAGGCTCGTGGATGCTGTATTCCTTTAGTTCCTGAATTCAGTGAGTGGCACAAACAGCTCTCTTGTTTTCTGAGGTTGTATGCGGTCCAGAGGAAGTCTGAGATTAAATAAGCTACCTTTCTTCTACCTATGATATTGGACAATTCTTGTTTTTGCTACCTCTATAACCATATGCCTTTATTTTTATAGAAATGCATAAACGATAGCTTGATATTTCTTCATTAATCATATTATATTAGTTTGGGGGGAAGTGGTATTTCCTTTGATAAATAACTTTATATTTTTTTACTCAGGGAAATTTGTATGGCATTTCTTTGAATATTATTTTTCTTTTCTCTTTTTCAGGGACTCCAAAAACATGTGTTTCATCTTTGCCATTTTCTGTATTAAGCATAGTTTCCATAATCATTGAAACGTTTTTACTTTACAGTTTCTTTTTGTGAGAATGGCTTATATCTGCCCCCTAGGTCTCTGTGTTTTCCGTAACTTTTTAATTTAATTTTCACTGCTTTTAATATTGCTTCCTAGCAGCATTTCCAGTCATTCCTTTAGCTTTCTTTCTGTTATTTTTAACTCTTTCTTAACAACTCTGTATCTTGATTTATTTATTTTAAGTTTGTTTTGTTTTGTTTTAAAGAAGGTATATTAGTTTCCTATTGCTGTTGTAACAAATTGCTGCACACTGGGTGGCTTAAGACAACAGAAATTTGTTTTCTGCAAGTCCTGGAGGCCAGAAATCTGAAATCAAGTGTTTGTTAGGGCCGTGCTGCTTCTGGCCGGTCTGGGAAGGAATTCTTTGCCTCTTCTAGATTCTGGTGGCTGCCGGCGTGCCTTGGCTTTCTGTGGTTCATAGTTTCATCTTTCCAATCCCTCTTCCACCTTCACATCATCTTCTCCTCTGTGTGTGGTTAGGGCCCACCCAGATAGATTAGGATACGTTCCTCCTCTCAACATCCTTAACTTCTCATATCTTTTGCTGTATAAAGTCACATTCACAGATTCCGGAGATTAGAGCATATCTTTTTGGAGACACCATTCAGCCTACTACATAGAGCTTATATTATTTGCCAGCTCTCATGAAGCTTAGAGATGGGTGGAAATGCGAGAAAGACCATAAATGAACAAATTAAAAAACATCAGCTAGCGACCAGTATATGCAGATAATTGAAATAAAATAATATTATAGAGAGCCATTGGGTAACTATTTTAGACTAGTTGTTCTAGACAGGCCTCTCTGAGTTAGTAATATTGTAATAATCTGAGCGATGAGAAGGAGTCAGAAGTTCACATATCTGGGGAATGAGCATCCCAGGCAAAGCAAACAGCTGACGTAAAGGCTCTCAAGTTACAACATGTTTGCCATATTAAAATAATAGAAAAACAGGGAATTCCGTGGCAGTCCAGTGGTTAGGACTCCATGTTTCCACTGCAGGGGGCACAGGTTCAATCCCTGGTTGGGTATCTAAGATCCTACATGCCGTGCAGCATGGCCAAAAATAAATAAATAAAATAATAGAAAATCAAAATCACATAGCTAGAACATAGCAGTTGAAAAAAAGCAGATATGCTTAGCAATGTAGACATGAACCAACTCCTGTGGAAAGATCCCATGTGCAGTGTGGTGCAGCCAATAAAATCAAAGTAAAATAAAATAAAAACCACATAGCTAGAACATAGCAGATGAAAAAAAGCAGATATGCTTAGCAATGTAGACATGAACCAACTCACACAGGAAGATACGGCATGCTGTGCCCTGCGGCCAATAAAATAAAGTAAAATACAATACAGTACAATAAAATACAAACCACATAGCTAAAACCAACTCATAGAGGGCTTTGTAAACCAGGGTAAGGAGTTTCTTGATGAGCCATGCCTGTGTTCAGATTTCATCTTACATTACATCTATCTTTCTTAATATAGTGTACATTATTATGCTTCTCATTAAATATTTACTACACTCTGATTTTCTTAAATAGATTAGTTTATTCCTAGCCCCTGTTTTGTTATGTGTTGAGATGGATCTTTGCAGAAATAATTTATTTCTAATTACTCAGTCACCAGAATCACTAATATTAGCATAAAATGTGAAGTGTCTGATTCCAATTATAGTTGTAAAATTGATTGATCCATGTTCCATGTGTCAAATCCTTGTTAGTTGATTAATTTGCTATCTGAATTGATAAATGAAAATCTCTATCCTAAAAATTAAAATGTGCAAGGAAGAAGGTGTGCTTGTACTTACACAGCATTTCTAAGTCAGTCAACAAAAGGGGGTCTAAAAAATAGCTGATTTTGGTCAAATAAATAATTTCTAAGGGTCACTTTCATGTGGTGTTATATGGACATACATTTTAAACAAGGATTGTCTTTTTTTTTTTTTTTTTTTTTTTTTTGCGGTACGCGGGCCTCTCAGTGCCGTGGCCCCTCCCGTTGCGGAGCACAGGCTCCGGAAGCGCAGGCTCAGCGGCCATGGCTCATGGGACCAGCCGCTCCGCAGCATGTGGGATCTTCCCGGACCGGGGCACGAACCCGTGTCCCCTGCAGCGGCAGGCAGACTCAACCACTGCGCCAGCAGGGAAGCCCCCAAGGATTGGCTTTTCACATTATTTGCTCTTTGCATTGTAATTTAGAGAGCATTGCTCAAAGAACTCTCCTGTAACATCTTAACAGTGTTTCTTGACGTGAAGTTCTCAAGCGCTAAAAATATTGCATCTCATGAAACCCTTTTCCAGAATGCAAATACCCTAGATGGGTAACATATTAAAATGTGGATGTGGCATCATTTAATCAGAGATGAGTGAACTAGTCAGCTACATGCCTCACATAACTTGCAAATCAGCAGCTGTTGGCAGAATCTGGCTGCAGTCTTGTTTTGTTTGGCTAGTACAAACGTATTTGCACAGAATTTGAATTTAATGACTAAACAAGGCAGGCTTTCTCCCATTCTCCGGTGGCCCTCTGGTTTTCTATCTTCTTTCTGCTGAGTTCAAATCACATATTTATGTTATTTCTTGGCATTTGAGTTTGTGATCTCTACCATAGCACCAGTACATTAATGGAAGGAGAGGAGACACTACCTCAAGCTTGTGTAGCTGTGCAGCTGAAGAGGACAGGCCAGCGATTAGGAGGGTACCTTTCTAGGGCATCTTTCATAAAACATACTGTCACGGTGATCTCATCCTATACTGATGACTCCCGAACCTATACATTCATCTAAGGCCTTTTTGTTTAAACCTCAAGAAAGAGAGAGAGAGAGAGAGAGAGGGAGAGGGAGAGAGAGAGGGAGAGAGGGAGAGAGGGAGAGAGGGAGAGAGGGAGAGAGGGAGAGAAGGAGAGAGGGAGAGAGGGAGAGAGGGAGGGAGAGAGAGAGAGAGAGAGAGAGAGAAAGAAAATAAAAGAAGTAAGGAAGAAAGGAAGGGATGAAGGAAGATAAAGAAGGGGTACTGGGGTTCACTGAAAGGTAGGAGGATGGGAAAGGGACTTACACTTTCTGATTTGCCTGATGTTTCTGCCAGCACCCACCCTGTCTCAGAAATGGCTCTTCACCATAGAAGCATCATTTTCTTTCAATAACCACTGGGTCCTGATTCCACTTTCTTCCTTCACTCACAGAAACATCTTCATTGCATCTCTTTAGAGGTTAAAATTACCAAAAATAAAGCAGTGGCCTCCTCCTCAGAGGTCTGAGTCTCATCACCACATGTCCAAGCCTGTTGAGGTCATCCCTTACTTTTGCATTCTAACCACCTAGCAGAGGGCATGGTTCCGAGCATGTAATAAATCAGTGAGTGAATGAAGGAATGGATGTAGAAAATACATTAAACACCATGTATCCTAGCCACACACCGTGCATTCTAGAAGCATGAGAAAGAGCTATACAATTCATATGTTCTTTTCTTTGCTTTTCTGTTCTCACCAAATGATCCCACCACGTTAGTAACTGTTCAGCATGGACACTTGAGAGTCAATTTAAATTTTTATTCTCCCTCACGTATCACAACCACTCCTTTAGTAGATTTTGCAGATCAGGTATATTCCAAATGCGTCAACTTGTTTTACGTCCACTGCCACCATAGGGCACTGTGGACTCTTGTCAGCGATTACCTGATTTGACCCCAAAGTGGTCTCTTTGCCTCTGTCCTGCCCTCCACCAGTTCATTCTTCACTCTGGTTGTGCATTTTGTCACCATGTGTCCACATACGCCTCGTTCCTTTCCTGGAACTCCTTCCCATCTCAGGGTATTTTCACAAGCTGCTTTCCCTCTTCTGTTCTCATACGACTTTGCCTCCCTCGCAATTACTCAGGCCTCACCTCCAGGTTAAGCGTCACTTTCTCTTTAAACTTTAATGCCCCTGGTGAAATATTCCAGTTATATTCTCTTACTGTATTATAATTCTTCCTCAGAGCATCTACTGCAAGTTAAATTCATTAATTAGTTTCCTAATAATGTACCTATTGTCGTTCTATGTCTTTTTCCTTCCTTTTCAAAATCAGGATGGAATTAGTGTTCACTTTATTACGTTTTGTGAGAGTTTAATATAATACATGTAAATCGCTTAAAACATCATCTCATTCATTGTGAACACTCAATAATGTTGGCTATTATTTTTATCATCATCGTCATTACTAGGCTTTAAATTCCTTGAGTGACTTAAGTGACTTAGGAACTCCTGAATTTTGAGGCAATGGAATTAAGTGTATAGCATTCTACCCCCGCCCCCCCCATTCACATTCTTCTCATATGCGAAATACATTTATTTATTCTATCCCAACAGCCCCAATGTATTCCCAATGTCTTAACTCATCCCCAGCATCAATTCTAAGTTTACAATCCATTGTCTCATGTAAATATTACCTAAATCAGACATGGCTCAAAGGAACAGCACCAACACCGCTGTCTGCAAGGGCCCTGCCTATGCAGCTCTGCTGGGTGGATGTCCTGCCCCTTAAAACTCAAGTGGAGGTATCTTTACCAACTCCCCCCACCTTCAATCACCCCTGTGTACTCTGGGGCTGTGATGGGAGTAGCAGCCCTGAATCACCTTTGGAGTACTTCTTCCCTTTTCTTGAAGGATAGCACATGTTCACAGTCTCCACTCCATCCCATTTTCTGTTTCCTTTAATCCCAGCTGACAGTGTTTCTGCTGGTATAATCCTATCTATATTCTTGGCTTCTGTTGAGATGGCTGATAAGGTCCATAATTTATACCCACTGTAGTCTCCTGGTCAAATAGTTGGTACCCACCCTGTAGGCATTCTCTGCTGAACATGCTTTCTCATTTTCTACAATATGGACAGGTTGAAAATTTTCCATATATTTAAATTCTGGTTCCTTTTGCCTAACAATTCCATCTTCAATCCATCTCTTATCTAACATTTTTCTATAAGCAATCAGGAGGAACAAAGCTGTACCTTCAATACTGCTTAGAAATCTACTTAACTAAATATCTAATTTCATCATTCACAAGATTTTCCTTACACAAAACACTAGAACACAATTCAGCCAAATTATTTGCCACTTTATAACATGGATAGTCCTTCCTCCATTTTCCAGTAACATGTTCCTCATTCTTGTCCGAGATCTCACCAGAATGTCTATATTTCTAGCGTACACCTCAAAACTCTTCTAGCCTCTACCCATTACCCAGTTTCAAAGCTGTTTCCACATGTTTAGGTACTTGTTACAGCATCACCCCACTTCTTAGTGCCAAAATCTGTCTTAGTTGGCTCGGGTGGCCACAACAAAATACCATAGACTGAGCAACTTAAACAACAGGAATTTATTACTCAGTTCTGGAGACTGGAAGTCCGAGGCCAAGGTGCCAGCATAGTTGGTGTCCGGTGAGAACTCTCTTCTAAATGGCCACCTTCCTGCTGTGTCCTCACATGGCCTTTCCTTGGTGTGTGAGGGTAGAAAGAGAGAGAGGAAGCAATCTTCCTGGTATTTATTCTTATAAGGGCACTAATTCCATCATTAGGGCTCCACCCTCACCTAAACCCAATTACCTCCCAAAGACCCCCATCTCCAAATAGTATCACATTTGGAGTTAGGGCTCCAGTATATAAATTTTAGTGGGACACAATTCAATTCATAGCAGTAAGTCTGAATTATTCAAGATTGTATTCTAGCATCAAGCACACTGTGCCTGGAACATTTAAGTAATAAATAAATACGTGTTGAAAGAACATATGTATGAATAAGTGAGTAAATGAATAAATTTCTATTGCCATTGGAGAGAAGGAGAAAGAGCAGAAAGTCTCAAGAATGGAATTTTGGGGAACACTTTTGATGAGTGAGAAATAAGAAGGAAAAAATCCAGAAAAAAGAAAGGTCAAGAAGGGAGAAAGCTAGACCACGAAATGTCTTGGAAGACAAGACATTTAGAGATTTAAATGAGGATTATTCAACTGTGTTAAATAACAAAAAAAGTCTGACATTAACATTTATCACTACTTCTTATAAAAATTGTATCAGTTCAAATTAGCAAAAAGACTAGGGATTTGATGCTCAAAATAACTTACACTAGAAATCAGGTTATTACTAAACAGTCATCCTAATTAAAATGGAAAACAAATCATAGCATACATAATATATTTTGTCAAAATACTAACACTCACTGACAACAAGGGCATTGCCATTATTCTAAACAGCATGTGCTTTTTGCTTGTGAGAGAGGAATTTACTTTTAGTTATTATAAGATTAAATTCAAAAGAAATAGAACCATTGAGAGACAGAAACTCTTGGTCTATGGTACTTTAAAGAGCAGACTGTATAAACAGATTTATAACTTGCTTCGATTCACTTAACAATATATGGAAATGTTTTCCATGTTATCATTTAATCTTTCACATCATTATTTTCAATAATTGCATCACACTCCATCTTAAACATGGAACAAATGTTACTAATTGCTTTTGGATAAACAGTTGTTTCAGATGAACTGCAACTATCAACTGTTCTGGGTCTACTATAACTAGAAATAATGATTTGCAAATATCATGACTATATTCTTAGAATACTTTTTTAGCGTCAATAAGGAAGCACATTTTTAAAGCTTTTGATTTAAATTCTCCTAGAAGCAGTGATAGCAAGTACTGATTTCCCCACATCTTCATCAGCATGGGTTTTATCATCTTTTTCTTTCTTTTTCTAGTTTTTTTGATGTTGCTGAAAAAAATTGTCACCATGTGGGTTTAATTTGCATTTACATGACTAATGATGAGTTAATATTAAATACTGGACTACCAATATATACTCACATATACATTCAGGATTCATTGAGTGGAGAAGAGTAAATTTATTCATTGAAACATTAATTAATTACTAAATTTCTTCTGTGATCCAAGCTCTGTTTTAGATAGTACAGATAAATAAACAAAACCAACCAAAGTCCTTGCTCTCAGGAAACTTATATTGTAGTATATATAAAAAAAATAATAGAAAAAATGTTTAAAAGTCAAGAATACTAAGGAGCAAACCAGAAACCAGAAAAGGAGGCTTAGATAATTTGAGAGGTCAGCTTTAAATTGGGTATTCAGATGCAATGGCGAATGGAATTGTTTCCTTAATTTCTCTTTCTGATAGTTCATTGTTAGTATATAGAAATGCAGCAGGTTTTTGTATATTAATTTGGTATCCTGAAACTTTACCGAATGAGTTCTAGTAGTTTTCTGGTGATGTCCTTAGGAGTTTCTATGTATCATGTCATCTGCAAACACTGACAGTTTTACTTCTTCCTTTCCAATTTGGATTCTTTTTATTTCTTTTTCTTCTCTGATTGCTGTAGCTAGGACTTCAAACTCTATGTTGAATACAAGTGGCAAGAGTGGGCATTCTTGTCTTGTTCCTGATCTCAGAGATGACCTACCTACCATCCTGATCTCAGAGATGACCTTAAATAAAGACATGAAGGAGGTGAGAAGTGTGGCTTTATATATAAGAGGAGAAGGGAGCTGCAGGTAGAGGGAATGAGAAGTACAAAGAGCAGGAGCAGGACTACCATCTCCTGGTTTAATTATTAATTTTCTAGGATCATCAGTGAGACCAAGTACGGCTGGGGTAGAGGACTGAGGTGAGTAGTAGAAGGTGAAGTCAGAAAGGTTTCAGGCGTCCAAAATTGACTATTATCCTGCAGACTATTCTAGGAACTTTGGCTTCTTAATGAGTGAAATGGGAATACACCAGAAGTTTTGAGGAGCTGAGAGATATAAACTGAATTGAATTTTAAAAGAATTATCCTTGCTGCTCTGTGACAGAGGTTGGGGGCCAGAATAGAAGACAGGAGATCAAAGAGGAGGCCGTTGTAATGATCCCTGTGAGAGATGAGGGTGGCAGGAGAGGTGCCAGCTACAAGTGAAACTCTTGGGTATATTTTGAAAGAATTTTCTGGAGGGTTTGCTCTATGTTGTGAGACAAAAGAGAGAATTCATGGGTAACTTTAAATTTTTGGATTGAGTATGGAGTGGCCCTTAATTGAGATGGGGAAGACTGTGCGAGAAGGAGGTCACGGAAAGAAAAGATTATGAGGAATCGGCTTTTGGAAGCATGAAGTGTGAGTTGCCTACAAGACATTCCAGTTAAGGTGTGAAGGAGGCAGTTGGATATACAAGTGAACAGTTGGATGTACAAATTCAGGCTGCAAATATAAATTTGGGAGTTAGAGGTATGGCCAGTAAGCCTAAAAATGAGTTTGAAAACTAGGACGTGGAAGATACAAAACCTTCAAGATCTGCAAATATTTTTTTCAGTTTTAAAGTAGAAAATAATGTTATTTACTATGGGTAATTTTAACAGAAAAATACTAGAGAAATGTCATTCACATTAACTTCTTAAACATGCATTATAAATAGAGCACCCTGTAATTGTTAAAAATGATAATAACAATGTATTTAGATATATAGAAATGTTCAGAGTAGTGCTTGAAAACACGACTACATAGAACATTACACAGACATGCATACTAAAAAAATCAAAGATTAATGAAACTCAGTTGAATGGGGAGTAAAAGTAATTCATAATTATGATATAACATGCACAAGTCTCTGGGGTTGCTTTTGAAAATCACTTAGCAATATGATTCAAAGGTATCTCCCTTATAAAGTAAAGCTACTAACTGAGAGATTTGGAATACTATGTAGTAATTAAAAAGACGATATATATCTAAATGTACTAATATGCAAGGATCCCCAAGGAATGTCAGGTTTAAAAAATCAAGTTTCAGAACAGATTTATATTATAGGCCCATTTATATTAAAATTCCTATATGCATATGTACAAAAAAAGTCTTCTTAGCAATTCATCATATAACTCAGGGACTCTAATCAAAAAGCAGGATTTCACAGTCAATGTCATTGGCTTAGGATAAAGCAATTCCACACGAGGTAGAAATTTATGGTAAAGTTCCATGTATCCTCTCAGTAGGTTTATTATGTAATACAATGGATTATATATGTAAAATTAAAAACTAGTTGTTAAGTTAAAATATTCATTCTTTATTTAAAAGCTCAAAATCAAAGAAGAATATTTGCTAACAGGAAAATGAATATTTCTTTCTATCAGGCAACCAAAATCATAGTTAAAATGGTGGAATACTATAGACATTCATAACAAAATGCATATGAAGAGAACCACAATATTAGCCCTCGTTATATATTGTTATTTCTAAAAGTTCTGACCAAAAAAAAGAGACGGGAAATAACACAGTACATTCTTTTAAAAGATGAAAAAATTTGCATATGGCCTTGCAGATAATATGATTGCATGCCTGGAAAACACAAGAAAGCCAGCTTACGTGTTGGTTTAGATAGAGTGTTTAATAAATGTATGAAGCATTTTACCAATGTGTAAAAATTAGTACTATATTTACATGTGCTGGCAATAGCCATTTGGAAAACAAAAAGGAGAATAGATCCCACCCACAATAGCAACACAGCAGTGAAACACCTGGCAATAACCTGTTCAAGTATTCTGACAGTACTTTATGAAGAAAAGTATAAAAGTGTGTGTAGGAAAAAGGAGACATAGCAAATTGAAAGACCTACTATGCTTCTAAATTAAAAGAATTACTATTACAAATATGTTAGTTTTCTTCAAATTAATTTATAGATTTAGCAGAAGTTGAAGAACAATGTTCTGAAACTCATCTGGAAATAAAAATGTTTGAGTATAGCTAAGACATTTTTGAAGAAAAGAGATTGGTATTAGAAGACTGATTCTATCATAAAAAAATAGAACTTATTATAAAACCAAAATAATTATCTCAGGACAGTTCCTAAAAATAGAAATATTGATGAATAAAATGGAGTGAAGAGTCTATTTTTTTTTTTTAGTAAAACTCCTGTTATGGATCAAATTGTGTCCCCACCACTCCTCCTTCCCTAAAATATGTTGAAGTCTTAACCTCTAATACCTCAAAACGTGACACTGTTTGGAAAATGAATCTTTACAGAGCAATCAAATTGAAATGAAGTCATTAGGGTGAGCCCTAATCCCATACGACTGGTGTCCTTCTAAAAAGTAGACATTTTTACAGAGACGTAGACACATAATAAAGGAAGATGATGTGAAGACACAGGGAGAGTGCATGTGAAGATGAAGGATTGAGACAAGTGTCTGCAAGCCAGGAAGCACCAAAGATTGCAGGCACAATATCGGAAACTCGGAAGAAGTAAGGGAGCATGCTACCCTACAGGTTTCAAAGGGAACATTGCCCTGATGACAACTTGACTTTGAATTCCTAGCCTCCAGAACTGTGAGACAAGAAATTTATGTTCTTTTAAGCCTCTCATTTTGTGATACTTTGTTATGGCGGCTTTCAGAAACTAATGCAATTCGTATATATTCTAATTTTATAGTATATAAGGATGACATCAAATTCTGGGAAGGAAAAGAAAAATTATCCACAAATGCCATTGGAAAAATAGGTTAGTTTCTTGGAAAAAAATATATCCTGAGGGATTTAAAAACAAACAGGAATATTGAAGCATAAAATTCTAATGTGAAATGACAAATATGTGAATATTAGAACATTTCTAAAGCCTTAATCAAAGGGAAAAGTCATAAAGAAAATAATATTAGGTAAAAGCATATGAAATTGCCATTTCATGAGTTAAAAATGGTCAAATATTGGCCATTAGATGTGTTAAGTGTTCCAACTAAATACATTTGATAATATTGAAAAGTAAAATTCTTATTTGCCAAAAGCACCATTAACAAAAGTCAAGTCCAATAACAGACTAAAAATGTATTGATTATATGTCATACTGGAGAGACAGTATGAATTAGGAGACCGACTCCAAATTCCTACTTCACTGAGTGTGAAAGTTATTTAGTATGTAAATTTTGATATCTTCCTTTTAATATAATGATGATAAAATACAATTTTCCATGCTATTTTAGCAATTAGGGATTACAAATAAGAAAAATTGCATACCTTAAATATAAGGTGTTTCTTAAATATCAGATATCCATTAAATTTTATTACTTATATAGGTGAATATTTTATATGTTGATATTCATGTATTTTAACTATGGAAAATATATATACATGTATCATGTATATATGTATATATTTTGTGAAGAAAGTGACAGTTAAAACTGCAACACTTCAATAGAAAAAGCAGAATAAATACAAAAATATCACTAACACATATGAAAATACATTTTGCTATTTTATTATTCAAAAATAACAAATTTTCAAATTACTATAGCTTTAAAATAAGCAATATTCTTCCGGGCTAGATTGTAGTAAAAATAGCCATTTATATGCAAAACAGTAAAGTATAAATTAGTACAGATTATTACAATGGTAATTTGAAAATCTGTATAAATTGCTTACAAATTTTTCTAAAGTTAATGATGATAATTTATACTGTTAAAAGGGAACTTTACAAAAATTTTATATTATTAACCCAATAATTTTTTGCTAAGAGTTAATCTTATGGACATAAACTTGATAGATAACTTACTTACAAACAGGCTAAGCATCACATTATTTATTATGAGCATTGTCCAGCCGTAGAGTTAAGCAGAGTAAGGCATATCTATGAAATGGAATACTATACAGCCAGTAAATTCAATCATTTGTTCAATATTTATTATCTACTATGTATCAGACACTGTTAATTGAGCAGTGAACAAAACAAAGACCCCATTCTCCTAGATTTTGTGGTGCGTGTGTCTGTGAGTGTGCGTGTAAGATGAAGGAAGAATAGATATTAAGGAAATAAATGTATATGACAAGAAGTATGAAGAAAACCAAGTAGAGTGGGAAGAGAGTGAAGGACTGAGGTGCTTTACTTATATGTGCTGGTTAGGAATATCCTTTCCTATAAGGTGGTATTAGAACAGACACTTGAGTGAAATTAGGAAGAAAACCATTTACACTAAAGGGAAGGGTGCTGTGGGCAGAGGGGTGGCAAAGAAAAAGAACCCCAGAGAGGGGCAGGCTTGGCAAGTAATAGGAAGAGAAAGGAGGCCCATGTGGCAAGTGGAATGAAAGAAGGAAAGTGGAAGGAGATGAGGTCCCAAGGTGAGCCAAGATCATTCAGCCCATGGCGAGTAAGATAGAAATCCACTGGTGAACAAGTTTTGGTCACTGAAGTGATGCAATACTAAGGAAAAACCTGGAAGGTATAAAACCAAATATAAAAAAAAACTTAAAAAAAAAATATATACATACATATACACACACACACAAAATTATCTCAACTACATGTACATATATAGAAAGGAACCTGGTAGTAAATATGTCAAAGGTACCAGGGGTTTTGAATGATAGTGAGAAAATGGATGTTTTTGGTTTTTTTCTTTTTCACATGCTTCTGAATTTTCCAAAAATTTTATATAGAGAGAGCGAAACTGTTATACGCTAAAGAAAATGTTTAAAAACAGAAATGTGTATCCATGCACAGTAAATAACTGTTACAATGTTTAGAGAAAATCTTTATTAATTTCAATATTTGTATTGATCATTTGTATCTTAACCCTCAAAGTCATTTCTTACAGATTGCCACATACCATTTTTATTATTTTTTCTCTTTTATTTACAGTTTTCTTATTTTTATGTATTTCTACCATTCCTCCTCAACAACTTGTCTTCATGGTTTAGTAAAATAAAGTCAGATCACAATAAATGGATATGTAGCTTAAAAGTAGATTTGTTTCTCTTGCTCTCCTACCCCTATATTGCCCTTCCCCATTCCCCTCTCCCCACTGATAACCAGGAGTAAGAGATACAAAGTATTAGGTATAAAATAAGCTACAAGGATATATTATACAAGACACAGAATATACCCAATATTTTATAATAACTATAAATGAAACATAATCTTTAAGAATCACTAGATTTCACACCTGTAACTTATATAATATTGTACAGCAACTATACTTCAATAAAAAAAATGCTTAGGACCGCCAGAAAGAAAATAGATTTGTTTCTAAACTGTTGAGTAAAATTCTTCACAGAGGTGCAACTTATTAGTATAGCTTCCTTCCTTTGAGGCATAAAAATATGAATTGCAACCCCTGGTGACACACAGCCTCATCATTCATCAGATACATTCCAATATTAACTATAATGTAAATGTTCTCTTTAGATGTTGTGTGGCCTAGCCTACAATTTGCTAATAGAACTATTAATCAGAATCCATAAAATAAATATAAAAACTTTGTACATTTGTTAGTATGTGGCATAGAAAGTGTCTGGAGGGTGGAGACCATGACTGTGCCTTTCTGAATACTTCAGTGGGATACTGTTCCTGCTCTTTGACTCCATTAAAGCACTTTAAAGTTGAAAATTGTCCAGGACTGACTAATTCCAGGCAGTTTGAATTACCTAATTAAACCAATTTTTTTAAATGTATATAATACAAACATTAAGTATGTAACCTTCGTGTAAGTAAGGGCATATATATGGGTGTGTGTGTGTGTGTGTATAAATACTTTTAAGTTCAAAGTGTTTAAAACTTCTGGTTGAATTTTAGAAAATAAAACATAAAATACAAAATGCAAAGAAAGTTTTTCTGTTCACAGTAGGATCTGCATCTTACAAAGCCTCCTTAAAATGTACGCCTATTGCATTTCCACACAGTGTTCTCATCGTATGGTAGATACGAGCTTACTCTGAATGGAGGTTGTGGATTTATTTCTTCTTTGTCAAGGTCATAGAAGGCAGAAAGAGAGAGGAAAAAGGGAAGCAAAGGGATTCACATATACAGTAGGAATAATTCCACGTTCCTTAAGAATAGATTCATCAAATCAATGTGTTGTTTACCTTAAACTTGCACAATGTTATATGTCAATTATATCTCAACAGAGAAAAAATTAATGGATTTACAAGCTAAAATACAAGTTTTTTTCTTTTTACAGTTGAAGACTTGTCTATATCCAGTTCTTACATCTTTTCCTTTCTTTGACACCAAATTTTTCAAAAAGACTCAATTGTTCTCACTATAATGAGAGGCGTAAGCATCTATATAGGTCTCTGTCACTATTGCTATCTATACTTGCTAGGAGCTCTTGAAACATTTTCTCCATATCTCTTTGTGAATTCATCCATGAGAAGAACCAGACAGTACAACTCTAAAAAAGCTTTGCACATAGAAAAATTTATTTGTCTTTAATCTTTTACTTTTTTTAAACAGCCAGCAAAACTCAGCTAAAGACCTATCCTTCCATAGGAAGCCTGCTCTGATTCACTAACGAATCACATACAGAGCCCTGGAGCGCACTTGCTTCCCTGTAGCTAGCAAAATGTATTAAGTTATCTCTAACATTATCTAATGAAGCACTTCCACTGGTGACTAAAAGTAGCAGAGTCTCTCTCATAAGAGCCACATTACAAAATGGAGATGCCAGCCTTGAGAAATGGCCACTACTCTGATCCAAAAAGGAGCCCTTAATGAGTAATGTTCACAGGAGAAACAAAAACATGAAAACTTCTGCAAAAGTAACTTTCAGTGTCATTCAACCAACAGAACAAAGATCATAAAAGATCATGAAAAAACAACAGAGAAGTAATGACTTAGCATGTCAATGAAACACTCCATGTCAATGAAAGACTCTAATGGAATATATACCCATTTCCTTCACTTTCACATGATAAAATTTAAAACTTGGAAGAACTTATACTTCACTTAGAAAAGAAGCAGTTTCTCTAAATATATCATTTTTCTTACCAAACAATGACAGTGTGTGTTCATTCTTTGCTGCAGAAAGCTACTCTTTCTTCTTGCTTTTTAAAACCTTTCGTTGGGATGGATGAGGTGAAGCAAGTGGAAAGAAGATGGAACCCTCCATCACCACTGAGAGTAGGATGAGGCAGAATGCTGTCTTCTTCTCTGGAGCACCAAGAGCGAAACAAGAAAGTCAGTCATCATGCTGATGTCAGAAGTTTTGGGGGAGAGGTGCTAGAGAGGCAGGGGGCAGGAGTCCATCCAGGAGTATAAGCAGAGAGAATATTTTGGTTGGTAGAGGATTCACCAACTTAACAAACACTCCATGTTAAGAGATAGTAGAGGTAGGGAAGTGTTAAACGAGTAACCCAATGCTGCCACCAAGTCCTCACCAAACCATGGTGGCTGACGCTACAACTTAATTTCTGTGCTCTCTTCCTATCATACCCCAAGTGTTTCTTTGAAATTCTGCTTACCTCACTAATCTATGCAGCCAGTACCAGTCATTCAGACCGATATGCATGGTGAAACTTATTTGACCTCACAGGTGCAGTGTTTAAGATACCTAAGTTAGAATTGAGTTTCCACAATGTACCAGCTCCATGGTCTTGGGTAACTTACTTAACTTAGATTTGCTATGTCATATATAGGGATCATAGTGCCTACTTCATAGATTGTGGTTGGGATTTGATAAGATAATTTCAGAAAAGATCTCAGCACATAGTAAATATCGAAGATATTGTGGCTATTATTATGTCTTTATAATAGACTTTCTTCTGGCGAACAATATATTATTTCTATTAAATGCCCCATTCTTCAGGGGCTGGTCAGTCTTTAGTCACAGACAGTTATCAATACATCAATTTTTTCAGAAATGGAGCTAAATATACAACACTTTCATCAAGTGGCAAAAGCTTGAGCTTGAAACCTGTCCATAAGCAAAGAGTTTTCAGAGTTTAATTAAAAAGCACAGTTTCTCATTTAATTATTTCAAAAGGTACTATTCATATGATTGTTAGTGATAAAAAAGGATCGCATATGTAAAGTGTTATTTAAGCATATAAAATTATGTAAGGATAACCATTAAGCAAAATCATTGTTTTCTTTTAGAATGTTTATAGCTTACCTTTTTGAATATTTTAAAATATATATTTTCAGACTTTTAAGACATTATTAAAAATGTGTAAAATTAAAACTGGATTATTGAAAGATAATTTTCAGCAAGTCAACAATGTAAATAAATCTTTGGACGCAATTTTTTAAAAAAGAAATGGAGCTAAATGGAGAGGAACATTTAATAGAATTTTTCTTCTGGAGTTTCCATATTTCTGTGCTCTTTAGGTCAATCTACTGGCCAATGCTATTTTGTGGTGTCAGTAAACATAAATCTCATTAACCAAATTAACAGATACTTGTCGGGGAAAATGACCATTCCTTCACTCATTCAATCATTCATCTAGCATATATGTATCAAGCACCTCCTATGTGCTCTACACTGCTCCGTATACTAAGGATAGAAAGTCCATGATACCATAACCCCTGGGGCACAGGGAACTCACTGTCTAGTAGGAGGGTTTGGTTTGTCAAAAACACATAGTTATCACTATAGTTTTATTTAGAAAAAAATATTTTCCATAAATGTCAAAGATTAAACAAATTGTCTTATGAAATATTACCTATTTCATGAAATATTACATTACTATTAAATTGATACCTTTAAAATGTAATGACACTAGATAATATTAGAGACATACTATTAAGGAAAACAAATAATATAAAAACTTTACATATACAGATATACAGGATAATATCATTATGAAGAACTGTATTTTTTATCTATCTACCAGTTGAGAGAGACAGAGGGAGAGCGAGAGAAATACACTAAAATACTGATTTTTAATGAGATTACTGGACATTTTATTCCAATCCTGAATACAGATAATACAAAAAAGGAAAATTATAGTATTATCATAGAAACACATATTTTAAAAGAATACTGGCTATGTGAAGTTATCAGATTGTAATATACAATTATAATACATCATAATTAAGTATTGTGTATCCCAAGAATGCAAAGATGATTGAATATCAGGAAATATATCAGTGTAATTGGCCACAGATATAAGTAGCCAACTCATGATTGCTTTAACAGATGCAGAAAATCATCTGATATGAATCACCTCATAATATAAAAGGGAAAGAAGCAATTATAAACGAAAGGGCATTTCCTTGATCTAGTAAATCTCTAATAAAAATCAGTGGCACACACTTTACTTAAAAAATGCATTCAGACGCAATCCCTTGTTAAAAGAAAGAACAAGACAAGGATGACCATTATCACTTTTATTGTTTAACAGAGTACTGAGGTCCTGGAAGAATACTATAGGAAAAGACAATAAGATGTATAAGATTTGAAAATAAAAACATAAACAGTTTTTATTTAAAGATGATAAAATAATTTACCTTGAAAAGCCAACAGTATTAATAAATGTATTAAGTTCGGTATATAATATTTCCTGGAACAAGATACACGTATGAAAATAAATACTGTTTCTATACACAGGTAATAACAAGCTAGAAAATATATCCAAGAGCAAGATACACTTCGTAATAGAAGTAAAAAAAAAAAAAAAGTACAGTACCTAGGAATTAACAAAGAATATACCAGAAATATGGAAAGTAATCTAAAATTTTATAATAGAAAAAGCTTCCAAACTAATGGAGAGAAAAATCTGTGCTCTTCTACAGGAACATTTCAAGTGTTCATAACATAACCATTTCAAGTGTCACAAAATTATTATAAGAAGTCTTAATCATAAATCTGGCTGCATTCTTTTTAATAAATGTAGTAAATACATTCTCTAATTTATATGAACATATAATGGAAGGTATTTAATGATAATTACATAAAATTAATGATTTCTTCTTCAGTGAAGACACTATGAACAAAGTTAACAGATTAGGGACATACTAAGAATAAACACGTGTATGCCGTGTCTATTACTGACAAAGAAACATTATCTGAAATATACCTGAGTGCCTACAAATCAACCAGAAAGAGAAACAAAATTCCATAATAAATCAACACAGTATGAATTTACAGGAGGTAGTTCAAATGCCTGACTGGTATATAAGATCTTCAAATTCATTAATGATTGAAACATGAAACCAAGATAATAAGTTATCTATTTATACTCATGTTTGGCAAAAGTTAAGATGCTAGATGTTGTCATGTATTGGTAGAGATGTAATGATATAAGATCTCCATCATTCCGGTTTCACTTTTGAGAATATTCTAATAATTATTCACATTAAAATTATATATATTCTAGGGCCCAGTAATCCAACTGTTGAAAAATATTTCAGTCATATCTGTTAAGAGGATATATTTAAGAATATACATGGCAGCAGTCTTTGTGTTAACTCCAAGCTGAAGGTAAGACAGGAATCCATCCGACAAATGCAGAAGAGCCATGCCGTGAACACTTGGAACTCTGAAAAGCAGCAGATTCGATATATGCAATACAGCGTGAATGTAAATTTTTTTAAATAGAGCGCTTAGAGGAAAAAGGAAGAAACCTTTTAAATAGGCGTGTTTTATCTTATATTTTGTTTGGAATGATAATATAAAGAAAAAAATGTCACAGATACCTGGGAAGGTCACCTATGGATAAGGGGAGGAGAAGGGGACTGGGAAAATGATGATGGTTTACCTCAAACTAAAGAGTATTATTAGCACAATCCTTTGTATCTGAGCGTCAATAAGAAACAATATATATATTCTGTTAAAAGTAAAGAAATAAATGCAATCTACAATGGAAGAAAATAATAATTATAGTAAAATATGTAAAAGAAAAAGCTCTACAAGAGCATAGATAAGAGAGACTACCCATAAGGAAGCCAAAATAAAGCTTTCTGAGGATCAAGCCTGTTAATTGGGTGTTGAAGGTTGAGTTCACTAGGATGAAATGTAGAGGGAGAACATTCAGGATGAAGGAAAAGAATATTAAAAGGCTCAAAATGTGAAAGAATGGTATATTTTTAATTAGCTGAGATGAAATAGCATATTTGTTACTTTTTTAATACATAACATTTTTCTCAGAATATTATAAAGTAAAATTTAGATGAAGTTATTTTTCATTTATCTTAACAAATTTTGGCCAGTATTTTATATAAGAAAATACATAGATTCATACATAATTAGTTTAATTCCAACATTCAATTCTAAAGTCATTATTCTTTGTAAAATAGAAATCAAATTATCACTCCACTAATTTTTCACAATGAAACTTTACTTTCACATCTGAATGATGCCATCTTACATAGCAGTTGCTTTCAAAGACTGAAAAATACCACCACCTGTGAATCACCATTTTCCACCTCATCCATTCACTTAAAAAATTCAAACCACAAAGTTTTCAGATAAATAAAAGTGCCTTGCATTTGCTTCCCTGGCATATGAATCTCTTAATATTTCCCAACATACTTGTTCCTGGTTTTTTTGGTTTTTTTGTTTTTAACTTTATACCCTAACCCCTTATACTACTTCCCTAGACCCTTTCTTTGTACCTCTTCTGACTTTCAAATCCGTACATCCATCCAGAGCTCTCCTCTGACCCTCAGATCCCAGGTCTCCTCTGTGTATATTCACCTATCAAAGGTCTGAGCCTCTCATTATAATTGCAAGGATTATATATTACTCCTCAACCTTCCCTAACTGTATTTTCTATTGCAGATAATTTTAGCTGGTCCTCTAAGCCAAAAACCTTGGAGTCCTCTTTCATTCTTTTTGTCTCACACTTCTCATTCAATCAGTCAACACCTCCTGTTTACTTCAGCTGCTAATTACTTCTCGATTCAGTCCCTTTCGCTCAGTCTTTATTGCCCCTCTCTCCAGATCAAACCCTCATTATCTGTCACTTGGAGAGAGGAACTAAGTGTTCACCCTGCTTTTCACTGTCTCCCTCAGACCTGTCCTCCAGTGAGTCTTCAGAATGAGCTCTCAGAGAAATAGTCTGACCTTATCATTCCCATACTTAAATCTCTTCGTCTCGTTTTCAGCTCCTGAGAAACGCCATCCAAGGTCATTCAAATAATTCAAGTCTTTCAACTACAGAATAATACAGTTGATTAAAGCAACAATCTTCAAACTTTCATGTTGCATAGCCCTAATAGTAAATATTTTAAAATTTATTTATAATTATATGCACATAATTGCTAATATGTGACTCATATTACAGAATATTCACCAAAATTTGAGATTAAAATGAACACAAATAGAAGCTCCAGTATTTTTCTGACACTGGCCTTCATAGGTCGTATTGTGTACTCCTGAGGAGTTTGTGAACCCACTTTGGTGATCTCTGGACTAAATAACGTTGTTAATAAAGTCAAGGTCACAGTTTTGATAGCTCTTTCTGCCAGTTAATACATTTTTATGTATAGCAACAGACTATGCCCTTCATCTAAGTCAGGCATGTTCAGAATGTACAATTGAATCAGAATACCTTGGGATTTGAAGGGATTTTAATGGTCTAACCATATAACCTTCAAGATGTAGTATAGAATAGCACAGGATCAGTGTAAATTTATCTCCACAGCTGAAAAACAGATAATGTACAGTGCCTCAGAAATGCATGCATTGTCTTCCTACATGAATCGTTACGCAGTGGTTCAAAGTTAACTTTAAGCCTTTATCTCTTACTTTAAAAACCCTCCCCTCTAGCTAGCTATTTGACTTACCTTTTACAAACATATCATAAGCTTTTTTTCTGGCTTTAAACTTTCCCTTGAGCCAATAATCTACCTGGAAATTTCCCCTCTTACTTTTCTGACTACAAGAGCACTGATATAGCATTAGAATTCTCACTCTTCCCTGATTACTTCATTAGTCCTCTTTCTTTCACTTTTCTTCTGAGTTTCAGTATTGTGTGTCCAGTTCTCTATCGGACAGTGTCACCTCATCGTAGCTCAGGCTGCCATGAAAAATACCATCAACTGTGTAACTTAACAGCAGAAATTTATTTCCTCACAGTTCTAGAGGCTGGAAATCCAAAATCAGGGTTCCAGCAGAGTTGAACATGGCAATGGCTCTCTTTCCCGGTCAACTTTTCACCGTGTCCTCACATTGACAGAGAGCGAAAGTGCTCAGGCTCTCTGGAGTCACTTCTAATGGCACTAAGGCCAAATTGGGAGGCAGGGCTTCAACATGCAAATTTTGAGGAAACACAATTCAGTCCAAGGCATTCCACCTCTGGCTCACCAAAATGCATGTGTTTTTCACATGCAAGATACAATCATTTCTTCCCAACAGCCCCAAGAGTCTTAACTTGTCCCAGCATTGTCCCAAGTCTCATCTAAATAGGATATGGGTGAAACTCAAGGTATGATTTATCCTGAGGCAAAATTCTTCTCCAGCTATGAACCTGAGAAACCAGGCAAGTTATGTTCTTCCAAACTGCAAGGGTGGAACAGACACCGAAAGGGTGGAACAGACATCTTTCCCATTCCAAAGGGGAGAAATCATAAGGAAAAAGGGATGATGGGTCCTGAGCAAGCCCACAATTTAGCAAGACAAATTCCACTGGACCTTAGGACTCAGGAATAATCCTCTTTGCCTCCATGTCCCACGGGGGCATAAGTGTCACCCTCAAGTCTGTGCCTGGAAGTCCTGACCCTACAGCTCTGCAGGAAGGTCCCACATGTCTTCAATTAATTGAATGAGGCCCACCCACATTAGGGAGGGCAATCTGCTTTACTCAGCTGACAAAATGTTAATCTCAACCCCAAACACCCTCACAGACGCACCTAGAATAAAGTTTGACCAAACGTCTAATGTCTAGGTACCCCATGACCCAGTCAAGTTGACACATAAATTTAACTATCACATACCTGATGTCCCAAGTGACTGCTGACTGGATACAGTTGCACGTTAGAAAGTCATAGTTTCTGGTGAAGATAGATGAGAAAATCCAGAACAGGAGGCTCTTACGTTCTTCCCAATCCACCCTGGATTACAGTAATATCCCTCACTCAGCCGTATGACACTCATCATTAGTTCAAATTCTAACGTTTCTCATCTCATCATTCTCAACCTCATCCTTCAGAAGCTCAGCTTTGGCTTTGCCCCCCTCTCTGTTCCCCTGGCAGGCCTAGACCTGGCATCTGGTTAGGTTCCTGTTGGCCCTTCCTTGATAACACTTCTGCTTCTTAAGTACTGGCCCCTTGGTGGTCACACGATGACCTCACCTGCCCACCTGCAAGAAAGGTTGAAGAGTATTGCATTGTTAGAAGACTTAGCTGTTTAACTGATCTGTTACTTTTTCTTTCCAGCATTTTAGAGGTTATCATATTTTATGCATTTCCCCATCAACTATATTATAATGCTGTGGTCTACAAAATGCCAAATAGTGATGTCTGATTTTACATCCCAAGTATTTTTCAGTATGTACGTTATTTGCCACCCTTTCCACCACTGATATAGCTCAGTCTTTTAATATCTGGGAAGCTGCCTCTGAAGGAACACCTCAGGTGGATCGTTATTTCCAAGCTTTCGCTCTCAGCTGTGAATGACCCGAAGTTCTGTTTTATCAAGGACTGGGAATCAATCAGTCTCTCTCAGATAAATTCAAGCTAAGCAAGCTCAAGGGACAGATGTACAAAATTGGAATTAAAATATATTCATTTATAATTAAAGAAACCTCTTTCATGTAGACTAGATGTCTCCATTTCATAGTTAGCATGGTCTCTCCCTGTGGAACAGCTACACGGGTAGTCAAATTAAAATCTGAAGATAGCCGGATTATTACAATATCAGAACACCAGGAAAGAGACCATCTAGCAGTGTCTTCAGCAAAGATAATTAGAGGTTTTCTCTCCTGCTCTGGTGATAGATCTTCCCTGGGGGACAAATATTCATATTTTTGAGGGAGAATATTCTTTCCATGGATAACAACATGGCAGAATGACCAAATAGCCTCTCAGAAATTTCTTTAATTCTGTATATACTCTTTTGCTCACATATTTGATTTTTTAAGGTTAATACAATAAGTTTGACTGCAATATATTTTAATTAATTGAATGAGACTTCATTTTACAGTAACCTTTTTACTGCCAAAGTTGAAATATCACTAGAAATAGAAGATCCGGTGTTTTAAGTGATAATGGTGAAAATCACAGTGAGACAAAAATCTCTGGACCATCTCTTGTTTTATAGGTGGGATTATATATAGTTTAGTTTGTTTTTAATTTATATACGAAACTTACTTTAACAGCTTGGGTTTATATTCTCTAGCAATATATAATTTTTGATTAACTATTAAAGGAAGGAAAATATACTTTAAAAACCAGATCAGAGAACAGTAAGTTTATATTCTCTTAAAAATTTTTTGCTCACACGAGTGTCTCACTTGAAAGAATAGGCAGAAGTCTTCATGAAGAAGGCTGTAGATATCCCTACAGATAGAACCAGTACTTTCCTTTGAAAACTGGTCTTCCTCTGCTCCAGGATATAAAGCATGAATGATTAAGCCCCCAAAGTTCTACAGACATATAGAGTATGGAAGTACCGCTTTACTTTTAGAATATTTTCATATATATATATAGATAGATAGATAGATAGATAGATAGATAGATATGGCAGTTCAATGACATAAGTTAAACATTTTCCACAAAATAAGCAAGCTTGATAAATAGTTTCTCTGTGAGTATACCTGAAAAAATATCTGTCGTGAAATATGTTCCTCAATTATATTCGATATTCTAAACTAATTTAATTTTAGAAGACATCTCCCAAAAATGATATTTTAAATGAGGTTGACCTTGAGCCATTCTTTCTGAAGTTAGAAAACAGGCCAAATTATCTATTGAACTGGCTCCCATGTTTGACAACCAGTGTAAACAATAGTAACCTATTTCTATTTTTTAAGAGGTGGAGAGAAAAAGGTCAGAGGGTTGAGATTTGGGAAGGATGGAGGGAGAAGAGGCATCCACCCAAATCATATGCAAGAGGTTTCAGGCTTTTAAGAACCTGTTAAAAGGAGGAGGATCCAGAGCAAAATTCTATTCTCAGGACATGAAATAATCATCTAATCTGTCAAGGCTTTTTGACAAAGCTTGACTTTGAATTCATTTAGAAGGAATCTAACCCAAAGAGGTAACAAAGACAAACTAATTGCCTGGAAGTGAATCGTCCATGAAAAAACAGTGCTTACATTTTCATAATGGCAAAGAAATTTATATAGGAGATTTACTTAATTTGATTAATTTTGTTTAATTGAACTAAATTAAGTATACCTTTCTGGGCAAAATACCAAAGGATTGCCAGACTAAAGTACACAAGATATTTAGTCTTCAATTATTACCTCTCATGTAAACAGAAATTCACTTGTAATAGACACTTTCCTCATCTTGAACATAAGGAAAGGGATGTACAATTATTATTGATAGGAAATTACTTATCCTGGCACAGAGGAAGTAAATTTTTTAACAAATAGAAAAACTGAACATTGGTTAAATTAGGTACCATTTTAAATTTTATTTTGTTTATTTATTTTTAACATCTTTATTGGGGTATAATTGCTTTACAATGGTGTGTTAGTTGCTGCTTTATAACAAAGTGAATCAGTTATACGTATACGTATGTTCCCATATCTCTCCCCTCTTGCGTCTCCCCTCCCTCCCACCCTCCCTATCCCACCCCTCCAGGCGGTCACAAGGCACCGAGCTGATCTCCCTGTGCTATGCGGCTGCTTCCCATTAGCTATCTACCTTATGTTTGGTAGTGTATATATGTCCATGCCTCTCTCTCACTTTGTCACAGCTTACCCTTCCCCCTCCCCATATCCGCAAGTCCGTTCTCTAGTAGGTCTGTGTCTTTATTCCTGTCTTACCCCTAGGTTCTTCATGACATTTTTTCCCCTTAAATTCCATATATATGTGTTAGCATACGGTATTTGTCTTTCTCTTTCTGACTTACTTCACTCTGTATGACAGACTCTAGGTCTATCCACCTCATTACAAATAGCTCAATTTCGTTTCTTTTTATGGCTGAGTAATATTCATTGTATATATGTGCCACATCTTCTTCATCCATTCATCTTTTGATAGACATCTACATTGGTTCCATGTCCTATCTATTGTAAATAGAGCTGCAGTGAACATTTTGGTACATGACTCTTTTTGAGTTATGGTTTTCTCAGGGTATATGCCCAGTAGTGGGATTGCTGGGTCATATGGTAGTTCTATTTGTAGGTTTTTAAGGAACCTCCATACTGTTCTCCATAGTGGCTGTACTAATTCACATTCCCACCAGCAGTGCAAGAGTGTTCCCTTTTCTCCACACCCTCTCCAGCATTTATTGTTTCTAGATTTTTTGATGATGGCCATTCTGACCGGTGTGAGATGATATCTCATTGTAGTTTTGATTTGCATTTCTCTAATGATTAATTATGTTGAGCATCCTTTCATGTGTTTGTTGGTAGTCTGTATATCTTCTTTGGAGAAATGTCTATTTTTTAGCTACCTGCTAGGCTTACATATATTACTATGGCCCTTCACAGTGGGGTCACATTCACTAAACAAGGAAAGAACAAAGCTACAGCTTGCTATAACCCATTAATAGGGAATTACAGGAGAACTTCTCTCTTAAGGCATCTGAGGTGGAGTTTCACAAACTCTTCATGCCACAGCATGTCATGAACAGAATCTTTATATTGTTTCCTGTTCTTTAAACTATAGCTCACATATTTATTGTCATGCAGATCAAAACGAGCTCTTTTTAAAGAATTTACCCCTCCTCTCCACCCTCCCTCTCCCCTGCCTCCACCAGTAATGTCTAAGAATTTCCCTCGTTACTGCATCACAGGTGCTGGAGACGGATATTTCGGCCCTTCTTCTCTGCTTTCATTCCTTGCCATTGCAGTGCTGGTACTGCTACTGTGTCTGCTGTCGTGGGCACCACTGCCTCTATTGATGACAACTCCTGATGTGCTACTCCTGCTTCCTCCTGAGCACCCCCCTGCCCCTGAGGCTGGAGTTCCTCATTGCCACCCCTAATTGAGCTGCTCGAGGAATTGGCCGCTTATTGGAATACTAGTGTTTGTCATTGCAGTTGCCAACCTTTGGAAAGTGGATGCTTGGGGAGGTGTGTGGGCTACACCCGCCTTCTTCTGAAAAGGTACAACTCTTCCCTCTAATGACATCACCGCTGTCTATCACAAGAAAACGCCTCTGAGTCTCTGCCCACATCCCCCTAGTTCCCAAAGAGAAGGAAGCCCAACCTCATGCGACGCCAAAGTTCACATTGTTCCTGTCCCAGCATAAACTGCTTATCAGGACAGATACAATGGTTGCTTATGATACCATGGTTGCAATTAAAAATTCATAATGTGATGTCGTCACTACATTCTTTTTACGAAGCCTTGGCTATTCGAAGTGCGTGCTCAGAGTTGTTCATATGTGAAGACCCGCTGTGATGTTTTAAGATGGGAGTTAAGTATATCCTGCAATAATTCAGAGACATTTTATTTCATGAATTAGCATGTAAATAGAGGGCCTCACAGAATACACTTATGTATATGCTGCCATGGGAGAATGGCACCTTGAAAAGTATTTTTTGGTATATTTCAGCAACTTCAATCCCACCTTCATTGGCCCTTTGTTCTTTTTTTTTTTTTTTTTAATTTTTTTTAAACATCTTTATTGGGGTATAATTGCTTTACAATGGTGTGTTAGTTTCTGCTTTATAACAAAGTGAATCAGCTATACATATACATATGTTCCCATATGTCTTCCCTCTTGCGTCTCCCTCCCTCCCACTCTCCCCATCCCACCCTTCCAGGCTGTCACAAAGCACCGAGCTAATATCCCTGTGCCTTGCGGCTGCTTCCCCCCAGCTATCTACCTTACTACGTTTCTTAGTGTGTATATGTCCATGACTCTCTCTCGCCCTGTCAAAACTCACCCTTCCCGGCCCTTTGTTCTTGACGTCCAAGAATACAGAGATAATCTTCTCCAACATGTGAAACTAAGAGTAAATAAATAATGAGTCTGTTGAAGTTCAATTAAACAGATAATTAATCAAACAATGTGTGTTTTGTTAAGAAGTGTCCAACTTCTTAGGGAACCATATCAAGAATGCTCTGTTGTTGTAAGAATGTGATAGCAGTCCCCTGGAGGACTGCAGTCATAGTGGTTAGCCTGATGCCAGTATTTTTCTCATGCCGTAACTTATGACATTTTATTTGCTTTCATAATTGGAGGGCGGAAAAGCTTTAAGATCTTGAATTTAGGATGTTTTCAAATTTCATATCTTTTGGAATACATAAATTTAAAACCTAAGGAAAGCTCTCTCTTGTTCTAAGAGAATAAACTTCCTATTGAGGCATTAACGTTACTCTGTAGTTGGGTGTTGGCAAAAAATGCAATTTCTCAGTGGCTCAACTTGATCAAATCTAGCTTAGTTGCGTCAATATAAGAATGTAAGAATATATGAAGTTAATTGGTAATGATTTTGAGCCATCTACTGGATTTCTACACCCAGTCATCTGCAGGGCTCACCCATGCACCTGCCAGATGTGACTCCCTCTGCATGGCTACAGAGAAGTTAAAGTTGGGCCATGACAGTAGCTTAAAGATCCAGTTGCTCATCCAGAGCAAACCATGATGAGAAGCATTCCTTAAGTATCCATTGAGGTGTGGTTATTCAAGATGGACAGGGGAGGAATGGTTTGAATTTTTAGATTGAGCTTCCAAAGGGTGGATATGTGGGGCTATAATAAGTGAAGAATTAGTTCAGTGAGGACTCATCATCATCATGGCCTCAACCCTACCGTTTGATCAAGACATCCTTCAACACATCTGACCTTCAGAAAGAAGCATCATTTACTGTGATGGAAGGATGAAAGGGAGAGGACATGAAGGGTAGAAGACGGTTTCCTAGTTGGGCGTACGTGATATACTCATATCTTTGTGGAATGCCATTTTCCTCTTTCAACCACCTCTCTTGCTTCTCCCCTGCACCCCACTATTTGTAGTGGTAAGAAACTAAGGCTGGACATTCTTTCAGTTTAGCAGACATTCATTATGCGCCTACTGTGTGTTATCTCAGATTGAAAATACATAGCAGTGCACTTAATGTTTCAGTTTTGCTTTACTGATACCTGCTCAATTCTTGGTGAAGAATTCGGGAGCAACAATATTGTTGTGTGTACATTTCTATCTTGAAGCAATTTATTGCTATGACTCTATATATTTTTAGTATTTCTTTTCAAAAAGAGCGAATAGAAGTTAGAAGGAATTTGTAGGAAGGCTGCTTTCCATTTCACCTTCTATCCCTTAAAGAAACAAAGGCATGAAATCATTATTCTGTGACTTCCTTTAAATATTTTCTCTTTCAGGCTTTTAATTTTTCAGTTTTGATACGTGACACTTAGTCCCAACATGACTGTGAATATGTTGCATGACAACAAGACGTTTGCTTATTTATTCATTTACGTATGTTAAATAAGATCAAAAAATGAAGCTTGAATGACTCTTTGGAAATTTCTAGGCCATGAATGAGTGTGTATATGGAAGTAGGATAGGGAAAGCCTCATATCCTTTTCAAGGGCCTAAAAGTTTAGATTCTTTGTTGTTCTTTATGTTAAAAAAACATATTTTGTTTATTTCTTTGAAGCAAACTTGTATTGCTGTGCTTAACTTATACACGCCTCATTACCTTAGCAGCACCTTATAAATTATAACAAACTATGAGAAGAGAGACCTACAGCCTGACCCGACCTCAACAGAAGATAATAACTATGGGACCCTTTGTATGGTTCCCACAGTTTGATTACACAACACTGGGATGGTAGTCACTTTGGATTAAAACATTTTTTCAAGTTAAACTCCCCCATTACAGAACTAATTGCAGAAATATTTTAAGTTGGTAATCTAGACAATTACACAACTTCTCAGCTTTAATTTGTAGTCGTGACCTTGGCAAATTTACAAGATAAACAGAAAAACGTTAAAATTTTGGCATAACACGCTTATTAAAACTTACTTTTCCTTAACAGTAATATGCTGGGCCTCAATTTTCATTTATTCTTTGTCTTCAAAAAACTAGCACACGAAGACCTCATAAAGTGATAAGAAAAAAGGTATAACTAGTGGATAAGATTCTTAGCACATCCAATTTCCTCTCACTGCCTCTCTGTACTAGCTCTCTGAGTACAAGAGTTGCTATATTTAATAATCACATTTTGGGAAAGATGATGGTGGTTGTGCTGTCATTCTTTTAAAATCTTGAACCCATGAGTCATTCAAAAATTAAAGGATAATTTGGATACTTGAGGGAATTTAGGTAGTTGGGACATGGATGATATTAAGCAGATTGATGAGGGGAAGTACATCATTTAAGTCATTGACTGAGATCATTTTAACTTTCTAAACTGAAAGCTGCATAGAAGAGCTCTGTACTTATCCACTCAGAAAGGTAACGTTGACATGAATACACCTAAAACAACCCACAGGGAACTAAACAGTAACTACATAAAAGCCTTAGTTAGCAGGTCCTTTTTACAGTAGTACATTTTTTTAAACTTTTTATTTTATATTGGAATATAGCTGATTAACAATGTTGTGTTAGTTTCAGGAGTACAACAGATTGATTCAGTTTTACATATACATGTATCTCTTCTTTATCAAATTCTTTTCCCACTTAAGTTGTTACGCAATATCGAGCAGAGTTTCCTGTGCTGTACAGTAGGTCCTTGTTGGTTATCCATTTTAAATATAGAAGTGTGTACATGTCAATCCCAAACTCCCAATCTATCCCTTCCCCTCACCCTTCTCCCCTGGTAATCGTAAGTTTGTTCGCTAAGTCTTTGAGTCTGTTTCTGTAGTACTGTACAGTTCCTGGTGTTACTGGGAAACTATTTCTTTTTAAAAATAAGGAACTAGAGTTCATTCTACCCTACTGGCCCCAGTCAGTAAATTAATTGAGCTATCAACTGCTGGACTCCATTCCAAGCTAAACTATATTTAAAAATTAAAACATAATAAAAGAAGAGAAAGAAAATTGCCATTCTCACACTTCAAGAGCATATTAGAAAAATATATTCCTCCATGATTCTCCAAATACTGTACTTCTTTGTGTATTATTTTGTGACAAGTAGTTCAGTTTGCATTGGTCAGTTGGTGTTTAATGGGCACTGGTGCCCCTTGTGGCACGTTACTGTTTAGGGGTTGGAAGACCTAATTCAAAAGCCTCATCCACACTTCTCCTGAAATTACACTAAAATATTGTTACTGAAGACTGAGTCACCGTAGAAATACACAAGTATCAGAGAGAAGGAGAAAGGGAGAGAGAAATAGGAGAGGATTTAGAAACAAGACAATAAGGGCTATAATGTTGAACCCACAGGCTGTGTTTCCTAGGGAAGGGTAATGTTGCTGAAAAGCTGAATTTATGAAAAAAAGGTACAGCTTAGTATTTCCCCTACACTCTCTTCCTTCTTTCTTGTAGGTTAAATACAAAGATAGATAAAAGACAGTCTATCTGAATTTTTGTTTGTTTTTTCTTTTGGTTTGTTTTGGTCAAACGTGACAAATCCCTGCTTTTCTAAGCAGTATTCTATAGATTCTCCAACTTAAGTAGCAAGTACACAGTAGACACATGGAAATAAAGAAAGACAAATAACCCTCTGCAGTGACCAAGTTCTCCTCATGTCAAAGCATTAAAAAAAATACATTCCCGACTAACATACTAGTCCCCCCTGCCATTGTTCATAGACCAAACGAGGCACTGGCCTAACGCTATCCTAAACTAGTTAAGCCTTCAGACTCCCCAAGTTGGACGTCTTGATAATAGTGCAATAAACCAGAAGCCTAAGTAGAAGCTGGAGATGGCAATTCTATCCCTTCGAACAGATCGTCGTGAAGGGCCCACGCGGCATTGCTTAAGTCAGTGGTTCTCAAAGTGTGATCTCTGGACTGAGAGTATCAGTATCGGTTGGAACTTGTTAGACATGCAAATTCTCATGTCCCACTCCAGCTCTACTGAACCAGAACCTCTGAGTTTTAACAAGCCTCCATGTGGTTTTGATGCAGGTTCAAGTGTGAGAACCACTGGCCTAAATCACACAAGGTTGATAATAAATGACTTATTATACAAAAGACGACTGTGCTTATGTGCTCGAAAACTGCCTTTGAATACAGTCTCAAAAGAGAAATATTTTAAATGACATGAGCAATGAGGAAATTGAGGGCTAGGTGGTAGAGATTTAGTCTGAGGTACAAATGGTCAAAGAGAGGTCCTCAGAGGAGAAATGGGAGAAATTAGATGGCAATGGAGACCACTCAACACTAACAGGGAGTAATGAAAGAAAAGAAATAAGGTAAAAATGAGTATTGATTTTCCTTCCTTCCTGATTAAATCCTTCAAGTGGAGAGTTTACCTGTGCCTGTGGACACTCTACAGTTGGGAGACCTCACCTGAGACACATTTGACGGTTTGCCTTTCTGCCTCTGAGGTGCTTTGTGTGTTATGTGGCCGGGCTAGCTAGTCCTACTGTGGGTTAAGGCCTTGAAAAAATTTTCAGAAGACATAAGCCATGTGCCCCAAATGAAAGGCAAGTGTATTCCGTAGGCTTACTGGCCAGACCAAGCTGAATTGGGCACACTGGTTGCAAGTGAGGTGAAAAAGCTTTTGAACACGGCGGCCCCTAAGGAATAGTCATTGCCTATATGCAAGCCACAAAGTGCTGAATAAGTGTGTTTGATAGTATTCTCTTAATTAAACACTTTAACATGAAGCCAGGGTGAATAAGTCCCCCAAATATACAGTATTTCTGGAAGAAGTTGTAAAAGAGAATACATGAACTTCACAAAATTATCCGAAAATCATTGCTTGTAGAAAATTTATATAAAATACATAGGTGGTTAAAAATTTCGTAAAAATAAAAATAGTGTGACTACCTCAACATATACAATAGTTATTTGCACGTATGTGCTTTGGTATGTTCGTTGCATAGTTACTCCAATTCTTTACCTCTCTCTACAGGTTCTCTACTTCGCAGACTCTTTTTTTCTGACAAATGAGCTTTTGTGCACTGATTTCTTTTTTGAAAATTTCTCCTTTTACTAGAAAAGGAGAGAAGACTTCTGAAAATTAATGAGGTCCTGATTAAGAAAAATTAAAAAAAATGAAAACATCAACAAAATAAAACAGGAACCAAACACTATGTGATGGATTTCCAATGCCCAAAGGTTAAAACGTTGCAGGTTAAGAAAAACGTGCAAAAAAGATTACGCTAAGATTGGTACTTGGTTAATGAACTGTGAAGACTCCCTTAGCAGAGAAAATTGACGAAGTAATGGTGTTAAAAGTGTTCCTAGGGCTTCCCTGGTGGCGCAGTGGTTGAGAGTCCGCCTGCCGATGCAGGGGACACGGGTTTGTGCCCCGGTCCGGGAAGATCCCACATGCCGCGGAGCGGCTGGGCCCGTGAGCCATGGCCGCTGAGCCTGTGCGTCTAGAGCCTGTGCTCCGCAACGGCAGAGGCCACAACAGTGAGAGGCCCGCGTACCGCAAAACAAAAAAGCAAAAACAAAACCAAAAATGTTCCTAGAGGCCTGACAGGTGGGCTTCAAGCAGTGGTTAATTGCCAGGCTCCAGAGGGAAGTAAAACAGGCAGCTCAAGTGGCTGCTAGAAAGAAGAGCAGTTGGCTTCTTGCCTTCAGAAAATGTGAAGTTGGCAAAAATCCCCACAAAAACAAAAACAAAAATATTTCACCTTTCCCTTGGAATTGTGTTGTACAGAGAGTCACTATCTTAGATATACAGGTCAGAATCTTTATACATCATAATAAAATCAGGACCAGGTAATGCATCAGAAGATCTTTGACTCCAACTCTTTATCAACCTCTTAGTGGTGGTTGTGGTCTGCTATCTAATCCAAGGCCCACTCCCAGATACATATGTACCTTCCTGTGCTAAGACGTACAGGACCCAACGAGCCTCAAGTCCTGAAGTCACTCAGTCAGTGGAGATTTACTGAGTGTCTAATGTGAGTTAGGCACTGGGCTAGGTCATGAGGGATCACAAATGAACACCAATAGGTACTACAAATCTGAAAGAGACAATGACTGTCTTCGCTGGAGCTTGAGGATATAACGGTAACCAGGAAGGTTTCATGGAGGAAAGGAAGTATGTGGTGAGTCTCGAAGGATAGGTTTTCTTTGGGCAGAAGGGCAGACATTGGTAAAGTGGTGCAGTTTGGGGAGGAGCTTCCTACCTAAATTTCTCACACTGAATCCCATATAAATAGGATGACTATGCACCTTGGTTTGCCTAGGACAATCCAAGATTATCTCTATCCTAATGAGATTATAATTGTGTCCTTTAATCTCAAAAGGGCTTTATTTGAACAGGAAACTTTATGGTCACTTTTCCTGTCAAATATCAGACCCCTTTTTGAGAGTGACACTCCTTTACACTGAAGTGTAAATGAGGACATAATGATCAGCTGCTTACTGATAAATGTAACAATCAAATGCACAGTACAAGGCACGTTTTTATTTATTTTTAAATTTTTTTATTGGAGTACAATTGCTTTACAATGTTGTATTAGTTTCTGCTGTAGAACAAAGTGAATCAGCTATATGTATACATATATCCCCGTATCCCCTCCCTCTTGCGTCTCCCTCCCTCCCCCGCCACCCCACCCAGCTAAGTCATCACAGAGCACTGAGCTGAGCTCCCTGTGCTATACAGCAGCTCCCCACTAGCTATCTGTTTTACACACGGTAGTGTATATATGTCAATGCTACTCTCTCAGTTTGTCCCACCCTCCCCTCCCCCACTGTGTCCACAAGTCCATTCTCTATGTCTGCATCTCTTTTCCTGCCCTGCAAATAAGTTCATCAGTACCATTTTTCTAGATTCCATATACGTGCGTTAATATACGATATTTTTCTCTTTCTGACTTACTTCACTCTGTATGACAGTCTCTAGATCCATCCACGTCTCTACAAATGACCCAATTTCTTTCCTTTTTATGGCTGAGTAATATTCCATTGTATATATATACCACATCTTCTTTATCCATTCATCTGTAGATGGGCATTTAGGGTGCTTCCATGTCCTGCCTATTGTAAACAGTGCTGCAATGAACATTGGGGTACGTGTATCTTTTTGAATTATGTTTTTCCCGGGGTATATGCCCAGTAGTGGGATTGCTGGATCATATGGTAACTCTATTTTTAGTTTGTTAAGGAACCTCCATACTGTTCTCCACAGTGGCTGTATCAATTTACATTCCCACCAGCAGTGCAAGAGGGTTCCCTCTTCTCCACACCCTCTCCAGCATTTATTGTTTGCAGATTTTTAATGATGGCCATTCTGATTGATGTGAGGTGATACCTTATTGTGGTTTTGATTTGCATTTCTCTAATAATTGGTGATGTTGAGCATCTTTTCGTGTGTTTGTCGGCACAAAGCAGGTTTTCAGACTCCCATTCACATGGCAGAGGAAGTGACCTAGAACTAAATATGTGTGTGTGCACACACTTACATGTTACATGTTGATGAGTACACATATCATGTCTTGTGGTGTTCAGTGTGATGAAAACAGTGAAAGAACCTGAAGCGGACACAGAATGACAGCTAACGGAATGAGTGCTATCTTATATATGGTGGTCAGGGAAGGCCTTGCCCAAAAGGTACAATTTAACAAGAAACCTGGAAGACAGGGCAATGTCTAGGGGAGTCACTGTGAGTAAGGTCACTGTGAGTAAATCTGGGTGTACTTTTGAGAGATATGGGGATCCACTGGAGGACTTCTGAGCAGTGGGACGGCAAAATCTGACATGGATTTCAGAGGACACACTCTAGCTGACTAAAGTGAGAGGGGGATGGGAACGCTTAGAATGCACAAGCATTTTGATTGTTTATTCACTCGGAAGTTCAGCTTAGAATCATTCTTCATTATTTTCTTTGATGGCATTGTTTTATTTCAGTATACTCTTCATTAAGAAAGTGTTTGCTAATTCTAGTATAACTTATTTCCTGCCTCTCCAGGGGCATAAACTAGCAATAGAACTTTTACATTTTCATACTCTAGCATCGGGGTGTCTGCACATAATAAGCTCTACCATGTCCTCATGGTAAGGAATTAAAAGACATTAGATTATTAACTTAAGAAAATAAAAATGGGTCATTGTTTCATGCACCCTCCCTCCATCCCTTTCAGAATAAACATTTCTGCTTCAAATTCTTACCCTTGAGTTTTCAATATCTCTCACTTTCTATACCTTTTCTATATCCAGGGAAACCCATTGAGAACCTATCTCATTAGACTGCCCTATATTCCAGAAGTTGCTTCACCTCCCATGACAGTGTGTCTCCTTTATGGCCTGACAAGACTGAGAAGGTCTGTGATATTATCCTTGCAAGTTAACAAGGTAGCCTGCCTCAGTTTCATGGATGCTGATAGAAAATACGAGACTACCGGGTCAGACAAAAAGACTTTATTACAGCACAGGCATAAGTGTAATGGTTACATCAGATTCTTTTGACCCTCAAGTCACATGGAGATGACACATGGCAGCCTGGGTGGGTGCTGTGCACACAGTAGGGTTTTGTTGAGAAACTCCAAGCTGAAGAAACCTCAGTCTTTTCCAATTGGCTGCAAGCAAACTTACCTGACCTTTGCTCTGATGGAATACATCATCTTTATTATACTGGAGAGAAAGCAAGAAAGACACTCTCTTCCAAGGCAGTTTACTATACAAACTTCCTTGAAAAGATTGTCCAGAACAAAAGCCAGTCAGTACCTTTAATTTCAAGACATGCAGAAATGGAAGAGACCTGTGGATGATTACTTCTCAACCTGGCCTGAAGAGTCCAGCTAGATGAATGCAGTTAATGATATGGCCAATGTTAGGATGTTAATGGATAATTATTGGTTAGTACCGGGGACACCTATATCTTAACAAGGGGTTCCTAGACCTCTAATGGAATAGAATAAATCTCTGGTGCTGGGAATCCTGAATGAAAGTGGTAAGGGGAAAGAGAGAAAGAGGTTTTTTCAATGTACTTTGGAAAGATTTAAATGGTCACCTTGTTAGTCAAAAACTGCTAAGAAATTATGCCTTTTACCAAGAAGCTCATTATATGAAAATACCTCATTGATGTCCAGGAAGCAAAACAGTTTTCCTAATGTTATTCATATTAGATGAATGATTATTATGGCAGTTAACTGGTATATAATCCAATAGCAGTTTTCCTCAAATTGTAAATACTTATATCGCACATTTTTAATGAAAATCACTTCCTAGTATATATTTATTTGAAAATGCTTAAATATTGGCTCTGTGTTGCTTACCTGCTGTAGTGTGTTTCATTTTATTTAATATTTACAAATAGTTCTTGTCTGACACACATTTTTCTAGTTTATTTGTAAGTAACTCATTTTCATGTAATAGTTGTTGTAAAGAAAATCAAAGCTCAGTGGCAATAATTTATTGCTCTTAAAAAATCACTGGAATAAAAGATGCTATTCACAAGCTGATTGAGGTAAGTTTTGAGATATTCTCATTATACTGTGATTTTAAACGGGGTGCAAATCAGTAACTAAATATCAAAGAGATTGAAAGGAGTCTCTTAGGATTCCATTTATGGAGATTGGTTGGTATCACCATATTCTCTAAGTAATGACCTACCAAAAAAGCAAAATTTGGAAATATTCTGTTATTTAAAGTGTCAAGTTTCAAAAATTATCATTAATTAACACTTTTTTACTTCACTCTTCTGTCATATGCCATAAACTCTCAAAAGTGGCAAGCTAACATGCACATCAAGACATTAAAATGAAGAAAAAAATTAAAATATATTATTATTTATTGTACTGTACACACTTGCCATGTGCTATATTTATAACTAAAATTTTAATGCATTATCTCATTTGATCTTTCAAATAAACCTGAAAAATTATCTAGATAATCAAAAAATTATCTATTTATGATTAAGGAAACTCACACTCAGAAAGTTGCTGTTTCTTTCTCAAGGAAAAATGCAAGTAGTTAGAGAGCTTGGATCCGAACCTTTGCTTTTCTATATGATCAAGCTTGATAAGCTAACCATCCTTCTAATTTATAAGGTCACAAAAAAGGAAGCCAGGACTTACATTGCCCTAAATTTCCTGGGATCTATTTGATAATCCTTACTTTCAAATCCCTGGTTTTCTCTTTCCTGTTAACAGGCAAAAAATGTAGGCATGCATTTGCATTAAGATATAAAAAGAGAAGAGAGAGGAGTTTTCTTTTCCTTCTTTTCTTCATTAAAATTCAGAGCAGAGCCTGGCACCTCGGATTAAAGATAGTCATCTCCTGTCAAGGTTAATTGGATACTCTGTATCTGGTTCTCAAAATACATCAATTAGAAACAATTAAGACAGCATTAACAGAGATTAGCAATAGTTCCATATTTGGGGACAGTTCTATGTAAAAAAGTCCTTTCAATTCCACAACAATGAAAGATAGATGGATATGTAATTGAGTGCAGTGGCACATCCAAGTTCAAAAAACCCATATGGATCTTAGATGGTTGGCAGAGTTAGAGGGCTTCTATTTTTAATATGAAGTAGTAAGAATAATGAGTTTTATGCCAAAAGAGGCTGGTCTATTATCAATGAAAACAAAACCACACAGACTTTGTCGTCATGAGGCCATATGGAGATAATAATACTTGATAGTTAAACCTCTGCTGAAGGAGGTCAGTATAATCGTTCACTCTCTCTTTAACACAGGAATGGAAAGGAGCAATAAAATTGTTTACAACCGAGGAGAGAATTAAAGCTTCTCTTAGCCAAACTTCAGAGGTTCTTTCAACTGGGACACCTCACACCACTTCAGGTGGATTGCAACAGCCCACGCATGTGACTGGAAATCCCATTTCTTAGTTATCTCTTAGGACTAGACAATACACGGTGTTCATAGAAGTCTAAATTTGTTTTTCTCCATGATGAGAGAGAGAGAGAGAAGGAGAGACAAAGACAGAGAGACAGAGAAAAAGAGACACAGAGACAGATAAACAGAGAGAGAGAGAGACAGCTGGGGAGGGCAGGGGCCTTCTCTCATGAACACATTAAAGTAGATGAGCTGACACAGTAAAAGTCAAAATGACCTGTGATGGGGAGAGTGTGGCATTCAGAATTGAGGTTTAATGAGCACACTTCATTTCATAGCACGTTCTCATCACTGGTCCATACACCATTCCTCAATTTGTTTTATTTTATGTTTTCTCTCTTATTACCAAGCCCTCCCCTCTGTACCTGTAAGAAACCATCTAAAAGCTGGAAATTTCCTTAAGTATGCGTATATCTTTATATAATAAGTAGCACTGTCTTGTTCTGAATGGCATTATACTACAGATCTCATTCTTTCCTTTCTCACTTATAACTAGAAATCTAATCATGCTGTTGTATGCACACTCAGTGTGTTGATGATGTGTTGATTCTAACTATGGCAAAGCATACTACAGAACAGTGACTACATTTTACTTATCCCTTCCTCATGTGAAAGACACCTAGGTTGCCTCAACACCACCCTGAACATGAACATTCTTGTTTATGCTCCTTACAACCTGTATGTGAATGAACTGGTTCATATATCCAGAAGTGCTACCTACCGTAGGGACCTGGATTACACACGTTCTGCTAAATATTGCCAGATTGATTTCCAAAAAATCATTCCTCCCCGCCCCCCAAAAAAAGTGATTTGTATCAGCTCACATTCTTACAAGTCGGGCCTGAGAATTCTCTCTCCTAAAGTTCTTTGCCAATTGTCATCGTTCCCCTTCTGATTTTTATGATTCTGGTAGGTGTGCATGTTATCTTATTTCAGTTTGAATTTCTCAAATTTACTACTGAGTTTTACAACTACATACGCTTTTTATGAGTAGGTTTCCCCATTCACAAATTGCCTCTGTAATCTTACCTTTTGACCATTTTTCTATTAGATAGCCTTCCTTATTTTTCCTTGTTTCTTGGAGAATTCTATTATAAAATAAATTCCATTTTGGTTTTGCAAATTGCAAATATCTTTTCCTAAATAATCACCTATTAGTTTTGTCTATCCAGTCCTTCACTGACCTGAAAGCTTTCATCTTGATATTAACGAATCAGTTTATTACCTTATGATTTATGCTTTTTGAATCTTTAAAAAAGATCTCTACCCACTCTTAAGTCATAAAGATACTCTCACAAATTTTCTTTCACTAGCTTTATACTTTTACTTATTACATTTAAAACTCTTATATATGATACAAGGTAAGGACCTCAACTTCATTTTCTTCATATCTGAGCCAATTTCCCAAACTTTGTTCAATTTTAGTGGTATTAGTTTTACCAACAATCAATTTCCTATATTTATGTAGTTCTCTTTCTGAGATCACTGTTCTGCTCTACTTTTCTGTTTACCTGTTCTTGCCTCAATCCATTCTGTGTTATTGTCATAGATTTTTGAGTACGTTATTTTATCTGGTTGGGCAATTCCTCATTCTTTGCTTTCTTTTTTTTAGTTGACTTATGTATTTGTTGTACATTATTCTTTCATATAAATTTTAGAATATGTTTGTCTAAATTATCTAGTTGGGATTTTGATTGAGATTCCTTTAGTTTTGAGTGAGAGTGGATATCCCTATATTAAGTGTGCTTGTCAATAATAATGATACGTGTCTCTAGGTATTCTGATTTTAGGTCCTGTAGTGGTTTTTCACACTAGTATAAATGTTATCTTGCTTTTATTATATTGACTATTGATTTTCTCCTTGTATAGAGGAATAATACAACCAAGCCTCATTAAAATCCTGCTTTAGGATGAATCATTTGTCTCCTCTAACATATATTAACACCTATGTTGCCTTAGAGTACATAATTCTCAGAAAATATTTTACTATACTGAAGTATTATATTGATTATCTTTACTTTTGTCTGTGTGAAGGAAGGATTAGAGAGGTAAAATTATTTAGAAGAGCAAACTAGTTTACTTTTGAAGAAGTTTTACCCGGGAGTCCAGGCTTTAGAAGAAGTTGAAATCCAAATTTAAAAGGAAGAAAGGGAGGGAAGGAGGGAGGGAGGGAGGAAGGAAGGAAGGAAGAAAATTAAAGAAAAAGATCCCCATAAAATAATGAAGGTTATGTTACAGTTAGCCAACTGGCGGTAGGAAATTAGCAGTTTTCTTCACATATATATGCAATTTGCAAAGACTTTTCTATATTTTCACATCAGCAATGTGAAAGTCAGGGATAAAACTGTTTATTAAGAAGTCAGTAACTTTCAGGAAAGTCTCAAAGATTAATTTAGTCTGGGGACTAGAACTACACAGAATTAACTGTCCTTTCAGTTTATTTCTGTTTGAAAAGCTTCTTTTTCACCCTATAACTGTGGTATGTGATGTGCACACTGACTTATAACAGAGGCAAGGGGCGGTATCAGATTTGCTTTCATACAGAAAGGCACAAACTCAATGAATAGACAATCCATGTTAAACAAGTCATTCTTAATTACTGATTTTTCTGAAACCTGACTAGTTCTTTTCTATTTCCAAAGTAGCAACAGTTTTATATTTCTCTGATTATAAAATGATGTATTTTTCAGAGCTTTCCTTAAGTACCTTGAAATAGATTACCTGATTTAAGTCAGATGGACCTCTTCACTGAATCGCTCATGATATAAAGACCTATGATATTTAATTTCTTTGTTCACTTGGTATCCTCTAAGACTTCATACGAGACCATATTGACATCTGAGAATAGGCTGAGAAATTATGCTCAGAGAAAATACAAGTCTATGTTTTGAAATAAATAGCCAGTATCTGTGTCATCCTATATCATCAATCGTAATGTCTGTATAGGTCCTCCCAGCTCCAAGGATTTCTCCCATTGATGGTTTGCTTCTCTGGTTAAAATCTTTCCTTATTCATAGACCCAGTCAGTCTGTACCTCAGGCTGTCCCCTTTCTATGCCTTCTCCACTGGTGAAATAGAATCAATCATGAAACCATAAATTCCCCCCACATTAACCAATGGGATTAATGTGTTGTAGCAAAGCATAGGTCCAACAGTTCAGGAACAATTATTTTTTCTTTATTAGTGAAGTATAGTTGATTTACAGTATCATATTAGTTTCAGGTGTACAGCACGGTGATTCATACACACACACACACACACACACACACACACACACACATATATATATATATATATATATATATATATATACACCTTTTCAGATTCTTTTCCCTTATAGGTTACTATCAGGCACAATTATTGACATAGAAACTTATTTGATCTTAAGTCCCAAAGGCAATTGTACGCCTCTACGTAGACTAATAATGTCTTGTTACATTTCTCAACGACTAAATTCAGAGCAAAGGCCAGGTTCTTAACTTTTAACCTGTGTAGATGGGTTATAGATATAGATTTAAAGCTGGCAATGCTCAGGAGTCTTCTAATTTTTCTTTCATTTGTGAGAAAGTAAATCTTTATGTTGTATATATGTTATTTTACTCAACTATACAGTTCTAACAACACTCACTATTATTCTGTGGCTTTAAAAGATCTCCTCAACTGGGAACCAGTAACTCAATGCAGTTTGAAATATGGGGTAATAATAATGATTTCTGTTAACTGACTTGTGGTACAAATTTTGAATAACTTTTCCATCTTAATCTCAAAAAAACGTCACCAGAGAGTAGGTTCTTGTCTTGTTGCAGAAAGAATTCAGAGACAAGACAGGGAGGTCAAGAAAGCAAAGTGAGGCTTTATTGAGTGATAGTATGCTCTCAAGGGGAGAGCAGGTAGACTCTGGTGAGTAACTGCTCTGAGTTTTTTTACCTAGCTGGTTATATGGGGTGTAGAAATGAAGGGGCAGAATATTCTTTAGGGAGGTAAGGGTTTGCGGGTCATATTCCCTGATTTTCATCTCAGCTCCATCTTCCTTGGTAGAGGAGGAATTTTTGTCCTTATTTGGTCTTGATCAAAAGTGTCATGGCCCCATGGCATCAGTCCGTGATGGGAACTTCTCATCTGCAAGGCTGATTTTATTGTAATGAGAGCATAATGAGCAAAAGGTTACATTAGGTCGCTGGCGATTCCCACCCTTTCCCACCTTCCTTTGTCTGCTTCCAGGACACTTACAACCCCCAAATGTGGTTTCCTGTCAATTTGGAGGTTCCTGATTTTCTGTGTCTGCCCAAGGAGCCCCTGCTGTTTACAAGCTGTGTGGTTTCCTGCCATCTGGCCCGTGCCCCACTTTCTCTGCTCAGATTCAGTTATCTGCCTACTCTAACATTCCCCCTCAAGGAGTCTGCACTCTTAAAAATCTTTTAAGGGGCAAAGGGTTGATGCTCTGTCTTCTGTAACTGCTTCAAGCTGAGCATGGCTGTTGCCCCTACCTGGGGGTCCAGATCTCCTTGTTGTCTGTCAGAGATAGGGCTCGTGGGGTTGTGTAGAGTGGCAGAGAAGGAGAGCGCGGAGTAGAAGGAAGCGACCTTGCCCAGCGGGTGTTGATGTTCCTCATCTTCAGGCGGGATGGGTTGAAATCTCTGGTGTAGCATCATCTGAAGCTGGAATTGTTGTGTTCTAGAGAATAGAAATTTAACTAGGTCGATAAAAATACAAGGACCAAAAAGAAAGAGGAGAAATAGAGTGGCTATGGAACCTAGAAATGGCAGAAGCCAAGTATATCCTGGAAACCAACCCTTCAGGGTGTCGGTCCATTCTTGCTTCCCTTGATTATACCTGTGGAGCCAGGAAGCCTGTTCATGGATTTTTTTAACATTTACTTCTACTTCCCCCATGACATTAGTATATGTGCAACATGTTTTATTTATGACAGCAAAAATCCCTTCTTAGCTTGCTAGGAGATAGTCTAGGGCTTGGTGGTTGTCAAAGGCCTCCCCTGCCAGGGAATCTAGGGATTTTTGTAAGAGCGTGAGAATGTCTCCAGTTTTCTTTAGTGCGCTATCCAGGGAAGAGGTTGCCTCATGGTAGGCAAATCCTCCCCAAGGGGCAGCTGCAGCTAGAGTTCCCATAATTCCTCCTAGCACCAGACCAAAGTTCCTTTATTTGTCTCACATGGGTTACAATGAAGACGGTTATTTGGGCTGGGGCCACAGTACCCAAGATGCAGTTTCCATAAGAAGTGTGTTGTCTGGACGTGAGAGAGCGATGGCGTTGGTCATTGTGAGGTAGTTCTCAGAGTTCCCACATAGCCATAATGATCCAGGTGGTGCTGGTAAAGCAGTAGGATTGGTTTGGTTATACAGCTGCAGAAAAGTTCCGTGAGGTGGAATACAGTTGCGGTGGGGTCCCATCTATATTCTGGACTTGGTCTCTGGTTTAGTGTGTCAGGAGGGACGGCCTTCTTAAAGCTGAATCAGGTAAAATTAAATAAGTTGAGTATTTTTCCCAAATTCATACAGCTAGCATGTGTTTAAGTCAGAACCTGAAACAAAGTTCCTGATTTTAAACAGCGTGATCTTGAACAAGACTTCGGAGATTTTATTGGCCCGGAAAGTATTTAGAATATAAATACTGTGTTAATTGCAGGTCACAGTTCTTGACAAAAAGTTGCCATAATTAAATTCATGAAACTTTTGGGTAGGGGAAAATTAATGATTAACAGGAAAATTTCACATCTTCCAAAATTATAGGTCAGCCTATTATATAGTCCTTTAGAGTTCTGTGGCAGTTTTAGGCTCAAGAAAGTTTGGAATTTAGTTACCCAAATTGATATCTAAGATGGAAAGTTATGTATCAGTTATGATCACGTCACAGATCTGGTTGCATATTTGTATCTAGTCTTTTATGAAACTTTCATCTATTTCTAATGACAGAAGACAGAACGATACCCACATTTTTAAGCAAATGCTCTAACTGTCTTATTATCATTTCCCCAAACCCTTGGGCCAGAAGAATAAGAGAATGGGTCTCCGGTGGAGGGCATCTCTCACACTTTCACGCAGTAGTCAGTACACACAGGAGGGGAGGGGATGTAGTAGCTCATCCCAGCAGTCTGTGACTCCAATATGATGCTAAATCAGCACCTTCCATTCACCATTTCTGACCCAGCAGGGCTTGTATGGCTGAAAAATGGAAATCATTACAGAGAGCTGTAAAAAAAAAAAAAAGGAGTCTCAAGATGTCCATTCTTTTATGAGGTGGAAAACAACTGGGATTACCAGCAGTCACTCGGGTGCCACCATCTCCTAATTTAGTTCACATATCCAACGTAACCAAACCACTCAACTCCGCTAATTCAAAATTTAGACCAACATTTACGTCAACATAATAAAACCCTTTACGGATGAGGGAGGAAACTCCAAATGTTTCTACCAATTTACTTAATGGTATAATGATCAATTCTAGCAAGTCACAGAATAGGAGGATTAAATCTGAGGAAGCCAGAAGAGGGTTCTCCCAGGGTTTCTTCCTTCTCAGGCCTCTACCACTGTACTAACCTGAAAACCCCCTAAAGGCAGGTGATGAGTCCTTATATCTATAGTCACCAAACTGCACCAATCACTGTGTTACTCTCGTTGCCTTTACTCTGAAATATGCCGAAGAACATATATTCATGTAAGTTACACATCAACAAATAAAATCAACATGTAAATTTAAGAACACAAATGTACAAATACCACAAAAACACACTCTTTTCAAGCTCATAAAAGAGGGAGTAGAGACTGTGTCATCCACGTCATTGGAGCCAGTTGATACGAGGTGAGCCACGTCATCCATACGGATTCCTCCACGGGCCACCAGTGTGTCTTTAGGCTTTTATCAGAATTCCAGCTTTCACAAGACTGTGTTCACATTTTGCATAGTCATTTAGTTCTTGCTGTAAGAGTTACATTCAAAAAAACTTGAATGCTGTTGATTTTAAAGTGACTTTTTAGAGCTACACCTGCACCAAAAGGCAGAAAATACAGAGTAATCGTTTATTCAACAAATATTCACTGAGTGCATATTATCTAGGTACTGGAGACACAGAAATGTACAAGTTATGTGTAGACTTTCTTTTAATGAAGCACACGGTCTGTTCGTGTGTGGGGTGGAGGGGCTTCAGTTTACAAAATAACTCAATAAATAAGCAATATTATTTAGGATGATATGAAGAAGTGCTGTGAGACGGTGTGCTAGGGAGTGCATAGGACCACTTTAGATGTGGAAAGAAAGCCAGAGGTAAGAACCGACTGACCAGAGGAAATGTCCGTGGGAAGACCTAGAGGCAGACCTGAAGCAGATCATTCCAGGCGGAGAGAAAAGTCCTAGAAGACCCTGATGCAGGAAGGGAGTTGGCGTGATGCGTCAACAAAAGGCGGCCAGGTGGCTGGAGCAATGAGCTGTGGTGATCGGTTGAAATCAAGTCGGTGGGAAGGTCAACAATGACTGTGATGTGAGAGGAGATGAGAAATGATGATCTGAGTCTCCTGAGCACATACCCAGGAGCTGGTAGCTCGCTTGCAGCGCTTTGTATCCGTGGGCACCGGCTTGCTCTGAGGCAGGGCTGCATCCCTCCGCTTCTGCTGAACTGCCTAGCTGTAGAGCGTGCTGTTCTCTGAAAACATCACCTTCATTTCGACTGACTGCGAGTAGGTGGCAGTGCCATTCTGTCAGCCTTTATGAAAAGAAATCTTCACCAAAAGGTACAGAGTGCAGGATCTGGGAAATTCCTGCTTTAACTGCCCAGCAGGACTGAAACAAGGAGCCCGGGCCATTTCTGCTTCCTGGTAAGGCTCAGATATGTTCTAAAGCCCAGCGCTCTAACCCCTTCCATTCTGGTGAGGCCCCGAGAATGCAGGAGTCCTGAAGAATCCAGATCCTTCTCAGTGGCAGACCAAGACCCTGGCAACACAAATCTCTGTTCAGAAATGAGGCCTCACAGCGCTCATGTTCAAGGTGCAAATAATCTGCCTTTTTAGCTGCAGAAGCCAAAATGTTTCTTTGGTTAGCATTTGGGGAAAGAGATGGGAACGAAATTGTTAGTGCAAACATTGAAGTGCTACAGAAAATGTCTTCCAAAACGGGATTTTTTCCCTCCTGCCCAAGTTCGTAAGACAGTGACAGAGGTAGAGGCAGACGTTTTCTGCATAAATGTTTCCCCTAACCAATGCCTCACGTGTATAGCACACAATACTCTTCAAACAGCATACATGGTAGAGTGAAGCCACAAGGAAAAAATATATTCTTTATTTCTACAGATGTCTTTTACTCTCTGTCACCTGATGTTTACATAAGAACTAAACAGTTCGAAGAGAATTATTTCTCATTTTGAAAAGAATATCACAGAACACATTTTGTGTTTGCCATCAGAAGTCTGTTCCCCTTTTTAGTTTTTCTAATAAGGTAATCACACTGCTGGAATCAAATGATTGTGACTCAGGCTAGATCACACACACACACACAATACCCAAATTCAACAGAAGCAGGGAAGAGCTTTCAGATGTATCTCTTCCACTGTACAAATGCTGGGAGTCTACAATTCAAGAAGCTGAAGAGAGGATGACCCAAAGCAAAAAATATAAATATGCTCCATTACTGAAGAGACTTGGCTGAAAAGCACAAAAGTTCTACCCTCACTGCAATCAGCTCACATCCTTTTTATACTTTCCTCCTCCGAGACCTCCTCAGCCTAATGCACGGTTATTGAATTCATCACAGTGGAGCTATCCATTAGTTTCCAGGGTAATTGTTCTTTATCTAAAATAAAACTTTACAAATTATAAAAAGCATGCAGAGTTCACAGATATTATTCAGCATAACTCTTATGAGTTATAAAGTACTTTATAATTGCTTTTTGTTAATTATGAGATTAACTTTTTAAAATAAAAGAACAAAGGCAAGATAGGCTGGATGACACTTGACAAATACCAAAAGTGTAAGACTATTTAGAGGATTTTAACATTCAGGAGAAGGTAATTACCTAGAAGTCTGTAATGTTAAGGATCAAATATGATGGACATTTACCTTCTTACCAGCAAGAATCTTCAAGCTATTTACTTTTTATTCTGATTATAACGTATTATAAATTTGGTTTCTTTAAATTGGAAATGCTGCAAAAGAGAAAGTCAAATCATAAATTTGATTTCTTTTTCTGCTACAGTAAATTCCCATTAATGTGCTACAATAAAGATCGCAAAATAAGTAATGTATTAGTGTACTATCTGGGGAAACAGAGGTAGACGCTGCGTTGTTCTTTCATCTACCTGAACCCCTCAATAAAAACAGACAGGGAAACTAAACAAAAAAAGCCAAACACCAAAGGACCATATCTATAGTGATACTAGGTTCAAGGGAAAAAAAGAAGCTATTAGTTTATTTTAATTTCGATCATCAAAGTGAACCAATAGATAATAACTATAAAAGAACTAAGAGTATTTTAAGGGGACTGGACTACCATAAAAATAACCATTGTAAAAATAAATACAACCCTTCTTTTAAAAAACAAAAACAATTCTAGAAAGCAAATAAAATAGAAAACTTAGGGAAAGAGGAAAGACTGATAAGATAATATGTATCTAAGAAGTGAGTAAAAAAATATATATTTCTGAATTGTATACTAATATTAAAAATGAAAGGATAAACCATAACATGTTTTAATGGTTATCTGTAGAGGAATTCAGAGAATAGATTAGAAAAGACATTGGTAGCAGCTACGCGTCATTATTTATTGTTGTTTTTTAAAAAAATTGACCTATAAACATGTATGGATACATATAAAACAAGATTAAATTTTAAAAGACATCCCTAAAATTTTAAAATAAAACAAATCAACCCAAATATTTCTCTAGTTTATAGCATAACCACACAGAAATCACCTTTTCCAAGAGCCTTTAAAACAAATAATTTGATGTCATCTCTAGAGAGATATATCCTAAAGACAAAAGAGGTATTAAAAATTACCTGTTTTCATTATCATATGATTGCTGGTAACACTGGCATTTTATTCTGTGAAAATCATGTATGTAGTATGTGATAAATGAGTATGTGATATTCAAATTTCCCAGAGTGGCTGTCAGGTTTCTTGTGGGAGAAAGGAGAAACAGATGTAAATTAGAAGGAACTAAGTAAAAATTCTATAGTGTCGTTTTAATTGTAGTTATCAATATTTATCCTGTAGTATTTTGTCTTTAAAAATACAAACATTCAATTCCCTTCCTCTGTCCATCCACTGAAGAGGCCCAGAAATCGTTATAAACTAATAGCAATGGGCACCCCTGGTGTGTAGATTAGATTTTTTAAACATCATTTCCCACTGAAAGAAGCAAGGGTTCTTTGGAATAAGGGCTAATTTCATCACTGAGACATAAAATACACATGGGGAGGGGGGAAGGGTAAGCTGGAACGAAGTGAGAGAGTGGCATGGACATATATATACACTACCAAATGTAAAATAGATAGCTAGTGGGAAGCAGCCGCATAGCACAGGGAGATCAGCTCGGTGCTTTGTGACCACCTAGAGGGGTGGGATAGGGAGGGTGAGAGGGAGGGAGACACAGAGGCAGGAGATGTGGAGATATATGTATACGTATAGCTTATTCACTTTTTTATACAGCAGAAACTAACACACCATTGTAAAGCAATTATACTCCAATAAAGATTTTTTTTTTTTTTACAAAAAAAGGAAAGTATATTGAGAGATTGTGTTGAAACATTTTAGATGTTTAGTGTATGTTTTCTCTCATTATCACTTACAGTTAGAGCCATCAGCCTAGGGCAGAGAAACTCAAATTTGTCATGCATACTTAAGCATAGAAATTATAAGAAAACTGGAAAGATGAAAGTTCACATTACAGATTAAATATATTTACTGCATATGATTAAAATTGTTAAAGAATGACCATATCTAATTTCAAGGGTTGCCCATCATTCCGCAGTGCTAAAATTCCATCATTCGTCCATTTATTGATTTATCCATGAACTGGTGAACATATATGTACTTTCCTATGTATCGAGAGAGTGATTTCAGTGTCAGAGTTTCAGTAATTAATAAGGCATACACTTTATTTTGAACACTGAACAAGAGAGTGCTAACAAATAAGCAAATAATTTAAAACAACGTGGTAAATTTATGATAGAGATATGCAGTTTATTAGAAAATAATAGAAAAACATAAATATAACCACTCAGCAAGTGAAGGGAAAACTGTGAGGTGTTTCAGGTTTAGAACTATAATAAAAAAACATAAATATAACCACTCAGCAAGTGAAGGGAAAACTGTGAGGTGTTTCAGGTTTAGAACTATAATAAAGAAAGGGTCTGGGGTGGACATTACGTAGGATAGAGAGAGGGACAGGGATAATGATATGACAACACACAACTCTTTTGTCATCAAAATCGAAATACAGTATAAGTAATTTTATTCAATCTGCTGGGTCATTGTGTCGGGGTTGAAAATTTAGATCATTTTCACTAGTCTGTAAATTCTCCATGAGGATAAGTACTGCCTTGGCTTTGCTCATCGTGATATGCCCAGCATCTAACACATTTTCCAGCCCATAATATGTGATCAATGAAAAGTTTTTGAATAGAGGTACGGCTGGATAGAGAGATGAATGAAGAAATGTCTAGTTATTTTCAGTAAGACTGCAGTCAGCATTTACAGGCATTAAAATTCGTCCTTCTCTTGGATTATTCCTTTCCATAAAGCCCTGGAAGTGACATTTGTTCAGAGAGTTTAAATATTGGGCTGGCTTTTGAAACATTCACAGACATTTTAAGAAATAACCAAGGGGTATCAGCTGCAAACAAGCAGCTGAGGCTGAGGAGATGGGCTTCAGGAATCATCAGCAAGGCCTGCCTCTGCAGAGCCCTGACCTTGTTAGCAGACAAACTCTCCAGGGAAACTTTGATACATGCATTCATCCATTCATTCAACAAACGTCTACCCAGTGCCTACAATGTGCTGGCACCATATAAACACTGGAGATGCAGAAACAGACTTTCACACACACGTGCACGCATACACCTGCCCCTACAGAACATATATTCAAGTCAGAGGAGACAGATAATTGGTGAAACGTATAGTATTTCATCTAGTGATACGTGCTATGGAGAAAAATAAAGGAGAGAAGAGGCAACTAGAGTAATGGTGAACTGTGGTCTCACTGTCTATGGAGGAAGAGATCATCTGGGTGTCCAATGCATCTTGAATACTGATATAACCTGGACATAAGGGCATGAGGTTAGACCTCTGGCCTCCAGAAAGTTAGTGATGGGGCTGTGAGGGTTTGATTTGGGTGGAGGGAGGTAAAGGTGGAGAAAGGGGGTTGCTTGGACTGTGCATTGCTCACTCGTGCTGGGGTGAGAGGTAGTCTCGTCTGGAGCACTGCCAGTTCCTGGGCCACCTCCTGACTCCTTCCAGGCCGATGTGGAGGGCCGGGCCAGCTGGTTATCTCCAGACACGTCCAATGAAGACGTTGTATTTACCATAAAACTTAGAGATGTCACAGAGTCTAAGGAATCATGTACCTCAAGTTAATTAACTATTAGGGCTTTGGGATAATAAAAATAAAATCAGGGCTGTAAGCTTTCAATCAATATAACTAATGCATTGGTCCTTAGATTGGTCTACTTAATAATTATAGGGCTCAGTGTTCTCACCACATCTCCATCCTCAAATCTGTTATATGACTTATCTATATATCCAAAGAAATACTGTTAGAAAGAACTGTGTGGAGGTACACTAACATGGACCAGTCTCTTTCAGACCAATGAATTAACTTTATTGATTGAAAGCTTAATGCCCCAATTTTATTTTTATTACTCCAAAGCCCTAATAGTTAACTTGACATTCATGATTCCTTCTGATTCTCTAACATTCCTTTATGAGTTTTAGGATACATATAACATCTTTATTGGAAGAAGACACAGACCTGTGATTCGCGCCTATGGTCAATGCAGGACCGAATGACTTGGCAGGTTTCCCAATGGTGCCAGGATTCCAGGAGACCTCAGCTTTTCTATGGATACTGTGGTAACTCATTAAGCAGCAAATCAGAGTGCGTGTCCAATCCTCCGTGACCCTTTGCCACGTAGACAATAAAAATGGGGTTTATAAACAAAACTTGGACAAAATAGAGTAATAATCATCTTCAAAAATAACAAATGCTAAGAAGCTTCTTTTGTATAAGGCAGAGTAGGGCCCAAATAACTACTTTCCAGATTGGAAGACAAAATTGCACTGTACGGCAAAGTTGGTAGCATCGCAAAACCATTTCAGACCTGCCCCCTTAATGCAGTACACGATAGACAGGTGCGAAATGAGAAATACAGGCAACTCACGTAACAGCTGACAAATGAAGAAGGGCCCAGCTGGGCTTGAGATTTTTAGAGTTGGTTTGGGAAGAGCTTAAATCTCTGAAAACTGGAGAAATGGAGAGAAATGGAGAGGGAATTCCAAATAGGGTGAGCATTGTGAGAAGAAACAGGGAGGTGGAAAAGTAAACTGCTTTTCCCAAATTTATTCGTTAAGGGATGGGCAGATTATAAGGATTTCAGCAAGACGGCAGTGGGATGGGTGCATAGCATTAGATTCGTGTACAGACAACTACAGAACTCCATGACCTTAAAAAACATGGTAGGGAAACATTCCATCCCCAAAATAGGTTTGCTTCTTTCTTTCTTTTATTTTTTTCTTTTTGCAACATAACCAAATCAAACTTTAGAGCAAGGAAGAGAAAGAATGTTCTCTGCTGCGTTTTGAAAACCCCATTCCCTTTGCGTTCTTTATATCTTTAAATAAAACCAGAGGGAACTGCCATTCTCTCGGATATTGCTAACAAGCCAGTTTAGAAGTTTTCTAAAAAATCTAGAAACAATAAATGCTGGAGAGGGTGTGGAGAAAAGGGAACAGTTTTGCACTGCTGGTGGGAATGTGAATTGGTACGGCCACTATGGAGAACAGTATGGATGTTCCTTAAAAATCTACAAATAGAACTACCCAGCAATCCCACTGCTGGGCATATACCTTGAGAAAACCACAATTCAAAAAGAGTCATGTACCAAAATGTCCATTGCAGCTCTATTTACAATAGCCCGGAGATGGAAACAACCTAAGTGTCCATCATCGGATGAATGGATAAAGAAGATGTGGCACATATACACAATGGAATATTACTCAGCCATAAAAAGAAACGAAATTGAGGTATTTGTATTGAGTTGGATAGACCTAGAGTCTGTCATACAGAGTGAAGTAAGTCAGAAAGAGAAAGACAAATCCCGTATGCTAACACATATATATGGAATTTAAGGGGAAAAAATGTCATGAGAACCTAGGGGTAAGACAGGAATAAAGACACAGACCTACTAGAGAATGGACTTGAGGATATGGGGAGGGGGAAGGGTGAGCTGAGACAAAGCAAGAGAGTGGCATGGACATATATACACTACCAAACGTAAAATAGATAGCTAGTGGGAAGCAGCGCATAGCACAGGGAGATCAGCTCGGTGCTTTGTGACCGCCTGGAGGGGTGGGGTAGGGAGGGTGGGAGGGAGGGAGGTGCAGGAGGGAAGAGATGTGGGAGCATGTGTGTATGTGTAACTGATTCACTTTGTTGTAGAGCAGGAGCTAACACACCATTGTAAAGCAATTGTACTCCAATAAAGATGTGAAAATAAATAAATAAAAGCAAACAAAATGAAAAAAAAAAAAGCAGCTTTCTAGACAGAATGTTTTCTTTGGGGAGCTTCAGAGCTGCCGCGCTTATGAAGTATTCAAAACCACTTCCGCCCCCCCAGCATTGTGCTCTGAACGAGGGGCTCAGTATGACTCTCATGCTGGACTTGTTTTCCCCCTCCCAAGAGAGGAGGGAAGGTCTTACAGAACAACTAAACACGTAGAACTTAGTCATTCCTCCAGGAAAATGAGAAGCTGCAAACAGTACTCTGACGTACGAAGAAATGTTTTGAAGACTGTAAATGTCTCTGAGGGGGAAGTTGATGAACGGGAACTCGGGCATTATTCACACTTCTCCTTTGTTCAGGTTTTATGTAACAACTAAAAGCATCCACGAAATTGTAGACACATCTTGTGCAAGGTTTATTTTCAGTGAACATAATGAAAGTCATACTTGGGACTACTGGGAAATCAGAAAACTTCCACTTGTTTTGGTATTTAAAAGACGTGTATCAGAAATTGCAAGAATCGTGCCTGGGTGGGTGAGAGTTTACTGAGCAGGCAGTGGTTAGGCTAGTTCATAAAAGACAACAAAGCAACAACAATACTAATACGGGCACTTACTATGTACTAAGAGTTTGTATATACTATCCCACTTCAAGGTCATACCACCTACTCTTTGAAGGAAGGATTATTATAGGGAAGGTGAGGCTTAAAGAGGCTTAACCAACTTGCCCAAGGATATCAGGGCTAAACAGTGGCAGAGGCAGAATTCAGACCTAAGTGTCTTACTCCAGACTTGGCATGCTTCCCCACTAAGCCCCACCACCTCCCTGCCCACTGATGGTTCTGAAATGAGCAGGGAAGTTCCTAATTCCCTTAATTTCTTGTCTTTTTTGTCAAGTGATGTTGACGTCTACGTGCTTGAGATAACTGAATGGAGTCTAGAAACTGGTCACCATAAAAGGTCATGGAAGCAACCCCCGGAGGTAATGCAAGGAGTTCTTTCTGGAGATGCCAACGTGTGGGGCTGGATAGCTTCTTCCTCAGGACCTGCCCAACACATGAGAGGGTACCCTCTGATGGCTTCCATGTGGCATCCAGTAGAGACCTTTAAAATACCAGGAAGATGTTTCTGAGGCTGCTCCAGAGTTAAATAACTTGGAAGCAGGGACCATAGGGAAGGCTATCATAGAATTCATGGGCCTGAGCAGAGACTCAGAAACTTTCACTACTGCTTAATAGAACAGCATTCATCCTGAACAAACAATTTTATCTCTCCCACTCCCCAAATAGACCTTCAGTAATAAAAAGGACACAGCGCTGTTGCATGTTCTTGATACAGGAATCTTTAGAGATAATCTTCATGTAATCAGAAGAACTGAAAATACAACAGTGAAAAAATTTTAAGGGACTCTTCTTAGAAGTACTTTTAATTATTTTTTTACCATGTTAATAATGTTCAGATATAAAACTACACAGAGAAAAAATGGAGTGGTAGGAAAAGGTTGTTGATTCTTCAAGTCTATATTTATTGAGCACCTACTGGATGACGGCTGTTATAAACTGTATCATAGAAGATAGGAAAGCAGTATATCCATAGACTATTTTGACTTAAAAGAATTGAAGATGCATGTATAACATGATATTTTTCAAGGGAAATAGTTACGTATTGTCCATACTCTCCATTTTGGCGATTTGGAAATTGCACAGAATCTGACATCCAAATCGCATAAGGACCATATTGCAATTTCTACTACTTCTTCATAAACTTTTAGTCTCCTTCCTTTAGTGGGTTAACACCAGGCTAACTACACTGAAAGCAATGACTCACCTTTCCTTAGGTTACGCACTAGTGTTTATAAATCTCTGAAGGAGTGATATTGTTTAGATAATGGATTTCTGTTCCTTCTGCCTTGCTTTGTATGATCACCTCTGCTATCTGAGCATGATGACTCTTTCCATCTTGTTAGATTTATCAGACAGTGAAGAAACTTGACAGTCTGATGACTCTCTTTGTTCTCCTTTCTCAAGGTTCTCCCTTGAAACTTAATGAACCTGTAATTAAAGCAGCTGCATTTCATAAATAATCCTTTAAGGCTAAAACACTGCCATTGTGAGTTGAGTAGTTATTATTGTCCAGAGAGACACTCTACGTAGCACTAAATATTTTAAATTAATATTAATAAATGTGTCTGAGCAATCACAAACTCAGTCCCAAGACTGGTCAAATATGCAGACTGAATAGGCAACTGCTTGCCCTGCAGTGACAGAGGGGCCGGCAAGTACCTGGTGGGTCCATCAAGACATCCATCCACATTTGCTCTCCCTTATGTGAAAATCAACCAGAGAACATTTTTTTTTCTTTTGTCTTGGGTTTCTCTGTTCATCCCTACCGAAAGTATAAACATTGATGATGTGTATACATTTAATATAAGTTGGAAATGCTTTCTTCGAAGCATATTTTAGATTCAGGAACTATAAAGTGAAAATGAAAGGATGGACCATAAGGGAAATGGACACCTAATGTAAGTGGAGAGACAATTCTTCAAGGGACTCAACTGCATTGGAGGCCAATGCAAGCTTTGGCTAATTCAGAGACATGCTCGGAGCTAACTGTAGTAAAACGAAAAGTAAAATAAATTCTGAATAATAATATCCTATCACAGGACTAGACTATTCGTCTGCATGCTCTAGTGAACGACTTACGCCCCAATGCCCCATGACTTAATAGTTTCCCCAAATTTTACTCATTTATTCAACAAACATTTAAGTGTCTAAAATGTATCTTCCAATAGTCTAAGTGCTAGGGTAACAGCTGTGAACAAGATGGACAAAATTCACTCAGGAGATTTACATCCAGCTTTAAAATACCTCCTTTAAATCGAATCTCATTACACCATTTCTTATCATCTAGATCTATCATAGATCTGTCCAAAAGCCACAGGGCAGTTTTGCTTACAGATTACAAGTGGTCCCTTTCTATGGACTATTTTCACAAGTAGTGAAATAAATAAAATATTTTATCATTTACAAATATGTCTTTGCTCTGAATGAGTAGGTGAACTCATTTCTCTGCCCCAGGGCGTCGACTTCTCTTGTTAAGAAAGAACAGTCCAATCTCTCTGCACAATTCTACCTCCCATAATAAACATTGAACGCCTTTAAGCAAAGAATGTTATTCTCATTCTGGACTCTAGAAATTAAACAGAAACATTAATGTTATTCCTCTCATTTTCTCTCTGATGTCCTGTGTTGTATCCAAAGTACATTAGTTTGTTGAAAGGGTCAGAACTGAGACACGGGTGTCAGTGTGAATGACTGGGAGGTAAAGAAGAACCTGCAGAATAGATCTTCGTATCAGTTTGAGGTAGGAACCTTGGTTCCATCCACAGTTGTGAAAATGAAATGCTAGGCAGGCAGGAGTTCCTATTCAGGGTAGTTTATTAACAAGAAATAGAGGCTAAGGTCAAGTTCTGTATTTCTACCTGCTAGGCATATGCCCTAGTGCAATTTGCTTAATATCTCTAAGTCTTAGTTTCCTCACCTGTAAAATGGACACAGTATGTATACTCACTTGTTATGGATTTCAGAGGAAGCATTGTTCTATCCTTATGTTACCAATTTTGCTTGGTCCCTGTAGCCCTAAGAGAAGGCAGTCTTGAGTATTTCTACCTCTTCTCTAACACTTTTTCCTTTGCTAATCAATGTACAAAGAGTAACATGTCAGTTGAACGTGGGGGAAACCTGATATATACTGTCGTGTCAACCCTGAGCAGTGTCATTGCGTTAAAAGAAAAAAAGGAAGTGGTCCGGGCCTTACCTCCCTTCTGCTATCCTAATCACTAAGGAAGGCTTTTATCTTGTTGGCCCAGATAGCAAAACAGACCTTCTAAAGGCCTAGCTGGAGGCTTACCTTGTTCTGTACCTTTCTTCCTTTCTCTCTGAAACTGTCCATCCTTTAGGAGACTGTATATTTGATGAAGCCATGTGGATTTTTCATGTATAAAGGTCATCTCTGTATGCTCACTTTCTGGATAAATGCCTCAAGATCTAGCTTTGGGGAAAGAGGGGAGCCTCCTTTTTAATGAAACCGTAGCCACAGTCTCCAAAGCAACTTTACGCAAAATAGAACCGATGCTGTACTTTGCTTTCATCTGGCACTATGCATCAGCGTCTCACCTTGTTAAAGAACACAGAGGACAAAAGATTCGTAAATTTCCAAGGAAGAGTGTATAAAGTGTATGTATATGAGTTCAAATTCAAGAATCTAGTCCCTACAAGAACTGGTGAGAGTAGGTGGACCATCAAATTGCAAAGGCAGAAAGCCAGGAAGAGAAAGTCTTGTTACTTAAATGGAGCTGCAAGCTGTGGTCTTGGCACCAGAAACAATGCAAGATCCTAGTTCTTGGGACTTGGGATGGAAAGGAAGAGCAGAATTAGCTGTAAGATTGAGATGTTGGATGAGAGCCCATTTTGAGGAAAGATAACACTAGGCCCAGATACTGAAGAAGCACTGAATGTCTTAGTGAGGGATTGTTTGACACTTGCTATAGCCATTTAGAGGACAGGAAAAGACCATAAATTTGACAGGGAATTAATTAACACTGATCCAAATTGATTTCAATGTAAAATCCTTCTTACTCAATTAAAATAATCTAGAAAGATTTCATTCAGTGCAGTAGCTTTATTTAAGTAGCCATTAATATCCTATAAAAATATCCCCTTGGGTAGATCAGTGTTAGGATGTCACGTACCTCAAGGGGCCAACCATGAGATGCAACTGGACAAAAGCAGTCAGATGCAGGGAATCTAATAAAGAGCGCTGGGTGAAGAGAAGGGGAGAACTGTAGATCGCACAGAGCAGCTGCCAGTTGGACAGCAACAAGAGCCTCTTCAGGGTGTGGTTTCTCAAGAAGATCCAAAAACCCAGGTTCTGAGAGTTTTTTAAGTATGGCATTAAACAAGTTTTAATATTGGCAACTAAGTCTAATTTTATAAATTCATGTTAGTGGGAATATCAGTGGTTTCAGCGTGAAGCCATGGGTTTGTTATAGGACTGAGGAACCATTTTTTTAAAGTCATGGTTCACTAGTCAGTTAGGGTGGAAATCAAATATACTTGGCTTGCCCTTTTCTATCTGACAGAATTTTACCTAAATGACTTCATTAGCTTTTTTTTTTTTTTTTTTTTTTTTTTTTTTTTTTTTTAATGCGTTACGCAGGCCTCTCACTGTTGTGGCCTCTCCCGTTGCAGAGCACAGGCTCCGGACGCGCAGGCTCAGCGGCCATGGCTCACGGGCCCAGCCGCTCCGTGGCATGTGGGATCTTCCCGGACCGGGGCACGAACCCACGTCCCTTGCATCGGCAGGCGGACTCTCAACCACTGCGCCACCAGGGAAGCCCTTCATTAGCTTTTTAATTAACAAGAATGGATATACCACTTAATCAAGTAATTTGAAATATGCTTTGTACCTTATATTATGATCTGTTATTAAAGTTATAACTAGTAAGAGGGAGAAGTTTGAGTGGGAGGGTGAGCAGAGGAAGCAGGTTTGAAGATAAATGAAAAAAGAAGAAAGGGAGAAGCAAGGAGAGAGTGAAAAGGCAGAGCGGACAAATGGTGCTGGAAAGAAACACATCCTGGAAGAGAGAAGCCATTCACACACTGGGAGAGCATATAGAGAGTAGTTAGGGAAATTCTGAATTGATAGCAATTGAGAATTTCACTTTGCTATGTACCTCATTTATTCACTCCCCAATTAATTCAAGTTAATAAAGATATATTGACTCTCTTTGGATGCCAAACACGGTGTAGCTGAAACAGATGCTGCAGTGAAGAAAAGCAGGCCCAAGAGTTCATGGAATTTACATTTTCATGGGGAAACAGAAATGAGAAGATCAAGACATTAATATCTAATCTGTCAACTGGTAGGAAATGTTATAGAAGGAAAATGCCAGGGAAGGACAGGGAGAACTCATAGATAAGAGATTGCCTCTTTGGGTAGGTGGTCAAGGAAGGCCCCATTTTAGCAGAAATCTTAAGGATGTAAAGGAGCTGCCCATGAAGTTAACACTACATACTTTAAGCCACCTCCATGAGGGCAGACATTGCATCTACTTTGTTCACCTCTGGCTTCTCATCACTCAGCACACAATGATTACTCTGGGAGGGATAGCCAAAATAGCCTTACGCGGTAGGTATTAGTCTCTGGACAGCCATAGCAGGAGATACAGCACATTCCCCCAAACCTGGAAGAGTTCAAGGTCATCATATTCGTCTGTTAGGCTGCCATAGCCATATACCTCAGACTGGGTGGCTTAAACAACAGAAATTTGTTTTCTCACAGTTCTGGAAGCTAAAAGTCCAAGATCAAGGTGCTGTCAGGGTTGGTTTCTAGTGAGATCTCTCTTTCTGGCATGTAGACAGCCAGCTTCTCACTGTGCCCTCACATGGCCTTCCCTCTGTGTGTATGCAGAGAGAGGTCTCTGGTGTCTCTTCTTCTTCTTTTTATTTATTTATTTATTTATTTATTTATTTATTTATGGCCGTGTTGGGTCTTCGTTTCTGTGCGAGGGCTTTCTCTAGTTGTGGCACGCGGGGGCCACTCTTCATCGCGGTGCACGGGCCTCTCACTATCACGGCCTCTCTTGTTGCGGAGCACAGGCTCCAGACACGCAGGCTCAGTAGTTGTGGCTCACGGGCCCAGTTTCTCCGCGGCATGTGGGATCTTCCCAGACCAGGGCTTGAACCCGTGTCCCCTGCATTGGCAGGCAGACTCTCAACCACTGCGCCACCAGGGAAGCCCCTCTTCTTCTTCTTATAAAGACATTGCTTCTATCAGATTAGGACCCTATTCTTATGACCTCATTCAACCTCAAATGAGGTTTTCCCTCCCTAAAAAACCTACCTCCAAATACAGTCTCATTGGGGGTTAGGGCTTCAATATTTTGACAGTGGGGGACTACAATTCAGTTCATAATAGCCATTGTATCCAGGGAGTTTCATTAGGCTTCTTTAATCACAAGCAACAGGTAGTGACCATGATTAATTTAGACAAAATGGAGTGTGCTGAGTGGATGTTAGGGACAAAGCTGCCTTTACTTCAGCCTGGTACCGCTGGTACCCAACTATAGTTGGGCAGTGAGTAACCTGTACGATCATAATTCATGGCCTTATTCAAGAGCCTTGGAGAATTGAAGGAAATGAAAAACCAGGCTTTGGAAGAACAAAAATCAGAGAATTTCCAGACTTCAGAAGCTGGAACTAATAGAGTCTCTTCAGTGTGCCATCTTGAATGACGCCAGTCATTTCAGTCTTTTCAGACCTCCCATCGAGATAAAAGTTCGGAGGCTCTCAAGTCAGGCACGTCTCTCTTCGTAAAGAGAGGTCAAGAAACTTGATAAACAGTTCTACTGAGTCTTTCTTCATTGGGTCTGGGACGGTGCCCAAAGATAAATCAAAGGGCTGTTACAAGAAACAGGAGGGGGCTTCCCTGGTGGCGCAGTGGTTGACAGTCCGCCTGCCGATGCAGGGGACACGGGTTCGTGCCCCGGTCTGGGAGGATCCCGCATGCCGTGGAGCGGCTGGGCCCGTGAGCCATGGACGCGGAGCCTGCGCGTCCGGAGCCTGTGCTCCGCAACGGCAGAGGCCCCAACAGTGAGAGGCCCGCGTACCGCGAAAAAAAAAAAAAAAAAAGAAAAAAAAGAAAAACAGGAGGAATGGACTCTTGGCAGACAAAGTTGTGACAGCTAAAACTCCTATTCCAGAGGAAAATGAGCCCTGGCGCCAGTGTGTGGGGATTGGAGTTCAAACTCTGCCGTGTTCACTGGCTCTGTGACTTTTGTCAAGTTACTTAACTGATCTGTGCCTCATATTCCTCATCTGTAGATGAAAGAAAATTCTAGAATTATCTCATAAAAACGTTGATTTAATTCATAAAAAACTTAGAGCAGTGCCTGACAGTCTGTAGGTACTCAAAAAACATTAGCTAATATTATTTTATCTGAGACTTAATGTCCTTATTCATGATCTACTGTATATTCTGCTTTAGAAAGTAATTTCTAAATCATTTGATTACCTGATTATTATTAAACAAAGTTGGATTTAAACTGACCGAATTTCTCTCTCTCTCTCTCTCTCTCTCCACACACACACACACACACACACACACACACACACACACACACACGTACGTGTGCACGCACATGCTCTGATGTACGTCTCCTAAGTTTCTTCCTAAATGTATTATTGGAAAATATGCTTATGAAATCGCTCTTCATGAAATTATAGTTGTGAATATTCAAACTCACTCAAAGGCCAGAGATCAAAGCATATGATAAATGCAGTATTTAATAGGCTATGAGGAGGCGGCCGGAGAGTGAAGGTGGGTGTTAGTAATGGTTGTGTAAAATTACTTCTATTCAACATCAGGCAGAGGGAAGAAATACAAAGTTAATGAAATATTTACGTGACACAAAATTGGGAGGCACTGCAAATGTTGGAGAAGCCTAAGAACCAGTAGCAAGGTAGCCATAAAAAGGAAAATAAAACAAATGAAATTCAGTTAAACGACAGTGGAATATTATGATGACATGAAATGAAATTGAGACAGTAGACTCCTAAATTGTAACACTGATTACACTGCTCTTTGCAAAAGTTTTTACATCGTCATCTCCACTGCTCAGCCAAAAGCACTAAGAGACATTAACTCATTTAATTAAAAAATTATTGAGTATGGACTATGTAGCAGATACAGTGTTATTCAGGGAGATGCACCCATGAACAGGTCCACATCCTAGCCAGTGATGGCTCAGAGTCTATTCCACCCATCTTTGTACCCCCTAACACACAAACCCAGAGAACAGGAGAAGAAAGGAACCAGAGGCCATTTTTCAAGTGATACCTAACTGAAAAAGGAATACTCACAGTCAGAAGTATCTAAAAGGAAAACTAATAATAACACATATTCATTCCAACCAGACCCTGCTTTCAGTCCTTGAGTTGCATTCTCACTTCATCCTCAAACAGATGCTGGCACCTTGCCTTGCACTATAGTTAAGGAGGCTAAAGGTAAGTAACTCTCCCAAGAGTACCTAGATTGCTATAGTTGGCAGTGGTGCTGAGATTCAAACCAGGTCTGTCTGATTTGGTCCTTTTAAATCCTCATAGATCATTTTAATTTCTAGGAGGCAGGACACATCTAAGAGGACAGGAGCTTTATTTAAATCTGTGAATCTCGTGCATTTTTACTGAGCACACAGAGAATTTTCATGCTTGAATTCCTGATTCTTTTAGTTGAAAAAACTGTAAAAAAATTTTCAACTGGCCATCAGCATTAGTGACTACTTCATTGTTAACACCTCTTATTAAGATTAGAGTTAGAATATATCAAACATGCTCACTGCTTCTTTATTCTGAGCTAAACTCTCCTTTGTGAAATATTTATATACATTATCTCAGTTCATGCTTATAGCAACTTTGTAAGGTAGGTATAGTGGATAGGGAGGGAGAAGCATTTCCTTATCCTTCTTCTATACTGTTTGTAAACTAAGATTTAAGATTTATCCAAGGGCATATGAGGAAACTTTTTTTTTTTTTTTTTGGAATCACCATCCCCACCGCAGCTTACCTGATACATTTTCCTAATCTTGTTTGAGCCCAAAATCACTCCTTCCAGAGAGGTTTGTTTTACCTTCCCGTAACTTGTTCATATCTATTTGTAAAAGACAAAGAACTACTTCAAAGACACTGTAAGACTTTCCTGAAGGGTGTATATAAGAATTTGAAGCTAAGTTCTGAAGTACTCCATAAATGCTGAAAAGCACAAACAAGAATAGACCTCAGGAAAATAATCTGAAATCAATGAGCAGAATCGCTCTAGAAATCAGTATCACCAAAGGAGATAAATGGCTGAAAACTGAGGACAAATTAGAATTGCACACACAGTGTAACACAGTACCCAAACAGGCAGTGATTCTCAAAGCTGTGTATAAAGAGACATTTGATCGTACGTTAGGTAAGTAATAGCCTTTTTCTGCAAAGCTCTGGGGACACCGCCTCTGATAGTAGTGTCTGAGGTAATATAACCCTAGCAAGAGTGCAATAGACAGGCAAAAGAAATGATTGGGGAGAAGAAATATTAATTTCCAAGTTAGGCTAAGGAGCTTAATGTGTGTAGGCTGGTGATGTAATGTCGAAGAGACGCATGATTCTGAGCAATAATATCACTTCTCCAAAGAAAAATAGATGTTATTTAGTCTAATTTATGTGGGTTCATAAAAACAAACCAGCGGACCACTGAGGACTTAAAGAAACTAAAGCCAGATCTGTGCCTCTAAAAAGAGTGTTCAAAATATTCAAAAAGTGAAAGTGTATCTTAATTTTTAAATGGGCCTAGTGGCAAAGATTTTTGTTGATGCATTCTTTCAGTGAATTCTTATTGGATAATTGCTATGTGCTAGGCAGTGTATTAGGGGCTGAGGTAGAAAAATGAAGAAACTTTACCCTAAAGAGTTCATTTTTAATTCAAAATGCAATTGCATTAGAGGGTAAAAAAATTGTTGGTTGTAGACAAGGGCAGAAATCTAGAAATTCAGGAAGGCACAGGGTAAGAAACGAGGTTATGCTCAGCATTGGTGCTGTCATAGCACCTTTCTCCACTCGGCAAAGTCACAGCTAAAGTCCAAATCTGTCAAAAATATGAAGTCAAGAATTTCCCCCATAGGATTCTGTTTCATTCTTTTACCTACTAGTTTCTTTTTATAAAACACATCTAGAGAACTTGAGACAACATGTTCGTTAATGATAAGATGTAGTTCTTTCTGATAAGCACAGCCCTGGCATATCCATTTATGAGAAACCAAAGTGACTTTTTCAACTTCGATTACTGTGAGATGACCACATCAAAGAAAAAAAAATGCAATTGCAAATAAATGCTTTATTAAAAGGTGTTATGTGTCTTAAAATGCACTTGTCTGTATTGGGATGAAAGTAGGCGCTTAGAGGAAGGGCAAATTTTTTAATGGGGTGGGAAAAAAAGAGAGAGCACCGTAAAACGAATTTCATGTTTTCTTTCATTTGGCTTTATAACATAAAGTTCCCGTGTTATTATACACTTTTCACGAACATTTTAATGGCTGCAGATCACGTCCTGGAGTGCAAGTGATCACACTGCTGGCAGAAAGGGTATGGAACAGGCATCATGCCAGGCTGGTGCTGGCAGTAAGCCAGGTCACTTTATGTGTGGGTGCCTCCAGCATGTCAACCCCACCAGTGAGCAAAGTCACACTTCCCACAGCCCAGATTTGAACTCTGCTCACCAAATCCATGCTTTGACTTCCATTGGAAGAAAATCAAGACTTGTCTCTATGTCACGCACTAGGGGTACCTGGTAGCTTCTGTAGCCTGGCTTTGGGCCAGTGACTCATCTGAGCTAAAGCTGAAGCACGTACTCAGAGAGGAGGAGTGGCCATGGCAAGTGGGTGCCATCCACACTTCGCTGGCGCTAGTGGCATCATCCCACCATATCCTTCAGACCTGGAGGGGCAGTGTCTTCACTGTCTATAAGCCCTGTGGGTGGCCATAATCCTTTCCACACTAATCCTAAAAAGGAGGGAGTAGTTAACAGGTTAATACTATTAGCCATATCAATGATCTCTTTAATTGTAATAGTAAGTAGCACCTATGGCAGGCCCTGTTCTATCTTGCATGCACTAATTCATTTCAACCTTGGACTAACTTTAGGAGGGAAATGTGATTGTTTCCCATTTTATAGGGAAGGAAACTTAAGGTTTAAGAACAGTTGAGATTTCTAGGAGAAGCTGCCCGAGGTCACTCAGCAGGGCTGTGAGAGAGCCAATGTGGGAATCCAGGCAGTCTAGATATGGAGCCTACCTGCTTTACCATGGTGTTACCTGCACATCAGGACTTCACCTGTTTAATTAATCCAGTGAGTGGCCAGATCTCCAGTAACAGAGTATATACGATATTGGAGCCAAAAGTCCTCTTTCAGTACCAGTTCATTGAACCAACAACCCGTGCTCTTATTAAGACAGCTCTGACAAGGCCAACATAGCTTCAAATGAGAAATGGACAGAAGAAATGTTTGAAACAATAATGACAGAATTTTCTCACACTAAAGTCAGTCACTGGACCACAGCTCCAGAGAGCTGAGAGAACACCAAGACGAATGCCCAAAAACTACACCTAGGAGTATGGTCTTCAAAGTACAGAAATTCAAAGATAAACTCCTGAAAGAAGCCGGGAAAAAACAATTGTGTGTAGAGAAATAAACATAAGATTACATTCAGCTTCTCCTCAGAAACTATTCAATCAAGAAGAGAGTGGAATAAAATATTTAAACTGTTCAAAGACTATAAGCATCTCTTACAACCAAGCTCCATGAAGCAAAGTGTAAACACCATATGTACTTATTGGTGTTTACACTTTTTTTTCTCTTTTACTTATTGAGAACTGTCGGTTCTCAATAAGTTCTCAGCAGACAAATAAAACTCTAAAAAGAACTAACTGGCAGTTTTAAAAAGAAAATATATTAGCTGAAATAGGAAATTCAATAAACAGGCTTAATAATAGTAGAATGGTGGTGACAGGGAAAAATCATTGATTTTGAAGATAGAGCAATAGAAATGATCTAATTCAAGGAATAATAGTTAAAATGCTTTAAAACATATCAAAGGCTTGAGACAAGTTCAGTAACAAAAGTCTTATCATTCATATTATTGGGATCCTAGAAGGAAAGGAGAAAAGGTTGGTGTGGGAAAGAAATATTTAAATAATATCTGAAAACTTCCCACATTTGTTAAAAGGTACTAGTTTAGAGATTTCAGAAGTTCATTAAACCTAAATAGGATAAACTCAAAGAATGCCATGCCCAGACACATCACAGTTAAACCATGGAAATCATAGGCAATGAAAAAATTTTAATTTATTACATGTAAAGGAAAACAGGATGTGACTGAGATAACTGTGACTTTCTTGCCACAGACAGTGGAGGCTAGAAGACCTTGGAACAACATCTTTAAAACACTGAAGGAATAGAAACAGGTAACCCAGAATTCTTTATCCATCAAAATGTTTTCCAGCAATGAAGGTGAAATAAATACATTATAGATAAAGCAAAACTAAGAATTTGTTGTCAGCAGAACTGCTCTAAAAAATACGTTAAAGGAAGTTCTTCAAGATGAAGGGAAATTATACCAAAGGTAAACTTTTTGAGCTTTAGGAATGAAAAAAGGGCAAGTAATATAGTAAACACAAAGGAAAATATAAAGAAATATATTTAAAGAAATACATTTAAAATATAAAGAAAATATTTTCTTTCATTTTATTTAAAATATGTATTGTGGATGAAAGGAAAATTATACCACATTGATGTAATTTCCTATGTGTATAGATGAATACATATATAAACTATAACATGAGAGTAAAGGAAGCTGAAAACAAGAGTGTACTTTTTATAACCACAGTACTATTACCAATTCAGAAAAATTAACTTCGATAAAATGCTTTTATCTCACTTACAGTCCACGTTCTACTTTTCATAATGATATATTTTATATCACTTTCCCTAGAGTACAAGATCAGTTTAAGATCACATGTTACGTTTAGTCACATCTCTTTAATCTCCTGTAATCTGGAAGAATTTCTTATCTTTTCTTTGTATTTCATAACATTGAAGGTTTAAAGTATACAGTACAATTATTTTATAGAATGTGCTTTGACTTCGCTCTATAGCTTCATGATTGAGATTTAAAGTACACATTCCCAGCTGCTGGAATACTACATAAATTATACTGGGACCTTTAGAGGATACCCCATTTGAAGGCACCTGTTGTCTGTCTGCTCTTTATTGGGTATGTTAAATTTGATCATCTAATCAGAGTGTCCTCTAATTTTTCCACTGAATAGTTATTATTTCTGTTTTCTAATAAGCGATGTATAGGAAGACCCTTTGAGATTATGCAGCTATTCTGATCTTCATCAAACTTTGTCCCTGTTTTTTTAATGTTCAAGTGATTTATTGTAAACAGGATTACCCTAGCACTCCACCATACTGGCTGGCCCCCTAGACTTAATACTCATTCATGATTCTTGAAACCTTTGGAATTATAATTTCAAAATAATAACTTTCCAACTCTGCCACTTCCTCTATATTTACCAATCAGCATTCTATTGTAAAAAGAGACATTTATCTAAACTAACCAGCTAACTAGCTTCTACTGCAGACTCGTAGATTCCTATTTTACTTTTTAAAAAATCTGCTTATTTTCCGGCATAACAAAAAATTCTAGGGTCATCTTGGACCTTCCCCACTCCAGGCCTGGAATTAGCCATTTCTTCAGGAATATCTGGTTCCCGAGGATGGGATACGGTACTTATAAAACAACATTCAGGTGCTAGATACACTCTTTGCTATTAGGGCATCATTATTTCTAGGTCATTTCAGTGGACAGAGGTAAGATTTACAGGGATTTTGTTTTGCTTTGTTTCTCTAACCTGAGTTTATTTAGCCGAAGCATTGTGTTCAATAGTTACTTGAATTAGTTCCCCCCTCTACCCATTCAGTGTGGCTATGTTACTCATTTATAATATAGTTGGATTTACTTGCATTCCATCTTAGAATTCCTTCTATCTTTTTAAATTTAATTTTGAATGTTTAGAATATGAACATGATTCCCAAATTAATCAAAAATTATACTCAGAAAAGTGTTACTCCCTCTGTTTTCTCTTTCTTTTCTCCTTAACCTAATAACATAGGTAACAAATCTTGCAGCGTTCTAGTTATCCATTTTGTGCTATTTTTTACAAAAATAAGTAGATTCACTCTGTATGACAGACTCTAGGTCCATCCACAAGTAAACAGAAAAACAAATACCATATGTTAACAAATACAGTATATACAGAATCTAAAATAAAAATGGTTTTGATGAACATAGGGGCAGGGCAGGAATAAAGACACATACAGAATGGACTTGAGGACACGGGGAGGGGGAAGGGTAAGCTGGGACGAAGTGAGAGAGTGGCATGGACATATATACACTACCAAATGTAAAATAGATAGCCAGTGGGAAGCAGCTGCATAGCACAGGGAGATCAGCTCAGTGCTTTGCGACCACCTAGAGGGGTGTGATAAAAAGGGTAGGAGGGAGACGCAAGAGGGAGGGGTTGATTCGCTTTGTTATACAGCAGAAACTAACACAACACTGTAAAGCAATTATACTCCAATAAAGATGTTAAAAAACAAAAAATGTAGATTCATGTATGTTATATTTCTCCTTCTTTTGTACACAAATGGAAAAATGCTATATATAAATGTGCGCTTTCCTTTTTTTAATATATTACATATTACAAAATATATAAAGAACATAAAGAATAAACAATTTCCCTATATATTATGGTTATTACAATGTATTTTGTAAATCAGTTTTTACTCAATTTTTTTCATAGCTGAACAGAACCTTTTGTTCATTCAACAATTCCACTATATTTGGACATTTAAGTGGTTTATAATATTTTGCAGTTACAAATAATGCTTTAATTAATAACCTTGAGCATAGCCATTTTTGTTGGAGGTGTATCTTCAGAGTTAATTTCTAGAAAAGAGATTGCTGAGTCAAAAGGTAAATGCATACACTGACTTTTAGACATTCCCTTTCATAGTGGCTGTACATTCTTTGAGCAATATATGAGTGACTCACTATTTCAGAGTGACCACAGCTTCACCAGCATTGCCAACAGGATATATTGTCAAGCTTTCAAATTTTGTTCGATATTTCACTTATAAGTAAAGATGAACATCTCTTCATGTATTTAAATATTTAAAGAATCCGTATGTATGTGTGTGTGTGTATACTGTTTGTGTGTGTATGTCTATATGTGATTTCCCATTTTCTTTAGGTTTTTTCTCACGTTTATTAAAAGTTCTTCATATACTGAGTATATTTCTTTGTATCAGTGATGTATGCTGCAAATGTTCTTCCAGTTTGTCATTTGCCTTTTGATTTTCTTTCTGATGTGCATTTTTCCTATGCAAATTTTAATAAATCTATTTATTATGAATATTTATATGAATTTATATATTTATATATATCATATGAACATAAATCTCTATAAAGTCTAAAATAATCTTATTTTATTGAATATTAATTTTTACATATATTTAGAAAGTTTCCCTACATTCATAAAGGACTTCATGAAGGTTTTTTTTTTTAATACTTGGACAGTTTTATATTTCACAATTAGAACTGGTTCATTTGGAGTTTCCTCTGTGTATGTTTTGAGAAAATAGTCTTTTATTTTTCAAAATATCTATTAAACTATTCCAACACCATTTACTTAAAAGCCCATCTTTGGGCTTTGAGATATTGGGATTTGAGATATTCCTTTATTATATGTACTTGGGTTTATATCTGAACTTTCTATTCTATTCCATACATCTATTTGTTTATTCATGGGCCAGTGACACAAACTCTAATCATAGAGGCTTTGTTGTATGTTTCACATAGTGTAAAATACTACTTCCTCCTCATAACTATTCCCTTTCAGTGGCATCCTAGCCATCTTTACATGTTTATTTTTTCCATTAACTCAACTAGCTCCAGAGAAAACTCTATGATTCTTTTACTTGTATCACATTGTTTATAAATTTATAAATTAGGGAGAATTTATGTCTTGATGCTGTTGAAATGCTCTAAAGAGCTACTTTTGTTCAATTCCACTTTTGTGAAATTTCAGGGCATTTTATATCTCTCATGTTTGTTCAGGTTTTTTTTAAAATAAATTTATTTATTTTATTTTGGGCTGCGTTGGGTCTTCGTTGCTGCACATGGGCTTTTTTTAGTTGCGGCGAGCGGGGGCTGCTCTTCGTTACGGTGCACTGGTTTCTCATTGCAGTGGCTTCTCTTGTTGCGGAGCACGAGCTCTAGGCGCAGGGGCTTCAGTGGTTGCAGCACACGGGCTCAGTAGTTGTGGCTTGTGGGCTCTAGAGTGCAGCTTCAGTAATTGTGGCACACGGGCTTAGTTGCTCCGTAGCATATGCGATTCTGCAGGACCAGGGCTCGAACCCATGTCCCCTGCATTGGCAAGCGGATTCTTAACCACTGCGCCACCAGGGAAGCCCTGATCAGGTGTTTTATGTTAAATGTATTTCTAAGTATTTTATCGTATTTTTATTATCATAAAAGAGGCCTTCCCTTTTATTATATATTCTCAGATTTTATTTGGTTTTGATGACTTTGAGGAGTGTTGATTGGATGTTTTTAGGATGCTCCTCTATTAGAACGGGTTTAACGTTTTTCTCATATTTAGACTCGGATTGTTGGTTTTAGGGAGGAAGATTGAGAGATCAACTATCTTTTTAATCTCTCCACACCATATCATATCAACATGAGTTACCATTGTAATTCATGATCTCCAGGCTGAGGTACTACAGGTCAGATTTTTCCACTGTAAGTTACGCTTTTGCCCCCTTTCTATAGAATTTTTTCCCTCTTCCCATAGCATACTCTTTGAAAGACAATTATTTAAGAAGCGGGGATTTACACTCCCCCTCCTTGAGCATAGAGTGTCAACATAGATTATTTAGAATTCTTCTGCACACAAGACATGTCTATTCCCTCCCAGTTATTTATTTACTCAATAATTTATAGATATAAGTATGGGATTACGGATATTTATTTTATACCTTGGGTTATTCTTTTGTTCAGTTATCTTTTGCTCAAATTGTTCCACCATTGGGAGCTAGTTCAGTTGGCTCCTATGTACCTCTGACATACCCATTATTGTGGGTTTCTATTTTTTAGCATTCTGTACTTTCTGACAGTACAAGATGCTCCAGGCCCATCTTATATTTTCTGACTCCAGTCCCAGAATCATCCACTTTTCTAAGCCAATTTTCTGATTTTTTTTTTTTTTTTGGCAGAATAATGCTAGAAACCAGGATCTCTCCCTTAGAAGCTAGGTGTGTTCATTGCTTTTGAGGTGTCATTGTTTCTTAGTCTGAGCTGACAGACTAAGGAAATCTATAGGCGTGATTCAATTTTTTATTACGATTTTTTTAGAGCAGTTTAAGATTCACAGCAAAATTAAAAGGAAAGTACAGGGAGTTCCCATATAGCCCTCACCCCTACACATGCACAGCCTTACCCATGATCAACAACCCTCACCAAAGTGGTATTACGTTTGATGAATGTATATTACAATTAACCAGCCTATACGGACACACGATAATCCCCTAAAAACCATAGTTTACATTAGGACTCACTCTTGGTGTTGTACATTCTATCAGTTTAGAAAAATGCATAATGACATGTATGCATGGCTGGTATCACACAGAGTATCTTCCCTGCCCTAAAAACCCTCTGTGCTCTGCCTACTCATCCCTGCCCACACCCCACCCCCTGGCAACCACTGACATTTTTACTGCCTCCACAGTTTTCTTTTCTCCAGAATGTCACAGAGTTGTTATCATACAGTATGTAGACTTTTCAGATCGACTCTTTTCACTTAGTGATATTTATTTAAGATTCTTCTATGTGTTTTGTTGACTTGATAGCTCATTTCATAGTGCAGAATAATATTCCATTGTCTTAATGTACCACAGTTTATCTACCCACTCACCTACTGAGGACATCTCAGGTGTTTTTAAGTTTTGGCAATTATGAATAAAGCTGCTATAAATATCCTAGTGCAGGTTTAGAGCGGCCATAAGTTTTCAATTCCTCTGGGTAAATACCAAGGTGTACAATTTCTGTTGTGTTGCATGGTAAGAGTATGATTAGTTCTGTAAGAAATCTCCAAACTCTTCCAAAATGGCTCTACCATTTCCCATTATTACCAGTGATGAATGAGAGTTCCTGTTATCTCACATCCTCGCCAGCACTTGGGGCTGTCTGTCTTCTGTTTAGGCCATTCTAGTAGGTGTGTGGTGATATCCCATTGGTGTCTAATTTTGCATTTTTTCTGATGACATATGATGTGGAACATCTTTTTATATGCTATTTGTCATCTGTATGTCTTCTTCGTGAGGTGTCAAAGTCTTTGGCCCATCTTTTGTTTTGTTTTGTTTTGTTTTGTTTTTCTTGAGAGGTGAGAGGCATGAAGTTTATTTTTTAATTGAGTAATTCCACCATATAATTAAACAACAAATTCTAGAGGGTTGGCCCATCTTTTAATTGAGTTATTTATTTCCTTATTATTAAGTTTTAAAGAGTTCTTTGTATATTTTGGATAACAGTCCTCTTTAAGATGTGTATTTTGCAAATATTTTCTCCCAGTCTGTGGCTTGTGTTCTAATTCTATTGACATTATCTTTTGCAGAGTGGAAATTTTTAATTTTAATAAAGTTCAACTTACCAATTATTTCTTTCATAGATTGCGCTTTTGGTGTTATATCTAAAAGGCATATCCAAGGTCATCTCATTTTTCTCCTATGTTACCTTTTAGAAGTTTTTTTTTTTAATTTTGTGTTTTACATTTAGATCTGTGATCCATCTTGAGTTAATATTTGTGAAGGGTGTAAGGTCTGTGTCTAGATTCATATTTTGGCATGTGGATGTCCAGTTGCTTCAGCACCATTTGTTGAAAAGACTGTCTTAGTCCCATTGTTTTGCTTTTGCTCCTTTATCAATCTGCAATTAAATTTTGAAAGAAAAACTTGATCTTAGGCCACTTTGTGTAAATAATACCCTGAGATAGTAAGGTATCCTATTTTAATTTTTTTTCCATTTGTGAAAAAAACCCTGGGTAAATCAGTATTTTCCTAATTTTATTCACCCCTCTTCCCCCAAAATGTAGAATGTAACTATGTAACTAATAAGATTCTGAAATTATCATCCATAACCATGCATTTTTAAATGGCTGGACTGATTAAATCATTCTTGCTGATACCACAATTTATCTAAAAGAAGTAATTCTCCTGAAATTGAACTTAGAAAATAAATGAATACAAATACCAATCCACTTATAACTTTTCATTAATTACACTTTGCAGAACATTTTATTTGATGAAGGGTATGATAATAAAATGTTTGATAACACACATGATTAAAAAAATACCTTAAGCTATTTTGGACTCACAACAGATCTCTTTTAAAACTTTACTTTGTTTATATCTCTTTTCTCCTGGGACACCACTGAACCTCTAAAGCTGTAATTACGGCATATTTAACTGGTTAGATGTACTGCCTATGTGTGTGATCTAAACAATTTCCTTAATTTTTATGTGGAACTAAACCGAAATTTGAAATATATCATTTGTATTTTTTTTCTGTCATCTGCTGGGCTTGTTACTCAATTTGACTGAAGATTGAAAAAAAGTCCCCAATCTATACATTTTAGACAATTGTCTTGGAAGGAAACCAGTTTCTTAAAAACGGGTTTCATAGTAGGAGATAAATATCAACAAATCTCTTCTTTTTTTCCTTCTTAATATGAACTGGGACAAATTTTACTATTGTTTTTGCAAACAAGAAATAATAATATTTCTGAAATAAAAAGGCACATCTTCCTGTTAACCTCTCTGGATAGGTACATTACTATATAGTAATCTACATTAGCAGGCTCAAGGTATGGAAGAATATGAATCCTTGGAAACACTTCATTCTGTGAAGATGTTCAGCATTTGGGTTCCTAACTTACCAGCATCCCTGAAGTGTAAAGGACAGCACAAAAAGGACCCTAGGAGATTTTTAAAACAAAGAAAAATCTTAGCCTGCCCCTATTTCATATTCTTTGGGGAAACCTGGAATGGAGAAGAATCAGTGACAAAGTCAGAGCAAGGAAAAGTTGGACATGGTAAATTACAGACACTGACACCACTGAAACCGAGTCCCCCTAAAACTGAGTTCCTCTGCTGAGTTTATGATTAACCTCACGATCCAAAATTTTATTCCGTTTCTTTTCCTGAACGTGTCCCCACCAAGATTGAGAGGTATCAAAGGAAAGGGGGGATTGAAACCATATACCAGCCCCTGTGTCCCTGTCCTTTGAAGTAAAAGGCTTTTGCTGTAGTCTCCCAGGCGTCTCTTGAGTCTCAAAAGGCTGACTCAACAGTTAATGATTAGGAAACCTGAAGATGTAGAAACAAAGAACAGCTCTTGGGCTGGGGAACTGGTAACAATTTAGACTATAAATCCACCACATAGCAGAATCACCTAACTCACAGTTCCATGAAAGAGATAGATAAAGGCCTGGCACACATTCCTAAGTTGTTTTTACAGGAAGCAGTCCACACCAGATGAAAACAGCTGACCACAAGAGCACAGACCCTAGACTGGATGAAAGCAGAACGTTGATGATGCTTGAAATTTCACGTTGATGCCAACCAATCCAAGAATTGTGCACGAGCCAGTCATGCACCCTGCAGCCCCCTCCCTCACACTGCCTATAAAACCCCTTCCCTGAAAGTCATCTGGGTGTTTGGGTCTTTTGAGCATGAGCTACCCGTTCTCCTTGCTTGGCAACTTGCTATAAATGCTGCACTTTCCTTCACCACAATCCCGTATCAGTACGTTGGCTTCACTGCGTGCAGGTGACTGGACCCAAGTTTGGTTCGGTAACGCCAACACCAAAATTTTCCCCTCCAATGGAGATGTGTTTTCTTGGTTCTTCATCTTGCTTCATACTTCTATCTTTCTCCCTAAAAACCAACAAAAACCACCACTGTCTGTTGTCCCTGATACCTATCTTTCTCTTCTTCCTGTCTCTAAGAAATGAAGGAAAAATGGAAGTGACATCTCATTTTCCAGCAGAAGTAGACAATCCTTCCAGACTGCTGCTTTGAAACAGAAAGCCCCTCAGATGTTATTTCTGCTTTCTAAGTGGCATTTGGAAAATGAAAGAGAGGATATGAATCGAGGTATTTTCAGACTCTCCTTAATGTGTTCAGGTTCCCAAAGGATTCTGACTCACCTGGATCCAGTGAGTATGTTTTTCTTGATTCAGGAGATATGTAGCCACACTTATTAAAAAGCTTCCCCATTATCCTTGTCAAGTAGTTTTTCTCCTCTGCTGTCAGTTTAGGGACATGGAATTTCTTGTCCCCAAAGACTATGTTTTAGGGACATCAAACATTTCCCTTTGTTTCTTACAATTACCCCTTTAATGAAGTGTCTTCAGCACAGCAAAAGCAGTCTTCTGGTTATGGTATTAAAGAAGGTTTACCTTTGATATGTGGAGATCTGTGTTTACAAACAATGACTAATAAGAAAATTAAACACAGAATTCCCTAACTGAATGGATATCACATGTATTTACTTCCTACCAATAATATGCATAGTGATCTAGTCAGCTGTCACAGACCTCCATTTTTTTCCTTCTAACCCCAAAGCCATTTCAGGTTGTCTATACTCTGTAGAATTTTCTTCCCCCTTTTTCCTATTCTTTTTTCTCTTCCTCTTTATTATCCTGTTTCAGAGGAAGCAAGATCATATCTGGCCTGTTTCCCAAGTGTCACCTTCCTGATATTAAGCCAAATTTCCTTTTTGTCTTGTTCAGGAGGATATGAAATATACAGAATGAATTAAAGTTTTGCCAAAAGCATATATATTATGTAAAATATCATATTTGTTAGCAGAAGATTCTCAGATTATATATAACTTTTTTTAAATATAAAAATATTTTAAAATATAACTTTTAGATTATAAATAATGCAACTAAAATTAAAATATAGAGAGCTGATGAGAAAAAGGAGTGGAATTAATTATATTGCCCAAGTACTAACCAAAAGTTAGTTGCATTGGGCAAAATATAATCAAAGGAAAATCTATTTACAGAAACTCACAGACATATATTAATAAAAAAAAGAAATGTGTGATATGAAATATGCACTATATATTTTTTAGACCACAAAGGAAATCTTCACATTTTTTTGAAAATCAATATCATAGGTCCCATGTTCACTGACTAGAATTCACTGAAGTTAGAACTCAAAACAAAATGTTGATTAAAATATAATATTTGGAAGCTAAAAATTGAATTTAAAATAATGTATAACCTAAGGTGGATATCAGAAAGAAATTTAAAAATATGTAGGCCTGAAATAAAATAAAAGTACAATATATCAAATCTCTTGAGTGTAACAAAATTATATATGGAAAAAATTAAATACTAAATGCTTTCAATGAACAAAGTTTTAAATTCTAGAAATTAGACCTATAATCAGCAATAAATTTTATCCATATCATCACAGTAAGGAAATAATTATGATTTAAATTAGTTATTAAAATATAAATAAATAAAAACAAGTTAGTTTACTCTCCCCCTGCAATTTTTCAGTGGGTTGAAAAATCTATTACTATAAAACTCCTGGCAAGTCTGATTAAGAAGAATCAATAGGGCTTCCCTGGTGGCGCAGTGGTTGAGTCCGCCTGCCGATGCAGGGGACGTGGGTTCGTGCCCCAGTCCGGGAAGATCCCACATGCCACGGAGCGGCTGGGCCCGTGAGCCATGGCCGCTGAGCCTGCGCGTCTGGAGCGTGTGCTCCACAATGGGAGAGGCCATAACAGTGAGAGGCCCGTGTACCGCAAAAAAAAAAAAAAAAAAAAAAAAAAAGACGAAGAATCAATGCATTTGACTTTATAGAACCTACATTCTAAGGGAAGTAAATAAAGTATTTATGTAGTAAGCAAGTCCTTGGTTTACCTGTACTCCCCCTCACTCTAACTGTAGCCAGTGCCATTGGAGGAGCACAGGGAGAATAAGAGCAAAGCAATTGTCTTTGTTTCTTATCAGTTTAGTCTGAAGTTTATTGGACATTATTTTACAGCAAGAAATTCTGTTGAAAGATGATTGCATCTTTAATTCTTTCTATCTGTATTTCAGAAGGCAGGGTTGGCACTCAGTGCTGTGACACATTAAATCACTACTAACCCTGCAGTTCTTTACTGGAATAGCTAATCTCTAGAAAGTGCCCCAATTATTCCACTCCCACCCTTCAAATAAAGGATACTGGGCCAAGTGTTTGGGCAGCACAACTCAATGTGTGTCGTGCAACTGTGCCCTCCAGGAAGCTCTTGTTACCGGGTTGCAACAAAGGAGGGAATGCTTAGAGCCATTCTTATAGTTATCTTACAGAGTAATTGTAGGTTGTGGAAACTCAAAATGTAACAGGGAACAAACCTGACGCCATATTGGATCTATTCCTTTAGCTCTAACCTCTGTGCTCTGTTGCCTGTGCTTAGCCATGCTGGTCCACCCTTCATACGTGCCTTTATTCAAACAACGAATCAGCTGCTGCAGGCATCACGCTGGTCACCAGAGTTCTGCGGTGAGCAACAGCAGGTGTGGCCTTGACCTCAGAGACTTGACTTTAGTGGAGATATAATCTCTTTACCACCACCGCCCTTAGAGTTTCCTTCTCCACCTAGTTTCCAACATTTGCTCTAAGAAGCTGATACTGATCTTAGTGTTAAAAATAAGCAAAGTGTTACTCTCCTCAAGGGTAGCTCATGTGAATTATTACTTCTAACTATGGGATGAAAGGTTCAAGTGTTAGGTTAGTGAGGTTCAGGATGAGGTAGGGAGAGTGTTTTGCTCAAGGGAAATTACAGCACACATGCAACCCTGATTTATCTGGACTAAGCCCAGGGTCCCTCCCTTCTCCCCTAAATTGTGTCTCTCGGCACTCACCTCAAACTCAAAGGACCACGGCCTTAACCCGGAATGGCTTTTCCCGGAATGGCTTTTCTCCATCAGTTGATAGTTAAGTAAGTATTTGCCCTTTCTGAGATCTATCAGGCCATGCCCTTAGAACACTTTAACTCAGAACTGCAGCTACAGTATCAAAAACAGCAATCACAAAATTTCTCATTCACTCCTTTTAATTGCAGAGGAAAAGTCATGTTTGTTCCCAATCATTGTCACTTTCTTCTTAACTAGCTAGGAAGACATTTTGCTAATAACATGCCAGGAAATATACCTCCCAGGAGAGATTTGTTCTTTAGTGGCCACTGAAGGACCTCTTAGCAAAGAAAATAAAAGTGGATGACTAAGTGCAAAACATTCATTAAAGTGTTCCCCAAACACGTTTTATATGAAAAGAAAAATGATTTGGCTACAGAGAATGATTGGTATGTCAAAAATTTCATTTCAGGCAACAATTTTGTTTTTAGAACAAGCCTCAGTTGTCTACACCTTGGTTTTGTTCAGAAGATGTAACACAAGATAAGTTTGGAAAAACCTTCCAATGCTGTTATCTGCCCTGCAGTACTTCTATTGTAAGTACCGAAGATAACTGTCCTGATATTTTTTTTCATTTCCTTGGGTACCAAATCTCTCTCTCACTGCACACGAGGCCCTTCACGCTGCAGCTGTCTGCTGTGGCAGCTGCTCCTCCCGCTGCTAAGGAGACCTGAACAGATAATCAAGGGGGTTTGTCTCTTGGGAGGAGGAAATATACTCTTATCTTTAAACTCTTGTATGTCTTACAAGGAGCAACTGAAATGATTCTTATAGTCTAAGGTACCTCAAGAATGAAAGTCACTAAATATAGAGGCATCTTACACTGTGACCAATTCCCTGAAGAGGTGATTACTTTATAAGAAGTGGGTTTATAGGAGTAGCTAAATCCGTACATGCACCCAGCACACTGCTGTCCCTTGCCCGAGAGGCCAGAGCTTGACTTCATACGATGCTCCTACAGCCCCGTAAGGTAAGTGTCACTTCTGCCTTCAGATTACTCCTGTTTCACAGAAGGATTTCTTGTTCTCCTTGCATTAATGGTTGCCAAGTATCACTTTAAAATATGTCCCAGCATTTGAAATACAGAATATCCATGACAAAGGAGACTTACCATGTGGCCGTATGATCTTGTAAAAATGTGTCCAATTCAAAGGTGAGAAGACCAGAATGTTGGTTATCACTTTGCTTGGGTCTCTCAGGTTTCTTAACTATAAAGCAGGTTTAGAAACTGCGCCCCCCACCCCCAGAAGTGTTATAAAGATACAAGGAGTGGATATGGGGAAGTGCACCTTGAAAAGCATGGAGTGCTCTACCTCAGTGGTTCTCAAACTTTAGCATCAGGATTTGTTACAGCACGTACTGCAGGCTCCTCTCTCTGGTGTCTGACTCAGCTCCTACCGGGTGGCGCTGGAGAATGTGAGGCTGATGCTGCAAGTCTGCATAGCACACTTTGAGAATAACTGAGAAAAATCAATTTAGTTGAAACTACACTCAGGGCTTCAGTCTCACCCTTTTTCCTTGCCTATCTCTGCTTTAAACAGAGCAGTTGGGCATGTTTTATTTTTATTTTTTGAATTTCGTGTATAAATACCCCAGTTCTGTTGTCTGTTTTTTTTTTTTTTGGCAGTGTTGGGTCTTCGTTTCTGTGCGAGGGCTTTCTCTAGTTGCGGCGAGCGGGGGACACTCTTCATCGCGGTGCGCGGGCCTCTCACTATCGCGGCCTCTCTTGTTGCGGAGCACAGGCTCCAGACGCGCAGGCTCAGTAGTTGTGGCTCATGGGCCTAGTTGCTCCACGGCATGTGGGATCTTCCCAGACCAGGGCTCGAACCCGTGTCCCCTGCATCGGCAGGCAGATTCTCAACCACTGCGCCACCAGGGAAGCCCCCAGCCCCCATGTTTTATTTTTATATCTTTGCCAGTATTGGGCCTGTGGGTAATATTTCATTTGAAAGCAGGTTGAAAATTGTCAGTTTTTAAAAGTATTGGTTAAAATGGTAAAGCACTGGACTGTACATCTTCCCTAACCTAACAAAAGTGAAATGGAGTTTATAAATTATCTGAGTACTTTGATCAAATGGAAAATCTAAAAACTAAACATTAAGGGTTCAAAATCTGAAAATTTCAAGAGCCCATTTTATTCACCTTTGTTGTCCTAGATACTTAGGAATTCCCAATTGTTGAGGCACTCACAGATTTAAATCTGAAAAAATCTATAAGGAGAGCAAGATTTTTGTCTGATTATATCATTAATATTGTATTATAAATCTAGGGACCAACTTTTTAACATAATTGATCCTTTCCGGTCTTTTTTCGGGGGGGGGGGTTGTTGAGGAATAAAATCAGTTTGTCTTCGGCAACTGAAAGGCATTATATAAATTGAATTTATGATCAATTTGTTTAACATCTTTACTGGAGTATTGCTTTACAATGTTGTGTTAGTTTATGCTCTGTATTATCAATTCTTAATAATCACAGTGCATGGAGGAAAGATTAACATTAAACAATCACATGCCTTCTTCTAATCCCGTCAGTAAGCAAAATATATACGCAATATTTACACTGCAAAATATATGGTGGGATTTTCTTAACAGATATTAATTACTAATTTTATTTGTTTAGATTAATATGAGAAATTAAAAGTGAAGTGGGATTGGACATAGGTTATAGCTTTTAATACTATTTCCTATGGGAAGGAACCAATCTCCTTGCAGAAATGACTATTTGCATATATATAAGAAATATACAAGATGAGCCTGAGACATCTTTCTTACCAGAAACAAAGCAAATTTTCAAATGACTCGTGGAGCCATGACACACTAACAGGAGCCAACTCAAAGGAGCTCACACTAGCCACACTTGGAGCAATTTTATCATCAGAAAGAATACTGACTGCAAGTAATTAACACACATTTTATATAAAGTTTTGTATTTTTAATGACAAAAATAACCCCCTCATTGGCCCACATTGGCTACTAGAGCACCAACACATTACTTTGAAATACAAAGTAAAGGAAAATGGCCAAGCATTCATCATATAATCCTATAATTTCAAAGTAATCAATAGTAAATGAGGAAAAATATTCTTTATAGAAAATGTCCAGCTTTTAAAAACATGCAGAATGACAGAATTTGTAAACAACCAAAGTGAAATAATAAATCCAACGAACAATTATTAAATGGATTCTAAAACCATTAAGTGAAATGTTAATGAAGAACTTTATATTGGAGAAATCAGGCTGACCCCACCTGTACCCACTGATTAACTTTAACAGTCATTAAAAATGCAAAAACAAGACACTTTGTGCTTTAAGAGGTACTTCAAAAGGAAGTTGAAAGCATCCATAGAAGTATTGTTGCCAAATAATGTATCTGAATCTAATCACACCCCCATATCTAGCTTACAGAGAACAGAGGAAAAGTTAATAACATCAAATGAAACCATCAGCCAGATGTGGAAACTGAAACATTCTATTGGACAAGAGAATGGCTTTCTCCAACATAGCAATAATATGAAAGGTTATACCACACAGAGTTTAGAAAGACGTATAACACGTAACAGTAAGAAGACCTTAACTGGATTCTAATTTGACAAAACAACTATAATCTATAATCATGTATGTCAGAAACAGTTGGGGATGTTTTATTACAGAGTAGAGGTTGGGTAACATTAAGTGAATATTATTAATTTGGTTATGTGTGATAATGGCATAGTGATTATACACAGGCATATGTATATGATGTATGTAATTATGTATATATATATTTTTATATATTTTATCAGTTATATATACATACTGAAGTTTTTCCTGGCAACACCATGATGTCTGAGATTTGTTTTTAAAACACTTAAGCAGGGGCTTCCCTGGTGGCACAGTGGTTGAGAGTCCGCCTGCCGATGCAGGGGACGCGGGTTCGTGCCCCGGTCCGGGAGGATCCCACGTGCCGCGGAGCGGCTGGGCCCTTGAGCCATGGCCGCTGGGCCTGCGTGTCCGGAGCCTGTGCTCTGCGACGGGAGAGGCCGCAACAGTGAGAGGCCCACGTACCGCAAAGAAAAAAGAAAAAAAAAAAAAAAAAAAAAAAAAAAAAACACTTAAGCAAAATAAAATGTTCATGGGAAGAAGAAATAGTTGAATCAAGATTGGTAAAATGTTCATAATTGTTGAAGTTAGGTATGAGAATATAGGGGTTTAATATAGTATTATCTCTACCTATGTGTAGGTGTGAAATTTTCTCCCCAAAACTATGACATAATAAGAAGTAGAGAAAGATAACCCCACATTGACATAGGGAACCAGAAGAACCTAGCCCACGGGTTCTCAAACACTTTGGTCTCAAAAGGTCTTTACTCTTAGAAATTTTTGAGGGTGCCAAATAGCTTCTGTTTATGTGGGTTATATCTATCAATATTTAACATATTAGCAATTAAAACAGAAATTTAAAAAATATATGTATTTATAAATATTTTCATAATAGCAATAATAATGCCATTATATGTTAAAATAAATAACATAGGCTTGTTTCTTTGTATTTTTATTGGAGTATAGTTTAAAATGTTGTGTTAGTTTCTGCTATACAGCAAAGTGAATCAATTATACATATACATATATCTCCTCTTGTTTAGACTTCCTTCCCATTTAGGTCACCACAGAGCACTGAGTAGAGTTCCCTGTGCTATACAGCAGGTTCTCATTAGTTGTCTATTTTATACATAGTAGTGTACATATGTCAGTCCCAATCTCCCAATTCATCCCAGCCCCCTCACCTTCCCCCCTTGGTAACCATAAGTTTGTTCTCTACGTCTGTGTCTCTATTTCTGCTTTTCAGATAAGTTCATCTGTACCATTTTTCCAGATCCACATATAAGCGATATTATACAATATTTGTTTTTCTCTTTCTGACTTACTTCACTCTGTGACAGTCTCTAGGTCTTTCCATGTTGGTGCAAATGGCATTATTTTGTTCTTTCTTATAGCTGGGTAATATTCCATTGTATATAGGTACCACATCTTCTTTATCCATTCCTCTGTTGGTGGACATTTAGGTTGCTTTCATGTCCTGGCTATTGTAAATAGTGCTGCAATGAACACTGGGTGCATGTATCTTTTTGGAATTATGGTTTTCTCTGGGTATATGCCCAGGAGTGGGATTGCTGGGTCATATGGTATTGCTGGGTCATATGGTATTCTATTCTAAGTTTTTAAGGACACTCCATACTGTTCTCCATAGTGGCTGTATCAATTTACATTCCCACCAACAGTGCAAGAGGGTCCTACACCCTCTCCAGCATTTATTGTTTCTAGATTTTTAGATGATGGCCATTCTGACTGGTGTGAGGGGATAACTCATTGTAGTTTTGATTTGCATTTCTCTAATGATTAGTGATGTTGAGCATCCTTTCATGATTTTGTTGGCAATCTGTATATCTTCTTTGGAGAAACGTCTATTTAGGTCTTCTGCCCACTTTTGGACGGGTTGTCTGTTTTTTTGATATTGAGGTGCATGAGCTGCTTGTATATTTTGGAGATTAATCCTTTATCAGTTGCTTCATTTGCAAATATATTCTCCCATTCCAAGGGTTGTCTTTTTGTCTTCTTTATGGTATCCTTTGCTGTGCAAAAACTTTTAAGTTTCATTAGGTCCATTTTGTTTATTTTTGTTTTCATTTCCATTACTCTAGGAGGTGGGTAAAAAATGATCTTGCTGTGATTTATGTGATAGAGTGTTCTGCCTACGTTTTCCTCTACGAGTTTCATAGTGTCTGACCTTACATTTGGGTCATTAATTCATTTTGAGTTTATTTTTGTGTATGCTGTTAGGGAGTGTTCTAATTACATTCTTTTTCATGTACCTGTCCAGTTTTCCCAGCACCACTTTTTGAACAGGCTATCTTTTCTCCATTTATATTCTTGCCTCCTTTATCAAAAATAGGCTGACCGTATGTGTGTGGGTTTATCTCAGGGCTTTCTGTCCTGTTTCATTGATCTATATTTCTGTTTTTGTGCCAGTACCATACTGTCTTAATGACAGTAGCTTTGTAGTATAGTCCGAAGTCTGGGAGCCTGATTCCTCCAGCTCTGTTTTTCTTTCTCAAGGTTGCTTTGGCTATTCAGGGTCTTTTCTGTTTCCATGCAAGTTGTGAAATTCTTTGTTCTAGTTCTGTGAAAAATGTCATTGGTAGTTTGGTAGGGATTGCATTGAATCTGTAGATTGCTTTGGGTAGTAGAGTCATTTTCACAATGTTGATTCTTCCAATCCAAGAACATGGTATATCTCTCCATCTGTTTGTATCATTTATTTCATCTGTGTCTTATAGTTTTCTGCATGCAGGTCTTTTGTCTCCTTAGGTAGGTTTATTCCTAAGTATTGTATTCTTTTTGTTGCAATGGTAAATGGGAGTGTTTTCTTAATTTCTCTTTCAGATTATTCATCATCAGTGTATAGGAATGCAAGAGACTTCTGTGCATTAATTTGTATCATGCTGCTTTACCAAATTCATTGATTAGCTCTAGTAGTTTTCTGGTAGCATCTTTAGGATTCTCTATGTACAGTATCATGTCACCTGCAAACAGTGACAGCTTTACTTCTTCTATTCCAATTTGGATTCCTTTTGTTTCTTTTTCTTCTCTGATTGCTGTGGCTAAAGCTTCCAAAACTATGTTGATTAATAGTGGTGAGAGTGGACAATCTTGTCTTGTTCCTGATCTTAGAGGAAATGGTTTTACTTTCTCACCATTGAGAACGATGTTGGCTGTGGGTTTGTCATATATGGCCTTTATTATATTTAGGTAAGTTCCCTCTATGCCTACTTTCTGGAGGGTTTTTATCATAAATAGGTGTTTAATTTTGTTGAAAGCTTTTTCTTCATCTGTTGAGATTATCGTATGGTTTTTCTCCTTCAATTTGTTAATATGGTGTATCACATTGATTGATTTGTGTATATTGAAGAATCCTTGCTTTTTTGGGATAAACCCCTCTTGATCACTGTGTATGATCCTTTAATGTGCTGTTGGATTCTGTTTGCTAGTATTTTGTTGAGGATTTTTGCATCTCTGTTCATCAGTGATATTGGCCTGTAGTTTCCTTCCTTTCTGATATCTTTGTCTGGTTTTGGTAGCAGGGTAATGGTGGCCTCACAGAATGAGTTTGGGAGGGTTCCTCCTCTGCTATATTTTGGAAGAGTTTGAGAAGGGTAGGTGTTAGCTCTTCTCTAAATGTTTGAAAGAATTCGCCTGTGAAGACACCTGGTCCTGGGCTTTTGTTTTTTGGAAGATTTTAAATCACAATTTCAATTTCAGTGCTTGTGATTGGTCTGTTTATTTTTCTATTTCTTCCTGGTTCAGTCTCAGAAGGTTGTGCATTTCTAAGAATTTGTCCATTTCTTCCAGGTTGTCCATTTTATTGGCATATAGTTGCCTGTAGTAATCTCTCATGAGCCTTTTTATTTCTGCAGTGTCAGTTGTTACTCCTCTTTTTTCACTTTTAATTCTATTGATTTGAGTCTTCTCCCTTTTTTCTTATGAGTCTGGCTAATGGTTTATCAATTTTGTTTATCTCGTCAGAGAACCAGCTCAGCCTGTGTGGCTCAGCCTATCTCATGACTGCATGCGATGCTACTCCCCACCTGGTTCATGATGCTCTAGTCAAACAGGTGGGTCACCAGCTGCCAAAGAGATCAAGCTGTTCCCTACCTGAGGCCCTTGCCCGTGTTCTTCTATAGAACACTCTTTCTCTGCTCCCATTTTCTAGCTCCTACATATCCATCAGTTCTCATCCAAAAGTCCCCTCCTCAGGGAGACTTTCCCAATAGTCTTTATTATCCTACTCTCCATTATAATACTCTATTATTTTCTTCCACATATCACAATATACTTGTATCCCTCCTTATTTAATTTTGTCTCACTGGATTATAAATTCCATGAGGACAAGAAATTTTCTATCCTACTTTATCCTTTATATTTTCACCAGAGGGCACAGTTTTTAGTACATAGAATATCAATATATTTTTTGTTTGAATAAGTGATTGAAGGAATCACTGAATTCTTTTAACTAAATTGGTCAAGCTTTTGAAAAATACTGATAAAAGTGTTCCTTCTATCATGCTTGTCTGCTGCTCTTGGACCCAGATTGGATACTTTATAATAAGCCAAACTGTAGGGAAAGGATTTTAAAACTGTCTCCCTAACTTATAACATCCAACGATCCAATGTCAGGTCAAGAGCTGGCTATTTCCCCATTCATTTCCTGGTCATCGTGTTCTGATTCTCACCTTCTCTCATTGGTTTACTTTGAATGTAGCCTCTTCATTAATCCATTTACTCATATATTTGATGAGCACTTGCTAGCAAGAACTATAGAGGTTGGGAAACCAGACAAAAAACCCCGTCTTCGTGAAGTTCCTCTCAAGTAAATTCCTATACGTAAACTTACTTAAAGAGAGTATGTTTCATCCACCTTTATTTCCCTCAAAGCATCTGGTATGATGTCTTGCACATAATGGGTGATCAAGAACTGCTTTTGAAGTAAAATGGCAAACTGTAACAAGACAAAACCTAGGACAACACTAATCTTACAGAAGGAGATCAGACACCGTCAAATTGGGCTTAGAAGCCCATGGCTCAGAGAAACATATAAAACACTATCTTTGACTTTTCTTTTTACCAGTCCACCCGAATTCACCTCTTTCCTACACACACAGAAACGTTACACGTCTAATCAAGTACAGGGTCGTGTATATTCAGCGTCCCCTGTGGCTTTCTTTCTCCATTCTCACCGCCACCACCCATTCTTACGATCTCAATAGCAATAATAGCAATAACCAATCCATCTGTTTTGCAAGATTTGCTTCTGAGTCCTACTGTTAATTACTTCAGTAGTTTTCCCAAATGTCATCAGTATCTTTCCACTGCTCATCAAATTATGTGTACACCTTACTCTGTTGGGCCACAGTCCCTACAGTATAATCTGAAATGACTTTTTTTTAACTTATGTCCCTCCATTTTACTTGGAATTTTTGATTATCCAGCCAAGTAGAACTACATTCCCCAAACCTCTTGTAACTGAATTCTGCTAACACACATTCATACAAACGTATACATGTTTTTAACAATCCCTACTGAAGAAACAGTAAGTGTGTTCGTTAAAGAAATAGACACCTGTGCCACATTGTTGAGTTTATAGCCTAGCTCCACTTAATATGACCTGTGTGGCCTCTGGCAAGTTAGCTAACCTTTCTGGGCCAAAGCTTCCTCTTCTATTATAAGGGATAATAACACCTGCTTCACAGAATTGTTATTAGGATTAAATGAATATGTATATGCAAAGGTCTCAGAACAGTCATTGGCACAAACTATAGTCTCAAAAATCAATACCTAGTACCAAAATTTGACTAATTTCTCAGAAATAGGAAACCTATTGAGACTCGCAAAGTTGATTTGATTTTTCTTTCCTTTGGACCTTTTTTGGTATTTTGTTGACCATCTTTTGCCCTTTAATATGTTCTCTCAGACTTTTGAGATTCTTGTAAATATATCTGATTTCCTTCTATTAAAATGATTAGACCCTTAAAAGTTGATAATCTATGTAACTAATTTTTTACAAATGGTTTCTAAAATAGCGGCTGGTACACACTTGGAGGTTAATACCGAATTTTTTGGTGAAGTGAACTTCACTGTAACTGGACAAAACAGACTTATTTTACTTGTTTATATATTTTCTGTTTCCTACACCATATCTAGAAATATGTTAAATCAGTGTTTACCAAACTTTGGACTAGGGATTCTTAAGACAAAAACTATTTTCATGATAATGCCAAGGCATTTTACTTTTATATTCTTGTCCTCTTACACGTATACAGTGGAGTTTTCCAGAGACTTAAGGAAATGGGATAATGTGAAGGCAGAAGCATATATGAGAACCTAGCTATCTTCTCTTAAACCAGAGATTTTAAGAAGTCTTTATAGCTTGTGAAAAAAAAACACACTTCCTGAGAGGACAAAGTTCTATAGCTTGGCTAATTCAGTGGCCTGAAAACCCATCCTCTGGTAATTACTGTTGATAAAACAAGCCCTGAAGACAACGCTGAGCAGAGAGAGTAGCCCTCAAAGAATTTATGAAGAAAGGTGTCTTTAGTCACAGGTAGAGGGAAGGGAACACTTCAAAGGAACAAAATTGTGGAAAATAATCAGTGCCATTTCAAAATGCTCTGTTTATACTCAAGTTTTCTGTCTCTAAGTCATTTTGCCTCAAATTCTCTAAGACATTGTGCATAATGCAAATACAATGAGTTTGAAAACAGAAGGTAAAAGTTTGAATCTTGGTTCTATTTATTGGTCCAGGGTGTTGTTAGAATCTTCAGTTCTCTAAATCTTATTGGTAATGCGGAGGCAATAATAATAATTGCTACTATTTATAGATTATTTACTCCCTGCTAAAAGCTTTAGTCTTCATTTGATCATTAAAACTACCCCAAAATAAGACATGGGTTACTATTATGATTCCTAATTTACAGATAAGGAAATTTAGTTTTAAAAAGACAAAGTAATGTGCTAAAGTATAAAAAAAATTAAACAGAAAACCTCAATTAAATAGAGTTGGGAGCCCAGAAGTGGGAGCTCTCATGCCCTACAAGTATAGCAGAGCCCAAAAGGAAGGAGAAAGACTCCTCTTCTTTCCTGGCAAGGACTCAGCCAATGAAAAGCTATGGACTCTTAGTTTACTACAGCCCTCCCAACTTCCTTTTCCTCTCTATAAAAATGTTCCCTTTCCCTTGTCCTGTAAGGACTTGCAAGAATCTCACCATGGCTGCAGAAATTGCAATTCTCTGCTGATCCTGTATAAACCCATCTTTTTTGGAGAAATATCTGGCAGTCTATTTGTTTCAGGTCAACAAAAAGGACCCAGATCTCTGGGCATAGATTTCAGTCCAGATAGTCTAATTAAAAAATGCTTATTTTTAAAGTTTATTATAAAAGTAAAGCTATTTGTAAGAAAGTACTTGTAAACTATAGAAATTTGCCTAATGATAGTTACTATATATAAATATATACTATATATATTACTATATATATATATACTATATATAAATGATAATTACTATAACTTTAAGTTTTAGGGGTTTGTGTGTGTGTGCTCTCATTTTCTTTCAGAATATGATTTTATTGATATTTATGTCAGTGATTTTGTTAATGAAAAAACATGCATGGTATATAAAAGACTTTGAGAAAAACTTTAGAAAAGGAAACTTGTCTGTATGTGTGCAATTGATCCTGAGTTTCTCAAAATTATTTCATAATGGAAACCTTTCTCCATAACATTGATTTCTATATCAAATAATTAGTGTACTTCAGAATACATAGGTAACCAGGCAAGACCTTGCAGGACCTTCCTGGGATACCCACCCCACCCCCACATGTCTTCCACTTGCCTCCTTTTTTTTTTAATTAATTAATTTATTTTTTGGCTGTGTTGGGTCTTTGTTGCTGCACACGGGCTTTCTCTAGTTGCGGCAAGCAGGGGCTACTCTTCGTCACGGTGCATGGGCTTCTCATTGCGGTGGCTTCTCTTGTTGTGGAGCATGGGCTTTAAGCACATGGGCTTCAGTAGTTGTGGCATGCCAGCTCTAGAGCGCAGGCTCAGTAGTTGTGGCACAGGGGCTTAGTTGCTCCACGATATGTGAGATCTTCCTGGACCAGGGCTTGAAATTGTGTCCCCTGCACTGGCATGTGGATTCTTAACCACTACTCCACCAAGGAAGTCCCTGCCTCTTGTTTGTTGAAAAACTTTAGTCTTCTAAGCCTTCCCCAAGTTCCAATAGAGCAAATTTAATCAGAGAAATGAAGAAATGAGGAAACAAAGGAAAACAGTTAAGCAAGACAAAATAATGATAGTTTGGCCTTTAAACAAAGTTAAGGAATTTTAGTTCCTTTTCAAGGTCTATCGATAATATTCTGAGCCATATCCTTGAGTTGTTTTGCAGATACTGAAACCCTCACCAGGTGGAAGAAGTTAATTGCAGGCTGACCACCAGCATGTAGACCCCAGACCTGTTGGAGCCAGAAGGTTGATGATATTAACTCCCCAAATACTACCGTTACCTCATCACCTACCAATCAGAAGGATATCCAGCTGATCAGGCTGGAGCAATGCTCTCCCTCACCCATCTTTAAAAACCCTTTCCTGAAAGGCACTGGGGAGTTTAGGTCTTTTTTGAGCATTAGTCACCCGTACTCCTTGGTTGGCCTTGTAATAAACACTGCACTTCCCTCCAACAAAACCTGGTGTCAGTAGATTAGCTTTGCTGAGAGAAATTGAACAGACCCAAGTTTGATTTGGTAACACATATGCTGACCTAAGCACTTCCCCATGTGTTTAAAAATTTTACAAATATTTTTTTAATGGATGCATACTTTTCCAACAGATGGCTATACATGATTTGCATAGTCATTCCACTTTACTGGAATAGAATTTGTTCCCAAGTTTCAGCTTCTCTAAATAAGGCTGAAATGAACACATTTGAGCGGTTTTCCTCTATATGACATAAATTCTCCTCAGAGTTTTTCAGCTCAATCTCAGACTGTTTTGTAGCAGTAGATGAGAGTGCTCATTGCATTATGTCCTTACTTGTCAGTGCTGATTAATCTCACTTAAAAGCAAACTGTTTGGTTATTTGATAGCTTTCAAAAGTATGAACTTAACTGTTTTTTCATTTCAATTTTTTTCAACTTTTGGAAAGCAATTTTTTTTCAGCTTTATGAGATATAATTGACAAATAAAACTGTAAGATATTTAGGGTCCAATGTGATGATTTGATACCTGCGTATATTGTAAAAGTGTTCCCCCTCATCATTAATTAATGCATCTATCACTGCACATATTTACTTTCTCCTTTTTTCTTTTTGGTTAGAACACTTAAATTCTACTCTCTTAGCAAACTGCAATTTTACAATGCAGTGGTATCAAGTATAGTCACCATGCTATACATTAGATCATCATACCTTATTCACTTTATAGTTTAATACAGTATTACCAGCCTCTCCCTATTTCCAGCCCCTGGCAACCACTTTTCTACTGTTAGTATAAGTTTGACTTTCTTTTATTCCTCATATAAATGATATCATGCATTATTTGTCTTTTTCTGTCTGGCTTATTTCACTTAGCATAAAGCCCTCCAAGTTTGTGGAAAGCAAATATTGTCACAAATGACAGGATTTTTTTCTTTTTTTAAGGCTAAATAACATGCCAGTCTATATATAACCACATTTTCTTCATTCATTCATTCATCGATGGGCACTTAAGATTGTTTCCATACTATGGCTATTTTGAATAATACTTCAGTGAACATGAGAGTACAGATATCTCTTCAAGATAATGCTTTCGTTCCATTTGGATATATACCCAAAAGTGGGATTGTCAGATCGTATGGTGGTTCATTTTTAAATTTCTTCAGGAAACTCCATACTGTTTTCCATAGCGGCTGTACTAATTTACATTCCCACCAACAGTGCACAAGGATTCCTTTTCCTTCACATTCTCACCAGCATTTATCGCTTGACTTTTTAGTAACAGGCATTCTAACAGATTTGAGATGACATCTCATTATGGTTTCGATTTGCATTTCCCTGCTAATGAGTGATGCTGTGCATTTTTTCATGTACCTGTTGTTCATTTGTATGTCTTTTTGGGAAATTTCAGAACCTCTGCCCAGTTTTTAATCAATTGTTTGAGGTTTTCTTGCTATTGAGTTGTATGAGTTCTTATATATTTTGGTTTGCAAATATTTTCTCCTATGCAGTAGGTTGCTTTCCATTTCATTGATAGTTTTCTTTGCTGTGCAGAAGTTTTTAAGTTTGAGGTAGTCTCACTTGTTTATTTCTACTTTTGCTGTATTTGCTTTTGGTGTCAAATCCCAAGAAATCGTTGCAAAGACCAATGCTGATGAGCTTATTCCTTTTTTTTTTCCTTCTAGGAGTTTAATGGTTTAAGATCTTATGTCCAAGCTTTAATCCATTTTGAGTTGATTTTTGTGTATAGTGTAAGTGTGGGTCCAATTTTACCCTTTTGCCTATGGTTATCCAGTTTTTCCGACACCATTTATTTATGAGACTATTCATTTCCCATTGTATATTCACAACTCCTTTGTCAAAAATTAGTTGACCATATAAGCATGGGTTTATCTCTGATCTCTTAATTCTGTTCCACTGGTCTATGTGTCTGCTTTTATGCCAATATTATACTATTTTTATTACAATAGCTTTGTAATATGTACAATATATTATAGTTTAAAATAAGAAAGTATGATACCTCCAGCTTTATTTATTTTTCTCAAGAATACTTTGCCTATGCAGGCTCTTTTGTGGTTCCATACAAATTTTAGGATTGTTTTCTCTATTGCTGTGAAAACTACCATTGGAATTTTTACAGGATTTGCATTGAATTCATAGTTTGCTTTGGGTAGTATGGGCACTTTAACAATATTAATTATGCCAATTTATGAACATAGAATATCTCTTCAGTTATTTCTGTCATCTTCAGTTTCCTTTATTAATGTCTTATATTTTTCAGTATATCAGATTTTCTCCTCCTTGTTAAATTTATTCTTAAGTATTTTACTGTTTTTGATGCTACTGTAAATGGAATTGTGTTCTTAATTTCTCTTTCTGATACTTCATGTTAGTGTATAGAAATAAAGTTAGTTTTGTATGCTGATTTTTTATCCTGCCACTTTACTGAATACATTTATTAGCTCTAACAATTTTTTTAGTGGAATCTTTAGAATTTTCTATATTTATTAAGTCATCCACAAACAGAGACAACTTTACTTCTTCCTTTCTGGTTTTGATGCCTTTTATTTCTTTTTCTTGTCTAATTACTCTAGCTAGGACTTCCAGTAGTATATTGAATAAAAGTGGCAAGAGTGGTCATCCTTGTCTTGTTCCTGATTTAGAGTCACTGAGTGTAATTCTGGATGTGGGTTTATCACATTATGGTCTTTATAAGGTTGAGATATGTTTCCATTCTCATTTTCAGCATATAAATGAAGTTGAAATTTTCTACTTTTATCTATTTGAATTTCTCTTTGTGTAAATAGTCTACTTTTTCCCATTTGTTTATTGAGATTGCAGTTTTCTCATGTATTCATAAAAGCTTTATGTATATGAATAAACTTAACCCATTTTCAGTCACATGCATTTGTATTTATTGCTTTGCAAACTGTTCTTTGGTATTAATTTTTGTTGTATTTTAATTTATAGAATGCGTGTGTATTAAATTGAGCTATATTTCTTATTAAAAATTTTCCATTGCTCTTATAACTACTCTTTTCTTGTGCAATTTTTAAATCTTATCATTCAGTTTTTCAGTAATTCTGCAGTCAGTATAAAAAAGAAATAAAACAAATGCAGGCAAAATAATCTCCATGGAAAAGTAACAATAACAACAACTTATTAGGTCCCTTATAGGTGTCAAACATTATTCTAGAGCTGGGGTTGTAGAACAGAATCTGATATAATCTGTCCCCAGGCAGCTTAAATTCTAAAGGACAAAAGAACAAAGAACATCATATTACCAAAGTGAGTTAAGTTCATTACTAACTGTAGTACAGTTTTGTTGAATCTTCAGTTGAATATTTTTATATTACACTTTCAAACATGTTATTTAATAAGATCCATTTTTGTATACAAATGATTCCCATTATTCATTCAGTAGTTATATTGTACAAATTCACCACAAACACTGAATTAGCAAATACTGAATAATTGCTCCCAGGGGAAATACAGGGTAAGGTTCCTGAAAGTCTCTGGTCACGACATTTTTGTCAACCATCAACACTTAGCCTTGTTTTATTTGTCTCTGTTTAAAGACACTTTATTTAACATATATTATTGATTCACTAATATTGAAGTCACAGCTAATAGCACTATAACTCATGCCTGAATAAAGCTTATCTAGCATATGTATTTTCTCCAGAAGACACTTCACAGTCTTCTTGTACTTAAGAACATTAGGCAACAGCTCTGCATTATGCTTCAGAATAATTTTTAAACAGTGAAAAGACAGTTAATCAAAGAAAAGTACAAAAATGCCCCCAAAATGACACTAAATAGATGACAAAAAGGACACATTTACAGTTTGAGAACTGAAACAAAAAGGCAGAGTATCAGCTTGTTGAACCTCAGCTGGGAATGTGCGTATTGGATGACTCAGATTTTTTGCCACTCTTTGCATATCCATGAATGACCACAAAAACATGGCATTTATTGATTTGAGATTACAAAAAAAAATCTTATTGAGTAGATGAATTCACAAATGCTGAAACCATGAATAATGAAAATCAATTGTTCACTTTTTACCCAGTCATTTTATTGAATACTCATATTAATTAATCACCAACATTTTCCAACTGATAATCTGATTTTCTATGTATATTTGTCATGTATAGTAGAAATAATGATAATTTTTTCTCATTCTTCCCATTGACATTTGAAATGAAGTTTCATTCCTTATTTAAGGAAATAAATTTCATCACTATTATTTCACTCTTGTCAACTATATATTTTTAACTCTATTATCTTTTTTAGACAACCTCAATAAGAATCTGCGTTTCTCTGTTATTGACTTATTGCTTTAATTTATAGGCTCCTAACCAAATAATACAATCTACTCCAAGTGCACAAAAGCCCATTTCATACATACCAAAGCTGCTACCCTATGCCTATGTTTGGAGATTCATCATCTGAACATTCTTCTTTCATTCACTTTCTCACTTGATAAGCAAAATCTAATATACAGAATAACAGGCCTGATTTGAGTAACGAAATAAAAACAAAATAAAATTTTATTTATTAATTCTTTATCAGTTATTGCCAGAGATAATACAAAACACATTGCCCACCCCCAGTTTCAGTTATCAATATCTATGATTGTAGCTGACCTATATTTAAGCTATTGGGAGACTTTAAACTTCATTTCAGATTAAATTGTTCACAAAATAGTAAAAGCACGGCATATATGTTTAATCTCCACCACCAACCTGATTTGCTTTCCACCACATCTCACTTATCTTTTTGTTGTTTAATTCTGTATTATTACTGCACTAGTCTAAGGCCCAATGTTTTCAGTGGCTCAACAAAGTGAACGCTGCAGATATTTATTAGATAGCAAATCTTTTAAAATTGAAAAGTAGAGGCCCTGTAATAAAAGGCAGGCTATCTACTGTACAATGATTTATGGATGATGTGGACATAATGAGAAAATAGGGATAATTTCAGATTTAGGGTAAGGAGAGCTACTCTTTTCCCAGGCTTAGCTGAGTCTATAGTGTAATCTTTGCCAACCTAAGACAGGCACACTTCATAACCCATAGCAAAATATTCTTAAACTCTATTCACTGTTTATTAACTGTGTTCTGTTTTAACTTCAAATTCAAAGGGGATGTTCAGGTATTAAAAAAAAATGCAAAGAAAATTTAAAAGAAAAGAATTGATCAGTTTTAATAAGAAAAAATTTTAAATTCTGAGTAGTCAAAAAAATTGAGCAACTTATATAAATGGACAATTAAATCAGGCAATTTCAGACAAAAAATAGTAGAAAGTATATTAAAATATAATAAAAATACCCAAATTCCTAAATAATCAGAGAAATGTGAATTGATATAAGAACATAAAACACAAAAGTGGAGGGCTTCCCTGGTGGCGCAGTGGTTGAGAGTCCGCCTGCTGATGCAGGGGACGTGGGTTCGTGCCCCAGTCCGGGAAGATCCCACATGCCGCGGAGTGGCTGGGCCCGTGAGCCATGGCCACTGAGCCTGCGCGTCCGGAGCCTGTGCTCCGCAACGGGAGAGGCCACAACAGTGAGAGGCCCGCATACCACAAAACAAAAACAAAAACAAAAAAATACACAGAAGTGGAAATGTAGAAAACATTTTATCCAATGCTGGTAAGGATGCAAGAAATCAGAGTCTCTTGATGACTAGAAGGAGTACAAGCAGTTATAAACAAACTTAAGAGCAATTTGGCAATTTTTAAAAATAGACTGAAAATGTAGATTTTGGGCTTATAAATCTTATTTACAGTAAATTATCTTGAGGAAATAATCAATGTGAACATATTTAATTAGCTTCAAAGATGTTCATGATGGTTCTCGTTAGAATAGTGAAAAATGTCCCAAGAGAGCTGAATGGTTTAATGAACAATATAAATTTACACAATATAATGATACATAGTCATTAAATACGTTGTTGTAGGAGATTATGTGGTGACATGGAAATCTTCAGGATATATTTTTAAGTCAAAAATGCACATTATAGAGCTCCAAATGAAAAGAGCTTAAAAGTTACCACTCCTGTCCTTACAACAAGAAAATGCTGAACAACTGAAAATCAATGATTTTTGTTTGTACCCATCAGGGAACTGTGGTCATAAGACACACTGGTAACTTAAATTTGGAGATTTGGGTGCATATAGAGAGATACAGCAATGGAGATCTGGAAAAGAAGCTTCTGGGACCACAAACTGTTTAGAATTACATGATAATTTTTATTAATTTCTGGATGTTGAATGTAGATTAGCTTTGAGAGTGAGAAACTCCTAGGGCCACTGTCTTAGGGGACCCCACCACACTTTTGTGAATTTTCCTTCAAGAACTCCACCAGGTCCTCACAGTGAGAATATGATAAGATCTTCTCTTGGCTCTGACATAGGAAGAGTGGAAAATAACCATTGTGAAATAAGCCAAGAGCCTTTTCAATAATGAAGGCTCACTCTCCACAGTAAAGGACTTTGTCAAAGCTCAATTCTGAAACTCTATCCCATCAGGAAGAGGGAATCCCTCTCCATTCCAACCCCTCACCTAAGAGAGGAACAAAAAAATAGTCAACAGGGATCAGGGCTTCAAGGAAGTAGATTGAGAACATTGCAACTAGGGAAGGGGATAGGAGGAAGGGGAGATAAAATCTACATTACTAGACTTATGAAGGTCCCAACAGATGGGCCCCCTAAAAGCCTGAAATTTAATCAGAAGATTATAGAACACTACCTCTTCCATATACCCTACCACCATACCAACAGGATTCCAAGATAACAACAGTGTTTTACAGCCAAAGAAGTTATAAAACATAGACTTTCTGAGTAGGAGTACCTAGGGAAGCCAAAAGTCAAGAGGGGACCCAAAAACAAAGACCATTGAGGAATATAAGCTAATGATACCTGTAGCTACATTAAACATTAAACACAGCCCAACTCCTAGCCAGATTAACATCAATCCTCACACAATGCCTATTACCCCAGTTCCTACTACCCGAAACAATAGGTCCAGCCAAGACATGTCAAAAGGCAAGAAAAAACACTTTGAGGAGAAAATGCAATCATCAGACCTAGACTCAGATATGACACCGATGGTGGAATACTCAGAGAATTTAAAGAGATATTCTAATGGAAAAAGTAGATGATATGAAAAAACCTGATGAATAATATGAGTAAAGAGGTACAAACTCTAAGTCAAAAGGAGATAACAGAAATCAAAACTCAGTAACAGGAATGAGGAATGCTCTCAATGGGCTCATCGGGAGACTTGACATGGCTGAGGAAAGGATCAATGAACTTAAAGACAGGTCAACAGGAAGTTCTCAAACTGAAACGCAAGAAGAAGAAAAAGAAACATGCACGTTAATCATAAGCCATGGTGTGATTCTAGATTGGTGTGTGTCAATGAGTTAACAATTAATTGTTTCTAAATTGGCAGTGGTATTATTTGTGATTTTTCTGTCTTCAGGCATATCTGCAGCTTCTTCAAGGAACATAACTGCCTTTGACAATAATAAATATACAAACTGTTATAGATAGAATTTCATTATAGTTGCTCATTGGTAATTGGATTCAGTGTTATGACATTTAATATTATTTTTGTTAAAAGATACTAATTTGGCTACAGAAGCTGAGTGTATAGACACACACACACACACACAGACACACACACACACACACACACACACTGATATGTACAAAGGTTTTTGTCTGAGAAGGAGAGGGAGAAAGGTTTTGTGAAAGAGAAGCTACAAAGACAGAAGATGACGAGAATGGAGTATCTGATCTTCCTATGGCCTCTGGGACTGCGTTTGATCTCCTATGAGTAAGGAATAAGGGGGGGAGAAGACATCAAAACTGTTCACTTTGTGAAACTGTATATATGCTTAGCTACTTTTAGGGTTTATGACACAAAATGCAGCAGCATGAGCTGGAGAGGAGGCCTCTCAGTCATGGTACAGAACCCAGGTTTGGCTGAGAACTGGAAACTTGGCAAGCACTTGTAGTCTGCAGCCCCTAAAAGGGAGCGTCACAGCTATTTCAGGCTACTCCTTTTGCCATATATGTGAATATGCAGCACATGGAACTGTATAAGCACATGTTTGCTGTGGAGTTTCAGGAAGAGAATCAGCTCTAGAGGCAGCCTACCTGGGTTAAAAAATGGCTAAGAAACCTGGGATCCCATAGTGCTTCAGATGTCTCACCTGTCAAATGAGGGAGTTAATAGTACCCATGGTATGTGGTTGTTGTGAGGATACAATTAAATTACCATACTAAGCATGGCACAACTCCTCACACATAATAACTGCTCAACAGATTGTCATCTGCAGTGGCTAGCTGACAAAACGGCCTTGAATACAGAAGTTCTAGCCCTTTCGGAGCATCGTAAAGTAGCTGCAGGAAGGTGAGGCTGAGGTCCTGCTTTTTGTAATCAGCAACTGCAAACCGGTAGATATTTTATCTATCTACTGGGTTATCTTTTAAGAGGAAAACATTCGTTAACCACAAAAAACTCAAGGTTGAATAATTCAAAAAAGTTGTGTACATTTTTAGTTCAAAGATCTTGTTAAATCTCAATGTTTTCACTTCTTTTCCCCCATAATGTTTATCCTTCAAAATGGAATGTACAGAATAAGAGTGAAGATTAGCTATACATCTGGATGATGTAAACAGAAGGAGCTCCAGAATGAAAGTCAGGAAGTGTAGATTCTAGTCTTCATTCTGTAGTCATCCTTGGGGTAAGTCATTTTACAGCTCTAAGGCTCAGTTATTTTAGCTGAAGAATAAGGATACTGGAATATATCTTCTTGTATAATGAAGACTGTTACACTGTGAAAACCTCTGGCCTGGCTTTCAGAAGGAGCCAGTCTGAATCTTAGGTTTATACTTTCTGGCTCCATGATCTTGAGGAGGTCACTTTACTTCTTGATCATTTCACTCCATGGATGCATTTCACCTCTCTGCCTGCACACTGTCAGAATATTGAGAATGTCTGAAATAGAATGCCTTCATAGTTTTTGATGACAAATTAAAACATGGTATAAACAGAGGTAATCAAACAGTCATGAAGCAGAATTTTTATCTTTGACTGAATTTACCATATTGAATAAAGCTACTTTAACTCTTTGCTTCAGTTCCTATATTGCAGATGAGAAAGTTTTAAGAGATTATCTTCATCAAACCTACTATTTTACATATTAGAAAACTAACCTCAGAAGGTGAGGGCAAGGAGTTTGGGGGAATTGTACTCTTTTTCATCTCAGTTGTATCTAATATGGTTAAGTTCATCTCTTCAAGACCAATCTATGCTATGTAGCATAAATTAATTCTTCAAAAGAACTGTTACTAATTTGAAAAAGATACTCAAATTTACGTTTCACATATTCTTTACTCTTTATTCCTATAACTCAGAGAAAGTCTTACCCATTTTCAGAAACCTCAATAAGTCAGTGTGAAAGGACACATTTTCCTTTTTATAGGTCAAAAAATGTAGAAGTAAATACCTGTACCTATATTGCAAGATAAAGTCAGTAAGAGAAGTATTTTCACAGAATCTAACACAGGTATAAAGAAAAAAACAAAATTGTTCTTAAATAATTACATATGATTCTAAGAGTTGGAGGCTTCTTAAACTAGTCAGCCTACCACCAAAAAGTTTTTTTTTTGTTGTTGTTGCGGTATACGGGCCTCTCACTGTTGTGGCCTCTCCCGTGGCGGAGCACAGGCTCCGGACATGCAGGCTCAGCGGCCATGGCTCACGGGCCCAGCCGCTCTGCGGCATGTGGGATCCTCCCGGACCAGGGCACGAACCCGTGTCCCCTGCATTGGCAGGCGGACCCTCAACCACTGCACCACCAGGGAAGCCCAAAAAGTTTTAAATTAGCACAGGCCTCTCACCAGTCTTTCCTATCTTCACAAGTCAGGACTTGAATATATCTGATGATCAAATGATCAGGACAACCCTTTGATAAATAGAAAATACTATACAAGATTTTACAACCTTATCATATTTTATCTGAGAAGTATGGCTAAGATAGTAAAGTTAGCATAATTTCCCCTAAATGTGGTGAGTTTCTGTTGGGTGTGAGAATTATCTACATTTTTAAAGTGATGAAGCTGCTGAGTTTATAATGACTTATTTCTCATTTCAAAAGTACATCCCCCCAATTCTGAGGTTTATGTAGCCTTGCTCTCCTAACCTTTTAATCATCTCTCTGTTCCACCATTCTCTTTATATAGGAGCAGCAGGCCTACATTTCTGAGTGTGTAGGAACTGGAGGCCCACATCAAGCTGTGTGACATGCCCGAATGACAAAATAATGGAATGATCCCGGGGACTCTGGAGTCATGGCAGAGATATTTTATTGCTTAGCAACCCAGACTGATATCAAGAGTTTTGCTAAATGCAGGTGGTGAGTAGGACTGTTGAAAATCAAAATTGCTTTGCTATAATTTTTTTAAATAGTTCTCAGCAAGAAATATTAATTAACTTACCCATTTGTTTGTTTGATTGATTGCTGTAACAGCTTTCTGGCCAAGTACTAAAGTGGCAATTACAGTTAGCTAAAGGGCCCTAGAAACAAAACACAGGAGATAAAAACACCTGCAACTTCTTCTGGAGGATAAACATCTGCTTTTCTGAATTGATACTCAAGTGCATTTCTCTCATCATTGTTGCTATTCAGTCTAGGAAAGTGAAATGGTCTTTGAAAGCACATTAAAAATAATGGTATATATATATATTGGGGCTTCCCTGGTGGTGCAGTGGTTGAGAGTCCGCCTGCCGATGCAGGGGACACGGGTTCGTACCCTGGTGCGGGAGGATCCCACATGCCGCCGAGCAGCTGGGCTCGTCAGCTATGGCCGTTGAGCCTGCGCGTCCGGACCCTGTGCTCCGCAACGCACAGGAGAGGCCACAGCGGTGAGAGGTCTGCGAACCGCATTTAAAAAAAAAAAAAAAAAAAAAAGGTATATTACTTAAAAGCTGTATTTATCAAGAGTATACTTTCAGTCCAGGCATCATAGTTATTCCATGCTTGGGCCTCTGTTTGCAGGAAAAGTGAATAAATGATTGTGCTAAGTAGAGTTTCACAGGTTCTTGAATTAATTTCAAATATGCCATGGGGAGCCAAGTATAAAATATTAATCATTTGTTTAAATCAGAAGTATATGTCCAGTTTATGTCACAATAAAAATCACACCTGCTGCTACGGGGAATGAGTACTGTGAAGACATACTTGATCAGTTTTCATACACCTGTAAACCACTGGAAAAACTGAAAAGAAGAGCTTATTGTTGATATCTTGGATATCACATGTTAAGGATAAGCTACCTTAAAATGAAAGACTCCAGTATGAGGGTGGTATTCCTTTCCCAGTCATAAACCTGGGCGTGTTTTCTATTTTCCAGTTAGCAGATGACATTAGGAAAACAATAGACAGTGCTTTGAGTAGTTATCAATATGGTGCAGGCCAGCAATAAAGGGAGACGTTTTATCTCAAAAATTAGCTGGACACGAACAAACCAGAATACTCAGTTAACAAAGATGACCTCTTTAAAAAGTTGGACACAACAAGTTTAGGAAAATAAGCAAATGAACAGAAAAGAAGACCACATTTTCCGTGTATTTTTTCTGCCTTTCTTTTTCTTTCTTCCTTTTCCCTTTCTTTTTCTTTCTTTCTTTCTTTTTTCTTTCTTTTTCTTTCTTTTTTCTTTCTTTTTCTTTCTTTCTTTCCTTTCTTCCTTCTTTTATTTTCTTTCAGTTTGTTTATTTAATCATGATTTCAATTTCTTCTTCTCAGTTTCAGTTCTTTGAGTGTCTTTCTAGGAATTTGTTCCTTTAATTTATCTAATTGGTTAACATATGATTATTCTAATATTCCTTTATAATCTTTGTTTTTTAATGTCTGTAATACCAGTAGTAATATTCCCTCTTTTCATTTCTGGTTTTACTAATTTGAGTCCTTTCTCTTATTCTTGGTCATTCTAGCTAAAGGTTTGTTAATTTAATTGATCTTTCAAAGAACCAACTCATGGTTTCATTGATTTTCTCTATTGTTTATTTATTTCATTTATTTTCACACTAGTATTCATTTTTCCTTCTTTCTGTATGTTTTAGGCTCAGTTTTCTTTTTCTAATGTCTGATGGTAGAAGGTTGTGGAATTAACATCTTTTTTCTTTTATAATTTAAGCATTTGTAGCTACAAATTTCCCTACAAGCACTATTTTATCTGCACTCCACAAATTTCAATATGTTGTATTTACATTTCCATTTATCTCAGAGTATTCTCTAACTTCCCTTGTGATTTCTTCTTTGACCTATTATTTAGGAGTATGTTGTTTAATTTCCACATATTTGTGGATTTCTGAATTTCCTTCTGTTACTGAGTTCCAATTTCATTCCATCATATCAGTCAACATACTTTGTATTACTTCAATCCTTTTACATTTATTGAGATATGGTCTATTCTGGAGAATATTCTATGTGCACTTGAGAAGAATGTGTATTCTGTTGTTGGATAGAATGTTCCAGAGATATCTGCTAGGTCTAGTTCATGTACAGTGTTGTTCAGGACTTCTGTTTCTTCGTTGGCCTTTTGTCTAGTTGTTTTATCCCTTATTGAAAAGGGGGTATTAGAGTCTCCAGTTATTATTGTTGAATGGTCCATTTCCCTCTTCAATTCTGTCAGTTTTGCTTCATATACCTCAGGCTCTGATGTTATATGTTTTAGTTGTTTTCCTTCTTGATGGGTTGCCATTTCGCCATTATAAAAATGTTCTTCTTTGTCGCTAGTAACAATTTTTGTCTTAGAGTATAATTTGTCTGCTATTAGTATAGCCACTCCAGCTCCTTTTTGGTTAATGTTTGTGGAGTATGTATATTTTCATTCTTATTTTTACATATTTGTGTCTGAATCTAAAATGGTGTCTCTTGTACACAACATAACGTTGGATGATTTTTTAAAAATATCTACTATGCCAGTCTCTTCTTCTCAGTTGTAATATTTAATCCATTTTCACTTAATGTAATTACTAATAAGATAGGATTTAACTCTGCCATTTTGTTATTTATTTCTTTACTGTTTTTCTATTCCTCCAATACCACCTTTTTTTAGGGTTAAGTGGGTATTTTCTAGTGTACATTTTTTTTCCTTGTAGTTTCTTTTACTATATATTTGTAATCATTTTCTTAGTGGTTGTCCTGGGAATTAAAATTAACATTTTAACTTATAAAAATCTAGTTCAGATTAATGCCAACTTAATTACAATATTATACAAAGACTTCACTTCTATACAATCCATTTGCTTCCCCCTCCTTTGTGCTCATATACAAATTACATCTTTATATATTACTATCAATACAGATTTACAATTTTTGCTTTATGCAGTTTTATTTTAAATTGGTTATGAAAGAAAAATCCCAACAAAAATACATTCACACTTTTCAAAAATATTTACCTATGTAGTTGCCCCTACCAGTTCTCTTTATTTCATCATTTGGATTTGAATTACTATCTAGTGTCCTTTCATTTGATACTGAAGGATTCCCTTTATGGTCTCTTATGGGGAGGTCTGCTAGCAATGAATACTCTCAGTATGGTTTATCTACGAATGTCTTAATTTCTCCTTTATCTTTGAAGGATAGTTTTGCTAGAAACAGAATTATTGTTTAACAGTCTTTTTGTTTCAGCACCTTGAATATATTCTCATGTTGCCTATGGCATCCATTGTTTCTGATGAAAAACTGGTTATTAATCTTATTAGGAATCTCTTGCACCTGATGAGTTGCTTCTCTCTTGATACTCTCTGTGTTCTCTCTTAGTCTTTGGCTTTTGACAGTTTGATTACGATGTGTCTAGGTATGGATCTCTTTGAGCTTCTTGGATGTGTCAATGAATCTTTTTCATCAAATTTGAAAAGTTTTTATCCACAATTTCTTCAAATATTCTTTCTGCCCTTTTCTCTCCGCTACATCTAGGAATGCCATTATACATATGTTAATGTGCTTGATGGTGTCCCACAAGTCTGAGGCTCTTTTTATTTTACTTCATTCTTTTGCTTTTCTGTTCCTAAGACTGGATAATCTCAATTGGTTTACTTTCAAATTTGCTGATTGTTTCTTCTGCTGGCTCAAATCTGCTGTTGAGCTGCTCTAGTGAATTTTTAATTTCATCTATTGTACATTTCAATTCCAGATGTTCTATTTTATTCTTTCTTAAAATAAGTTCTACCTTCCTACTGATATTCTCTACTGAGACATCATTCTCAAACTTTTCATTAATTCTTTAGAAAAGCTTTCTTTAGTTATCTAAGCATTTTTAAAATAGCTGATTTAAAGTTTTTGTCTAGTAAGTTAAACATCTATGCTTCCACAAGGACCATTCTATTGAATTTTTTCCAGTGTATGGGCCATAGTTTCATATTTCTTTGCATATCTCATAGCATTTGTTTTGAAACCTGGACATTTTAAACAATATATTGTGACAACGCAGGAGATCAGATTCTCCTCTGTCCCTGATCTTTGCTGTTGTGTCTATTTGTTGTGGTTGTTTATTATGGACTTTTGGGAACTAATCTGTAAAGTGTGTGTTCCCTGTCATGTCACTGAAGTTTCTGCTCAGTTATCTTAGTAGTCAGCTACTAATTGAGCAGAGATTTCCTTTAATGCATGGAAATATTAAGTTTCCCAATCTTTGATGAAGGGCTATGTGTATTTGGTGCTAAGAGGCTGTGTGTGTATTTAACACTCAACCAGGTAACTGACAATTCTATCCTTGCCTTTACTTCCTGCTCACAGAGAACCTATGGTCTAAAGGTTTGTGTATCCCCCAAATTTACATGTTGAAATCCTAACCTCCCAAGTGATGTTATTAAGATGTGAGGCTTTGGGGAGGTGATTAGGTCATGAGGACAGAGCCCTTGTGAATGGTATTAGTGCCCTTATAAAGAAGGGCTAAAAGAGATCCCTTGCCCCTTCCACCATGTGAGGACGTGGCAAGAAGGTGTCATCTATGAGGAAGTAGGCCTTCATCAGAAAAATCTGATGCCATGATCTTGGACTTCCAAGCTTCTAGAACTGTGAGAAATAAATGTTTGTTGTTTATAAGCCATTCAGTTTATGGTATTTTTGTTATAATAGCCCAAACAAACTGATATAAGGGTTTAGATCCTTCTCAGGTTTTTTCTTAACATGTATACAGCCCTGGGCATATGAACAACCCTATGTATTCATGCAGCCTTCTAGATCCTCAGAAATATGTCAGCCTTAGGGTCAGCTCATTCCCCAGATTTTCCTAAACGTTTTGGTTAGCCTGTTGTTTGCTCCAACCTTTAACCACCATCTCAGGCAAACAGAATATTTAACAATTGCCTCTAATTGTTTTTGGATGCCCCCAGAGAAAAGGCTATTCTTACTAGGTGAACTCCAAGTCAGGTCAAGTAAAAACAGCCCTGCCAGCAAGAACCATCAGACAAACCAATGACAGTCCTCTGAGGATGGGTCTTCGGAGCTGCTCCAGCACCATTGTGCACTTCCAAATGGTGCCACGCTTCTGGTTTTCACCATGATTATGGGCTATTTGTTTTTAAAGCTACCACTGAGCTTGGCAGGAGGGCATGGGAATAGGGAAAGTTAAAATGCCACAACACTTACTTCTTTTACTGAAATTCAGCTGTTTTTACAGATTCTGTAAAGCTTTTGATTAATTTATAGAGTTCTGAAAAAAAATCTGACAATTTTTGCATTGTTCATTTTTATGGAGGGGAGAATATTCAGAGGTCCTCATTCTACTATGTTTGGTAACATTTTTTATTTAGTTTAGATTTGTTTTGTTTTATAACGTTTTTATGCACAACATCAAGTTACACAAACCTCAGCTTACTCTATTGCTGGGATCTACTCCACAACTAAAAACTAAGAACAATAGTAATTACCACAATAACTAGTATTTATCAAGGTCTTAGTATGTACCATTCATAGTTGTAAACATTTTTATGTATAGAGTCTTTTAAAAAAATTTTTATTGGCGTACAATTGACTTGCAATGTTGTGTTAGTTTCAGGTGTACAGCAAAGTGAATCAGTTATACATACATATAATGAGTCTTTTAAAAGAGCAGTTCAACAGGTTAAGTTATTCTCAGTATCCTTTTTTGCAAATGCAGAAACCAAAACATAGGTAACTTGCCCATCACCACACAATCAGTGGTAGTCAGGAATTGAACCCAAGAAAGCCTTTACTCTCAAGTACAAATTCTTATGCATGCCACACTAAAACTAAAAATTGAAGCTTGGTAAAAAAATATATCTAAATAAAGTTATCTGGCTTCCTTATATAGAATGACTTCCTAGAATATAAAGGGAAAAGGGAGAAGAGATAACTATTTTTGATTTAGAAGTTGATTTGGACAGCTACTCTCAAATATATCTATAAAAGGAGATTTCCAGACTACCTTTAAGAAAATAATGCATTAGTAGGACAGGATGAGCATTGAGTTAGGGCCTCTTTTGTTACCAGGGCCGTGTGTCCCACCACTTCGTCTGCTAATGCACCGATATTTGGAAGTAGCTACAGAAGAAGGCAAATAAAACCACTCACTTTGGATGCTGCTTACTGTTTACTCTTAGATTTTTAATTTGATTCTTTGAACAACCCATGAGATATAATCTATTCTTTCAGGTAATGAAATAGAAACTCTAAGAGGTTAGGTAAATTCTTGAATATAAAGCATTTTGTTTTTACTGTGTGACAGGCAATGTTCTATGTACCTTACATTCATTGACATTTTTCCCTTCACAACAATCCTGTGAGATAGGGATTATTAGTGTCATTCCCATTTTACAGATGAGCAAACTGAGGCAGAGAGAAGTTAAATAACTTGTCCAAGGTCAAGTGGTAGAGCTGAGATTTGAACCCTAGAGAATCTAGCTATAGAGACTGAATTTTTACCACTACAGTAAACTGTATAGGATTGCAAGGCCACTTCTGTGGGACCACAAAATGCCACATTAAAAATGTCAAGATATTAAACTATAAAATTATATTTTTATTTTATAAACTATATAATAAAAAATAAAATAAAAAAATATAAAAATAAAATAAAAATAAAAATATTTTTATTTTATAAACTGTATAATAAAAAAATAAAAAATAAAATAAAATAAATATAAAAATAAAATAAAATAAAATAAAAATATTTTTATTTTATAAACTATATAATAAAAAAATAAATAAAATAAAATAAATATAAAAATAAAATTAAAAAAATAAAAAAAATAAAAAAAAATATTTTTATTTTATAAACTATAAAATAAAAAACTATAAAATAAAAATCCAATAAAATTAGTTTTATGTCAGTGTAACTCTTAATCCTGTCTTGATTGAATGATACACTTTATATTGGAAAATTTTAAATACTATATAAAGACTTCAAAGCCCTCTCAAATCCTCCATTATCCTGGGATTATTTCTACAAAGGACATGAGTTTTGGTCATTTTCTATAATTCAGGAACAAAATTTTCTATGCGTCAGAGAGAAGAAACTCAGGCCTGAAGAGGGTAGAGGACCTTCCCAAGGTCACCTGGAAAACCTGGGAATAGATCTGAGTTCCACGATAAGTTCTCCACCTAGTTCCTCCCACACATTACTGCCATAGTAACTCACTTCATAAACATAGTTCCAATGGGCAGAGTACTGCCACCACTGAGCTGACTTATGCTGAATGCTAGAGCTTTCTCACAGTACTAAGAAATGCAAGCCAAACGCATGCCACTGATGAAATCATCTAAAATTAAGCACAGATTTCCCAAAACAAAAGAATGAATGATTCATTTTCAGTTAACCAGAATGTAGAAGACTGCTCTTCTCTTCCTGGTAACCCCATTTCCTTAAATACAGACTTCTTGTAAGTGTCACTTCTGTTAACTGTTTTGGCTTTAAAATTAGGGCAGTTTCCCACTCCCCAGACTGATTATATATTTGAAACATCCTATTCCCTTTCTGTGGCCATTTTGACCTTTCCTTGAAATTATGAACTATTTCAAGCTCACCTGAAGTTTTGATATCCTTTTGGTCTTTTGGAAACCCTGCGTTTAGAAGACTTTCATCATTATATCTACCAAACTCTGACCTCAATCTCACCTCCATTTAACCCTTAAGTTCTGGGTTAACTAAACAATATTAGTTCTAGGCTGACTTCATCAGTGATTTTAATCATTTTATTAAGTTTCTTCTGAATTGTATTTTGATTCCCTAATGCCTTTGCACATTGACTTCTTTGAATAGAATGTTCTTCTAACAGTTGTTTTACACAGTAAATCAGTCAACCTCTGACTTTCAACAGAGAAGATGCTCCCTCTGTGGATACATTCTTGACCTTCCAGCCTCTGGACATCACTGAACTTTGCATGCCGCATCATAATTGCATTTATTGCATTGCTACTTAGCTGTATCTCCCAATCCACGTGAGAACTCCTCTGAAGGAAAGGACTGAGATCCACTTGGCAGATATGCAGAGCATCTGATGAACACGAAGAGCCCAATGTCTACTTTAGAATTAATGAAATCAATTTAAAAACTCATCGATTTGGAATAATGGAGTTATTGCCAAGTTTGACTTTGTAAAAATTCTTTGTTATAGAATATTTTATAAAACAGCAACTACACTTAATAGTCCTATTAGTGCCAAATACAGTAAATAAGATAAAACTAAAAGCTAATTAACCAGTAATATGTGGGCAAATTAATTTCTAACAAGTCACAGTTCATATACATTGTAAACCAGATCATTAATGCAAAATCTGTTTTATATACAAAAATAATGTTGCTGATCTTTAATGGGAGATACACAGGGATAAAATCCCTGATTTCCTGGGCATGTGGCTTAAAAAACTGTTTATTTCACTTGCATTCCAAAACCTTAATGATTGTTGAGGAAGTAACTATTTAATTTTCAATAGGTGTTATTATTTTGACAAAAAGAATCATATATATCCCAAAAGAAAAGTTCCATGTAAAAGGAATTCTGTTACAATTATTTTTCATTATTTCATGTTCCAATGCTGTGTTCTGTACGAGAGCACTTATAAAACGAGAGAAAAGCAAAAGTTAGATAGACATAAGCACATTTGACCCCATAAAGAATTTCTAAATTTTTTAGTGTCGACTACAGATCTGTTTGAAGTGTCTAGGTCTTTAAGACAATACCAGTAAGTGATTAAAGAAAAAGATAAAAAGAAGAAAAGCAAAGGCAAAATGTATAAGAATCTATTGCTGTCAATACACACTAACAAACGTAGTAAGGTAGATAGCTAGGGGGAAGCAGCCGCAAGGCACAGGATATCAGCTCGGGGCTTTGTGACAGCCTGGAGGGGTGGGATAGGGAGAGTGGGAGGGAGGGAGACGCAAGAGGGAAGACATGGGAACATATATATATGTATAACCGATTCACTTTGTTATAAAGCAGAAACTAACACACCATTGTAAAGCAATTATACCCCAATAAAGATGTTTAAAAAAAAAAAAAGAATCTATTGCTGTCATTAATTTAAGGCTCGTCAAGTCACTGGCGAAGTTGTCCAAGCATGTGAAGAGTTTCAACCTCCAAGTAAAACTATGTTGTTCTGAAATAAACTGTCACCCCATATGCAGTTAATTTGCTCTCTTAAGGTGTCTGAATATTGTTATTCAGGGCACTGAGAGAATAAACATACTTAAAGCTGCTTGGAAGAGATAATTTACCTCACCTACATGAATATTTTATTTCAAACAATGGTTTTTTCATCATTTCACTAAAAAAACAATTTAGTTACTATATCTGCTGCTTTACTTTTTTTTTAGTAGGTGATTATCAGCACATGAAAAAGATATGGTATTATCACATTCTATTTATATCTCAAAATAACCTATTGGAATACCTCTAAGTATATTTTTAAAAGAAAAATACAAAGTCACCTGTACAGGGAGAAAGAGCTTAGGTTTTTCTTCCTTGGGAAGAGTAAAAGCTTAAGTAATATGCTTTAAAAATTATATATGATCAGCCACCAACCAATCTGGTTTTCTTAGTACATTTGGGCAATTAGCATATTTTTGTCTTCTCATATGTGTTGTGCCTCATTGCATTTATATTTTAATCTATAATTAGTGTTTTTTACTTTTATATTATTTATGTGCCTACAAGATGTTGCAATAGGTATATATTAAGAAGTCAGATGAATAAATAAAATATAACTCTTACTTTTGCTGCTTTTACTGATCTTATTCCCTGCAATCACAACTGCTGTTATTACTACTAATAATAATTGCTTTCTCCCTCACTACAAAAAAGCAATAATATGAATGCTGTATCATATTTTCAAAAATCCAGAAACAGAGTTGAAATAAGTGAAAAATTCAAATATTTTTATGATGAATCTTTCCTCAATGTCTAGAAGCTCTCTGGAAATAAGAATGAGTTATGTGTCAATTTTGAAAAAATCATTTTCAGTTTTTTCCTTATTCTCCAGAATTTTTGGATATAAATCCAGATCCTTCTCTTTGTTTGCTGTTCTGAAGATATAATTATCTTCACACACAAGGAACATGGCAATAGTATGCTATATTTGTAACTCATTGCACATTATTAAACTCTGCTCCAATTCCACCCTTCACATGGAATCTTTCCATTTTAAAACCTCATTGCTCATTTATATAACTCTAGCAATTTATTTGTATAATACTAGTAATAGTTTAGCCTATATATGCTTATATGCATATGCTTATATTACTTATGCTTAGATTTTATTAGAACTTGGTGTTAAGGGCATGAAGAGTCTTTCATACCTCTGATATTTATATCTTTCTTAAAAATAGCTCCCATGAATTCTATTTATGTATTTATGATTTCTTAACATAGAGCCATAGATTCTTTACAAATAATTAGAACACTTCTATGACTTTAACTTTTTTTGTTCTTCCTCTGACTCACCTAGAAGGCAGAAACAATACCTAACGTTTCCTTAATAACTAAGCATCTCCCTAACCCTACCTGGGAGCTGATTAATCTGAGCTGCCTATCTGGAGATGTTTATCTGACTTGATAGGAGAGTTTCCATAGCAGAGCAGCTTCACTGCTGTTGCATCAGAAATGCTGCCATTTGGGCAGGTGGGGGTGACGAGCAGTGGAACCATTGAAATAGTTGGTGACAAATATCAGCTGCTGCTGGTGAAGGAGCCGTAAGGTAAATACTCAGGTGCCTTCAGCTAGACAACAGCTGAAGGGGAGAGCGGTTATGACAACCGATTCTCCCCAATGCCAGTCATTATTTTTTCGGCTTCCCTCAAAACATGTATAAAATAATCCATATTTTCAAATCTGTATTTCAAACCATATAAAAAATCAGTTATATCACTACTCCCTCACAATTCAAATACTTCTGTAATGTAAACATGTTTAAACATCCTTGTGCATAATAATAATCTTAGCAAAGTTCTGCAGCATAGTAAGCTGTATTTAATAGTATGTTCTTTCTTAATTTCCATCCTTAAAAATGGTAATTGTTCAATTGATGTTGAAGACAACCGCTGTGTGGTTCAGACCGGAGAAGTTCTCAGAGGCCAGCCACATGTACAATGGATGGCAGCTTTGAGAAGTCACATTGCAAAGGAGATTTGTCACAAGTCAATATTTAAGGTGACCATACAGAGACAGAGAACAGTGGCATCCAAACATTTACTCCCTAGGAAAGATGAATCTGAGGCATTTTCTCTGGAACTTTTAAACTGCAGGTGGTCATAGTGTAATAGAAAGTGGCTTAGGACTGAAAATAGGAATTGACAGCCTATAAATCTGTCAAACACTCAGACTTCCTCATGCATCTCACAAGCAGAATTCTAACAACCAGGAGTTAAGGACTTAGCCAGAATATCAAATGTTTCCCTGTTGGAGAAAGGAAATAAGAACAGTGAAAAGATCTCCATGTATCTGGTCATGTCTATGTAAATGAAATCTCGTCACAGGGCTTCACCCAGGTGCCTGATCCCTTTCTTAGTGTCTCACATTTAAACATAAGAAACAGTAAGAGTAACCCTTTTTTGAGAGATCCTGAAAAACATTTTCCAGCAAATTCATGAATAAATCAAGAAAGGGGAAGATGGGATTTTAACTCAAGAAAATGTCTAAAATAATGAAAGAACAAATAAAAGTAAAGGAGGGAACAAAAGAAAACTGCTATTAGTATCCTCAGAGCAGGGTGAGAAAGATATTCCATCCACAAAACAAGAACAAGTTGTTAGGTTTCTATTGTTGTGTAATAAATTACATGATTTATTGTGCTTAAAGCACCACAAATTTATTATTTCACAGCATCTCTGTTCAGAGTCTTATATGACTGCAGTCACCCTCATATGAGGCTCAAGCTCCTCTTTCAAGCCAACTTGTTTTGGTGAAAGAGTTCAATTCTTTCTTGGTTAGAGGACTGAGATCCTACTTTTTGCTAGCTGTAACCCAGTACTCTCGTTTCCTAGAGACCACCTATCAGTTCCTTGCCAGGGTGGCCCCCAGAAGCATGAATGTTACTTGCCTCCAGCAAGGAGTACAATTCTCTGACTTCTTCTATCACTGTCCATTGAGCCCCCATTTGAAAAGCTCAACTAATTTATCTCAAGACCACCCACTATAATCCCCCTTTCAATTAACTCAAAGTCTACTGATTAGTGACCTTAATTAAATTTGCAAGATCCTTTCTTTCACATGATGTGATATAGTCAAGGAAACAATATACCATCATATTTATAGTTTCCTCCCACACTCAAGAAAAGGTGTGTATATGAGAGGCCAAGAAGCTTGGAAACCATCTTAGAAATCTGCCTACCACCCACTGGAAAAGAAAAAAAAAATCAGAAAACAGGAAATAATTATTTATAACATAAAATATAATTGCTGAACAAACTGCAATAGAAATTTTGAAAGATAATGATATGGAAATAGAATCTGCGGAGAGAGAAAGAGAAACAGAGATGAGAGAGAGAGAGAGAAAACAAAACCATGAGTAAAAAATCAAGAAACTTAGGGAAATTGTCTAGAAAATTCAGCATTCAACAAATGGGAGTTCTATAAGGAATAGAAAAAATTCAGAGGAAGAAAGTTAAAGAAAGTAAACGAGAATTTTCCTGAAATAAAGTATATACATTTCTAATAGAATAGGTCTACAGTACCCAGCAAAAGAACAAAAACAGATCTACAGCAGAGCACATCATTATACGATTTTAGTATAGGAAACAGAGACAAAATCCTAAAGTCTCTACAGATTTAAAAGAAACAAGTCATGAATAAAGAAACAAGACCGATATTTCTCACCAGCAGCACCAAATGTTAAAAGCCATTGGAGTAAGTACTTTAAAAGTCTGAGGGAAAATGCTTTTCAAACTAAAACTTCACCCAGCTAAACCATCATTGCGTGTCAGGCTAGAAAAGCATCAAGGAATTTTCATGTCTGCCAGGGTGCTGAACACTTACCTCCCATGACATTATTTTGAGAGGTCCTGAAAAACATTCTTCAGCAAATTCATGAATAAATCAAGAAAGGGAAAGATGGGATTCAGGGAATATGGGATCAAATCAAGAAGTCTAGATTATAGAAAGCTAATGGAGAGATACAAAGCTAAATGTATAAATTAAAAATATTGAGACAAAAAATTGGGCATGTGAAAAGTGGGGCAGTTATTTACAATACAAAACCCACACATTGTGCATTACTTTGGCTCTGGAAGAAGTATTTGCATAAATGTAATGAGGAAGGCAATGATCATTGATTTTTTTTTTTTTTTGGCTGTGTTGGGTCTTCGTTGCTGCGCATGGGCTTTCTCCAGTTGTGGTGAGCGGGGGGTACTCCTCGTTGCGGTGCACGGGCTTCTCGTTGTGGTGTCTTCTCTTGTTGTGGAGCACGGGCTCTAGGTGCGTGGGCTTCAGTAGTTGTGGTTCATGGGCTCTAGAGCGCCAGCTCAGCAGTTGTGGTGCACGGGCTTAGTTGCTCCGTGGCATGTGGGAACTTCCTGGACCAGGGCTCAAACCCATGTCCCCTGCATTGGCAGGTGGATTCTCAACCACTGCACCACTAGGGAAGCCCCAATGATCATTGATTCAATTCCAATGTTTGGAGGGATAAATTTGGGAGAAATGGGGGAGTGGCGGGGAGATTTCAAAGAGCTAACTCTTCATCTTTACTATAGAAAGTCAAAAGGTAGAATCTAAAAATCATCAACCAAGAAATATTCTTAGAAAAAAATTATTTGGAAAAATATCAAAGAAACAGCTGAGTCAAAACTTTGCTTGAGGAGTGAGACTAGAATGGGAACAGCTCTTTCTCATTATTAACTTTCTGTTACTATTGGATTTATTTTAATAGTGTGCTTATATATTTTTTCACCATATAGAGTATTTCCTGCATCTGTTGGCTTCATCATAATTGAATTTCAGATAATCTTTTGGAAAAAAAACACTGCTGCAATGTTTTGTTAAACACAGAAAGCTAAGCTTTTAACATGTAGAATGTTAGTTTACCCCACCATCAACCTAACAAATTGAAACTTCTTGATTCCCACTTTTTTCTAGTGCTAATTATGGTTGGTATATATTTTTATTTATGATATTAAGGAAAACCTACATTTGTAGCACTTTGGAAGTATTAAAGCATTTCAGCTTATCTGATGTTAGTTATCCTTCAACAACTGTAATGAAGGCAGAATATTCATTAAATATACACATTAATTATTAATATTAAATATTCATTCTATTGTAAAGATTAAGAAACTGAGGTTCATGAATTAAGTAAATACTCAGAATTATGTTTTTCTTGGAACCAATCTTCTAACATTAGCATAGTGCACTTCTTTTCACACCATGCTTTCTCCTGGATATAATATTTTATTTGGGATGTCTAGATCAAGTCCCATTTTGACAGTCAAGGTATTGTGTTTTATTATCTGACATTTTAAAAATTTCAAATATAACACCGTGTACTCAATATATCCATTGATGTCACTGTGAAAGGCAATTTCCTTGTTATATAATTGTATGTAGGAAATATGTATATATTTAATATATATACTATTTATGCATTTATAATTTTACTTCTACTTTGTTGAAAAAAAGTGCGTGAATATATATTTACTCTAGAGAGTTCTTCAATGTATTAGAATGTACCATGCGTCTTAAAAAAAAATGCAAACACCGAAAGGATCCAACGTGTGAAAATCAAGAAAATAGGAGGCAAACATTAGCCAATTGACCTTTCCTTCAGCCCTTCCATGCTTCACTTCAGAAGACTCCCACACCTTTCACCCTATCCTCAGCATATACTAAGACACTGGCACTCAGAGCTTTTGGTTCTACCTTTAGGGAGCTGCCAGATTTGAGATTTCCTTTGGACTCATTTTATCTTCTCAGAAGAACTCAGCCAGAATTTAAGAAAGGAGACAGATGAGAAGTAGACTTCGGTAGTGGAAGATGATGACTTCAACAGAAAGGAAAAGTAGTTCATTCCTTTTCAGGCGAAGTCAGTGTGGATTTGGGGTGGTCATAAAGGCATCCTAGCATCACCCAAGGCAAGCAAACAGCAAGCACATAGTGATTCCAAGATGGATCCCAGAAGGACAATTCAATTTATCACATGACAACATTAGGGAGGCAGAAAATTGGGAAAATCTGTAAAGGAAGCTTCCCCACATCCTCAGGTTTTTTGAACTATTTTTTAGATCCAAAATACATATATATCCAAAAACTGGCACCATAAAGGAAGTGGGCTTGCCAACTTCATAAAGAACAGATGAATTAATGTAGTTTTACTTTAATTAAATGTATGCAATGTAACTGTGGCAATAATTCCTGTCCAGTGTCTCAGCTCTCTCCAGAAGTGTTGAGAAAAGTGAAATATGCCAAAACAGCCATACTCTATGAAGTTAATTACTTGGAAAATAGTTGCAAATAACAACAAATTGCAATGACACAAATGGTATCTAAAAATCTTTGTTCGTCTGCCTTTTTGACAACTATTTACTGAATAGCTAGAAGATAACAGGCAGGCATAATTCCTGCTCTCAAGAAGTTATCTAGTAAAGTTGGAAGGATCATAATTTTTTAAAAAATACAATTGTATAAAGCATAAAAGAGGGTGGTACTTGGTGCGGGCTCAACGGAGCAGCACATCAGTTTTAGGGTAAGAACATGGAAGTCATCTTAGTGGAAGTAGCCCTGAGCAGAATTTTGAAGATGAAGTAAAATATAGCTTGATTCCAAATTGTGTGGGAGAGGACAGAATGGATAACTGTTAGGACTGTGTTTAGTGAGCAAAACAGAAAGTCAACTAGCACAGCTTAAATCGATAGGAATATTTTTCCATAATAAATACTCCTTGAGTAGGAAACTTCAGGTTGGTGCAACTGCTCAAGCAGTTGGTGGAGGATTCAGGCTCCTTTTAGCTTCTTTCTTTGCCAGTCATACTGAGTAGCTTTGGTTCTCTTGGGCATAAGATGACTGTTCTAACTTCAGGTATCATGTCTGCATTTTAGTCAGAAAGAAAGGGAGAAAGATGAAGGGGGGAAAAAAGTGCCTCTTCATCTGTCCATTTTTACGAGAACAACAGCACTTCTAGAAGTCCTATACAGTAGACTTTAGCTGTTCTATTTTGGACCAAAACTTGATCACATGGCCACCCTCACAGGCAAGGAAGGTGAATCTTTTTAATTTGGCACATTGCCTCCCCAAATAAAAATGAGGGCATGCTAGTAAAGAGAAAATAGATATTGTGTAGGAAACTACCTCCAGGATTTCTACTTCTGAGAAGACACAGTAGTTGTATTTTGTCCAATTCCACCTACTAAGTATTACTAAAGACCTTGGACATTACATATAAGACAAACACAAGAAGATTCTGAAAGGTGAAGAGAAGACAGATTGTCTAGGGACCTTTGAGGAACAGTAAGGTGGTGACTTCTCTAGGTTTGATTTTTGCCTCACATATCACAACTTCGGAGCTGAAGAAAACTGCAAACCAGACGTACTGACAAGTAAAGACAAAAAGGGCACCAACAAAAACCTTTAATCAAGGAACAGGGAAAGGAGCAGCCTAGCAAGTCAGAAAAACTTTTAGACCATAATCACTCCACTCAGCCAAACACCACAAAAGAAATGTAAGAAATGTGGCCCCACCTGCATACGTAAAAACAAAGGCTGAGTAATGATCCTGGACTACCACCCTTGTGAATCTGTGAGGATGTACTAAAAACTTTTCCACTGAGTTATGTAGAGAAGGCCATGTAGGAAGGTGGAACTTATATTCCTCACCTTTTCATCCTTCCCTGACCACCATCAGTAAAGGCCACATGGGAGGCCTGGTTTTCAGCATCACGTGATAGCTCCTCTCTGCTGGGCTAGTGTCTGAGGAGACCTAGTGGAGGACGGACTTGCAACATCATCCAATGTTAAAAAGACCACCTACCATGGTGTCAGTGGAGAACAATTGATAAGCCAGAACTCCCACTCCTACCTGGCAATAAAGAGGAGCATCCTCTTTCTTCTGGGTGTCAACTGAGGCCACTAGGAACCCTAAACTTTAACCTCCATCTGCTAATAATGAGGTAGTACTGCTCTCCCTTTCCCCTGCTGGGGTGGTACCAAAGCAAGCTAGCTAAAACAAAAGTTTTAAATAAGTTCCAGTGTCTCATAATATGAAAATGTCCAGGTTTCAGTAAAGAAAAAAGAAAATCATTTATCATGCCAAGAAACAGAAAGTACTTAAACTGAATTAAAAAATAATACAAAGGTGCCAATAGCAAGATGACAAAAATGATGCTTGAGACAAGTGAAAGAAAAAGAAAGAAGGAAAGAAAGGAAGAAGAAAGGAAAAGAAAGAAAGAAAAGACAGAAAGGAGGGAGGGAGGGAGGGAGGGAAGGCAGGAAGAGAGAGAGAGAAAGAAAGAACAAGCTTTGGCAAGGAAGAGTCTCGAAATAAATAGAAGATATAAAGAGAACAAAATGAAAATGTTAAAACCAAAAATACAACTGAAATAAAAAGTTCAGTGCCTGGGCTCAAAAGCACGAATTGCAAGGCAGAGATTGACAGTAGTTTGGAGTAGTAGTTTGGACTCCTTCATTTTTTTATGTGTGTAGAAAAATAATTATGTATATATATATATATATAAATTTTAAGTTGATGATCTCAAGTTCAAACCCATTTTAATGATCCCGCATTTTACTCCCTCCTCAGGTTTACTGTTTTTTGACACTATATTTTACATCTTTTGTTTTGCGTATACCTTAACTACTTATTGTGTATGTAAATGATTTTACTACTTTTGTCATTTAACCTTCTTACTAGCTATATATACGGTTGATTTTCTACATTTACGGTATATTTGCCCTTACCAAGGAGCTCTTTCCTTTCATAATTTTCATGTTATTAGTTGTAGTCTTTTTGTTTTGGCTTAGAGAAGTCCCTTTAACATTTCTTGTAGAGCTGGTTTGGTGGTGCTGAACTCTTTTAGCTTTTGCTTATCTGTAAAACTTTTGATCTCTCCATCAAATCTGAATGACAGCCCTGCTGGGTAGAGTATTCGTGGTTGTTGGTTTTTCGCTTTCTTCTATTGTTGATTTTTTTCTAGTGTATTTTTATTTTAGTTATTGTATCCTACACCTCTGTTTAGTTTTTCTTTATATTTTCTCTTTGTTAAAAACTTCTAACTTCTCAGGCTGTTTATCCATTCTTCTCCTGAGTTCTTTGAACATCTTTACAGTTCATTACCTTGAACTCTTTATTGGGTAAATGGCCTGTATCCACTTCACTTAGTTCCTCTTCTGGGATTTTATCCTGTTCCTTCGTTTGGAACATTTTCCTCTCTGTCCCCTCACTTTGCCTAATATGCTGTTTTTATTTCTATGTGTTTGATTGGTAGGTTATGTTTCATGACCTTGGAGAAGTGGCCTTTTATAGGAGATGTCCTATGCATCCCAACAGCACAATTCTCTCTGGTCACCAGAGCTATATACTCTAGGGGTGTCCCATATTTGTGCTACACTGGTCCTTCTGTTGTGACAGGGTAATTACGTGGGTGACCTTGTAGGCCCTACCTTGTGTGGAGACTGCCAGCCACTGGTGTGTGGGACCAGGTCATGAATCTACTAGTTGCAGGGGCTGGGGATCCCAGAACTAGTGTCAGCCTACTGGTGGCCAGGTCCAGTTCCTAACATGGCTGGCCTTGGGGTCTGGGGTGTCCTAAAGCTGTTTTCTGCCCATTGGTGGGTGCGGTTGGATCCCAGCATGACTGGCTGAGGGCCCCAAGGTGTCTCAAAGCTAATGTTGGTGGGCAGGACCCAAGCTCAAGGGGTCTCAGCCTTGGGGCTGTCCTTCTGGTGGGTGGGATTGGAGTCCAGGATGTTCCAGGGATGAAGCATGCCTATTGGTGGGTAAAGCCAAGGCCTAGGGTTCTTAGAGCTTTCTTCAGCCCCTGGTGGTGGGTCCAAGGCCCAGGGCCGTCCTGAGGCTAGTTCTAGCTCACTGTTGGGTAGAACCAGGTCCCTGGGTCTCTGGTTGCAGGGTCTAGGGGTTCCATAGTTAATGTTCTGGCCAGCTGGTGGCAAGGTCCAGGAGGCAGGAGTCCTGGAGCTGATGCCTACTCACTGGTGAGTGAGGCTGGTCCTGGGCTTAGGGCCAGCCCACTTGTGGGTGGAGCTGGGTCCCAGGGTCCCTTGGCTGCAGGACTCTGGGGGTCTCAAGGCTAGTGCAGGCTAACTGGTGGGAAGAACTGGGTCCCAGGGTCTCTGGCTGTACATTCCTGGGGGTCCCAGAGTCGGTATGTCTGCCCTCTGGTGTATGGGGCCAGGGCCAGGCGTCCTGGGGCTGTTGCTGACCTGCTGGTAGGTGGGCTTGGTCCTGACATGGCAGACTGGGGCTATGGTGGTCCTGGGGCTGGTGTCCACATGCTGGTGGGTAGGGCTGGGGCCCAGGGGATCTCAGGACTTGTGTCCACCCACTGGTGGGTAAAGCCAGGTCCTGGGTTTAGTTTCTGCTCCCCGTGGGTGGAGCCAGGTCCTGTGTTCTCTGGCTGCCTGGCCCAGATATCCCAGAACTGGTGCCAGCAGGCTGGTGGGTGGGCAGTGTGCAGGAGGTCCTGGGGCTGGTGTGTTCTCACTGGTGCGTGAGGGCTAGCTGTCTTTAAATACTTGAAGGGCAGTAATGTAAATGAAGGGGAAAATACTAGAGGAGTTGAACTTATAATGACATGGTAGAGAAACACTGTTAGGTTCAATATCAGGAAGAATTCTTAAAGGCTATAGCCTCTCAATAATTGGACATACTTCCTGTGAGAAGGGACCACCCCATTATGGAAGAGTTGATGAGGACCTTGGTGAGCATTAGCCAAGAGTGTTAAAGAGGAAATGCCTTAAGGTCTGTGAGATTGAGTCAGATGACTTCCAATTCTTTTCTATAATTCTATGAGTTTATGGCAAAAATTACTGGTATATTTTCACCAATTTGACCCTATGATTTTACTCAATCCTATTTGCAGATGATAAATTATATTTGGCCTGAATTAAGACCAAAACCTGTAACATTTTAATTTAAAAGTATTAATTGAGTCACCCAAGATTCAAATATATTGCTTGGATTTCATAAAACAGTGCTCCAAGTAACTCAACTAAAAAAATCTCATCTTTAAATGGGGCCTAATTTATTACCCAAGACATATTGGTAACTAAGGCTCTGGTACATAATTCCTGACAACTGTGGCCTATTTCTATTTAGGAAGATATAATTTTCTTTGATATTGTGTTTTACACAGAAAACTATTCAGAGATGCATGGTTGTTTCTACAAAGACAGCTCACTTTTAAAAACATAAAAATGGTAATATTGTCTCAGTGTGCAAACAGAATGTGTGTCTCTCCAAACAATTCTTAAAAGAAATTTATATGATAAATTATAAAAGACAACTCCATTTTTATATGGCTTACGTTCTATAGCCAAAATGTATTTGCCTTCATTTTAAAAATTAGGTATTTTGAGAAAAGTAATTATCCCTATAATTATGAATAGCCATATAGCCTGAAGTATTAACAACTATGCCAATGACAAAAAATGTGAGTCTGGAACATTCAGGACTCAATATCTGGCACCACACAGAGCAACAATAAATGCTATATAAACACTAGTAAAGTGAGTGACATGAAATCTCACACTCACGAATTGTGTGACAACATAGAGTTCCAGTTGTCACACCATTAAATCTGATTTCCACATATGGATGCTGGAACAACCAAGTTAAAAGTCCACAGCCCTTGGGTGAACATTACTATTTATGCCTTTATAACAAAGAAATATTAAATCACGTCTCAAGATGCACAATATGAAGAGATAAGTGGCTTTAGAAGTGATGTCTTAACATTTGTAAGAGGGAAATAGTCAAGAAAAAAAGACTGAAATAGGAGGCGTTTAACTTTAAAACAAATCATGATTCTTGACATATTATTATCAAGAGACTCCGAAATTTTGTCTAACTATTCTCTGGTAAAGAAGTTATATTCCTTCATAAAGCCCTAGAGATACATTCTCTAAGATCTGTGAGATATCTGGTGAAGTCCTTCGGGAAATATATGAGTAAACCAATACTTTCCTCTTAAATCTTTGAAGCACAAGAAAGAAATATACCTATTTAGTATAAGCAGAAGATTTAAGAAATATGTGAGGAAAATATGTGCTCATGAAACTGTTTTATAAAGAAAGGATCTCCCGAGAAGCATGTGACTGCAGAATTTCTTCCATCCACTTTCTTGAAAAAATTGCTTCATGCACGGCTGATAAATTGATTATATAAAGATGGAAGGAGACAAAAATAAATGCCTTATTACTTTTTAAACAACTCACTAAAATAACTGAATTCAGAGACAAGGGACTTTAAAACTCAAGGCAATCCTGATTGATGAGAAAGGCCTAGTTTGGAGGGGAAGAAATATGGTACTAACCACCTGGGTGATTTGCGGTGAAGACACAATATCTGTGTCACCAGGACTACTTTGTTACAAGTCATAGCACAAGGATTACTACTACTGAGTGTCCTTCCTTTGTTGGACGCTTCACTCAGCTACCTTTTCTAGTTTGGTTAACCTGGGTGTATTATTTAACACCAATCTTCAGTTTCCTCACTGAAGCAAGGTCAATGATAGCTGTGTAGTTGTGAAGATTAAATGGGATAAGGTACTCAGCACCTAGCATAGGGCCTGGCACCTAATAACCATTTCATAAATGTTTTCTTAGTGTTATTAACTCTTGAGTCATACCCTAGAGGTAGGTATTTTTAAAGTATGGGGATCACAGTGAGGTAATGGAATAAGTTAGAAAACAAAGTCATGACACACTTACATACATTTTGTAAACAGGCTGACATGTTTCTTTTGGCAGACAGTACAGTATTTGGCCCACAGAATGTTTTTCTTTTCATATTTGGAATTATTTTTCAATGTATAGATTTCACAAACCAATTTCGATTTCACAAACCAATTTCATTTTCCCGCTTTTATTGAAAATGTGAAATATCTAGTGATATTAGACCTACCAACCCAAATGGCAACCATCAGGGTAAAGTTGGAGCTGTTCTTTTGAGTAGAGGTTCTCAAGTTTGCCATGGTTTCCACTTTTACTATTATCTCCACAACAACAAAAACACAATAAGTACAAATTATGATTATGCTTACAAAATTGTCCACAAATATTACTATTGTTCTTAGATTTTTTCCATCGGAATTGCAAACCTGGTGGTGCCCTCCATTTGACTGAAGTACACAGACTCCTCCATGTGCCTGAACTACCCAAGTAAGTAAAGTAAGTAGCTCTATTTTTATTTTTTTTAGGAACCGCCATACTGTTTTCCAAAGTGAATAAACCAATTTACATTCCCACCAACAGTGCACAAATTTCCCTTCTCTCCACATCCTCACCAACACTTGTTATTTCTTGTTTTTGGGGTACTAGCCATTCTAGTAGATGTGACATGATAGCTCATTGTGGTCTTGGTTTGTATTTCCCTGCTAATTAGTGCGTTGAGCACCTTTCATGTACCTGTTGGTCATTTGGAAGTCTTCTTTTGAAAAATGATTATTCGGTTCCTCTGTCCATTTTTCACTTGGACTGTTTGTTTTCGTTGTTGAATTATATGAGTTCCTTATGTATTTTATATATTAACACTTTTTCAGATATATAGCTTGCAAATGTTTTCTCCCATTATATAGGTTTCTTCTATTTTTTTAATGGCTGTGCAGAAGCTTTTTCTTTGATATAGTCCCACTTTTTGATTTTTGCTTTCATTGCTTGTGCTTCTGGTGTCATATTAAAAAAATCATGGACAAGACTAATATCATGAGCATTTTCCTTACATTTTTTTCCTAGGGTTTTTTATGATTTTAAATCTTTTTTTTTTTTTTTTTTTTTTTTTAAACATCTTTATTGGGGTATACTTGCTTTACAATGGTGTGTTAGTTTCTGCTTTATAACAAAGTGAATCAGCTATACATATACATATGTTCCCATATGTCTTCCCTCTTGCGTCTCCCTTAAATCTTATATTTAAGTCTTTAATTCACTTTGAATTGATTTCTGTGAGTGGTATAAGAGTCTAGTTTCACTTTTCTGCATATGGTAATCCAATTTTCTCAACACCATTTATTGAAGAGATTATTCTTTCTCCATTGAATATTTTTGTCTCCTTTGTCAAATAATAGTTGACCATATATGCAAGGGTTTATATCTGGGCTCTCAATTCTGTTCTATTGGTATGTGTCTATTTTTATGCCAGTACCATACTGTTGTGACTACTATAGCTTTGTAATATAACTTGAAATCAGGATGTGTGATGACTCCAGATTTGTTCTTTTTCTTTTTTTCAAGATTGCTTTTGGCTATTTAAGGTCTTTTGGATTTCATACAAACTTTAGGATATTTTTTCTATTTATGTGAAAGATGCCATTTGAATTTTTATAAGGATTGTATTGAATCTGTTCATGGCTTTGGGTAGTATGGATATTTCAGCAATATAAATTCTTCTGACCCACAAACACATCATATCTTCCCATTTGTCTGTCTTATCCAGTTTCTTTCATCAAAGTCTTGTACTTTTCAATGTTCAGATTTCTCACTTCCTTGGTTAAATTTATTCCTAAATATTATATTGATTTTGATGCTCTTATGAATGGTATTGTTCTTTTTATTTTTTCAGATATATTGTTGCTAATGTATGCAAATGTAACTGATTTTGGTATGTTGATTTTATATCTTGCAATTTTACTAAATTCATTGATTAGTTTCAATAGTGTTTTTTTGGTGAAGTCTTTAGGATTTTTTTATATAAGATCACATCATCTGTAAAGATAATTTTATGTGTTCCTTTCTGATTTCTCCTTTTATTTCTTTGTCTTGCCTGATTACTCTGGCTAGGAATTCCAGGACTATGTTGAATACAAGTTTTGAGAGTAGGCAACCTTGCCTTGTTCCTGATCTTAGAGGAAGAGCTTTAAAACTTTCACATTGAGTGATGTTGGCTGTGGGTTTTTCATATGGCCTTTATTATGTTGAGGTATGTTCCTTCTGTACCAATTTGTTGAGGATTTTTATTATAAAAGGATGCTGTATTTTGTCAAATGTTTTTTCTGTACCTATTGATGATCAATGATTTTTATTTTATTAATGTGATGTATCACATTTATTGATTTGGGTTTGGCAATATTTCATTGAGAGGTTTTGAATTTGGTTTGGCAATATTTTGCTCTTGAATTTGGTTTGGCAATATTTCATTGAGAGATTTTGCATCTATATTTATCAGAAATTTAAGTCTGTAGTTTACTTTTCTTGTAGTGTCCTTATCTGGCTTTGGTATCCTGGTAATATGAGCCTTGTAAAATGAGTTTAGGGGTGTTCCCTCTTCTTCAATTTTTTGGAAGGGTTTGGGAAGAATTGGCATTAATACTTCAAATATTTGGTAAAATTCCCTGGTTCTGGACTTTTCTTTTGGGGAGGTTATGATACTGATGAAATCTGCTTACTAGTCATTTGTCCATTCAGATTTTTCTATTTCTTCCTGATTCAGTCTTGGTAAGTTGTGTTTCTAGGTATTTATCTATTTCTTCTAGATTATCCAACTTTTTGGCATGTAAGTGTTCAGGGTAGAAGCTTATGATCCAATATACTTATGTAGTATCAGTTGTAATGTCTCATCTTTAACTTCTGATTTTATTTATTGAGACTTCTCTTTTCTTAGGCTAGCTAAATGGTTGTCAATTTTGTATATCTTTTCACAAAATCTTGCTCTTTGTTTCACTGATCTTTTCTACTGTTTTCTTGTCATATATATTTTTATTTCTTCTCTTATCTTTGTTATTGTCTTGCTTCTCTTAACTTTGAGCTTAGATTGTTCTTCTTTTTCTGGTTCCTCGCATAGTAAATTGTGGTTGTTTATTTAAGATCTTTCTATTTTCTTAATATATGCATTTATCACTTGTAAACTTTCATCTAAGAACTACTTTTGTAGAATCTCATAGGTTTTTATATGTTGTGTTTGCATCTTCATTTATTTCCAGATATTATTTCCTTTTTTATTTCTTCTTTGACCAATTTATGGTTCAGGAGCATGTTGTTTAATCCCCACATATTTGTAAGTTTCCCAGCTTTTCTCTTGTTGATTTCTAGTTTCATACCATTGTGGTCAGAAAAAACACTTAGTGTAAGTTTAATCTTATTAAATTTACTAAGACTTGTTTTGTGGCCCATAATATGATCTATCCTAGAGAATGTTCTTTGTGGACTTGAGGAGATATGTATTCTGCTGCTATTGGATGGAATGTTCTATATATGTCTGTTAGGTCCATTTGCCCTAAAGTGTGGTTCAAGTCCAATGTTACTGTGTTTTTGTTTATATCTCCTTTCAGATATGTTAGTATTTGCTTAATATATTCAGATGATCTGACGTTAGGTGCTTATGTATTTGGAATTGTTATATCTTCTTAATGAGTTGATCCCTTTTTCGTTATATAATGACCTTCTTGTCATTTGTTACCTTTTTCAGCTTAAAGTCTACTTTGTTTGATATAAGTGTAGCTATTCCACTTTTTTTTGGTTTCCAATTGCTTGGAATATGTTTTTCCATCACTTCACTTTGAACCTATGTGTGTCCTTAAAGCTGGAGTGAGTCTCTTGTAAGTAGAATATATTTGGGTCTTGCTTTTTTACTCCACCCAGCCACTCTATGTCTTTTGATTGAAGACTTCAATCCATTTACATTTCAAGTAATTATTGATATGTAAAAACTTAATAATGTCAACTATTAATTGCTTTCTGGTTGTTTTATAGTTCCATTGTTCCCTTTTTTCTCTCCTGCTGCCTACATTTGTGGAGGGGTGACTTTCTGTGGTAGTATACTCTGATTCCTTTATCTTTTGTGAATGTATTATAGGTTTTTGCCTTATGGTTACCATGAGGCATACATAAATTTTTTTTAGATACTGTTATATCTATATATATAGATATATAGATACATATTTTATTTATTTATATCTATATCTATTTTATGCTTATAGAATCTTAACTTTCATCATATACAAAAACTCAGCCCTATTACAACCGCTTTCATATTTTTAATGACACAGTTTACCTCTTTTTATATTGTGTATTTATTAGCAAATTATAAGAGCTATAGTTAACTTTAGTACCCTTTTCCTTTAATCTTTATGCTATAGTTAAGAGGTTAACATATCATCATATTACAGATTAGAGTTTTCTGTGTCATACTGTATATTTACCTTTACCAGTGTATTGTATACTTTCATATGTTTTAATGTTACTAATTAGTATCTTTTTATATCAGCTCAAAGAACTTCTTTTACAATTTCTCATAAGACAGGTCGAGTGATAAAGAATTCCCTCGGCTTTTATTTGTGTAGGAAAGTCTTTATTTCTCCTTTATATTTGAAGGATAATTTTGCCAGATAGAGTATCCTTGGCTGGCTTTTTGTTTTTTCTTTTTCCTGCGATTTGAATATACCATCCCATTCTCTCAACCAGTAAGGTTTCTGCCGAGAAATCTGCTGATACCTTAATGGGGGTTCCTTTGTGGCTTACAAACTGTTATTCTTTTGCTGCTTTTAGGATTCTTTTTTTTTTTTTTTTTTTTTTTTTGCGGTACACGGGCCTCTCACTGTCGTGGCCTCTGCCATTCCGGAGCACAGGCTCCGGACGCGCAGGCTCAGCAGCCATGGCTCACGGGCCCGGCTGCTCCGCGGCATGTGGGATCTTCCCAGACCGGGGCACGAAGCCATGTCCCCTGCATCGGCAGGTGGACTCTCAACCACTGCGCCACCAGGGAAGCCCAAGGATTCTCACTTGGTCTTTGAATTTTGACACTTTCATTACAATGTGTCTTGGAGAAGATTATTTTGGTTTGAAATAATGAGATAATCCATTACCTTCATGAACTTAAACATTCTGCTGTTGATGCTCTCTGCTGTATTCTTCATTTCATTCATTGAAGTCTTCAGCTCCAGAATTTCTATTTGGTTATTTTTTATCTTTTCTATCTCTTTATTAAACTTCTCATTTTGTTCTTGTACTGTTTTCCTGATTTTGCTGAGTTGTCTTTCTGTGTTTTCTTGTATAATTGAGTTTCCACAAAACAGCTATTTTTAATTCTTTATTGGGTAAATTACAGATCTCCATGTCAGTGGGTTTGTTTAAGAGGAATATTATGATCTTTTGGTGATGTCATATTTCCTTGATTTTTCATGTTCCTTGGGGTCTTGCATTGATGTTGTCACATTTGAAGTAGCAGTCACCTCCTCCAATCTTTACCAGCTACCTTCAGGTAAGAGTTACTTTTCATTAGTCCTGCTATATAAGCTGTGACTTTCTTCTTCAGCCTTGTATACTGCTCCATGTACCTGCTACATGTACCTCCAGATGTACCTGCTCCATGCCTCTTTCTCCCTCTTGTGGCATAAATCTTAAACTTGTATGTTTCCTCTTGATCTTACAATGCACCAGGCTGGCTGGCTGGCTGGCTGCTGGAAACTTCTATTTTGTTTTCCCAAAGGTGGCACTACAGCTCAAGATTGTGGGCGAGTTCCTCCCTTGCCCACAGACCTTGGACTGTTTTCTGTACACGTTCCCTGTCTACTTGAGCTCACTCCCACTGCTATTCTCAGGAGTACACACAAGGAGCTGATCCTTCCTGTCATTTCCATTTTCATAAAATATCTTTTTCCATCCTCCCACTTTCAGTCGTTGTGTGTCTTTAGTTCCGAAGTGAGTCTTCTTATAAGCAGCATATAGATTTTCTTTTTAATCCAATCAGCCACCATGTGTCTTTTCTTTCTTTTTTTTTTTTTTTTTGGCTGCGTTGGGTCTTCATTGCTGTGCATGAGCGTCCTCTAGTTGCAACGAGTGAGGGCTACTCTTCATTGCGATGGCAGTGCACAGGCTTCTCATTGTGGTGGCTTCTCTTGTTGCAGAGCACAGGCTCTAGGTGTGTGGGCTTCAGTAGTTGTGGCACACAGGCTTAGTTGCTCTGAGGCATGTGGGATCTTCCTGGACCAGGGCTTGAACCCGTGTTCCCTGCACTGGTAGGCGGATTCTTAACCACTGCACCACCAGGGAAGTCCCAGCCACCCTGTGTCTTTTGATTTGAGCACTTAGTCCATTGACATTTAAAGTGATTATTAATAGGTATTTACTTATTGCCATTTTATTACTTGTTTTCTGGTTGTTTTTATAATTGTTCTCTGTTCTTTCTTCTTTTAGTTTCTTCCTTTGTGGTTTGATGATTTTCTTTTGTGGTATGCTTGTGTTCCTTTCTCTCTAGGTCTTGTGTACCTGCTGCAGATTTTTGATTTGCGGTTAGCATGGAATTCATATATGTTGACCTATAACTATATCTACTTGTTTTAAACTGGTAGTCATTTAACTTCAAACACATTCTAAAAGATCTATATTTTTTTAACTCTCGTCCCCCACATTTTGTGTTTTGATGTCATATTTTGTACCTTCATATTTACCCCTTCACTGTTTATTGTAGTTATAATTGATTTTACAACTTTTTGCCTTTTAATCTTTGTACTAGCTTATTTAACTGTTTGTTCCTCAGCCTTCAGTATATATTTGTCTTCCCTAGAGGGATTTTTCCTTTCCTATAGATTTTTACTTCTTTTTATAGCTTTCTCTTTTCCATTTAGAGAAGAGCCTTTAACATTTCTTTTATGGTAGGTTTAGTATTGATGAACTCTTAGTTTTTGCTTGTCTGAGAAGTTTGTTAGCTCTCCTTCAATTCTAAATGATAATTTTGTTGGGTAGAGTATCCTGGGATGCAGGTTTTTCTGTTTCATCACTTTAATTATATAATGCCACCCCCTTCAGGCCTGCAAAGTTTCTGCAGAAAAATCACCTGATAACTTTATGGGATTTCTTTGGATACGACTTTCTCTTTTTCTCTTGCTGCCTTTAGAAGTCTCTCCTTATCTTTAACTTTTGCCATTTTAATTATATGTCTTGGTCTGCTGATACCCTGATTTTGGACTCTCCAACCCCCATAATTTTTTATGTGAGAAATAAATTTCTGTTGTTTAAGCCACCCAGTCTATGGTATTCTGTTATAGCAACCTGATCTGACTAAGAGACTTGTACTATAGAGAGAGAGGTGTGTGAGTATATCATATCTATATTAATTTATTCTACTTTCCATCTTTACTTGATTAACATATTCTCTCTTCATATGAATCTTACACACTTTTCCTGGTCCCCACGGCAGAAAACATGGTTTTGTACCTTTCTTGAGTGTTGTTGCTTTACTACTTGACTCTTACTTTCAAGTTCAAAATAAGAAGAGATTCATTGAACCAATTGGTGCCCACCTCCTGAATGAATCAAGAGTGACCAGAACTTGGGTCAGTTGATAATATGGTTGCAACATCTGCAATAATATGTATAAAGTTTTTGCCAGAGGGAGAAAGGAGTGGGGGACAGATTATCTGAAAGGAAGGGAAGGATCATTTCCAAAGGAGAAAGTTCAGACACAGAAAGCAATAGATCTTCGATGCATTAGTATTTACAAGCACTTTTCAAAGAGACCAACACATGAAAGTATTCAGTAAATACTGGTTTTCTTCATTCTCTGCTTAGCGATTTTTAGTGGCTTCAAATTATCTTAGCAGCCTTCCATTTTTTTAGTCTTTGTGTAAGTTTGTCAATTAAGGAAAGAGCTCTTAATTCCTTAAACAAATCTAACATTTATTGTCCCTTATGTCCTTTTCCTCCCTTTCTCATCTCCAACTAAGAAACTGTAGGTGGTTTCTTTGGCATAAGTTACACAGGGATTTTTCTCTAAGAGTCTGTAGAGTGTGTTGGAATTGAGTGTAATGTCTGAAGTCCATAGGATTTGTAATTAAGTTCTATTAATTTTATAATCGGGTAAGTCGGGTTTCTCTACAGTTCAGTAGTATCTATTTCACAGCATTGTTTCAGATATCAAGTAAGACAACTGTGAAAGAACGTTGTATATGGGGCAGCAGGTCCCTAAGGTGAAATACAACATGGCAGGAAAAGCTTCAAAAGTTTGGAAAATGTACTAGAGAAGAAAAGGACAAAGAATTCTAGTCTTAGAATGTATGCAGTGCAAAACTTTCTTCTGGGTAATAAATGGGATTTCAAGAATAAATATAACTTCTCCTTTCTTTTCACTCAATGTAAGAAATATGAAAAAAGGCCAGAATTGCTTTAAGAAGACCAAAGCGTTGAAATAAAATTATGCCAACTCATCAGCTTCCTTCCCATTTGACTTAACAAGAATGAGAGTCTCGATCAGTGGGGAGACTACTAGTTCTATTATTCTGAAGTTTTATTATGAGTTATCCCATAGAGAAGTCACAGTACTAATAGCTGGAGAATTCAGGGCAGTCACTATTCTCCTGGGGTCTTATTTAGTCACTAGCCACTGCAGCCGCTGACTTTCAACACACTTTGAAGGGAGTTCAGGGTGGAGATCAGGAATGACATACTCTGTGTTCTGGGAAAAACTGACAGAACAGGTCTTTGGATAGCTCAATACTTTCAGGAATTTTTATGAGCCCAAATTTTTGCATCTTCTCATACCTAGAAAAGCACTAAAATTATTAATGGAAACATCTGCTCCTCGTCACTAGCAGAAACCTTCTGCAAAAAATATGTGCTTGATTGCATGTATCCCCCTTCACCAGTCACATATACACTGACTTCCCCTGCTACCTCTTCAGAAGTTTCTCAGAGCTCTCTGAGATACTGTCTCCTGGGCTATAGTCCTCATTTTGCCCCACATAAAACTTAACTCACAGCTCTCACGTTGTGCATTTTTTTTTCAGGCAACAAAGTAAAAGCAGGAAGTCAACATCTATACTATAGCAGTAACATCTGTAGTGTGCATAGTAGACAACTGAAGTTTAAAGTGATTTAACTTCAGAGTTGGGATAAAATTTTCTGGGGTTCCCTGGTGGCGCAGTGGTTGAGAGTCCGCCTGCCGATGCAGGGGACACGGGTTCGTGCCCCGGTCCGGGAGGATCCCGCGTGCCGCGGAGCAGTTGGGCCCATGAGCCATGGCCGCTGAGCCTGCGCGTCCAGAGCCTGTTGCTCTGCGGTGGGAGAGGCCACAACAATGAGAGGCCCGCGTACCGCAAAAAAAAAAAAAAAAAAATTTTATATTTGAATATTCAATGTTGTTCCAAAAAAACCCCAAGTGTTTTCTTTCAGGAAAGCAAGGGATACTTTATTTTATTTTTGTCTGTGTTGGGTCTTCGTTGCTGCAGGCAGGTTTTTCTCTAGTTGTGGCCAGTGGGGGCTACTCTTCATTGCTGTGCGCAGGCTTCTCATTGCGGTGGCTTCTCTTGTTGTGGAGCACAGGCTCTAGGCACGCAGGCTTCAGTAGTTGCGGCACACGGGCTCAGTAGTTGTGGCTCGTGGGCTTAGTTGCTCCACGGCATGTGGGATCTTCCCAGACTAGGGCTCGAACCCGTGTCCCCTGCATTGGCAGGCAGATTCTTTTTTTTTTTTTTTTTTTTTTTTTTGGGTTACGCGGGCCTCTCAATGTTGTGGCCTCTCCCGTTGCGGAGCACAGGCTCCGGACGCGCAGGCTCAGCGGCCATGGCTCACGGGCCCCGCCGCTCCGCGGCATGTGGGATCTTCCCGGACCGGGGCACGAACCCGTGTCCCCTGCATCGGCAGGCGGACTCTCAACCACTGCGCCACCAGGGAAGCCCTGGCAGGCAGATTCTTAACCACTGTACCACCAGGGAAGCCCACAAAGGATACTTTAAAGATATATAATGTAAAATGTATCACTAGACTTCAAATGTTAATTTTCAAAAATAAGTATATAATTTGAATTTAACTTATATGTATAAATTACTAAATTCCACTTTGAATTAGAATTATTTTCAAAATTCCTTTTCTGGAATTATCGTTTAATGAGTCTTTATAAGCAAGACATTTTAATTACCATGTTTTCTTTCTACATGATAAATGAGATTTTTACAGAAGAAAAGTGACACTTTCATAAAACACTTTCGAAAATATAGTCTTACAAAAACCAAGCATCATTGTCATAATGATTCATAGCTCAAATCTATCCATAGAATTAAGGTTCTCATGTTTTCATGTTTTGATACTTACTTATGGGTTCTAAGTAGAGATATATTTTAATTTTGAAGAGAAATAATGTGATCTGTGAATTTTTTTAAGTCATAGCAAAGTGAAAATACACATCATTTGACATGAAAGAAGGTTGTTCTCTGAAGTTAATAAAGTATTGTAGCTGGATGTTTTTTCCAGTTATTTGTGAGAAACTACACAGAGTTCTTTCAGAAAAACCACATTATCTTTCAAATGCCTTTTTATAATTAAAATATAAATGAGACATGTAGAAGAGACTTGTGTATCCTAAAAGTAAATAAAAATGTTTGCTTCACCCTGCACTGGATTATCAGTAGACAGGGAATGTATGTATTTAGAGCACAAGGAAAACAAGAACAGTACTATTTGTATGTATATGAATTTAATATTTCAAAAATGGGAAAATGCGGGCTTCCCTGGTGGCGCAGTGGTTGAGAGTCCGCCTGCCGATGCAGGGGACGCAGGTTCGTGCCCCGGTCTGGGAAGATCCCACATGTCGCAAAGTGGCTGGGCCCGTGAACCATGGCCGCTCAGCCTGCACGTCCAGAGCCTGTGCTCTGCAATGGGAGGGGCCACAACAGTGAGAGGCCCGCGTACCACCAAAAAAAAAAAAATGGGAAAATGCACCTCTATTGTCCTTTCTCGCATCTATGTTAGTGTACAGTATCGAATGTATGTGTATATGCGTGTGGTGAAAAGGGAAATGAGACAGAAATATATTCTGTGCAAGCTTCCAGGAAACTGCTGACCTTATTATCAACCATCCTTCCTTTAAACATTCTTGTTTCTTGTCTCATTCATTTCCTTTCATTCCTTCCTTGAAATATGAAAACTACAGTTTCATAAAATAAACTGTCAGAAAATTTTCTATATTATACTTTACATTCTCAGAAGCCATTGAGCACTACATAAATAGAATACATAAAGTTAGAATCATCTAGAAGCATCAGAAAATTTTCTCAGCAATCTGTGGAGATGACTTGTATTTTTCACAAATAAAAGAAGGGAAGAAGATAGTGATATATTTTTTTTACCTGATCTCATGTTTATAGAACTCTTAAGTGAAGGCAATGCAATCCCAATCATGTTTTTGAAGGCACCTAGGCAATCTATTTTTTTAATCATAAATTTGCATTTTGGTGTGATATCTGACACAAGAATAAACTTCCGTTTCATGCCTATGTTTCCCTTAAAAATCAGACTTTCTACTTTTCCAAAGATTATAACAATTTACATCCATTTACATACTGATCATGTATTGATCTCCCCCCTTACCAAGAGGCACGACTGTTTAAGATATTAAAATGAATTACTTAGATGAATTTAGTTTTTTTTTTTTAAAAAAAGATTTTTTTATGGACTTCCCTGGCAGTCCAGTGGTTAAGACTCCACGCTTCCAACGTAGGGAATGCAGGTTCGATCCCTGGTCAGGGAACTAAGATCCCACATGCTGCGCAGCCAATAAACAAACAAATAAATACATCATTTTAAAAAAAGGTTTTTTATACTACTTAAGCACCTGCTAAAAAGTTCAGTAGTGTCCTTGAAAGCAGGGGAACACTAATAAATGTTGAACATCTAAGAGGGCAAATGTTGGGCATAGCTTTCCTCATGTAGTCTTTACAACTATCCTATAAAATGGTTATTATTATCCATATTTTATATCTGAGGAAGCTGTGGCTCAGTAATAATAAATTGCTCAACACAGTAAGTTGCACAAACAGTAAGTAGGAAAGCAAGATTGTAATTCAGATTTCTGTATCTCCAAAATTTGCATTTATTCACAGTGTAACTGGTTCTCCAGTCTTTACATTTCTATTACCCAAGTTTCGAGAGAGAGAGAGAGAATTAGAAATATAAGATTGCCAAATTTTTCCTTTACTGAGTGTGGACATTAAAAATCAAATGAGCAATTTTCTTCTCTGCTTATGCCGAAAAATTATAGAAGAGCAGCAGGGAGGAAAAAGTACAAAAACCCAAACTTCATTTTCTGCAAAATAAAGAGATAAGTGTAATCTATAATCTGCAGATGCCAAATTAAATATAAATGCTGATGTTAAGCAGAAAGTGAAAAGAAGAATAGAAACACATGAGGTTGAAGTATGAAGAAAATTCAGAAACACCAGCAAAAATTCACTTCCTGTAGGTGAGAGGCTCACCCTGAAATAATTACACTGCCTACTTAACAGCAGATATAGGGATTGGGGTTACCAGGACTGTTTGCAGAAACCTTTCTCCACACTAATTAATTCAGAGAAACAAAAATTGGGGAGATGCATAAAAATTGCATAGTTTGGCCAGAGCCATATTTTCAGGGCCATGTTTGTTGTCTCTATTATAACAAAAAATGTATTCTCTAGAGTGTAAAATCTTAAAACGTGCTCTAACCCTCCTCTTCCCTTTAATACTACAAAATGTTTACTTTTTACTATCCAATCTCTGATTATTCCAGTGTCTTATTACAGTAATTCTTTATACTAAAATTCTCCTGTTTTAATTACTGTGTGGTTTCTGTTGCCTGATTGGGCCCTGGGAAAGAATGAATGTTGGTATAAATGGGACCAGATTGGTCATGAATAGATAGTTGCTGGGACTGGTTAAATAGATGCATGGGGGTTTATTATACTCTCCTACTTTTGTGTATATACAGAATTCTCCATAGTAAGAAGACAGCTAAACCAGCTTTAAAAAATATGTCTGCAGTGGAACATATGACTATTCATTCTACATCATAGGAAAAAAGACTGTAGAGTTTTGCTCAGATTTTGCCAAGAAGAAAATTTGTAACAAATTTACCCCCCCAAAATTTACTTTTTAGAACTTTTTATATATCAGAATTGCAGATAAGACATGGATCTAAATACACATATGTAACAGTTGAATTATTCAGGTACTCGGCATGAAATAATAAGCTTCACACTCAAATTAGGGTCTTTCAAGGAAGGCTTATAAAGAGAATATTTTCAAAGGTGTGGGCACTGTGACGATATTAACAGCAGAGCTGTTACCACCCTAGGATGCAAAAATATGACCATAAGGAGCAGGTGTTAGAACCTGAAGGAGAAAGTTCTATAAAGAAGGCTACCTTGAAAGATCAAAGAGCACAGCAGTCTGAGGTAACCTCTCAGAAGGTCCCTGACTTCATTCTCCTCCCTCCTTCGGGTCTCCTGAACCTAACTGGAGACCACGTGGCAAAGGACCTACCTGTTGGTCCGTACCTGTCAGTAGCCTCTGGGACATAGATCAGCGTGGAATTAGATGGAAAGTACGTATGGGGAGGTCAAGGAAAAGCTATGATGCAGAGGTACAAAGACATACTCAAAAAATACTTACGGTGAATAACACTGGGGTATAGAGGAAAAGAAAGGGTGAGGGAAGAGGAAGAATAAGACACATGAGATAGATCATGGTACAGAGTAGCAAATTTATAATCTGTGTACAAAGTACACAGTACAAGGTGAGGACAATTCTGTAAACTTATAATCACTAAAACAAGAACAAAATCCTTGTCAAAGATCAGAAATACACACTGCCAAGCAAGAAAAAGTATGGCCAAATGGTCTTTCCCAGGTGTTGTAGCCACCTAGACACCTACCAGCAATATATTAGGACCTATTTTCCCACAGCCTTACAGAATTGTAAAACTTTTGAAATTTGCTGAGCTGAAAAGTAAAAAATGGTATCCTAATGTAGCTGACCCCATTTTCTCTTCAGTAATTTAAGATTCAAGGTATATCATATACCAAATTTCTACATGTCGCTGTATCTATTATTGAACTTCCTATTTCATTTCATTGTTTTGTCTATTCATTTGCCAACATCATCTTAATATAATTACACAGGACTTTTACTATGTTTTCATGTCTGGTAGAACTAGTCTTCTCAGACTCTTTATATTTTGGAGAATTTTCCAAAAATTCATTTGTTTATTTTTCCATATTAGCTTCAGTTTGTCCAGTTAAAAAACATGCTTCGTGGGGATTTTATAGCCATTGTGTTAAGTTACAAAAAAACTTAGAAAAAAACAACATATTCTGAAAGCTCTGTCTTCAGAATATTGTTGCAAATGTATATAAACTTTGAACTGCTAAGAATTTATCCTACAGATGTGGTGCACATGTATGAAATGCTTTAAGTACATGACTATTCATTGTGACATTGTTTGTTATACCATGCCGAACACATCATAATCTAAGTCAAAAGGCAAACGACACAACGGGAAAAGTGTTGACTCCTGGCACGGAGAAAGGGTTGACCTCCCTTACATATAGTGAGATTTCTGTAAATAGTCAAGAAAAATCCCCATAACACAATAGGAAAATGGATAAAAACATGAAATGGCAGCCCATCTCCACACCAACCAAAAGCAAACAAATAAACACAAACAGCCCCTAAGCAAATGAAAGCTTGCTTAAAATGACTCACATGTAAGATAAAATTAAATTAAAACTTACTGTGTAAAAGTGTCCTCTGTTGAGGAGGCTGTGTGGAAACAGTTGCTCTCATACATTGTTGGTAGGAGTACAAACAGGCAGAGTGTCTGTGGAAGGCAATAGTCAAATACCAAAATTACAAATCACATACTCTCTGATTTGATCATCTCACTCCTGGGGATGTGTCATGCAGATACACATAAATTTACCACAAATATGTATAATTATTTTTAAGCCATAAATTAGAAATGATTCAAGTATCCATCTGTAGACCATTACTTAATTAAAGTATGGTACTTCATAATGCCATATAATGAAACTGTAAAAAGAAATGCGGAATCTCTCGATAAACTGTGACATTTTTAATGATATCTTACTAAGATAAAAGAAAAAAAGTATGTGCAATACTCACTCGAAAGAAAATGAAATACTTAGGTATAAAGCTAACAAAACATACAGAATTTATATGTTATAACTTACAAAATGCTGGTGATAGAAAGAGGATCTAAATAAATTAAGAGACATACCATGTTTATGGTTTGGAGATTCAACATAGTTAACATACAATTCTCCCCACATTGATCTGTAGATTTAATGCAATTGCTATCAAAATTGGAAGGTATTTCATAGACATACACAAGCTTATTCTAAAATTTATGTGGAAAAGCCAGGAACCTAAACAAGCTAAGACTATTTTGATAAAGCAGAATAAAGTGGGAGAAATTACTATACCTAAAGTTAAGTCTTACTATAAAGCTACAGTATTCAATTTTTACTATAAAGTATTCAGTATTCAAGGCTTACTATAAAGGTACAGAACTATAAAGCTACAGTATTCCAGCTACAGTATTGGCAAAGGTGTTAATACATATATCAACAAACAGACTAGATAACCCAGATAGAAATACAGTCAACTGATTTTTAATAAAGGTACACAGTGCACAGCAAAGGAAACCATAAACAAGACCAAAAGACAACCCTCAGAATTGGAGAAAATATTTGAAAATGAAGCAACTGACAAAGGATCAATTTCCAAAATTTACAAGCAGCTCATGCAGCTCAATAACAAAAAAACAAACAACCCAATCCAAAAATGGGCAGAAGACCTAAATAGACATTTCTCCAAAGAAGATATATAGACTGCCAACAAACACATGAAAGAATGCTCAACATCATTAATCATTAGAGAAATGCAAATCAAAACTACAATGAGATATCATCTCACACCAGTCAGAATGGCCATCATCAAAAAATCTAGAAACAATAAATGCTGGAGAGGGTGTGGAGAAAAGGGAACACTCTTGCACTGCTGGTGGGAATGTGAGTTGGCACAGCCACTATGGAGAACAGTATGGAGGTTCCTCAAAAAACTACAAATAGAACTACCATATGACCCAGCAATCCCACTACTGGGCATATACCCTGAGAAAACCATAATTCAAAAAGAGTCATGTATCAAAATGTTCATTGCAGCTCTATTTACAATAGCCTGGAGATGGAAACAACCTAAGTGCCCATCATCGGATGAATGGATAAAGAAGATGTGGCACATATATACAATGGAATATTACTCAGCCATAAAAAGAAACGAAATTGAGCTATTTGTAATGAGGTGGATAGACCTAGAGTCTGTCATACAGAGTGAAGTAAGTCAGAAAGAGAAAACCAAATACCGTATGCTAACACATATATATGGAATTTAAGCAAAAAAATGTTATGAAGAACCTAGGGGTAAGACAGGAATAAAGACACAGACCTACCAGAGAATGGACTTGAGGATATGGGGAGGGGGAAGGGGAAGCTGGGACGAAGTGAGAGAGTGACATGGACATATATACACCACCAAATGTAAAATAGATAGCTAGTGGGAAGCAGCCGCATAGCACAGGGAGATCAGCTTGGTGCTTTATGACCACCTGGAGGGGTAGGATAGGGAGGGTGGGAGGGAGGGAGATGCAAGAGGGAAGAGATATGGGAACATATGTATATGTATAACTGATTCACTTTGTTATAAAGCAGAAACTAACACACCATTGTAAAGCAATTATACCCCAATAAAGATGTTAGAAAAAAAAAAAGGTACACAGTGATTCAATGGAGGAAAGATAGTATTTTCAACTAATGGTGTTTGAACAATTAGGCACCCATAGACAAAAAAAAGAAAAGAATCTCAACCTAAAACTCACACTTTAAGCAAAAATTAACTCAGTTTGGGACGTGGGATTAAATATGAAACAATATAAAACTTTTAGAAAAAAAATGATCAGAAGAAAATATTTAAGATCTAGCAATAAAAGAGATTTTAGCCTTGACACAAAAACCCAATCCATGAAAGAAAAAATTGATAAATTAGATCTAATCAGAATTTAAAACTTTTTGAAAGCCCATGTGAAGAGGGTCAAAAGACCCACTGCAGATTGGGAGAAAATATTTGCAAGGTATATATATCAGACAGATGTCTTATATCTAGAACATGTAAAAAATTCTTAATATTCGATAGTAAACTCCCCAAGTCCAAATATTAAATGGGCAAAGACATGAACAGACACATCTTCGGAAATAACATACACATGGCAAATAATTACGTGCTAACATCACTAGCCATAAAGAAAATTCAAATTAAAACCACAATGAGATACTACTACACATGTATCAGAGTAGCTAAAAGACACAGTGGTAACACCAAATGCTCGCACTCGTATGCTGTGGTGGGGATGTAAAATGGTACATCCGTTCTGGAAAATAGTTTGGCAGTTTCTCATAAACCTAAACATGCATATGTCACTTCACCAGCACTTTTACTCTTGGGTATTATCCCAGAGAAATGAAAACTTACGTTAACGTAAATGTTCATAATATTCATGAATGTTCATAGCAGCTTTACATTTGTAATAGCCAAAAGTTAGAAACAACCCAATGTCCTTCAATAGAAGAATGGTTAAACAAACCAAGGGACATCTTTATGGTGAAAACTACAGCAGTCAGAAGGAACTAACTGTTGATACATGCAGCCACTTGGATGAATCTGAAGGTGACAATGCTGAGTGAAAAAGCCTGTCTCAAAAGGTATATATGTAAGTTTCTACGTATATAACATTTTCAAAATGAAATTTTAAAGATGGAGAACAGATTAATGATTGCCAGATTTCACTAATTTTACACAAATACATGTAAAACTGGTGAAATCTAAATATGCCCTGTAGATTGTACCAATGTCAATTTCCTGGCTTCAATATTGTGTTAAAGCTATGCAACATGTTACCACTGAGTAAACTGGATGAATGGTACAAGGGACCATCCTATACATTTTTTGCTACTTTCAGTGCATCGGTAATCATTTATATATTTTTATATGAATACAAATATATTTCATATATTATTTTCTATATATTTATCAAAATCATTTCAAAATGGCAATGTGAAGAATTATGTGTATAATGTGCTATTGTTTTGTGGAAAAGGGGAGAGGGGAAATAACATATATTTGTTTTTGCTTACGTATCCATAAAGGAACTCCAAAAGTATACTAATGACAGTGATTACCTGAATGTTTGTAGGTTGGGGGAACTGTAGCAAATAGGAGACAGATGTAGAAAGACATATATATATATATATTTTTTTTTACATTTTGAACCATGTTAATCTATTTCTTTTTTTTTTTTTTTTGCGGTACACGGGCCTCTCACTGTTGTGGCCTCTGCCGTTGCGGAGCACAGGCTCCAGACGCACAGGCTCAGCGGCCATGGCTCACGGGCCCAGCCGCTCCACGGCCTGTGGGATCTTCCCGGATCGGGGCACAAACCTGTGTCCCCTGCAACAGCAGGCGGACTCTCAACGACTGTGCCACCAGGGAAGCCCTATTTCTTATTTTAAAAAGTAAATAATTATTATTCTAGGCATAAAAATAATTATAATGACCATCATTCATAAAAGAACACAACACCAAAATATTTGAATGATGTAACCTTGGATTTAGGTCAGGTATTCAAATTTTATTACTTTATTAAAATTTTACTTCATTATTATTTCTCTTATTTCTGTTGATTTAAGGAAACTTGACCACTGGTCAGGGCTGGTTTTGAAAATAACACTCAGAAAACACAGCATTCATTCACACCAATGTTACCCAGCTGCCAAAATGAATCTCTTTTTGATTTGCAGTACTGTGTTTCAGCATATGCAAAGCATTGTTCTTTTGGACTTTAGAAACAGGAGAAACAAAGAGATCCTTTAAATAACCTCCACAAATTGAAATAGAATATGCCTCTCTGTGCTTTAGTGTTCCTTGGGAAATAGACTTATGTGGTACTAGTTGTACATTTCCCAAAAAAGAAAACAAAGAACAGGAGAAAAGCAAATTTCAAAACTCAAAAGAATTTTTGGAAACAGTCAAGAGCAAATGAGGGGCCTCAATAAAAAATGCACAGGCAGCCTCTAAGCACAATTTATTAATGCAGCATATAAAAGTAAAATGCCAGCCACCTCAGATACTAATGGAAATCAATAAATGTCAATGTGCATAGTGCTGCTGTGATGGAAATCTCTGCTTTTTTATTTATCTGCTACAACAGAGAAAAGTGAAAGTTGGTAACTTAGGCCAATAAAATATTAAAGATACTCTGAGGTTATTCACATTCAAAACTGCAATTACCTGCTAAGTTAAAGGGCCATTTTTCTAGGTATCTAAGCTTTATGTATCAAAGCTAATTTTATTTATTTAGCCACACCACAGGGCTTGTGGGGTATGAGCTCCCTGACGAGGGATTGAAACCATGCCCTCCGCAGTGAAAGCGCAGCGTCTTAACCACTGGACCGCCAGGGAGTTCCCAAAGCTAATTTTAATATTAGCTGTCTATGCATTTACTTTTCTCGTTGCTTCTTTCAGTATACATACAAAGCAGTGATCAGTTTAGCCAATGTTTACAGGAGAAAGGAACAGACTTTAAGAAACTATGAAAGCAAATTTAAGAGCTCTAAATTCATGTTGTTGTTTTTTTTAAGTACACATGGGAACACACAAATGTGTTAGCAATTGGACAATCTATCATTATTGGGGAAAGGCAAATGTCTTGAATTTCAATGGCAGCAACTCAGTGAGGCCAGAGGGTCTACAGGAAGGGTGCTCTGAAGAGGGAACGCGTCTGGGAGCAGAGTCTCCCTCTGTACACACTTTCTTCCACTGAGACCACTGTCATCACTAGCATGTCTTCCAAGTTTGGGGACATTCAAAGCAAGTATTCAAAGAATGATAACAGCTGACCCCTCTGGCCTGGTCAATTTTCACCCATACCAGTTTGGCCCACGCTCTCACTGCTCTACCCTTTCTGCTCAAATGTCCCCTTACTAAAGAGGCCTCCCTTGGTACTCCTCACTAAAAGAGCACACCACTGTGTATCACTCACAGTTTTCTTCCCAGCACTATCACCACTGCCTGTTTTATATGTACTTGGTTATTGTCTCAGTCCCTCTCAGGAATGTCAGCTCCATAAGGACAGGGATTGGACAGTTTGATTCAATTCTGTGTACCCAGTATCTGGAAAAGCAATAACTCAGTAAGTCCTTCTACTTAAACCTCACAATGATTCTGTAAGTAAACGGATGCTAAAAATAACTGGGTTCCCCAAAGTTACCCATTTGATCAGGGGGAAATTTTATGACTCAAAGTCATATCTCTGAGTTCTAAATTCTATGTTTTTTCCAGCATATCACGCAGCTTCTCATTTTGATTCTGTGAATTACTTTAAATCTGGAAATTCTCATCAAGTCTTTGTGGAAATGGGGCATTGTGAAGAGTAAGTGTCCACCTAAAAAGAGCACGTACTTTTTTAATTAGTTTGTTATATAATTCCTCCTTCATGTGCACAAGCAAAAACTTTTTTCCAGAAACACAGAAAAATATTCAAGTATACTTATAATTAAGAATAATATGGAAACAAAAAAAAAGTGTCACTTTTCAGGATAAATTTAGATGCTAATGCAAGGGCATTAATAAATCAATGAAACTAACTGCAACTATTTAACAATTTACTAAACATTTATAGAGTATCTTTTATAGGTCAGAACCTCTGCTAAGGCCATGGAGTTATAAAGATAAATAAATAAAAATCCACGTCCTTAAAAGTGTTAAATCCACTTCAAGATATAGACATATAAGTAAAAATACAATATAATGGAACCAGAGGCTTTTGTAAGTCGTTAGGAGAGCAAAGGGAATCAGTAACCAGTTCAGCCTAGGAGCATCAAACAGAAGAATTGCAGTTTGAGCTGCATCTTGGAATATAAGTAGACATTCCCAGGCCCAATAGCAAGAGGGAGTAGCAAATATATGAAGCCGGGAAATGATATGTGTATTTCAAGGACTAGGACATTTAATATGTCTGGGCGTCAGGTACATTGAGAAGGTACAGCTGGAGATGGGACTGTCAAAGAGCATAGCAATACCACCTAAATATCCTTAAGAAGATTCAGTGAGATGATGCATGTAAAACCATCAGCATAGTGCCTCACTATGTTCTGAATAAATGCTGGCACTTGGAATGGAATGGAGGAATCGAGATTTTTATATATCCACAATTCCAAAAGAAAAAATGTCTCTTGGTGTAAAAATAAATCCATTATTTATCAAATAAAATTCTTTATTGGGGTCCCCACGTGTTTAGAAATGGCAAGCATATTATTTACACAGAGCAGTATTCAAAACCAGATAGCGATCTTATCTGATGTTTTCAGCAAGAACCGATATACGTGACAGGGAGTTTAAGAAGTAATGAAACAATCCTGTATTTAGAACCAGCCGTGATATGGACTTCACTTGCTTGAATAACAGGCTGATTTTACAGAGAAGAGGGTGTGAGTTTGATTTCTTTTTTCATTACTCATGACTTCAATCCTTAGGGAAATGACAAGATAATTTAATTCCCAAACACTCATTTGGGAGTGTCAATGATAAATGATTGGAAATATTGCTGCTCCCATCACACGGCTTTTCTTATTGGTTCTTGCCTCTGTACTTCTTTCTTCTCTTCACTCAGCCCCAAGGAGCGAACTTGATATTGGAGCGATAAAGCTTGTCACAATAAACGTAATCTTCTGTCACAATCTTTCTCTTTTTCCCCTTTTCTGTTGTCTTCCCCTAAAAAAATCTTCAGTTTGATCCTTGCATGGCAACTTCATACTTCTGTATGACTGAGGGACAACAGGAATTAATTCCACTGTTTGTGCCAGTCAGCACAAGAAAGTTGTAATTTTCCTTGTCACTGCATCTTACAACCTCCTAATGAGCAGCTCTAATGGTGGGCTATTGAATTACACAATAAACAAAAGTTTTCCATCATTTAACATTTGTTCAAAGACTCTGCTGCGGGTCCACGAGAGGAGAAAGAAGAGAAATGTGCACTTATCCAGTGAATTCAATCAATGCAAACTGCAAATTTAGTTATTCAGGCTATCAAAATCTGTTGTTGTTATTATATTAATGCCTAAATTATTTGAAAAAAATTATCCTAACCTTACATGAAAGCTTGGCCTTTGTTGACATAAATGTGCCTAACAAAAAAAAAAAAATGATTTTGTATTCTAATTGAAGAATTGTTTATTTTGCAAATGAGTAAAGGGAGATACTTGGGCTAGTTATGTTTGTCTGAAAGGATGTAAGGGCTTTATTACATAGAACAGGGATCAGAACCCTTTATCTTGTGGGCCAGACTGAGGTCTTATGCCCATAAAAGTCTACTGTCTCTACCTCTGGACCTATGAACTGCCAACCCACATGGTTGCAGCCAGGATTCCCACCAGGCTCTTCCTCACCACAATTCCCACTGAATAGCAGGGACTCAGTGGGAAGGACACAAGAGCCAGAACAATGCCTTCCTTCTGGGGGGCATGGCCTTCCCACCCTAGCTCCTGCCAGCTTCCCTCCTGCTTTAGGCTTCCTTCCATAAGACTCATTTAGTTCATCATAACCTCATCCCTTCAGAAAAATCTTCCTTCACCATCCTGTGCAAAAGTACAGTAGGCATTTCTAGAAGGAAAATGTGATCCCATGAAGGACCAGTGTATGGAAATTTGTATTTAAAACATTAATGACAATGGAAGTACAATTGTGCAGAAAGCATAGAAAATGAGGTTGCCCATTTAACTTTGCTTTCTGGTGCTGAGACGTTATTTGGCTCTTAAAGTACCATGACCTTTAATTGTGAACTTTCCTGTTGAAAATCTTCTTAGAATGTATTAGTGCACTTTTCATCCTGAGTAAGTAATATCACTTAGCCTTTTTTGATGATTCAGCATCTTGCAGTAGTTTGTTAAGAACAGAGAGGCAGTTTCTCTTTTAAGATAACACATTTTTCTTTCACTTGTACGCTTTTAACTAAAAGACTTTTACAAAACTATGTGGTTGAAAAATATTTTACTAAGCATTATCCTGCAAGGTGAAACATTCATTCATTCATTCTTCATGCATTCATTTACTGAGCACTTAAGTAGTTCCTACAAAGTGCAAAGCACTGTGCCAGGCTCTGGAATGCAATGGTGAAGAACACAAAAACCTCTAAGAAAGGAAGAATGTGCGGGCCAAGTTCACCTTATATTCTCTTAAGATACTGTTGAACACTCCCGAAAACCCATCTGTACACCTGCAGCATTACCATCCACACAGCATGTGGTAGAAAGACTGCAAACACAGCATAAATGCAAGACAAATACCTCCATCTGGAAGAACCTGAAAAGATTCTCAAAGGTGACCGGGACTTAAAGAATGAGGAAGAGGAGGGGTTTAGCATTTCAACCACATTTTTCAATAACCCTACATTTTCTTGCTCTGCTAACAATTATTCTTAACTTTCTGGGGAGCCCCATAAAGAATCTAATAAAAAATGTTAATAAGTTGTATATCCATATACCTATACACGCACACACACACGCACACACACAACCTCTTCTTTATCAATGGACACAGGTTGCTTCCATATCTTGACTGTTGTAAATAATGCTGCAATGAACATACTGGTGAATATATCTTCTCAAATTAGTGTTTTTGTTTTCTTCAGAAAGATACCCAAAAGTGGAATTGCTGGATTGTATGGTAGTTTTACTTTTACTTTTTTCAGTAACCTCCATACTGTTTTCCATTGTGTCTGTACCAATTTACATTTCGATTAACGGTGCACAAGGGTACTCTTTTCTCCACACCTTTACCAATACTTGTTATTTCTTATCTTTTTGCTGTTAATCATCTGATGTCTTTTTGTGAGGTTGTAGTTCATTGTGACTTTGATTTGCATTTCCCTGATGATAAGTAATGTTGAGCATCTTTTCATGTGCCTGTTGGCCATCTGTATGTCTTCTTAGTAAGAATGTCTCTTCGGGTCCTCAGCCTTTTTTTCATCTTTATTGGAGTACAATTGCTTTACAATGGTGTGTTACTTTCTGCTTTATAACAAAGTGAATCAGTTATACATATACATGTTCCCCTATCTCTTCCCTCTTGCATCTCAGCCTGTTTTTTAACGGGGTTGTTTGATTTTTTTTTTTTTCAGTACGCGGGCCTCTCACTGTTGTGGCCTCTCCCATTGTGGAGCACAGGCTCCGGACGCGCAGGCTCAGAGGCCATGGCTCACGGGCGCAGCCACTCCGTGGCATGTGCGATCTTCCCAGACCGGGGCACGAACCTGTGTCCCCTGCATCGGCAGATGGACTCTCAAGCACTGCGCCACCAGGGAAGCCCCTGATTTTTTGATATTGAGTTGTAAGTGTTCTTTGTATATTTTGGATATTAATCCCTTATCAGATATATCACTTGTTAATATCTTCTTCCATTCAGTCAGTGCCCTTGTTGTTTTGTTGATAATTTCCTTTGCTGTGCAAATGTTTTTTAGCTTGATGAAAACTATTTATGTATTTTTGTTTTTGTTTCCCTTACCAGAAGAGACATATCCAAAAAACTATTGCTAAGATAAATATCAAAGAGCATACTGCCAATGTTTTCTTCTGGGAGTTTTATGGATTTAGGTCTTACATTTTAGTTGTTAGTCCATTTATAGTTTACTTTTGCATATAGTGTGAGAAAGTAGTCCAGTTTGATTCATTTGCATGTAGCTGCCTAGTTTTCCCAACACTATTTATATAAGAGCCTGTCTTTTCCCCATTGTGTATTCTTGCATTCTTTGCCATAGATTAATTGCCCATATATGTGTGGGTTTATTTCTGGTCTCTTTAATATGTTCCATTAATTTATGTGTTTGTTTTGTGCCAGCACCATACTGTTTTAATTACTGTATCTTTGGAGTATAGTTTGAAATCAGGGAGCAGGGTACCTCTAGTTTTGTTCTTCTTTCTCAAGATTGTTTTGGCCATTCAGGATCTTTTGTGTTCCCATACAAATTTTAGAATTATTTGTTCTAGTTCTTTGAAAAAAGTCATTGGTATTATGATAGGGATTGTATTGAATCTGTAGATTGCCAATGCCCCTTTTTAATAATATTAATTCTTCCAATTCATGAGCATGGTATATGTTTCCATATGTTTGTGTCAATTTCAATTTGTTTTGACATCTTATGGTTTTCAAAGCACAGGTCTCTCACCTCCCTGGTTAAATTTACTCTTAGGTATTTTATTCTTTTGATGCAATTATAAATGGGATTGTTTTCTTAATTTCTCTTTCTGCTAATTCATTGTTACTGTAAAGAAATATAACCAAAAATATATATATATATAAAATCAATTTCTGTATATTAATTTTGTATCCTGAAACTTTACTGAAATATTTATTGTTTCTAATAGTTTTTTGTTGGTGCCTTTAAGATTTCTATATATAGTATCATATCATCTGCAAACAGTGACATTTTATGTATTCCTTTCCAATTTGGATTTCTTACATTTTTTTTTCTTGTTTGATTACTGTGGCTAGAATATCCAGTACTATGTTGAAAACAAGTGGTGAGAATGGGCAGCCTTTTCTTATTCCTGATCTTAGAGAAAATGGTTTCAGCTTTTCACCATTGAGCATGATGTTGGCTGTGGGTTAGTCGTATGTGGCCTTTACTATATTGAAGTATGTTCCCTTACTACCCACTTTTTTGAGATTTTTATTATAAATGGATGTTGAATTCTGCCAAAAGCTTTTTCTGCATCTATTGAGATGATCATGCGATTTTTATCCTTCCTTTTGTTAATGTGGTGTACTGAATTGATTGATTTGTGGATATTGAATTATCCTTGGATCGCTGAGATAAATCCCACTTGATCATGGTGTATGAGCTTTTTCATGTGTTGTTAAATTTGGTTTGCTAATATTTTGTTGAGGATTTTTGCATTTATATTCATCAGTGATATTGGCCTGTATTTTTTTGTGTGTGTGTGTGGTGTCTTTATCTGGTTTCATTATCAGGGTGATGCTGGTCTTATAGAATGAGTTTGGAGGTGATTCTTCTTCTTCAATTTTCTGGAAAAGTTTGATAAGGATAAGTGTTAACTCTTCTTTAAATGTTTGATAGAATTTACCTATGAAGCCCTCTGTTCCTGAACTTTTGTTTGTTAGGAGTTTTTTGATTACTGATTCAATGTCACTACTGGTAATCATTCTATTCATATTCTTTATTTCTTCTTAATTCAGTCTTGGGAGATTGTATGTTTCCAGGAATTCATCTATTTTTCTAGTTGTTACAATTTGTAGGCATAGAATTGTTCGTAGTAGTATCTTTGATCCTTTGCATTTCTGTGGTGTCAGTTGTAACTTCTCTCTCATTTCTGACTTTATTTATTTGGGTCCTCTTTCTTTAATTAGTTGGTCTAAAGCTTTATTAACTTTGTTCATCTTTTCAAAGAACCACCTCTTAGTTTCATTGATCCTTTCTCCTGTTTATTTAGTCTCTATTTCTACTCTGATCAATATAATTTCCTTCCTTCTATTAACTTTGGGGTTTTTTTGTTCTTCCTTGTTTTTTTCGGTGTAAGGTTAAGTCACTTATTTAAGATTTTTCTTATTTCTTGAGGTAGGCTTGTTTTGCTCTAATTTTCCTCTTTGAACTGCTTTTGCTAAATCCCATACATTTTGGAATGTTGTGTTTCCATTTTTATTTCACTCAAGGTATTTCTTTATTTTCTCTTTGACTTTTCAATGACCCCACTGGTTGCTTAGTAGCAAATTTTTGGATTCCACATGTTTGTTTTTTCCACTTTTTTTTGTAGTTGATATCTGGTCTTATGCACTTGCAGTCAAAAAGGATGCTTGCTATGATTTCAGTCTTCTTAAATTTACTGAGATATGTTTTGTGGCCTATCATGTGATCTATCCCAGAGAATGCCCTATGTGCATTTGAAAAGAATGTGTATTCTGCTGTTTTGGAATGGAATGTTTTATATATATATATATATATATATACACTCTATATATATTCTATCTGATCTAATGTGTCATTTAAGGCCAATATATCCTTATTGTATTTTTATCTGGATGATCTGTCCATTGATGTATGTGAGAGTTAAAGTCTCTTACAATTATTCTGTTACTTTCAATTTCTCCCTTTATGTTTGTTAATATTTGCTTTATGTGCTTCTATGTTGGGTACATATATATTTACAATTGTTATATTTTCTTGTTGGATTGATCCCTTTATCATTATGTGATGTCCTTCTTTGTCTCTTGTTACAGACTTTGTTTTAAAGTCTATTCTGGCCTTTTTGTTGTGCTGCCCACACTCATGGGCCACTCTCCAGTGGTGTCTGATCCCCATGTACTCCTTTCCTCCACACTGGCACTGACATGATGCTGTCCTGCAGCCTAGCCAGCACCTGCTTCTGCTAAGCACCATCACCTCTGACATCATCGTGATGGCCAGCCACAGCTGGCTTAAGTCGAGTGACAATATCCACACGTTCTCACTGTGATGGTGATATTTTCACAAGAGTGGCTACAGCAGGACTTACAAGGATGGCTGCCAGATCGTCATGACGTGCATGTGGGGAAGGGGAGCTGCCACCAAGCCCTTCTGTAGCTTTATCATCCTGGTGATCTGTTTCATCCTCTCCTTCTTTGCCCTCTGTGGATCCCAAATGCTTGTCCTTCTGAGACTGAATGGTGGCTTCCTGGCCCTGGCTGCTGTGTTCCAGATCATCTCCCTTGTAATTTACCATGTGAAGTACCTAGACTTTCAACCTCATACCAACCCTCCTGTCACTACATCTATAACTGGGCCTAGGTCTTCAGATGGGCAGTCACAATTATCCTGATGGCTGTGCTTTCTTCTGTTTCCTTCCCAACTATGAAGATGGCCTTCAGGGAAAAGACAAGCCCAGGTATTTGTACACATCCACCTAAGTTGGGAAATGAGCAGAAGAAAATCACTGCTACTGAGATGGACTACAAAGAAACTGTTTTCCTCAGAATAATTTGAACTTATTTTTATGGCAATGTTCATAGAGTTAAACTAGGCAAAGTGCTAAAATAATTTGGGAGAAAATGTTTCTTAAATGGTGTTATAGTTTTATATTCATATTTTACATGTGTCTTGTAGAGTTAAACAAGACTTACTCTTTTAACTAATTATCTATAAGATGCCAATATTTTCTTATAACTATCTATGCCATTTATACTGCATTTGTAAAAGAATGTGAATATTAAAAATACCACTTTATAAGGTAATAATAAGAAGGCTTCAGCAATTTGAGTAACCTAATCAAGTTTTTGTTTTTCCCAGATGGAATGGACTAGGTCTATTAAGCACTAAGGAAAAGAGGGAGATATTAGTAAAAATTGTTACTGACCCAATATTCTAAAAGAAGTACAATAAATAAATATTTTTTAAGCCTCCAGCTATTTAAAGCAAAAATATTTCTTAAATATGTATTATTTGTGAGAATTTCTAATTAATAACCTTAACAAGTGAGTTCTTTCTAAGCTTCATGTTAACTTGATATGGCATTGAGGAAAGTATTTTTTCATGGCCATAGCCTGTTGCAGTAGCAAGGCCTCCTTAAGTAGTAAAATTTTAAGATAAAATTTTCTCATTTAAAGTGGTTTATAGGGTTGGAGTGTGGGAAAATGCTATACTAATAAATCTGTACTGTTTTGTGTGTGTGTGTATGTGTGTATTTAGTACCAGAATAGATGAGACTGAAAGATGGACTGGTCATGACTGATGGATAGGATTAGGCTGTTCAGTAAAGCATCAGCGGTTGGTTCCTATAACAAAAAAGTAACATTAAAAAAGGCTAAAGAGAAGAAATGGCTTGAGTTTTTTATCTTAGTTTTGACTGGGCTCTAATCATATAGACACAGCTTCTAATAGATTGCAGCTATAAGCAAAAACTTAATCTAGTTAAAAACCTGGTTTTCCTTGACAAAGAGATTTTTAAAATCTGATGCAAAACATACAACAGGAGAATTCAGGGATCTGAGGTTTATCTGAATGGCAAATATATGATACACCATATGGATTTTTTTTACCCTTTGTACTTACATAATGAAAACAATTCATTTTATATATCAAATTATTATTTTATAAGTTGTAAGAGTGAGTAATTGTAGTTTTCAGTATGAACTTTTCCCAGTAAAACAAGTGTTCTAATCTTGAAAATAAATAAATACAGTCTATTTTATCTGATATAAGTATCACTACCCCAGATTTCTTTTCATTTCTATTTGCATGGAATACATTTTCCATATTCTCACTTTCAGTCTGTGTGTGTCTTTAGATCTGCAGTGAGCCTCTTGTAGGCAGCATATATATCAGTCTTGATTTTTTATCCACTCAGCCACTCCATGTCTTTTGCTTGGAGCATTAGTTCATTTACATTTAAGGTAATTATTGATAGGTATGTACTTATTGTCATTTTGTTCGTTGTTTTCTGCTTGATTTTGGAGTTATTCTTTGTTCCTTTCTTCTTCTTCTGCTCTCTCCCCTGCTCGCTCCCCTTGTGATTTGATGACTATAGTTAGTCTTACGTTTGGATTCCTTTCTTTTTGTTGTGTTGTTGTTATCTAGTTTTGTTATATAGCTTTGGTTGGTGGTTACCATGAGGTTCATATATAATAACCTGTGTATATATGTGATTATTTTAAGTTAATGGTCCCTTAAGTTCAAAAACATTCTAACTACCCTTCATACTTACTCTCCCCATGTTCAATGTTTTCAACATCATATTTTACATTTTCTGTTTGGTGTATCCCTTTAGTTATTGTGTATATAGATGAGTTTACTATTTTTGTCTTATAACCTTCCTATTAGCTTTATGAGTTGTGGATCTACTACATTTACTGTATGTTTGCCTTTACCTATGAGATCTTTTTTTTGTAATTTTTGTATTTCTAGTTGTGGTCTTTTCTTTTCAGCTTAGAGAAATTCTTTGAACATTTCTTATAATGCCAGCTTAGTGGTGCTGAACTCTTGTGTATTTTGCTTGTGTGTAAAATTATTTATCTGTATTTCCAATCTGAATGACAGCCTTGCTGGATAGAATATTCTTGTTTGTAGGGTTTTTTTCTTTTACCACTTTCAATATTTTGTGCCACACCATTCTGGCATGCAGAATTTCTCCTTAAGAGTTTGCTGACTGTCTTATGGAAATTCCCTTGTACTTAACTAGCTGCTTTTCTCTCAATCCTTTGAGAATTCTCCCTTTATCTTTAATTTTTGCCGTTTTATTTATAATGTATCTTGGTGTGGACTCTTTGGGTTCATCTTGCTTGGGACTCTCTGTTCTTCTCAGGCCTGGATGTCTGTTTCTTTTCTCAGATTATGGATGTTTTCAACTATTATTTCTTCCAATAAGTTCTCCACCTCTTTCTCTCTCTCTTCTACTGGGACATCTAGAATGTGAATGTTAGTACACTTGATATTGTCCCCCAAGTCTCTAAAATTATCTTCATTTTTTAAAAAGTCTTTTTTCTTTTCTGCTTGGGTGGTTTCCACTACTCTGTCTTCTAGTTTACTGACCCATTCCTCTGCATCATCTAATTTACTGTTGATGCCTTCTAGTGTACTTTTTATTTCAGTTAATGTATTCCTCAGCTCTGTATGGTTCTTCTCTATAGTTTCTAAATCTTTGTTAAACTTTTCACTGTGTTCATCAATTCTTCCCTGAGTTCACTGTGCATCTTTATGATCATTACCTTGAACTCTTTTTTTTTTTTTTTTTTTTTTAAATTAATTAACTTATTTATGGCTGTGTTGGGTCTTTGTTTCTGTGCGAGGGCTTTCTCTAGTTGTGGCAAGCGGGGGCCACTCTTCATCGCGGTGCGCGGACCTCTCACTATCGCAGCCTCTCTTGTTGCGGAGCACAGGCTCCAGACGCGCAGGCTCAGTAGTTGTGGCTCACGGGCCCAGTTGCTCCGCGGCATGTGGGATCTTCCCAGACCAGGGCTCGAACCCGCATCCCCTGCATTGGCAGGCAGATTCCCAACCACTGCGCCACCAGGGAAGCCCCCTTGAACTCTTTATTGGACAGGTTGCTTAGCTCCACTTTGCTTAGTTCTTCTGAAGTTTTGTCTTGTTCTTTTGTTTGGAACATATTCTTCTCCCACCTCATTTTCTGTAATTCTCTGTGTTTATTTCTCTGTATTTGGTAGATAGGTTACATTTCCTAATCTTGGAGAAGTGACCTTATGTAGGAGATGTCCTATGGGCCCAGCAGCTCACTTCCCTCTGGCCACTAGAGTTATATGCTCTAGGGGTTCCCTCTATGTGGACTGTATGCACCTTTCTATAGTGGCAGAGCCAACTACTATGCATGTGCTGGTAGGTGGGGCTGGCCCTTGGCTAGTTGGCTGCCAGGCCCTGCCTCATTCAGTGGCTGCTGACCCACTAGCAGGTGGGCCTGTGTCCTGGCATGGCTGGTAAAGGGCCTGGGGGTGGAGGGCGAGGGCTGGAGCTGCTGTCAGCCCACTGGCAGGCAGGATTGTGTCCTGAGGCAGCTTCCTGGAGGACTGGTGGGTCCTGGAGCTGATGCCAGCCTGCCGGAGGATGGGTCCAGGTTCTAGCAAGACTGGCTGCTTGGCCCAGGTTTCCCAGGACTCTTGTTGGCTTGCTGGTAGGAAGGTAAGCCCCTGGTACTAACCAGCTAGAGAAAGGACACTGAAATGGAGTGTCCTTGTGGTAGAATGAGTACCCTAAAAATTGCTGCTGTCAGCATCTATGTCTCCAGGGGGTATCCCAGTGGCTTCCTTCCTGTCCAAGATCAACAGATGTATCTGACCCAGGCTTCTTTCAAATTGCTGCCTCTGCACTGGAACTCAGAACATGTGAGATTTTGTGTTTGCCCTTTAAAGTGGAGTCTCTGTGTCCTACAGACTTCTGGATCTCCTATATGCAAGCCCTGCTGGCTTTCAAAGCCAGACATTCTGGGGTTTTGTCCTCCTGGTACAGGACCCCTGGGCTGGGGACCCTGATGTGGGGCTCATACCCCTCACTCTTTGGGGAGAATCTCCGTAATTGTGATTATCCTCTTGTTTGTGGAAGTGTGAATCTTGGTTATACCTTGTCTTTGCCCCTCCTACCTGTCTTGTTTCGGTTCCTTCTTTTGATCTAAAATAGGTCATAGGTATCATTTCTTAAAGGTAGGGGAGGGAACTCCTTCGTGAATGAAAATAATCTGGCCAGTCCATTCGCCCTGCTGTGTTAGACTGTGGCAGTTGCTATAGCAAATATCTGTGTTTTATGAACATCACCAAGTAACACTAGGAGTCAAAGATGAAAACAGACTTGATTAAATGCAGACTAAGTGACCTTTAAAATTATTTCATTGCTTCCGGACAGTGGTTTGGGTTATTGTGGACAAATAGCTACTCAGTAGATACTTGTGGTACTTGGGGCTGCATCTACATGAGGCCAGGAAAGCCCCCTCCATGTGTCTGCCAGAGTCTTTCCCCTTAGAAATACACACCAGCCAGCCACCTTTACTATGGAGAAACCCACAGTGAACATTAAGAAGCACAGCAAGACAGCTTATATGTGCTCAGTTCTGTTTTTCTAGCTGAATACAGTGATATATTTACCATCCCAGATTATCTTTTCTTCTGGCAAACTTGAATGCTCATGGTATCTAAAATAATCAAAAACCTTACAGAAATATACAGTACAAAATGCAACCATACTGTTAACTAAAACTAGAAAGAAGGTAAGTTTTGTGTTCAATAATCTCTTAAATTTCACTCTTCCCCTGGGGCCCTCACATGACTGCTTGTGACATGCTGCTACTCTTTCTCGTCTATCTAGAAGTATTTGAGTTATAGCTCAAAACCAGTCCTTTCTTATCCCCTAATATTCAAAAATCAGATTATTTTAGGGCTCCCTTGGTGGCTCAGTGGTTGAGAGTCCACCTGCCGATGCAGGGGACACGGGTTCGTGCCCCGGTCCGGGAAGATCCCACATGCCGCGGAGCGGCTGGGCCTGTAAGCCATGGCCGCTGAGCCTGTGCATCCGGAGCCTGTGCTCTGCAACGGGAGAGGCCACAACAGTGAGAGACACGCGTACCAAAATATATATATATGGCAAGTGGCTGAACGTTCTCCATGAATGCTCTTGGGATATGATAGCTTTAGGTATGCAATGGTTAAGAGCACAAGAGAATTCTGATTCTAATGTGTATTTGATCTAACTTTGAACAGATTACTCTCTCTCAACCGAATTCCTATTATTTAGATTGAGATTACACCTCCTCCTAGGATTGTTTTGAGGATTAAATGATATAATATATAGACACTAAGCACTGTGCATAATGCAACATAAAAGCTTAATAAGTTGCAGTGTATTTTTACCGATATTATTTTCTGCTACTCTGTTGCCATGTTATCCTGTAAGTTTTACTTTACTGCAAACAAAAAATCAGATTATTTTAATGTTCTGGGCTCCGACAATCTACAGCACTCAGAAACTCATTTACATTAAGGTGTAAAGGACTGATGGCTAATGGGATGTAATAAAACTTCAAGAAGTATTTATATTTTAAAACAAAGGAAATGAATCCTTAATTAATAAACATCAGGCAGGAAACAGGGTAAGTTTTCTAGAATCTCTTAAATCCCAGCATATGATTGATTTGCAATAGCATCAATAGAACTGGTTCCAAATCATAAGTCTGTACAGTTCTCACTTTCAACAATAAAAGGGATCACAATGATGAATGGTCCAAAACATTCACTGTTTCCAGCAGAACTACAGATGTTGGCAACTTCCTTCCTTGGATGTCTGAGTGACCCGAGATCTTACATGTAACTTATATGTGCTGTTGTATGTCTAGTGTCTATTAGATTGATTGCATCAGGCTTAAAGAGTCTTCCATTTGAAGAACTTGTAATAAAATATTTTTTCCTCTTCAGGAAAAAGAAAAACAATAAAAGGGATGTTATGAACACGGAAGCATAGCATATAATATCAGACCCTTGCTCCTAAAGACAGGAAAGGAAGCTGACAGAATAGAATACTAAGTTCTACTGAGCAATCACATTGCTCCAAGAACTGTCTCAGGTGTCTGCACTTATTATATAATGCAATCTTAAAGTCTTTTCAAGAGGGACATATTAGCCCTATTTTAGGTATAGGAAAACTGACATTTACAGGGATTAAATAGCATGTTCCAAATTGCATACTAATAAGGAGAAAAAACAGAAGTTTAAACAGTTTTTCTGACTCAAAATTCCATGGTCTCTGGATAGACACCTGGCTTATTCTGTCTGAACAGAGGGAATCCAATCAACAGCTACCATGTTTTAAGCACCCTCTGGACTGAGCACTGCCACATGGCAGTTTGCTTAATCCTCATCACAAATCTGTGGGTAAGACACTATTTGGTCCACATTAACATGTGAAGAAATGGATGCTCAGTGTGGTAAAGGTCACAGAACTGGCAAGTGGTAAATCTGGAATTGGAGCCAAGGTCAGCCTAGGTCTAGATTCTAATTCCAAATTTACCAAAGTTTGTATGCTGTGTATTTTTTGTTTCAACTAAAAATGGGTGATGATACTCAAAGACATAGGGCAAAAAGCATTGGGGGCAGAATTTTCTCCAATTTATATATCTCTTTTATCCAAAACAGAGGAGATTCCACAGCCCATACTCACTATTGTAATGTTTGCTCCTTGATGGAAGCAAATTTTTTCTTTTATGTCTAGTCTAAGTGTTTTGGTTTTATGTCAGTTTAGTGAATACTGATAAGTTTTTGCCTCCAAGATTTACTGCTTTTGTTGTTAGTGGTAGTGTCTTAGAATTCTGGGGAAAGATACAGAGGGGAGAGGAAAATAACGAAAGGGAAAGCTCTTGGCAAAGAGGGGCTGTGATAATAATACACACAATTTAAAAACAGAGAAAAAATAGCATTAATTTAAAAGTTTTTATCTATATAATGAGAAAACAACCCTAATACCTGAAAATATCCTGTTACTTGCCTGAATTTACTTTTCACTCAGAAATTTGACTCCATGTAAAAATAGGCATATGTCTCAAGTACCCAAGTTTTTGACATATGTATATCGCTCAGTAACTTTCCATAAAAGGGAAATATCTCCTGCCATGCATTACTCATCACAGCCAAAGCATTTATATTTAATACTGCCAAATCCAGCAGTTTAAATGTACCTTTTTATCTATACCAACTCCCTTGGAAGAGGCAGGGGCCATGATGTGTTCCCTGGATGGTCAAGGTTGTAGTCAGACAGAGAGGGACAAGAGTTTGGGAGGAGACCAAGAAGGAAACCTGTGTTCCCTAGACACAACACTGAACTTATAGATAAACCCTTAAAGTTCTATTCTACTTTACTGTTTCAGATTAGCATTTAGAAAATGCTCTTCTTAAAGACTAACTGAAACAGACCTGATATTACATCTCCTTTCCAAGTATAATGATACAAATTATTCAACTGGGGCTGCTGCCATAATTCTCTAAATCACAGAACTGGATGAAACTGTTGTAATACCTCGTTCATGATAATGACTGTGATGATGATAACATAAAAAAATAATACCCAATTCACGATAGTGTCATAAGGTCTAATGGGGGAGGGCGGTTATTTAAAGTATGTGGCACAGAGTAAGTCCTCAATAATGCTACTTCCTCCCCAATCTCTTTTAAAGTGAAGCAGTTAAATTCCCAGCAACATGTCTGGAATCCAACTCTACGCATCAGGATTACACATGGAAGAGATGAAAGACTTTGAACTATGTTCTGTAATGTAGAATGAAAACCTGGTTGGATACTGACACTATTCGTTTCATTTTAAACACTCAAGAAATAAATAAATAAATAAATAAATAAATAAATAAACAAAAGACAGGATCCTTTGTGGAGTATCCTTTGATTCTTGTTCCCAGCCTAGGCTTAGGAAACTCAACAGTGTCTCTAGTTGAATGGGTGGGTACCAAGAAATTGACAAATATTTCTCACAAACAGTTTAAATTACTGCCACTGAAAACAAAAAAAATCACAAAGTATTTTGGGAATAAAACATGGGGAAGGGTTTTCTCTGGAATCAAAAGGCTGCTAGATCACTGCTCTAGGATATTAAGTCTCTAAACTATAATAAGAATAAAATATAATAGATGGAAAGCACAGAGCTTTCACCTTTGATTATATAGTTACTTGTGTTTACAAAAGATGAACTCTACATAATATGTAAGTGTGTACGTGTCTGTGTGTGTTAACAGATGGAATCCAACTGGGCTTACTAAGTGAAATAGATTACAAGGAAATCATGCCATTTGCCATATGCTCACAATTGTTATTTCTTTCTTTTATTTGTTGTTTTATCATTTGTTTTGTATTTTTAATTAATTCTTTTTTTTTTTTTTAAACAGAAGACAAAGCCCTTATTTGGAAGTGATGTAAAAACAAAGGACTGAATCTGAGAGTCATGCTTTGCTGACCAAGATCCAGAAGTAAGCTGTTTGTTTTAGGGTAGACAGGATTTGAAGCATCTGGGGAAGAGCATGTAAGGGGAAGCATTCAACATCTTCTGAAGCTGAGCCATGAATACCATGTAAACAAGTCAGGAAAACAATGTATTGTACATTAAAAAGCACATTTTCTCATCTGCAAGTTTTATGTTGCTTTTGTTTTGGAGATTATATATATATATATATATATATATATATATGTATATATATATATATATATATCTCCTTAGGAAATGATAGATACTCTATAACTAAGCTGTTATACTCAGAGTGTGGTCCATGGAGGAGCATCATTGGTGTTTCCTGAGAGCCCGTCAGAAATGCATAATCTCAGGCCCCACCATAGACCTACTGAATCAGAATCTGCATTTTAACCCAGGTGACTCAGGCTCATTAAATTTCAAGAAGCACAACTATGAAAGAGCAATTCCACTTGACTTTCTATAGCATTCAGGGACCCCTTTCACACCCAAGGATCCTGCGTGTGCCAAGCATTGTTCTAAGAGTTTCATATAATTATTCTCAGTGTATCTCACCCTGGTCACACATTAGAATTACCCAGAGAGAGTTTTTTAAACAAGATTATCAGGCCCTACTCCAGATAACATAATTTAATTAGTCTGAGACAGGGTCTGAGCAAAGGTCTTTTTAAGCTCTCCTGATAAATCAAATATGCAGTCAAGGTTGGAACCAATTGCATTATCCCATTTAATTTTTATATGCAAACATAAAGGTGCGTATGATTACATTCGCAGAGGAGCTTGCTCATGGTTGCAAAACATGCATTTAAACTCGTCTTTCTGATTTTGAACACTCACGCTTGCAGTTTAAATCTACCAAAGTGTTGGGGACCTTCATGTCATCCGATTCCAAGCTCCCCATGTGTGATTATCCCAACATGCTATACTCTGTTGGAAAGTCTCTGAGAGAGAGGAGAAAAGAGAGTGGACTCTGGGACCTTAAGGTTGGGCAAGGCTAGGATAGAAAGATGAAGAACCATACAACTGCTTCTCCACAAAAACAGACCGGCCCGGTGCTGAACCCACTGAGAGTATTCAACAGACCAAGAATGGGCTGGTGAATCACAGGGGGGAGGTGTGGATCTACACACACTATCCCAAATTCGATTAGCACATAAGTTTACAAGAGACAACCAGGTGTGTTTACAAAAGTACCCTGGCAAACACATGAAAGAATGCTCAACATCATTAATCATTAGAGAAATGCAAATCAAAACTACAATGAGATATCATCTCACACCAGTAAGAATGGCCATCATCAAAAAATCTACAAACAATAAATGCTGGAGAGGGTGTGGAGAAAAGGGAACCCTCTTGCACTGTTGGTGGGAATGTGAATTGATACAGACACTATGGAGAACAGTATGGAGGTTCCTCAAAAAACTAAAAATAGAACTACCATGTGACCCAGCAATCCCACTACTGGGTATATACCCTGAGAAAACCATATTCGAAAAGAGTCACGTACCACAATGTTCATTGCAGCTCTATTTACAATAGCCAGGACGTGGAAGCAACCTAAGTGTCCATCAACAGATGAATGGATAAAGAAGATGTGGCACATATATACAATGGAATATTACTCAGCCGTAAAAAGAAACAAAATTGAGTTATTTGTAGTGAGGTGGATGGACCTAGAGTCTGTCATAAAGAGTGAAGTAAGTCAGAAAGAGAAAAACAAATACAGTATACTAACACATATATATGGAATCTAAAAAAAAAAAAAAGGTCATGAAGAACCTTATTTTATAAAGGAATAAAGACACAGACCTACTAGAGAATGGACTTGAGGACACGTGGAGGGGGAAGGGTAAGCTGGGACAAAGTGAGAGGGTGGCATGGACATATATACACTATCAAATGTAAAACAGATAGCTAGTAGGAAGAAGCCACATAGCACAGGGAGATCAGCTCGGTGCTTTGTGACCACCTAGAGGGGTGGGATCGGGAGGGTGGGAGGGAGGGAGGCGCAAGAGGGAGGAGATATGGGGATATATGTATAGCTGATTCACTTTGTTATAAAGCAGAAACTAACACACCATTGTAAAGCAATTATACTCCAATAAAGATGTTTAAAAAAAAAAAGTACCCACAGCCTCTGGACCAAGTAACCTACCCTTTGTAGGCTGCTCTATCACTGCAGTCCCATCAACACACTTGCGAGCAAAAGATAGCCTGAAATTTCAACTGATTATACCAACATGGGATGACCAGTCAGAGGCTAATGTGTGGAATGTTCCTACAGAGTCAGGGAGGATGTGAGTCATGACTTCACGCATCATTTGAACAAGCCATGTGTAGATTCTTTTAAGCATTTGCCATAAATGGCTCCTTATATCACCATCTGTTCACTTTAGGTACAAGAAATATTATAAGATCATTCTTGTTACATAGATTTCCAGTTTGCAGTTTTGAAAAGCGTTTCTCCTATCTTTTGAAAAACGTGCAAATATGTAAGAAGAAATGGGCATTTTCTTTTACAAACTATACTTGCAATGGTGTTAAGACAATCTCTCTGTCAGCTGGCCCAACTCCAGGGACTGGGTCTCTCTCAGGGAGCACTGAAAATCCTAGTATAATCCTAAAATGTGGATGTTGACTTTGAAAGTCTAATTTAACTGACAGGTGTGTGAAATGGCACATAGAAAACTCCCCATTGGGGACAGTAAAAATGCTAGGGAGTAACAGTTAAGGAGAATGGCAATGATATAACCTCACTTATTTTCTCATTATATATGATCCTTTTCTAACACAGAAATTTATTTTTGTGATATATAAGATTTTACTCACATTTATAAACACCTGTTTTTAAAGTAAATGTCAAAATTACACAGACTGGAAAGTCTGCCTTCTGGGAAAAACTGACATATAACACACATTACTTCTGCGGGGGGGGGGAAGCAACCCTCTCTTTAAATGGTAGGTGGCAGTGTTCTACCTTTGAACTATGGATATATTAACTTCAAGCCAATGAAATTCTGAAAAGAAAACACAGTGATGAGAAAAATCATAATGATGAAAGAGTTTAACAATTTGTTTTCTCTATTTTGCATATAAATTCTGTGTATTCTAATGTCTGACTTCACCCAGTGTCACATTAATCAAAGGTCACAATGTTTTAAAGCACTAAGATTTTAGCATTACTTCAGGATAAGAGAAGAATAAGAAAATAACTAAGTTTGCAAATATGAAGAAAAACTTTAGATTTATTTTAGGGATCCTCTGCCTGAATGTGCAGTTCTGAAAAAGCTGCTATTTTGAATAAATGATAAACCCCTTATCTCTTGGCTCATGGAGCTTCATGTTCACTGAGTCTAGAGAAGTTGATACCATTTGCAGGGTCCAGGAAGAGGGAGTCAGATTATGAACGGTGAGCACCTGCGTCCTCTGCGCAATTCAGAGGCGCTCTGCCCCCTGGTGGACTGTTCAAGCATAGGCTTTGAGAAAGGGTTTGGAAGCCTCATTTCCCGCCCCCTTCTCCTACTGGCCTCTTCTCATCTGAAAACTCCAGTAGAAGCCCCAAGTTGAAAGCTTTCGCCCATTCGTTTCGGTCAAAAATTTCCTTTGATATAATATAAAAACCCTCGGCTACCTAATCAGCCCTGCACGGCTAAAATAAGAACCATATGAGATCAACGCGTTATCCTTGGTTATCATGGCTTTCCGTAGGTAAGAAAAAAGCAGAGAAGTGGAAAATGAGACACTGGGGAGAGACGTGGAAGCGGTGAGGGCCTTTGGAGTCTGGGAAACAACTGGAAATCTCTGGACAATAAAGAGAAAAGAGAGTTTTAAAATGACTGAGAGGGGCTTCCCTGGTGGCGCTGTAGTTGAGAATCCGCCTGCTAATGCAAGGGACACGGGTTCGAGCTCTGGTCTGGGAAGATCCCACATGCCGCGGAGCAACTAGACCCGTGCGCCACAGCTACTGAGCCTGCGCGTCTGGAGCCTGTGCTCCGCAACAGCAGAGGCCGCGATAGTGAGAGGGCCGCGCACCGCGATGAAGAGTGGCCCCCGCTCGCCGCAACTAGAGAAAGCCCTCACACAGAAACGAAGACCCAACACAGCCAAAAATAAATAAATAAATAAGCCAAGCATTTGAAGCCTTTAAAAAAAAAAAAAAGACAGAGAGGGCGCTACAGGAAATGAAATATTCGGCAGTTTCCTCTGGGCCACCAGAACCACAGCAAACCGTCTCTTCTGCTCCCTTTTGGCCGCTTGGCTGTGTGTCGCCAGCCCAGGGGGTAAGTCTGAAAGGCTCCAAGCCTCAGTTGCTTCTAGCTTAGCCATGTTTCTCCCATTTGGGCTAGTTTGGTCTTGCCCAGTGCAAGCTTTCTCAAATAGCCCTCAAGGTTTTCTCAGCTACAGGTGCCCTGCACCCACAAAGAAGGCCGTGACAAAATCATGGCTAAAGAGGAAGTATCATCTGCTGAGAGCTTAGAAATCTTGATAAGCGCTTTACATGTATAGGCTCTAAGCCTTTGCAACAAATCGCAAACCACACAGCGATAACAAGCTCTATGTGCAGCTCAAACCTAGAACTTTCTGATTCCAAAAGCTATGTTTTCTGTCTACTTCTCCAGTGTTCAGATAGGTTGGTCTCCTCCTCTTAGGTCTCCCCCAGGCCTGCTTCTAACTCAGGTCCTCCCTTTCCTTTTTCTGTATTTCAAGCACCATGTAGTGCCTTGGAATCTAATTCCCCAGCCTAGAGACTAAACATTCCTTCTAAGAATGGTGATCTGGAAAACCCCTGGGATAGTGGAACTGACTTGCCCTCTTTGCAGACTGTGTCTAATTCCTTTTAAATTCTTCCTCCGGATATAAACTAAATCCCTCAAATTGTGGCAGTACTTGCACCAGAGTATCATTTATCATCAACTTTTCTCTCTTGAAGGTTCAAACTCCTAATTGCAACCCAGAATCCAGTGAACCAGTCTTTCCATAATAATAGAATTACCACCCAATGCTTTTTAGGACACAAAAAAGGACTTTTATTTCATTATTTTCCTAAACTTCATTTTGAATTACACATGTTTTGAAAGGTGGAAAAGGCAATTTGCAGTCACATTAACTCCATCAAATACACATAATGTGAGCTTTTGCTGCTTCAGTGAATTACAGTCCACTCAGGGTTTCCTGACGCAAGAAGGTAATACTAAGATAATAGAGAGGAAGAATGAAGAAGATTGGTCTGTAGAAAATGTGTTGAAGTCAATAACTGTTCATTCATAGGTGCAGTGTCCATTCTTAGAAAGGAAACTCTAAAATTCCTAGAAACACAAGACAATATTGGTATTTGGGGATGAACACACATTCATATATTTGTGTGAAATTTTGTGCAGTTCAACACTGCAGTGCAGTGTTATTTGTTACCACAGCCAATGAAAATATACTTTCATTTCTATGCCAGTTAAATATTTCCATCTCCCATATAATGTTCTGCAAAAAAAGCCATACTATGCTATAGGCAGCAGTAACTGAAAAGGCGCTTAACAGTCTTAACTACATACCCCTAGGATGAAAAATACGCTTTGCATAATCATGTGCAATGGTGGATGAGAAGTCTGGATCTCTTATAACTACAAGGGTTTACAAGCTTCTACTTCATACAGTATGACCCCAATCCAGTCAATTCAGCCAAATAGTCAAGCAAAAATTTAGGTAGGTCATCTATAAGTGGCAAACAACCCGTTTGACTAAATTGACCATGTTTTGTTAATATGAGGACACATCATTGCAGGTGCCCTATAAAGAAATCACTTGTAAATGGCTATTGGTTTCGATTAATTTTGCCCTCTTAGGCTCCTAGAAGTTGGCTTAATTGTTTCTAAGGCCCAAGAAAAAGCCTTGACAAAAACACAAACGTACTAATAACATAAAAATAAATATCACGCTCTGTGCACAGTCTTCTCGGTAGTAAGCTAGATTTCTCCATGGGAGAAATGTCACAAAAAATGAACAGAGAGACGTGGGGATACAGCAGAAATTTAGGATTATCTAATGCCTACAATTTTCTCTTACTCCAGTGACAGGTGTCAATGTTGATCAAAATCTTCTTTTGTACTTAGTTTACGTGTGAATCTTTGAATAGGATATTTTCAAGAGTCATTATGCCAGAGTAAAGGGCTGCACAGCAGGGAAGCAGTGTACTTCAGCTCAATACATCTACTGTCTGACAGTCTGGACTGGGGAGCTTCAAGCAGGGAGTGAATCCATTTTACAAAGACAACTTGTTTCTGCAGACAAAAGGTATCACCTGCAGAAATCTCTCTAAAGAACGGAGTGTGAATCTTCTTTGGCATAATAAATGTTCCACAGACATTCATTTTTCATGCAGGTAATCCTTAGGGGCTACTCCATTTTATTCATATCATGCATATTTCATCTATTAGTGTGTGATCTTGCCCTGTGTCGGGGAGTCCTCAGAGTGAATTTGAGATAACAACTAAGTAATTTTAGAATTTGAAAAAAAAAAGAGATAAATTTAAAGTATTACTGATAGTATGTATTTTCATTGAAGTGTCAGGTCAATGACAAATCTCCAAGGTTCAAAAGCTTGTTAGTTTCCTAGTTGCCCAGCAAGTCTGAGGTTTGGTTCCGTGAGTTACAGGAAAACAGGCTCAATGTTAGCTTCTCTAAGCTTTTTGAAAGTCCTTGCATGTCATTTTCTAATAATCTTTGTTCCTACTCAAACTTCAATAGCAAGGGAAAAGAAACAGGTTTTTATCTTTAACATGGTTTTTAGAGGTTTTACTATTTTGAAGATTTTTGGAGAAAGGAGCTAGTTCTATTGGTTACTTTATATGTTAGCACACAAAGGAATTACAGATGGGAAGGAGCGTGCAAATGACTGTCAGAAAAAAGTCTCATGCATTTAAGATTTTTTACAAGTCAAAATATACATCCTCCTGTTGCCACCCATTCCTTAATTGTATAAGAACCATTCCTATCTCATCTGTCTCCTTCATAGCTCACTCAATTGGGATTAAAAATACTTTTCTTGCAAAGGAACTTATATATCTTATACCCATCAGTTTCATCAGTGGCGTTAATAGGAAATATAGCAGCAGCTTGGGTTGAGTCACCCATCATATCCCCCATTTCTGGGGATTTAATTGTGTAAAATGACAGGTACATGGAATTAGGAGGAAAAAGCAATCTGCAGACTTTGGCACTAGCACACGTAACATTTTGTTTGAGTTGTTAAGGAATGAGGTTTGACAATCACCACACAGGAATTACAAAATTAGAGATCTGCAGACAACAAACAATCATAGGCATTGGTTTTCAGCTTAATGCCCCCATCCACCCCCCACCCCATATAGTTTCAATTATAATAAAAATAGAGATCTTAACATCAGAATTTTGCTGTTAACTCTTCAAGCCACACATAGGGTTTGAAGCACCAAATCCACAAGTTTCTCCAATCAAGTTTAAATGAACAAAAACTGAATGAAGACTGAAGGATGCCAAAGTAACTGTTCTTAAATGAAGCTGTAACACAAAGTTCTCCCCCAAACACAGGGTATTAGTGTCTAGTTCAAGTACTACCAGGCTGTATGTAGATCATGTCTCAGACAGGCTCCAGACAAGAACTACAAGTACTTCTGGTTCTAGGGGGCATCATCCATGATACCAAAGCAGGGCAGGGATCCCTTTTCCATCATCGATTTTCTGAAAGTTGCAACCCCCCTTGCGATGGGCTGTGGCAGGGTCGGTGCTGAAACTGGGGTTTGAGGGGAGAAAGTGAGCCCCCTCCTCAGCTGTTTGAACAGTTCTCCTTTAGAGCTCTCGCAGGGCTGTCCTGGCTTCTCAGGATCCATTGCCCTTGCTCACAAGAGAGAGCCTCACTCCGACCCAGTAACAGTCAAAGAGTCGACCTACCTGTGGAACCAGACACAACATGGTCCCCCAAAGGCCGCTTAGGCGACCCCACTGCAATTAACAAGTCAACTTGTGCACTTAAAGCGTATCAGTTTATGGAGCGCTTGTTTGAAGTCCTCGTTGGACATGGTATAGATGATGGGGTTGATGAGGGAGTTGACATAGCCCAACCACGTGAAGAAGTCAAAGATGGCCAGGTGGAACCAGCAGGCATCCTTGCAGATAGGCATCACCAGGGAGATGATGAAGAAGGGCAGCCAACACACAATGAACGCTCCCAAAATGATTCCCAGGGTCTTGGTGGCTTTGCGCTCCCTAGCGGCCATGAGTTTCTTCTTCTCCAGCAGGGCGTCGGAGACTCGCACTTTGACTTGGTTCACGTACACAGGAGACCCCGATTCGCTGGGTAAGTCTGCAGCCCGCGAATTAATGGAGGTGACGGAAGACGTGGACCCGGGCGAGTCAGTAACCAGCTGGGCTCGGGTCAGACGCTTGCCGGTTCTGTTGGGCGTCTGTTTCAAAATCCGGGAGCGGGCTTCCACGTAGATGCGGCCATAGAGGGCGATGAGCAGCAGGGTGGGGAAGTAGAAAGCTCCCACCGTGGAGTAGACAGTGTAGAGGATGTGATCCGTGTTCACCACGCAGTTCGACACCTCCTCCTCGGCTTTGGCCTGACGCCAGAAGAAGGGCGGCAGCGAGATGGAGATGGAGAAGACCCACACGAGCGCGATCATGACCGCCGCCCTCCTGGGAGTCCTTTTAGCCGAGTACTCCACGGCGTCCGTGATTGCCCAGTAGCGGTCCAGGGCGATGACACAGAGGTGCAAGATGGAAGCAGTGCAACAGGTGATGTCCGATGACAGCCAGAAGTCGCACACCACCTGGCCCAGCGTCCAGCGGCCCGTGACCGTGTACATGGTGCTGACGGGCATGACCAGGATGGATACCAGCAGGTCGGTGACCGCCAGGGAGGCGATCAGGTAGTTGGCGGGGGTATGCAGCTTCCGCGTCCGGTACACAGTGGCGATCACAAACGCATTGGAGAGCGTGGTGGCCAAGGTGAAGAGCGCCAGCAGCACGACCAGTACTACTTTCCAGGGCAGGGCTATGGAGTCCTGGTAAATGTAGCTCTCGGAGCTGCAGTTGTGGGAGGGAGCAGCAGAGACGTTGGCTTGCGAAAGCCCCGTCTGGGAGCTCACGGACAGCGGCGAGGCACACTGAGCGCCCGCTTCCTCCATGTCTTTCCAAGCGCAGCTCTCGGGCATGGAGCGGACGAGGACGAGGAAAGGACCGCTGAAGGGACCAGAGTCTTGTCCCCTGGTGGCTAGTCGGATCCGTGGGTTCCTCAATTACTCCTCCACCCAGGTTCCCAGGTGAACCTAGAGGTCAAGGGCGAGGCAGACGAGGCCGGCGGGCGCGTCCCCTGCACTTCGGGGCGCCCGTCGCTGCCGCCGCGTCTCTGGCTGTTCCTCTCTACGCCCCGTCTTAGCCCCGGGTTGTTAAGGGCTGGTCCACAGAGCCCCGCTGCGCTCCGGCTCCCACCGGGGCGTCTGGAGGAGGAGGCTGTGGTTCTGTTTGAGGAGGGAGCATCGGCCAGGTGGGAGGTCTTACCCCAATTGCGCGGGGCTAAGCGTCTCCTAAACCGGGCGCTCCGGGATCTGCAGACTCGGCCCGCACGAGTTTCCTAGCTGTCGAGACCAAATCTTGCAGGCCATTGAGGGGTCCTGATCTTGCATTCCCGCCCTCCTCCCCAGGCTGGGGCAGTTTTCCTGCGGCGGCCGCGGTCGCCAAAGCTGGGCGGGGTGAAATGTGGGAGCCGCGCTGCGCCGCGCCTCGCGCCGGAGCTCTGCCCGCCCTTCTTTTCACGCGCTGTCCACTCCGGCGAGCTGCCCCGCGGAGAAGGGGCCGCAAGAGGTGGGACTCGGGGGCTGCGGCTGCGGCTGATCGCGCCGCGCCGCCGCCGCCACCTCGGTCCCAAGGGCGCCGCTCGGAGCCATGCCGCTGGGCGCACGGGTCTGGGGGACCTGGCGCGGCGGGCGGGGAAGGGGCAGGTGTCTGGGGGAGCTGCAGGGACGCGGCATACGCCGGTCCGGGAGGAGCGTGTGAGTGGCGGAGCGGTCGGGCTCCTTTTATAGAGTCCAGGTCCGGTCCGCCGGAGCCGTGCAACTCTTGCCGCGCGGCGAGTGCCAACGCCGGCTCTCCATCACCTTCCCTTTTTCTCTCTCCCTCCCTCCTATCCTCCCTCCCGGTTCTCTTCCCCGCCAAGGAAGCTCCCGCCGGGTCCTATCGCCGTCTCCTCCAGGTCCCATCCCCTGGCCCCTCTCCCAATCCGAACACCCGGAAGCCACGGTTCTGGCCGGAATGGGGTTGAGGGCGTCCTGTCCATGCTTCTATCTTCTTCCGAGCTTGCTGCACGCCCCTCCAGTTACACTCGCACCCTCAGCCGCGGGCACGTGCACAGCCTCACTAGGCTCCTTATTAGGTCCCTTACTAGGCTCCTAAGTACCGTCCCCCCCACCCCACCCCACCCCCCGACCCCAGTAGGCCCGGCCAGCGCTAGGTGGAGCCAGCCGCAGTCTCTGACCTCGCCACTCTGGAATTTTATCCAGCCCTGAGGGCCACACCCAAGTTAGAAGGAGGCGCCAGTAATATCGCCTTAGAAGGAAATGGCCAATACTGCATTTTATACTTCGGGATTCAAGTCATAAACTCTCGGTACAATACAAACTAATTTTTCATATCTGATTTTAGGAATCTGTGCTTTCCATTTAATCCCTCCCCTTTAACTGTGAGTCGACAGGAAAGATGAGAGAGAGGAAAAAAAACAACTGCAAAACTGTACAAGTATCACAAACACAAGCACACTGTGAAATTAAACCGTCCGCTCCACCCTCCCACTTCAGCCTCTCAGCAGTTCAGTGTCTCAGGAAAACAGTTTGCAGTGAGCGCGCTCGCTCCTACAGCCCGTCTAGAAAGGAGGTCATCAGAATTCAAGAAACAAACGGGCTCTGGGACCACGACCACCAGCACCATCCGTGCGCCTCCTTCGGCTTCAACAAATACATCGGGGTATCACCCATACGCGGCTCCAAGCAACACCAGTACCTAGGTCCAATGACCCCGGAGCTGGTGCTCTGTACCCGTTCCTCCTCCATCCCTAACAGAAACACATGTAGAGTAGAAGTACAAGTCAGAGAACATTTAAAGAAAAGTACCAGGAAAGGACACCGTATTTTCAGCCGTGAGAGCTAAGTGATCCCAACTGCGAGTTCCAAGCGTCTAGCTCCGTGTTTGGCAGCTAGAGTGCATTCAATAAAAATGACCTTATGATTGCACTTATCAGGATAAATGTAAGCACATTTTAAAGAGAATTATTCAGTTTGGGGCCGGAGATTATCTGGCCCGTTCAGTTTAGAAGAGTCATTGAGATCCTTTGAAAGAAGAGCTTTTTATCCAAGGTGACACAACCCTAACCCCAGTTCCCTTGATTCCCGCGTCTCTAAGCCAACCAGACGGGCAAAAAATCTAGTGCTTGCTCTATGCTGGGAATTCTTCTAGGCACCTGGGTTGTAAAGGCCAGTGGGGTAGACCCAGACCCAGTTTTCAAGCAGTTTACATTCTAGAAGAGGCAGGCATGCAATAATAACATGAACAAGTAAATAATTAGCATACTTTCATATAGCGTTAAGTGTTATGAAGAAAATAAAACACAATCATGTCTCGAGAGTGAGGGTACTTCTTTAGGTGAAAGTTCTCCAAAATCGTCCTCTGGCTGCAGTCTGGGCTGCAGCAGCCAAGCTGGGTATAAAGGCACCACCTTCTCTGGCCTCTCCTGCCTTCCCTAGCGCCCAGCACCGCTCCGGTAAATTTAAGCGTCATTTGCACCGCATCTTAAGGGGTCCTGCCCATCCTTCCACCCCACCCACCTACATCAGGCCGCTGGCGAGTTAACTTATTTTGCAAACTGCAGAGCTCTCTTAGAAACCGCAGCAAAGGAAAGCGAAGCAGGCGAGCCTAAACCACTAGGTGGAGGCGTTAGTCAGAATGGAGCAAAAGTGTGTGTGGGTGCTGGGGGCAGGCGGCGTGAGGGGAACGGGCAGGAAACTGTTTTCCTGCTACCTAGGGGAGCGGGGCAAGGTTAGAGAGAACTGCTGAAGGGATGCGGGGAAGAGGAAGGCAAAGAGGAATGCTGGAGGCTGCAAGCAGCCTTTCATTTTGCAATTTAATTGCTCCTCCTCGGGCTTGGCTTTAGCGAAGTGGGGAACCTGTGGCTTTCTCCAGCCACGCCTTCGCTGCTTCGCGAGTCCCGGACCCTGAGTGCAATCTGCCACCACTGGGAGGAGTTTGATTTTTCCTCCTTTGGTTAAGAATTTGCGTGAACACACCCGGCCATCACTCGAATGGGATTTTGGCAGAATTTAGTGGAGAACCGTCCTTCATTAACTTGGCTCCCTTGTTTCACTCACTTTTTTTTTGCACTTAAAAACATATAAAATATAGATAGTTGCACATGAGTGCATGTTTGTGAAACACTCCAGAGACCAGGAAATCTTTAAAGTCGCCTCTGCCAGGGTCGCCCCTGCGGAGGAGGGTCCCTTGGCCGCTCTGCAGTCCGCAGCCGCGCTGGGCAACGTCCCTTCAAGTCTGCAGGAAATTCAGCCGACACAGACTCAGCTGGAGGGGCAAAGAGGGAACCGAGGTGGGGTGCTGAGCTTCTGCTCGACTACCGGTCACTGAAACTGCGAATTAATGTGCTCCCCTCATCAGCTCCAAGCAAGCGGGGTGGCCTTTCAGCAGAAACTGGGGATGGGGGATAACACTGCAACTGCAGCGACGCCTGTGATTAGACACGAAGCCTGAGAAGGTGAACTGCAGAGGGACCACAGAAGAATCGCCCCTCCAAGAGACCGAGCCTATGCTAGAAGGAAATGCTGCCGCTGCTGCCGCAAAACACGAGGCGCGGTCCTCGGGGGTTGCAGCGCAGCGCTAACGAGACCCGACGCAGTGAAGACAAGCCCCTTCCACCTCCACGCAGCCCCAACAGACACCCGGTAGAACGTGCTGCAGCTCAGCTCTTGCTTGGCTGGAAGCCAGCCAGCCCTCTGGTCTGTGCGCTTGCAGCATCCCTACACTCTTTCCTGCATCTCCCAGAAAGAGACTTTAACTTCAGGGCACAGGAGCAAAGAACTTCCTTGTGAATTTTATCTTTGCTTTGCAGAAAGAAAAAAAAAAAAAAAAAAACCTGGAACACTCACGCTCTCGTCGCTTTGCTCTTTTGATAAAGCAAAGTGCAACTTCACACGCTCCATCCCCACCAGTTGAAAAATCCACAAGCAGTCCCTAACCACAAAGTGTGAGGATCTGGCAAGCTACTTCTTGCAGATTCTGCTCCCTCTATCTATGGCCATGTTCTTTTTTGTTTGCTTGCTTTTTTTTTTTTTTTTTTTAACTTCCACCCAGGAAATGGGCAGCAGGAGATGACCATGAGCTCTGTACATCCTCATGCATGGTGGTAGCCTGTTTCTAGGTTTCTCTTATATTTCTTCCAGTAACGATTCCTTAAGAAGAATACTGGTAGTAATGAAAGTTACCTCTTACTTATGTCTGGCTTGAAACTATGGAGATGTTCCGATAAATGAACATTTACATACATACAGATGTATATATACAATTTTTGCAGACAATCTCTGGGGTTTACCAGACCTTCTAAGGCTCAGATCCCTCTCCATATTATTGACCCAACACTGGGCTTTTGACTTGGTATCCGTGTCACTGTACTTATGTGTTGTGTGCTCCTCAAGGGGTCTTTAACCCAAATAATAAAAATGGGTGCTTTATTCTCTAAGTGCCAGGCTGGCATAAATTAATGCCTGAGAATTAGTAACTCTGCTACGTGTTTGTGTATGAATACAAATATTGTATAAGCTATATCTGCATTTAAAGAAGAATGCAGACAAAAATTAGAGCACGTATGTATAACTTAGACATGTTCTAATGCCTGTGTCTGTAGTAACAGCCACTTTGCTACACAGGTAGCAAAGGTAGGTTACTGCTGGTTCAAAGCTAGCCCAGTTCCAACTAGAAAAAGAGTCACCTCCCAACTTAGATCTCAGTCACGTATTACCTCACTGAAGACCTAGGTTTTAGAAGATAATTTCTAACCTAAAGCTTATAGTAACATAAGCAAGGTTGCGTGGGGGAGAAGAGCACTGATTTTTTTTTTTTGATAAAGAGCAGGTTTTGGCAGTAATAAGAAATCACTGAATAGGAAAACAATGCCAGCAAATCCACCAAAGTTGAGAACAGCTTGCTGCCACCAGCAGGCAGTTCTGTGCAGGATGAAGTCTTTCCTAAAGAATGAAATCCAAGAATTTAATAGTGAAACTGTCCATTGGCTTAAGGAAAGAAGCAATAGAAATTGGGTTTTGCCTTATTTTCAGACTAGGAAAAATTGCATCACTGTGTGATTCTTTCCAGTTTTGCAAAAAACCAAGCCAAGCTATTTTACTGCTTCTTCATCTGTAAATAACGAGTAATAAGCACTGTCTTTTATTGAGGGCTGTGTGCTAACTAAACCTGCATGTTCCACGTACATTCTCTCACTTAATTCCTATAACAGCACTAGCAGTTGTCATGATCATCTTCATTTTCTGGATGAGGAAGCTGAAGCTTAGAGAATTTAAGTAAGTCTGCCAACAGCTGGAGAATGATAGAACTAGCCTCTCTAATTTCAAGGTCCTCCTCTTTATCAATGGTCTACACCCAGTCAGCCAGGCAACTCAGCACTGGCAGCCCTTTTAACCATCCTGCCTGTGGCTTTATTTCATCTCACTTGTGAAGTGGCATCAATACTGATAGCTATTTAAATCTCCAGAGTAGTCTTTGGTTAGGTGCCTATACATTTTTTTCTGGGGGGTGGGCGGTGGTAACGGTAAAAATCAGGTAGAGAATTGTGCACCATGATTATGTTTAGCCAGTTAATCATCACTTCCTAAGTAGCACGGTTAGGTGATCACATACCACATACCACATATTCTAAAGTTCACAGCCCAAACAGTTTAACTTCCTTTCCTGGTCCCATTCAGTTACCTTCAGGGTTCACTTTTTTTTCTTTTCTATCTCATCTACCTTTTGTTTTTTTCTCCTCTTCATTATCCTTCCCAGTCTTCTCATCCTTAATCACTTCCCCCTAAGCCTGACACACATATGCATTAAATAAAAAACAATAAATTAAAGCTTTTACAATTTGTTTGGAAGAAATACGTTAAATACAGTGACACTCCCTGTTCTCCATTTTTACCTATGTTAATGTAAATATCAGTTAAAAAAAAAAAACTAAAAAAATTGAACTGCTAAGTCTGTTGAATGTAATTAACTTTTTTCCCACCAGTGGGTCAGTCAGTGACTTAACCAAAAAAAAAAAAAAAAGAGGGCTTTTCCTTGAAAGAAAATTATTCAGATCAAAGTTCTTTAAAGGACATCTTATCAACCAGATATCAGCAGTTTGGCAAGTTCATCTACTAAGAACTTGCCAAAACCAGGAATATAAACAAAATGAATCTAGATTCCTATGTACTAAAATTTTTGCCCTTTATGCACAGAAGAGTTCCTCCCAGCCCCACTCAGATCTTATTTGTATTTTTAAAATTTTTTTATTTTTAAAATTTTTATTGGAATATAGTTGATTTACAATGTTGTGTTAGTAATGTACAATGTGTACAGCAAAATGAATCAGTTATACATATATCCATTCTTTTCCAGATTCTCTTCCCATATAGGTTATTACAGAGTATTGAGTAGAGTTCCCTGTGCTCTACAGTAGGCCCTCATTAGTTATCTATTTTATATATAGAAGTGTGTGTATACGTCAATCCCAATCTCCCAAATTATCCCTCCCTACCTTCCCCCCTGGTAACCATAAGTTTGTTTTCTACATCAGATCTTACTTCTTCTTGCTTTACATACACTTCTAACATGTTTAGCTATGTGATTTCCAAGGCCCCGAAGATTAGAAGCATCACCTTAGAAACGGATGAGAAATTATGTCAGGTAAACATATTGAATGCATTACAATGTCACAGCTGTTATCATTATTGCAAAATAGTTGGGAGAATCCAGGTAAACTTTAAAAAATAAAAACCTAAAATAATGACAATAATATTATTATTTGTATTAACACATTTGTTTTTTTAAAGTCTTTATTGAATTTGTTACAACATTGCTTCTGTTTTATGTTTGGTTTTTTGTCCCCAAGGCATGTGGGATCTTAGCTCCCCAACCAGCGGATCAAAACCCACTCCCCCGGCATTCGAAGGCAAAGTCTTATCCGCTGGACCACTAGGAAAGTCCTTAACACATTTAATAGCATGAAGTATAGTATTAACTCAGACATTTATTACAAGTGATGGAAAACCAATTTAATCATACCTAAAAACAAAAGAGAATTTGCTTCAAGGAGAGCTGGACCCCTCAAAATCAAGAGAGGAGGGCTCCCCTGGCGGCACAGTGGTTGGGGGTCTGCCTGCCGATGCAGGGGACGAGGGTTTGTGCCCCAGTCCAGGAGGATCCCACACGCCGTGGAGCGGCTGGGCCCATGGGCCATGGCCGCTGGGCCTGCGCATCCGGAGCCTGTGCTCCACAATGGGAGAGGCCACACAGTGAGAGGCCCACATACCGCAAAAAAACCAAACCAAAACAAAACAAAAAAATCAAGAGAGGAATTGAGCCACCAGCCACCCTGGACCAGGAAGGAATGCAGCCAAGCCTTAGGAACCATCCTCACTCTGGACACCATCACGACTCTCCTTTTTCTGTTGGTTCTTGTCTCTGTGTTGACTTTTTTCATCTATTTCACTGTAGACAGGCTTTCTCCACATTGTTGAAAACACAATCATTAATACCTTTTGAGGATTACATTTTAAAGCTTCAATCATCTTGTAGAAACTAATTTGAATCCGTTCCAAGTTCATAACTTCTGAGAAATGGGTTCTGCTTCTGAATAAAATGTAGACCGTGACAGGTCAACATTCTGAAAGAAACAACTAGAAAGGCTGAAAAACTGGGGAAGCAAGAAGAATTAGACAAACTAAAATCCCAGAGAAGGAAATGTATTTCCTTGAGGAGCTGATGATTGCTGCCTGTTTTATTTCCTTAAGGCATTTGCTGGTTCTGGACACAGGTTGTGGATTAAACTTGGTCCAGGCAGAGGGATTCTACTGGGAAAAGAGAAGCAAAGCTTTTCATAGTCATTAGGACCAGTGTGACAATTTTGAATCTAGAAGTGCCCCAAATGCATGGCCAGTTTTCTTTGAGGACATTTGCTATGTGTTGCAGCAAAACAGGAGACCAAGGAAGTGGGTAGGAAAATTCTAACAGGCAAATTGAAATCCCCCAGTTTTGGAGTGCTTAGAAGAAAAACTCTCTCTAGGGAGAAGGAGGCCTACATTAGACATAGACTGAAGATGCAGAGAGACAGAGACCTTCCAGGCTCTCAATCAAAAGGCCAGGATGGCAAAGCCCAGAGAAGAGGATACATCACAGATGGGCTGAGTCTAGTTGCAAATCAGCCTGGACACAGCTTGATGTCTGACCGGTCAATGTAGTCAGTTCTACATGCATTCTGCCTAACATAGGAAAGGGTGAATGCTCTCTGGACAAAATCATATCATTTGGGGCCTCTAGAGTCCATTTATATACAATATCTGATTGCAATTTAAAAATGATACATGCACAGAGGTAATAAAAATGTGACAAGTAATAATAACTAGAAAATCAAGACAGCAGAAGTAAATCCATACACAATCCAGATATTAGAGTTAGCAGGAAAGGACTTTTTTAAACTGTCATAAGAGGGTGTGGAGAAAAGGAAACCCCCTTACATTGTTGGTGGGAATGTCAATTGACGCAACCACTATGAAAACAGTATGGAGGTTCCTCAAAAAACTAAAAATAGAGTTGCCATATGATCCAGCAATCCCACTCCTGGGCATATATCCAGACAAAACTACAATTCGAAAAGATACATGCACACCAATGTTCATAACAGCGCTATTTACAATAGCCAAGACATGGAAACAACTTGAATGTCCACCGACAGACGAATGGATAAAAAAGATGTACATATATGCAATGTACCACTACTCAGTCACAAAAAAGAACAAAATAATGCCATTTGCAGCAACATGGATGGACTTAGAGATTATCATACTAAGTGAAGAAAGTCAGAAAGAGAAAGAAAAAAACCATGTGATATCACTTATATGTGGAATCTAAAACATGACACAAACGGACTTATCTACGGAACAGAAATAGACTTACAGACATAGAGAACAGACTTGTGGTTGCCAAGGGGGAAGAGGGGTGGGGGAGGGATGGACTGGGAGTTTGGGATTAGCAGATGCAAACTATTATATATAGAATGGATAAACAACAAGGTCCTACTGTATAAGCACAGGGAACTATAGTTAATATCCTGTGATAAACCATAGTGGAAAAGAATATGAAAAAGTATATACATATATGTATAACTGAATTACTTTTCTGTTCAGCAGAAATTAACACATTGTAAATCAACGATACTTCAATAAATAAAAATAAAATAAAATAAGTGTCATAGAGTGTAGGAGACAAAGGAGACATGTCACATAATTTCTCAGTTTTGGTAAATGTTCCATGATTATGTTAGATATTAACATAAGGGAAACTGGGTGAGGGGATGTAGGTATTCAATGTAATATTTTTACAACTCTTTATAATTCTGAAATTATTTCCAAATTTTTAAAAGTTTTTACCTACGAGAGGGCTGAAAGATTTAGGATAATGGATCAGGGGTAAGCACAAGACTTCTTATGAATACGTTTTGTGTAATTATGATTTTTGAACCATGTGTAAGTATGAACCATTAAGAAATAAATTTAATATTTTAAAATAAATATAAATAAGAGGAAAGTTTTTTAAGGAATTTATTCTTTAGCTACTCTTTAGATTTTGTCTGAAGATGTATATACAAGGCTGTTCACGTGACATATGATGCAATAATATACACTATTAGAAGGAAGAGGTAGATAGATATCATTAATAAAGCAAAATAAATTAAAAGGATTTATGTAGAATTTACTGCAGAAAGTATTCAGTCCTTAGGATCTCATATTCTAATTTAATATCAAAGTGAAGTTTCCATTACTACTGCTTATAAAGTACAAAATTACATCACCAGCTTTGCCAACAATAATTTAGAGAAAATGTAAATGCTTTGCCTTAATCAGACTCCTAGTAAATGTTCAATGAATGAGTCAGTGTTGCCTTTCTCTACCTCTCCTCTACAGACTTCAGATGGCCTTTGTCAGCAGAAAGGAAATAGGATGGAGCATGGTTTTATGGCAGCCTCTCCGTAGACTGAAATATACTTCGAGTACATGAAGTAATGAACAGAAAGAAAACTGATTAGAGGGGCATATATGATAATAAAAACCTTTTCATGTGTTTTTTCCCTAAAATTGCATTTCCATGTTTAACTGAGAATCCAATTGTAAGTACAGGGTTTGGGTCTGCAGATTTGCAATTATTTAATTGTACAGAATAAATTAATATTTTCTCATATTTGCCATGTGCCATTGCAGGCTAATTGCACAGTACTGTGTACCTAAAGGTCAGATTTTAAAATCTGACCACATTTGCTAGTGAGGTTTAGCTGTTGACAGAGATATTAACGTGACTGTGCTCCTGGTATCTCTTCTGTGATAAGAGGCAGCTGCTCTATGGCGTGCCATCCATCAGGCAATGGTTTCCTTATATTTTTTGTTATTATTCTTCATATCTCAATTTACATGAATTTAAAATCAATTTGGCTGCCAAATAATGAACTGGGACACATATTCCTTTTTTATGCAGTTACTCTATGTGCTTAGGGAAAACACAAGAGTCATAAGAAAAGCTAAGTCATATTTTCTTTAATGCCAGGTAACTTACAGCCGTGATTTGCTTCATGGATTTGCCAATGCCCAAATTAACTTTGCTCTCCTCATCAAGTCTGAAGATAAAGCTGGGTTTTATCAGCTTTTCATACAACTTTTCCAGATTCCTTCTGTGGATTTATAAAGGCTGATTTCTGACACCAGGGTTATGGAAACAGCTAAACAATTTGTTTTTATCAGTACTTCCTACATAGTAAACATTATTTGATTGGATCAGTCCCTCTGAAATGTGCTTTTTCTCAATTTTGAATGGGAAATTCTAGATTAAAGTGTTGATTTCTCTTGCTGGAAAATTTTACTTTCCTATCAAATTTGTGCTCTATACTCAATTTCCTATTCTCATTAGACTATACTTTCATCACGTCTCGGTCTCTTTGTGTCCCAGTGGAAGGACATTTTTTTCCTGGATGTTTTTGCGGGGTGTTTTTGTTATTGTTGTTGTAGTATTTGCCTTTGTGTGCAAATGTGTGTATTAAATTTTTTGTTTCACTGAATAAGGACTTACAGATTAAGAATTCCCTAGTACCTCAAATCCCTTATGCAAACTTCTTTTTGAAGGGATGTTTCATTGAGCTTATGTTAAGTTTAAGCTATTGAGTTTAAAACAGAATACCTAAATGAATTTTCATTTCATTTGAAATATTTGGGGGAGAACAATGTGTTATTATTTTTGTGCCTAGTTTCAGTGCTGAATAAGTTTCAGGGTCTCTGCTGCCACACAGACCTGAAGGCTGAAGAATCACTCCTTCATACAGCTAAAACCCTTTCCCAGCACGCTTTTTGGAAAGCTCTGATTTTGTATCCCCATCCAGTAGTTACTTTTCAAACATCACAGATGTTAGACATTTCAATGTTCCTTGTCAAAAGTCTCAGGTTCATTCACAGGAGCAAATGGCTTCAACTAGTCAGAAAAGGCAATCATGCTAGAGCGGGGTTGCTGCACTGTGGAAAGATCTGAGCTGAGAGGTCTGAGTAGCTGTGGTAGGAAAGAAGACCTCGCTAAGTGGGCTTAGATGAGAACGACCAACCAATGTGGAAGTATACTACATTTCATCCAATCTAAGAAGTCATCAATGGTAAAAAGAACCATTATTTTATGTATCACTAAAAAAAAGAAAAATGCCACCAATTAAATTCACAGGGCTTCCTTATTATTTAGAATTTTATGTTACCCCATTGAAAGAGATGTCTAGACATGTGGAAATTTAGATGTTTGACTTATATGTCACTTTTTTGCATACATAAAAAAATGAAATTAATTGGTTGAGGCACACTCATGAATTTATATTAAGAATGTCAGTCTTCTGAATCACTTTCAACATGCCATCAATTTTCATATTTTCTCACACATCATCATCTGTGTCACCCAGAGCATAAGTAATACAACATTTCTATGAGAGTGTCGCACTGTTATCTCTGCTATTTTTCTCCAACGCAATATTCTGCTAGCTCTTTTTCAAGATGTGTAAAAACAAGTAGTGAGTGACAACCGCATCACGACTCTCCCCAGTAATTATACAATACAACCTATTTCAGAGATGCTCAAATATGGAAAAAAATGTTCTTATTAGACTTGATAAAATACAGTAAATTCAATATGTTTAACAGCTTGCATGACTATACTGGTCTGATGATTATCAGCCTTTCCTATATATTCATTATAATTGGTATTTACATAGTCTGTTTTGTGTGAGAAAACCAAATACTTCTCAAGTATTAATAGCACATCTTCTAATTATAAATATTTAAAACCTATAAGTGATACTACGTCCAACTCAGAAGTTTGACAAAAATTAAAAATTTCATTGTTTATCTGCCAAGAGCTAGAATGAATATTACAAATCAAGAGAAGTTAGGTAAAATTTGTGAATTAACTTTGTGAGTCTAACTTGGTAATCTGAACTTTCATGAGTAAACTGGGAAAAATCCAAATTGAATACAATTTTTAAAACTATGATGAGAAAACAATACTGTCCATCTAAAAACTAACAAAATAGCACAGAGAAGGATTTTTTTAAAAGGAAAAGGAAATTTGAGAATTGCTAGATACATCCAAAAAGATGTGTAAGAGCATGAAACTAAGGGAGATCGATGGAAGTGATTGTTTAATGTGAAGCCAGAGTTCCAAGAGACTTTTAAATGAGACAAGAATGCAAGAAAGCCTTAAAATATCAATACGCAAGTCCATTCTAGAATTAATTAAGAAAAAGCAGTAATGCCACAGAATACTGAATCAGTAATAGAAAGCACAGAATTAAGAATATCTTAGAATACAGAGAAAGAGAAGCAAGAGATGAAAAGGAAAGAAAGATGAGAGAGATCTATGGGGATTCTGGAGAAAGAAACCAGAAGACATGCAACAATCAATGATACAAATGAAGAAAACTTTACTGCACTGAAGAAAATGTTTATTCACTGAAAAGTCTACTTATTGAAAGCATTTAGAAATTGTAGGCCAAATAATAAGAAAAGACATACATATAAATATAGCCCATCATGTTTATTTGTTTGATTTCCAGGATATACTATTTTTTTAAGTCCTGAAAGAACTGATGCAGAGGAAAATAAAACATATTACCTTCAACAAGGGGATGAGTAGGGAATGTTTCTTTCATCAGTACTTCATCACCTTCCGGTGATGATGAAATGTCTGTAGAGTTCTGAGAGAATAAATTTTGCAAAAACAGATTTCTATATCCAGCCAAATTGCTTTTCAGTATTGCTATACTGACAGATGAATGGATAAAGAAGATGTGGTACATATATACAATGAAATATTACTCAGCCATAAAAAGGAATGAAATTGGGTCATCCGTAGAGATGTGGATGGACCTAGAGTCTCACACAGAGTGAAGTAAGTCAGAAAGAGAAAAACAAATATCATATATTAACACATATATGTGAGATCTAGAAAAATGGTACAGATGAACCTATTTGCAGGGCAGGAATACAGATGCAGACATAGAGAATGGATGTGTGGACACAGAGGGGGAGGGGAGTGTGGGATGAACTGGGAGATTAAGCTTGACATAAATACACTACCATGTGTAAAATAGATAGCTAGTGGGAACTGTGGTATAGCACAGGGAGATCAGCTCAGTGCTCTGTGATGATGGGTGGGATGGGAGGGGCAGAGGGAGGTGCAAGAGGGAAGGGGATATATGTATACATACAGCTGATTCACTTTGTTGTACAGCAGCAACTAACACAACATTGTAAAGCAATTATACTCCAATAATAATAAAAAAAAGGAACATGAAGACAGACTTAGATATGCAAGAAATTATATACTTAAAAAAAATCAAAGCTATATTTAACTGAAAACTTTGGAATGTTATGTACCAAAATGCTAACCATTGATATTCTTTGGGTAGAAGGATTAGAAATGATTTTCACTTCCTTATTCTCTTTTGAATTGTTATTTGCATTTGAAATTAAGTACGAATTGCTATTATTTCCAAAACTAAAACTAATTTTATTTTTAGAAGATATTCATTAAGCACCTTATAGCAATGTAGAAATTATATTGTTACACCATCCTAACCCTCAGAATTTATTTAATATTATGCATATTATGCACAAGTGAAACAAATTAGTTCAATTTTAACAGGTATTGAAATTACACGCTATCTCTTAAAAATAAAATTTACCCAAGGTAAAATCTGCATGTGAAACATAACTAAAACCCTTTTAAAGTAAAGAGAGCTTATGTATAGATTATGTGCAAGTACCTGATTTCTAAACATATGTGCATCTATTGCTTTGTGATACTTTTAAAAATTATATTTAGGGATTCCTCGGGGGGACCTTGAAGATGGCGGAAGAGTAAGACGCGGAGATCGCCTTCCTCCCCACGGATACACCAGAAATACATCCACACGTGGAACAACTCCTACAGAACTCCTACTGAAGGCTGGCAGAAGACCTCAGACCTCCCAAAAGGCAAGAAACTCCCCACGTAACTGGGTAGGGCAAAAGAAAAAACAGAGACAAAAGAATAAGGACGGCACCTGCACCAGTGGGAGGGAGCTGTGAAGGAGGAAAAGTTTCCACACACTAGGAAGCCCCTCCGCGGGCGGAGACTGCGGGAGGCAGAGGGGGGAGTTTCGGGACCGCGGAGTAGTGCACAGCGACGGGTGCGGAGGGCAAAGCGGGGAGATTCCTGCACAGACGATCGGTGCCGACCAGCACTCACCAACCCGAGAGGCTTGCTGCTCACCCACCGGGGCGGGCGGGGCTGCGAGCTGAGGCTCGGGTTTTGGTTTTGGACGGAGCTCAGGGAGAGGACTGGGGTTGGCGGCTTGAACATAGCCTGAAGGGGTTAGTGCACCACGACTAGCCGGGAGGGAGTTCGGGGAAAAGCCTGCACCGGCCGAAGAGGCAAGAGACTTTTTCTTCCCTCTTTGTCTCCTGGTGCGCGAGGAGAGGGGTCTAAGAGCGCTGCTTAAAGGAACTCCAGAGACGGGCGCGAGCCGCGGCTAAAAGCGCGAACCCCAGAGACGGGCGCGAGCCGCGGCTGAGGGCGCGAGCCCCCGAGACGGGCGCGAGCCGCGGCTGAAAACGCAAACCCCAGAGACGGGCGCGAGCCGCGGCTAAAACCGCGGACCCCAGAGACGGGCGGGAGACGCTAAGGCTGCTGCTGCCGCCACCAAGGGGCCTGTGTGCGAGCACAGGTCACTCTCCACACCCCTCTTCCGCGGAGCCTGTGCAGCCCGCCACTGCCGGGTTCCCGGGATCCAGGGACAACTTCCCCGGGACAGCGCACGGCGGGCCTCAGGCTGGTGCAACGTCACGCCGGCCTCTGCCGCAACGTCACGCTGCCTCTGCCGCCGCAGGCCCGCCCCGCACGCAGTGCCCCTCCTTCCCCCATCCCCCAACCCCCGGCCTGAGTGAGCCGGAGACCCCGAATCAGCGGCTCCTTTAACCCCGTCCTGTCTGAGCGAAAAAAACAGACGCCCTCCAGCGACCTACACGCAAGAGGCAGGGCCAAATCCAAAGCTGAGCTCCTGTGAGCTGTGAGAACAAAGAAGAGAAAGGGAAATCTCTCCCAGCAGCCACAGAAGCAGCGGATTAAAGCTCCACAATCAACTTGATATACCCTGCATCTGTGGAATACCTGAATAGACAAGGAATGATCCCAAATTGAAGAGGTGGAATTTAGGAGCGAGATCTATGACTTTTTTCCCTTTTCCTCTTTTTGTGAATGTGTACGTGTATGCTCCTGTGTGACATCTAGTCTGTATACTCTAGCTTCCACCATTTGTCCTAGGGCTCTATCCGTCCATGACTTTTTTTTAAAAATTCTTTTTCTTAATAATTAAGTTTAATTGTAATAACTTTATTATACTTTACCTTCGTTCTTTCTTTCTTTCCTTCCTTCCCTCCCTCCTTTAGACAACGAATCACCCCAAATTGAGGAGGTGGTCTCAGGGAGCAGGATTTATGATTTTTCCCCCTTTACCTCTTTTTGTGAAGGTGTATGTGTATGCTTCTGTGTAAGATTTTCTCTGTATAGCTTTGCTTCCAACATTTGTCCTAAGGTTCTATCCGTCCCTTTTTTTTTTTTCTAAATATTTTTTAATTCAATAACTATATTATACTTTATTTTATTTTTACTGTATCATCTTTCTTTCTGTCTTTTTTTCCTTCTTTCCCTCCTTCCTTCCTTCCTCCCTCCCTCCCTCCCTCCTTTCTTTCCTTCTTTGCTTCTTTCTTCCTTCCTTCCTTTCCTCCTTTCCTTCTTTCTTTCCTCATACTTCTACTAATTCTCTCTACTTTTTCTCCCTTTTATTCTGAGCCGTGTGGATGAAAGGCTCTTGGTGCTCCAGCCAGGAGTCAGGGCTCTGCCTCTGAGGTAGGAGAGCCAACTTCAGGTCACTGGTCAACAAGAGACCTCCCAGCTCCACATAATATTGAACAGCGGAAATCTCCCAGAGACCTCCATCTTAACACCAGCACCCAGCTTCACTCAACGACCAGCAAGCCACAGTGCTGGACAACCTATGCCAAACAACTAGCAAAACAGGAACACAACCCCACCCATTAGCAGAGAGGCTGCCTAAAATCATAATAAGGCCACAGACACCCCAAAACACACCACCAGACGTGAACCTGCCCACTAGAGAGACAAGATCCAGCCTCATCCAGCACAACACAGGCACTAGTCCCCTCCACCAGGAAGCCTACGCAACCCACTGAAACAACCTTAGCCACTGGAGACAGACATCAAAAACAACAGGAACTACGAACCTGCAGCCTGCAAAAAGGAGACCCCAAACACATAAGATAAGCAAAATGAGAAGACAGAAAAACACACAGCAGATGAAGGAGCAAGATAAAACCCACCAGACCTAACAAATGAAGAGGAAATAGGCAATCTACCTGAAAAAGAATTCAGAATAATGATAGTAAGGATGATCCGAAATCTTGGAAGTAGAATGGACAAAATGCAAGAAACAGTTAACAAGGACCTACAAGAACTAAAGATGAAACAAGCAACGATGAACAATGCAATAAATGAAATTAAAATCACTCTAGATAGGATCAATAGCAGAATAACTGAGGCAGAAGAACGGATAAGTGACCTGGAAGATAAAGTAGTGGAAATAACTACTGCAGAGCAGAATAAAGAAAAAAGAATGAAAAGAACTGAGGACAGTCTCAGAGACCTCTGGGACAACATGAAACGCACCAACATTCGAATTATAGGGGTTCCAGAAGAAGAAGAAAGAAAGAAAGGGACTGAGAAAATATTTGAAGAGATTATAGTTGAAAACTTCCCTAATATGGGAAAGGAAATAGTTAATCAAGTCCAGGAAGCACAGAGGGTCCCATACAGGATAAATACAAGGAGAAATACGCCAAGACACATATTAATCAAACTGTCAAAAATTAAATACAAAGAAAGCATATTAAAAGCAGCAAGGGAAAAACAACAAATAACACACAAGGGAATCCCCATAAGGTTAACAGCTGATCTCTCAGCAGAAACCCTACAAGCCAGAAGGGAGTGGCAGGACATACTGAAAGTGATGAAGGAGAATAGCCTGAAACCAAGACTACTCTACCCAGCAAGGATCTCATTCACATTTGGTGGAGAAATTAAAACCTTTACAGACAAGCAAAAGCTGAGAGAGTTCAGCACCACCAAACCAGCTTTACAACAAATGCTAAAGGAACTTCTCTAGACACGAAACACAAGAGAAGGAAATGACCTATAGTAGCGAACCCAAAACAATATATAAAATGGAAATAGGAACATACATATCAATAATTACCTTAAATGTAAATGGACTAAATGCTCCCACCAAAAGACACAGATTGGCTGAATGGATACAAAAACAAGACCCTTATATATGCTGTCTACAAGAGACCCACTTCAGACCTAGAGACACATACAGACTGAAAGTAAGGGGATGGAAAAAGATATTCCATGCAAATGGAAACCAAAAGAAAGCTGGAGTAGCAATTCTCATATCAGACAAAATAGACTTTAAAATAAGGACTATTAAAAGGGACAAAGAAGGACACTACATAATGATCAAGGGATCGATCCAAGAAGAAGATATAACAATTGTAAATATTTATGCACCCAACATAGGAGCACCTCAATACATAAGGCAAATACTAACAACCATAAAAGGGGAGATCAACAGTAACACATTCATAGTAGGGGACTTTAACACCCCACTTTCACCCATGGACAGATCATCCAAAATGAAAATAAATAAGGAAACACAAGCTTTAAATGATACATTAAACAAGATGGACTTAATTGATATTTATAGGACACTCCATCCAAAAACAACAGAATACACATTTTTCTCAAGTGCTCATGGAACATTCTCCAGGATAGATCATATCTTGGGTCACAAATCAAGCCTTGGTAAATTTAAGAAAACTGAAATTGTATCAAGTATCTTTTCCGACCACAACGCCATGAGAATAGATATCAATTACAGGAAAAGATCTGTAAAAAATACAAACACATGGAGGCTAAACAATACACTACTTAATAATGAAGTGATCACTGAAGAAATCAAAGAGGAAATAAAAAAATACCTAGAAACAAATGACAATGGAGACACAATGACCCAAAACCTATGGGATGCAGCAAAAGCAGTTCTAAGGGGGAAGTTTATAGCAATACAAGCCCACCTTAAGAAGCAGGAAACATCTCGAATAAACAACCTAACCTTGCACCTCAAGCAATTAGAGAAAGAAGAACAAAAAAACCCCAAAGCTAGCAGAAGGAAAGAAATCATAAAAATCAGATCAGAAATAAATGAAAAAGAAATGAAGGAAACAATAGCAAAGATCAATAAAACTAAAAGCTGGTTCTTTGAGAAGATAAACAAAATAGATAAACCACTAGCCAGACTCATCAAGAAAAAAAGGGAGAAGACTCAAATCAATAGAATTAGAAATGAAAAAGGAGAAGTAACAACTGACACTGCAGAAATAAAAAAAATCATGAGAGATTACTACAAGCAACTCTATGCCAATAAAATGGACAATCTGGAAGAAATGGACAAATTCTTAGAAATGCACAACCTGCCAAGACTGAATCAGGAAGAAATAGAAAATATGAACAGACCAATCACAAGCACTGAAATTGAAACTGTGATTAAAAACCTTCCAACAAACAAAAGCCCAGGACCAGATGGCTTCACAGGTGAATTCTATCAAACGTTTAGAGAAGAGCTAACACCTATCCTTCTCAAACTCTTCCAAAATATAGCAGAGGGAGGAACACTCCCAAATTCCTTCTACGAAGCCACCATCACCTTGATACCAAAACCAGACAAGGATGTCACAAAGAAAGAAAACTACAGGCCAATATCACTGATGAACATAGATGCAAAAATCCTCAACAAAATACTAGCAAACAGAATCCAACAGCACATTAAAAGGATCATACACCATGATCAAGTGGGGTTTATTCCAGGAATGCAAGGATTCTTCAATATACGCAAATCTATCAATGTGATAAACTATATTAACAAATTGAAGGAGAAAAACCATATGATCATCTCAATAGATGCAGAGAAAGCTTTCGACAAAATTCAACACCCATTTATGATAAAAACCCTCCAGAAAGTAGGCATAGAGGGAACTTTCCTAAACATAATAAAAGCCATATATGACAAGCCCACAGCAAACATCATCCTCAATGGTGAAAAACTGAAAGCATTTCCACTAAGATCAGGAACAAGACAAGGTTGCCCACTCTCACCACTCTTATTCAACATAGTTTTGGAAGTTTTAGCCACAGCAATCAGAGAAGAAAAGGAAATAAAAGGAATCCAAATCGGAAAAGAAGAAGTAAAGCTGTCACTGTTTGCAGATGACATGATACTATACATAGAGAATCCTAAAGATGCTACCAGAAAACTACTAGAGCTAATCAATGAATTTGGTAAAGTAGCAGGATACAAAATTAATGCACAGAAATCTCTGGCATTCCTATATACTAATGATGAAAAATCTGAAAGTGAAATCAAGAAAACACTCCCATTTACCATTGCAACAAAAAGAATAAAATATCTAGGAATAAACCTACCTAAGGATACGAAAGACCTGTATGCAGAAAATTATAAGACACTGATGAAAGAAATTAAAGATGATACAAATAGATGGAGAGATATACCATGTTCTTGGATGGGAAGAATCAACATTGTGAAAATGACTCTACTACCCAAAGCAATCTACAGATTCAATGCAATCCCTATCAAACTACCACTGGCATTTTTCACAGAACTAGAACAAAAAATTTCGCACTTTGTATGGAAACACAAAAGACCCCGAATAGCCAAAGCAATCTTTAGAACGAAAAAAGGAGCTGGAGGAATAAGGCTCCCTGACTTCAGACTATATTACAAAGCAACAGTAATCAAGACAGTATGGTACTGGCACAAAAACAGAAAGACAGATCAGTGGAACAGGATAGAAAGCCCAGAGATAAACCCATGCACATATGGACACCTTATCTTTGATAAAGGAGGCAGGAATGTACAGTGGAGAAAGGACAGCCTCTTCAATAAATGGTGCTGGGAAAACTGGACAGGTACATGTAAAAGTATGAGATTAGATCACTCCCTAACACCATACACAAAAATAAGCTCAAAATGGATTAAAGACCTAAATGTAAGGCCAGAAACTATCAAACTCTTAGAAGAAAACATAGGAAGAACACTCTATGACATAAATCACAGCAAGATCCTTTCTGACCCACCTCCTAGAGTAATGGAAATAAAAACAAAAATAAACAAATGGGACCTAATGAAACTTCAAAGCTTTTGCACAGCAAAGGAAACCATAACCAAGACCAAAAGACAACCCTCAGAATGGGAGAAAACATTTGCAAATGAAGCAACTGACAAAGGATTAATCTCCAAAATTTACAAGCAGCTCACGCAGCTCAATAACAAAAAAACAAACAACCCCATCCAAAAATGGGCAGAAGACCTAAATAGACATTTCTCCAAAGAAGATATACAGAATGCCAACAAACACATGAAAGAATGCTCAACATCATTAATCATTAGAGAAATGCAAATCAAAACTACAATGAGATATCATCTCACACCAGTCAGAATGGCCATCATCAAAAAATCAAGAAACAATAAGTGCTGGAGAGGGTGTGGAGAATAGGGGACACTCTTGCACTGCTGGTGGGAATGTGAATTGGTTCAGCCACTGTGGAGAACAGTATGGAGGTTCCTTAAAAAACTACAAATAGAATTACCATATGACCCAGCAATCCCACTACTTGGCATATACCCTGAGAAAACCAAAATTCAAAGAGAGTCATGTACCAAAATGTTCATTGCAGCTCTATTTACAATAGCCAGGACATGGAAACAACCTAAGCGCCCATCATCGGATGAATGGATAAAGAAGATGTGGCACATATACACAATGGAATATTACTCAGCCTTAAAAAGAAATGAAATTGAGCTATTTGTAATGAGATGGATAGACCTAGAATCTGTCATACAGAGTGAAGTAAGTCAGAAAGAAAAAGACAAATACCGTATGCTAACACATATATATGGAATTTAAGGGGAAAAAATGTCATGAAGAACCTAGGGGTAAGATAGGAATAAAGACGCAGACCTACTGGAGAACGGACTTAAGGATATGGGGAGGGGGAAGGGTGAGTTTTGACAGGGCGAGAGAGAGTCATGGACATATACACACTAACAAACGTAGTAAGGTAGATAGCTGGGGGGAAGCAGCCGCAAGGCACAGGGATATTAGCTCGGTGCTTTGTGACAGCCTGGAAGGGTGGGATGGGGAGAGTGGGAGGGAGGGAGACGCAAGAGGGAAGACATATGGGAACATATGTATATGTATAGCTGATTCACTTTGTTGTAAAGCAGAAACTAACACACCATTGTAAAGCAATTATACCCCAATAAAGATGTTAAAAAAAAAAAAAAATTATATTTAGTAATTGTAACTTATCACCAATATATTACAACCTAGAAAATTTGCAGCCTAGACTATGTTTCCAGAAAGAATGGACTGATTTAAACACTATAAAATTTCACTGTAATTTCATGTTCATATTGACTACAAATTTGAGAAAAATGTTTTACATCTCGCATTAAAGGTGAATGAATCTCAAGAATATGATATCAGCTTATCATGAATTTCTAATTTTCTAAATACTGTATTCAAAATCATAACAACATTTTATCTGTATTTGAATGCCCTATCTCAATAAAAATGTTTTATATCTGTCCAGTCTCGGATCGTTTTTATATAAAGCCTTTTCCTCCAGGGAGCAGTTAATAGGTTCTTGACAATTTACTGTTTTTATAAAGTAGTTTAAACATCAGCAAAACTTCATTAATAGTCAAATGTTAATATTTACTAACAAAATAGAGCAGAAATTCTAATGCTCTGTGGCTGTGTAAGGATAGGGGTCGTGAATGTCCACATGGATTCAGAACCAAGTAGGATGCTGGGATCGCAGTAGGAAATTCAGTAAATATCTGTATCATGAAACAGTAATAGCTATTCCAAAATGGAGCCAGGGGCATCAAGTTTATAATTGCTAGTATGGAGATCTTTATGAAGGTGTTCTAAAATTTAACATTTCTCACCTATCATTACAAAAATAACTAGATTATCTTTTCTTTATCGGACTGATTAGGAGCTTTGAATCAGAAATTAAACTGATTAGTAAGAAGAAAGACAGAGTTTTGCTCATGTTGAGATTTCCTATAAAATGGGCACTTATGTTAGCTTCTTATTACTGCTCTGCTAAATTCCTGCCACTTAGTGGCTTTAAACATTACAAATTTATACTTTTGTGATGTTGGAGGTCAGAAGTCCAAAATGGATCTCATGGACTAAAATCCAGGTGTGGGCAGGACTGTATTCCTTCTGGAGGCTTTAGAGCAGTGGTCCCCAACCTTTTTGGCACCAGGGATGGGTTTCGTGGAAGACAATTTTTCCATGGACCAGAGGGTTGCGGATGGTTTCAGGATGATTCAGGCACACTACATTTCCTTGATAAAGTAAGTAAATTGTAATGATAATTTTACAAGTTATCTAGTAAGCAAAATGTTTTTCTGAGCTTTATGAGCTGCTCTAGCAAACTAAATCCAAGGAGGGAGTCGTGGGAACCTCCATAGCTTTTCATTCAGAAGCACAGGTAACAACCGGAACCTGTGATTGGCATCTGAGTGGAGGGAGGTAGTCTTGTAGCACTGAGCCCTTCCCCTGGGGGATCCCACGCTCTCTCCAGGTGGATAGTGTCCGAACTGAGATGAACTTGTGGGACACTGAGCTGATGTCACAGAAATGCTTGGTGTAGGAAGACATCCACACATTCAGTGACCAGAAGTGAAATAACGCTGTTAGCATAGTGTGAGAGGAAAGGAGAAACACAGAAAAGTTTTTCCCTTTAAACGGACCTAAAGGAATGCCATTCTAAACTGAGTCTATGAGTTTATGCCTAAGCCTGTCACTAGAAAGTGTGGCCTACAGTGGAGAACTGTTTACACAGTATGGGGGTATGGCCTTCAAATGTGACCCTACAGCAAACATTCAACAAGTTTGAAAGGACTTGATAATCTCAAAAAACATTCACATCTCAGATTCTCAGGTGAAATGTTTTTTCATAGTTGTCTCTGCATCCCAAGGACAGATTCCAATTATACTTTAATTTTGAGGTTATAAGTTGTCATCCTAGCATGTATTCTGATATACTCCCAAAGTTTATACCTCTAAATTGTTTTCTGATAACCTATAAGAATAACTCTTCTCACTCTGTGGACCTCTTTAGGCCTTATCCTTCTCACCCACCCATCCAAACCCAACACACACAACTACAAAAATTACTATTGTGAAGAAATTATTCTTCTATTAAAATGAATTTTATAGTCTCTTTATTTTCAAATATTTTATTAAGCAAAAGGTTATCTCGATTGGTAATGAGGCTGATTCTCTTAGATGGCATATATAACCACAAATTTAATAAGTCAATTACATATTTGGTATAGTAATACAAAAAGTATCTTAAAGAAAATAAGGGACTTCAACAACAGCAAATAAATTATTATAAGATTAGGCCTAGCCCATACAAAAAAATATATATGTATGTGTGTGTGTGTGTGTGTGTATATATATATATATATATATATATATATATATGTATGTAACAAAGCAAAAAAAAAAATCACTAATGTTTGGAAAAAGATCCAGCACATTAACTGCTTTGTGAGCTTGAAATACATTATAATAAATACACCTAAATTTATTGGCAATGACATTTTCAACAGACTAGAGTGGGGGAAAAATCCACCAGACTTAGTCATGCCTTCTTTGACTGGAAGAGTTGTGAAAACACATTTTATATAATCAGTTCATATACGTTCTTTCTTTTTCCTTGGCACAGAGGAGAAAAACACTAATTAGTACTACCGTACTTTCCTGGGAGACTCACGCTGCGGTCAGTGATTAATTACATTCGAGAACAAATGGCCAAACACTTCAATGCTTTCATTTGTATCAAAGAGTGAATATTGAAAAGACTGTGAATCAATGTCCATTTTCAAACTACTAGATATCCAGGAACGAACGCTATGTGAAAGAGGTGAGTAAAGCTATTGATTCCTCTCAAAATCGCAATGAATTAGGCTAAAATAGAGAAGACAATAGAATGTATATAATGCTGCAGCTAATTTTACTCAGATGAGAAATTGATAATGCCCAGTGAAACTCCACACCTCAGATAACTGCTCTGAGATTCCCTCGTATCAACTACAGCTCTGCTTTTTGGGCAAGTCAATTACACTCTTGGATATAAATGCATTGACTTGCACATTATTTACCACAAGGATTCTGAAATACCTAAAAACTTTAAAGGAGTATTTAGGGTCTTAGTGGCCCCCAAGAATTTGCTTCTCTCTCTCTCAAAGCTGCTCTGTTTGGGAGTACACAAAGAACCTCTAGCGTGCCTGATGTAAAGAGTGATCATTTATTTCTCCAAGTCATTTACGTCTCTTACGTCCTGTTTATTGAAACTGAGACCTGACACAGCTGCCTACCCCACACCCACCCACATCTAAACGCTCAAACTACCAACACGACACACATCCAGCTTACAGACTGTGACTGGATTTGAAAAGTAGCATCGGCAATCGGAAGGGGGTGGTAGGATCAACCTGCTCTGTAGGGAAGAGCATTTTACCATCGACGTTACTGAGAATTGCTGGTGCGTAGTAGTCTTGAAAAACACTTTGACTTTTTGTCTGACTTATTACTGTTTCTGTAGTCTCTGCAGATCCTGCAGCCCATCATTGCCTGTGTCCTGGGTAGACTCCTCTCATTGTTTCACTCCTACCCTCTGCTTCATCTGATGCATTTCTTTTTTTTTTTTTTCTTCTTTTTTTTAAAATGTATTATTTGTAGAATATGAGGCTGCCAGGTTACTGCACCCCTTCATTTACTCACATCAGCCGCTTCTAAAAGCAATTCCATTGTTATCTCCCACCAATCTGTAGCATCCTGTTTTTACTAACTTTTCCCCTGACCTCCCTTTCGGGATGTGTCTTTATTTTCCCCTTGCTGTCTCTCTGTTCTAATATCTGTATGGTGGAGTAGTGTTTTCAACCATGGAACTACTTTTAATCATGGTCAACTTTGGGAAATGCTACAATTTTTATGGTAATAAAGGACTGTATCATTCACTTGTAAAAAATGTATTATTTGTAGTAGCAGTAACAGTAGTAGTAATAGTTAATAGCTGCCATTGTTGTCCGTGCAGCTAAAACCAGACTTGGGCTGAGGAGATGTGATATAAAGCACCACTTATCAAAAAGGACTCTGATTTGGCAATATTCACCATGCCTTATGGTTTGTTTGTTTTTGTTTTTTGTTTTTTTTTGCGGTACGCGGGCATCTCACTGTTGTGGCCTCTTCCATTGTGGAGCACAGGCTCCGGACGCACAGGCTCAGCGGCCATGGCTCACGGGCCCAGCCGCTCCGCGGCATGTGGGATCTTCCCGGACCAGGGCACGAACCTGTGTCCCCTGCATCGGCAGGCGGACTCTCAACCACTGCGCCACCAGGGAAGCCCACGCCTTACGGTTTTATAGTGCTTTCTTACATATATTGGGTTGGCCAAAAAGTTCATTCCGTTTTTCCGTAACATCTTATGGAAAACTGGAATGAACTTTTTGGCCAGCCCAACACATACATTTAATTCTCACAATACTACTATGGCACTGGTATTTTTATTATTATCATTATCATCATTCCTGTTTTAGACGTTAGGACTGCTTGCCCTAAATCAACACAACTAACAGTCTGCAGAGCAAAGACTTAAACCCGTGTGCAGTGTTCTCTCTTACACTGTTTGTTATTTCTTCTTTAAAAGGAAGACATATAATCGTAATACATCCACCCTTGCTTGATACTTCCAACATCTATATGCATACCGTCCGCATACTCAAAACAACTGATGATTGTAAGTCTATGTCAATTTCTGGGCATTAACTGTAATAATAAAAATAGAGGCAGATAAAATATTCTTGAGTATAGAAACTTCAACCATGACTAAACTTCAACTGATTTGAATCGCCATGGTCCTTACAGCCCTCTGAGGAGCAACTTGGCAGCCAGCCTCCAAGATTTTTGTGTCCTGGAATTTAATGCTCCCCTCCCTAACTAAGCAGGCTGATCTGTTTAACAGATAGAAATGGCAGAGGGTGACTTCAGAGGCTGAGTCATTGCTCGTTCTCTTAGACTACTTACTCTATAGCCTGTCACATGCCATGTGATGAGGATGTTCATGCAACCCTATAGATAAATTCTCATGGCAAGGAGCTGAGGCCTCTGGCCAATAACTAGTACTCACTTGACAGGAATATGAGTGAGCCAGCTTGGAAACGAAGGCCTCCAGGCCCAGTCAAGCCTTCAGACCACTGTAAATTCATGAGGGATCAAAACCAAAAGCACCAAGCAAAGCCACTCCTGGATTCTGACCCACAGAAACTGTGTGGGATAATCAATACTTGTTATTCTTTTACACTGCTAAGTTTTGAGGAAATCTGTAATGCAACAATGAATAACTAAATCAGGGAAGAATCTGGAAATACTAGTTCTTCACTGGTTTTTATTACTTTGAGAACACCCAACTGTGCTGCATTCTTAGATCTGACCAACAGAATTAGATTCATAATACATTCCATTTTCTAAGGTACATACTGTGAAATTCTTTCAGATGAAGCTTCCTCATAAGAAAGTACATTGGATACTATAATAATTAACACACCTTTCCTGTAGTACAAAATGAATCTGCTTTATACAAGCCCCAATGTAGAAAGTTCTACCCCATAACAAATAGTGTTAGCACAGTGTTCCGATTATCTATATTTCCTTTGCTCCCCATGTCACCCCAGCTCATATAGAGCATTTCAATCAGAATCTGTGGGTCCCAGGCTTGCAGCTGACACAAAGGTGACCATCAGCTAATCAAAATGATGAGATTTAGGGCTTCCCTGGTGGCACAGTGGTTGAGAGTCCACCTGACAATGCAGGGGACACGGGTTCGTGCCCCCGGTCCGGGAAGATCCCACATGCCGTGGAGCGGCTGGGCCCGTGAGCCATGGCCGCTGAGCCTGCGCGTCCGGAGCCTGTGCTCCGCAACCGGAGAGGCCACAAGAGTGAGAGGCCCGCATATCGGAAAAAAAAAAAAAAAAAAGATGAGATTTAACAATCTGAAAGAATTCACCTGCAGATGTATAGCTGTAGTATATACCGTGAAATGACTGGGCTGGGGACTGGGAATTATTATATTTTGTGGAAGGGATGGATCTAAATGAAAAAATGCAAAGTAAGTTAAGCAACAGATAAAGCATTTTTAATAAGCAATCTTAAGTACATTGAATAAAAAATAAATTGGCTATAATAAATAAGAAGCAAAGGAATCCATAAAGATAGTTTCAACACAATACCATAAACAACTATGTTATAACAGTTTAGGGAAGATAATAATAGAGAATAATACTAATACCTAGTATCTATGGGGTATTTTATGTGTTGTGTTAAGTGATTTATATATATTAACAGAGTGAACTCTCAGAACTAAATCTTAAACTTTCCCCCCACTTCTTTTTTTATATATAAATTTATTAATTTTATTTATTTATTTTTGGCTGCGTTGGGTCTTCATTGCTGCGTGCAGGCTTTCTTTAGTTGTGGTGTGCAGGCTTCTCACTGCAGTAGCTTCTCTTGTTGCAGAGCACAGGCTCTAGGCATGCAGGCTTCAGTAGTTGTAGCACACGGGCTCAGTAGTTGTGGCTCACAGGCTCTAGAGTGCAGGCTCAGTAGTTGTGGAGCACAGGCTTAGCTGCTCCGCGGCATGTGGGATCTTCCTGGACCAGGGATCGAAACTTTGTCCCCTGCATTGGCAGGCAGATTCTTTTTTTTTTTTTTGCGGTACGCGGGCCTCTCATCGTTGTGGCCTCTCCCATTGCGGAGCACAGGCTCCGGACGCGCAGGCTCAGCGGCCATGGCTCACGGGCCCAGCCGCTCCGCGGCATGTGGGATCTTCTCGGACCAGGGCACAAACCCGTGTCCCCTGCATCGGCAGGTGGACTCTCAACCACTGCGCCACCAGGGAAGCCCGGCAGGCAGATTCTTAACCATGGTGTCACCAGGGAAGCCTACTTCCCCCTTCTAAATTACTCTCAGCAGCATACTAATATTCTTTAATTTCTCTCATTTAAAAGCAAACAAAAGAACCTCTTTTGACCATAGATTCCTCTAGCTACTGCTTTATGTCTCAGCTTTCCCTGATATCAAATTTCTAGAAAATTATTTATAGCTACTTGTTGATTCCAGTGCTTTGGTTCCCTCTCTTTTTCTCTGAGGGGTGGGGGGAGGGGTAACACATCTGACAAAGTCTTTCACCTCTACAACTCCACCCAAACCGCTCTTGTCAAGTCACCAGTTCCTCCTAGTCGCCAAAACCCTTTAGCCGATTCTCAATGATCATCTCACTCGTCCTACCAACACTTCATACTGATGATCCCTCCCTCCCTGAAACACTCAGCTCACTTGGTTCCAGAGCATTCTCTCTTTCCTGTCTGCACTCACTCTCTTGGTAATTTCAGCTAGTCTCCTATCTGTAAACGCCATCCATACACTGAGGACTCCCAATTTTTCATACCTGCAGCACGGACCTCAACCGTGACCTCCAGGTTCCTATATCCAACCCTCACTTCATGTTTTCTCCTAAATGCCTAATGAGCATCTCAATCTCAGCTTGTCCAAAACCGAGCCCATGACGCCCCCCCAAACGTTAGCCTCCCCCAACTCAGTTGATAGCAACTCATCCTTTTAAACGCTTAAGCCCAGGAAACTTGGAGCCATCACTGACTCCTTTCTTTCTCTCATGCAGAATTTATCACTTTCCACCTCTGTTGCCACCACGCTGGGCCATGCCACTACCTTCTCTCAACTAGATGATTACAACGACCTCTTAGCCTTGTACCTTTTTCTATCTTCGCTAACCCTACAGTTTATCCCAACGGAGTAGCCTGTTTTTCTCTTAGATGGGAAAGATCACCTAGCTCCTCTGCTCAGAACACTCCAGGGTCCTCACTCACAGTCAAACTAAGTTTGGGAAACGGTCTACAAGACTGACAAGATCTCTCATGCCCTCTCTCTGCCTCATCCCCTACTTCTCTCTCTCCTGCCTACAGCACTGCAGCCCTATCACCCTACTTGTTCTTGGGACATGCCTGCCTTAAGGCTTTGCCCTTTCTAAGGTCTCTGCGTGGACACCCCTTCCTTCAAATATCTGCCAGGCTCACTCTCCCATCCCTATCTGGTCTTTGCTCAAATGTCTCTTTCTTGGAGAGGAATTTCCTGACAACGATATTTTAAAGTGGAGATCACACCTGCACCGCTCAGCACTCTCCCACCTTTCCCAGCTTTAATTCTCCATGATGCTTCTCATTATCTGATATACTGCTTACTCATCACTTTCTAGTGAATATATGTTCTAGGAAGTTCTATGAAAGCCGAACTCTGACATTTTGTTTGCTCCTGTCTCCCCTTTGCCTAGCTTGGTTCCGAATACACAGTGGACACTCATTAAATGACGGATCCATGCATGTTTAGCAGCTGCGTTATTAGGAGCTGCACCGTAGAATGGAGGGAACAGGTCACACAACTAGTCGGTCGGTGGTAGAGCTGGCTATGTCCTGACTCCACAACTCCTGCGGACATCACTCCCTGGCAGTGAAGGGCAGGTTGGAAACAGGCAGAGCTGAGTCCAAATGCGGTTTTTTTCCATTTACTTTCTATATGACTTAAGGCATGTTACATACTTAACCTCTAAAATTTAATTTTCCTGGCTTAAAAATGAGATTTGTAATAAAACCTACCTCTTTGGGTTGCTATAAACATTAAATGACCTAGATCTTATCTCTCAATTAAGAATTGGCACATATGACATAAAATCCAATCACAGGAGTTTGAAAAAAAGAGTTTATTTTTCTTTTAAAAAGGGGTTTGAGGGCTTCCCTGGTGGCGCAGTGGTTGACAGTCCGCCTGCCGATGCAGGGGACACGGGTTCGTGTCCCGGTCCGGGAAGATCCCACCTGCCGCAGAGCGGCTGGGCCCGTGAGCCATGGCCGCTGAGCCTGCGTGTCCGGAGCCTGTGCTCCGCAACGGGAGAGGCCACAACAGTGAGAGGCCCGTGTAGCGCAAAAAAAAAAAAAAAAAAAATGGGTTTGGGGATAAGCTTTCTAGGACTGGTAAAGTTGCTTGAGGAACCAAAACTTAATATGGACCCAAAGACTTGCATTAAAGTAAAACATAAAACAAACCAAAACACAGGTCTGCTTATATACAAATAGCAAAAAATAAAAACATTTAAAAAAGATTTCAGCAGTGTCTCTTCAAGTGTCTATCTAGTATGTCTATTTAATAATGATCATGAGTTATTATCGATGTGATTATTGAATAAAAAGCAATATTTGTGCTCCTTGGGAAACAAAGAAGATTGCAGTTAATGTGGAGAGGGAGTAATGTTTGGTTTTCTTCTTAATTTGACTCTTCCTTCATAACTATTAATTAGAGAAACGCCAATCAAAACTACTATGAGGTATCACCTCCTACCAGTCAAAATGACCAAAATCAAAAAGTCTACAAATAACAAATGCTGGAGAGAGTGTGGAGAAAAGGGAACCATCTTACACCGTTGGTGGGAATGTAAATTGGTGCAGTGTGGAGGATCCTTAGAAAACTAAAAATAAAGTTACCAAATGATCCAGCAATCCCACTTCTAGGCATATATCTAGAAAAGACGAAAAGCCTAATTCAAAAAGATACATGCACCCGAATATTCACAGCAGCACTATTTACTATAGCCAAGACATGGAAGTAACCTAACTGTCCATCAACAGATGAATGGATAAAGAAGTTGTGGGGGGGGTGTGTGTACACACACACACACACACACACACACACACAGTGGAATATTACTCAGCCATTAAAAATAATGAAATAATGCCATTTGCAGCAACATGCATGGACCTAGTGATTATCATACTAAGTGAAGTAAGTCAGACAGAGAAAGACAAATATCATATGATATCACTTATATGTGGAATCTAAAAAAAATGATACAAATGAACTTATTTACACAACAGAAACAGACTCACAGACATAGAAAACGCACGTATGGTTTCCAAAGGGGAAAGGGTGGGCGGAAGGACAAATTAGGAGTTTGGAATTAACAAATGCACACTACTGTATATAAAATAGATAAACAAAAAGGTCCTGCTCATTCCACAGTACCTTGTAATAACCTATAACGGAGGAGAATTCTAATAACTGAGTCACTTTGCTGTACACCAGAAACTAACACGACATTGTAAATCAACTATACTTCAAAAAAACCCACTTCTTAAGTGCTTTCAATATGCAACACATAATGTTGGTTTCTAAAAAAAAAAAAAAAAGAAAATTTTGAGTTTTAATTTTGTCATTCACTGTACTATCTCTGCTACTAAGGTTGATGTCACCAGTGAGTGGGTTAAGTGTCCAACTTCTTCATTTGAATTCCAGATAGAAATCATTGAGCAGGATAGCTGAAAATAGAGCTCTGTGGTACGCTACTAAGAACCACTCTTTGACATCAGTCTTTTCGGTGCAGTCATTCTATTATGAATCAAAGAAGCTGTAATATTATAATTTGTATTTTTTTTTTTGGTCGTCAGGAGAGATCTTGTCAACAACATTGCTAAGATTCTGACACAGAATTTTCCTGCCAAACTCTTGACACTGAACTTAATGTCCCTCTCCCTCCTCAATATTTTTCTTGCTGGTTTCCTCAAGCCCTTTCATCTCTGCTTTGAACCAGGAAATGAGCTTACAGCTACTACAGATAGAATTAATTATTGCTTTAACCAGGAAAACAGCTCAAACCCCACACGTCACTGGAAAATTCTCCTTACTTCCACACCTGTTTGATTGCAGTGCTAACTGTAGACTCTGGAAACTGTTTCTAGAGCCAGGTCTCCCTGCAAGCTCCTGAAAAGAGCCAGCGGTCCACATCCTTCCCTGCCCCGGAGTGGTTTTACACACTTCCGTGTGGCTCTCAGACGATGGTCCCTGTGTCAGTGACATGGACCTTTCAAGCTCTAGGCTCACATCACAAACTGCCTACTAAATCTTTCCACAAGGATGTCCTATACGAGCATTAGAATGATCATGTCCCAATCCACTACACCACACACTCTCTCTTTCCCCACCAGCGCAATCTGCTTTTCCCTGTCGATACCACCATCAATCCTCCAGCTTAGTCCGATTCAGTCCGGAAGTATACAAACAGTTCTTGGGTACTGATTGTGCAGGAACTATTCTAAGCATTAAATATACAAAACCACAACAAGGCACGAGGTTTGGGGGGATTAACAAATGACTATTCCAACAAAAATGATGTAAATCATGGCTTAAATAAAAATAAGTAATCCTGGGTGCAGAAGAGGAATAGCTAAAGTATTGTCCTTTCAAAGGTACCTGGTCTGCCCAGTTCTATAAAGTGGGCCAAGAAAACTCAGTGCATGGAGATGTTTTTCAGCATCTTCCATAGAGGAAACATCTCCAGGAGGCTTTAATCACCACACCACACCTGTGCTTGGACAACTTCATAAAACAAAAGAGATATGCAACGTGCCTTGGGGATGAGAAGAACAAGAGCTTGTCATCAATCAAGGTGGATGGGAGACAAAGAGTTAATAAAGCCTTTGACCATCTCAGTGAGCAGATTCAACCTACTGCTGGGTGCCTAGAGGCTGAAAATGTTGAAAAGTGTATAGCTTTCTCACAGACGGCTTTTCGGACTCATCAACCTCACCATGAAATGTCTCAAAATATCTTCTGTAGCTTGCACTCAGTGGAGAATTTGGTTCCCATTATGTCATAACGAGTGTTAGTTAATGCACATATCCCTAGCTTTGTGCTCTGGTGAAGGTCATCATATATGTATGGATAGTAACTTAGTGCCCAGCTCTGGACCACAGCCTCTGGGGAGACAATCGTGAGATTATAATCTTCTTTTAAAAACGACCCATTCATTCACATAATTTTTAAACTACGATGCAATTTGCTATATTATGATGTGTTTGCATATGCAAGGAATAAAGTAGTAAGACCACTAAGAGAGAAAGTGCAAAGTGTTAAGTAAAATACAATTCTTAGTGGGCTATAGGCTTTTAGAGCTGATCTGGAAGTTTAACGTGATGAGATCTATTAACTGCTTTTTAAAAGTGAAGAAACCCTGCGAACACAAGGTCATGGCAGTGGTGACAATAGCATATTTCTCTTAATCCCATGATCTTGATACTGCCTTCAACATTTCTCTTATAATTCGCATGTTTTATTTCTAACTTTTCTTTGCTATCACAGATCTGGTATAAGTTAAATGGAGAAATGAGGGTGTAAGAAATAGGGAAGTTAAGAAAGGGAAATCAACGATAACAGTGAGATGCAGAAATGCGGGTATGAGGCCGTTTAGCAGAAAGAGGTAGTGGTATGAAAAGCTCTATGCAGGGCTGTGACTTCCCACACACATTCTTCAGCCGCCTGTCCACAAAGCTCCTCTCCTCTGACCAAGAGGAGAAAGTCAATGACTCTGAAGGCCCCAAATAGGTAAGAAAGTCTTTGAAATTTTCTTAGATAACGCTCTGGTAGAGGCTGCCTTTCTCTCCATCAGGCCCAGATTCAACGAGATGTCCACTGACAGCGTGCTGAGCTACCGGCCTCTACACAGAGAATGAAATTTTGGGCAGTAAAAGAGAATGGAGGCAGGAAGAGTCCTAGGTGGTTTCCAGGCCAAGAAACTGGCCTAAAACGAGCTAAACTATATTATTTGCAATACTGAGCACGTGTTAAAAGGCATAGGGCTTTTAATTCAAGTACTTAGAACTATCAGGAGAGTACCTTTTTAAAAAAATTTTTATTGGAGTATAGTTGGCTTACAACGTTGTGTTAGTTTCAGGTGTACAGCAAAGTGAATCAATTATACCTATACATATATCCACTCTTTTTTAGATTCTTTTCCCATATAGGCCATTACAGAATACTGGGTAGAGTTCCCTGTGCTATACAGTAGGTCCTTATTAGCTATCTATTTTCTATATAGGAGAGTACTTTAATGACATCAGTAACTGCAAGATTGGTTTTGTTGATCCCCAAGACCTCACTTACTTCCTAAACAACAGGACTTCTGAAATGAGGGATTGGCTGAAGAGAGTGAAAATAAAATGTTGACAGAGGGTTTGTATTGGCCCAGTTGCGGGCTCTTGTGACAGCCACTCTTGCAAAGAAGCGCAATGTACCCTCAGAAAAGTGGCAGCCAGTGGTTCCACTTTCCTCTGGAACCTCATCAGTGAATGACAAATGAGATCCAATTGAGCCTCTGCTGGTCTCATTTGCTTCCCTGTTTGAGGCTGTATTTCCCTCATCTATTGTTTCTGACCGAAGATGATCTTGATCTCTTCATTCGCCTTTTAAAAAAACCTGAGGGCTTCCCTGGTGGCACAGTGGTTGAGAGTCCGCCTGCCGATGCAGGGGACACGGGTTCGTGCCCCAGTCCGGGAAGATCCCACATGCCGCGGAGCGGCTGGGCCCGTGAGCCATGGCCGCTGAGCCTGCGCGTCTGGAGCCTGTGGTCCGCAACGGGAGAGGCCACAGCAGTGAGAGGCTCGCGTACCGCAAAAAAAAAAACCCAAAAACCCAAAACAAAACAAAACAAAAAACCCCTGAAACTTCAGGTTGTACTGGGGGAGGGGGGCTGGGGAATTCCATGACACTGTAGCTGTCATTCAGAGGATCCTTATCAGAAGAAATTAGATAACAGAAGTGTCATACTTCCTGCTCCACTTGGGTTTTCTTCAGAGGTCTCTCTCCAAATTGCCAGAGTATTTTTAGAAATTTGAGCTTAAATCAAATTTAGAAAGTCTTAATTGTCACAATCCTGCTAATTAGAGGCCATGTACTAATTAGTCATGTGTTCACATCATCGCCCTTGTCCATTTTTCCCATAATCGTTTCCCTTCTTCTCTCCAATGACATCCGTCATCGACTTATTACTTACGCCTTATTTCCAGTTTATGCTTAATATTTCAAAATATTTCATAACAAAGGCATCAGAAACAACATTAACCGTTGAATATTACAATAATAAGCCGTTTTATTCTATCTGATATGGACAGTTTCTTTAGTGTGGTTATTTCTGTTGAGGAGTTTGGACAAACTTCAAGGCCCTCTGCACTTGTCAGTCTGACTTGAAATCTGCATGACCGTCAGCGGGAAAGTCTCCATGTGAAAACACAGTGCTGACCGCCACTTGTCCCACCAGTGTTACAATGGGACTCAAACTCATTCTTACTTTCTCCCTAGAAAAATTGCCGTAAGACTTCACAGACATCTGCGGTCCCAACTTATCTCAGGAAAGAAGTGCCAGCAGCACTGGGATGGAAGTGGGAAGATGAAACCAGAGCCAGGGAGAGCCAGAGTACAGGGGGCCTTCAAAGCTTAACCTGGGAAGCCCACAGAGCCAGAGCCCGAGCCCAGGCGCAATGTCTGTCACCCAGATCTGAGCAGGATAAGAGTCTGAGAGCAGTTGGAAAGCAAAATCCAAGAGCCAAGGTACCATGAAGGTGAGGACAGAGTTGGAATCTTCTGGAAAACTGGTATAAATGACTGGGCTACCTTTGAAGAACAAAGGTATCTTGCATACTCACATACCAGGGTTGCATTCATCCTCCCTTTACATGCTTGATCCACTGCAGTCCAGCATCTGACCCTCCCTACTAGTGGAAGAGCTTTCATTATGCCCTTAAGACTATGGTTTTCTTTTCATAAGTTCCTATGACCCCTTTCACTAATCCAGTCAACAGACATTCGGTGAGGATCCCCTATGTGCCAGGCCAATGCTTGAGCTGAAGGCAAAAGTGGAAGGGAAACAGACACGATCCACGCAGCCATGGAGCTTTGAATCTTTGTGGGAGACAGATATTATTTAAAAATTCAAGTGAACAAAAATGTAAAATGCAACCACTGGAACCACTGCTGCCAATGAGAGGTACATCATAACATAAGAGCCATTCTCTGTTATAATATAATATCATAAGGGGATTTGATCTTGTTAAAGAAGACAGAGGATGCACCCCTGGGGAATGGTTGCTTTAGCAAAGATGTGCCAAAAGGATAAGGATTAATTTAGGGCAGAGAAGACAAATGCATGTGTCCTTCGGCGGTGAAAGCTGGATCCGGGTGATTAAAAGAAGTCCAATGTGTTTGGAGCAGAGAAGTAATGGGGATGTTGGGGGAAGATGAAGCTGGAGGGAAGCCAGATCGAGAAAGGGCTCTTCATTGGCCCTGCTTAGAAATTTCCTCTTTTTCCCCTAACAATGAGGAACCACCAAAAGGTAGAGCAAACAGGAATTCAGGTGCAAAACCGAGTTGTAAAGAAACATGTTATTACCATAGTTTTCAATATTTCACCTTAATTTCTATTTCAAGCCCATTCCACCGGATAGTAAATACATACTCCTCTCCCCTTCCTACTTGATTCCATGTGGATCTTTGTTGGTTGTACTAGAGTCTTTCTGCCAGTTTCCAGTTAGTGAGGATTGTTCCACATGTAGATGCATTTTTATGTGTTTGGGGGGGGGGATGAGTTCCGCACCCTCCGACTCCACCATCTTGATCTCGATCCCCCAGATGGAAAATACTTAATCACTATCAATTCACGGTAAATTTTATCAATTTAAGGTTCCTCAGTCAATATAACACTTTCTTACAACCCATCCTGAGAGTTGCATCTATTTCTTAGGGGTCCTCTCTCGTCAACTGCATCCAGGGAAATGAGTCCTGCTCTATTTTTCTTCATCATTAACCCACACATGCCATCATCACCTGTGTACCCAGCCTAGAGACATCAAGTTATGAATGTCCCAAATGATCCAAAAGGTCAAGGACCAAGGGGCAGAATGCAGAATATGAAAATATTATCCTGTTACAATGATTTTTTAAATGTGGGTGGTACTATGATCAGATTTTTCCTAACAAAATAAACCACTCTGTGTGCTCTGTAGTGGAAGGTTGGAGAGATACAAAGTGGAGGCCAGAAGGCCACATAGAATATTACAAATAATTTTAGGTTTGTGGATGATAGCAGTTTGGGATAGGGTGGTGAGGATGAGATAGAGATAAGGATATGGCTTCACAGGATATTTATAAGATAAAAATTACTGAGTTTGATGAAAAATTTGGATATTGGGTTGAAGGAGAGGTAGCCCTTGGGTTTCTTATGCAACTTATGCAACTGGATAGTGGCATATACTGAGTGAGAAGATGCTACAGGAAGACTGTAAGATCCTAAGTTGATTTTGACATGTTGAGTTTGAAATGCCTTTGAGATATTCAAGAAGATATGTATTAAGTAGCTGGGCCAGTGTAATGGATGGATGCTAAGGGAAGAAATCTGAGCTAGAAATATAAATGAATGAGACCTCTGCTTGTGGATTCTATATGAAACTATGGGTATAAGTGAGAGTGTTGGGAGGAAGAGTCTACAATGGGGAAATAGTGCAGAACTGAGCCCCAACTCATTTACATTACACAAGTTTCCTTTGGGCTGATTCACATAAAAATAAGACCAAATGTCTTCCTCTGTATGAAACATCAGCCAGTAGTCCATCACAGAACATATCAATAGAAATATCAACATCTCTAACTTCAGGGTCAGCTGTCTACCCACCCAGATTCCTCACCTCTGTGCTAATGAGAGTGTTCGTTTTCTTTTGTCTCATGGTTTGAGATTTTTAATCCCGGGGTTTCTGACAGTGAGCATCATAGCCTACTTTATGTCTTTGTCCTTGTGCAGTGACAAGGTCTGTAGCCTATTCTGGGTCACCAGGATTCCCAAGTTAAGGGTTCAAAATTGATATCCCTACTACAAAAAGAAAGTGTGATTCTAATCGGCTCTATTAAATAAAACGGGGGAAACAAAACCCAAAAGAGTCAAAAAATGTACTAAGGATTAAAAGAAAAAAAAAAAGGAAGTTTGTTCAATTATAAGTAGTAGGTAATAGGTTTTTAAGTCTCTGCTCCCCAAGTCCAAAGTTCAATTCATCTATCAAATTCTATCCTAAAAAAATATATGCACACACGTTCCCAAATAAAACAACTTTTTTCTCTGCAAATAAATTTGTGTCAAGTCTCAGAATTTCTGATAGAGTAGGAAGTATGGACTCTTAGGAAGGAGGTAATAGTTATCTAATATTAATCAAACAACAAGACCTAAAAAAAGTGTTGCATAGTGAGATTTTTATAATTTTCCAATGTTTTCTTTTGACTATTCATTGAACAAAAAGGGGAAAAAAGCAATAACTTCAGGTTAATAAAACGACATGCTAAACATAGTTTGTTTTTTTTTAAATACAATTTTTTTTTTTTTTTTTTTTGCAGTATGCGGGCCTCCTCACTGTTGTGGCCTTCTCCCGTTGCAGAGCACAGGCTCCGGACGCAACAGGCCCAGCGGCCGTGGCCCACGGGCCCCAGCCGCTCCGCGGCATGTGGGATCCTTCCGGACCGGGGCACGAAACCATGTCCCCGGCATCGGCAGGCGGACTCTCAACCACTTGCGCCACCAGGGAGCCCCTTAAATAAATTTATTTGTTTTTGGCTGCATTGGGTCTGCATTGCTGTGTGCAGGCTGCAGCGAGCGTGGTCTACTCTTTGTTGCGGTGCGCGGGCTTCTCATTGCAGTGGCTTTTCTGTGTTGAGGAGCACGGGCTTTAGGTACGCGAACTTCAATAGTGTGTGGCACACGGGTTCAGTAGTTTGTGGCTCACGGGCTCTAGAGTGTCAGGCTCAGTAGTTGTGGCACATGGGCTTAGTTGCTCTGGCGGCATGTGGGATCTTCCCGGACCAGGGCTCGAATCCGTGTCCCCCTGCATTGGCAGGTGGATTCTTAACCAACTGCGCCACCAGGAAGTCCTAAACATAATTTTAAAATGGGAGCTAAAGCCATGAAAAGAAGAATCAAAGAAGAAACAATGACTTTAGCACTGGATGTCATTTAAAAATATATTTATGTTGATTTATTCAAAGGTTTAAATATTTACATTAATTATACCTAAAATTAAATTAAACCTGTGGAATACTGGGCCTCTATTTTCTAGAGATATAGGGTAGGTTCTTTGTGTAGTGAACTGAGGATGTTCTCCTCTTAATTCTTTGATCTTCATGGTAACATTTGAGGTGATAATGATTCCCCAGTGTTATTGTGGCTCATAAATGAGGGGAAGCCATCTGTCCTTGCACTTCTATCACTTAACCAGCTGTATTTATAGAGCATTTTTGAGGGGTTGCCAAGAATCATAGGGGAGAAAGCATGGTCAGTGACAACCAGAAGCTAAAAGAAGATACGTAAATGTGACCCAAAGCCAAATGTCCTGGTGTTCACCGTAAAACCTGGGAGGGAAGAGAAGTCAATGGCGGCTAATGTATTCAGCGGGGGCCTCACAGAAGAAGTGAGTGCTTTGAAAACTTAAGTGCAAAAAGAATGGAGAGTGTTTTAACTGAGAGAAACTGCTCGAGGCAAGAATGACAACAATGGTATTTGTGACTCAATTACAAATCAAAAACAGCAAAAATCCAGCCCTATTGAAATAGAAATTAACTTGAATCAATTATTAGGGGTTCAATTAGGAGTAGGCTGGAGCAAATTTAACTTCTTTTAATACCAACAGACTGTTAAAGGCAAAGATAAATGTCATGACTATAAATATATATTTTTTATTTTGATGCCAACCAAATTTACTCTTTTCTCTTACAGGCAACAGATATACCTTTGGACACATCTCAGTATTTAATTATTCAAAATGTTGACTTCCGAACAGAGCAGAGACACCTATCAGGTACCTGAGGAAAGAGGTGGACCATACCCAGACCTGCAACACCAGATCCTTGCCCTTGGCAGTCCCCAAATGAGCTACTCAGAATGTAAAGCCAGTGTAACTTTCACAAGTGTACTCATGCAGCTAGGATTTTGTATCTACCACGTAAATATATTACAGCTCCTCTTCATCTGTGGAAGAGAGGAGGGCCTTTGTATCTAAAGTAAAAGGACTAAGAGTATTGTAGGTAATGGGAATTTTAGATATTCAGAAGTAAGCTGGGGCTTCCCTGGTGGCGCAGTGGTTGAGAGGCCCCCTGCCGATGCAGGGGACACGGGTTCGCGCCCCGGTCCAGGAGGATCCCACATGCCGCGGAGCGGCCGGGCCCGTGAGCCGTGGCCGCTGAGCCTGCGTGTCCAGAGCCTGTGCTCCGCAACGGGAGAGGCCACAACAGTGAGAGGCCCGCGTATATCGCAAAAAAAAAGAAAGAAAAATAAAAAGTAAGCTTTAATCAATTCTTTGGATGAACTAAGATTTGGTATAAAGGATGATGCACAAAATAATTCTATCTAAAGAAGATAACAAGTCTTCTAATCAGAAAGAAGAGTCAGTAACTGTGATGCAAGTCACTCTCATGATTTGTTTTTTATTTCCTTTTTTATGTACAGATTGAATATTTGAGCCTTGGGTAGGAGAAGCTCTGCTAGATCTAATATTTAACCTTCCTTTGAATTTAGTTTAAAAATGGAAAGCTCCCAGTTGTTATGGTTCCCAGGAATTGGCAATTTAAGTGAAAAACACTGAAAACAAGGACTTCTTAAATCTAGACTGTAGTTACACCTATTTAATTGCACTTTTTCTCATGTTCCTCTACGCTAAACTGTTACATTTAGCAAAAAGCTTACTAGCATAATTATAGTCCTATAAAAGATTTTGTTCCCTTTTCTTAAGCTAACATCTTCATCTGGTACATTTCAAGAAACATCAATAAAGTACGCAAACTGACAACTATTAGGGTTTTTAATATACTTCACAAAATCAAGAAAAAATATGCATCATTTTCAGAGTATACTATTTTAAGTTTCTTAATACCTGAAGGCAATATCTCCAAAATCTTTGAAGATGTCAAAATTATTTTATAAAATCAGTTTTTTATAGACAATCATGAATTATAGATATAACATTATATACAGTATATAATATCATATATTGTATTATATACTATATATCTAACACAGAATTACTAAAATTATAAGTTGTTTTCTGATAAAAATCAGAAATATCAACCTAACTCCAAATTTATATCTGGTTCTTTGTATATAAAACTCCAACCCAGTATATCCTCCCCCACTCCTGAAAAATCACTAGATAATGACTTTTTATATTAATACTATTTGTATTCTTCTATAGCATGGGCTCTCTCCTTCTTGGGGGCTTTTTCCTACTGCTGCTAACAAATATGAGTTTATCTGCACTTCCAAGCTACTTTTTATTGGTGTTAAATCTTTAAAAAATTGTTTTATCTCAAAATCTAGCCAACTAAGTCTGCCTTCTTTGTACCACATATTATATCATTCTTCTCTACGAAACACAACATAGAATCCTTCCATAGGGGACTTCCCTGGGGGCGCAATGGTTAAGAATCCGCCTGCCAATACAGAGGACACGGGTTCGAGCCCTGGTCCGGGAAGATCCCGCAGAGCAACTAAGCCCGTGTGCCACAACTACTGAGCCTGCACTCTAGAGCCCACAAGCCACAACTACTAAGCCCAAGCACCACAACTAAAGCCTGCCCGCCTAGAGCCTGTGCTCCACAACAAGAGAAACCATTGCAATGAGAAGCCTGAGCACTGCAACGAAGAGTAGCCCCCTCTCCCTGCAACTAGAGAAAGCCTGCGTACAGCAATGAAGACCCAACACAGCCAAAAACAAATAAATAAATAAATTAAAAAAAAAAAGAATCCTTCCATAGTCTCCACTCATCTTTTTACCCTTATACACAAATGTTTCAGATTGAACTATGTCTTTTTCCTCAAACATAAAAGCTTCAAAAGTAATTCTACAAGATAATTTGTCTTCAATGGGATTTTGAGTTACATCTAACTTAGTATCTCCTTAGTCCAAGAGCAAATTTTAATATTCAGGGATCCAAAGAAACTATTATTTTAAAAATATTGTGAAATACCTCACTGTCAAAATGAGGAAAATATATGGCCATAAACAAAATTAAGTAAAGAATTATGCAACGGTCCCAATAAAATGATGTTGTAAATGTCTAAATAGTTGTGTGTGTTTGTTGTTTGTTTTTCTCTTTAATATTTATTAAACTAACCATAGTGTTTTGGGTAAATCCTATTAATGTAATATACAAAGTTCTGGGCAAATGAAATTTTAATTTATTTACATCAGATGTGCTTTCAATCCACTTTCTTATTAAAAGGTCAGGAAGTATGCAGTTAAGAGGCTTGGAAACAGCTTTTTATTTTGAATACTGTGTATTACTTTTCTATCATTTAAGACAAAGCTTTTTTATTGTTTGATTCTATTTTTTTTCATTGTGGCATAATTCACATACAACATTAGTTTCAGTTGTACAAAATAATAAATAATTATAAAGTAATTAAGAATTAATCCTAGAATTCTTTGAACTTAAATTGATACATTCAACAGTTGATGTGTTTCATACAACCAGAGTAAGCAAAATTTAATAGTTTTGGATTTATTATTTACAGAGGTTAGCTCTAAAGCAGTTGTACTACTATATATATTAAATATTTGGTACAGAACAAGCTTATCAAGATACTAATATGTCTGGGGAAATAAAAAGCTGTTGTTAAAATGAAAATGCACTTGCTTCATGGCAATGATTTACTGAATCAAACAAATGGCTCAAAACATATCTCACTTTAGATAAGATTCCCAGTCTATCTATGAACTTGGTTAACAAGTTAAACATTTAAACAGGGCTCTGGTGTCACAGAGACCAATTATTTTTTATTATGAAATATGTTCTTGCTCCTAAAGGGATTAGTTTTAAAAATTAATTGATTTTTATCAGCTAAGTACACTAGTTAACACAGCAGAGAATTGATTTGGCAACATTGTTTGAAAGAAATAATGATTTTTTTTTTCTTACCCTTAGCTGATAATCTTGGATCCATCAGAAAGGTTCCTGACATCCAATAGAAAGTTCTTTGTGGACATGAAAATGGTTCATGTCCAGTCTTCTTTGTTCCTTTCTTCTCAGACATAGCATTCTAAACTGATAGAATTATTTCCTCTAGCTAATGCCATTTTAGCTAGACATTCATCGTTCTCATTTCTGAAATTCCTATCCTCCTTGTTGCCCTCAGCGTAAATATATACTTCTGAACGCTGTCCTCAAACTCACCCACTGGCTGGCCCAGGATAAAGCACATGTATGCATCTTTTCATGCCTCTGAATTTCAGGTCAAAATTCACACTTTGCAGAAGTATTTTATTGATGAATTTTAGTTATTTTCAAACTACAGGTATAATCTGTGCTATTCCACTTAACTCAATATATATAATTTTGTGACTCATATATCTGTTTCTTTTCTTCCTTCTTAATATATTCCTTAAGAAATGGTGTCAAGTATTCCTTAAATATATATTCCAAAACATGTAATTTTTTTTTTTTTTTTTTTTTTTTTGCAGTACTCGGGTCTCTCACTGTTGTGGCCTCTCCCATTGCAGAGCACAGGCTCCGGACGCGCGGGCTCAGCGGCCATGCCTCATGGGCCCAGCCGCTCCACGGCATGTGGGATCCTCACGGACCGGAGTACGAACCTGTGTCCCCTGCATTGGCAGGCAGACTCTCAACCACTGCGCCACCAGGGAAGCCCAAAACACGTACCTCTTAAATGAGTATCATGTTACTTGTTGGACATCACTGAGGAAGAAACTTACAATAACCAAAATGAAACATGGATTTCATTCTGTTAAGCCTGGAAATTTACTAGAAACCAGGAGCAAATGGTTGAAATTGGTTTCCTAGAACACCCATACTTGAGAGCAGTGAAGAATATGGTAACAGTTAATGGCCTATGTTATTACATGACAAAGTCCCTAAATTGTAATTTACAATCAAAACAGTTGGTGGCACCTTTGTTTTTTGTTTTTGACCGTATATATGTTGCCTGCAAATTCTTAGAAAATTAAATTAAAATACAAAGTCTTCAGAATTACACTGGTTTAGACATATTTTCTGATGTTCAGATAATCCTATTTTAATATAACTTCTGTTGATTATATACTATGAAAGAAAAAAAAAAAAAAACAGCAACCGTGCCCCGAAACAATAGTACTTATTAGCCAAATATTTTGGCAAAAGTTTTAGCCTGATAAAAATTTTACTTCTCTTAAAAGCAAATCAGGAGTCCCTTGAAAATAGCATTTCTTACCCAGATAAAAAATCAGAGTCAATAAAGTAGATGCAACAGTGGGAAGGGTTGAGGAGATTTATTAACAACTTCTTAAATGCCCCAAACCCTCTTCGATCCTCTTTCCCTTTAGGCTGTTACATGGCTTAAATTTCCTACCAGAGAAGGTCATTCTTTGAGTTAAAAATATTAAGAACTCAGCGTAATCTCTTTAAAAGTTAAACATCCTTGAGACATTTATAATGCACTGAGTCATACACACCATTAGCACCAAAAAAAGATTAGGTAGAATAAGTCAGTGATGACATAAATAGACATGTGTGTAAGGTTTTATAGTTTTTGCTGGGGCTGGGGAGGGATAATTAAATCGCACTTCTTTCCTGAATTTGAGACCAAATAAAAAATAGATTCACACTGATGAAGAACCAATTTTACAAAATTAGGTCGAGGATGCAGCTTTGAACCAGCAGCCAAATGTACTTCCGAGTACTTTACCCCAGGATTCTACCTACCCACTCCCGAACCGCTCTGGAGTGCAAACAAGTAAGAGTGGAGGGGATGTCCTGTTCTCTTGGACAGTGTGGTACCCAAGAGAAACAAAGCCAGACGCTGAAATGTTAAGGACAGATAGCAATCAGTAATATACTGCTGCAATCGGGAAGAGGGTCCAGCTTGAACTAAACTCAACTTGGATTTGTTTAGAGGTGACTGGCATTTTAAAGAAGAGTGAAGGAGGTAAGAGAGGGGGAATGGCACAAGCTTGAGCAGTCAGGGAACTGAAAAATTACTGAGGTCGGTCAGTGTAAATGCCAACTGAGGCACCTGTGTCTTTCAGCTGATGACTAATGGAAGTTAGACTATCCTCCCCAGGACCCTGGGAGACAGAGGCCCTATGCTTCTGGATGATTCCATTTCAAAGAAATGGCTTTTGGGTTCTTGAAAAAGACACTCCTGAGTTGTAAGAGCTGCATATACAGAAAAAGGATTCACAGTTGTAAGCCCTTTTCATAAATGATCTAAGGAAAGGAGAACAGGGGTGTAGCTCAGGTGTTAGCTAGAACAGTCAATTCTTCTGACAGCCCTGCACTTGTCCAGACAAAAACTCAAAAGGGGGCTGGCTGGGTTGCCCTAGGGATGCAACCGTAAGCTATTAGAGGCCCTATTAAAGTTTGGTCAAGTCTCTTGGAGCAGGGGGCTTGAATGGAACATTCCGCTGAGAGTTTTCAGTGACCCAAGAATAAAATGCTCAGAAGGGACTGGGTTTGAGCATGCTCTGTTCCCCTGCTCAATCTCTGAGGAGGGCTGAAGGAAGGTAAGCGTTATCTCACCAAAAAACCAGGAGGGCAAATGTTTTATACTTTAAAGCCAGGCGGGGGTACTAGGAGGGTGGTAAGAATGGATCCTCTTAGAGCAATGGTTCTCAACAGGGATAATTTTGCCCCAAGGGAACATCTGGCAATGTCTAGAGACATTTTTGTTTTTCACACGTGAAGGAGGTGGGTACTGCTAATGACATCCAGTGGGTAGAGGCTGGGGATGCTGCTGTAGAGGAGGGGGAATTAATGGGCCCCACCCCCTCTGAGCTCCTCTGAGCTCTGTAATAAAAGATGGACTAACAAGAGAGAAAACCACCAGAAGCTGATTAACATATATACATGGGAGATACCTAGAGAACGAGTAACGCAAAAAGTAGTTTTTGAATTCAGGAACAAACACAATCTTAATGGGGAAAGGGGAGGTGGGTTTTGGCCTCTTAGGGGAGAGTAAGTGATTCTTAGGATGGATAAATGAGCCCTTTCAAGAAAAGATGGGAATTATGCTAGTTTATGGCGAAGTGCGTCTGGGTGTAGTATCAACTTCTAGTCTCCACTACCGTGATGAGTCAATATTCCCTGGCCCATGAAACTCCCTGGAAGGGAATTTATGATAATTGAGTTCCTTTTGGAGAATCTGTCTTTAGGCAGTAAAGGGAGTTCCGAGAAAGCCTCTCCCTGCATTTGCTGTTTTGCAAGGGCCTACAGCTCAAAATGATCATGATACCCAAGTGGCATGTTTTGGGGTGGCATGTCCCAAACTCCGACAGTCATTTCGGGGTGGCATGTTCTGCTCCCTTTCACTGCTAAACATCCTATAATGCACAAGGATTATCCAGCCAATAGTGATAAGATTGAGAAACCCTGCCTAAGAGTTTACAAAGCACTTTAAGATCCACTACTGGTATTATTCTCCCAATTGCCACATGAGAAAGGGGTGAAAGACACCATCACTGAACACTAGAGAGGGCTGAGTCTCAAAAAGCTGAGAGAGTTTTCCAGCATTACCCTCTTGAACCCAGACTTCTGATTATAAAGAGCACGGCACTCCCTTTTGAAGTGGGATAGAAAATCAAGTGAAGTCCCACGACTCCCTGAAATAACAGGTTTAAAAGAAGGGCCAAGATGGAAAGGCTTTCCTCATCAAGGAAGCAATGGGAGGACTCATACTAAAGCAGGAAAAATGTCTATGAGAAGAAAACCAGTAAGAATGTTAGTAAGAATCTTCACTAACCTCTCAGTTAACGGGAGTTTGACCTGCCAGAAGAATACAGGAGAAAACAGACACTTTCCTACACTAACCATATTTGAGACATGCTATTTGATGGAGAACATTGACATTTATGAATTGATATGGAAAACTGAAATAGATATTGAAAAATTGATATTATAAATTGGTGGGATTTCCTCTTCTTCCTATAAATTGTTGGTGTCGTCTTTTTACTGGAGTATAATTGCTTTACAATGTTGTGTTAGTTTCTGCTGTACAATGAAGTGAATCAGCTATATGTACACATATATGAGTCCCTCCTTCTTGGACCTCCTTCTGCCCCCTCATCCCACCCACGTAGGTCATCACAGAGCACCGAGCTGTACTCCCTGTGCTATACCGCAGGTTCCCACTACCTATCTATTTTACACATGGTGGTGTATTTATGTCAAACCTAATCTTCCAATTCATCCCACCCTCCCCTTCCCCTCCTGTGTCCACACATCCGTTCTCTATGCCTGTTTTTCTATTCCTGCCCTGCAAATAGGTTCATCTGTACCATTTTTCTAGATTCCACATATATGCGTTAATACACGATAATTGTTTTTCTCTTTCTGACATATTTCACTCTGAAGTCCTGGCTATTGTAAATAGTGCTGCAATGAACACTGGGGTACATGTGACTTTTTGAATTATGGTTTTCTCAGGGTATATGCCCAGTAGTGGGATTGCTGGGTCATATGGTAGTTCTATTTTGGTGGGTTTTATTCTTAGATGAGTTCCTGATAATTCTGAATAACAATTTCCTCCCAATGAAGGTCAAATTCTCTCTGCTGGTTTCAGTGCTGCTGTATAGTTTCAGGGATGCCTCACAGATAAGGTACTGGTGGCCATGCAAAATCTGTGAGATGTAGTTAAAGGCAGACAATGGCAGGGACTGTGAGAGAAGAGGATTTCTTGAACTGGGAAAATGGCACAATTTTGTGAACACTGAACAGAAACTGAAAAGAAAACATGACTAACTTGTTGCTGTATATGAATTATATCACACACCTTCATCATCACAAGTAGAGGCCTGAGCTAGAAATTAGAAGACAAGCAAGTGATACAGTAAAAAGTGTCCCCTGCATAGCCAGTCAGTGTTCCAGGTAATTTTGCTAAAATTAGCAAAATTAAGTTCCAGTGGACTCCACAGGGGACAGAGTCCTACAGGGAGAGAGACATATAAGCAATTGACTACAATAAAACATGACAAGAGCTATAATATAAATATAATAAAGTAATATGAAAGATTACTGGCGTCCAGTGGTTAAGACTCTGCGCTTCCAATGTGGAGGGGTTGTGGGTTTCAATCCCTGGCTGGGGAACTGAGGATCTCACATGCCGTGCAATGCCAAAAAAAAAAATTTTTTTTTAATAAAAAAGAGAAAAGCGAGAGGGAGATATGTTCTAGGAATTGGCTCATGTGGGTATGAAAAACAAGAAGTCCCATGATTTACTCTCTGCAAGTGGGAGAACCAGGAAAGCTGATGGTGTGCTTCAGAGGGAGGGGTTGGGAGAGGCTGACAGTGTAAATCTGATTTGAGTCACAAAACCAAAGGGAGCAGGAACAAACGCCTGAGAACAGAAGAGGAATGTCTCAGCTCAAGCAGAAAGAGAGAGTAATTTGCTTTCCTTTTTTGACTTTTGTTCTAATTTGGGCACTCGGTGGACTGTATGACGCTTATCTACTTTGGGGACGGCCATCTGCTTTACTCAGTTCACCAACGCAAATGTTAATCTCTTCTGGAACTACCATTGAAGACACACCAAAAATAATGTTTTACCAGCTATCTGGACATCTCTTTGCCCAGTCAAGTTGACACATGAAATTAACCACCAGGAGTCCACCCCTTGTCAAATTTATACTTATACACATCTCCTTAAACCATACTTAACCTCCAATAAAGACATAACAAGGTCTTAATCCCACCTTAACATGTAACTACGCTGTGTACAATTGAAAACACACTAATCCCTTCTCCATAAGAGGAGGTAAAGTCTTTGAATGATATTTACTCTTCTCCTGATATCTTGGCACTTAAATTCTATGATGTAAAAATTAACAATATTTTAATATGATAAAAGGTCAATACATCTCATACATCTTATTTACATAAGAGACTGAGAGGAAAGAAAACAAAAACATTTGCTAAATATATGTATATATGTTCCCTGCAAGTAGGGTCTAGGTGCTCATGGCTCTAAGCCAATAAAGAGGTAAGGCTGGTGGAAATAAAAGTTTGCTTTATTTCAGAGACCGGCAACCAGTGGAGAGGGCGGACTCCTGTCCAACAGCCAACTCCCCCCACTGACAATCGGTGGGCAAGAGCTTTTTAGGCAGAGGGAGGGGGTAACATACAGAAACGGCACAGTCAGCTCTGACAGTCATCTTGAGACTGGCCATGCAGTGGTCTGATCAGTGTCATCTTGATTGTTTTCAGTAGTTAGTCTTTAGTTCCAGGGTCGGTTTGTTTCCATTTCTTTGAGGCCACTTCTCGAATTGTGGCAGCTTCTGTCATGGCTACAGTCCTGGTCATCATCTAGTTAACTTCTTCCACCTGGCAGGGTTTTCAGTATCTATCAAACAGCTCAAAGGTTATGGCTCAGAATATTGCCTATGGCCCCTGAGGAGGAACTAAATTCCTTGACTTTGTTTAAGGACTAAACTATTGTTATTTTGTCCTGTTTGACTGTTTTCCTTTGCTTTTGCATTTCCTCACTTCTCTGATTAAACTTATTCTTTGGCTAAAGATTTTGTACAGACAAAAGACAGGCAGAGGACATGGACGGGAGGAAGGACCATAAGGTTTCATATATACACACAAATGTAATCATAACAAAATAAGGAAGAAATAGTCATGACAATTTCAGTCCTTATTTCTGTAACTCATCATGTGGTAGTAACTGGTATTTACAACTACGCTCTTCGAGTACACAGTCTGCATTATCTTTACCTTCAACAAGCACCTCAGCTGGTCATGGGTCTTCACCTGGTGGGTTGACCCGAACCCTCAATCCTGAAGGGTCTGGATGATTACTACTTTTTTTTTTTAGAATGTAAAATTTTACGAAGTAAGTAAGACCCACAGAAAAGCAGAAAATTATTTACATCCCATTTTACATTTAGCCTAAGATGGTTTTCCTTAAATACTGAAGCCCCCTAAGGACAAGCAGGATTTCCTCAGGCAAAAAGATCACTGCTTCTAGCAAGCAACTTAACTCCTTGATTTTGGTGGCTATCAAATTCTAGCACAAAAAGTTTCTCCAAGATGGACACTACAACACTGATCAAGAAAGCTTTTCAGAAGAAATGGTACAGTGGTGTCTGAAACATTGCAACAGCCCAATCCAGACAAGATTAATCTACCCATGCTCGTCTTGCCTGGATTGTGTTGTTCCAGTTTTCCATTGACCTTCGTCACAGTCATGGTAATACTAAGAAACACCCTAAGGGATCTCCTATATTCCAGACATACTCCTCCTTACCTCCATTATGGAGTGGTAGCCCAATTTCCCCCTGGTAGTCAGGATCAATCACCCCAACCAACACTGTAACCCCCTTCCGTGTTGTTGATTCAGAGACAAGAGGAGCCTGAAGTGGCCAGCAGGCAGTCTTAACTTTCAGTTCAGAGGTATCTTTGTTGTGTCTCCTGGTAGAAGCATTTCTCCCTCTGGAACTAAGACCTCTAGGCCAAAAGAGCATAAAGTCACAGGAACAGGAAGCAGAAATTTTGCTACTGGGTCACTAAGGGTCATAGTAAGTGGTACCACTCCCGTTTTCATCCTTTTTATTCCTGGAACTGTGAATCCTGACTAAGAAACAGCACCATATATTGGGCTCCGATTCAAAAGGAATCTGGGAAAACTTCCCTGAGGAGAATATGTTTTAGATACATCTTAAATCAGCTATTTAACAATTTTTTTAAAAGTAGAGGGGATAACTAGAGGATAGAAAATCAAAGGCATGCGTGGTTTGACAAAAAAATCATAGTGTGTTGGGAATGGGATATGTTTCTCTGAGAGCGGCAAAACCTGATAGGATGATGAGAGAGGAGATATGGAGATAGAATGGGGCATTTGCAAGCTCAGAAGTTTGAACTCTAGCTGAGGAAGTTCTTTCTTTATTTTTTTTTTAAGGGGAGGGGATTTCCTTCCCATTGCAATGTTCTTTTTTTTAAAAAATTATTTATTTATTTATCTCTGTGTTGGGTCTTCATTGCTGCATGCTGGCTTTCTCTAGTTGTGGCGAGTGGGGGCTACTCTTCGTTGTGGTGCGCGGGCTTCTTGCGGTGGCTTCTCTTGTTGCAAAGCATGGGCTCTAGGCGTGCGGGCTTCAGAAGTTGTGGCTCGCGGGCTCAGTAGTTGTGGCGCACGGGCTTAGTTGCTCCGCGGCATGTGGGATCTTCCCAGGTCAGGGCTCAAACCCGTGTCCCCTGCATTGGCAGGAGGATTCTTAACCACTGCGCCACCAGGGAAGTCCCCTAGCTGAGGAAGTTTAATACAGGTGAGAAAAAAATAAAATAAAGCCTGCACTAGCACCGTAAGTGGGAAAGGAGAGAAAGAAAGACAATTAAGCGTGCTTCTAAAAGAAAACCCTTTCTATACACACAACATTTCTGACACCAGATGTGTGGCCTTTTCCCTCACATTGAGTAATTCTGACACTACCTGGAGCTGGTACAGAACCCACAGGTTAAGGGCTCAGTCCCACAGGACCGCACCCTGCTTCAGATGACAAACGCAAGAGGTGGGTCCCGAGGTTACCCACAGTTTTGTCCAACTTGTCCAAATCAAGAGTTCCCACAACTCCCTCCTCAGGTTTGATAACTTGCTGTAATGGCTCACAGAACACAGAGAAACACTTCATTTGCTCTTACCAGTTTATTATGAAGAATATTATAAAGGATAAAAATAACATCCAGATGAGGAGGTACATAGAGCAAGGTCTAGAAGGGTCCCAAGCACAGGAGTTTCTGTCTCTGTGGAATTTGGGGTATCCCATCCTCCCAACCCCAAAACTCTCCAAACCTCTTTATTTAGAGTTTTTATGTTAATTTCATTACTTAGGCACAATTTAAATCATTGGCCATTGATGACTAACTCAATCCCCAGTCCCTCTCCCCTCCCCAGAGGTCAGGGATGGGGCTGAAATTTCCAACCCTCTAATCACATGGCTGATTCTTCTAGCAAGCATCCCCCATCCTTCAAGAGTCATTTCATTAACATAAATCCAGATATGGTTGAAAGGGGTTTATTATAAATAACAAAATAGGCTGCTCTTGCTATCACTCAGGAAGTTCCAAATGTTTTATAAGGAGCTCTGTGAAGGAAACGGGGGATGAAGATCAAATATATATTTCTTATCATATTATAATTATCACAGATTCCCAAGGTAGAAGTGATAGAATTTGGGAGGTGAATGGCTGTAGGAGTCAAAGAAATGGGAAAAGCCAAAGGTATCCCTGGGAATGTCTTGTTGAGCGCCTGGCAGATGGACAATAATATAGTTAAGATATTCTAAACTTGAAGGAAGAGAAAAATATTGAGGAAATGACATAATAACAAATTATTTGGTGTACCTGTTCATCAGCAAGAACCCAGCTACAAACAAGCATACAGGAGTATTTCAATATACAGACCTGAAATGTAAGAGAACACTAATGGATAAAAATATTTATGTATTATATGTCCATCTCCTGGTGATCTATTGCGTATTTCTCAGCCCAGAATTTTGATTGCTTTTTTGAAGTTTAGCAAGTATTGCCTAAAGGAAATAATATCTACAGGGAGATGAGATAAGCACACTGTTTTACAGTGAGTAATGTGTATGTCATAATATAATTCAGGGCTAAAATTTATATAACACTGAGTGCGTATTCCAGAGAAGTTCAGAAGGAAGAGAAATCAGTGAGAAGTGCAAAAAGGCTTCACGGTGAGTGGAAGTGGTTTGCGTCTAGAAGACTATGTAGAACTTAAATAAACAGAAAGGAGAGGATTCCAAACCTAGGGGAAAAGAGCATAGGCAATGGTGTGGCTAAACATGATGTGTTCTCTGGACAGTGGGGACACTTTTTTTTTATTATTGAAACACAGTTGATTTACAATGTTATGTTAGGTTCAGGTGTACAGCAAAGTAATTCAGTTACATATATTGATATATATGTGTGTGTGTGTGTGTATATATATATATATACATATTCTTTCTTACATTCTTTCCCATTATAGGTTGCTACAAGATATTGAGTAGAGTTCCCTGTGCTATACAGTAGGTCCTTGTTGGTTATCTATTTTATATATAGTAGTGTGTATATTTTAATCTCAAACTCCTAATTTATCCCTCTCCCTCTCCTTTTCATAACCATGATTTTTTTCTATGTCTGTGGGTCTATTTCTGTTTTGTAAATAAGTTCATTTTTTAAAATTCCACATATAAGCGATATCATAGTTTTTTAAATGGTTGAGGAGCAGTAGAAAATTAAGTTGACTGTCACACAGAGTGAAGTAAGTCGGAAAGAGAAAAACAAACAAATACTGTATGCTAACACATATATATGGAATCTAAAAAAAAAAAAAAACACAAAAATGGTTCTGATAAACCTAGGGGCAGGATGGGAATAAAGATGCAGACGTACTAGAGAATGGACTTGAGGATACGGGGAGGGGGAAGGGTAAGCTGGGACGAAGTGAGAGAGTGGCATCGACATATATACACTACCAGGTGTAAAACAGATAGCTAGTGGGAAGCAGCTGCATAGCACAGGGAGATCAGCTCCGTGCTTTGTGACCACCTAGAGGGGTGGGATAGGGAGGGTGGGAGGGAGACGCAAGAGGGAGGAGATATGGGGATATATGTATACGTATAGCTGACTCACTTTGTTATATAGCAGAAACTAACACAACATTGTAAAGCAATTATACTCCAATAAAGATGTTAAAAATAAAAAAAGAAAGAAAATGGAGTTGACTAAGTGGGGTGAGGACATAATTATAAAGTAGCTGAAAAAAATATATATGTACATATGTATATATACTTATATACACACATACAAATATACACATTTATATTTAATGTAACAGAAGATTAGAATCATAGAAGGCATTTTACTTTCTAAGGTGAATGGCATAAATCAGTATTTAAGTAATACAATGGTCCCCCCTTATCCACGGGTGATACATTCCAAGATCTCTAGCAGATGCCTGAAACCATGGATAGTACCAAATCTTATATATACTATGGTTTTTCCTATACATACATAACCTATGATAAAGTTTAATTTATGAATTAGGCACAGTAAGAGATTAACAATAATAATTAATAGTAAAGTAGAACAATCATAATAGTGTACTGTACTAAAGGTTATGTGAATATGATCGTTTTCTCAATATTGTACTGTACGGCCTTCGTGTGATAATGTGAGATGATAAGACGCCTACGTGATGAGATGAAGTGACATGAAAGACATAAGCATTGTGACGTAACATTAGGCTAGTTTTGACCTTTTGGTGATGCTTCAGAGGATCGCCTGCTTTGGGTGATCCTGGGTCATTGATCCCTGACATATGGTTAGATGTCAGGAGCAGACAATGTAGGTGGTCCGGGATCCCTGGCAGGATGCAGGGGGCAAGGGGCGGTGTGAGATTTCATCATGCTACTAAGAATGGCGCGGAACTTTAAATTTATATATTGTTTATTTCTGGAATTTTCCTTTTAATATTTTCAGACTGCAGTTGACCATGGGTAACTGGAACTTCAGCAAGAGAAACTGCGGATAAGGGAAAACCACTGTATCTGGGGGACAGTGAATGCAAAACAGAATTCAGATTTGGGTTCAACCACTATCCAGTGATGACCTACTTTTCATTCACCCTTTCAGCACATATTTATTTATTTATTATCTGTTTCTTTTAAAAAACTTTTTTTATTTGGCTATGCCGGTCTTAGTTGCGGCATGCGGGATCTAGTTCCCTTGACCAGGGATCGAACCCTGGTCCCCTGCATTGTGTGTGTGGAGTCTTAACCGATGGACCACCAGAGAAGTCCCTCAGCACATATTCACTGAATGATAAATACTTGTGTGCCAGGCACTGTTCTTGTCCTTGCAGTACAGAGGTATGAGATATGGACAGGGTCCTGGCACTCAAAGAGTTTATAATCTAGTTGGGAGAGACAACTAATATGTATGCCAGATGGTAACAAATACATAAGAGAATGAGGAAGCTATTTCAAACTGAGACAAGAGTGCTAAGAGTAGAATGAGAGACAATAGATAATTATCAGTGAAAGAAAAATAAAATTTCAAACTCAGATACATGGAGAAATGTTTGTACCACTGACTGAGACAGGAAGCAAGACATGATCGTGGTTCAAAATGAAAAGTAAGTTCGTGTTGGGCTATATCGAAGATGATGTGATAGCAGCACAATTAATTCAGTTTTTAAAAAAAGAGAGATAAAAATAAAAAATAAGAAGAAAATATTTACCAGGACATATGCATGAGCTTCTGTGAGAAAAATGTCTAAATTTTACCTTCAGAGAGTAAACAGTCTGCTATGAAATAAGCAAGCTGTGGTAGTAAATATGTTCTAATTTGCACTATATTACAACTACGAGAAGTCATTAAAACCTCCAAACATCACTGTAGAATGAGCAAATTTTACCTGTCCTATACGACTTGTTTTTTAATTAACCAATTGTTCACCCACAAAGGAGACAGTAAAAAACATGAATCAACAATCTGTAGCAACATATTAGAAAACTATTTCAGTAGTGAATGAGTTTACTAGGTAGGTTTTATGATTAAACCAAAGACACAGAATTTGTGAAACCTCCTTGTTCCCATACGATAAAAGTAATTTTTCCGAGGAAGTTGACTCTTCATGGCAGGCTAGGAGAACTTGATAGTCAAGGAGAATATTTTCTCCTAAACCATATAAGATGTCCCTACCTTCCATCTATGGCTGGCTCTTTTATTTCCAATGTCTTTTTCTAATATCTAAAACAAAGAAAAGTTCCAGATTCTATGTGGAATCCTACAAGTATCACCCAATTCTCATGCTGAGGTTGGCTGTGGAAACTCCCATTGTGCTGTCCTAGGTGATTAGATAAGATGGGTTGCATCTTAGATTTGCCTTTTACATGTGACCGAATAAAGTAATAGTGAAACCATAGCTCTTCCTCTTTAACACCACCAACTGGGGTATGTGTGTATGTCTTTTGTTTTGTTTCCTCCTATTGCTACGTTCAAGACCTGTTGCTCCTAACCCTGCATCAGTTTCTTGCAGGAAGAACATCTCGCTGATAACTGTATCTGGTGAATTCATCTTTCAAGTTATTTCTCATGTGGGATTGGATTAAATCTATAAGGTGACCAGCCATCTATCTATCCAATTTGAAAAATAATATTCTGGTTTTTAAATGGAGAGAGACAGACAGGTACCACTACAGAAGCATAATGATCTGCCTCTCATGTCTCACCAGCTGGCAGCCAGGGCACTTGCTCGACCTGCTTTTTTGGACAAAGCACATCACCATAGCCATGTAGCCCTGCTTGAAATCAATGTCACTTCAAGGCTTATCGATAGTTGCTGCTTATGTAGAAACTCAACTTTAATGAATCCAAATGTTCCTCACAATCGGTGAATGGAGGCAGAAAAACAAGTCTGCCATTAACCATGCTAACATCTGCCAGAATTTTATCCTGAAAGATTGCCTCACTGGAGACAACTACTGTCATCAGCTTCCAGCTAATTAATTGAAGGAGACAATTGCAGTTAGTCACACAACTTGCAGCAGTGTAGGGATTTGGGTACATCTGCTAGATGCCACCAAGACAGCTCATATTCTTTACTATCCAAAGTATGAGCAAGATAAAACACACATTTTAAATTAGCAAAAGATGTAAGTCTTGAAACAAAATGGAGCAATACATAGCTAAAAATAACAATTCTTCTCTATTTCTTACAAATATGTTGAACTAGGCAAAAACTTTCCCCCCTCCAAGGACTCATCTTTGATATTATCAGAGTAATATAACAATAGTCACAATCCATATTCATAGTATTTTCAAAAACATCAATTGACAAGTAGTCATTATGTGTCATTATACACAAGGTTCTAAGCTGCGTCAAGGTTGCAAAACATTTAGTCTGCTAAACTAAGTCGAAAATGACAAATAGGTTTCAAATCTCATGCCAGCTCAAATCGATTGGTTGTGGCTCCTGGAACACTGTATTTTCAGAGAATTCCATGGCTGTTTCTGGGCTCAGTCAGAGACAGTGCCATGATTGATTAGTAATGACTGTTGTGGGGATGGAAGGGGCAATGACTGCTCCTTCCACGCCATGAAAGTGCCCAGGTGGCAGACAAGTTTAGCTGTTAGAGCAGTGACTGCTGAAGAGTTACCAAAATTCTAGAATATTCCTGGGAGCCATGAAACCACCTCCGTATTTCTGACACAAGATTTATGCCATTTGATGTTTCTCAGTAATAACTTTATAGAGCAGAATTATATTGATGGACAGTTAGTCTATTATGAGTCAAGTATTCAGTGAGGTTTTATATATATACATGCTAGGTTTCACAGTCAGTGATTCACACATTAATCCTTTCAGTGGGTTAGGAACATTTTCATGATTTTGGAGTAATAAGATTAGATCATGTGACATGAAAAATCTGAAAAGACATCTGAATAAAGCAATATATAAATTAATCAGGAGTATGACTTTGGAAACCATCCCTTCAAACAGGAAGCCAGTGTCTATAGACAAAGACTGCAAGTCAAGAATTTGGAAGCAGAAAGTGTGCTACGTCAAGGGAGTATAGCGTGAAAAGCAGCTGCCACTAATTTCCGTGAACCTTCAAAACACATGAATTAAACTATCCCATGATACTAAAAACATGTGCAAGTTGCTTTGGCTACATATCAGACCAATAAGTGTGTGTACAAGACCATCACGAACAATTAAGGGCGTGAAGCTAACATGGTGCACATGTGTGTTAAATTTGGAAGATTAAGTAGAAACTGGTCATTAATTTTAGTCTTAATTAATTGAAAATACTATCCTTTTTTTTTTTTTTGTCCTTATTTTTTTTAACATAACCATGCAAACTATCACATCACTTCAAAGGACCAACTTGGCTGTAATTTTTCATGAACTGAATTTCTTCCACACTATACTTTAAGTATCTATTACTGAAATCATATCTTAGACTGTTTCTAAGGAATTTTATAATATATCACACTATTAAAATATAAAGTTTGTTTATAATAGTTACTATTATTTGGTTGTGCTATAGAAATCAGAGCCTAAAGTTGATGAACTGAACCCGGTAATTCAAAATTTGTGACAAGATGTGTTGACTCTTCCAGAATTATTTTTTATATTTGTTCTTATTACTGAGAGAATATTAGAGTTTAAACTTTTGCATTCAAAGGTCAAAAACAGGAAGTAATTAAGACAAAATAGTTTGTGATTATAGTATAGGTATATTCATTAAAAATATAGATTTAATTCATAGATAGTATGCCACTTATCTTTCTAAAAATTGATATCGGGATTAACATGATAAAAATAGACCTTTTATAAGTGGTAAAGAAACGTATTAAGCAAAATGAAACTGAAATCAACTTATTAATATATAGAAAATGTTGACATTATTTTGACCAAAAGTGTAAATTATTTGAGAATATTAATTTTCTGCCAACATCTATGCAACTTCCACTGACCCTAACATGGTTAGGCTCTCAAAAACCTAAATTAAAAAACCAACACTAAAAATCGTTAAGAAAATAATTTGGGTTATAGGTAGTATAATAAGTCAAGTAAAAAAATGCTACCTTTCCTTTCCTGAGTCAATTGATGGTTGTTAAAAGTATGCAATAAAAGATGAAAAAGAATGACAGCAAAGCTAAAATTTTTTATTACAGAACACAAAATATTTTCCACTGAGTAACGTACATAATAATAATGATGAATTACAACAGAGGGCCTGTTCTTGATGAAAATATTCTAATTGTAACGGCTTATTAAAAACATTTATTTAGTTATTGACTATTCAATCTAGCTTATCTTATAGACCTTAGATATTTCTAAATAATGTAAGCCAATACATGTATAACCACTTAAACTGAAATGTACAAATTCTGTTTTCAATATCTTTTTCTTACTAAAGTACACTCCTTAAATTTTTTTTCACTGAAGACATCTTTTTCACTGAAGGCATCCCTCAACCTGCAGGGGAGGGACAGTGGTATGGTATGTCAAGAGTTTTTTCAAAGAAAACAGGCTGAATATCACTGTATTTGAGGAATTTCATTTACTTCTCCATTGCTCCTAATAAATCCCTGGAGAACAGGGAATGAAATTGAGGTCTCTTTAAATCCTGAGTGCCCAGCAAAGCGTCTGGGCACAGATAGCAGGTGTACAGTAAAATTTTTAAAAAAAGAATATGTTAATTATCTGTTTTTCTAGTGCATATTGACTGGTGATTGTTGGAAAGAAGGTATAACTCAGCAACTTATTTTGCTACTTTTAGTGGGGCTTGGAAAAGATTTAGTAGTAAAGAAGATTGAAACTAATAGTTCTGTAATGTGATTCTATGTCACTTTTACTAAGTATTCTTTCTCCTTCGTGAGACTGAATAACAGTATAGTTTAAACCAACTGATCCAGGCAGAATATTGCTCTTGAGACCACAGTCATGGCCAAAGCAGGAGAATATGGAAGAAGGAGGTCAAAAGTCTAAACTGGAGGATTTGGTACTCCTAAGAAGGGGAAGGTACTGTTAACTCTTCTCATTAGTGTCTCTTTGATGCCTAACAGAAAGCTCAGCCAATAGTGGCACTCGGTGTACCTGTGAGGGGTACAGCAAAGTAAGCTTGCTTTGCCAGGGAAACATGAAAACAGCCCAAGAACAATCTGGAAAGTTTTAAACACAGGGCTCTGGTCTAAACTTCTTGTGCTTGCAGCAAAATGGATGGACCTAGAGATTTTCATACTAAGTGAAGTATGTCAGACAGAGAAAGGCAAATATCATATGATATGACTTATATGTGGAACCTGAAAAAAATGATACAGATGAACTTATTTACAAAACAGAAACGGACTCACAGACTTTGAAAACAAACTTATGGTTACCCAAGGGGAAAGGTGGTTGGGGGTGGGGAGGGATAAATTAGGAGTTTGGGATTAATATGTACACCCTACTATAGATAAAATAGATATAATCAACAAGGACCTACTGTAGAGCACAGGGAACTCCACTCAGTATTCTGTAATAACCTATATGGGAAAAGAATCTGAAAAAGGATGGATATATGCATATGTATAACTGAATCACTTTGCTGTACACCTGAAACTAACACAACATTTTAAACCCACTATACTCCAATATAAAATAAAAATTAAATTAAAAAAATAAATAAATTACTTGTGGAAGTGACTTGCTGGGTAGGCTGTGAGCTCCTGGAGAGAAGGCACAGATCTCATACATTTCTGTACCTCTGGTGTATATAGCACAGTGCTTAGTACGTGGGAGCTCCTTGAATATTCAGCGAATTAATGAGTAACTGTCCCAGATAGAATGAAGGCATAGCATGGTATCTCCCCTTTCACAAAGCCCAGGCTGTTTTCGCTACTATTAAAGTGCGTGAGCAGGAAAGATGACATAGATTTTCTAGCTCATTCTCTCAAAGATCCTTTTTTAAATTTTTCTGTTCTCTTTTATTCTTTGGGACTACTACTGTGCATGACTTATTTAAAACTGGAAATTTTGAACTTAAAAGAATCCAACAAAAAATCCAATCATAAAGGTGTTTTGACCTTAAGATTGTGGCACCTAATTTTTATTCCAAGGATATGTGCTGTCGTGATGTTTGTAGGATGCCACCAACCTTGAAAGTCAAGAGGGCCAACCAGAAGAGAATAAATTGAATGAAGTAGAAGGAAAAGAAACCTGGAGTTTTTCACTAGTTCTTACAGTTTACTTGCTGAGGCTTTATGTTTCAAAGTATGCCATCTGCCAGATAAAGTATATTTACCCCCATTTCAAAGCTCTGACTCAGAGAGGTCAAAATGATTTGATCAAAGTGACTTGGTTGAACAAGGTTGAAGGGAGACTGAACCAACCTCCAGCAACTCCTTACTGTGCCTCAATGTCCAAATTCAAATATAAAAATAACAAGTACTCCACCCAGTCCTCGTGGAAACAACAGACAAGCCAGAGCAAGGATTCTGGTCACAAGTTCACTATCCCGGTCAAAACTTTGTCTCTCTCTTTCAAAAAATAGATGGTATTGGCCAGTCATACAGGTTTAGTCCAAGAAATTGGTTGTTCTGTTTGCAGGTAGTGACCCCTGACAGAACTGAGGTCACTCTTGTATGATTGCTCACAGCTTGGATAAGACAGCCCAACAGGTTTGAAAATCCAGAAGAATGAGTACATTTTGTGGCAAACTGACAAATCCATCAGAGTGAGTTCTTTTTTTCCTCAGTATATTACCCTGGGCAACATCTGAGTGGTGGAAACATGGGCCCCTTGGGGAGCCAGGAAGCCAAAATGAGTGTTTAGGGTTGGTGTTTAAGGCTTGTTTCTGAAGAGAGTCAAGAGAGAAGGTGAACGCCTGCAGGTATTGCCTTGGCAGTTTTCCTTACAGGTTAAATTTATTGATAAAGCTGGGGTCAGCGGCACTAAAAGCAATCCTGTGTGGTCTGTTTGTAACATCCCAGAGGTGGCATTTGGAAAGAAGTATTTCCAAACAAAATTAAGGTATTTGTTGGTATGTAGACAGATACAGATATATAGATATAGATAGAGATGATGCAGATATAGATATATAGGTATATAGATGTGCACGTATCAGATACATAGACATATATAAATAGGTATAAATAGGTAGATCAAGTCCCTAATCTTGTAATCATTTTAGTTTTTCTCCAGGACAATTAGTTTTTAGTGCTTCTATTAGAACTGCTTTTTGTTCTCTGTATTTATCAAAACGTATTTTTCTTATTTTCTAACTTTAAAAACTTATTTATCAAAGAATTCCCTCACATCGTTTTTTTAAACAAGTACTGTTAAAAGGAACAAAACCCACCACCACTTTTTTCCTACCACTCTCTTCTCATGGGTCCAACTTCAATCCTATTCCCATGAAGTTTCTACTTACAAATAGTTCAGCTATTTGTTCAGACACCCCTGCAGCCATCAAAGGTTCTAATAACGTCAGGCAATGGCGCTAATATCCAGCAAAGGCAATACCTGGTCTCCACTTTGGACATAAGCTAGTCCAACTAGACACTCAGGCTGCTGTGAACATTCTGAGCCTCATTATATTTTGACAGAGACTTCAAGTGGGAAAAGCACCTTGAGTTTCTCTTGTGTTGTATGGGCTGGGATAGAGGTAAGAATCAACCTGGTAAGATTTATTCTCTCCTGTCTGGCCTGGAGAGCACCCGCAGGGCACCACAAGAACCAGCTACAGCCAAGTGGTAAAATCAGTCTGCCCTGATCTGGTGCTGCGATAGTAGATCAAGACTGATGCTGACGTGCAGACCAGGACTGGGAACCACTGGCCCACAAAGCCTACAGCTTGGGACTCAGCCTCCTGACCATTCCATGGTTGGAGCTTGTTCACTCCAACCAAGAAAAGTGAACAGGTAAAACAGGAAGAGAAGCCAAGATTCTGCTGGCATCCTGCTGTTGGATCCCAAGCCATGATCACACCAGCGGAGGGGTGATGTCTCCCCAGTCATGTAGCATAAAAGTTCTGTAGCCCAAGCCAGACACCATCTCCCAGAGTCTGACAACCAGCACTGCTAGATTTCTCTGTGCTACTCCATGGTGTACCAGACAAGGGAGACCCTCACACGTGGCTGTGTTGCTCTTATTTACAGAAGTTTAGCCCAGAAGTTGACTGAGATGGTCTGGTGTGTGTGCTGTCAGTTTCCTCAAGTATAATTGCTCACCATATGCCTCAAAGCAGAGTACCCTAGTGCTCTAATTAGCTTTTTAGATCTTTCACTCTCCCTACGTTGCAGTCCTTTTTAAACCCTGAAACTTCAGAATGAGGATAATGTGAGTGAAAGCCATTGTGCTTTATACAAAGTCTCCCTACTCCCCTAACTGCCTTTAAGCCTGATTAACTCTCTGCCCTAGCGTGATGTTGATGTCTATGACGATGGTGACAAGTCAGGTTAGATGCCCTCATCCCTTGCCTTTAATAACAGGGCAGAGTTAAATTGATTTTTCATAACTGTGTCATGAGTCTCCTGAATTTAAAATGTAAAGGAAGATCTTGTGAGTTTTCTTGGTGACATTCATTAAGGGAAAGTATATCGTAGCCAAATATCTCTGGTCTTCCAAGCTGCTTATGTAGACAGTAAGGAAATGAAGCACCAATCACAGAGATTTTTGACTGTCAATGTCTCCGTTGGTTCCAGTAACACAGGAGAGTGGAAAATATTATAGTTCCAAATACATCGAAATAAAGTAAAGCAAAAGAATCCACAAGCAAGATATTATGGTGTAGTAGGACCAACAGTACTAAGTATGAAAAGACTCAGATTCAAATTTTCAGTCCAGTAGAGCAATGCTGAGCCATGTTCATCAAAACCCACTGAGCACTGGCGTGCAAAGGCGAGATGGCACAAATAATGTGTTATTAATAACAATTAGTTATTAGCATTTGTTGTTGTTTGACTTGGTCATGTGATCCACATGGTCTTTGACCAACAATAATGGCCACTCGCATAGTATTAGAAAAATAAGAAGACCCTTAAGCCTTGATGATGTCATTGAGCCCCTAAATAAACCCTGGAACCACCTATTTCCAGACTTCTTACTATATAAGGTAACAATGTCCTTACTGCCTTAGCCACTCTATCTGAATATTCTGTTACTTGCAGCTAAACTCTTGCTATTTGATAAAAGATGCTACAACAACAACAACAGCAACAACAACAAGATGCTACAATTACCCGGACACCTTTTCCTAAGTGTGATTGGGAAACAGCAGAAAAGTCAAAAACTAGCACAACACTGATCCAACTGGTTCTTATCTAGTTGCTGGAGTTTACATCACGCATTGATTGTTAGTTAATTGGACCAGTTACCTTCTTTTTGTTGAGGATCCTTCTCTGATTATAAGACACTAGGGTCCAAAACAGAAAAGGAAGCTGTAGGCTTTTGTTGCAAAACAAGACACAGTTTTAGTATTGAACGCAGCCCCTACCTTTGATTCCTTGTTGTCGATACTGAGAATCGGCAACCTCTTCAAACAGCTCCCCTGAAATAGCCTTGATCACGGAGGCTGGTGGGACCTAAGAGAGATTTAATGCACCGTTAGTGGTACACGTGGTGCCATTCTGAGAACACTGCACTTGGTAGAACATTATTGCAGCCAACGGGCTGTATTAATGTCTTATGAGGCTGTAAACTTCTTGAAAATGCACCTGAATTCTCAGAGGTGAGGAAATGATGTAAGTAACCCTGGGCTGAGTGTTTAGCTTTGCAGTTTATTTTCTGCTTGACAATAATGGGAGAAGGAGCGGCAAACTCTTATTACTTGTGATTCATGAAGCAATCCTCTTACACCTCAGGTGGACAACTTTGAGGAGATACAGCTGTTTACATCTTTATACCCAAGAGAATGATCCTCCCGATCTGGAGTGTGAAGACTGGACGGTGTGAGGCGCCAGACCAAACTCATTATGTGCAATTTGTTCCAATTAATATGAAAGCCTAGCATCTCTCCAAAAGCACCTCCTAAGGTAAACAGTGAATATTTTACAGATTCTGTTGATTAGGTTAACCAGAGCACAAGGCATCAGTCCCTAGTTACGATGCTTAATGGGTATAACAAAGCCTCTCATTTTCCAGGAAAACAGCCTCTTTGGCCTGACCTTTCAAATCCCAAATCCTTTTATTACTTTTCAGTTCCTTTTGTAGGATATGACCTCCAAAGAGAATTTATTAGTTAGCAAAGTTTGATGATAAGACCCTATGCAAAAAAGGTACCCCTTTAGAAGTAGAGAAGCTGAGCAGAGCACAGGCTACATTGGGAAGTCAAGAGACCTGGGACCTGAGTCTGATCACGCCTCAGTGCACTGGGTGAACTGAAGTAGATTATCCCCTCTGCCTTGTTTTTCTCATCTGCTTCCTAATAGGAGAAGCTGAACTAGATTTCATCTATAAAATTCTGTGTGTTCACCTCCTCAACTCTGAATTCTACGAATCCATCATTTTATGCTGCTTTTATTGGTATTCAAGACTCCCTGTCTCATCCCCTTTAACGAATTCCATCAAACAACTAACAAAATCTCATCTCTTTTAGAAAATGTTTCTTAGTTTTCAGAGAAACGTTGGGACTCATAGTTTTGTTACTTCTTAAAGTCTTCATTTGTGTATGTGTGGTTTTGCTTAGATCATGAAGAAAAAGCTATAATCTATGGACTGACATTTAAGGTGAGAGAATCACGCAGAAGCACGTGTACATGTTACTCCACACCTGTGTAGGTAACGTTGCGTTGGAGGCCAACAGGGCAGGAAAGAAGTGTGAGGAAGGGTCCTGTGGAGGTTCTACAGCAATAGAAGCAAGGGGTCGTGGTCACCTGGCATGACAACCTGGCGATGTGCCATTGTGTCTCCCTCCCTGACACAACCGGCTGGGAGCATCGAGCACAGTGGGGGCACAGAACCTGGGTAATTCCTGCCCAACGTAGCACATCTTTACTGGGAAGTCTTTGCTTTGGGGCTTCTGATAGGCCTGGCTGAGCTTTCTCAGAGCTTCCCTGCAGTATGAAGTCCTTTCTATCCAATGCCTTCCCTTTCACAGACGTCAGGCCTGCACCAACTGTGACTGAAAGCTTTCCCTGCCTTCTCCTACCCTCTCTCTCCTTTAGCCTTCACGGGCATTCTTCCCCTTAGTAAAGCTTTTGCATGTCTCATTCCATCTTGGTGTTTACTTCTTAAAGGACCCACCAAAACATATAGGACTACGTGGAATGAGGAATATTCCAGACTCTCTGGCAGCCAGCTGTGACCACGTGTAACTATATGGTTATAGGTGGATATGATATGTAATAGCCTTGAAGGGATCCGACAGAAGGAGTCTCGGCCTTCTCTTCCCATGGTCTCCACCCCACTAACTAGAATAGCGGCATAACGGTGAGATCCACAGCAGCTAACTCAGATTAGCAAGTGGAAGCAATATACTTAGGTTACAGATCCCTGATGATAGAGAAACGGTCATATCAGCATGGATGATCACGTTTCCATGAGGAAGAAAAATGGTCAGTGCTATTTTTGCTTTCGTATCAAACAGTATAACATCATCTTAACTTATACAGGTCCCTACCCTCCAGGGAGGCGGGGGAGGGGCAAATAAAACACTTATTAAACAGGAACCAGTGCTGACAGCATGGAAAAGTGTCTCTTTCTCTCTCTCTCTCTCTCACACACACACACACACACACACACTCACACACACACACACACACACACACACACACACCTCAGAGAATGGGACATCATTGCCAAATGGAATATCTGGGGAAGGAATTAACCTAGACTTTGAAAGATGATTAGAATGTAGAAAGGAAGACTGTAGACTGGGAAAACAACCTGAACATACTGTTACTTTTGGACTAAGAAAGAGACTACTCTGAACACAACAGAGATGATTTGGTGGCCAACAGTGCAAAATAAAATTAGGAAATTAGGAGGGGGGAAATCCTGCTTAGGCAACATCCTAAAGAAACCTGTGCTGGTTATTTGCCTACTGGCCCTGAGGTCTATTCCCTGCCCTTCTCTATTTTGCTGTGTATTTACAAGGGCCTGATCCCTCAAGCCACACTTACAGGCTCCTTTGACTAAGTCTTCTTATGTGGGTTTGGCCAATGGCAAGTACTGGCAAGATACTGGAGAACACAAGGATGGATGATACCAGGGTAACATTTCCCCTTATTCTTCTACAGTCAAGGTCTCTAGTAGCTGCTATGTTTCCTCAGTGGTTCCAACTTCTGCGACACAGCCCTGGCTCCTGGGCTCAGACACTCTTCCCTGTGTTCCTCTAGTCAAGGGGTTAAAGTGACTTCTTGTAGTGGTTACATTTTATATCACCTCGCCTTTTCCTGTTTGTCCTTTTGGCAATTCTGACAGATTAGTATTCAATTTCCTGTGTTAAATTCCTTCTGTTGAATTACCTGGTTTAGCAGATGGTGTTGCTCCCTGTGCCTATGCCTGCGACATTCATTTATACACAGCGGAGACTGCCTAATGTAAATATCTGCACTTATTGATCTAAAGGTTTTATTTAACCACGGGAGTACGTTCAGTCATGCATAAGGAAAGCCAGAAGCAGACAATGATGGGCAGGAGGTTGATAGATTAAAAACCAGGTTCCTCACCCTGGAGCGGAGGGAGGAGGGTAACTCCGAGTTGTGTATCACACTTTCTCTCATAGTTCCCTAGAAGGATTGAGTCCCAGCTGCCTATGATGGTACCTGGTTTGATCATACACACTTTATATTGGCTTCCTTCTCTTCCCTGTCTTAACTCCCTGCTCATTACCAGTGTTCCAGATAAATTCCTTGCACTTGAATCCTTGCCTCAGGTTCAACATCTAGGGAAACTGAAACCATGCCAACTGCATTGAGTCTGATATCCTAGGCAAGACACTAAAGAATGTAGAACCTTTTCTTGAACCTCCCTGCCCATCAATCTCCCACAGCTTCCTGTGAAAACATCTTTATCATAATAGCACTTAATTCGTGAAGCTGAAATTATCTGTTTACATTTCTCTCTTTTCCAAGAAATTGTCATTCCTCCCACTTAGTGCTTTTCCTGGCACAAAATAGCAGTCCATTAAATATTTGTTGAATGAATGACAAAACAAGAAGAAAGAAAGTCTGGGAGGGGAGAGAATCTCACCACTGTACGCAGCACAGTGCCTAAAAGGTCAGAAGACACTCAATACATATCAATTAATGGGATTGATAACTGAATGAATTCGGTGATAACTAGCTTAGAGGTTAGAATTGAAGACTTGGGACTGGATGGACTCTTTGAGGAACTGCATAAACAGAAAAGAGAATGCTGGTATTAAATGAGATAATTTTGTGCCAAGGGGACTATGGTTGAAAAATTTGAACGGAAAAATACGAAATATAAATTCTGATGACACAATTTCCTTGAAAAATGACATGAATCAGTAATCAAGGAGATGTCTCAAGAAACCAATATGCAATAATTAGTATTTCAGAGTTACATCAAAATCGAGCATTTGGACAAAGGTGACTAGGTTCATATATAATGCTTGGAAAATTCACTACAGAGAGCTTCATGAATGACACTGAACTTAGAATTATTTAAAATTGTGTTTTAAAATTAGTTTTACTATAGTTGTTGCTTACAAATCACAGGATTTTTTTCAAAAAGTAAGTGCTATGAAGTTTTTAAGAGGTCATACTTGTATAGTCATAAACGTTTCTTTTAGTTTTAAAAAAAGACTTAGAAGAGTTATACAAGTCCCTCCACTCCTTTCATTAATTAGCCCAAAGTATAATATTAATTTTGGGCTAGTATTAATTAGCCCAAGTATAAACTTTATGATATTCTTATGTATTTACAGAATCAGGTCCTTTAAAAACTTACATTTGGATAAATAAACTATGGGCAGATATAACTTAATGCCTGGTGCTACATTATAGGCATCACATGATAAGAATACACATTAAATACTTTCTATTTTTAACAAATATTTCTTAAGATAAAGATTTCATGACATGAATCCTGGGGAAAGCCAGACGTCAGTGACACAGACTCTTTTTAAATTTTTTTAAAATAATTTTGGCCTTCCCTTTTTCTTTATTTTTTAAAATATGTTTATTTATTTGTTTATTTATTTATTTTTGGGCTGCACTGGGTTTTCGCTGCTGCACGCAGGCCCCCTCTAGTTGCAGCGAAGAGGGGCCACTCCTCATTGTGGTGCGTGAACCTCTCACCGCGGTGGCCTCTTCTGTTGCGGAGCATGGGCTCCAGGCACACAGGCCTCAGCAGCCGTGGCATGCGGGCTCATGGGTTCTAGAGCACAAGCTTAGCAGCTTTGGCGGATGGGCCCAGCCGCTCTGTGGCATGTGGGATCTTCCCGGACCAGGGCTCGAACCGTGTCCTCTATGTTGGCAGACGGACTCTGTGCCACCAAGGAAGTCCCACTGGCACAGACTCTTGATGAGGGGAAAAAAAAATCAATCTGAAAAGACTGCTTACTGTTTAAGCTACTTGTCTGCCTAATTCAGACTCCACGGTAAATACTTGTTTTTGTCCAAGAATTCTAATTCCCAATGAAAACCCTGGATAATTGTATATTTGGGTAAATAACAATAGCATCCTATCCCATGGCAATCCTCAATAATGTGAGCTATGTGTTATACATGTGTTAATTCTCAAGAGAGCTTGGCACAGAGGGAAACTAAATATCACTGGTATTCATTTTATTGTATCAAATACATTGTTTTATGAAATTATACAATTTTACTGGAAACTATTATAATAAAATGTAAGTAATAGATCTAAGACATATCACTATTAAAAATATAGGTAATAAATTTAATATCAATTAGAAATGTGAAATTCTATTATAAATTTTTCGGAAAAGAAAGTCAGTCTTCCTACATCAGTCTATGTCAATCTAACCTTCTTCCTGCTCTTCATAACCTAAATTCAAATACATCATAGAAGACAAAGATAAAAATGCATCATCTAGGCTTCCCTGGTGGCACAGTGGTTGAGAATCTGCCTGCCAGTGCAGGGGACACGGGTTCGAGCCCTGGTCCGGGAAGATCCCACATGCCACTGAGCAGCTAAGCCCATGCGCCACAACTACTGAGTCTGCACTCTAGAGCCCGTGAGTCACAACTACTGAGCCCACATGCCACAACTACTGAAGCCCACGTGCCTAGAGCCTGCGCACCACAAGAGAAGCTACTGCAACGAGAAGCCTGCGCACCACAACAAAGAGTAGCCCCCGCTTGCCGCAACTAGAGAAAGCCCGTGTGCAGCAACGAAGACCCAACACAGCCAAAAATAAATAAATAAATAAATCTATTTTTAAAAAAATGCATCATCCTATTGTGTTGCCTAGCTCTTTATTTTATTTTCTGATAAAGCCTCATCTGGTGGAAACAGTTTTTCCTGTTCATAACATTGTAAGTTCATAGCATTGTTTGTATCACTGCCTGCCCATCCACCACTGTCATCCCACTCTGAGACATTAGTAAATTTCGAATATGAGAAAATGACCAGCAACTGATGGAATTAGTCTAAAATTTAATCAAATTAGGTTTTACATAACTCCAATGAGATACCATTCCTTTTAAACAATCACACAGATTTAATACGCTGAAAGAGAGTTTAGAAATCTCTTTTAATACCTCTAATTCATAGAAGAGAAAACTGAGGTTCAGAAAGTTTAAAATGACCAAAGGTCATATTATTGCAAGTTAATGGCAAAGCACTGGGAGCCTAAGTTGTCTGCCTCCCATCTTTGGAAATTTTTTTCATTATAGAATCACCTTGAGGTTTTCAGCTTCTTTTACACTGTGTTGTATGTTTTGGCTTCCATGACTAATAGTATTTCCTGAAACAAATCATTCTAAGTAATATTTCATTGATAAAAATTTCCTTGGATACAAACATAATTATTCCACTAATTGGTGAACAACTTTTAGTTGAGCAATTGCTGTATACCAATCATTATTATAAATTCTGAGAATATGGAAGTCAAAAAACCAAATAAAAATCCTTGCCCTCACTGGAACATATAATCTAAGTTACACATTTTAGTTTATAATTGTCATATTCCATCTTGGTCAATGAAATTGTGTCTTTGATTAGAACTCTTTTAGACTGGGAGTTTATGAGGTTTCTTTTTTTTGAATTTTTATTTTATATTGGAGTACAGTTGATTTACAATGTTACGTTAGTTTCAGTTGTACAGCAAAGTGATTCAGTTATACACATACATATACCAATTATTTTTCAGATTCTTTTCCCCTTTAGGTTATTACAGAATATTGAGCAGAGTACCCTGTGCTATACAGTAGGTCCTTGTTAGTTATCTATTTTAAATATAGTAGTGTATGCCAATCCCACATATGTTATGCTATTTCTAAAAAAAACTCTCTGAATGACAAGATCAGCAGTAGTTATATGTTTCAAAACCGGAATAATTAATAAAGGAATATAGCAAGCAACATAAAGGATAAAGAAAGGTGCAGCTTTCACAGTGCCAGGCTTGTGGGGAGACAGTACTCTGGCTGACTTATGTAAGAGCAGAGAAATAGAACTGAATGCAACAAACACTTATCCAGTTACCATGTGACATGTTAGCCCTGCTACCTAGCCTGCTATTTAATTATAAGCACCCAGAACTGTGTGTGCCACACCACAAGTGCTCAATACATATCCTGAGAATGAAGGAATGGATTATGTAAACCAGATATTGTACTAGATTCCAGAGATACAAAGATGAGTAAGATATGGTCCCATCTTGTAAGAAACTCATAATCTCATAAAGGGTCATAATGTTCATTAAATGTCTTCTATTGACAAAACACTATCCTTGGCACTGCATTGAGGATAAATAAAACAAATAAAACACAAGTCTTCTCTCAGGAAGCTTATTTTATAATAAATATCTTGAAAAACAAGACTATGGACAGGTTTCATTTTTACTGGTAACAATCAGAAAAATTTTCATGAAAGCAGTGATAGTTGAGTTGGGTCCATGACTTTAGCTGGACTATTACTACCTCTCTGTTTTCATTCCCTGTAAGAAACATCAAGATTTTAAGGCAGCATGGTCAAAGAAGAATCAGACTAACCAAAGCCCTTAAAAGAGAGATAATGAAATACCTAGATAATGTTTAAGGTCATCTTTGGTCTCTTGTACAATGATCTCCCCCTCTTAGCAGAATCATTCAAAATGAGGTGCAATTCCCAAAATATACATTGTTTCTTTCTGAGTCTTCTTGTCTCTGACCCAATGCTGTTCCCTCTGCCAAAGATGACCTCCCAAAATATATCCTGTCCTGGGTCTCTCCAATACTGCCCTTAGGTTGATTTGCTGGGAGGAGTCACAGAACTCAGAATACAGTCATACTCATGGTGTGATTTATTACAGCCGAAGGATAGAAGGTTAGGATATATATACAGCTTGCTGATATACTATCAGCAAAGGGAAAAGGTACATGGAGTGAGGTCTGGAGGAAACCAGGTGCAAGCTTCCAAGAGTCTTCTCCCAGTGGAGTCACATAGGATGCACTTAATCCCCTAGCAAAAAGTTGTGACAATACATGTGAAATATTGTCTATTCAGGAAGCTCATTAAAAACTCAGTGCCAGGGCTTCCCTGGTGGCGCAGTGGTTGAGAGTCCGCCTGCTGATGCAGGGGACACGGGTTTGTGCCCCGGTCCGGGAAGATCCCACATGCCGCAGAGCAGCTGGGCCCGTGAGCCATGGCCGCTGAGCCTGTGCGTCCAAAGCCTGTGCTCCGCAACGGGAGAGGCCACAACGGTGAGAGGCCAGCATACTGCAAAAAAAAACAAAAAACAAAAACAAACAAAAAAAACACCTCAGTGCCAGAATTTTTAATGGGGGCTCGGTACACAGGCACCCCTTACCTAACACCTTAGCACGTATCAAATTTCTAGACTCCTAGAAGGAAACCAGAAAGTCAGCAAAAGTGTATCGTTTGTATAAACAGTTTAGGCATATTTATCAGGGAATGGAAGGAACAGTGCTGAAATCTGAGTTCTCTAGACATTCAGATAAAATTGATCACTCTCTCCTTTCCAGCACTACCATAATGGGTACACAACTTCAGTGTTGCACTCATCGTGCTATATTGTTATTATTGGTTTCTCTGTCTCTGATCCATAACTGCAAGCTCCCCGAGGGAATGCGTCTTAAGCATCTTTGTATTCCCTGTACTGACTGCAATGGCTGAGACATGACAGGCTATCAATAAGTGCATGATGAATGAATGGACAAACTAATACATTATATAAACCAGTTTAACATTCTAGTACATCTCTATATACAGACTGGCTCATTCATAACACAAGAATCCATACAAGTTATATTGTTATAAAGATGTTCTTTTGATTGTCAAAATGACTGAGGGTGTTATTGGAATTTAGTAGAATTTAGTAGGAAGCTAAACAGCCTGCCATTCCTGAACAGTCTTACACAATGATGGATTTTATACTGTTCAAAATACTAACAGCATCTGCATTGAGAAACAGTGGCATATACCAATCTAGGCACACTCTGGAAATCAGCGGTAGGGTCAAGCCCATCCAAACCACACAGCAACTTTATAGAAATATATGTCAGGGAGATGCTCCAAATATTCACTACATTGACAGAAAGAAATTTGAGAAATACAGGAAAGGACAAACAGAAAATAAAATCATCACTAAGCATTTCTCCTTTTTGAAATATGTCCTTTCATGACATCACGCTCTCTTGGTTGTTCTCCTATTTGCCTAGGATGCTCCTTTTGAAATTTTGTAGCTCTTCTCCTCTGGGTCTTTAATGAAACCCCCCTTCCTCTGCTTCTCTTTTCTTCTATATAGTCTTCCAAGGTGATCTCATCTAGTTCCACGGCTATAAATAGAATCTACACATTAACAACTCCAAAATATTTATCTACAGCACTGAGATCTCCCAATCTTCCCAGAACTCCGGACTCGAAAACAAAGGCCTATAATACATCTCTAGTTGGATGCTTAATTGGCATCACAAATTAAATGGTACCAAACAGAAACACTGATTTCCTTCCCCGCCCTCAACTTACTCTGCCTTAATTTTCCCCATCTCAAAAAGTGATACAACCCATCCTCACCCCTCTATTCCAGCTCAAGCCTAATACCTAGGATTTATTCTTGGTTACTCTCTTTTCCTAGATCCATATCTAATTTCTAATCAAATCCTGTCATGTCAGTCTCCAAAATATTTCCTGAAAATCTGCATCTCACTCTTTCTCCAGTACAATCACCATGATCCAAGTCTCCATAACCTATACTCTAGACCACTGCAACCATCTCCATGCCTCCCATAGTCTACTTCACAAAATCAGAGGAATCTTGTAAAAACAATAGTCTAATCATATCAGTTACACACCTTTCTTAAAAGTAAAAATTCCATTTGAAATTAAAATCTAAACTCATTATCCTGGCTTTCAAACCAGTCTAGAGGATGCCCACCTGCTAACCTTACCAGGCCTCATCAATGCAGCCTTCTTTTATTTCCTTAAATATGTCACACTCAGAATCCATGTAGTCTCTTTGCAACAGCGGTTGTTGCTATAGCCAGCAACGTTCTTTAAAAAAAATCTTGGGATGGCTTATCATAACTCATCTCAGATGACACCCGCTCAGAGAGAACTTTCCTGACCACACAGTCTAGAGCACTTAAGAAGCCATTCTTTATTATATTATACCATTTTAATTCTTATCGTAGTACTTAGTCTATCTTATCCCCTCTTTCTTTATCCCCTCCCCATTTTTTCTTTTGTGTGTGTGTGTCTCCATTTACTTTAATGTAAGTTGTATGAGTGTAGCGATTTAGTCCAACTTTCTGTCTCTGTATGCCTAGAACCAGCACTGTGCAGGGAACAGAGTTAGCACCCCACAAATACTTGTTGAATAATGAATAAATCAGCTCTGCCCCTTGTGAAAAATATTAGAAACATTTTACTGTACATTCTTTTAGTATTGTTTATGCATACTGTGGTAATTTAAAATATTGAATCTACTGTTTTAACTTCATTAATTCAGCTGATATCTCAAAATCCACTAATTAGATTAGCCTGGAACCTTGGGAGATATGATTCTACATTCTCTCTTTCAAAGAGCTTAATGTTTAACAGAGTAAGGAGACACACCACACATCACAATCTACAAGTTAATGAAAAATATATCATTATAGCAAATGAGTTGTCATAAGTCAGTGTCTAATCAAGTCCCAAAGGAGAACAAACCACAAGTTTTATAGGAGTTTAGAGAAGAGAGAGTTCTTAACCAACTGGATGAAAAACATGGCATTGTTATGATGTTGGGGCACATAGAGAGAAGGGGTATAGGATGACAAGAGAACGGAACAGTAAGGTGAGAGAGGTAGCAGAAGGCTGTATCATAGAAGATACTGGATGCCAGACTGAGCTGCTTGGACTTAATAGAGTTGGCAGTAAGGAAAGCTTTCAAGTAGGAGGTGACATACTGAGAGCAGTCATAAAGAAAACTGATCTGACAATAATCTACAGAAGGAAATGGAAGAGTGGATATTGGAGGCAGGAGGACCAGTTGGGAAAGTCTCTGTGAAGAGTGAAACACGAGATAATTAGGGCTTAGCGTAGGAAAAATGCTCACTATGTGAGGTGATGGATGTGTTAATTAACCTGAATGTGGTAATCACTTCACGAAATTTCTTGAAATCTACGTCACTTTACATTATTAATGTAATCTGATTTATAAAGTCTGTGACAATTTTACAAAGGTTATGGAGAGCATTCTGATTTTTTTCATATCACTATGACAATCAAAAACCTTTAAATGCAGCAAAAATTGAAAGGCAAATTTAACATGAGTAACACAATTGTTGAAAAACGAATTGCAACCTTTGTTCTCCTGACCAGTCTCCACAAAAAATATTCATGCTTTCAAACAGTACAGGTAATAGAAAGCTAAATATCACAGTTCACCCCTTGTTCCTTGCATTATCTAAAATAAGTGGGGAAAGTAGTCATAAAATCAAATCATTTGCAATGTATCAAATTTACCTCGAATAGATTCCAAAATTTACTAATGACTAATACATGAAACCTGTAAATTTTGTGTTTATGTCCTGCCTAGAAATATAGCTTAGTATGTAATTTAGCCCTGGAGAAACTGAATAAAAGGTATAGAATCAGTCTTAAATCAACCAACTGTGTAGCAACTGTCCGTAATAGATGCTTTGCAGCAGAACGTGGTAAAGTCTAGAAAAATTATTAGTGTCTCTCTTACTCTATAAGGCCTTTAGTCCTGTGAGGTTTCTACGGATCAATTATCATTTGACTTTAGCTTTCCTTAGAAGGAATCAACATAGCCCACAGTATGAGTCAATGAGAGCCATTTTCCTTCTCACCTTGATTTTTCTCACATATTTTATCCATTTAGAGATAAACTGTCTTTACTAGTTGTGCTATGATTTTGCCTTACACGAAGCTATGGAGATGTTTGAGAAATAAGGCTTCATCTTAAATGGGAACACAGAAAAGGTCACTTTGTTGCAGGGAAGTCCTAGGGATTGTCAGTCTAGGTTTGATCAGTCCTTAGGAAAGGGGGAAGTCTCTTGAATTGTGTATATGGTTCAGAACTATACCATAAAAAATGTTAAAAAAAAAAAACCCAAAAAACCTTGGCTGAAACTCTGAAATATGAAGAATGCCATTATTTCTCCAGACATGTTTGGTATCAGCTGCATCTGAGAACTCAAACTATATTCATAAATAATACAGTTTAAATTTTTAGATACCAAGATGAGGGGCAGAGATGCCAAGCGTGAAATTTGTCTACAAGCTACTAAATCGATAGTTGTTCCCTCCTGCAGGGAGCAAATTCAAGATGATGAAAGTTACCAGAAGTTCAGGAGAAACTTTTCTCATTTTACACACTTACTTTGTTTTTGCTTTTAAACATGATATATTATATCTATCTGATCAGAACTATTAAAGTCCCATTCTGTCTAGAGGCAGATTAAACAAGAGACATTCTCATTTTTAGGAAATTAGAATTTTAGAGTTCCAAATATCCACAGAAATGATACAATCCAAGTTTCTCATGGGAAAATGAGGCCCCAGAAGTTCAGTGGCTTGCCCAGGTCATACAGCTGGTAGAATCAGACTAAATACTTTGACCAAACACAAACAAACTATTTATTATGTCAGCAAATTTCTTCTTTTAAAATAATCACTATCAACTAGGAGTATTTACACAAGGTAATAACTGAGCTTCTCCCTCATTAAATATGCATATATAAAATAAAAGTTTTCAACTTTTAAATGATCTTATACTCAAATCTGACATGTATCTGAGTTACCACTAAAATTTCTGGACTCAGAACTTTGTTGATTATAAAAATAATTAACCTCTATAAAAAGCCTGCCATAAATGTTATATGTATACCACATATCGTACAGATATTTGATTTTGTTTCCAAAGTACAATGCAAATGCTGTTAAAATTTAATTATAAAATATTTCTTGTTGCTGTCCACACATATTCCATAATGAAAGAGGATGTTGATAGTATATTAAGAAAAATGCATTGTTATTTTCCTTTTATGGCTTGTCTAGACTTTCAAGGTAGTGTAGTTGAAAATCTCCCTGGTCTGGGAGGCTGAGCTTCTGGACTTGATAGAACTGTCCATTCTCTTCTCATTGTAATATTCTCTACCAAATTAGAGTACTTGGTATGTATGTGAGAGAGCTACGTAGACACATATAGACTAGTAGAGCAGTGGGATTCAGGTTCAGAAAAAACTTTTTTTAAGTTTTTAAATAGAACATGAAAGTTTAAGACAGGCTGGCATGTGGCCGCAAGTAGCCTAAAGCAAAGCTGTTTGTGAGATCCGTTTAGTCAGCCTGCAGGAGACAGATACATGGCCCTAACCACTCAATTACACAGCCAATGGAATGTGTTTACTTCCTACATGGTTCTGGTTTACTCTTCCAGCAGATGCCTGTTATTCTTCTGGATTACATGTACAAAAGTGTAATATAGGATCTGCCCAATAAAATCAGGCTAGCTTCTCATCACATTATAGGAGACATAGAGATGAAGGCTGCTTTATAATTATACTAAACCGAACAAAAAACTACGGAACTACTCTCTGGACCACAAAACTGGAAGCCATCATCCACGTAATCTGGAAAGTGTGAGTTTGCAGGAAGCTCAAATAATTTCGCTAACAGCCATTTCCACTCCTGAAGTCCTGGCAATCATTGTTAAAAGTGAGATCCACATTTAATTCAACACTGACTGTACGGAATGGAAGTTAGTTCCTCTGGGAACTTCACTCCCATGCTCCTCGTTTCTGAGCTGATTAAGTCTGCTTTTGAAACAGAGTTCCGTTGCCAAGTTTATGATTAACCTCTCCATACAAAACTGTATTCCCTTTTTTGTTCCAAACCCCGTTCCCCTCAAAACTGAGGAATATCAAAGAAAAGGGGGGATTGAACCCTTCAAACCGTATACCAGTCCCTGTGTCCCTGTCCTTTGAAGTTAAAGGCTTTTGCTTTAGTCTCCCAGGCCTCCCCTGAGGGTCAAAAGCTGGTTCAAGAGTTAATGATTAGGAAACATGAAGGTGTAGAAACAAAGAATAGCTGTTGGATCAGGACACTGGTGACAATTTAGACTATAAGCCAGCCACATAGCCAGGTCACCAAATTCCCTGAAAGATGTAGGTAAAGGTCTGACACATATTCCTAAGTTGTTTTATAGGAAGCAGACCTCCACCAGATGAAAACTGCTGACCACAAGCAGGTAGACCCCAGACCGGTTGAAACCAGAAGACTGGTGACCCTCGAAAATTCACCTTGATGCCAACCAATCCCAGAACTGTCACGAGCTGCTCGCGCACCCCTCACTCTGCCTTTAAAGCCCATTGCCTGTGCCGATATGTTAAGATGGTTTGTAAGGACACTAGTCCACCCTCTTCTCGGTTAGCTGGCTTTCTAGAATAAAGTCACTTTCCTTGCCCCAACACCCTGTCTCTTGACTTATTGACGTGTGACATGTTTTGCCAAACTGGGTTTCAGAACTATTTTCTCTGACAACTCCCACCCATTGTGCTAGGAGGTTGAGGTTTCCTCTCTCATCATTTTTTTTTTTTTCTACTCTCTTACCCTTTTTCCATCATCTGCTCTTTTTAAGCCCCGAGTGAGATGAGCATGGCCAACTGGTGGTTTTCACCTGCCCACCCTCCCTGTGTCTACAAAGGACACTTGGATCTTCCTTTGAGAACTGCCCCTTCCCCACACTCAGTCCATATCATTTAGGTTGGCCTGACCCTATGGCCCATTCTTTCCATTCCCCCTTTTCCAGTCTCCACTCCAGGAATGGACATGTGACCAAGTTGAACAATCATCATATTCCATCTTGCCGGAAACAATCTATGTGTCAGAGATACATATTTGACTTGACTCTGCTGAAATCATTGAGGAAAGAGGTCTCTCACTTTGTTGGCAGGGCAAGGGCATAGTTATGAGAGTATCAGCATGGAGTTGCTCGTGGATATGTCACTATAAGAAAAAGCTTTTCTGAGAGTAGAGCCACATGCAAGAAATCAAAATTAAGAGTTTGGGATTAACATATACACACTACTATATATAAAAAAGATAACCAATAAGGATCTATTGTGTAGCATACTCAGTATTTTGTAATAACCTATAAGGGAAAAGAATCTGAAAAAGAATAAATATATATATGTATGTATAATGGAATCAATTTGCTGTACACCTGAAACTAACACAATATTGTGAATTAATTATACTTGAATTTTTTAAAATGACAATAAATATGAAAGATAGAAAAAAAATTGAGAGAGGAGAGGAGTTCTGGATGAGCACCTGGAACTCTGGATATTTTTAGTTGTGTCAGCAAGTAGATTTTGGTTTTGCTTTAACTTGTTTGAGTTGGGTCTCTGTTATTTGCCAAAGAATGAATCCTGAGAAATACACTTTCCTTCTCTGGACTCCTCCTTCAGCCCAATTTAGTTTTCCTACTAATAGCAAATTCAGAACCATGTCATAGCTGATCCACCAACAGGAATGAACTCGTCAAGTGCTTCTAGCTAGAAATATCTCTTAATCTAAACAGTCTTTTGAAGTCTATAGTGTTTTGTGCCAATGTATTCTTGAAAAGAATATGTCTAATTTCTGCCCTAGACAATTGTGCTTAATAAAGAACACAAAGAGAAGTTTGAATATATTCAGTATGTAAATATATAGTCATTTCATGTTTGCTTGGAAGAAAATAACCAAAATCACTCATGCAAAAGAAATTTAAATTCTAATTAATTTGTTTTCTATCTCTGAAAATGAAAAATTTAACTTTCTTATGATTTATTTACATGAGAAATTTTATAGAAGATATATTTAAGAGTAATGTTATACATAGCACATCTAGAAAAAAATAAGCCTTTTTTTTTTTGGTGAGAGATATGAAAGATGTTGTTTATCTTTTCTAGACACCAGCTTTTTTACTATCTGTAATGATGTCTGTAAGATTCAGGATTCTCTGTCAGTTTAAAAGAGGTGGGGTTTTTATGTTTTATTTTTCTCTGTAACGCCAATAGGATTTTCAAGATCTCATTCAATACTAGAAGCAATTAGTGAATTTCTTGGTAAAGATGTATTTTATGTGGTAACATGTGTATAACATATAGAATATTTTTGATACAATACTTTTATAAATATGGTCCAGCTCATTTATGATATGAGAGTATCATATTTTCTCATTTCTGTTATTTCAGTAGTCTTCAGTTTGGTTTGGAACATTATTCTTACTTCACTTAAAGTTACTTAACCTCTTTCCTTATTATAGAGCAATAACTCAGGTCTTTTTTTTTTTTTCTTCTTCCTTTCCTAACTGTAGTTTTTACTTTAGGGTCTACTCAAAACCTTTGATTCTTCATTGACTGGTGTTTCTGGCTCCAAATAACTTCTGGCCTTTTAATTTATCTTACAGCTATACTTACTGTAAATCATTGCAAGCCTTTACCTACTTCATTCTGTCTTTTAGGGGAGTCAAGACTGTGAATTTTCATGGTGAAAAATATCTTATAAGTATATTTCATTTTATTTACTTATGGTACTGTTACAACATCATATTGACTTTTATCACTTGTTTTGGTAGGTTATATTGTCTACTATTAAATTTTAGGAAGGAAATACGGAAGTATTAACATATATTTGTTACAAAATGCAGCATCGCATTTGCTAGATATAAGGACACCTGACTGAGAGAACAGTTTGCTGTATGAGTCAGGGTTCCTCAGAGAAACAGAGTCAATAATATGTGTATATACAGAGAGAAAAAGATTTACTTAAGGAACTGCCTCATGCAATTATGGAGACTGGCAAGTCCAAAATCTGTAGGGTAGACCAGCAGGCTGGAAACCAGTGAAGAGCCCATAATTCAGTTCAAGAATGAAAGTTGTCTACTGCAGAATTTCCCCTTGCTCAGAAGAGGTTTATCTTTTGTTCAAGTCAGGCTTTCAACTGATTGGATGAGGCCCACCCACATCATGGAGGGCAATCTGTTTTACTTGAAGTCCACCAGTTTAAATGTAGATCTCATCAAAAAAAATCCTCACAGTAACATACAGAATAATTTTTACTATGCTTTTCCTGCTATAGCACTCATTATTCTTTACTTTAATACTGTTTGTTAACTATTTCCTTCACAGACTGTAAACTCCATGGGAAGCAGGGATTATGTCTGCCTTTTTCTTTACTCTCAGCACTTCACATAGTACCTGGCACACAGTGGGCACTCTACGTGCCACTGTGAATTACCATATTTCATTGAGCAAAGTACCTTTGATACTGGTATTTCTTGAAGAATTTTATATAACAAGGTAATGACTTCTAATTAGCTGACCACGATCATAAAATACCAGGATTTTAACATGCATCTCAACTTAAAGATACTAAAATATTTTCTAATATGCATCTTAGAATTGATAAAATTGTAAGATGGCGGAAGAGTAAGACCGAAGAACATCTTCCTCCCGACAGATACACCAGAAATACATCTACACGTGGAACAACTCCTACAGAACACCTACTGAACACTGGCAGAAGACCTCAGACCTCCCAAAAGGCAAGAAACCCCCCACGTACCTGGGTAGGGCAAAAGAGAAAAGAATAAACAGAAACAAAAGGATATGTACGTGACCTGCACCAGTGGGAGGGAGCTGTGAAGGAGGAAAGGTTACCACACACTTGAAGCCCCTTCGCGGGCGGAGACTGCAAGTGGCGGAGAGGGGAAGCTTCGGCGCCGCGGAGGAGAGCACAGCAACAGGGGTGCGGAGGGCAAAACGGGGAGATTCCTGCACAGAGGATCAGGGCCGACCGACACTCACCAGCCCGAGAGGCTTGTCTGCTCACCCGCCGGGGCAGGCGGGGCTGGGAGCTCAGGCTCCGGCTTAGGTCAGAGCGCAGGGAAAGGACTGGGGTTGGCAGCGTGAACACAGCCTGCAGGGGGTTAGTGTGCCACAGCTGGCAGGGAGGGAGTCCGGGGAAAAGTCTGTACCTGCCGAAGAGGCAAGAGACTTTTTCTTACCTCTTTGTTTCCTGGTGCGCGAGGAGAGGGGATTAAGAGCGCTGCTTAAAGAAGCTCCAGAGACGGGCGCGAGCCGCGGCTAAAAGCGCGGAACCCAGAGACGGGCACGAGACGCTAAGGCTGCTGCTGCCGCCACCAAGAAGCTTGTGTGCGACCACAGGTCACTCTCCACACCTCCCCTCCCGGGAGCCTGTGCAGCCCGCCACTGCCAGGGTCCCGGGATCCAGGGACAACCTCCCCGGGAGAACGCACGGCGCGCCTCAGGCTGCTGCAACGTCACGCCGGCCTCTGCCGCCGCAGGCCCGCCCTGCACTCCGTGCCCTTCCCGCCCCCCCGAGCCTGAGTGAGCCAGAGCCACCGAATCAGCGTCTCCTTTAACCCCGTCCTGTTTGAGAGAAGAACAGACACCCTCAGGCGACCTACACGCAGAGGTGGGGCCAAATCCAAAGCTGAGCCCCTGGGAGCTGTGCTAACAGAGAAGAGAAAGGGAAACCTCTCCCAGAAGCTTCGGGAGCAGCAAATTAAAGCTCTACAATCAACTTGATGTACCCTGCATCTGTGGAATACATGAATACACAACGAATCATCCCAAATTGAGGAGGTGGACTTTGAGAGAAAGATTTATGATTTTTTCCTCTTTTTGTGAGTGTGTATGTGTATGCTTCTGTGTGAGATTTTGTCTGTATAGCTTTGCTTCCACCATTTGTCCTAGGGTTCTAACCGTCCATTTTTTTCCCTTAATAATTATTTTATTTTAATAACTTTATTATATTTTATCTTACTTTATTTTACTTTTTCTTTCTTTCTTTCCTTCCTTCCTTCCCTCCTTCCTTCCTAACTCCCTCCCTCCTTTCTTTCTTTCTATCTCTTTCTACTTCTACTAATTCTTTCTTCCTACTTTTTCTCCCTTTTTTTCTGAGCCATGCAGATGAAAGGCTCTTGGTGCTCCAGCCAGGAGTCACTGCTGTGCCTCTGAGGTGGGAGAGCCAACTTCAGGACACTGGTCCACAAGAGACCTCCCAGCTCCACATAATATCAAATGGCGAAAATCTCCCAGAGATCTCCATCTCAACACCAGCACCCAGCTTCACTCAATGACCAGCAAGCTACAGTGCTGGACATCCTATGCCAAACAACTAGCAAGGCAGGAACACAAACCCACCCATTAGCAGAGAGGCTGCCTAAAATCATAGTAAGTCCACAGATACCCCAAAACACACCATGAGACGTGGACCTACCCACGTCTGGGCAGATGAGATCCAGCCTCATCCACCAGAACACAGGCACTAGTCCCATCCACCAGGAAGCCTACACAACCCACTGAACCAACCTTAGCCACTGGGGACAGACACCAAAAACAACGGGAACTACGAACCTGCAGCCTGCAAAAAGGAGACCCAAAACTCAGTAAGATAAGCAAAATGGGAAGACAGAAAAACACATTGCAGATGAAGGGGCAAGATAAAAAACTACCAGACCTAACAAATGAAGAGGAAATAGGCAGTCTACCTGAAAAAGAATTCAGAATAAAGATAGTAAACGTGATCCAAAATCTGGGAAACAGAATGGACAAAATGCAAGAAACAGTTAACAAGGACCTGGAAGAACTAAAGATGAAACAAACAACGATGAACAACACAATAAATGAAATTAAAAATACTCTAGATGGGGTCAATAGCAGAATAACTGAGGCAGAAGAATGGATAAGTGGCCTGGAATATAAAATAGTGGAAATAACTACTGCAGAGCAGAATAAAGAAAAAAGAATGAGAAGAACTGAGGACAGTCTCAGAGACCTCTGGGACAACATTAAATGCACCAACATTCGAATTATAGGGTTTCCAGAAGAAGAAGAGAAAAAGAAAGGGACTGAGAAAATATCTGAAGAGATTATAGTTGAAAACTTCCCTAATATGGTAAAGGAAATAGTTAATCAAGTCCAGGAAGCACAGAGTCCCATACAGGATAAATCCCAGGAAAACCATGCCAAGACACATATTAATCAAACTGTCAAAAATTAAATACAAAGAAAACGTATTAAAAGCAGCAAGAGAAAAACAACAATTAACACACAAGGGAATCCCCATAAGGTTAACAGCTGATCTTTCAGCAGAAACATTGCAAGCCAGAAGGGACTAGCAGGACATACTGAAAGTGATGAAGGAGAAAAACCTGCAACCAAGATTACTCTGCCCAGCAAGGATCTCATTCAGATTTGATGGAGAAATTAAAACCTTTACAGACAAGCAAAAGCTGAGAGTTCAGCACCACCAAACCAGCTTTACAACAACTGCTAAAGGAACTTCTCTAGGCAAGAAACACAAGAGAAGGAAAAGACCTACAATAACGAACCCAAAACAATTAAGAAAATGGGAATAGGAACACATATAACAATAATTACCTTAAATGTAAATGGACTAAATGCTCCCACCAAAAGACAGATTGGCTGAATGGATACGAAAACAAGACCCATATATTTGCTGTCTACAAGAGACCCACTTCAGACCTAGAGACACATACAGACCGAAAGTAAGGGGATGGAAAAAGATATTTCATGCAAATGGAAACCAAAAGAAAGCTGGAGTAACAATTCTCATATCAGACAAAATAGACTTTAAAATAAAGACTATTAGAAGAGACAAAGAAGGACACTATATAATGATCAAGGGATTGATCCAAGAAGAAGATGTAACAATTGTAAATATTTATGCACCCAACATAGGAGCACCTCAATACATAAGGCAAATACTAACAGCCATAAAAGGAGAAATTGACAGTAACACATTCATAGTAGGGGACTTTAACACCCCACTTTCACCCATGGACAGATTATCCAAAATGAAAATGAATAAGGAAACACAAGCTTTAAATAATACATTAAACAAGATGGACTTAATTGATATTTATAGGACATTCCATCCAAAAACAACAGAATACACATTTTTCTCAAGTGCTCATGGAACATTCTCCAGGATAGATCATATCTTGGGTCACAAGTCAAGCCTTGGTAAATTTAAGAAAACTGAAATTGTTTCAAGTATCTTTTCCGACCACAACGCCATGAGAATAGATATCAATTACAGGAAAAGATCTGTAAAAAATACAAACACATGGAGGCTAAACAATACACTACTTAATAACGAAGTGATCACTGAAGAAATCAAAGAGGAAATCAAAAATACCTAGAAACAAATGACAATGGAGACACGACGACCCAAAATCTATGGGATGCAGCAAAAGCAGTTGTAAGAGGGAATTTTATAGCAATGCAATCCTACTTTAAGAAACAGGAAACATCTCCAATAAACATCCTAACCTTGCACCTCCAGCAATTAGAGAAAGAAGAACAAAAAAAAACCCCAAAGTAAGCAGAAGGAAAGAAATCATAAAAATCAGATCAGAAATAAATGAAAAAGAAATGAAGAAAACGATAGCAAAGATCAATAAAACTAAAAGCTGGTTTTTTGAGAAGATAAAAAAATTGATAAACCATTAGCCAGACTCATCAAGAAAAAAAGGGAAAAGACTCAAATCAATAGAATTAGAAATGAAAAAGGAGAAGTAACAACTGATACTGCAGAAATACAAAAGACCATGAGAGATTACTACAAGCAAATCTATGCCAATAAAATGGACAACCTGGAAGAAATGGACAAATTCTTAGAAATACACAACCTGCCAAGACTAAATCAGGAAGAAATAGAAAATATGAACAGACCAATCACAAGCAGTGAAATTGAAACTGTGATTAAAAATCTTCCAACAAACAAAAGCCCATGAGCAGATGACTTCACAGGCAAATTCTATCAAACATTTGGAGAACAACTAACACCTATCCTTCTCAAACTCTTCCAAAATGTAGCAGAGGGAGGAACACTCCCAAACTCATTCTATAAGGCCACCATCACCCTGATACCAAAACCAGACAAGGATGTCACAAAGAAAGAAAACTACAGGCCAATATCACTGATGAACATAGATGCAAAAATCCTCAACAAAATACTAGCAAACAGAATCCAACAGCACATTAAAAGGATCACACACCATGATCAAGTGGGGTTTATTCCAGGAATGCAAGGATTCCTCAATATATGCAAAACAATCAATGTGATAAACCATATTAACAAATTGAAGGAGAAAAACCATAAGGTCATCTCAATAGATGCAGAGAAAGTGTTCGACAAAATTCAACACCCATTTATGCTAAAAACCCTGCAGAAAGTAGCCATAGAGGGAACTTTCCTCAACATAATAAAGGCCATATATGACAAACCCACAGCCAATATCGTCCTCAATGGTGGAAAACTGAAAGCATTTCCACTAAGATCAGGAACAAGACAGGGTTGCCCACTCTCACCACTCTTATTCAACATAGTTTTGGAAGTTTTAGCCACAGCAATCAGAGAAGAAAAGGAAATAAAAGGAATCCAAATCGGAAAAGAAGAAGTAAAGCTGTCACTGTTTGCAGATGACATGATACTATACATAGAGAATCCTAAAGATGCTACCAGAAAACTACTAGAGCTAATCAATGAATTTGGTAAAGTAGCAGGATACAAAATTAATGCACAGAAATCTCTGGCATTCCTATACACTAATGATGAAAAATCTGAAAGTGGAATGAAGAAAACACTCCCATTTACCGTTACAACAAAAAGAATAAAATATCTAGGAATAAACCTACCTAAGGAGACAAAAGACCTGTATGCAGAAAATTATAAGACACTGATGAAAGAAATTAAAGATGATACAAATAGATGGAGAGATATACCATGTTCTTGGATGGGAAGAATCAACATTGTGAAAATGACTCTACTACCCAAAGCAATCTACAGATTCAATGCAATCCCTATGAAACTACCACTGGCATTTTTTACAGAACTAGAGGAAAAAAATTCAAAATTTGTATGGAAACACAATAGACCTTGAATAGCCAAAGCAATCTTGAGAACGAAAAACGGAGCTGGAGGAATCAGGCTCCCTGACTTCAGACTATACTACAAAGCTACAGTAATCAAGACAGTATGGTACTGGCACAAAAACAGAAAGATAGATCAATGGAACAGGATAGAAGCCCAGAGATAAACCCACACACATATGGTCACCTTATCTTTGATAAAGGAGACAGGCATGTACGGTGGAGAAAGGACAGCCTCTCCAATAAGTGGTGCTGGGAAAATTGGACAGGTACATGTAAAAGTATGAGATTAGATCACTCCCTAACACCATACACAAAAATAAGTTCAAAATGGATTAAAGACCTAAATGTAAGGCCAGAAACTATCAAACTCTTAGAGGAAAACATAGGCAGAACACTCTATGACATAAATCACAGGAAGATCCTTTCTGACCCACCTCCCAGAGAAATGGAAATAAAAACAAAAATAAACAAATGGGACCCAATGAAACTTCAAAGCTTTTGCACAGCAAAGGAAACCATAAACAAGACCAAAAGACAACCCTCAGAATGGGAGAAGATATTTGCAAATGAAGCAACTGACAAAGGATTTATCTCCAAAATTTACAAGCAGCTCATGCAGCTAAATAACAGAAAAACAAACAACCCAATCCAAAAATGGGCAGAAGACCTAAATAGACATTTCTCCAAAGAAGATATACAGACTGCCAACAAACACATGAAAGAATGCTTAACTTCATTAATCATTAGAGAAATGCAAATCAAAACTACAATGAGATATTATCTCACACCGGTCATAATGGCCATCATCAAAAAATCTAGAAACAATAAATGCTGGAGAGGGTGTGGAGAAAAGCAAACCCTTTGCACTGTTGGTGGGAATGTAAATTGATACAGCCACTGTGGAGAACAGTATGGAGGTTCCTTAAAAAAGTACAAATAGAACTACCATATGACCCAGCAATCCCACTACTGGGCATATACCCTGAGAAAACCATAATTCAAAAAGAGTCATGTACCAAAATGTTCATTGCAGCTCTATTTACAATAGCCCGGAGATGGAAACAACCTGTGTCCATCTTCGGATGAATGGATAAAGATGTGGCACATATACACAATGGAATATTACTCAGCCGTAAAAAGAAACGAAATTGAGCTATTTGTAATGAGTTCGATAGACCTAGAGTCTGTCATACAGAGTGAAGTTAAGTCAGAAAGAGAAAGACAAATACTGTATGCTAACACATATATATGGTATTTAAGAAAAAAAATGTTATGAAGAACCTAGGGGTAAGACAGGAATAAAGACACAGACCTACTAGAGAACGGACTTGAGGATATGGGGAGGGGGAAGGGTAGGCTGTGAGAAAGCGAGAGAGAGGCATGGACATATATACACCACCAAATGTAAGGTAGATAACTAGTGGGAAGCAGACACATAACACAGGGAGATCAGCTCGGTGCTTTGTGACCACCAGGCGGTGAGGTGGGATAGGGAGGGTGGGAGGTAGGGAGACGTAAGAGGGAAGAGATATGGGAACATATGTATATGTATAACTGATTCACTTTGTTATAAAGCAGAAACTAACACACCATTGTAAAGCAATTATACTCCAATAAAGATGTAAAAAAAAAATAGAATTTATAAAATCTGGTAGTTAATCAGTCAATCTCACAGAATCCAGGTATGAAATTCGTACGTGGGGTATAAAGCACGAAAGTGTCAACTAATAATTATTTGAATATTTCAATATTTTTCCTTCTGACTTTTGAAATTAAAGACATACTACAAATATTAAATTCTACCCTCTTCATCTTCCCTTAGGAAGCAGAATACCTTATTGTGAATGGCTCTTCACACTGCTGACTCTCAGAAAGTCAGCCCAAAGACACCACTGCCACAAAAAAAGGAGGCAATAAAAGAAAGCATTAAGGGCTAATGAAGCCAACATAAAACACCCACTAGTCCTAGGTTACTGAAATTCTCCTCACACCTTCTGACTATGAATACACAATCTTTTACCAGCATCCTATTGGGCAAACAATTCCCCTTAGCTTTTATAATTGCGGTAGCCTCATATTTGGGGGAAAAAAAGTGGCATATATTCAAAATAACATCTTGGCATGAAATACTGAGCAAAATATCAGGAGTCATAGCATCTCTATTTTATTAATCTTTTTAAGTTCAGCTTGAACCATATGTATAAAAAACGACTTTGAGAGGTAAAAGCTATTATATTTTTCTTATGGCAATACTCCGTAACAAATTCTAATCTCTTCCAGCTTTTCCACCCTCTCCCTGCAAAAGGATTTCTAGGGTGGACGTAGATGGTAGGAGGTCATTACTCAGAAAGGCAAAAATACATTAAAGTTTTAAATTATAGCCCCTGTTACACACATATATATATACATATATACATGTATATAGGTATATGTGTGTGTGTGTGTGTGTGTGTGTGGTGAAGGGCAACCAATCCAGTGACACTGGGAATTCTGCCTATACATCACCAAGCTAGTGGAATAACCTGGCCTCAAGTAGTGTCTATTTCCTCTTGCATCTTTGTGTACTGGCTTCATCCCCACCTTGTCATGCCAGCAGCTCCTTTAATTATAGTATCAGGCAAAGTCAGGTGTAGGTCTTTCCAACTTTTTCATGAGTATAAGAATGTCACATAACTCTTTTCAGAAAGTGACACTGACTTAGGTCCTCGGCCTTACACGGTGAGATTTTTTTTTTCTACTAAAATTTAGGTATAACATACATAATAAAGTACACATATGTAGACACCCTGTAACTAACATACAGATCAAGATGTACCTCATTTCCAGCCCTAGGAATTTCCCTAGGGCCCCTTCCCAGTCAATATCCCCCACAAAGGTAAACATTGTTCTGATTTTTATGACCACAGACTAGTTTTATATGAAGTTATACTTCACATAAATGGAAGTATAATCCTACAGTATGTACTCTTTGGCTCCTTTAACTCAGTATTATGTCTGAAATCTATTCATGCTGTTGTGTTGTAGCTGTGTTGTATTCCATTGTATGAATGTACCACAATTTATTTATCCATTGGAGTGCTGATAGACATTTTGGTTGTTTCCAGTTTTGGACTGGGAACTTTTTTGTATGGTAAAATATACACAGCATAAAACGTACCATGTATGTGTACCTTGTATGTGTTAAATTTGTATGTGTACTGTTCAGTGACATTAAGGATATTCACATTGCAGTGTAATTATCACCACCATCCATCACCAGAACTTTTTCATCTTTCCAAACTAAAACCCTGTACCCCTTAGACAATAACTCCCTATTCCCTCCTTCCCCTTGCCCCTGACATCCACCATTCTACTTTCTGCCTCAGTGAATTTGACTATTCTAGGTAACTCATACAAGTGGAATCATATTTGTCCTTTTGTAACTGTCTTATTTCAAGACTTAGTATAAGCCTTCAAGGTACATCCACGTTGAAGCATATATTAGAATTTCCTTCCTTTTAAAGGTTAAATAATATTCCATTGTATGCATATACTACGTTTTGTTTATCCATTCATCTGTTGATGGGCACTTAGGTTGCTTCTGTCTTTTGACTACTGTGAATAATGCTGCTATGAACATGGATTTACGACCACCCAAGTCTCTCCTTTCAATTTTGGAGCCTATAAACCCAGAAAATGAATTGCTGTATCATATGGTAATTCTATGTTGTTTTTTTTTTTCAGGAACTACCATACTGCTTTCCACAGTGGCTGCACCATTTTACACTCTCACCATTCCACATTTCAATTTTACATTCTACATTTCACATTCCCAAGGCAAAAGGGTTACAGTTCCTCCACATTCTTGCCAACATTTGTTATTTTGTTTTTATTTTTATAATAGCCATCCTAATAGGTGTGAGATGATATCTAATTATAGTTTTAATTTGAATTTTCCTAAAGACTAATGTTGATGAGCATCTTTTTATGTGCTTATTGGCCACTTGTGTAATGTCTTTGGAGAAATGTTTATTCAAGTCCTTTGCTCATTTTTGGTTTTTTTTCAGCATGCTTTTTTGTTATTGTTGGGGCTGAAGACTTTTTAATCTCCTTTTTTTCCTGCAAGGCTAGAATTTTTCTTCAACTCTGCTTATTTCTGTACTGGTAAGAAAGTAGCCCACTTATCTCTGTATGATTCCTCTCATTTTTGATCTATGAAGGTATTAATTTTATTTTAAACACAGTCATGAATTTTTAGTTCTTTTTTTTTACATGTTACCCATTATTGTTATATGTTTGGAACAAAAGAAGAGCCACAGATTATAAACTGAAAATATCTGAATTAGAATTAATTTTTTTCCACATATAGTTGTTTTTTTTTTTTTTTTTTGCGGTACGCAGGCCTCTCTCACTGTTGTAGCCTCTTCCGTTGCGGAGCACAGGCTCCGGATGCGCAGGCTCAGTGGCCATGGCTCACGGGCCCAGCCGCTCCACGGCATGTGGGATCTTCCCGGACTGGGGCATGAACCCGTGTCCCCTGCATCGTCAGGTGGACTCTCAACCACTGTGCCACCAGGGAAGCCCACCACATACAGTTTTTGAAGGGTTTGAAAACCATATTTATTATGGTCACTTTAAAAAAATATTTGTAAAAATAAATACTAAAAAATAAACATCCAATACATGAATGTGAATACTTTTAAGTGAGACTCATCCTATTGTCCCAGAGAGATGAGGAAAGAACAGCGCTTCCGGCAAAGATGTCCAGATGGGGAGGTGAGGAGTGGTTAGAGATAAAGCACAGCTGCCTCACAAATATTCAACACAAATATTCAAAGTATCGTTGTATTTTACAGAACACCAAAAATCTTTAGGGCAGGGTTTCTGAAACTTGGCATTACTGATATTTTAGACCAGATCATTCTTTGTTGTAAGAAACTGTCCTGTGCACTGTAGGATATTCAGCAGCATTCCTGGTTTTTACCCACTAGTTTCCAGAAGCACCCCCCTAAAAATATTGTCAAGTGTGCTCTGGGAGGCAAAATTTTCCCTGGTTAGAGCCACTCTTTTAGGTCTATGAGTGTTACTTTAAAATGTAAAGTATACTTAGAGTGATCCCTCATGATACCTCAGTAGTGAGGGTCCCATGGCCTCATATCACCCTGCAGTTCCAGTGATGTGCATGGTGACAATATTCAAAGCACACAGACCTTTGTTTCAGTGCTGGATGACCTGTAACTTTACACAACCATGTTGCCTTCCAGGTTTTTTCCCCTTTAATTAGTAAAAAGAGGGATAGGTATGCTGTGTAACCATGCTATATACACATGCTAACAGTAGGCTCAGATTAATGGAAAGATCTAATTAGAGAAAACACTGGGCTCATCAAATAGAATTTTCTCATCTGAAAGATACAGAAGGAAGCAGTGTGGTGAAGATACCCGGCAGGGATATATCATCCAAGGCAGAGGGAGAGGCTTCACCCTGGAGGTAGGATGATCAACCACATGGTACTGGTGCAGCTGGTAGGAGGATGCATATATGGGGTGGATAACACAGTGAGGGAATGAAGTAACATCAGAACCTCTAGAGGTTGAGTGTTCTGTGTTTTCTTTTTTTTTTTTTTTTTTTTTTTGCGGTACGCAGGCCTCTCACTGTTGCGGCCTCTCCCGTTGCGGAGCACAGGCTCCAGACGCGCAGGCTCAGCGGCCATGGCTCGTGGGCCTAGCTGCTCCGCGGTATGTGGGATCTTCCCGGACCGGGGCACGAACCCGTGTCCCCTGCATCGGCAGGCGGACTCTCAACCGCTGTGCCATCAGGGAAGCCCGTTCTGTGTTTTCTTACAGATGTGATCTTACATATATAAGACTGGGGTCATCCTACAAATAGCCTTGCCTGGAGACATGCTGAAAACCTTATTACCTGAACCAGATACCCCTCACCAATCCCAGAATTATTGTATGTGTGATATATAGTCAGTCTTGAATGAACTTCCCATCGTTTATTACCAGCCTTCCTAGGCTAACAGAGTCTGGTCCAGGCAGATTCAAGAATTCCCAGGTATGGAACTAGAATGATGAACGTTTACCCAGAAGTCTCTGAGAGTTGTGCTACCAGGCCTATTCTGCCACTGAATCCCAGAAAGGTTTGCTTTAAGGATTAAGTAGAATTAAATGAAACAGTGCAAGGAAAGTTCTTGATTTACAGGTGCTCAGTGAAAAGCAGTGTCATTAGCATCATGACTGCCATAATTTTATTGTCCTTAAGGTAGCAGAGTGCAAAAACTTGATATTGAGGTCACTGGTGGAAATGGGAACCCACACTGACTACTTCTGGCCTAGTTGGTAGCAATGGCCTTATAAAAGATCAGAAAGTAGGTCTCGTGGTTGCCTCTAGAAGAGAATGTTTAAAGGATGATTTCTACTTAACAGTCTTTGAACATGTATCCAGGAAAGAAATAATTGGAGCATAAAAATATCTGAATTGATTTAAGGAACAGAGCGAGATAAGACTAAAAGATATAGAAATAGTCTTTAGGCCTCTGCAAAAGACTTTCAGAAATCTGTCTCTGGTCAAGTTAGTGATTTTTAGCGATTTTAGTGATTTTTTGGTCATAGGAACCACTAAATTTTGTAAAGTGGATTTTTGAAAATCTTTTGGTTGGAACTAGTTTGAGAAACTGGGAGAAGAGGATTCAGGATTTCTTTATTCAGCATTTTAGTATGGAAACTCAAAGGATTAAATGCTATATAGTCACACTTCATTTTTAAACTATTACAGCTACAGTTCAAAGTACTGTGTGTTTACTTTGTATAAACCAGGCTAATTAACAGGATGTGACTTGTTCTGTAGTTAAGAGTACTGTATATTTACTTGTATAAACTGAGCTAATTAACAATAAGTTATTCATAAGTTTTTCTCTAGAAGTTGCTGATGCATGTTAAGGAAAACAATTGAAGTTAATCTTCATATATCACCTGTAAATTTTAAGATTATCACCTTTCTTCTCATTAAATGGTCACAAACTGCAAAATAACAGATCATTGTAAAATTAGGGGAAAACTAGAAATTATGACATTTCTTAATCATGCTAATGATATATTCCAAGAATGTGGAAAAGAAAATTGTGATTGCCATGTGAGAATTATTACGAATCTGCCCATAACGGAATAAAGTAGAGATAGGCAAAGCCACTTGGTGTTACATAAGGGGTCCCAGGCCAAAGTAAAAAAAAATGTGTCATTTGGAAGGAGGTGAACAAGCTAGGAAAGCCGAAAATGAGGTAAGGTGGCAAGCCCCCACCGGCTGTGCATGAGTCATTGCTGCCGAAAGACAGTATCCTGGCCCAACCTTTCTGGTATCTCTGGTCTTATGACAAAAGCGTACCTGTTGTCAAGGCTATTATACTACCTCTTCAACTTCCTTAAAACACCTACATGGTATGTTAGCAGGTCACACCAATATATTTAAAAACATGCATGTTGATATTACCCTGAAATCATGATTACCAATCGCAATTTGACCCCAATACTGCCAGATACTCTTCCATGCTTCTCTAATTACTCTTCCAATCTCTAAGGAAACTATCTCCCATCTAATTCACTCCCCGCAAGCATCATGCCTCACCCCTTATCAATCACTTTCAGTGGATGACCTTCCCTCACACTCCCCAACAAGAACAGAAGACATCAGAAATTTTCTCACCTTCCTATCACTTCATCCACAAACTTATCTGAACCTGTCACTATCTCAGGGGCAGGAGTCTTCTATCTCAATCTTACAGGTGCAGGTATTTCAGCCAGGGGTCAAATCTGTCATGTATTTTTAGATTCCACCCTAATCTGCATTCTTAGGATTTTTGTTCCATCAAGTATCCTGCTTCCTTTAAGTCACTCTCTGGTGGCTCTACTGGGCCTTTCCTACCAACATTCAAATATGCTTTCTTTCAAATTAAAAACAATAAAAACAAATAAACCACAAATATATCCTTACACCATACCTCCTAGCAAGCCATCACCCTATCTTTCAACCTCCCTTCATAGCCAAGCTTCTTAGATGCCATCTGTCTCCACTTCCTTGTTCTCCATTTATGCCTCAACATATTTTATCCCAACATCTCCATTAAAAGCCCACCTTTTAATGTAAACACTGAGTTCCACATTGTTCCATTTAAAGAAAATTTAAAAAAATGTTTTCATTGTAAGGAATGTTGCACCATTAAATGTTTTAAATGTTGCACCATTTAAAACAGCTGATGAATCTCTTCTTAAGACACCTTTCCCTTCACTCCCGTGACTCTCCACTCTCTTACCTCTCTGGTCCCTGTGTTTAGGCTCCTTGGGGTTTCTTCTTCTCCACTAAGACTTAGACTTAGAAACAAACCAGGAGAAATGGGGTTAAAGTATGAACTAAGTGAGACCAATTCCTACCACCAGCAACTGAATGGAAGCCACTCCTGAGATGGAAAACATTAAAGGAGGAAACCTCTTAGGAATGAAAGGTAGAGCCCTTCAAGATGAATTTTGAACATGCTCGTTTTGAGTGCCTGTGAGACACCACACAGAGGTGCTCAGTAGGCAGGTGGGAAAAGGAATTGTGGTTCAGAAACCAGACTGGAGATGGATAAATTGAGAATTTTTTGCTAGTAGATAATGTCTGAAAGCCTGAAATTAATAACATTATCTAGGGAATGAGTGCATAGTAGTGCATAGTTAGATAGTCTGATATCCAGTCCTAAGGCAATTCTAAATTACAAGGTTTTGTAAATGCTATTTAGAGCTTAGAAATGGGATAAGATCATCTAGGGAAAAATCTAAGGATTCTAAAGGTAAAGAAGCTAAGAATCAAGTTCTGGACTCAGCAAATTTTGAGAGCTGACCAGAAAAGGAGGCTCTAGCAAGGAGACTGAGTGAAAGCAGTCAACGAGGTATAAATACATCTGGGAGATTGTAGGTTCAAGGATGACAAGAGAAGAAAGTGTTTAATTTGTGTGAGGAAGGGAGGGAGGGAGGGAGGGAGGAAGGAAGGAGAAGGAAAGACAGAAGGACAGAAAAGAGAGGAGTACAGTTTTGATTTGTGTCTCCAGGAAAGATATGTTGAAGTCATAGTTCCTGGTACCCATCAATGTGACCTTACTGGGCAATAATAGGGTCTTTGCAGATGTAATCAAGTTTAGATGATGTGGATTATCATGGGTACATAGAAGGGAAAATTTTGGACACAGACAGACACAGAGGGAAGATAGCCACATGAATAAAAAGAGGCAGAAATTGGAGTGATAAAGCTATAAACCAGTGAACTCCAAGGGTTGCCCCAAGAATTGCTGGCAACCACCAAAAACTGGGAAAAGGCAAGGTAGGATCTCCCCCCAGAGCCTTAAGAAGGAGCATGGCGCTGCAGACTAGATTTCAATATTCCAGCCTCCAGGACCGTGAAAAAATAAATTTCTGTTGTTTTAAGTCACTAAGCATGTGGTAATTTGTTGGGCTACATCAAGAAACTAATATAGCAATGAAAGAATGTCAAGTTGACATTTACAGTGCATCCACGTTAATATAAAATTTATCTTTGCAGGGAGGGATAAACGTTTTTACTCAATTACTTGTACGCAATCTTGTATCATTTTTTCTAGTAATTGATTTTCTTCCAAAAACTTCAAAATCTCTTATGTTTTATGTGAACTTTAAAATGAAATTCCTTCCTTCAGTCCTTGCAACGAAACATATTGTAAACTAAACTATGTAAGTAACTCAGGTGGGAAAGCATGAACTCTATTCTCTCAAAACTAAACACATTTTTTTCCTTTTGTACATCATTCATACCATGTTTCACAGACTTTATGAAGACCCATGTTTTTTGAAAGCGCTCAAGAAGTATTAAAGTATGAAATGATCTTATCAAAAATAACAATAATTATGGCTTTCTTTGATATTGTCTCTCATTTTCCGCATTCAGAAGGAACTAAAATTATGTGTAGTCACAGAAATGACTGGTTCTGAATACGAATGCTAGCAGAAAAAAACTGATTTACTTTTTAAAAGTTAATATCAAGAGCAATAGTCATTTTTTAAAAGTAGTGTGTTTCTGATTATAAAAGAAATGCATACCCATTCAATGCAATTTGGAAATCCAGATAAGGACAGAGAAGAAAGTGATGAACATTTACAATTCTTCCCACTCAGAAAAAACTACTGTTTTCATTAGAGTGTTTCTAGTATTTTATTCTATGCACATAATTTTTACAATGGTTTACGTCATGTTGTATATTTCCTTTGGAGCCCTGGTTTTCATTTCCAATATTGCAATCTAAGAATTTTTCCATATCACAAAAAGATTTTGAAATCATTTTTAATGGTGCAATAATATTCTATGTCTTAGGGCTCTTGGATTTATTTAACCACTCTCGAGTGTAACACACTTAGGATTTTTTGCATTGTTCAACATGCTATGATGAGGGTACAAAAATACTTCAGTGCCCACGTATTTGATTATTTATGTAGATGTGGAATTACTGCAACTGTAATAATATGTTGAATGACAATTATATTAAATTAAAATTAAAATACATTTCAATTAAACATGATAAGGAAAAATATGAAACAATATAACTATTATTTTGAGAGGCAAAGCAAATATGTATGTCCTACTGTTTTCCAGAATCAATGTTAGTCATTAGCTCTGATTAAAGAAGAATTTCTGTACAAAGGGCTAAGATATTCCCCTACCCCATCTCAGAATGGCAAGACAGAATATTCTGGAATTGACAGGCACTAACTGAGGAAATATTGTCACCTTCCATTAATTTAGGAAATACCATTACACATGGAATTTTTCAGGAGCATGCCATTAAAATTACAATTGAAACTGGCTTTCCCTTCTCTTGCTACCAGAGTAGGCCGCTCTGGTGAGATGCCTGAATTACTTGTGCAGGAGGAAATATGGATAGAGGTATATAATTAAACTATGGACTTTCATATCCATTGAGGAGTGTTTTTAATTATAATCCCTGAGGGATCACTTTGCAAACAACATAAGTTGTTTAATTTGAAGATGTATGAATGACCTTGGACAAATCACTTGACACTTTGGTTTCCTATGTGTAAAACAAGTAAGATAATGATCTGTGGGAAGCAAACGGGAAAAATGTGAAAGCATAAACTTGTTTTTAAAGTTATCATTATTACCATCATACACAAGTAACTGACCATCATCATTTGAATATTTAGGGTTGCCAGTTTTTGCAAATTTTATCTATTGTAATATTACATTCTAAATTGTGTCTTGATTTTTCCCCCAAATTCTTACATTAGAGGAAAGAAAGTGCCAATAACATATCCGTTTTACTTTGAAGTTCATAAAGTTTTTATGTGAAAAAAAATCACTGAAGCAGTACTTCAGGGATATTATATTCTGGGTTGCTGTTAATAATGTGTGTGGCATATTGGAATATTCAACTAATATAGTATATTAAGTCCATAATCACTGCCAGAGGGGTTGTCTGAGTGTTTTTTTCCCCATCAATCTAATAAATTTAACCAAAAAGGGCTAAATTCATAAAACACCACAGATTGAACTTTCTAGTCCCCTGTAAAAATATTTTTAAACAATTTAGTAGTTTGCTTTCAATCTGAAATAATAGAATATTTATCTGCTCTTTGGAAATTTTATTTAAGATGACAAGATTCAACATAAACTAGAATCCACAAATTAAGAAATACCTTCTGCAGGAAACTTTGATAACATGTGATTTGATCGATATAAACATAAAAAGAGTCTATTATACTGGCAAACAAACAATTATAATGTCTTTTTTTTCCAAAGAAAATTTTATCAGACAAGAAAGAAGTTATTGGTTTTTAGTGGCAATTGTTATAGTGATAGAAACTTTTAAATAGGTGTTGTGTTATTATAAAAAGATCATTAGCAACAAGTTTAACAAATAGTGATCCCAACTATTCTGATTTCGAATATTGTGACTTCAATTGTGACACAATTTTAAGACTCTTTCCCACAATCTTTGTCTTTCCTTTTTCTTTAATTTCCCTTGTTTAGTCATCTCCGCTATTCTTTCCATTATTTAATCTGGATGTTTATTTTGTGACAGTTGATCTTCTAAACTGAAATTTTTAAACAATCTTTTAAACTGAAGCTTACAATTTTCTATCATTTGATTTATTTTAATCACAATTGTACAGGGCCCACATTAATTCTACACTTCTAGATTTGACTTCTCCTTTCAGCTGTCAGATGAACAAGGTTGTATTTCTGACTGTCCATAAAGAAAAAAAAAAATTCTACTTAGTTTCTCTTCTCATCTTTCCCACTCATTATTGTTACTGACTTTTAGCGAGCAAATCAGGGGTAACCTCCGATCATTTTTCTTTCATCTCACTTCGCTAAATTTACTTTTCCCTTAGGGAAACTTCTGAAATCTACCCCTTTCTCCATGAAGCAACTGCTGAGAAAACTTCACACATATTTTAATGTTACCCTTTTGGTTCTTAAAAATTTCTCCTTCATGCCATATATGCTATCGAACTTCAGGGTAGTTAAAATATCTATGCAAAAATAATGTTTCCGGGCTTCCCTGGTGGCGCAGTGGTTGAGAGTCCACCTGCCGATGCAGGGGACACGGGTTTGTATCCCGATCCGGGAAGATCCCACATGCCGCGGAGCGGCTGGGCCCGTGAGCCATGGCCGCTGAGCCTGCGCGTCTGGAGCCTGTGCTCCGCAACAGGAGAGGCCACAACAGTGAGAGGCCCGTATACCGCAAAAAAAAAAAAAAAATAATAATGTTTCCCATTAAAGTAATCATTAATTCATTGCCAGTCAGTCTTTCAGATTGCATAACTATTACATTCTTTTTCATTCTTACCTTGTGATGGTGACCTCATAGAATGAGTTTGGGAGTGTTCTTTTCTCTGCAATTTTTTGGAAGAGTTTGAGAAGGATGGGTGTTAGCTCTTCTCTAAATGTTTGACAGAATTCACTTGTGAAGCCATCTGGTCCTGGACTTCTGTTTGTTGGAAGATTTTTAATCACAGTTTCAATTTCATTACTTGTGCTTGGTCTGTTCATATTTTCTATTTCTTCCTGGTTCAGTCTTGGAAGGTTATCCCTTTCTAAGAATTTGCCCATTTCTTCCAGGTTGTCCATTTTACTGGCATAGAGTTGCCTGTAGGAGTCTCTTAGGATGCTTTGTATTTCTGCGGTGTCTGTTGTAACTTCTCCTTTTACATTTCTAATTTTATTGATTTGAGTCCTCTCCCTCTTCTTCTTGATGAGTCTGGCTAATGGTTTATCAATTTTTTTTTATCTTCTCAAAGAACCAGCTTTTAGTTTTTACTGATCTTTGCTATTGTTTTGTTTCTATTTTATTTATTTCTGCTCTGATCTTTATGATTTCTTTCCTTCTACTAAGTTTGGGTTTTGTTTGTTCTTCTTTCTCTAGCTCATTTAGGTGTAAGTTTAGATTGTTTATTTGAGATTTTTCTTGTTTCTTGAGGTAGGCTTGTACTGCTCTAAACTTCCCTCTTAGAACTGCTTTTGCTGCATCCCATAGGTTTTGGATCATCGTGTTTTCATTGTCATTTGTCTCAGATATTTTTTAATTTGCTCTTGGATTTCTTCAGTGATCTCTTGGTTATTTAGTAATGTAATGTTTAGCCTCCATGTGTTTGTGTTTTTTACATTTTTTTCCCCTGTAACTGGTTTCTAATCTCATAACGTTGTGGTTAGAAAAAATGCTTGATATGATTTCAGTTTTCTTAAACTTACTGAGGCTTGATTTGTGACCCAAGATGTGATCTATCCTGGAGAATGTTCTGTGTGCACTTGAGAAGAAAGTGTAATCTGCTGTTTTTGGATGGAATGTCCTATAAATATCAATTAAATCTATCTGCTCTATTGTGTCATTTAAAGCTTGTGTTTCCTTATTAATTTTTTGTTTGGATGATCTGTCCATTGGTGTAAGTGAGGTGTTAAAGTCCCCCACTATTATTGTGTTACTGTCAATTTCCTCTTTTATAGTTGTCAGCAGTTGCCTTATGTATTGAGGTGCTCCTATGTTGGATGCATATATATTTACAATTGTTATATCTTCTTCTTGGATTGATCCGTTGATCATTATGTACTGTCCTTCCTGGTCTCTTGTAACATTCTTTATTTTAAAGTCTATTTTATCTGATATGAGTATTGCTACTGCAGCTTTCTTTTGATTTCGATTTGCATGGAATATCTTCTTCCATCCCCTCACATTCAGTATGTATGTGTCCCTAGGTGGGTCTCTTGTAGACCGCATGTATATGGGTCTTGTTTTTGTATCCATTTATTGAGCCTGTGTCTTCTGGTTGGACCATTTAATCCATTCACATTTAAGGTAATTATCAATATGCATGTTCCTATTACCATTTTCTTAATTGTTTGGGATTTGTTTTTATAAAAAACAAACCCCTTCCCTGTGGTCCCACTTAGAGAGGTTCCTTTAGTATTTGTTGTAGAGCTGGTTTGGTGGTGCTGAATTCTATTAGCTTTTGCTTGTCTGTAAAGCTTTTGATTTCTCCATCGAATATGAATAAGATCCTTGCCGGGTAGAGTAACCTTGGTTGTAGTTTCTTCCCTTTCATCACTTTAAATATGCCATGCCACTCCCTTCTGGCTTGTGGAGTTTCTGCTGAGAAATCAGCTGTTAACCTTATGGAAGTTCCCTTGTATGTTATTTGTCGTTTTTCCCTTATTGCTTTTAATAATTTTTTTGTCTTTAATTTTTGTCAATTTAATTACTATGCGTCTCAGCATGTGTCGCCTTGGGTTTATCCTGTTTGGGACTCTCTGCGTTTCCTGGGCTTGGGTGGCTATTTTCTTTCCCATGTTGGGGAAGTTTTCGACTATAATCTCTTCAAATATTTTCTCGGGTCCTTTCTCTGTCTCTTCTCCTTCTGTGACCCCTATAATGCAAATGTTGTTACATTTAATGTTGTCCGAGAGGTGTCTTAGGCCGTCTTCATTTCTTTTCATTCTTTTTCTTTATTCTGTTCTGCAGCAGTGAATTCCACCATTCTGTCTTCCATGTCACTTATCTGTTCTTCTGCCTTTTATTCTGCTATTGATTCCTTCTAATGTATTTTTCATTTCAGTTATTGTATTGTTCATCTGTCTGTTTGTTCTTTAATTCTTCTAGAGCTTTGTTAAACATTTCTTGCATCTTCTTAATCTTTGCCTCCATTCTTTTTCTGAGGTTCTGGATCATCTTCACTATCACTATTCTGAATTCTTTTTCTGGATGGTTGCCTATCTCCACTTCATTTAGTTGTTTTTCTGGGGTTTTATCTTGTTCCTTCATCTGGTACATAGCCCTCTGCCTTTTTTTTTTTTTACTTTACTTTTGCCTTACTTTTTTTTTACTTCGTTTATCTTTCTGTGAATGTGGATTTTGTTCCATAGGCTGCAGGACTGTAGTTCTTCTTGCGTCTGCTGTCTGCCCTCTGGTGGATGAGGCTATCTAAGAGCTATCATTAATTTTGAAATAGCAGTATTTTTACTGATGGAAAATAAGCTTAAGTGACAGACTGGTAACATAGATTAAAAAGTGTTTATAATTATGTGCTTAGATGGTTAAAAACCTCGTCAATATATTAATTACATGTCAAAATTCCAAAAAAATACACATTGGGTTGCAGTTTGCCATTTTGCAGGTCATTCAGAGATTGTAAGTAAGGAATACTGATTGGTTTTCAGAGACATTTTCCACACACAAAATACGGGTGTTGTTTGGAAAAGCAATGAATTTCAATGTATGGACATGGGATATGAAAACACAGGGCAGAGATATACATCGTATTAGTGCTGGGAATAAAAGCAGCATGGACTAGAATATGATATTTTGGTCCTGGAACCTGACTGGTTTAACCTGATTTATGTAAAGCAATGTCTGGAAGGGTTTGTGGTATTGAGGGATCAACTCTTTGAAGGAATGAATCTTTTTTTTTAAAAAAACTCACTATATCTAACATAGCGCCACATATTAAGCTTATAATTTGTTGAATCAGTGAATAAATAGGATTATAAAGTGAGGATCAAAAGAGCCAAATGACTTGTGAGGCAATAGAACTAGCAGGAAAAAAAAAAAAAAAAGAAAGCGGGGAAAAAAAAACGAAAAACAAAAAACCTACCTGATTTTCAGACTCCAGTTAAGACATCTATTAGAACAAAATACCCAAGCGTGTCTTTTGTAAAAGAGATAATAGACATAGGCACTGAAAGTTCTGAAAAATCAGATATATTTCTATTACAAGGAGATAGGAAAAACTTGCCAGCAGAAAAATCTTTTGATTTAATTCAAAACTATAATATTTTTCTTTTCACTTTCAAGTTTCTCCTCATATGCTACTGCTCAAAAGCAGTCAGATTCCCTAAAAATGTGCAGCATTTTTGTAACTGTATTCAAAGCCTTTGCTGCATTGAGGAAAAGTGACTCTCCCTTATTTTTTCTGGAGCTGAGGCAGTGAATATTATATTCTATTCTGAAAAGAAAAGAAATATTAAAAATTCACATAAAATCATTATTTAAAGCATTTGTTATTGAAAATTTAGGAGCATTAAATTATCTCAGCAATTTTTTAAAAATTTCTACTAGAAAATGAATTCTGAGATTAAATCTTTCTAAATTATTTTTCCCTTGTATCTTGGATTTCTTTTCTGCATGTAATGAATCATTTTGTGTGAGCCTTTTCACTTTTACTGTAACAAGGCAGCCAAACAGCCAAAGAGGATTGATTCAAACAGAAATGCATTCTTCTGCTCATATTCCTATTTTGAAGACAGAATACTGTGTGAAGAAAGTGCATTTTCTATTAATACTTTTTTTGATAAGCCAGTATGAATATATGTTGGGAATGGAAACCTGTATTATATCAAAAAAGCAGCATATCTGCTGTTTGATTATTAAATTTGTTAGAATTTGTAATGTGCTTATGACAATGTCTGGCCACAAAGCATGTGCTCTGTATGGATCTGAAAACTAAAAATACGGACACAGTAGCAAAGGCATGAATGGCGGGTAATATGAGGCCTGAATTTTAAGAAATAACCACAAACTTCTAAACCTGTAATATACTAATCACACAAGAAAATATTATTTTTCATTACTTTTTCCTTGATTCGGGAGGCAGTAAATAATAGTTTACTATATACTATCATTTATTTTTACTTCCATTTATAGAGGTATTTTTATTATTTTATTTTTTAATTTTTAGCAAAGCATTAGGTCTCTGAATTCTGTTCCAAGAGGAAAGGATGTCTTTGCACCTTTCCTCACTCTGTCATTAACAGAAACTCTGAGGACCAGTGACTCTCAGGGCTGATTCTGCCTAAGAACCACATGGGGGGTTTCTTAAATTGTAGCTCCCCAGGCCCAGCCTGAGATTTCAATTCAGGAGGCCTGATACAGGCCCTGGGTTGTGCTTGTTGACAAACTCCATCAGGCACCCCTGATTCAGGGGGTTCACAACAGCACAGAACATTATTGCCATCCCCCTTTAAAGATGAGGCAATATGGCCAACAAACACATGAAAGAATGCTCAACATCATTAATCATTAGAGAAATGCAAATCAAAACTACAATGAGATATCATCTCACACTGGTCAGAATGGCCATCATCAAAAAATCTACAAACAATAAATGCTGGAGAGGGTGTGGAGAAAAGGGAACACTCATACACTGTTGGTGGGAATGTAAATTGATACAGCCACTATGGAGAACAGTATGGAGGTTCCTCAAAAAACTAAAAATAGAACTACCATATGACCCAGCAATCTCACTACTGGGCATATACCCTGAGAAAACCATAATTCAAAAAGAGTCATGTACCAAAATGTTCTTTGCAGCTCTATTTACAATAGCCAGGACATGGAAGCAACCTATGTGTCCATTGACAGATGAATAGATAAAGAAGATGTAGCACATATATACAATGGAATATTACTTAGCCATAAAAAGAAACGAAATTGAGTCATTTGTAGTGAGGTGGATGGACCTAGAGTCTGTCATACAGAGTGAAGTCAGAAAGAGAAAAACAAATACCGTATGCTAACACATATATATGGAATATAAAAAATAAAAAAAAAAAATTGGTCATGAAGAACCTAGGGGCAAAACGGGAATAAAGATGCAGACCTACTAGAGAATGGACTTGAGGACACAGGGAGGGGGAAGGGTAAGCTGGGACAAAGTGAGAGAGTGGTAGTGTATATATGTCCATACATACACTACCAAATGTAAAATAGCTGGCTAGTGGGAAGCTGTCGCATAGCACAGGGAGATCAGCTCGGTGCTTTGTGACCACCTAGAAGCGTGGGATAGGGAGGGTGGGAGGGAGGGAGACGCAAGAGGGAAGAGATATGGGGACATATGTACATGTATAACTGATTCATTTTGTTATAAAGCAGAAGCTAACACACCATTGTAAAGCAATTATACTCCAATAAAAATGTGAAAGAAAAAGAAAACAAAAACAAACAAACAAAAACATTCAACTCACAGAGATCATACTGTACTTGACTTTTCTGTTCTTTGCTACATTTATTTGTTGAGACAAACGTCTGTTCTTAGCGTTTTTATATGGCTCTGTTAAAATATAACTGACACACAGTAAACTGCACATATTTAAAGAACACAATTTAAGTTCTGAAATACGCATATACCCATGGAACTGCCAACACAATCAAGAAAAGGAACATATCCATCACTTGCAAGTGTTTTTATGCCTCATTCATAAAGCCCCCTTTTTTTCCCCACATTCCACCCCTCCACATCCCCAGGTGGCCACTGATATGATTTCTATCGTTATAGATGTGTTTGCACTTTTCTAGAAATTTATATAAATGGATTCACACAGTGAGGACTCTTTTGTCTGGCTTCTTTCACTCAATGTAATTATTTTGAGAGTAATTCATATTTTTGTGGGTATCAATAGTTTATTACTTTGTTTTGCTGAGTAGTGTTTCACTGTATGTGTATGCCACAGTATGTTTGTTCACTCGCCGGTCGATGGGTGCTCGAGGTTGTTACAATTCTGTCTATTAAAAATAAACATGCTATGATGATCCATGTAGAAAAAAATAATAATAAAGATGAGGCAATACGGAAACCTGGACTGGTTAAAACGCATGATTAAAAGTAACACAGTTAATTGCTGAAAAGTTAAAATAATACATGCTGAATGCAGCTGGCTTTCTTTGCAAAATTAGAAATTTAATTGGAATTTCAGTGCTCTCCACAGGACCAAGGTTATGGGTCCAGTTTTAAAATTTCCCCAAACAGGCCCTTACCCTTAAATCTTTGTTCTTGACTTTGCTCTTCAATCTACTCTGGTTCCTCTGAAGCTCATTTTGTGTATCTCAGTTCAATTTAGCAAATATTTACTAACCACCTACAATGTGCAGGACACCACCCTAAAGCATATACTTGTCTTCACTTTTTACATTTTAATGGAAACATTTTTCTTTGACTATTTATATTTTGTCTTAATTCACAAATGAGGGAATTATAGCTTATCAATTTTGATATTAAAAATGACTAGTGATATCATATTTCACCTTTAACAATCTCTGTATTTTAGATTGATTAAGTAAATTAATTAGCTACTTAGGTGATATATAACCTTAATGTGTTATGAATATTTAATACAGCAATTTTTCTGTTCGTAGTTGTAATACGCCTCTGGCGATAATTTCTGAAGTACAGAACATTTGTACCTAATTTCTCTTCTGTTGTTCTGTTCTAAATTTAGAAATAATATTTCAAATCCAAATTTCTAAAATAAGTTGGGCTTGTGAACGTAATAAACAAAAATCACAATCAAATGTGTTGCCCAGAAAAATTAAGTTGAATATCATAGATGGCCTGAAAATAGGGATGATATTACCTACCATCTCCGCTGGTTCACATACATTCACCCTGACACATACTCACATGCCACTGATGGCTCTAATGAAGAAGCACCATAATCACTCTGTAGGCAATCTTGAGCACAGTAAAGATATTAACATGCCTTATTTATCTGTTTATAATAGTTAACATATTGGACATTTTCTGTGTGCCAGACTCTTTGCTATGTGCTTCAAGTGAATTATCTTTTAATTTTCACAATAAACCTATTATCATCTTCATTTTATAGATATGAAAACTGAGAGCTGGAAAAGTTAAGTTTTTAAGGTGACACAGCCAGTAAGTAGAAAAGCTGGCATTGGAGTTGAAGTTGTCTGACTCTAGAATTTGCACTTTTAACCACAGTGCTGAAAAGCTCCAGTACTTTTGAAACTCTTAACTCATTTAGGGGAATGAACACTTAATTGGATAGAAGATCTATGTGCCTCAAGCTTAAATTAAAGCCGGATTGAATTTCAAGAAGGATTTTCCATATTTCCCTTACTGTTCTCTTAAAGCATTTCTCTCCTATTATTCGTATCTTAAATATATTCGGACGAGAATTAACATAATGAACACAGAATAAAAGAGTTGTTAATATCATAACTTTCTCTTACCATCCTCTTCAACCTCCACTGTCATTTCCTCTTATTTTTTATTAAAAAGCCTGAGGGACTTTATTACTTTATATTGGGAATCACTCCATTTTACTTCATCAGAATATTTTGAATGGAAATTAGGCATTTTTGAAAGACAGAACTCTTACTTGAAGCAGCACACTGACATATTAATATTTGCACAGATGTGATTTTAAAAGTAGCTTCCAGAATATTCTTACTCCTTCTTAATTCTAAGATACATGCATAAAGATTTCAATGAACATTTTTGTGTGGTTTACCCCTCTCACCTCTAGAGATGCTGAAGTAAAGATGTAAAACAGGGATCACAGCCAAGGCTCGTTCGTACCCCACGTCACTCAGAACTGGAAGAGACCATTATGGACAGCAGAGGCTTCTTTTCCTAATGCACAAAGACAGGGCGACTCTATGAAGTGCTAGCACAGAACAATTTATAAGTGAAGTTTTAGCTCTTCCAAATACATTTTCACGCTGTTGCTGCATCTGTCCCATCAAACCAAGAGACAAACAAAAGGAGAGGATTTGTTTGAGGATGGATTTAAGCTAGAGTAAGAAAAGGATGGAGACAATAAGCCTCTTATGAGACTACCGTAAAGGCAAACACTCACCTCCAGCTGGGATTTTAAAATTTGTTTATCTGGATGAGGCATTAGATAGTATAGAAAGCAATCCTTAATAGCATAGCATTTCTAAAAGATAATCAAATAGTGAAATCATTGAGGACAAAAAGCTTTAGTTATCTCAAGATACTGTAACAGATCTTCAGTTTTAACTCTTAAAATGAATTATTATTTGTGAACCAAAGCTACTGATTTTCAGCCTGAGGAGTACAACTTGAAAGGACAGGTAAGAATTAGAATAAATAAAAATACTATAATTTCTGAAGAGCATACAAAAGGCCAAAGGTCTTTTCACAATAAACAACTGGAGACAGCTTTTCCATCAGGGAGTTAAGTAGTATATAGGTAAGAAAACGAATATTCAGTTGTTATTAATCTACCAGCACAGCTCAGTTTATTTTGGTAATGTACATCAGGGATATTAACTGGAAAGTGTTTTTGTTTGTTTTAAAGAGGTAGCAATTAAAAATTACCAGTAGATCTACTTTGATACACATCCTGGTACACCAGACCCCATTAGTCCTGGGATCTGAGACCGGGCACTTTTTTCCCAAAACACTGTGTATCCTCCCTTGTCATAACTTTACTCATCTTATCAGAATTCACCTTTGACATTACGTCTTCTAAAAAGCCACTCCTAACTCCCTCCCCTAAGTAAGTCTGGTGTCTGTTCCCGTATTTCCCATAGCATCCAGTGTTGGCCATCATTAAAACACGTGCTGCCCTGTGATGTTTGTTAACTGTCTGTGTCCCTGAGACGCTGTGAGTTCCTTAATGGCAATTTCTACATTCTTTGCCCAGTGTTTTGCATGGCACCTCACAGGAGTCTAACCAGCATGGGCCACCAAGAAATGAATATAGGGCTTTCAGTCTCTCCAAAGCCCCCTGGCAAGTTATATATTCAAGGAGCAGCTAAGGCAGCCTGATTCTTGTAAGCGATATGCCAAACGCTTGAAGATTAGTAACAAATTGAACGTACTTAAATTCTATACACAATCCGTATCAGACATTTATCCATTTTTCTTAATAAGGTCATATGTGACATTTTTTAAAACTGGGAGTACAGAAATACTTTTTCTTTTTTCTAGAAAAACGGTGGGAAATGTGGAGGTTATGCAGAAGGATAAATGGCAATTTCAGAAATTGAAAATTAATAATATGGTCTTGGCACAATTACAATTTCAGGGCTGAGAGGAATTTCTGAGGTCATCTTGCCCAAATCCTTCCTTTTACAGAGAGGTAAAGAGATTTTCCCAGGGTCACAGTGCAATAAATGGCAGAATACAGATGAAATCCCAGGTGCTCTGGCTCTAAATCCACTGTCTGTTTCAGGATATCACAGATCCCGTCAACAGTGAAAGTAGAAACTGCATGTTTCTGGCTCCAATTTAGCAATAGGAATAACAGATGTTTATTGCTTTAAGTAGAGAATGTCTGTCGCCATTTGTGACACAAATTCCTTCTGCTGTAGTAAGGCAATACCATTAGAATCAAATGAATAACCCTTTATACAAGATCATTTGCTGGCTAACTAGTAGAATAGAAAGGAATACGATTTTAGGGTACAGTTAGTCTCACAGTTTGTCAGGAGATACAACCGTGGTTTTGGCACTGAAGGTACATCATCAGAAAGTCTGGCCTGAACTAAGTCTTTGAACACAAACAAAAGTCAACAAATCTTTTGTTGTGTGTGAGTGTGTGTGTGAGTGTGGTACAGGGAGGGGTGGGGGGAGCCAGAGGGGTATTTGCTTCATCTGGAAGGAATAAACCTGAGGCTGAAAGTGACTCCTCAGAGGGTAAAGGAGTGTCTGAAACGGGTTGGAGCCTTGGTTTTGCTACTTAAAATGCTTGGGTGACTTTGTGAATGTTCCTCACCTCACAATGTGATTTGTTAATGGAGGGAAAAGAAAATAGGAGTACTTACCTCCTAGAGTTGTGGTGAGGTTTACATGAGAAGAGGCATGCAAAGACCTCAGCGAAGAGTGAGGCATCAATAAACAATAGATATTGTGGTTACTTGTTATTGTGTGCACATTTCAGATGTGCAGCTTAAACAGCCTTGGCTGAGGTCTGTACCCAAGTCAACACTCAACAAACAGAAGTCGAAGCAGAAAATAATGTGTAAAATTTGTCTCCAACACATCATAACTGTGTAAATTCTTTCTCTTCTCTTGGGCTGCATGTCATATAGAAAATTTGATACTGTTGGCTATGTAAACTTCTCTTTGAAAAAAAACTGGAATTTGGGTAATCTTTACACAGTTCTTTAAAATTTACATTTGGAGGACACTATTGATAAATGGAATATTGCCTGCCACAGTCATCAGCGACTGCAGCCCTCCAACGTAAGCCAGTGAGCCCTGAGGAAACTCAGGAAGGAAAGCATACCTGCCATCAGACTTGCAGCCACGCCCCACGGTGAGCCCTGAGGAAACTCAGGATGTGAAAACACAGGATACTGGCCCCAGATAGCTGAGATGCCTATCAAAGGAATAATTTCAGTGAGCCCAGACTCTTGCATCTTCCCCAAACAGAGAAAAGTGCTAAATTCCTTAACTTGACGTATCAGGGTTTTTTTTTTTAATTAACAATAATCCGCCAAATGAAACATAACTCTCAACTTTTAGGTTGTGAATAATTTTTTAGTTGATACTACGAAGAAGGTTATTTTGGCCGGTTGGAATATCTTTTCAATTTCTATCGCACCTTTCTATAATAAACCTTATTTAAAAAGATGTGCTCAAAGGCAGTGATTTTGGGAGGCTCAGTGCATAGGAAAGTGTTTGGGAAAAGTTTATTGGAAAATTTGTGTTCTGTTAGGAGACCCAGATTTACTTACGAATTCTTGTTACTGAGGATAAAAGCAGTTGAGGGTTTTCTTTTTTTTTTTTTTTTTTTTTTTTTTTTTTAAAAATCTTTATTGGGGTATAATTGCTTTACAATGGTGTGTTAGTTTCTGCTTTACAACAAAGTGAATCAGCTATACATATACATATGTTCCCATATGTCTTCCCTCTTGCGTCTCCCTCCCTCCCACTCTCCCCATCCCACCCTTCCAGGCTGTCACAAAGCACCGAGCTAATATCCCTGTGCCTTGCGGCTGCTTCCCCCCAGCTATCTACCTTACTACGTTTGTTAGTGTGTATATGTCCATGACTCTCTCTCGCCCTGTCAAAACTCACCCTTCCCCCTCCCCATATCCTTAAGTCCGTTCTCCAGTAGGTCTGCGTCTTTATTCCTATCTTACCCCTAGGTTCTTCATGACATTTTTTTTCCTTAAATTCCATATATATGTGTTAGCATACGGTATTTGTCTTTTTCTTTCTGACTTACTTCACTCTGTATGACAGATTCTAGGTCTATCCATCTCATTACAAATAGCTCAATTTCATTTCTTTTTAAGGCTGAGTAATATTCCATTGTGTATATGTGCCACATCTTCTTTATCCATTCATCCGATGATGGGCGCTTAGGTTGTTTCCATGTCCTGGCTATTGTAAATAGAGCTGCAATGAACATTTTGGTACATGACTCTCTTTGAATTTTGGTTTTCTCAGGGTATATGCCAAGTAGTGGGATTGCTGGGTCATATGGTAATTCTATTTGTAGTTTTTTAAGGAACCTCCATACTGTTCTCCACAGTGGCTGAACCAATTCACATTCCCACCAGCAGTGCAAGAGTGTCCCCTTTTCTCCACACCCTCTCCAGCATTTATTGTTTCTTGATTTTTTGATGATGGCCATTCTGACTGGTGTGAGATGATATCTCATTGTAGTTTTGATTTGCATTTCTCTAATGATTAATGATGTTGAGCATTCTTTCATGTGTTTGTTGGCATTCTGTATATCTTCTTTGGAGAAATGTCTATTTAGGTCTTCTGCCCATTTTTGGATGGGGTTGTTTGTTTTTTTGTTATTGAGCTGCATGAGCTGCTTGTAAATTTTGGAGATTAATCCTTTGTCAGTTGCTTCATTTGCAAATGTTTTCTCCCATTCTGAGGGTTGTCTTTTGGTCTTGGTTATGGTTTCCTTTGCTGTGCAAAAGCTTTGAAGTTTCATTAGGTCCCATTTGTTTATTTTTGTTTTTATTTCCATTACTCTAGGAGGTGGGTCAGAAAGGATCTTGCTGTGATTTATGTCATAGAGTGTTCTTCCTATGTTTTCTCCAGAAAGTAGGCATAGAGGGAACTTTCCTAAACATAATAAAAGCCATATATGACAAGCCCACAGCAAACATCATCCTCAATGGTGAAAAACTGAAAGCATTTCCACTAAGATCAGGAACAAGACAAGGTTGCCCACTCTCACCACTCTTATTCAACATAGTTTTGGAAGTTTTAGCCACAGCAATCAGAGAAGAAAAGGAAATAAAAGGAATCCAAATCGGAAAAGAAGAAGTAAAGCTGTCACTGTTTGCAGATGAGGGTTTTCTTATGGATAGTAGTTGCTATACTCCTTTGCTAATGGTCAGAGAAACACAGCAATATGAACTACAGTAATCTATTTACTTTTATATCTGAGCTGCTAAAACAAATCAGTATGCAAGGGAGGTCAGAATTCAGGTAGTAATAATAGCTAATATTTATGTAAAACTTAGTGCGTGCTAAAGACTTGTGAATGAAAAATACAGCCTGCTATATCTGTAAGCAAAGGATGTTGCAGCCATCAAGCCTGACGATGAGCCCTGAGGGAACTCAGGGTGGAGGCAGGATGCACCCCCATCTAGCAGTCAGCTGCTGCAGGCACCCCGATGGTGCACCCTGAGGGGACTCAGGGTGGGAAAGCACAGGATCCTGGCCCCAGATAGCTGAGATGCATGTAAAAGGAATGATTTCAGAGTCCAGACTCTTGCATTTTCCCATACATAGAAAAGCACTAAATTCCTTAACTTGAGATGTTTGTTTCTCCTTAATTAGCAGTAATCTTCTGATGTTCTGACTACCTGGGTCTTTGTTGCAAAAACTCCTATGTATCCTGGCTCCCCCTTCACCCGCACTTGCCTCTTCAGAGCAGCTCCTCAGAGCTATCTGAGATGCTGTGTCCCGGGCTTAAGTCCTCAGTTTTGTCCACGGAATAATACATAACTCTCAGCTTTTAGGTTGTGCATTTTCTTCAGTCGACAGACTGAACTGTTATGTATAAATTATATCATTTAATATGAGTGCAACTGTCATCATCTCCATTTTATGGATTAGGGAGTTGAAATCTTAGAAGTCAAGCAATTTATCCTGTGTCACTTGCTACTTAGAGGTAAAACTAGGAGCTGAAACCAGGCAGTCTTAGTTCAGAGCTATGCCCATAATCACTACCCTCTATGCCTCCTATCAATGTTAAAAGGAAAAAAAAAAGACAAATTCATCTCAATTAAGGATAAAACAGATGTATTGTTAGATAACACAGTATGAGATGGGCTTTTCTCTATTCCTCAGTATTTTTAATACCTATCTTTCTGACTCAGGCAGTTTTCATTTCTTACTGTGGCATCTCCATGGTCAGATCCACACTCTTCCCCTAGTAGATTTGCCACTGCTGTGCATTTTTTCTTCCCTGAATATGCCTTTTTTCAGATAATCTTAATGTTCCTTTCTTTAACATAGTATTTTATCCAGGCTGTTTGACACTGATGAATAACTTCTGTTGTTAAATAAGACCAAAATATTGTCACTTTAAAATGTTACCATTACTAAATTAATTTTGTTTGCATTTTTAATGGTTGACCTTACCAGAATTCATTCTGAGTGTTTCTTGATATTTCTGCCTAATTCCTATATTTCTTTTATATAAAATTAATGCTTTGAAAGTACATTTTTTTTCATAGCACCTATTTTGCCTTAACGTTCTTTGTTAGCATTTGTTAGTCTTTCAGAAAATCACAATGAATCTGCAGCAGCTGAGCAGTCTGCACTTCAGCAAGCTCTCTTTCATCTCCTCAGAACGCTTTCTATATATAGTGCCTCTAAAACCCCTTTTCCAAATTGTTAACATACCTAAGTGATTTCCAAGATGAGCCCAAGCTTCTTTTTTACTTGAATACTTAATAGAGTACCTTTGTTTCCTAACAGACCTAAAATGCCTTCTGTCCTGTTTAGAATTCTGGTGGGTTAGTCTAATTTATTTTGTGCATCTTTTCATTAATTAAAGTGATAAAACTGTGAAACTTTTCATCTAAAAAAAGCACAAAAATTCACTAATGTGCTGCTCTGAGAAGATAAAATATGCTAACAATTGAGTTTACAATCATATAAATTAGGAAATAGTTTTCATATGAAAAAAAATTATTCACTTTACAAATAGATTTTTGTTTTTTGGTATGTTTCTTTTAAAACCGAAGATTCTCTATAAATCCTAAATAAAAATCTCTTTAAAAATTCTTCTCGGGCTTCCCTGGTGGCGCAGTGGTTGAGAGTCCGCCTGCCGATGCAGGGGACACGGGTTCGTGCCCCGGTGTGGGAGGATCCCACATGCCGCGGAGCGGCTGGGCCCGTGAGCCATGGCCACTGAGCCTGCGCGTCCGGAGCCTGTTGCTCCGCAACGGGAGAGGCCACAACAGTGAGAGGCCCGCGTACCGCAAAAAAAAAAAAAAAAAAAAAAAAAATTCTTCTCAAATATAAATAGTTAGGTAAGGTAGCATACTTTAATTTGGGGAATAATTATTTTTACAGTATGTCATTTCAGGTAGATTGAAAAGAGATATAATTCATAGATACAAAAGCTTCCTTTCCTCAGCCTTGTTCTCAATTTTTCCTCTTTTGTAGAATTCTAAACTTTTAGATTCAAAATTAAATGCTTTAAAAAAACATACTTTTTATTTTTTCATGCATTTGATGTAGTTTAATGGTGCTAAACACTGGGAAACTTTTATGGATTTTACTCTTCTTAAAGATAACAACCATATTGACAAAGGTGGGGGAAAAGTTGCAAGATGCCATCCGGACAATACTAATAATTATATACACCACAGAATAAATTACTAATTTTGTGTTAAGAGTAACTGAACTATTAAAGATAATGCTATGTAGGATTCTGTGGAATATTAATTCTAATGATCATGAGATCATAACCTGCTGAAAATTATGTTATGCTGTTAGATCAACTTGAAGAAAATGTGGGCGATGGAATAGCGAGTGTTGATAAATATGGATATGAAATTAAAGCAGGTGTGAAGGTGATCAGGTAGAAGCCTAACCAAGAGACTTAGGTCCAAGAAGTCTGATGAACGGTTAAAAGCATTGTAGAGCTTGCTGCCTCAGATACCACTGAGAATATTAAGATACTAGCAGATGGAACACTCTGTATAGGGACTGAAATTAAAGGGCAGCAGCTAAAGAGAGTGCATCCGACTTCCTGGATGTGCTAGAGTGAAGGGGTTACGTTCACGCACTTTGGAGTAAGATGGAGTGAGGTGGGAGTCTAGCTCCACCATCTATTAACTGAATGTCCTTGGATGAGTTAACCAATCTAAATTTTAGTTTCAGTTTCTTCCTTGTAAAATAAGACTGGAAAACAGTACTTGACCTCTAAAAATTTTGTGAGGATTAAGTAAATGAGACGATCCATGATTAACTGGCACAGTGTGTGAGGTGTTTGCTAGTCATTATCTTGGCTGTAAAATCTGGCTCCCTTACTACATGGTGAGATCACTGAGAACAGGACTTTCTTATTTATACTTAGGACCTAACATAATAAATGTTTCTTGAACTACTGAATTGAATCCAGAGCTAATAATTTTCTCCTGTGTAAATGGGTGTTGGCCGACGAATTATTGATGAAGTTTCTCTGTTTCTTGATAGAACAATTTACTACCATTTTCACAATTTTATTTTTTAAAATAATGCAAATATTTTTTAAACAAATAACATTTTTAACTTTTAAAAATATAATTTACATTCTCCTTTGACATTTTATCAGATACTCTACTCTCTGCTCTTTGAGGTTAAAACAGCCATTTTAAAATTAGTGTTGTTCTTTGATTACATTTTTTGCACTTAATTTATCCATTTAACTTCTTTTAGATTTATATTAAACTGTCTAATAATAACTTAGTATTCTTCTCCAGCTAAGGTTTTATATTTTGCACAGAGGTAAGCCATTTTTCCTTTGCGCTTTTATTTGGACCCTGAAAATTTGTGGGTACCATTAACAATTTCCTCTTCTATAAACAGACTGGCAATCAATGAAATTGCTGTCTTGAAACCTTACATGAGAGAAGCATGATTTTGTAAGACATTCTATTCTGCCTGTCTACTCAAGCCCCCTTCAAATATTTTGCATTTAAGTGCAATGAACTTAAATGAAGTGCAAAGAAGACCGAGAAGCCCCTAGGTGCATCTTTGCACATTTTCACCTTCCTTTGGTCTTTATAAACTCCTTTAGCAAAGTTGTTTGGGCCCTGGTACACACAGCCAGATGACAATATTTTTAGAAAAGTAGTTTCTAAAAGGCACAAATTAAATATTTTAAGATACTGGGAATCCACTTATTTCTTTATTCACCAAATATTTAATGATGACTTATTATACATTTCCACTAAGGATGACTAAGACAAAAACTAGTATGAAAACTTGTACAATTTTCAAGGAAGTTATTTTCCACTATACATTTTCATAAAATCCATAACCACTCCATCTTCAGAAGCTAAAAAAAACTATAAATGTTTCTCAGGTTAATAGATATTTTACCCACGGTTTGATGAGAAAGGATAAGACTTTAAAACTGACTCTGCAGTTTTCCAATAGGGTTTCAGTGCTTGCACGATATTTTGATAGTTTGTTTACCCATTTGTTTTAGTTACCAGACTGTACAGTTGTAAAAGGCAATAATCATGCCTCAGTGCCTGGCACATAATAGTTCAATGCAATTTGCATAATGAATGAATGAGTGGAATTGAAATGCATTTCGCACATGCAGCAACACTGACAAGTTTGCAACACTTCCCCTATGTGACCCAAGATTATGTCTGCGATCAATGAACTATGATTGGATTTACATTTCTGCAAAAGAACAGCAAATACAGTATTCCAAGTTCGAAATCCCACTTCCCCCACTAGAATCATTACAGTAAACCATTAATCTAGTATTCATTAATTTGTAGTTCCAAGATAATTCTGTCTTGGCTTACCTGAAATTTACCTCTTCAGGATTAATGAAGAATGCTATAGTAAACAAATTACAATGGACTTAAAATCATTGATTCTCTTTAATGGGCAGATGGCTAGAGCAATGATGCTTAACATTTTAAAGAAATTTACAATGGATCGGATGCAAATGGATGTCTTAATAAAGAAGGTTCATCCATTTAGTAAAATAAGCCAAACAGATCTTCACGTAGACATCCTCTGTATTTTATTCTATAACTATATGCGGAGACTTCCACCCAATAGCAACCAAGTATGTAACACTAAAGAAGCCTACGGAGAATCTGTCCTCAGAATAAGAATTTTTGAACGACGAAAGGCAAGAAGAAAAAAAAAAGACAATAGAGATAAATAATACGATGTGAAAGGTGAAAAGCGAGCGAAATCACTCTATAATAATCACATTTTGGGGGGAAGAAATCCAAGTTAAATTTCACTTCTGAAAAAAGAAAAGTCGTTTTAGAATTCACGCTGTCTTTAGTCGTCCAAGTTCTCCCGCCCCCAGTGGAATCACTGTACCTTTTTCCAGAAGTCTCGCAGAGGACCTTTTCCTTCTTTTTCTGGCCTTCCTTTGAAGCTCCGAGTTCCCCTTCCGGCTAAAAAGCCGAGGGGGCGCCCTCCTTGGGAAAGCGCCTGGCTTTTCCTCTTCCCTTGCCTTCTCAGCGCAGGCCCTCGGCCGGGCGGGCCTGCTCCCACCCCGCAGGAGGCACGCTCTCTGCCTTGAGCCCGCCCCTGGGACCCGCAGCTCAGGTGCCGACGGGCGAGCGCGCCGCGGGGCCTTGTGGGGCGCGTGGTCAGGCCCTCCCCGCCTCCTGCCGGAGGGCGGAAGCCGGCGCCGGGCGGCGTTCTCACTCTGGCCGGGGAGCCGCCGCCCGGGAACGGCGCAGAGCTCTCGCCCACACGCCCCTCTCCACGCCTGCACCAGCTCCCCGCCGGGGGTGCCCTCCCTCCTCTGCGGGAGCCCAGAAGGTAGGTGGGGAGGCGCCCCTCACCCCTGGTGTGGGTTCCCACCCGAGTTCGCGCTGTTCACAGAGCCGCGGGGAGCTCCGCACATACCGTGGGCGTCTCTCTCTACCTAATCAAGTCGATCGCCTGTGCGCTGGAGCTTCTGGAGTTAGACTCAGGCCTGGGCCCCCAAGTTGGTGGGTTTCTGAGGTGTGTTCCAGCTTCCGGGCGGGTTCGAGCCTGGCCTGACCACCAAGATGGCTCCTTCCTGGGGAAGGAGAGGCTTGTGCTTGGAGGCCATTGGTGAGCCGTTTAATGAGCCCCCATTGTACTGGAGGAACCGTGTAAAGTGCCGGAGGTGTCAAAGATGGGACACTCATGGCCTCTTCGCTCAAGGACCTCGCAGGCCTGGGCTGGAGATGGATGTAGAGCTAGGAGACATTCGGGGACAGGGTGGGATTGCAGTAGGAGGATCAGATAAAATGCTGTGGGACAGAGAGGCTTCCTGGAGACGATGTCACCTTAACAGAGGCCTAAGTACAAGGTATTTGGGAAATAGGGGCAGAAGTGGGGACTCTATTACAGATGAAACAGAGGGTAAGAGGAAAGGCAAGAAGCATGGAGAAAACAATATTTTAGTGTAACTACAGTGTCGAAAGTGGCAGGAAATAAGGTGGGAAAGTGGTTTGTACCGAATTATGAAAGGCTCTTTATTATGGAAGTGCAGAAACACATTTTGGACTTGCGTTCCATCAGGATCCGTAGATTATAAAGACACCGTTGTTTAATATTCACAAAACGCTCATAATGTAGAAAAACCCCAGGATAACACAGACTGTGTTCATGAGCAGGATGTATTTTTCAAGAGCAATATTTGTGTCTAATTACACACACATTGATCACTTTCTTGGGATTGTTTGCATTGCCTTTTTTCTACTTAAAATCGAGAGATTTACAGTGTTACGTGGTTGCAATGAGACGCAGTCACTTGGCAGAGAATTGTGTGTTATCTACCATTCTACTTGTTTTTCTTTGTGAAGACTTACTGCTTTAGAAGGGTTTTAGATCAAGTGCAATAAAGAGCCTTTGTAATTTGGAACATGCATAATGCGGATGACTTTCAGAGCAGGGAAATAGACGACAGATGACAAAATTCAGAGGTAAAATTTGGGAATGAAAGTCAGGAACACAAATTGATGACTCTGAGTAAGGGTTTTATTCTTTTTTTCTTGGGTGATGGTGGGAATACCAGTATTTGGAACCAGCTTTCCAAAACCGGTATTTTGGAGGCCTTGTTAAGATTTAGAAAACGTTACCTTAAATATGTTTTGACGTATGTAAAGATGTTACAAGTCCACTGGATACTGTGGTGAAGATCAGACTGAATACTTCAGCTCTTTCATGGGGCCTGTGTATGTCATACGTACATTAAACTCTGCTGTCCAAAGGCACTTGAAGCGGAGTCACAACTTAATAGAACCAGGTAAATTACTTTGGAGCCTTATTGAGGTGAACGTATGACTTCACTGTGCAGAATGGATTGAAGGGAGCTCTGAGAGGCCTGGCAGCAGCCTGATGCCGTCATGAAGACAAGAGGTGTTAATGGTTTGAGGGAAAAAGTAGACACGTTTTCAGATATATCGGGTTATAGAATTGACAAGACTTGGTGTAGAAGGAGAATCAGGGGAATAGTGGCACTAAAGGCAGAGAGCGAAGCGTTTTAAGAACAGAGGCGTGGTCTTAGGGTCAGGTCTGCGGAGAAGCGGAATGGGAGTTTATAAATAGGCATCAGGTTTGGCCACTGGGTTGATGTTATTTTCAGCCTTAGTAACAGCAGCTGGGTGGGGTGGGCGTGATGGGATAGCTTTTCTTTTTTCCTTATTTTTTACAGCTGGGAGCAATCTGAGCATGATTATATATTGAGAGAGAGAAGTCAGGACAGAAGAAGAGATTGAAAGAGCAGAGAAGAGATGGTGGAGGGTGAAGCTACCAGGGGCTGGTATGCAGTTCACGCATATTCCTAGAGCCCAGCTCAGGGTCTGTAAGGACAGGAGACGTTGGCCGTTAGTTTGGAGGAGCATGTCACAGGACGACCGGGTGTTCTTATATGCTAGCAGAGTGCCTAGGATCCAGCTTGCTTACCCATCCGTTCATTTGTCAGGTCAGCCGACTAATGTTTCTTTCAGTGCTCATCGTGTGTTCACGGTAGCGATTTCTGCTCTGCCCGGGCAGGTCATGAGCTCAGTGGAACTCACTTGCCCCTGAGGGCCACTGACATCAAACGACCAATGAATTACCCAGATGCAATTGCGATGCAAGAATACGGAATGTTGGGCTTCCCTGGTGGCGCAGTGGTTGAGAGTCCGCCTGCCGATGCAGGGGACATGGGTTCGTGCCCCGGTCCAGGAGGATCCCACGTGCCACGGAGCGGCTGGGCCCGTGAGCCATGGCCGCTGAGCCTGCGCGTCCGGAGCCTGTGCTCCGCAACGGGAGACGCCACAACAGTGAGAGACCCACGTACCGCAAAAAAAAAAAAAAAAAAAAGAATACGGAATGTTAAGAGCGTATGTATTAAAGGGAACTGATGTGGTCTAAGGGTATCAAGGAAGCCGTTTTCAAGGTAGAATGCTTAAGCTGGTACCTAGCAGAAACCCCCCTGGTTACCAGATCAGCCGTGCCTTCCCCATGCTGCCTCCTGTAATCATCTTATTCCCGGTTCTTGGTTCACTGGTGGGCTCAGTCTCCCTTCTCTTGACACTTGAAATGTACGTTATCCGTGGGTTAGCGGGTGGGAAAACTTTCAGGAACCAAGGCTTGGCGAGGATCTTTCTCAAGCCAGCTGTTGCTTCGTTACAGTGACTAAATGGCCATTGAATTCTATTCATGCTACATTGATTCCCATTGGGGGCTGAAAAGGGTTTTGGGACTGAGCCTCTTAACGTCCTTTGGAGGGACCACAACAAGCACAGATCCTGTCACCTCTTCTTAGGAATTTTTGGTAACAGCCAATGAAAGCTAGTTGTTTTTTTTTTTTCTTACATCTACAGTTTTAATGCTCTCTGGGTCAAGTGATTGGGGAATAAGCATCCACTCATGTCTGTCTCTGCAGGGAAGTGAAAATACCATTGCTGCTGTGATCTTGCCTTTATACAGCACTTGACAATCCATTTTATTGTTCAATTTAAAAGAGAGCCTGAAATCACCCCTGTCAAATTTTGTTTGGTGTGATTCAGGGAAAAGGATGTTTGTAAAACTGGGCCTTCCATGATGTGGAAGAACTCTGATCCATCAAAAGACTAGATATAATGTAAGAGAATGTGAGTATCATCTAAAGAAGGCTAGCTGTTAATAGAAGACGTTAGCCACATGACACTTTTTTGTCATCTGCCTTTATAAGGAAAGAAGAAAAAATAAGAAACAAAACTTACAATAGAAATGCACCCCTGCAGGAAGCCAAACCCCCTCATGATGACTTGGTTTGTAACTAGGGCCCCCAGGGATGTTTTATGAGTGACAGTATGTATCCTTTCATATGTTTGTCCTTAAAACATTAGGTTTTATTTAAAGCAAGCGTTGGCAAACTTTTTTTGTACAGGACCAGTTAGTAATACATCAGGCTTTGCAATCTACGTGTAGCAACTCTGAGATTGTAGCACTAAAGCAGCAATAGACAACACGTAGGCCAATGGACATGGCTGTTTCAATAAAACATGGCTGATGGAAGCAAGGCCACCCAGATTTGACCTGTGGGCCATAGTTTGCCATCGTCTGATCCACAGCACTTACGAGATTTCTTTACTGAACAGAGGGTGTTGTGGATTGGAATGATTGATAGTCAGCTGAAAGCTCTAAGAAGGCGGTGATGGACTTTTCTTGTTGACTGTTGTGTCCCCAGGTCTAGCACAGCACCTGACAGATAGGAGATCGTTAAACATATCTGTTGAATAAAGGAATAAGTAGCAAGGATATCAGATGGAAAACTACCCGACTAAGGTAGGCTAGATGGTTCTATATTCAGATTTTCAGGTCCTATAACATGTATTCTATGGCACTACCAATTTGGGGTAGGGCAAATATATTGCAGTTGAGTGCTTAGTTCAGAAAACAAATCCACGGGGGTGGGGGGGGGGTGCCTGAAGAATGAAAAAGAGCCAGCGCTATAAAAGGATGGTAAAGAACACAGGTCTGTGACTCCCCACCGGTACAAATGCATGTTGTTCTCTTTGTAAGGGACCTGAGAGAGAAGGCAGTCCAGCCTCTTCCCCAGTCTGGGGCTTTCATGTCTGCTCTGTTTCCTGTGGCTTTGCTGGCATTTGTGCTGGATACCTTCTGTTTGGCCTTCCAGATCTCCTCCCCCCGCCCCCCTCCACCCTGCAGGTCCACACCAGTCCCTGATCCCTCTACTGTCATGAGGATGGTCCTAGGATGGAAAGTCACAGCTCCTGCCGGGTGGTCCTGTCCCCACTGTGCTGTCTCTCCCCGTTCTGGTAACTGCTCCCTCCTCCCTCTCTTCCCTTTAGGCCCTGGGGAAGTGAAGGATACCCCTGGCCCACTGCTGTTATTTCTGGCCCTTAGCACATTGGGTTACCCCCTTAGGTTGCCCACGCCTTTAGAAATTGTCTCTTTTATTAGCCTTTCGTCATATTACCCAGATTGAGGTACCGTTAGCTTTCTGCCTGGACCCTGATGGGTATAGCGTCCTTAACACTTTTTTCAAAGGCACCTGTTGTATGTCACTGTCACTGAATGACTTTTAAGTCCCCCAAAGTCAGTGACTGTGGCTTCTATTTCTTATAATCACAAGATCTCAGGGTGAAAGTTGTCCTGGAAGGTGATGCATTTAACTTTTCTGTTCAGAGTTTGGGTGCATTCTGCCTCATCCCTGTCATCTCTCTCTGTGCTTGAATACCTTCCACAACAGGGAACTCACTCCACCTAAAGCCCTCTCACACATCTTTAGACACATCTGACTAATAGAATATGTATACACAGCTTGCAGCCCCTGCCCTTGTCCTGTTCCTTGGGGTTTCATGGAACAAGTCCAGTTTACATTTCACTCCTCTGTTCTTCAGACAGCAGGTTTCGAGTTCCTTTTCCAGCTCTGTCTGTTTAAGAGCAGGGTGCCTAGAACAGAATCTTTTTTCTCGTGTGTCGTCTGATCAGGCCGAGTGAGCATGAACATGATAATTTTATCTGGAAGGCTTACTACCTCCAGTGATTATGAGAAGATTACATTTCCTCATTCCTTGCTTGGAAATATAAGGGGAACAGATCCAACCCCCCTCTACATGCCCCACGTCTGCTGATTTAAGTATCATATGTCATATGAACTTTGATGTCTTTGATGAAGGCTTAATTTTGTCCCTGTTATTAGATTTATCTATACTTACAGGTTATCTATCAAGAGAGTAAAGTAGTTTATAAATTATAGATTTTAGAGGGCTATGTCTACTATTCCGTTTTCTTTTGCTTTTCCTCAGATGTCAAACGTACCTTAATTATCCTTTAATTGCTTTGGAGGCAGTATTTAAAGTATTTTGCCTAACTTTATTTAGGTTTCAAATCTGAACAGCAGATATCAGCAGACTCAGATTTTCTTAGTATTTCGTTCCTTTTATTTTCTGGACATTTACTGTGTATATGCCCATTACTGTGCCTCTTACATTTTGGAAATATACCAAAATATATTGAAATGTAGTATCTTGGGGTCTATAATCAAATTGACTTTAAGGAAATGTTCTGAAGTAGGTTCTTAAGTGTATCATTCATTTAAGTCAATTTTTATAATGAAAGTCCAATTTATTTTTTAACTGGCCTCCAAAATACCTGTCAGCTTTTTAAATTCTTCCTTCTGATTTATTCAGTGAGTTCATTCCCCATTTCGTTTTTGATTAGATGGCTTTCACCCTGGCAGAACTCTGGAAAATAAATCCTTTTGTATTTAACGTATGCCTTGGTTTAATTTGGATGAATAAAAGAAAGAAAACAACCCATTAGAAAGTAATTTTGATTGTTGGAGAGAGAGATGTGACTTTCTTCATCTTTCATAATTTCTAAGAAATATATTTCAGAGGCTGCTTGCTGATGGCCCCTTCTCCCACGCCTTCCTTCTACTTTCATGAATAGCTTTTTCTTGAAAGATTAAAAAGCACACCAAAACATACTTATGATTCTTTACACATCCCCTCCAAATGGGTTTGTAATTTCTGATTGTTTATGACCCATTTATTTTTATCTCTTGCAACAATGGTAAGAGAAACCCACTTTCTTTCTCTTCTGAACGGTTTTATACTTTATCCACAGTTGTTATGCATTAGCTGGTATTTTATTGATTTTCTTATTTATTGGCCTGCCCCAGAAGGAAAGCTCCTGAGGGAAGGGACATCCTTATTTCCAATGCCAGGCATAACCGATAAATGGTGTTATATGTTAGTTGGCAGAATATAAGTTTCTCATGCTAATCCGCCTTTTTATGACAGTGCACAAAACGCTTATGTAGTTCTCAAAAGGTCGCTGCTTTCTAAAAAACTATTTTTTTAATAAATATGGCTCCTAAAGCATCCACTCTTATAAGATTGTCTTGTCTTTTAACTAAAAAAAATTTATCCACCATCCGTCATTCGTCTATTTATTTATAAGCACTATTTCATCTATATAATGCACAGATTTTTAAAATTGCATATATCGGGCTTCCCTGGTGGCACAGTGGTTGAGAGTCCGCCTGCCGATGCATGGGACACGGGTTCGTGCCCCGGTCTGGGAAGATCCCACATGCCGTGGAGCGGCTGGGCCCGTGAGCCATGGCTTCTGAGCCTGCGCGTCCGGAGCCTGTGCTCCGCAACAGGAGAGGCCACAACAGTGAGAGGCCCGCGTACCGCAAAAAAAAAAAAAAAAAAAAAAAAAAAAAATTGCATATATCACCAACAAACTCTTCATCAAAATCAGTTTCCCCAAACCAAAATTGGAGTGATTTAAAAAGTACTGCATGCACACAGGCAAGGAACTACAGCATCACTGTGGATGGCAAATGAAGCAGTGTTTCAGCTCAAAGACCCTGAAGGTACATTTCCTACCAGGTTGCTGATGTAAAAATCTTTAGTGATAAATAATAGACAATTTCCCAGTTTCCCAGCATGTGACGACTGCATAAGATCACTGAGAAAGGCACTGATTCAGACCACTTGGCAGGAAGCTGGCTTCTTTCATCATTAATGTGCTTCCCTCCTTTTCATCACTCATTGTTAAAAAGTGAAGGTTCAGTAAAGAATTAAGGAAACAGCTTCCGGGAGTAGTTCCAGTGGTCTGAGTAAATATTTTATCAACGTTATTTTGTATGTTTTCTACTTGCCAGTAATTTTAGTATGAGTTTCTGATTGGAGTCCATCACATTGCTGGCCTAATATTGGAGTCATATTCAAGTATCCCCTCGCTTTGTCTCCCTCTTTCCAATCTGGCAGTAAGCCCTACCATGTCACAAACATCTTTCAGGGCATGTCGTACTCTATGTGCACACTTTAGTGTCCTGGCCTACCTCTCCTTCCATCCCTTCTTCCCTGCGGGGCGTCAACAGTCCCTAAGTCCTTCCTACCCAGCAATATTCTCTTCCGGAAACATCACTGGGACCATTGCACTCATCCACTCAGAAGACCATGCCTGTTTCCAGCCTTCCACGGCAGTAAGTTCAGACTCCTCTAACTCACCTTGGAGATCCCAACTTCCCTATTCTACATTATTTCCTTTTCTTCCCTAAAATACCTTATTCTTTAGTCAAAGAGATCCGTGCACTCTCCCACATGTATGCCTGCCATTGTCTGCTGGCTGGTTGTACTGTTCACCCCATCTGGGGCGCTCTTTTGCCTCCTCTTTGCCTTTGAGTCCTACTCATCCTTCAGATCTTCCACGCTGGCTCCAGAGGTCTGTTCTTCTGTTCACATCAGCCCACACGTGTCTCTTTCCTTGAGCTCTTACTAGATTTACGCCGTGCAGAGGCACAGGCTTTGGAGACAGTAGGCCTGGGATTGACTCATGGCCACATACTAGTCTCAAGTGGACCAAGCATTGAACTGAGTGTTTCCTGTGTGCCCAGCAGAGTTCATAGGGGTTATGTGCCTTAACTCGTTTCACCTCCTCAGTAACTGTAAGTTGAGTACTCTTTTGAGTCCCTTTTTACAGATGCGCAAACTGAGGCACAGAGAGGTTGAGTAACCTATCTGAGGTCACACAGCTAATACAGGACAGAGCTAGGAAGCCTGGCTCCTGAACCTGCTCTCCTATTCCCTATGTCATCCTTGCCTCTCGAAGACATATTTGAAATTATTTCTGATGGGGTGTTTTAGAGTTGATTAATATGCAGTGTTGCTCTTTCCTGTCTCACTGGGCTGTCTTTGGGGGTAAAAATCCCTTATCTAGCAGTGCTTATGGAGTTAGTGGGCCTGTCGGTGTGTGTGTGTGTGTGTGTGTGTGTGTGTGTGTGTGTGTGTGCGTGCGCGTGCGTGCGGCTGTGGTGATAAGCTAAGATGCATGTGAAGGTAGACGCAAGAACACAGGGCAGTTCAGGGAGGCCCAGTCCTATCCAGAACTGCGTTGTAGAAAGAATGCGTGCCGAGAGAGAAATATTAAAGAGTCCGGTTCTACCATTTGTTAACCGGATATCCTTGAGAAACCTACCCTCTGAACTTCAGTTTCCTTAGCTCCAAAAAGTGATACTAAATTCTACATCACAGAATTATTTTTTTAAATTTTATTGAAGTATAGTTGATTTACGATGTTGTGTTAATTTCTGCTATACAGCAAAGCGATTCAGTTATACATATATTCTTTTCCATTATGGTTTATCAGAGGATATTGAATATAGTTCCCTGTTGTGCTCTACAGTAGGACCTTGTTGTTTATGCAATCATAGAATTATTAACTGAGGTCATTACACGAGGTACTGGCTGTAAAGTGAACGTGTGGTGTCTGGTGTGCGGAGGTGTCCAGGAGGTGTTTATATTTCCCTTTGAGGCTTCATGCTCCAGCCTTCATGCTTCCTCATGCCTCATGCTCCAGGCTCAAGGCTTTCTCCCCTCTGCTGACATCTTTTCCTTTGTCCATATATCCAAGCAGGCCCTCAATTCCGTGTAGCTGAGTCTCCTAAACTTATCCTGTCTTAGCTCTCCTTTCTGTGAACTGTTCCACTTCTAACCCTTTCTGAGTTATTCACGTACAGCGTGGCTTGATTTTCCCACCGAGCCCAGCGCTGGAAATAATAGATGAGGGCAGAGTCCACATGTCTGATGAGCTCCCTCTCTGTTTTAGTAGGGGAGCGGGACCCCCAGATGGCTATTGATCCTACCTTGTGGTAAGAACAAGTTTCTGTGTTTCCAGAGTGCTGTGGAAATGCAGGTAAAGGAGCAGAGGTTAGCCCAGGGTGAGGAAGGAAGGAGGGGTGAATCCAGAGGACTTCAGACCAGGTAGTTGAACAAGGCAGTGAAGGGTGAGCGGAGAGTCTGCAGACAGCGGCTTGGGGAAGGGCGTTTCTGTCCCAGAGTGAACATCAGGGATCACGGAAGAGGCTCACAGTCGTGAGAATGGTGTGTTGCTCTGTGGCTGGATTGCCCACGGGCATTGGCGATAAGTCAGGTTTTTGGTTCTCAGCAGAATCAGTTGTGCAACTAGAGATCTAGCTTAAAAGCAACTTTGGAAAAAAGATTTCAATTGTTTTTCCATTATGTCCATCTGAGCCATCACTGAGACCTGACAGTTCAACAACTTAATACCGTCTTGGGTGACATTAAGAGAAAGGTTCAAGGGTTGTAACTGATAACGTTCATCGCGGAATTGGAGGTTTAGTGCTAGGTGTCACTGAAGAGGGATTTCGACAAATCAAAGAACAGGCAGGAGAGGCTGCCAGAATGGAAAGAGGCTAAATGTTATGACGTTATGAGAGAGGGTCCGGGGGATTTTATAAGGGGAGACAGTGATTGCTCACTTCAGATCCTTGAAGGGTGATTTGGGAAAGTGGACTTTATATTATTTTGCTTCAAGGGTGGACCTGGGATTAATATAAGCAGACATTATAGAGTGTCTGGCAGGAATTTCTAAGAACTGATGGTTAGGTAACCACATTTTCCACATGGTATTGTCCGTGGAGACTGGGTTGGGTTCCTGAAGCTGTCATTGGGTGACAGACTGCATCATCCCTTCTGACACTAAGCTCTTAAGAGTCCAGGAAATAGATTCAACAGAGTTTTGGTGCTAAATGCATTTATTAATATAGGTTATCTGTGCCCAAATGTGTTAATTTAATGTATATACAGAAAGATGAAAGGTTTTAGAGTCAGATTGTATCTTCATTTCTTCCTGTGTGGCTTTGAGCAAGTTACTCCCTGAGCCTCTGTTTGCATACTGATAGAGCAGGAATGATAGCAGTTATGTCAGAGGGAGGATCAGTACGATGGTGGATGTACATCCATACATATACTGTTGTATCGTACAAATACTATCAACTATCACTTTCTAAAAGCATTGAGTACCCTAGTGAAGAAATAAAACATTGCCTGAGTTTTTCGTAAAGTGGAGGCTTCCTTTTATCAGTCAGGTCCATTCTTGAATGTTTTTTCAATGAATAGTAAATGTGAGTTTATCCGGAATGACAAAAGAGTGATGGCAAATTAACCTAAAATTATAACTCACACTCTGCCATCTGGAAGCATCTCTAGATTCTAGCATATAGATGCAACACTCTGTGGTTACTTCTTCTTCATTTTCTATTAATACAGACACATATGCATAAAATACTTGACCCTGATAAGAAATATCTGGAATCATTTTGCTCATTAAGAAGTAATTTAAAAGTAACTGTGGGCTTGCTAGTTTATAATTTCAAAATAGAAAGCATGTGTAAGAGTGTGTATGTGTGTGCGTATCTGTGTGTACAAACACAGTGGTACACTCACGTATTTGCATATAAATGCATATTAAATACAGGTGCAGGTCGTTAGATATTCTTTCTTCTGCTAAAATACCGAATTTTTAATAGTTGTTTCATTTGAGAAAATGTTGAGGTTTTCTTTCATAAGTTTTAAACTGGCACCTCAGATGTTTAAAAGATGAATGTTTCTGCATATTTCCTGGTATTTAAAAGAGGTCTAATATGAAATGAGTATGCTAAGAAGCTGACTGTTTAAATGTTTATTATAACTATTATGGTTAGTATCATGCTGTCATTTAATATGCTGTAAGGATTCAGCTTTGGACATTGAACTCTTCTTGCCACTGAATAGGAGTAAAAACAGAAATAGAAAAACAGATTTATACACATTATATACATATTTATTTATTTTTTATACACATGCTCCCGAATATACATGTCTGTATAAGCTAAACTTTACTGACCTTTGATTGTGTGCCAGGCCCTGTGTTAAGTCCTTTACATGGATTATCTCATTTAATTCTCACAACAACCGCTATGAAGTAGCTTCTGTTATTTGCTTCCTTTTTCAGATAAGCAAACCGAGGCTTATAGAGGTTAAGTGTACAAAGCTTATAAGTGGTGGAGACTGGATTTTAACCAAGCTGTCTGACTTCACAGCTAGAACCTCTCATTGCCACACTGTACTGCACAGGTGCTTGTATAATCACAGACTCAGAATTGGAAAAGCCATCGGTCACTAGCCTTCACGTCAGTGCTAGAATCTGTCTTCCTCTCAGGCAGGTGGCCGTTCAGCCTCTGCTTGAGTAACTCCTGTAATTGGAACTTCATAACTTCACAAGCCAACCCATTCCATCGTTGGACAGCTCCTACCACTAGATCTCTTATTCATCTAATTATTGGAAATTTGTCTTACTGTAATTTCCAGGTATTGGGCCTAGTTCGGCCTTCTGGGGAAGTGCTGAACACCTCTCTCTCCTCTTCTGTCTGGCAGCCCTTCAGTTGCTGTGCTTCTCCAAGGCTTCTTTCTTCAGTTCCACTTGCTGTTCCCTAGAGCCCTCACCACACAGTCGCCCTTTCTGACATTCTAGTTTAATCGGTCATTTCTGACAAGTTGTAGTAACAGAATTGGACGCAGTGGAAAAGTTTCTGGCCTGAGCTGTAACCCCTGGGTTAAGGTGTCAGCACTGCTGCTTCCTGTGTGACCTCGGGCAGGTGGTGACATAGCTGAGCCTCAGACCCTGATGTAACACCGGCATGATAATGGCCCTAAAATACAGCGTTATTATGGGGGTCAGATGAGCTGGTGCTGGGGAGAGTGCTCTGTGTACCCCAGCCCCTGCCTCTCGTCGGCCCGCCTCTTTCACGCTCTCTGCGTCAGCAAGACTTGCTCCCTCAGTAGTCATCTGCTAATTGAGGCCTTTCTTAACCACTGTATTTGAAATGGTAACTAATCCCTTACCTTCTCTCTCCATCTTACCTGCATTAGTTTTCTCAGCTGTGTTTATGACAATTCAATGTACATCTATTTTACACGTATTTATTTTGTGACTCCCCCAACCAGAATGTAAAAAAATGTGAGCTCAAGAATGCATCTGTTTTCATCACTGCTATATATTCTCTGGACAGAGCAGGTCATAAAAAATACTTGGTGAATAAATGAATGAATTACCGTCACGTTTATGTTTCTCATGTGGTACCATCAAAAAGGCCAGTGAGGTGCTTCTCAGTTTTTTTTTTTTTAAAACAGAAAAAAAGTACAGCTGGCAAAGTTATTAATTTCTCTTCTGATATTTCAGTTTCATAAATTAGTCAGTTGATTTCCTTGTGCTTTGAGGGTATTTTCTCACAGAACAGTTATCTGAGCTGGACTCCTGGAGTGAAATATTAAAATTCTCAACTTAAAACATGTTACTGAAAATGAAGAAAATGTAGTTAATCACTGGCTTCAGTTTCTAATGACTCAAGGTCACAGTTTGATGGGTAAATGCATACACATTTTTATTTTAAAGTAACAACAGGTCATTCCGTTTTCTGTTTATATGTTCACTGTAGCTGCTCACCATCCCAGTTTCTGACTGCCAGTGTGTCTTACAGCTGCTGCTTGTTGGCTGTTTCTGTGTTGATATGGTTTTTGGAGTTACTGGATGCAGGGGAATTAACAGAGCAAGGGAGGCAGAAATGCAAACGCACTTAGATCCTGCAAATGGGAGATTAAGTGGGACCGGAAGGGTGCTGAGGTCTTAGCTTGCCTTCCTGCATGAACAGAGTCTAGAAACATGTTTTCTGCCTAGATAGAGTTCTCGGGCTTGGGTTGGGAGAACTTCATTCATCTACGTGAAGGAGGTGGAGGGCTTCTGGTAACTGGGAGTGCAAGGAGTGCCCTATTTCCAGACTGATGGCCGTCTTTGGTGGTTTAGAGACTTGCACATTGAACTGGCTGGCTGCCTGGTTGTCCTGGACGGAACATCTGATTGTAGCAGGTCATCTGACTCCTGGCAGACTGAAGAGGGAAGAATTAACTCACAGCAAAAAAAAAAAAAAAATAGCCTTGGAGTACAGGGAAACCAAAATAAAAAGATCCACTTTCCTTCCCCCAGAGAGTTGACTCTAGAGCTGTGAATTGTTGACACACGCCTTTTTGTTGTTGAATGTTTGCATGTCTACCCAGATCAAATAATGCTGTCAGCAGTTAGTGTTGGGCCAAGCTGTCCTGAATTTAAAGCTGCAGAATAATGTTTGGTCAGAGTGTCTGAAAAATCCCACAGCTGCTTATTTAAACTAATTTTTAATTTGCTCTATAGTGTATTTTAATCACTGAGGAGCTTTCAGCAGAATGCTATAAATCTATCATTGCTAAGTACCAAACGTTGCAAATATACTTGGCATGGGAGAATAATGGACAAATGAACAAGTTGTTTATTCACATTCTGTTTTAAATGGGAAGGGGGGTGTGTTATAGAAGAATCTGTATTGTACTAATTGCATGAAAATGTCTTTATGATTTTATAAAGGATATTGAAATTAAACAAAATTAATGTATCATGGATACAAGGTCAGTGTAAACTTTTATTAATAGCAGCAATCATGGTAGAAGCTTTTGTTAAGTAAATGAATACCCCTGTCTAGGGAAGTGAACATTTGGGCACAGAATTGAATAATTGTTTTTCTAGTTACACCAGAACTGCATTTGGATTCATGCTTATTAATTGGGTGTCAAGGAAGACGCTGATCAAGTAATGGTTAAACTGATAAAGTTGGGTAGGAGAGCACAACATTAGGAATTATGTGGTTACAAGACTCATTTCTCATTAGTGATAAAAATAACTAACAACTCTTTGCGTCCTACCATGCCATGAGTGCCAGATACTACCGTGTGTGCTTTTCAACCATGATTTACTTTAGTCTTTAAAACAGTCTTATGAGAATGTTACTAATATATCTTTCATTTTATGGATGAAACGAGATGTAGAAATTACTCTGTCATTCAGCTGGCAAAGGGCAAATGCAAATCATCTGTTTTGACATCTGGCTCTTAGTCCCTCTGCTGTATAATTCATTTGAGAAAATGTGTACCTACTTATTTGGACCCTCTTGCGGGTGTTGGTGGAGGAGTGAAGAAAGGGAAGGAGACATAGCCCGTGATCCCCAAGGAACTTAATCCTACCAGAGAGAAAAGACAAGCAGACGGTTATTGATTAAGAGCCAGAATCAGTGGTTCAGGTGATGAGTGCTCCAGCAACTGCTGAGAAAAGAAAAAATGACTCTGGGCTGAATTGATTAGGGAAGGCTTCCTGGAAGAGGTGGACTTTGGCTTATCGCTTAAGTGCTGAATAAGCTTTTTGCCACAGCATATTGTATCCTTTAGTGTTCAGATTCTGATAAGAATTTTATGAACTGCACCCTAACAAATTATAGCCTTGTTTATCTTTAAACAAGTTTTGGACACTTAAAAAATAGCTCAAATATGTTTATACTTTCGATGTAGTTCATTTCTGAAAATTGATATAACTTATTGCTGTGCCTTCTAAAAGTGGAAGCAGACAATATTAGCTTATTAATGGTGTCTTCTGTATAGATATGGAAGAAACAGAGTTCAGAGAGGTGTTTAGGAAGAACTGAAAGGTAGTATTCTGCTGCAAGAGAGAACAATGCTTTACGAAGACAACTTTCCATGTTTTGTGGTGACACCCACAGCAGATGCTTCCTTCTTTTAGCAGTTGGGTTGGTCTTGACTATGTTAACTACAGGAATTGTTTATTCAGATCTCACCTTTGAACCATTGTTTTTAACTCACATATAAAATCATTCAATCATTCCAACAGAAAATAATCTTTAAAATACATATATGCTATAACATTTTAAGACATACAAAAAAACATAAAGAATAATACAACAAATACCAGTGTACTCAACTTCCAGCTTACAAAACTAGATCTTTGCAAGGCAGAAAAAAATCCTTCCTCTTTCTGATTTCACCTTCCCCTGCAGGAGTAATCATAGTTCTAAATTTGAAATGTATCACCCCATGCATTTCTTTGTATTTTTCCTACATATGGTTATATTTCTAAGCAATATATAGTACTCTTTATATTAAATAATTATATTAAGTTATATGCATTTTTAATTCTTGTTTTTTCTTTTAACTATGAAATCATTCATTTTGATGTGTATAGCTTTAGTTCATTTGTTTTTTATCACCTAATAGTATTTGATTGGATTAGTATATCACAATTTATTTAGCTATTTTTCTATTAGCAGGTATTTAGTTTGTAATTTTTATTACAAGCAATGAAGTTATAAACAGTTTTGAACATGTCTCTTTGTGTATATATATGCAAGTCTTTCATATGTTTACAGACCATTTTCTTACCTTTTCTGTGACTTGCTTGTTCATCTCTTTTGCTCATTTTTTATAATGGATCTTTTCTTTATTGATTTATAGACTTTTTAATGTGTTGTTATGAATATTTACCCTTTATTGACTATATGTGTTGAAAATGTCTTTGCCTAGACTGTGGGCTACCTTTTTGCTTTTTTGTGGTGTCTTTTTATGAACAGACTTACTTTTGATGTAGTAAAATTTGTCATTTTCTCTTTTATCATTTATACCATATGTGTCTAATTTAAGAATTCTTCCATATTGAGGGAAGGAAATTTAATTTAAAAGTAATCCCTAAATGTAAAGATGAAAGCATGATTTTTTTAAAAAGTGGAAAGTCAAAACTGGCTCAGTGCAGTTTGACATATCTTTTATCAATACCAGTTTACTCAAAACAGAGCCCACCACTGTACCATAAGTACTGTGTATATAAATTTTCTGTCCAAACTCAATAATTCATTTTATAAAATGAGAGCTTAGGGAGGGGAAACCATGGTAAAACCTCAGTATTTACAGAATTATCAGTCTATTTATTAATAAAACATTTTTCATTTATAGCAAAGTGTTTATTCACACATGTGCACATTCCTTCCTGTACAGAAAGCTCAGAGTAACCATAAGTAATTCAGATGGGCCATTGCTAGCTGTAATGAAGGAAGAAGAGGCTTTGGATATAATTTCGGTGGAGTGACCCTGAAGTGTTTCATTCGTATGGCTGTTCTCGAAGCCTTCTCAAGCTTCTCTCCTTACTTGTCATCATCTTTTTTGATAAGTTTGATCTTAGTTGCACAATGACTTAATGCTTGGTGTCCAGAACTGAAATCTTGTCTTTCGTGAACCTGTTTACAAGTGTGAAGTCTTATAAGGAGAGATGCTCATAAAAACCGCTGGTGTATCTCTTGATGTGTCTGAATTTATCTGTCATGTCTCAGTTATTTGTTTTATCTCCTTTTTTTATCATCAGTCATAAAGTATAGCTACAGTTTACTATGAAACTGTTGTTACCATTAACAGTAAAAGTTAAACCACTACTGGATTTCAGAAGAGGATGAAAAACCCCAATGAAGCCCTCAGTAAGATTCCCAAATGATCTTGTCGGGCTTTGCTGTAAAGCAGTGATGTAGTTGGATGTTGGCTTCGGTATTCCAGGCATTCTCTTTCTTAGAGACCCATTGAGTATGCGTTTAAGAGCTTTTGGATCGGAGCCAGAGGTTATGATGACCTCATGGGTATCGTCTTTTGTGCTCTGACTCTGATTAAGTCTCTTATCAGATTGAATTATGCTTTTCTCTCTCTCCCTGACCCCTTCCCCACAAGAAAACAGACGTTTTAATGAACTTTAAAAAAACAGAATACATATAATTCATCTTTGGTCAAATTCTAATACAGTTTTGGCCTTGAGTGTTATACACACTTACAATATGTTGGTCGAACTGAATTGCTGTCACCGAGTTGCCCTATACCACACAGAATGGTTATTAGAGCACTGACCACATGTTTAGTCTTTGTGAGTAAAAATATAAAATTAATGGCCTGTAGGATGGCAAATTGTTTGGACTGTGGTTAAGACCTTTGCATTACTTTAAACCACTTACCCTAGAAAATTTTATAAGAAATATTACGAGGTTTATCTTGAGATAACAATTGATTCTGGGGATGTAATGTACAGCATAGTGACTATGGTTAAAATTACTGTAGTGTATATTTGAAAGTTGCTAAGAGACACATAGGAAATACTCATTAAATGTTGGCTGTTATCAGTTCTTGGGGTGGGAGGAGTAAAGGTCTGCCTAAAGTAAGTTTTTAGGAAGTTGTGCTTTGTGAGATGCGACAGAATCTCACCTACCATTCTCAGTAGTTTAGTCAAATATGTATTGTTCCAATTCAAAGTGGAATTTGGACTTTGTCATGTAACAGAGTACTAGGTACAGCCTCAATGTGGGTGGATATCAACAGCCAAAGCCCCCATAAGAGGCTTGGCACTTGGGGATTTCAGAGGATGACAGCAGGACATACAGAAAAGAGCTTGTGCTTTGATATCAGATGGGCTGTGAGATTAAGGATGGGTTCTTAAAAATATCTCTGAATTCCAGATTCCTAATCTGTTAAAAAAGAAAAAAAATATGGTAGAGAGGAGTGGAAGGTAGAAGTATTTTCAGGGTTATTGTGAGATAAACTATGAAACTACCTAAAATATGAGTGCTTTTTATTGTTTGTTTTATTCTTATTTTGGGGCTGAGAGTCATAACAGTTTTGGAATGGACCATTGCTTAGAGAAAGTATTTATAGACTTTTGAAAGTGGTATTATTCCAGGAAGGGAGTATGGTAGTGATGCTCTAAGTGTCGTTCTCAAACCAGCGACATCACTATTACCTGGGAACATGTAAGGAATACAGATTATCAGGCCAACTCCAGACCTATTGAATCAGAAACTCTGGTTGTGGACCCGAGGGATCTGTGTTTTACAAGGCTTCCAGGTGATTCCAAGGCAGCTTCAAGTGTAAGAATTACTGAAACAGGATAAAGGAGAAGGAAGCACCAATTCTGTTATTTTTTGGACTGCTTTGTGTTGGTAGCATTTCCGTGGGTTGCCTTTTCATCTGTTGCCTCTTCTTGACCTTCCTTTATCAGATGTTTTGCCCACAGTGATGGCCGCACGCGGTCAAAGTGGAGTGCTGCAAGTGTTTATCATTGTTGTCTAACCTTTCTCCAAATTCTTCTTTCAAAGGATTTGCCTTTGTTACTTACCGTTAAGTGGAAGAACATTGGAACCACTGGACTTTGCATAGTTTGCTTTCACACACGCACAAATAAGTAGCTAACATTTTGAGGGACTCCTTCTGCAGATTTCCAGAGCTTTCTCTCTGTGCAGTTCCCTCCTCTGTGGGACTCTGCCCTGACAGTTCTTGTATCTCTGGCTTCTGAATTCCGACCTCAGTCTGCTCATTTCTCTGAGATACTCAGGCTCTGTTTGGGTTCCAGCTCCTTGCATTGTGGCCTGGGAACTGCCTTCAAGCAAGGAGCTGGTGCAGTGTGGGGTTCACCTTGGTTTCCTTCTCTAGGAAGTTAGAGCCCTGCATGCTTTCTGTCCAGTTTTGTTTTGCTGTCTAGTTGTTTAAGGTGGAGTGTCAATCTGGTCCTTTTAAACTCCATCTTTGCTAGAAACCCCCTGTTTTATGGGGGTAAAATTTAAATACAAGGAAATGGAAAAGATTAAGTGTACCATTGGTGGCTCTGATAAATTAACATACCCGTGTATATCAGCCCCATGAGATATAGAACATTACTGTCACCCTGGAAAATCCCTTCATTATTCTTCCCAGTTAATCCCTTTCCCCGTCTCATAGAGAAAACATTATTGTTATTTTTTCCACCATTGATAAGAGTGTTCTAGAACTTCATTTAAATGGAAACTCAGAATATGTATACTTCTATGTATGTTTTCATTATTCACACAGTATAATGTTTTAACATTCATTCGTGAGATTGAGTGTATCTGTAGTTCATTACCTTTTATTGCTGAGTAGTATTTCATTATATGGATATGCCGGAATTTGTTTTATTCCATCCTGTTACTGATGACACCTGGGCCATTTCCAGTTTTTGGCTATTACAATTAAAGTTGCTATGAACATTCTTGTACAAGTCTTTTTGACATATATTTATATTATCTCTTGGGTAAATAAATGAGTGGATTTCCTGGGCTACAGGGAGATGATATGTTCAGTTTTCTTAGAAACTGTGAAACCTTTTCCAAAAATGGTTAAGCCATTTTACATTTCCACCAGCCATGTATGAGAGCCTCAATTACTTCATACACTTCTTAATTTTAGCTCTTATGGATGTGAAGTGGTATCTCGCTGTGATTTTAATTTGTGTTTCTCTAATAACTTATAACTTTGAATACCTTTTCATGTGGTTGACTATTGACTATTTTTCTAGCTTCTTTTATGATATGTGTTTATGTCTTTCGGCCATTTTTTAGTTGGGTTGCTTGTCTTTTTCCTTAAGGATTTTTAGCAGTTCTTTATAGAGTTGTATCCAGGTATTTTGTCAGGTAAATATATAGTGAATATTTCCTCCTAGTTTGTGGTTTCGCTTTTTCTTTTCTTCATGATGCCTTTTGATGAGTAGCAGACTTAATTTTGATGATGTCTAATTTATCAATATTTCTTCAATGATCAGTGTTTTTTATGACTTTTATCAATAATCTTTCTCATTCTCTAATTCATTCTGTTTTCTTCTCATTTTAGTTTTTATGTTTAGGCCTGTGGTTTAATTAGATATGATTTTTGTGTAAGATCTGAATAGATGGCAGTGTTCCTTTTTCCATATATTTAACTAATTGTTCTAGCACTGTGTGTTGAAAAGACTTTACTTTCCCAATTGCCATTGTCAAAAATGAATTGACTCTAAAAGTGTGGATCTAGTTCCAAACTCGCTATTTTGCTCCATCGATGTATTTGTCTATCATTATTCTAATACCACATTGTCTTGATTGCTTTGTCTGTATATTGTGTTGCAGTTAAGCCGTTTGATTTGTCCGGCTTTGTTCTTTTTCAAGATTATTTTGGCTATTCTAGTTTTTTTTTTTTAATTTCAGTATAAAATTTAGAATTATCAAGTTCTACAATGTAGTTGATTAGAATTTTGATTTAGGATTGTTTATATGGGTCAGTTTGAGGAGAATTAAGATCTTAGTAATGTTAAGTCTTCTGGTCAATGAACATTGTACATCTCTTGATTTATTAACGTCTTCAATTTTACTGGACGCTTTATAGATTTCAAGGTAGAAGTCTTTCACATCTGCTGTTAAATTTATTCATCATCATCATTATTATTCTGACTTAAATGGATTTTTGCATATTGACCTTGTGTCCTGAGACCTAGCTAAATTCATTCATAAATTCTAATAATTGTTTGTTCTCAGCTTTCTGAGGGTTTTCTGTAGACATTCATGCTCTATATTAATAAGTAGAATTTTACCTCTTTATTTCCAATCTATATATCTTCTTACTTTTTTCTGTATTCTACTCCCTGTTATATCCAGTAAAGTATTTAATAGAGTTGAGAAGAGTGGGTATCCTTGTTGTATTTCCAGTCTTAGTGGTAAGGCATTCAATGTTTCATCATTAAGTATAATATTTCCTGTGCACTTTTGTAGAACTTTATCACGGTAAGTTCTGAACGTTCTATTCTTTTGTTTGTTTTTGTTTGTTTATGAAGAAGTTTTTTTCTATCACGAATCAGTTTGCATTTTTTAAAAGTTACTTCTGAAACTATTAAGATGATCATAAGTTGCTTTTAAAATAACTTATTTTGTTAATATGTTGAATTACAGTGATTGATTTTTGAATGTTAAAGTAATCTTACATTCTTGGAAATACTCTCCTTGGTGATGATGATTACTCTTTTTATAAATTGCTGTTTGATTTGCTAGTATTGTGTAAAGGATTTTTGAATCTTTGTTCGTTACATATATTGGTTTGTAGTGTTTATTTTTTCCCCCTGTAATATTTTTGTATTATTAGTATCAGGGTTATACCAATATACATATCAAATTATAAAACAATGTGTGGTGTTTTCTCTTTCTTCCGTTTTTCACAGAAAGAGTTTGTGAGGTTTTTTCTACCCTACTTCCATTAGTTTTTTGTTTTGTTTTTTTTTTGTGTGTGTGTGTGTGTTTTGGCCACACTACACGGTTTGTGGGATCTTAGTTACCTGACCTGGGATTGAACCCGTGTTCCCTGCAGTGGAAGTGCAGAGTCCTAACCACTGGACCTCCAGGGAATTCCCATAGTTTTTGAAAGAGATAAACTTAGTACAATTTTTTCTTTCATTGTTAACTAGAATCTAGTAGTGAAACCATATGGGAATGGAATTTTTGTATGAGTGTGGGTGAGGTTTTTAATAAACATTGAATTTCTTTAATAGGTATAGGGCTCCCCAGAGTTCTTTGTCTTCTTTTATCAGTGTTGGTCAGTATATTTTTTTTTCAAGAGTTGTATTTATTTCATCATAACTTCTGAAATTTATTAAAATAAATTGTTCATAATTTTGCTTTTTTAATGGTTGAAGGGATATATAGTGAAATCACTTCTGTTTCTCCTGATCATGATATGATTGGTGTTATTTCTCTTTTTTCTTGATAATTCCTTCTACATATTTATCAATTTTATTAATCTTAAAAAATAGCTTTTGCCTTTTAAAAATTGTTTATTTTCTATTTAACTGCATTCTGATTATATCTTTATGACATCCTTCCTTCTATTTCCTCTGGTTTTAATTTGCTATTCTTTTTCTAATTTTCTAAGGTGGAAATGTAGGTCATTGAATTTAAACTTTTCTTTTATAAAGATAAGTATTTATTTAAAATAAAATTTCCTTTACAGGCTCTTTTAGCTTCCTCCTTCAAATTTTGATATGCTGTGTTTTCATTATTATTCAGTTTGAAATATGCTTTCAAAGTACTCTAATTACATTTACAAGTTTTTCTTTGTCCCGTTTTATTTAGAAATGTTTATTTTCCAAATAGTTGAGAGATTTTCTAGAAAATTTCTAATTGTTTTTCTTATGGTTAGAGAACATATTGTGTAAGATTTCTGTCTTGAAATTTAAGGAGAATTATTTTGTCTCAGCATATGATTTGTATTGTTGAACGTCCCATGTTAACTTGCAAAGAATATGCATACGTCTGCATTTATAAGTCTTAATGTTCTATAAATACCAGTGAGTTCTAGATGGTTGGTAGTATTTTTCAAATCTTATATAACCATCATTTTATTCAAGGTCTAGTTATTCTACCAATTACTGAAAGAAATGTGTTAAAATCTTCGCATATGATTGTGGATTTGTCCTCTCTTCCTTAAGTACTTTCAATTTTTGCATCATATATTTGGAAGTTCTGTTATTGCTTTTATGTGCATACAGATTTAGGATTGTTAATCTTCATGATTAATTGACCTTTTTAAATTATTATAAAATGTTCCTGTACATCTCAGGTAATATTTTCTTGTCATGAAGTTTCTTTTGTCTGACATTAACATACCTGTTGCAGATTTCTTATGTTTACTGTTTGCATTTTCAGTTACTTTCAGCCCGTATTTGTTTGAAAATAGTTAATTGCTTTAACCTACGTATTTTCAGTTTAGCCCTTCGGACACAAATCAAATAACTTAGGTAGAGCATCCAGGTAGAAGTTTTACTTTGAGATAAATTGCCAAATATATGTGTAAATTAATGATCCTCCTTTATTTTCTTTATTTCAGAAAAATTAGTAAGGGAGTAAAACCGAAATCTTACAATTTTCTTATAGTAATTGAAAGGACAAATAGATACAGAAACCATGATGAGTTAAAGATCTGAATTTCTTTTACAGCCTGGGTTACTTTGGGAAATTCCTATGGCTTTAAAGAAATGACTTTACTTGATTACCCTGGAGTAACATTGAACTCCTGATCCAGCTAAGTCTAGTTTTTGTTGGAGTATACCATTTAGAAGATGAAGTAGATTGATATTATTTTCAATAAAAGGCCTCTTTCATGGCCATAGCATAGCGTAATAAAAGAGGTTCTAGAAATTCTTAATACAAGTGATGTGACTAAAAGAAAAAAAAAAAAAAAGATGCCTATGCAGCTGCTGTTCTGCCTATATTTTCCATGGGCACCAAGGTTCAGACCTGGCTATGGTGTCATCATGAGGCCAGTTCTTAGCTATCATGACCTTGTTTGGGTTGGTAATCTCAGGTTGGCCAGGTCTAAACTTTAAGGAGGAAGGCAAGTTCTGACGGTAGAAGAAATAGGGAGTTTGGAAAGTGTGGTATAGTTGCCTGGGAAAATTAGAAAGCAGGTGTTATAGGCCACAGGATTGCTGATGCCTTTGACCTTGAAAGGGCCCTGTTACATGGGTAGAGGTAGGTGTTGGTTACAATGATGGGAGGAAAGCCGGGAACCAATTCCTGCCCCATTCCCTCACCTGGTACCCAGAGACATGTGCCTTATTCTGTCTTTCTTGTTCTTTTCCCTCTATTCTGTCTTGTAGAGGGTTGCATGCCGATCTTTTGGAGTGGCCTGCTGCTCCTTCTGGTATTCCTTAGTTGGTTGAGGGTTACAGTTGTACTCAGAGGGGAAGAGGGGAAGTAGTATGGATCCTGTGAATTGACAGGTCCTTGGGAGAGAAGAGCATTATATTGATATATAGATATTTGTCACTGTCTGATTTTGCAGGAACAATAGGACTAGGTTGAGAGTCTGGGCAGAAGCAGGTGGAGATGCACACTGTAGAGGAAAGCATGAGGACCAGTCCTGAGTGATGGCTTCCCTACAGCAAGGGCTACATTGCCTCTGTTTTTGTTGTCTGCAGCAAGTTGAGGGGTTGAGTTTAAATGGACGAAAGGGCAAAGAACATCAAGTGCTAGAGGATGTCTAGCATCAAAGTGCTCAGTATCTGTGAAATGGCCTCCCTTTTTTGTGGGCCATTCTAAGGCAAGTAAAAAAGTAGAACGCTAATCTATCAATATTTTAAATGCAAATCTAAGTAGAAAGTAAAGGAACTTGCTACTTAATAAAGACTTACGTGTGAAATGAGGCCCTGTGAGAGGCCATGAAGCGTTGCCAGTTGCTCTGTGAAATTTGTGGTGATCTCCTTGGTGAGACTTACATGAGTGAGATAGATGGGAATTAGGACACTTCTTCAGAGTTAAGATGAGCCTTAAAGAAAATGTTTCTGTGCTGCTGCTTGTGCTTCCTTGAGTTCACATTTCAAGTGCACAAGTGAAGTCTAAGATGGCGTGGTGAAAACACATCTTATTTCCTAATGTGTCATTTACAAAAGGGGACTTCTTTGGATAGGGCCTTTTACCTTTTGCAGGGTACTCTGTGCTCACCATCTTCCCTCTTTAGTCTTCTGTTTTCCTTGACGCTCAGGCCCTGGCTCCGTGGTCTCAGCTGCTCCTCTGTCTCTCCTGGGATTGACTGATCCTCTCTCAGTTGCCTCTTCTGGTGGTTTCTTTGGTTTCTGGCTTCATTCTGCAGTCTTCCTCATTTTCTGACTAACAAAAGATTCCAAATTTGTGCAGTTTGTGAATTTGAGTTATGTAGATTATCAGACTTTTTAATAGAACAATATGATTGTTTTTGTGCTAAGCATTATGTCTTTATCAATGTGTGAAGTAGCTAGGAACTAGGAAATACCTATAATTCTTCCCATTTATTTTCTAAATACGTGTTAATAGTACGTATCAGATCCCCATTCCTTCTGTGGATTTGCATAGTGGAATATGATTACTGATTTTGCTGAATATACATGACTCTGCGTTTCTGAATCAGTGTACTTTTTGCTGACTTATGAAATGTGTGTGATGCACTTTTCCTGTGTGAAATTCTGCAGTATTTCTTGCCAGAATCCAGAGAAAATCTTTTCTATGACAAAAAAGAAGCATTGAGGAATCCAAAGGTGACAGTTGGGGGGTTGCATGAAAAGAAAACCATGTTAAGAGACTCTGTAGACAATTTAAATCTATGTTTAATTAATTCTTTCAACAAAAGGAAGATTACAGGTAGTTAGCCTGTTAATGATGGGAATGAAACAGAAAGAAAAAAAGCAAGTATCCTTTTATCTTTCTAAGCCTCTTGTTATGCACAGACTCTTCGCTGAGAAAGCTTTAAAGACCCCCTTAATAATTAAAGTGGAGGGATTGGAAACCTTGAGGAACTCCTGATTCTTTTATGTAAAATTTCACATGATGTTAACCTGCAGAACAATTCACGGTACAGTGTGTGCTGAAACTATAACAGTAATTAGAGAATTTGTCAGCTGGATCTGATCTAAAAAGTGCATGTTAGACCTTGTCCAAACTTTACGGAACCTATCGAAAAAGGCTTGTAATGTCTTACCGTTCTGGCATTGCCATAGCTCAGCTGTCCCCAGACTGGTATTTGATAAATGAATATGGCGTTATGGTCCTTGGGATCTCCTCCAGCATCCAGGCTTGTCTTATCGTAGTCAGCTCAGTCATTTAGGGAATGTTCAGCCAATGTTCTTCAGTTTCTTGCTTTACTGGGAAAGCAAGTATTTATCATAGGGTTTACATGAGATTAAAATCTGGTTTTCTTCCTTATAGCTTACCCTCTGACCTAAACCTGTGCATGAACTAGATTTTGTCTTGTATTTTCTTTACTCAGGAGTTATATTGGTGAAAGTTTAAGGGTATACTCTAGAAAGGCATAAGTTTAGAGGGAGTAGACTCATTGGAGGTAGTCAAGAAAGGATGCTTTGTAAAGTGAAGAGAGACAGATGTGACCTTCAGGTTAACTAATTAAATTCCCCTCCTAATCCATTCTCCCTGCAGTGCCATTCTCCCTAGTATGTAATTAACAAAGACTAGCTGATCGCCGGGGATAAGAGCTGGCCAAGCAGCCCTCTGTGACTGCCTGACCCGCACCGATATAGTCACTCACTCATTCAGTCCTTCGAGTACGCAGTAGAATGCCTGCTATGAGCCAGTCAGCTATCATGGCACTGGGGATACAGTGGCTAGTAGCTTGCTGCTTAGTCACACTGGAAAGTTTTTCTGCCCCCACTACCTCCAAAATCCACTGTGTATTTTGAATTAGAAGGAACACAAAACACATCTAACGAAAGGACATGCATCTCCTATGGACCTGGAAAGATCTGAAGTCCACAGGCTAAGTGTTATCGAACCGAAGTTGGGTCCACTCACCCGATGTGCAGCAAAGCCAGTCTACTGACCCCAGGTTGTGAAGGAAAGCGCAGCATTTATTGCAGGGCACCAGGCAAGGGAATGGGAGACAAGCCTCAGATCCACTTTAGCTTGGTCTTTGAGTTAGGGATGTTTTAAAGGCAAAGAACAAAGGTGCAGGGATTAATCATTGTTTTGTGACATTGCTGTGATATTTCTTAGTCCTTAATCATAGTTTCAGGGGTCAGGATGACTCTGGTTTATTATTCTCTGGCCAGGTGGTCCACGGCTTAGGGGCCTGTTAGGAGAAACAACCTGAGTTTGTACGTTAATGATGATAACTGTTAGAGCAATTTTAGGACATTAACGCTGTTATGGGCAGCAGCAATCTTAGTCATCTGACTCTGGTTGATTAGTGTTCAGTTAGCACAGGACGGAGGTCAGAGGGGACAAGAAAGGGAATTAGGATTTGGATAGAGAGATTAGTAATAAACTCGGTAAGGGAACTCCGCTTTAGGGGGACTTGGTTTCATTAGTAGAACTTGGTGAAGGCTGATCAGGAAGGGAGACTAGAAAACCTAGGAGGCAGAATTCTCATTCCGTTGGCTGTGTTTCCTCAGTTCTGAAAGCACTTGGACAGTTAAACATTTCTGAGCATGTTTAATGTGTGATTATTTCATTTTTTTTCTGATTTTATTGCATTTACTGTTTTTTTAACTTCTTAAAAATTTATTTATTTTTATACAGTTTTTAAACATTACACTCCATTTACAGTTACTACAAAATATTGGCTCTATTCCCTGTGTTGTACAATACATCCTTGAGCCGATCTTACACCCAATAGTGTGTACCTCCCACTCTCCTACCCTTATACTGCCCCTCCGCCCAACTGGTAACCAGTAGTTTGTTCTCTATATCTGTGAATCTGCTTCTTTTTTGTTATATTTACTAGTTTGTTGTATTTTTTTAGATTACACATGAGTGATGTCATGCAGTATTTGTCTTTCTCTGTCTGACTTAACTTCACTTAGCATAATACCCTCCAAGTCCATCCATGTTGCTGCAAATGGCAAAATTTCATTCTTTTTTATGGCCGAGTAGTATTCCATTGTATATATATGTACCACATCTTCATTAACCATTCATCTGTTGATGGACACATAGGTCGCTTTCCATATATCTTGGCTATTGTAAACAATGCTGCTATAAACGTTGGGGTGCATGTATCTTTTTGAATTATCGTTTTTGTTTTTAGATATATACCCAGGAGTGGAATTGCTGGGTCATAACGATAGTTCTATTTTAGTTTTTCGAGAAGCCTCCGTACTGTTCCATAGTGGCTGCACCAATTTACAGTTCCACCAACAGTGTACAAGGATTCCCTTTTTTCTACATCCCTGCCAACATTTGTTGTGTTCTTTTTCATGATAGATGTTCTGACAGGTGTGAGGTGTTATCTTATTGTGGTTTTGCATTCAGTAGTTAACATTAGCATCTGTAGTTAACATCATGTGGGAAATATTTTCCCATACTTTTAAATGTTTTCAGAAACATTTTCAATTAAGTTGTATAATATGTGACAATTTAATTGATACATTTCGATTGTTAGATGTTGAAGCTGGTGACAGGTTTTATTTTGTTTTGTTTTGGTTTTGGTTTTTTGTTCAGTAGTTATAAGTAATCCTGTAAGACCATCTATCTGCATAAAGTTTTGTTGTAGTTCTGGTCATTTCTTTAAGATAAAATCTTAGGGCTTGTATTGCTGGGCCAAAGGGGGATAAATGTTTTGAAGGTGTTTGGTACATATTAGGAAAATATTTTCCTGAATGGTTATCTAATTTAAACTTCCATTCCTCTTATATATGAGTGATCTGGGGCTCTTCATAGAATTTTCGTCAATGATCTTGGAGATGAACTAACTTCAGAATTCAGGATTATAATTTCAAATAGTTTTGACAGTACAGAGAATTGGTTAGTTGATAACAAATTTAAGTTCAGTAGGGGAAAATGAGGGTAGCAGAAATAGGGTAGATAAAAATTGCTAAAATACTGTTTGCTGAGTAGCTGTTTCTGCACGCATGCCTGAAGGAGAGTAGAGTAGAGGACAGAGGGAAAATGACTAGATTTTTCAGTAGCCCAGTGGGGAACTTTGTTATGGTGAGGACTGTTCCCAAATGCAAGAAAGAGAAAGCCCATTTGATCAAATGCACTATTCTAAAAAGACTGTTAAAATTTTATATTTTAAGCTATTAAGAATTCAAAGACACTAAATACCTTATTGAGGAACATTAAATGTTCATTTTAATTATTTAGTATAATTATTTGAGCATAAATTGAATTTACAAAAGTCTTTCTGAAATTTACTTCTGATTTTTTTTCTCAGTTAAACAGAGGATATATCTAGGAAGCTCATCTTTTTCTCCATGAAATTTTAGGGGAAATAGAATTATCTTCACCTTGCAAATGGTACTTTGAGGATAGGAATGCTATCCTAAAATAAAGAAGGCATATATTTATAATACACATGTACAAAAAAAAAAAAAACAAATATGAGGAAGGAGCTTAAAAGCTTGCTCTGTTTGGGTGTAGGTTGTGGTTCTGTGTGTGTTTTGAGTGTGATTTATACCATAGAGTCTGCACCAGAGATGTCTGTTAGCAGTCGTATTCTGTTTACTTATGATACATTTCTTTCTGATTAATGTTCAGAAACGTGACCCTGGGATATTTTTGATCCGGAAGGACTTTATAATGCGATCTTTTTTTCCATTCACTGATACGCAGCATGGTTTTAAGACTATTAACAAATCATATATGATGACTTAAAAATCAGAACATTTAATTAATCAGCTTTCTTGAATCAGTTAATTAAATATTTCCGCAAAATGACAGGGAGTTTGCTGTGTTTTATTATCAGAGAAGTTTGTCCTCTTATGCTAATAAACTGTTTTCTTTTTTTTTTTTAGCCAAGATTCCCACCATTCATAATTGAATGTCAGATTCTTTTCTAACAGAAACACTTTAAATAGGTCACTTATTATTAATTACTATTACCTTTGTTATCTTCTCTCAGTACTGTTGTATATACGTGTTAACCTTCCTTAGGGAGAGACATCCGTCCCTGTGCGCTTTCTGCACAGCTTGCCTTTGTGGAGCGCTGAGAGGTGGGTTCTCCTGCTTCCCGTGCCGACACAACAGATGGAGGATGAGCCAGCCAAGTGAAAGGGGTGCTGTGACAGCTAAAATAAGTGGAGCTGTAACTCTTATTGGTTGTCCATCTTAACAGTATCTAGTCCTTGGTGTATTCTCCAGCTGCGAAAGTTGGGAAAATGGCAGCTGTATTTTGCTTTTAGAAATCCATTTTTTATAAATTTTTTTCTGATTATAGTAGATATATATTCAATGCAGAAAATCAGGAAAATTTAGAGAAATATGAGAAAAAATCAGTGATAATTCTCCAGTAGAGGGAATTATCAGTGATAATTCTCCAGTAGAGGGATTGGGTTTTACATATAATTTCATGAACTCACTGTCTTTCCCCTCAGCACGTCATTAACACTTTCCCATGCTAATAAAAATATCTCTGAAAATTCAGTATTTAATGGATATGTAATTATCATTTGTATGGTGTATGATTATTTACTGAAATGGTTGTTGGTCCCAGTTTTAAATATTATAAATAATCCTGTAATGAACATATTGTACACGCATTCTTGTGTTCATCTCTGATTATAATAAAACAGCATTATGCTACCTGTTAGATTGATTATTTTCAGGAAAATTTATAGGATATCAGATAGGTACTCATTGTAGAGGGTGGGAATACATCTGGTAAGATTGGATATGCAGCCTTTCAAGCTGTTCTTTGAAAGGTGCACACAGGGCCTTGGCAGCTGTAAGACTGTCAGGGCATCATAATTGCAGAAAATTCATGAGCAGAGAAGTGAATGGGAATGACCTTGGGCTGTGTACATCTATTTGTATGACTGTGATCCAGCCATGGTGGAGAAATAGCCTTGAGAAACTGAAGGAAATGAAGGGTGGGAGTGTGGAATTTGAAATTATGTTAGTATGTAGATGTGGCAACTAAAAGTCCTGAATTTTCTGCACCATTGTACTTTTTAACCATTCATTAAAAATGTTTATGTAGCATGTTTTATGTGCAAAGCCCCTAAATTCAGTAAAGCATGGCGGAGGTCCACAGGGCCTTATACTTCATTTGTATTAAACCAATGAACGTAGTGTCATGTTGTCCTCATAATTGTCAGACTGTGGTACAGTGTTGGTTTGGAAAAGTATCCTCATGGTGGCAATTGGAAAGCTTTGGAGGTGTGGAGTCAGAGCAGAGTCATAGCTAAAATGATGCAAATATTTGAAAGATTGTTCTAAATATAGATTAGAGGGGCTTGGTGAGAAGCAGGAATAGTGGGTAAACGTTCACTAAGGAATTCAGGATTGGGGGGCACTGACTTCAAGACTTAGGGTGGATTAGAGGAGTAGAAGGGCTTACATTTAAATGAAGGATATAATTTAGCGATTCTGATTACACAGTGAACTCTTTGTAAGATATAAAAGCCTCAGTCCTACCCCAGATTTGCCGAGTCAGAATTTTGGAGGGATGAGACCAGGTATATATATTAAAAAGCTCCCTCAGAAGGGAGGGAGACACAAGAGGGAAGAGATATGGGAACATACGTATATGTATAACTGATTCACTTTGTTATAAAGCAGAAACTAACACACCATTGTAAAGCAATTATACCCCAATAAAGATGTTAAAAAAAAAAAAGCTCCCTCAGAGATTTCAATGTGTGTCTCTGGTTAGAAACCACTAAATGAATTAATTTGTGTTTTTTTGAATTCCAAGAAATTGTCAGATTATCCTCACCCACTGTTTTGAATCTTAATACACTTAATGTGCATGTGTTTGCATTTCTCTTCTGCGTGTTTTTTTCAAACTGTCTTCAGTTTCTGAGAAATTTTTCTGCCACTTGGTTTCAAGTTGTAAACTTACTAGTGTTATTCTGCAAAATCAATTTTGAGCAAATGAAATGTACTGCAAGGAATTTCTGTAACTTTTTTTTCTCATTACATGATAGGGACAAAAGCCAGGATGGATGATCAAGCATGGTATTTGAGAACTTCAAAGCTGGCTCTGGCCTTGGCAATTATCCACTCAAAACCAGCAGACAAAAGCAGCAGAGAATACACAGAGCATCTTGCAAGGACGGTGTCTGGGCAGGAATCAAAGTGGAGAGCAAAAGTCAAAGCCTTGGAAGCTGAAGTTCTGCAATTACGTCAAAAACAACTTCTGAGCAGGATTTGTTCAGGATCATTTGAGAGTGGTGAGTGGATGAAACCTGGGGATGTATCAGTCTGTTTTATTTCAGCGTCACAGTTATTTAGAAATTTGTTACCAAGACACCGTTGTTTAGTTTCCTAAAATTATACTACTTCTTCTTACCCTATAAAGATTTTTTATTTCTAATCATTCATGAAAAACTTATTGTCACTTTCTAATCGATGGGGCTGCATTACACATGGGGATGAAGTTGGAGAATAAATTGTCTAGATGCAAAGGCAATAATAATACTTTAAGTTTACTGGAGAAATTAATTTAAAAATCTCACTCATCCATATTATTTTACTCTGTATTTTATGTTGCTTTTGTATTACATAATTCATCCAGCAGCTCCGTATCAAGTACCAGCTCTGGACCAGGCATGCAGTGGGTGATGAGGACTCAAAAACACATAGAGAGAGGTGCTGCCCTTACCGTGAAGTACCTACCATTCCAGCGGGGAAAAAAGACCTATATATAGATAATTAGCCCAGTTGTGATGACCGTTACCATAGAGTCAGTGACAAAGTGCAGAGCAGAGCAGGAAGCCATTCATTCTGCCTGGTTTCTGGAAGGGCTTCTCAGGTTTGGCCCTCGCGGGTCTGTCCATAATAGTGAGGTGGTCAGAGCCTGCAGCAAGAGGCAGGAGCGTGAGCTGGGCAGCGGGGAGAATATATGCCCCGTTCACCATGGCCAGTGGGACATCCCAGAGCCCAGAACACCGTAAGGTAGAGATCTGACAGGGAGAGGCAGAGAGGTGAGTCGGGACCACGCTCAGAAGGGCTTTGGATGTCAGCCTGAGGAATGTTCCTTATCAATGAGTTGGCCAAACAACGTGTGATCTCCGTAGAACCCGTGAGAGAGCGTGAAAGGGGGACTGTAATAATGACACGAGGACAGCAGGGAAGACCAGGACCCGCTAGGACAAACCAGAGCACATGGGCACCTCCTTCGTCAGGAGCCGTTCACCTTTTTAACTCACAGGACTGACCCTCACATTGTGATTATGAAATGTAATTCTGCCGGTTATTTGAAAATGTAAATCAGATCGTGTTACTCCTTTGCCTAAAACCTTTCCCTGACTTCCCGTAGTGCCTAGCACTAGATTCCCCCTTGTGGCTGTGGCTCCTGACGCCACGGTGATTTCACTTCTCCCCTGCACGAATATACCCTCCCGCTCTGCACACAGCTCCAGTGTCCCTGGGCTTCCTTCCAGCCTGTGCAGGCTCTTCTCGCCTCGGAGCTTTGCTGTGCTCGTCTCTCTGACGTGTGGCTGCCTCTTCCCTTCCTAGAGGTCTTACTCTAAGTGACCCCTGCTCAGTGATCACTACAGGTATAGAACCACTCACAGTTATTTTTTACCCAAACACCCCCCTATGGGTTACGTATCTGTTTGCTTACTTGGTTGCTGTTTGATCTCTTTGACTTGAGTTTGGGTTTGCTGAGGAGAGGGTCTTTGATTTGCTCACCACTCTCTACTCAAGACCCACCCCAAAGCCTGCCTCACAGAAGGTGCTCAATCCATATTGTCAAATGAAGTGGAGCGTAGAGGATGCTTTGGCTGTGGCAGTGGTTGGAGGCAAGGAGGCAGCTTCTAAAAGCGTTTACCAAGCCCACGTGAAGGGTGATGTGTTGAACTAGATCTGTGATAGGGAGAACCAAAATGCACAGTTTCAGAGTAGAAACTTCAGAAGTTTGTGAATGAGTTAAGAGGGGGTTTTAAGGGAGCTGGAGGCGTGTAGGATAATTGAGGTTTCTAGTTCTTGTTCATTAAATTGATTGCGATGCTTTGACTCCAGATAGCGAACACAGAAAAAAGCTTATAGGATAACAGGTCTGTCTGAGAGTGTTCTGAACATACCCCTGAGTATATAGGCATTACCTAGAAGGAAGGTAGAAGTATGGTCCTAAATCTCAAAGGGGATGAGCAGACTGGAAACATAGACTGACAGTAAGGATTTCTTGGTATTTAAGTGATAGTGAAGTTATCACTGTGGATGAGACTACAGGGAGGGTGCAGCTTTGACAGGGAGGCTGCAGGTTCCAACACTGCAGGGTGCGCAGAGGGAAAGGAGCCGTTGGAAAGACTGTGACTGTCATATTAGGATGTGCAGGTGTAGCGGACTGGTGCCTGCCATGGGTGGTAGTAGGGTACTTGCTAGGTTCAGGCAAACCCTGCTAACCTGATACCCATGGTGTTACTAAATCTCATCACTGTGTGAGCAGAAACAGTGTTACATGATTTATAGCCACATTTTAGTCTCTCTCGTCTTTCTAGGCAATGGCCTCTTTGAGAATATCTGCGAATGGCAAACATAATTATTTTTAACTTTTTTTGTGCAGTCATATGACTGATATAATGGCACACATGTAAAAATTCCCAGTAATATTGAACTGTGAATATCATAAGCATCCATGGTGTCAGAGCTGTTGTTTACCGTCAAGGGTCTGTTTACAACACCGATGCGGTGTGGGGTGTGGGATTTGTTTGGGACGTGAGTGGACCTAACGGTGAGAGCCTCCAGGATGACTTGTTTTTACACTGAAATCTTTCACTTACAGTGCCTGTGAGAGGAATTCTCAAATATCATGTAATTAAAATCTCTTTTACTCGCAGCGAGAGTTGCAGGTAAAGCGTTTCAGTGCAGATGTTTGGAAGTAGTCTGACTCTCCATCTGTTAGCTTAAACTTGAAAAATGAGGAATAAATGGATAGATTCAGATAAATAGAGTCAGTATTAAAGGGGAAAGGAAAAAAAAAACCTAAGCAAGGGGGGCTATTAGATTGATAGGAAAATAAAGGAGGAACACAGTTGATTTTTAAAGATGTATGACTTGAAAGACTGACACGCCTTGCTCTAAGAAAACTCCATCGCTGAAAATCAAACTATTTTATAGGCGTATTTATATTTTGTGTATTTATATTATGTGTTTCTTCACACATGGATGTTCTCCAGTGTTCAGAGACTACAGGCCCTCAAAAAATGGTGAATGGAATCCTTCCTGACGGATTGAGAGGCTGGGGAACTTAATCTACAGCATTAGCTATCCATTGAAGCAACCGAACAACCCAGAATTAGATAAAGCAGAGCTGAAATGGCAAAGTAAACAAATAAGGAAGTATGATATGGTTTATACAGCATTTCAGGAACTCAGCTATTTCTTTATTCTGATTTATTTTTCTGTAGTTTCTTAAAGGGAAATATTCTTCTTTATTGTATTTGTTAAGGGGCTAGCCTATATAGAGAAGGGATAAATAGAACTTGCTCTTGGAATTATGCCACATTTTAATTTTACCTAAATGCTTCTTATTAGAAGAAGGGAGGGAGGAAGGGAGGGAGGAAGGGAGGGAGGGAGGGAGGGAGGGAGGATGGATGGATGGATGAAAGAAGCCCAGACATCTGGTGTCACACTTCTTAAAGTCTTCTGGGTGATGTGTGACAGACAGGTTAGCTGTCTACTCAATAGCCAGCTTCCTTCTTCTTTACTAAAACACTCCAATTTTGTTTTGACAGACATGTGCCCATGCCTAGTGGGTTAATCTATGAAAGGCTTAGACTTGTTTTGCCAGTATTATTCTGTGGTTGGGCAGTGGAAGCTAAAGAGGAATCTTTAGAGCCTTTGGTAAAGATTCACCTCATTGTATAAAGCGATTGAGGCTTGTGAAAGGTAGGAATTTTAAAGTGTTTTTACCTCAACCACTTGCTTCCTGTATGGGCACTGCCACATGAAGATGTGATGCCTGGAACTGCGGTAGCCGTTTTACAACCATGTGGCAATATTGAAAAATTAGTGTCAACATGGTAAGGATGATGAGCAGGAGGGTGAGAGGAGCCTTGGTCCTTCTTGTCATTGCTGACCAGCCAAAGCAACTCTGGGATTACTTTATTAGGAATTTTGTTTTAAAAGATAAATAATGGTTTAAGCCACTGTTATTCACATAATTCTCTTCCTTGTAACTGAACACATCCTAACTTAAAGAGTGGGGGAGTGGTGGGGATAATGAATAAATTAGAGAGCTTTTTTTCCCCAAGAATCTTCTTGATTTATAGGAGAGAAAATGAGAGAGAGAGAGAGAGAGAGAGAGAGAGAGAGAGAGAGAGAGAGAGAGAGAGAAAAGTGTTCTCTTATCTAGAACAGCTTCCTGTTAAATGATGGCCTTATAATGTTGCGAGCATTTAGGTGGGGTCTGAGTAGGTAGTTGAGGGAGACACAGAGCATAGAGGTTGGCCAGGAAGACATTAGTGGTTGTTCTTAAATGTTGACCAGGGTTTGAAAGGGATGTGACGGCAGGCACAGGGCCTTGTTAGTGGGAAGACTGGCCTAGGACTTCAGTGAGCAGACTTAGATCTAAGCTTTGAGTGTGTGTGTGAATGTGCTGGTGGGATCTGGACGGTTGCTGTGAGACTTGCACAGTGCTTTGGCATTTACAGGAGGGACAGAGATGGATGTCCTGTCAGGCATATGCTTTTTCCCCTACAACATAGGCACTCAGTATCTTCCTAAATGATACATAGGTTACTGGATGAGCAACTAGCTAAAGTTAAAACGTACAAGAAAATCAAACCAAATTAACTCATCGATTTGTCTATTTATTTAGTAAACACTCATTGAATCTGGGGCTCAGTTATCACGGGCTTGGAGCTGGGGAGCGTGGTGGGCAGGGCAGCACCATGAGTTTAGGTTGAACTCAGCTCTTGTCAGTTTGGGGTCCTGGGGAGCAACCAGCACAACCAGATGGCTGTGGAAGCTTCACCGTCCTTCACTCTTCAAGTTTGTCCAGCCTCCTCTGCTGTTCCCATCACTGCAGCACTGCCTACCCCAGACCCCACTTCTCATTTCCTGTAAGTTTGCATTCAGGCAAAGGCTCTCAGCCGACTGGTGCTGCTGAGGTATCAGAGCAGGGGCTGGGTATCGCCGCCACCCTGCTCGGAGCTTGTCTTGGCTCCCAGCTGCCACTCTTCTGGCCCCGCCTACTCAGCCTCTGTCCCCTCCCTTCCTTCTCACCCTGTTCCAGACCACATAATGGGGAGATACCACAAATAACAGACTTGCAGACACAGCTGTGGAGCTCAGCATTTATATGTTGGGGCCTTCCCTGTTTTACAGATGCTGAAAGAACATAGACTATGAATGCATAGCATTTCCTTCTTCACATGAGCTCCTATAATATAAATTGTCAAATATAATAATAATGGGAATTTGCTTAAAATTGCAGTTGATTTAAAGCACACATGCATAATGTACATAAACATCAGAGAATACACCCTTAATTTAGTAGGGATTCTAATGAAAGTCTGTATAGTAATTTAAAGTAAATTTATAATTGTACGTTAGAAATGCTTTACTCATTATATATAAAAACTGAATTAAACTTTTGATATTAGAGACCACTGTCAACATGCAAAGAAATTAAAGTTAAGGCTGAAAAAGCTCAGTATCAAATGGCTTTAACAGTAACAGCAATAACTTAGAAATGTGAACACCTTCCTTAGCATCTCAGACGCTGGCTCTGGTGGGAATGGTGGAGATAGGGAATCAGGAGGGCCGAACAAGTCCCGGCACACGGACGAGGCCTGAGGGAGCCGCAGAGGCTGGGACTGGGCAGGGCAGCCTGGCGTCTCACATGCGGAGTGTTCCAGGTGGAGGCCATCCGTCCTCCCATGCTCTTCCTGTACCAGGCTCCGAATGTCACTGTGTGGTGCAGCCTAAGCTGGGTTTCAGGTAGGTATCGGGCATGTCCAGGTGATGCCCTAGTTGGGCTGCATCTCTGGATTCCCTCCACTTCTCTGCATTCCCAGTACCACTGTCTAGGTCTTGTCTGAAAAATCCCAACTGGACTCCATGTCTGTGGTTGTAGCCTTGCTGTGTTCAAGTCCATATTGCAGCCTAGTCTCAGGTCCTCTCACTTACTTTAGGATGAAGTCCTCAACCCGTAAAACGGGCTCCAAGCCTCTCCACAGTGTGGTACTTGCTTCCCTCTCCAGCCCAGCCTCTCACCACTGCGCCCTCCACATTCTGCTCGGCGACATGCGAAATTTCTTCCACTTACTTGAATCCACCTTGTTCTGTCTCAGCTCCAGGCTTGTACACACGTGATTTCTCTTTGGAGGATGTGTTCTCCCTCTCCTTTTGGTCTAGTTGTGCACTACAGTATTCTTTTCTGCTGATGTAGTTTTAAAATCTCTTTTGCCTTCCTTGACTACCTCCCTAGACTAGATCAGATTCCCCTGCTAGGGGTCCCCATGATATTCTGTACTGTTTACGGCATTTTTGAGCTAAATTACAATGGTTTAATCAGCCTGTCTTCCCTGTAGGGCCTACACTCCATGCTTTCAGGGAGTGTGTCTTTTCTCATTACCACTGTACTCCTAGGTTAGCACAATACCTGGCATGGAAGGGCTCCTTGGTGACATTTTTGAATGAATATGTTTAGAAAAGATTTATGTGGGTGTTATTTAATACCTCGAACAAAGTGGCCTTGCTGATCTGTCGTTTCTGGAGATCTACCAAACCCCTGTAATGATGAAAGGAGAATCAGAGAGGGAGGTCCAGCATCCTAGGAAAGGGAACCGACTCAGGTAGGGTGAGTATCAGGGCTCTTCCTCTGAGGGAGCTGTGCAGGCACACAGTCATGTAATCAGAACAGAATAAACAAAGAATGACAATGTTGAGGGCCCCTCTGCGGAACAAAAGCTGAAACTGCTCAAAGTACTTGTGTATTCCTAGGTCTTTACTCATTGTGATATTTTTGGAATAGTTTAACCTGTAGCAAATTTTCATCTAGTCCTTTCATTTAGGATTATATTTAATTTTTTTCGGTTTTATTTGTGTTTTTTGAATGCCCTGCTGTTGGTTTTCAAATTTCAAGATTCTGTTAGAAATATGAAAGTACCTTGAGGATTTTGGATTCAATGCTTGGATCCTAAACATCCTAAAATTTATTTTTTTGGATAAGTTCAGTGTGCAGTGAAGAGAATCCAGGTAGGTAGCTGTGGGCTACAGTTTGGAGTGGGAAAATTGATGGAATAATATCAATTCCATTATCAAAGCCAGGAGATCAGATGATGAGGGTAAATGGGAGTAGGCTGGAGATTGTGCATTTCTGATGAGCTCCCAGGTGGCGTCTGAAGACCCGGGTAAGGAGCCGCGGGGCTGGGGAATCCCTGGTGGGGCGTTGGTCTGTGAAGGAAGGAGAAGTGATAGGTTGGCAGTTGGGGGCGGGGCGTGCAAGGTGGAGGGAAAGTTTTCTCTTTAGGATGGAAAAGACATTAGCCCACTGGTGCTTTGGTGGGAAGGAATTGGCAGAGAGAGGAAAGGGGAAGATACAAAAGGAAGATAATAAAGGAATCCCAGGTGGCTTGGGGCCCTAAACCTAGAAGAATTACAGAGCACACACGGAGAGAGGGAGAGACGGGCCCTGGGCCCCAAAAGGAGCCACCCTCTCTTCTGAAGGAGGGAGTCGCTGCCCCTTGATTTGTGTTTCTCTGAGTCGTTCCTGGCAGCTCTTCAAGGAGTTCCTTCGCTTTAAAGCTCTCCCGGCCCACCCAGTGCCCCTGCTTCCTAATGACTTCTGGTTGTGTTGTTTCTTTTTTCAAACTGCCTTTGGAGTCTCATTCTCACATTTCTTTCCCTGCTGTTTCAGCTCTGGTCTGAATCCTCCCTACGTCTTTCCCTACCTCTTGCTTTGGTTGTATAGATAAAGGAATGAGGAAAGCAAGTTGGCTAACTTGCCTGAGGTTAAATGGATGGTAGATGGAGTGGGATTTCCGTAGGATCCTTGAACCATGCCTTTCTAGTACTTGAAGGTGTTTTCTTAAACAGGTATTTCTCCAACTGTGGTCCCCAGACCAGCTGTGTCAGCATCAGGTGGAGATGTGACAGATTTACAGACCTCACCCCTGACCTGAATCAGAAACCTTGGCGGGAGAGCCAGCATCTGTGGCTTAACTAGCCCCCCAGTGATTCTGCTGAAAACTGAAGTTTGAGAACCACTGAAACCACTGAATTAAACAAATAAACGTGAAATATATGTTCAGGGAGCATAGTGAGACCTCTCCAGAAAAGGGGTCAAACCATCCGAATGTCACACATCAAGGGATTTGCTGGCAAGACTCTGAAAGTTTCCTTAATACCAGCTGATACCCTCAGTCACCAAAGAACTGAGAAGATATTCATTTAGAGCCTGATTGAGCTGAGGCAGGTAGTAGAACTTAGAGAAAATGAATAAAAATATAAAATAGTAACATGAACATGACTCTAACAACCATGTTTGATACTGTTCCATACCGTTCAGTGAAATATGTGTGTAAGCATAATAGGAATACAAGGAGTGAGTATTGTACATTCTTGTTCTAGGAGAACTTCTCTCTTCCCTCCTTACCCCTCTCTCCTCTCCTCCTCCCTCCATCCTGCTTCCCTCATCTCTTCCTCATAAGCACCCTATGTGCAATCCTGAATATATGCCATATTTTCTGTATATATGTACAGTTGTATAAGACAGCTCCCATTTTTGCAGGGGAAAATGTTTCTTATATCTATTTCAAGTAATTTTAGAGATACATTGTAGGGGAAAATATTGCATAGGAGAAGCAATATACTGTATTCTAAAAACTAGTAGAAAATCTTAAATTCTGATAATATTTTACCAATCCTTCAAAAAGAATATAATGTAACATACCTAAAAAGAAATATATTGCCAACAATGAATGCTAGCATGGTGCAGGCCACAAGACAAAAAACACTGAGTCATAAGTAAAGTCTGTCACACATGTACAACTATAAACACAGGTACTTACATTGTATTCTGGGTGATTCTGAGGGCCGAACCAGGTAACCTGGTTATCAAATGAACTTGAATGAATTCCTAAATGGAAGATGCAGGTACAGCCCTCATTCAGGAGGAAGGGCATCATTACATATTTCTCATACCGCACCTAAACTGTGGTCTTTTCAGTTGAATCTCCTGTTTTAGAGACCTCATTTCTGTGATTTTTAAAAATTAAATTTCTTGTAAGCCTTTCTTAGAGTTACTGTGAAAATTAAATCTGTGGACGAGTGCCTGGCTGGGGTGTGCGCTGTAAAGGGGACAACGGGGCTGGGAGCTGCTCTCAGGCACCAGCAGACCCGTCCTATCACATTATCAGTTATTTCATGGTAAGTGTGTGATAATTTTTCTTGTTTTCGGTCGCTCCCATTTCTCTCAGAGTCAGAGAGAAATATCGCCTGTGTGTTTTTAATTCATTCAGACCACGTCTGCCAAGTTTTGTGCTTTGACGTAAACAAGAAAAAGATTGCTGCCAGAGCAAGCTAGTTCCTATGCTTTCAACGCCCAGCTCTAAACATTCCTCATTACTCTTTTAATTAATGTCACACAAAGAACAAAGACTAAGTTGCCTTTGTGTCCTGCCTTGGTGCTTCACTCAATACCATCTTACACGCAGTCGATTTTCAAAGACGTTCCTTGGCTTGATTTTTAAATTATTGACTCTGATTAGGCTTGTAAATATTTGTAGCAGAAATAATTTTCCAGCTAAGGTGGGATTTTCTGTGTAAAATGTAACAGATAAAATGTTAACATTTTGTATCAATTGAAAAGTAACCACTTGGTGAAAAAGTAAAATGTTAACATTTTGTATCAATTTGAAAAGTAACCACTTGGTAAAAAAGAAACTGGTAAAACTTTAAGTAATGCCTCTGATCCTTCTACTTATACATACATCTGATTGTATTTGGAGTTTTTCTAACTTATTAATAAAACAGAATATGTAGAATTTAAGCATCTTTAAGCATCTTTCCTCCCTCCCTTGTTATTCTAGTAACAGATTATATCTAGAACTTCCCCTGGAATTTAGTATAATTTGTCCATTCTTTTTTTTTTTTTAGAGATATTTTCTTTGTTGAATTTTTGAATTTTATTCTCTTTATTTTTTTATACAGCAGGTTCTTATTAGTTATCCATTTTATACATATTAGTGTATACATGTCAAACCTAGTCTCCCAATTCATCCCACCACCACACCCCCGCTGCTTTCCCCCCTTGGTGTCCATACATTTGTTCTCTACGTCTGTGTCTCAATTTCTACCCTGCAAACTGGTTCATCTGTACCATTTTTCTAGGTTCCACATATATGCGTTAATGTACGATATTTGTTTTTCTGACATACTTCACTCTGTATGACAGTCTCTAGGTCCATACACGTCTCTAAAAATGACCCAATTTCGTTCCTTTTTATGGCTGAGTAATATTCTACTGTATATATGTACCACATCTTCTTTATCCATTCATCTGTCGATGGGCATTTAGGTTGCTTCCATGTCCTGGCTATTGTAAATAGCGCTGCAGTGAACATTGGGGTGCATGTGCCTTTTTGAATTATGGTTTTCTTTGGGTATATGTGCAGTAGTGGGATTGCTGGGTCATATGGTAATTCTATTTTCAGTTTTTTAAGGAACCTCCATACTGTTCTCCATAGTGGCTGTATCAATTTACATTCCCACTAACAGTGCAAGAGGATTCCCTTTTCTCCACGACCTCTCCAGCATTTGTTGTTTGTAGATTTTCTGATGATGCCCGTTCTAACTGGTGTGAGGTGATACCTCATTGTAGTTTTGATTTTCATTTCTCTAATAATTAGTGATGTTGAGCACCTTTTCATGTGCTCCTTGGCCATCTGTATGTCTTCTTTGGAGAAACGTCTATTTAGGTCTTCTGCCCATTTTTGGATTGGGTTGTTTGTTTTTTTAATATTGAGCTGCATAAGCTGTTTATATATTTTGAAGATTAATCCTTTGTCCGTTGATGCATTTGCAAATATTTTCTCCCATTCTGAGGGTTGTCTTTGGTCTTGTTTGTGGTTTCCTTTGCTGTGCAAAAGCTTTTAAGTTTCATTAGGTTCCATTTGTTTATTTTTGTTTTTACTTCCATTACTCTAGGAGGTGGGTCAAAAAGGATCTTGCTGTGATTTATGTCAAAGAGTGTTCTTCCTATGTTTTCCTCTAAGAGTTTTATAGTGTCTGGTCTTACATTTAGGTGTCTAATCCATTTTGAGTTTATTTTTGTGTATGGTGTTAGTGAATGTTCTAATTTCATTCTTTTACATGTAACTGTCCAGTTTTCCCAGCACCACTTATTGAAGAGGCTGTCTTTTCTCCATTGTATATCCTTGCCTCCTTTGTCATACATTAGTTGACCATAGGTGTGTGGGTTTATCTCTGGGCTTAATATCCTGTTCCATTGATCTGTATTTCTGTTTTTGTGCCAGTACCGTATTGTCTTGATTACTGTAGCTTTGTCATATAGTCTGAAGTCAGGGAGTCTGATTCCTCCAGCTCCTTTTTTTCCCCTCCAGTCCGCTTTGGCTATTTGGGGTCTTTTGTGTCTCCATACAAATTTTAAGATTTTTTTGTTCTAGTTCTGTAAAAAATGCCATTGGTAATTTGATAGGGATTGCATTGAATATGTAGATTGCTTTGGGTAGTATAGGCATTTTCACAATAGTGATTTTTCCAATCCAAGAACATGGTATATCTCTCCATCTGTTTGTATCATCTTTAATTTCTTTCATCAGTGTCTTATAGTTTTCTGCATACAGGTCTTTTGTCTCCCTAGGTAGGTTTATTCCTAGGTATTTTATTCTTTTTGTTGCAATGGTAAATGGAAGGGTTTCCTTAATTTCTCTTTCAGATTTTTCATCGTTAGTGTATAGGAATACAAGCGATTTTGGTGCATTAATTTTGTATCCTGCAACTTTACCATTAGCTCTAGTAGTTTTCTGGTGGCATCTTTAGGATTCTGTATGTATAGTATCATGTCATCTGCAAACAGTGACAGTTTTACTTCTTCTTTTCCAATTTGTATTCCTTTTATTTCTTTTTCTTCTCTGATTGCCATGGCTAGGACTTCCACAACTATGTTGAATAATAGTGGTGAGAGTGGACATCCTTGTCTTGGTCCTGATCTTAGAGGAAATGCTTTCAGTTATTCATCATTGAGAATGATGTTTGCTGTGGGCTTGTCATATATGGCCTTTATTATGTTGAGGTAGGTTCCCTCTGTGCCCACTTTCTGGAGAGTTTTTATCATAAATGGGTGTTGAATTTTGTCAAAAGCTTTTTCTGCATCTATTGAGATGATCATATTGTTTTGTTTTGGGTTTTTTTGCGGTACGCGGGCCTCTCACTGTTGTGGCCTCTGCCGTTGCAGAGCACAGGCTCCGGATGCATAGGCTCAGCGGCCGTGGCCCATGGGCCCAGCCACTCCATGGCATGTGGGATCCTCCCAGACTGGGGCACGAACCCACGTCCCCTGCATCAGCAGGCAGACTCCCAACCACTGTGCCACCAGGGAAGCCCGATCATATGGTTTTTATTCTTCAATTTGTTAATATGGTGTATCACATCGATTGATTTGAGTATACTGAAGAATCCTTGCATCCCTTGGATAAATCCCACATGATCATGGTGTATGGTCCTTTTAATGTGTTGTTGGATTCTGTTTGCTAGTATTTTGTTGAGGATTTTTGCATCTGTGTTCATCAGTGAAATTGGTCTGTAATTTTCTTTTTTTGAGTATTTTTGTCTGGTTTTGGTATCAGGGTGATGATGGCCTTATAGAATGAGTTTGAGAGTATTCCTTCCTCTGCAATTTTTTGGAAGAGTTTGAGAAGGATGGGTGCTAGTTCTTCTCTAAATGTTTGATAGAATTCATCTGTGAAGCCATCTGGTTCTGGACCTTTGTTGGAAGATTTTTAATCACAGATTCAATTTCATTACTTGTGATTGGTCTGTTCATATTTTCTGTCTTCCTGGTTCAGTCTTGGAAGGTTATACCTTTCTAAGAATTTGTCCATTTCTTCCAGGCTGTCCATTTTATTGGCATAGAGTTGCTTGTAGTACTCTCTTAGGATGCTTTGTATTTCTGCGGTGTCTGTTGTAACTTCTCCTTTTTCATTTCTAATTTTACTGATTTGAGTCCTCTCCCTCTTTTTCTTGATGAGTCTGGCTAATGGATTATCAATTTTATCTTCTCAAAGAACCAGCTTTTAGTTTTATTAATCTTTGCTATTGTTTTCTTTGTTTCTGTTTCATTTATTTCTACTCTGATATTTATGATTTCTTTCCTTCTACTGACTTTGGGTTTTGTTTGTTCTTCTCTAGTTCCTTTAGGTGTAAGGTTAGATTGTTTATTTGAGATGTTTGTTGTTTCTTGAGGTAGGATTGTATTGCTATAAAGTTCCCTCTTAGAACTGCTTTTGCTGCATCCCATAGGTTTTGGATCATTTTGTTTTCATTGTCATTTGTCTCTAGATACTTTTTGATTTCCTCTTTGATTTCTTCAGTGATCTCTTGGTTATTTAGTAACGTAATGTTTAGCCTCCATGTGTTTGTGAGTTTTACGTTTTCTTCCCCTGTAATTGATTTCTAATCTCATAACGTTGTGGACAGAAAAGATGCTTGATATGATTTCAGTTTTCTTAAAATTTACTGAGGCTTGATTTGTGACCCAAGATGTGATCTATCCTGGAGAATGTTCTGTGTGCACTTGAGAAGAAAGTGTAATCTGCTTTTTTGGGTGGAATGTCCTTTAAATGTCAATTAAATCTATCTGGTCTGTTGTGTCATTTAAAGCTTATGTTTCCTTATTAATTTTCATTTTGGATGATCTGTCCATTGGTGTAAGTGAGGTGTTAAAGTCCCCAACTATTATTGTGTTACTGTCGATTTCTTCTTTTATAGCTTTTGTATTTTATAGCTTTTATAGCTTGTGTACTGAGGTGCCCATATGTTGGGTGCATATATATTTATAATTGTTGTTTCTTCTTCTTGGATTGATCCCTTGATCATTATGTAGTGTCCTTCCGTGTCTCTTGTAACATTCTTTATTTTAAAGTCTATTTTATCCGTTATGAGTATTGCTACTCCAGCTTTTTTTGATTTCCATTTGCATGGAATATCTTTTTCCATCCCCTCACTTTCAGTCTGTATGTATCCCTACGTCTGAAATGGGTCTTTTGTAGACAGCATATATATGAGTCTTGTTATTGTATCCATTCAGCAAGGCTGTGTCTTTTGGTTGGAGCATTTAATCCATTCACATTTAAGGTAATTATTGATATGTATGTTCCTGTTACCATTTTCTTAATTGTTTTGGGTTTGTTTTTGTAGGTCCTTTTCTTCTCTTGTGTTTCCCACTTAGAGAAGTTCCTTTAGCATTTGTTGTAGAGTTGGTTTGGTGGTGCTGAATTCTTTTAGCTTTTGCTTGTCTGTAAAGCGTTTGATTTCTCCAGTGAATCTGAATGAGATCCTTGCCAGGTAGAGTAATCTTTGTTTTAGGTTCTTCCCTTTCATCACTTTAAATGTGTCATGCCACTCCCTTCTGGCTTGTAGAGTTTCTGCTAAGAAATCAGCTGTTAACCTTATGGGAGTTCCCTTGTATGTTATTTGTTGTTTTTCTCTTGCTGCTTTCAGTAATTTTTCTTTGTCTTTAATTTTTGCCAGTTTGATTACTATGTGTCTCTGCGTGTTTCTCCTTGGGTTTGTCCTGTCTGGGAGTCTCTGCACTTCATGGACTTGGGTGGTTATTTCCTTTCCCATGTTAGGGAAGTTTTCAACTATAATCTCTTCAAATATTTTCTTGGGTCCTTTCTCTCTCTCTTCACCTTATGGGACCCATATAATGCGAATGTTGTTGCATTTAATGTTGTCCCAGAGGTCTCTTAGGCTGTCTTCATTTCTTTTCATTCTTTTTTCTTTATTCTGTTCCGCAACAGTGAATTCCACCATTCTGTCTTCCAGGTCACTTATCCGTTCTTCTGCCTCAGTTATACTGCTATTGATTCCTTCTAGTGTATTTTTCATTTCAGTTATTGTATTTTTCATCTCTGTTTGTTTGTTCTTTAATTCTTCTACGTCTTTGTTAAACGTCCTTGCATCTTCTCAATCTTTGCCTCCGTTCTTTTTCTGACGTCCTGGATCATCTTCACTATCATTATTCTGAATTCTTTTTCTGGAAGGGTGCCTATCTCCACTTCATTTGGTTTTTTCGGGGGGGGGGGGTTTAACTTGTTCCTTCATCTGGTACATAGCTGTCTGCCTTTTCGTCTTGTCTGTCTTTCTGTGAATGTGGTTTTTGTTCAACAGGCTGCAGGATTGTAGCTCTTCTTCTGCTGTCTGCCCTCTGGTGGATGAGGCTATCTAAGAAGCTTGTGTAGGTTTCCTGATGGGAGGGACTGGTGGTGGGTAGAGCTGACTGTTTCTTTGGTGGGCAGAGCTCAGTAAAACTTTAACCTGCTTGTCTGTGACGGGAGGGGCTGGGTTCCCTCCCTGTTGGTTGTTTGGCCTGAGGCGACCCTACACTGGAGCCTACCTGGGCTCTCTGGGAGGGCTCACGCCAAGGAGTACTTCTCAGATCTTCTGCTGCCAGTGTCCTTGTCCTCATGGTGAGACACAGCCATGCCTCACCTCTGCAGGAGACCCTCCAACACTAGCAGGTAGGCCTGGTTCAGTCTCCCCTGGGGTCACTGCTCCTTCCCCTGTGTCCCTATGCTCACACTACTTTGTGTGTGCCCTCTAAGAGTGGAGTCTCCATTTCCCCCAGTCCTGTTGTAGTTCTGCAATCAAATCCTGCTAGCCTTCAGAGTCTGAATCTCTTGGAATTCCTTCTCCCTTTGCTGGACCCCCAGGTTGGGAAGCCTGACGTGGGGCTCAGAACCTTCAATCCAGTGGGTGGACTTCTGTGGTATAAGTGTTCTCCAGTCTGTGAGTCACCCACCCAGCAGTTATGGGATTTGATTTTACTGCGATTGCGCCCCTCCTACCGTCTCATTGTGGGGTATCTTTTTTGGTGAGTTCCAGTGTCTTCCTTTCGATGATTGTTCAGCAGTTAGTTGTGATTCTGGTGCTCTTGCAAGAGGGAGTAATTTGTCCATTCTTTCTCTAAAATAATATTTTTGTTAGAATGACATTATTCTTCAACCCAGGTCATAGAGATAAGATGGCATTTTGCATATTTAATATCTAATTTTGTTGATCATTATGCCTTTAATAACTCTGCAGTTATTTCTATCTGTGTATTTTATGAAGTGTTCATCCTGATCGGATTCGTTTTTCCCCTGTGAACCACAGAGCGTCTCTTCATATCTGTAATTTCCAAGCAGGAGTTGGTCCAAAGTAGGCCAAGTCCATGCTGGTGGCTGTTCTGTGTGGTCACGCAGCTCTCTCATGTCTGATGGTGTGAGGGAGACAGAGGAGGTGGCCCGGAGGGCTCTGGGCCTCAGTGAGCTGTACTTTTCCAGGCCTTCCGAAGCTTCTCTTTAAAGAAGCACTGAGTCCGTGCACAGGCATCTGTGATGGTGAACACAGTGATGACAAACTTAGCTGCTCACTTCCCTTATAGACAGCAAATGCCACATGCACCTAGGCGTTTTGTACCCACAGGTCTGTGTAAAAAAGTAAAGTATGTTTAATCAGATGTGCAATGTACAGTTTTAAAATTTGTTTTTATTTTGAAGTGTCTTTCTGAAAGGCTTTTCCTCTTCAGAGCTGGTAGACATCAGGCCAGGGTTCCCGGTAGTGACTTAAATCCTGCCCCTGCATTCAAATCCCCAGGGAGCTGTGAAAATATCTTGACGCCTGGGTTGCGCCACAGACGGATGAGGTCAGAATCTCTAGGGGTTGGACTGAGGTATCCTTATTCTTTCACTATCCCTATGTTATTCTGAAGTGCAGCCAAGATTGAGAAACACTGCTTTAAGGCCAACTTTTATTTTCTGTGTTCAACCCAAATGCCCTTATTTCCAGTTTTCATTACTAATCCCATGTAATTTTAATGCCCCTGTTTTCTTGGCATATTCTCTGTGGAATGCTGCAGTTATTGACTAGAAAGAGTAGAACACACTGATATTGGCCCTTTGCGGGAGTTACCTGGTGATAGACTTAATCCACACTAATTTACCGTAATTATGAGATATTTGGGAGCATGGGTTATACCAGCGGAGGGGATGGTGGGTGTGTAGGCAGCTGGGGAAGGGCTGTCCAGTTGCCTGTGTGTGTGTTTGGATGTGCTGGTGACCTGACTAGGATTGGAGTTGGGCCCTTGGTGGGGTTCACAAGCTCTTTGGTGTGGATGGTGAGCAACTATTAAATGACATGGCATTTTTTTTCAATCTCCTCTTTCTTTATTCTGTAAGGGCAGAGAGCAGTAGTAGTAGACAGCTTCTTCTAGCTCCAAAAGCAATATCACAGGCATATCATTTTTAAATTAGGGAATACTTGTACTTCTGCTCTTTCTCCAGTATTATTTGTTCACTTTAGTATACGGCTTATTGAACAATCTGTGGTATGCTTTTAAAATGCTCTTCTTAGGTTATTGCTGTAATTACTGTACTGTTCAGGGTCCTTGAATGAGCAGTAATACTCTGCAGTTCATGATGAGTTAAGATACCTCTTAGGAAAGAATCAAGTATTATTCCTCCCTTTGACTAACATTTGGAGGTGAAGTCTTAGCAATACTGTGGTATATTACTGAGAAACCCTATACCAGTTGGTGCAGAGATGTTGCCTATTGTATGATTCATAAATAGCTATTTAATTAATAGAGTACTTAATATATATATGCACACAACTACATAATGCTTTAATTAAAATTACACTAAAAACGTTGTGGCAGCATGGTCTTAATTCATACATTCTGCTTTTAATGCTGTGAACAATTTTACCAAGAATTCTCAGCTACGAAAATTAATTAATTAAGATGTTATCTTCCAGATAGTTCTGAAGTAAATGCTTTTCCCCCCCAACTAGCTAAAATCTTCAATATTTACTGGAAGGTAGTAGACACCGACTTTTTGTGGCTTGAATATCATGGATTTATGTTTACCAGAAGGCATCTTGTAAGCAGGTGGAAATGATGTGATTTTAACATCCACTCTGACATGTTTGAATGAGGAAAAGGGCAATGCCTAGAGCACCATGCTTAGTGTAAAACACCTGAATACACTAATGAGTGGTCATCATGCAAGTCTAGTACCCAGTAGGTGCTCAGTGATTAATTTAAGAATGAACATACATAAATGAATGAAAAAAGAACCAGCACAGGAAGAGGAGGTATTATTGATGGGGGGAAGGTTGCTGAGGACAAATTCTGGAGGTGGAGAGCTTACTGGAAAGAGCATGGATTTGGGAATTAGAGGAATCTGGGTTGAGTCTCAGTTCTACCGACATTGGCTAAGTTCCTTTAGACAACTCACTGTCCTTCTGTGAGTCTCACTTTCCTCCTCTGTAAAATGAGGAGGGGGATAGTGATGGGCAGTGGTGAGGTTTAATGGGGAGCGCTTGGCCCCAAGCTTCTTGACACGTAGACAGAAAACAAATACTAGTTTTCTTCCTCGGCTTGATGGTCTGATGGGAATTGTCATTGATTCCTTAACAGCAGAAGAACTTAAGTTTCTTGTTTTTTGTGTTTTGTTTTCTGACTTGAGACTTTTATTGTTTAATTCTGTCTTGCAAAGACCTGAATCTAGCTTTTTAGCAGGTTATTCCGGTGAGAAAGGAAAGAACAAAGGTTTAAGGGTGTGTGTAAGTTTTCTTTTTTCCAGTAGTAAAATTGAATGATTGGCATCATTGCCATGTTTTCAGTTTGGTCCGGTAGCAGAAGTGGAAGCTCCTTGATGTGCTGAAGGCCTGGAAGTCTGATTCTGTTAGGAGTAAGTAAACTCTTTAGAACATTCTGTAGGAATTTAGCTGTTACCCTGTCTCATTATTTTGGGAGTTATATTAATGGAACTGGATTTTCATTCTCTGCCCTGTCTCTATATTGTTATTAAAAATTCTAATCTCGTTTCTATTCTTTTGTTCTCATTTCTCAATCATATAATTTTCAGTGTACTCCTTCCACAAGGAGCCCTGTGAGTTCTGTCTTTTCTGAAAACATTATTTCTCCTTGAACGTTGTAGGAGCACCCTGGAGGTCATCTACCACCCATTTTGCCTCTGCAGTTTTTCCTAACGCACAGTTAAGATCAGTTTTTAAGCAGTGATAGTGTTCCATTGTGTAGGAACAGATGTAATTCAGGTCCTTTCCTGCCGTGAACCCAGAATTCTTTCTCAGCCCCACGTGCCCGTCTCTACGTGACTCTTCGTTCCCTCTGCTCCAGCTCTACCTTCACACAGCCCTTGCCCACGCACCTACCTCTGTGCCCTTCCTCCATGCTCCTTCCTTCTGCAAAAGACTCCCTGGGGAAAGCTCTGTGATCCCTTGACACTCATACCACATGAGGTCTTTCTGGCGTCTCCCTGGTCAGAACTGATTCCTTCAGGTTCCTGTAGCATCACATGGACCTCAGTTTGACAATGATGCATTTTTGCCTGTGGAAGAGCTTGTTCTTGGCCTGCCTTTTTCTCATTCCCTGGTGGTAGGAGGCCTTGCCTTCTTTACCCTTTGAGTCCTCTCACGTCTTATTCTAGTGCCTTTACATAGTGGCACCCAACACATATCTGATGAATTAAATTGAATACAATATAAGCTCTGTGAAATCCTCTGATCTGGCAAGACAGGATATACGTCGTTTGGTTTATTTTCTCCCTGAAAAATGTGTGTTCATTTCATTTTTTTAATGGCAAGAGATTGTGCTGCACTTTTGGTCAAGTTTATTTAATTTCCTAGACCACTGATTTTTACAATGAGTGATGGGTGGATGAACTGTAAGACTGAAGCCGTGCTGTACTGCTTTATAACTCAGCCTTTCAAGTTATGGAAGCCAGAACTCCTGGGAGTGAGATTTATCTTCAGGAAGATCACTATAGTAAAGAGCAGTGGAAATGAGTTCTGCTTGGTTAGCAACAAGGTGTCTGCAGAAAACTGACTTTGAGCTTTCCTTTTTACCAAAGAATAAATTTTAACCATAATTGACAGTGTAATAATTGACTATTTGAGCTCTCTCTGGTTATGCCTCTTTTATCAGAATTAAGGCTATTTTTACCTTGTCTCCTTATGCTAGGGAACAGACTCTACAGAATTAAGTATGTGACTTTTGGCCATATCCGTATGTTCTTACAGAGTGGTCATTTGGGACTTTACTGGCAGATAGACTGTACTTAAAAAAAGAATGTTAGCTCTGAAAATGCGTGTGTCTCCAGACAGTGGCATGTGAATGACTCTTGGTCTTTGTAACAAGCCTATAATTAGCTCACATACTTAAGGCATATGATGAGCTATTATGTCATCCCTCAAATGTTTTATTCCACAGTGAAATGAAATTCAGAATTGGCCAATTACAGTGTTTTTCTATTTCTGGATTGTCTGTCAGTCTAGGGCTGTTATTCATATTTTCAGATAGTCTTGTGAGTTTTTAAAGAAAAGGATAATTTATGTGATTCCATGATGAAATAATCTTTTCACCTCTGAGCTTTCCTAACCCTTTTCTTGTAATGCTGTTATAATATCCATTTAGCAGGGACCTCTGACCACCCACCTTGTGCCTGGCACTGTGTTGAGTGCTTAGGATATAGTGTAAGACTGATGTTTGGAGTTTACAGTCACAAAGAGAAGACAGTTAATGTGTAATAACAGGTCCTGTGGAGCCCATTTCAGGGGAATCTGATCTGAACTAAGCATCAGAGAAGGCATTTAAATTAAAATCTGGAGATTGAATATTAGTCAGGATAGTTGGGTTTATAAGGGGTAGGAGAATGTTCTAGATAAAAACAAAACAAAACACAGAGGTGTGGAGGTAAATATAGTTAGAGGAGTGGTTTCCAAACTTGGGTGCACATTAGAATCACCTGAAGAGTTTGAAAAAGGTCACTCCCATTCTGAGAGACACTGTTGGATACTTGGAAAACCATTATTGAGGTATTTTGAGCAGGTGAGTGACACAGTATGATTGTGGGAGAAGATCACTGGGCTTCAGCCTGAGACAGATTGCAGAGGGCTGAGGCTGGGTGGGCACAGACCCACTGAGAGGCACTGCAGTGAACTGGGCAACAGAGGAGAACAGCTTGGCGTCAGCTGGGATGAAGAACAATGGTGAGAGTAAAAGTGGGTGTCTTAGACTTTTCAGGCTGTTATAACAAAAATACCACAGACTGGGTGGCTCATAAACAGTGGGCGTTGATTTCTCACACTTCTGGAGGCTCAGAAGTCCCAAATTAAGGCACCAGCAGATTTGGTGTCTGGTGTGGGCTTGCTGCCTGGTTTATAGGCAGCACCTTCTCGCTGTGTCCTCACATGGTGGAAGGGCTGAGGGACCTCTCCGGGGCCTCTCTGTAAGGGCACTGATCCCACTCATGAGGGCTACACCCACATGACCTAATCACCTCCCAAAGATCCCACTTCCTAAACCAGCACACTGGGGCTTAGGATTTCAACCTATGAATTTTGGAGGAGACGTGAACATTCAAACCACAGCAGTTGGCAAATAGAAAAGAGGCTAATTAGTTTTGAAAAAATCTGAAGTTAATATCACATAAACCAAATGAAGAGAGTAATTTGAGAATGAGGAAATGTATGAGGTGAGAGGTCAAGCAAGGTGGAAACTGTTGACTGTCCGTTTATTCAAGTGACCAGGAGGTCCTTTGTTCAGTAGCATCTTTGCCTAGAGAAGTAGAATATATATGAAAAACCCATCCACATGCAGTAGGCAATGAGTTTCGTGAATAATAATAGAAAAGTAACTGGTATAATGTGATTAGGAAACACTTAAGGGAAGAGAGAGCATGTGAGTGAGCCTTGAAGGACACGTAGAACTTCAGCCCAGGAAGAAAAGAACATCCCGTGGTGTGGATGTGGTGTGTCCAGGACCAGAATATATGATTGCTTTTATGAAGTTCCGGCTTTATTTTCCATAATGAGGAGACATTAAAAGTTATGCACTCGGACTGGAATTAGTCCAGCAGCAAGGTATTGATTGCAGGAGAGGGGGAGAAACTATACTGAAGGCAGGAAAGCCTGATAGGAGAAGATGGTAGTGTTCTAAGCACGAAATAAGAAGAGCATGGCCTAGGATGCTGGAACAGGGAATGAAAAGGGGCAAAGTGATGCATTTTGAAACAAACAAAAATAATACAGCTTATCAAATAACTGGCTGTAGGGAGAGAAGAAAAAGAGTTGGATTCAACGTTTTGAAATTTGGTGGTTTGAAGAAAGAACTTTTTCTTTAACAGTGATAACAGTGATACATGTATATGCTGTTTATTGATTTAGTTGATTATGAGGTCAAAAATATTTCGCATTTTGAGAGGGAAAGGAAACATGTATTTAATGAACCAACATTTAAAAATGTCTTTTTGGTATCAGCAAGATCCATTGTCAGAGTCCTGGTGGAGTCACGTCTCCATGTGAAAGGGAGAGAGGATGTCTCAGATGTGAGTGCTGATTTCTGAGCCCTGCAGGGTCAGTGAGGGTCTTGGATCAGAGTCCCCCCACCGGGGTCAACAGAATTTATGGGGACTCCCAAAACCTGGGGGACGATAAGTACATACATCAAGGCTCTGAAAGGCACTAGTAGGAGGACTGGTGTGTTTTATGGCTCGTATTATAATCATCTTCCCTAGGGAGAAACGTTATCTTTAGTCATCAGAACTGAAGATTAAAGGGGATTTTATGAATGTTTTGTGTATCCTAGGACTATGAGATTATTTCCTGGGAGAAGCCTGAGTTATTTGAAGATACATGTTTAGCAGTTACCTGGGGAAGGATTGAACTGTTACTGATTCTGAAGTAAATAAGAAGGGGGCATTGGAAGGTAGTATTGCCCATTATGGGTATAAATAAAACTATATTTTAAGTGATCCTAGAAAAATTGCCTGAATTTTGTGGGGTTTTTCTTCCTTCTATTTCATCAAAAGCAGTTTCCTTAGTATCTGAGATTGTCAGCAAGGTTTTAGGGAAAAGAAATGATATCTTCTTGCCCAGTAAGTTTTTGATAGCTTCTTAATAAAGTCTAGATTTCACAGACTGGTTTTGATATGTCAGATGGAAACTAACAAATACAATAAAATCTTGAAACCAGAACCAATAGCCTATCTGAGGCAGGCTTTCAGAGATATCCTAGTCAGAGGAAGGCCTTATCTCCATAGATGCAGCTCGGACTTGGAGCATCCCTGTAGCAGTTTCCTGGCTGAGGTCTCTGTCTGTTTGATCTGAACAGGTGCACGTCAGTTAGACAGCAATGTGCTTGGCTCTATATTAGGCAGATCAACGGCCACATCCGGGCAAAGCCTGCAATTGCAGACTCAGAAGTCGTTCAGCACCTAATAAGATGGATGTAATTTAGAGAGTGGGATTGAAGGTGACAACATTGGAAGACGAATTAAAATAAGAGACTTTTTGCTGTGCTTGTTCAGGTGTGATACAGTAAATGTAAAAATTCAGGTACATGTTTAGGGGCTGGAGGACTACAGGTAACTGAAAGTTGGTTAAAAAAACACATTAAAAAAACCTTTATTGGAGTATAACTGCTTTACAATGGTTAGTTTCTGCTGTATAACAAAGTGAATCAGCTGTACATATACATATATCCCCGTATCTCCTCCCTCTCGCGTCTCCCTCCCACCCTCCCTATCCCACCCCTCTAGGTGGTCACAAAGCACTGAGCTGATCTCCCTGTGCTATGTGGCTGCTTCCCACTAGCTATCAATTTTACATTTGGTAGTGTATATATATCCATGCCACTCTCTCACCTCTCACTTCATCCCAGCTTAAGCTTCCCCCTCCTTGTGTCCTCAAGTCTATTCTTTATGTCTGCGTCTTTATTCCTGTCCTGCCCCTAGGTGCTTCAGAACCTTTTTTATTTTTTTTTAGATTCCACATATATATGTTAGAATACGGTATTTGTTTTTCTCTTTCTGACTTACTTCACTCTGTATGACAGTCTCTAGGTTCATCCGCCTCACTACAAATAACTCACTTTCGTTTCTTTTTACGGCTGAGTAATATTCCATTGTATTTATGTGCCACATCTTCTTTATCCATTCATCTGTTGATGGACACTTAGGTTGCTTCCCTGTCCTGGCTATTGTAAATAGAGTTGCAATGAACATTGTCCTGGCTATTGTAAATAGAGCTGCAATGAACACTGTGGTACATGACTCTTTTTGAATTATGGTTTTCTCAGGGTATATGCCCAGTAGTGGGATTGCTGGGTCGTATGGTAGTTCTATTTTTAGTTTTTTGAGGAACCTCCATACTGTTCTCCATAGTGGCTGTATCAATTTACATTCCCACCAAGTGTGCAAGAGGGTACCCTTTTCTCCACATCCTCTCCAGCATTTGTTGTTTGTAGATTTTCTGATGATGCCCATTCTAACTGGTGTGAGGTGATACCTCATTGTAGTTTTGCTTTGCATTTCTCTAGTAATTAGTGATGTTGAGCAACTTTTCACGTGCTTCTTGACCATCTGTATGTCTTTTTTGGAGAAATGTCTATTTAGGTCTTCTGCCCATTTTTGGATTGGGTTGTTTGTTTTTTTAATATTGAGCTGCATAAGCTGTTTATATATTTTTGAGATTAATCCTTTATCCCTTGATTCATTTGCAAATATTTTCTCCCGTTCTGAGGGTTGTCTTTTCATCTTGTTTGTAATTCCCTTTGCTGTGCAAAAGCTTTTAAGCTTCATTAGGTCCCATTTGTTTATTTTTGTTTTTATTTCCATTTCTCTAGGAGGTGGGTCAAAAAGGATCTTGCTGTGATTTATGTCATAGAGTGTTCTGCCTGTGTTTTCCTCTAAGAGTTTTATGGTGTCTGTCCTTACACTGAGGTCTTTAATCCACTTTGAGTTTATTTTTGTGTATGGTGTTAGGAAGTGTTCTAATTTCATTCTTTTACATGTAGCTGTCCAGTTTTCCCAGCACCACTTATTGAAGAGGCTGTCTTTTCTCCATTGTGTATTCTTGCCTCCTTTATCAAAGATAAGGTGACCATATGTGCGTGCATTTATCTTTGAGCTTTCTATCATGTTCCATTGATCTATATTTCTGTTTCTGTTCCAGAACCATACTGTCTTGATTACTGTAGCTTTGTAGTATAGTCTGAAGTCCAGGAGCCTGATTCCTCCAGCTCCGTTTTTCTTTCTCTAGATTGCTTTGGCTATTCGGGGTCTTTTGTGTTTCCATACAAATTGTGAAATCTTTTGTTCTAGTTCTGTGAAAAATGCCATTGGTGGTTTGATAGGGATTGCATTGAATCTGTAGATTGCTTTGGGTAGTATAGTCATTTTCACAATATTGATTCTTCCAATGCAAGAACATATCTCTCCATCTGCTGGTATCATCTTTAATTTCTTTCATCAGTGTCTTATAGTTTTCTGCATACAGGTCTTTTGTCTCCTTAGGTAGGTTTATTCCTAGGTATTTTATTCTTTTTGTTGCAATGGTAAATGGTATTTGTTCCTTATTTTCTCTTTCAGATTTTCCATCATTAGTGTATAGAAATGCAAGCGATTTCTGTGTATTAATTTTGTATCCTGCTACTTTCCAAATTCATCGATTAGCTCTAGTAGTTTTCTGGTAGCATCTTTAGGATTCTCTATGTATAGTATCATGTCATCTGCAAACAGGGACAGCTTTACTTCTTTACCTATTCGGAATCCCTTAATTTCTTTTTCTTTGATTGCTGTGGCTAAAACTTCCAAAACTATGTTGAGTAATAGTGATGAGAGTTCACAACCTTGTCTTGTTCCTGATCTTAGCAGAAATGATTCTGGTTTTTCACCATTGAGAGCAATGTTGGCTGTGAGTTTGTCATATATGGCATTTATTATGTTGAGGTAAGTTACCTCTATGCCTACTTTCTGGAGGGTTTTTATCATAAATGAGTGTTGAATTTTGTTGAAAGCTTTTTCTGCATCTATTGAGATGATCATATGATTTTTCTCCTTCAATTTGTTAATATGGTTTATCACATTGATTGATTTGCGTATATTGAAGAATCCTTGCATTCCTGGGATAAACCCCACTTGATCATGGTGTATGATCCTTTTAATGTGCTGTTGGATTCTCTTTGCTAGTATTTTGTTGCAGATTTTTGCATCTATGTTCATCAGTGATATTGACCTGTAGTTTTCTTTTTTTTGTGGCATCTTTTTCTGGTTTTGGTATCAGGGTGATGGTGGCCTCATAGAATGAGTGTGGGAGTGTTCCTCCCTCTGCTATATTTTGGAAGAGTTTGAGAAGGATAGGTGTTAGCTCTTCTCTAAATGTTTGATAGAATTTGCCTGTGAAGCCATCTGGTCCTGGGAAGGAAGATTTTTAATCGCAGTTTCAATTTCAGTGCTTGTGATTGGTCTGTTTATATTTTCTTTTTCTTCCTGGTTCAGTCTCAGAAGGTTCTGCTTTTCTAAGAATTTTTCCATTTCTTCCAGGTTGTCCATTTTATTGGCATATAGTTGCTTGTAGTAATCACTCATGATCCTTTGTGTTTCTGCAGGGTCAGTTGTTACTACTCCTTTTTCATTTTTAATTCTGTTGATTTGAGTCTTTTCCCTCTTTTTGTTGATGAGTCTGGCCAGTGGTTTATCAATTTTGTTTATCTTCTCAAAGAGCCAGGTTTTAGTTTTACTGATCTTTGCTATCGTTCCCTTCATTTCTTTTTTATTTATTTCTGCTGTGATCTTTATGGTTTCTTTCCTTCTGCTAACTTTGCGGGGGGGGGGGGGGGGTTGTTCTTTTTTCTCTAACTGCTTTAGGTGTAATGTTAGGTTGTTTATTTGAGATGTTTCTTGTTTCTTGAGGTAGGATTGTATTGCTGTAAACTTCCCTCTTAGAACTGCTTTTGCTGCATCCCATAGGTTTTGGGTTTTCATGTTTTCGTTATTTGTTTCTAGGTATTTTTTTAGTTTTCCTTTGATTTCTTCAGTGATCTCTTGGTTATTTAGTAGTGTATTTTTTAGCCTCCATGTGTTTGTATTTTTTACAGATTTTTTCCTGTAATTGATATCTAGTCTCAGAGAGTTGTGGTTGGAAAAGATACTTGATCCAATTTCATTTTTCTTAAATTTACTGAGACTTGATTTGTGACCCAAGATATGACCTAACCTGGAGAATGTTCCATGAGCACTCGGGAAGAAAGTGTAATGTGCTGAAAAACACATATCTTTTTGAATACAGTACAGAGGATCTTCTAAAATAGCAAGAAATATCAACTTGTACATACTAAAGATGATATTTGCTCAGTACAGTGCTTGACTTTCAAGGCTGGAAAAGGAGAAGACGTTTACTTGGTGCCATTATGAGTTTATGGTATGATTAGAGAGGCAAGAGCTCTTGAGATAGTCACTTGTAAAGATACTACATGTGATGTATATAAATTTGTTTTAAGTTATATTTATTCATGTTTATTCATTCGTTGATTAATTCATTAATTTCTTTATTCCACAGAAACTTAATTTCTGGAGTGGTGATGAAAATAACAGAAGAAATAGAATTTATATTCCTATGGAGTGGGGGCGGGGACAGACAATAGCAAGTAAACCTATAAGCAAGAAAAATTCCGAGAGTGTTAAAAGCTGTGGAGATGCTAAACCAGGTTGAAGTGATGTAGTGTCTGGGGATGGGGCAGGGCTGCCGACTTAGACTGTGTTGTCAGTGAGACCTCGTGAGAAGGAGAGGAGATGGAACTGAATCCTGAAGGAGCAGGGTCATCCAAGTGGCCCCGAGGCAGGAAGTAGCATGTGTACTCAGTTAGCAGAAAGTGGATGGCATGGCTGGGGAGCAGAGTGAGGAATAGAGGCGGGGGAGGAGGCCTGAGGCACGGCAGGAGCACAGGTTATGTCGGGCTTGTTCCAGTGGGTGGGACTTTAAGGAGAGTGGAATCCTTTGGTAGGTATTGAGCAGGAGTTTGAAGCTTCTTGCCCTGGCTGCTGTGTGGAGAACGTAAATGGGAGGAGAGGCAGGGCTGCTGGGTAGAATCCAAGGCTGCAGTCCGTAAGGCAGGTGCCACTGTCTTAGGATAAGGCAGGAAGCAGACAGCTAGGCTATATGAGGCTCTCCAATTACAAAAGAGAAAATTCTGTGGTAAAGGTGAACCCTGAAAAGGGAGTGGCATCCCAGCTGAACTCTGAAAGGTTCAACATGAATTAAACATGAACGTGTAGAGAGGAAGGAGAAAGACTTTTCTAGGAGGTTGGATGGCAGGGGTGGAGATGGCACAAAGGGGGCACAGCCCACTCCCCTGCTCTCCTAAGAAAGCAGAACAAACATGAATTGATCTAAGGTCATGTTCCTGACACTGGAATCACTTGGGGAGTTTTAAAAAATATCAGTATCTGGTCCGCAGCCCTGGAGATTCTGATGTCCTTGGCATGTGGTGTGGTCTAGCACGCACGTCACTGTAATGTTCAGCAAGGTTGAAAACCACTGCTGTGGGATCGTCAGTGTAGCTTCTTAGACACAGGCGGGAGGCTTTGAGCCCAGCAAAAAACTAACGAAGCGGGCTGAGTGCATGATTTGGGAGCAGAGCACAGCAGTGCTTTTGAAGTTTTCTCAATTATGGGACTCCTCTGAGATGTTCATGTAAAACCCAGGCTCCTAGAGTCCTCCCATGGAAACTCTGATTACCGTACCTAGGAAGGCCTGTGTTTAGTGTGTTCCCTTTATGGTTGTGGAAACATTGAACTGGGTAAAAGATCTCAGTGCTTTTGTTTTCTGATAAAGAGAGTGAAGAGGACACATCTGGTGGAAATGGATGTCAATTTCAGTTGTCTAGCAGGAAGGCTAGGGGACCAAGCCAGCTTCAAGGTGCCATCTCAGCAGTGTACTCTGTGAGCAGGGGGAGCCCTGAGGCCAAGAGCTGAAGTCAAAGCAGTGCTTTCAGCAGTTTGGTGGAAGACAGATTCAGGCAAATTCTCTTGGAAGAGGCTTGGTCAAGGAGAGATCGAAGGTGTGTGGGATCTCAACAGGAAAGGTAACGGGTGAGATGGTAGAGAGCTATGTGGTTTGGCATCCGCAGTATTAGGAGGCCAGTGAATGTGGTATATTGCTGACTTCAGTCATTTTATTATTTTTGCCAGTTCCCCGTGGTGTTCATAACACCCAAACACTGATGAGTGGAAGTTATGCCAGTAGAGTCATCAGTTCACTTGATAGTGAGTTGTCTTTTCATAGTTTTCATGTTATTCTATGGGGCTGTGATACTGGCATCAGTAGAAGTATCCACCATCTCTCAGCCTCACACTTCTCATTTGTTAGGAATTAGGACTCTGCATTTTCCCTATACTGCACGTCTCTGACCCCTAAATGATTGCATCCAAAGAGAAGGCACTTCTTCTTATCAGCTCCTAATTTTATCCCAGTAATTCTTTTCTTTAGAGAAATTCTCTTGTACATTTAATCAGCCCCTTTTTATTCACTAGCTGTCGGTTACAAACGAAGTGAGGATGACAGAGAGGGATAAGGTCTGAGCCCTGCTGAGTCTATTGGGAGCAAAATCGTATCACGTATTGTACCCAGGGAGACTCTGTGGTCCAGAGATTGATACTGATGTTCAGAGGAGAGAGAAAGTGATTCTTTTGCCTTAGAGAACTAGGTCTCTTAAATGTCTTTTTGGAGGAAGTTGCTGACCTTGAAGGATAGGTAGGATTTAGAAAGCTATGGATACTAGAGTATTTCAGGCAAGAAGGAACAGTGTAAATTAGGGACACAAGAATCTACTACTGGCAAATGGTTTAATTTGACTAGGGCATGTGGGGCATGAAGAGGTATTCTGGAAAATAAGATGAAAAACCAGGTTGCAGCCTATTAAGAAGAGGTGTGACAGCCAGTGGGAAACGTACTTTATTCTATAGGCAGTAAGGGGCCTTGGAGATTTTCCAGCAGGAGAATAGAAGAGAAACCAACATTTATTGGGTGTGTGCTCTGCACGTGCCAAGCAGTATTCTTTCCGAAAGTGATTCCTCTAGGTGACCTGAGGGATAATATTATTCAGGCAGTGTAATTGGGCTGCGTGTTTAGAATTGTCTGGGGAGGGAAGAGATTGGAACATCATTGTCATAGCCCACGTCTGACATGTAATTATTTTGGCATAGAAATAAAGAGGTGATATAAAAAGATTTTTATTTACTGAGTAATATTTATTGGACTCTTACTCAGTATTCCAGGCTCTGGGCTATGGCAGTAAACCAGGCAGTCCAAGACTCTCATAGAGCCCACATTCTTGTGGGTGAGACAGATTTTACCAGCAGGAAATGATCATGCAGTGACAAGGAGATTCAGAGAATGAAAACAGGGAGATGTGACAGAGGCTGATCTGGTGACATCTTTAGACTGAGTGGTCAGGAAGAAGTGACTTTAAACAGACACTTGAATGGTAAGGAGAAACCAGCCTTGAGAAAATTAGGAATGGGTTGTGGGGAGAGCAACCGAGGCAGAGCGAATGTTTAGCATAAAGGCCCTAAAAGGGGAACCAATTTAGTGATTCTGAGGAGCAGAAGGGCGAGGCAGGGTCATGTTATTTGTCAGTGGAGGGTAAAGGGGGGGGGGTCAAGGAAGAAGTCAGAGTTGACTCTTGGGGTTCAAACATTGGAGACTGGAAAGTCGTTGCACCATTGTTTGGAAGCTGGACCAAGTGTAGGTGAAGGTGATGAGTTGTTTTGGACATTTGTGGTTTAATGTTGAGAGGTCAGGTTACGTCAAGATACCTAGGGGCTTGAGCTTGGGAGGGGGAGTAGGATTTGGAGATAGAGATTTGGGAGTCATCTGCTCAAAGGAATTCTTTGAGGCTGTAGGAAAGGTGGGGATGTCTAGGAAGTTAGAACAGGGGGGGAAAGCCAAAGGCACAGCCACGAGGATGGTTTACTTTGGGAACTAGAGGATGACTTGGGAGAACGAGTTTCGGGATAACCAGGAAAGTCCAGAGTTTGAGCATCGAAGGCAGGAGGAATCATACCGTCATATGGTCCTGAACCAGCGAGGCACACAAATACACTGTTTTGTTTTGTGACTCTCATGCAGCGAAGACAGTCCAGCTAAGACAGTTATTTCATTAGTTTATAATTTCATGCATTTGATATTACTGCCTGTCTTGGTGTATTCAAATTTAGAATTGTAATGCAGGCTTCGAGAGAGGGATTAAACAAAACTGCAGCCTTTTCTTGGTCAGAATTTCTTAAACATGCTTTGTCATATGCTAAAATATACCCTTCCAGAGGCAGAAGTCAAACAGTTCCTTTAAACTGAAAATTGTCTATTAGAAGATGAATTCATTTTAAAATAGCTTTTCCAAATTGGCCACCAGGTAGTGTAAACATTACTTTTAAGTTGTTCAATGTACAAGTGAGTGATTATTATTAAATTTAGAGATTGGTTCAAAATGGCAGAGTAGAAGGACGTGCGCTCACTCCCTCTTGCAAGACCACTGACATCACAACTAACTGCTGAACAATCATCAACAGGAAGACACTGGAACACCAGAAAAGATACCCCACATCCAAACGCAAGGGAGAAGCTGCAGTGAGGCGGCAGGAGGGGCGCAATCACAGTAAAATCAAATCTGATAACCGCTGGGTGGGCGACTCACAGACTGGAGAACACGTATACCACAGAAGTCCACCCACTGGAGTGAAGGTTCTGAGCCCCACGTCAGGCTTCCCAACCTGGGGGTCCGGCAACGGGAGGAGGAAATCCCAGAGAATCAGACTTTGAAGGCTAGGGAGATTTGATTGCAGGACTTCGACAGGACTGGGGGAAACAGGGACTCCACTCTTGGAGGGCACACACAAAGTAGTGTGCACATCGGGACCCAGAGGAAGGAGCAGTAACCCCAGGGGAGACTGAACCAGACCTACCTGCTAGTGTTGGAGGGTCTCCTGCAGAGGTGGAGGGGGCTGCTGTGGCTCACCATAGGGACAAGGACACTGCCAGTAGAAGTTCTGGGAGATACTCCTCGCTTGAGCCCTCCTGGAGTCCGCCACTAGCCCCACCAAAGAGCCTGTAGGCTCCAGTGCAGGGTTGCCTCAGGCCAAACAACCAACAGGGAGGGAACTCAGCCCCACCCATCAGCAGACAAGCGGATTGAAGTTTTACTGAGATCTGCCCACCAGAGCAGCACCCAGCTCTACCCACCACCAGTCCCTCCCATCAGGAAGCTTGCACAAGCCTCTTAGATAGCCTCATCCACCAGAGGGCAGATAGCAGAAGCAAGAAGAACTACAATCCTGCAGCCTGTGGAACAAAAACCACATTCACAGAAACATAGACAAGATGAAAAGGCAGAGGGCTATGTACCAGATGAAGGAACAAGATAAAACCCCAGAAAAACGACTAAATGAAGTGGAGGTAGGCAACTTCCAGAAAAAGAATTCAGAGTAATGATAGTGAAGATGATCCAGGACCTCAAAAAAAGAATGGAGGCAAAGATCTAGAAGATGCAAGAAATGTTTAACAAAGACCTAGAGGAATTAAAGAACAAACAGAGATGAACAATACAATAACTGAGATGAAAACTACACTAGAAGGAATCAATAGCAGAATAACTGAGACAGAGGAACAAATAAGTGACTTGGAAGACAGAATGGTGGAAATCACTGCTGCAAAGTAGAATAAAGAAAAAAGAATGAAAAGAAATGAAGACAGCTTAAGAGACCTCTGGGACAACATTGAATTTACCAACATTTGCATTTTAGGGGTCCCAGAAGGAGAAGAAAGAGAGAAAGGAACTGAGAAAATATTTGAAGAGCTTATAGTCAAAAACTTCCCTAACATGGGAAAGGAAATAGCCACCCAAGGCCAGGAAGCGCACAGAGCCCCAGGCAGGATAAACCCAAGGACAAACACGCCAAGACACATAGTAATCAAATTGACAAAAATTAAAGACAAAGAAAAATTATTAAAAGTAACAAGGGAAAAATGACAAATGATATACAGTGGAACTCCCATAACGATAACAGCTGATTTCTCAGCAGAAACTCTACAAGCCAGGAGTGGCACGATATATTTAAAGTGATGAAAGGGAATAACCTACAACCAAGATTACTCTACCCAGAAAGGATCTCATTCAGATTCGACAGAGAAATCAAAAGCTTTACAGACAAGCAAAAGCTAAGAGAATTCAGCACCACCAAACTATCTCTACAACAAATGCTAAGGGAACTTCTCTAAGTGGGAAACAAAAGGGAAGAAAAGGACCTAAAACAAACCCCAAACATTTAAGAAAATGGTAATAGGAGCATACATATCGATAATTACCTTAAATGTGAGTGGATTATATGCTCCAACCAAAAGGCATAGGCTCACTAAATGGATACAAAAACAACACCTGTATGTGTGCTGTCTACAAGAGACCCACTTCAGACGTAGGGATACATACAGACTGAATGTGAGGGGATGGAAAAAGATATTCCATGCAAATTCAAATCAAAAGAAAGCTGGAGTAGCAATACTCATATCAGATAAAGTAGACTTTAAAATAAAGAATGTTATAAGAGACAAGGAAGGACACTACATAATGATCAAGGGATCAATCCAAAAAGAAGATATAACAATTATAAATATATATGCACCCAGTATAGGAGCACCTCAATACATAAGGCAACTGCTAACAGCTATAAAAGAGGAAATGGCCAGTAATACAATAATAGTGGGGGACTTTAACACCTCACTTACACAATGGACAGCTCATCCAGACAGAAAATTAATAAGGAAACAAAAGCTTTACGTGGTACGATAGACCAGATAGATTTAATTGATATTTATAGGACACTCCATCCAAAAACAGCAGGTTACACTTTCTTCTCAAGTGCACATGGAACATTCTCCAGCATAGATCACATCTTGGGTCACATATCAAGCCTCGGTAAATTTAAGAAAATTGAGAGAGAAGTCCTCCTGCCTGACTGCTTCTGAGCTGGGATGTCTGTATTTTCCTGCCTTTGGACTCAATCTGAACTGAAACCTTGGCTCTTCTTGGGTCTGGAACCTGCTGAATTTCAGACGGGAACTCACACCTCAGCTCTCCTGGGGCTCCAGCTTGCTGACTGCAGATCTAGGAATTTCTCAGTTTCCATAATCATGTGAGCCAATTCCTCATAATAAATTTACTTCTTTGTCTCTCTTTCTACCCTATTGGTTCTGTTTCTCTGGAGGGTCCTGACTTACACACGTGCAGAAGGTAGAACCAACATAATGTGGCATTGCAGTGTGTGTGTAGGATAGGAAAAAGAGGGGGGTGAGGCTGGTCCCTCTCCCCAGGCCTGGTGACTGGAGGCATAGTCCTGCTGTCAGCTGACATAGATAGCACATAGGAGAAACATAAGTTGTGTTGTGTGTGTGTGCGAGTGTGAAGATGACTTGTTCAGTTTTATAAACATAGAGTTCATGGGGTTTGCAAGGTGTAAAGATGCATTTTAAACAGCTGGTTCTTTTATAAATGAAGTAGGAACTATGGAAATGGATGAGAAAAGGCATGAAAGTTGATGTGGGTGTGAATATTTTGTGGAGGGCAGCAGAATATATATTTACTGTTCAAGGGTGAGCATTTCTAGGGCAGGATGTGTGGCAAGAGGGCACTGGCTCTGTTTTGTTAAGTATGCTTGCGATCCACTCTGAAACGGTAAGTGGATTAAAGTGGAAGTTAACAAGTGCAAGAAAATGGAAGAGTTAAGGGTCCAGTAAAGTGGAATAGAAGGTCTGTGGGATCCAGTGTATGGGAGAGACTATAGAATATTTTAGGCAGAATCTGTAGTTTTAATTGCTGTCTTATTTCATGTACTTTTGTATATGGTTTCACACTTCAGCATAATTTAGATTCTTGACATCTATAATCATTTAACAATAATAGATAATATTTGCATTTCATATGTACTGGACTGTGCTTGATCAGTTTGTGTGTGTGTGTAGTTTATTATCTCTTTTAAATCTAATAACACACGTGTTAATTAGATCATATCCAGTGACTTGAAGGGAAATTACAGTCCTCAGTCCCTTCAGCCCAATAACAAGAAAGAAGCATCATTTGACTTCTGCTTTACCTTAATCCCTCCTGGAACAACAGGAATTACAAAAAGATGCAGGAGCATGGCTTCATTTTCTCTCCTCTCCTTTGTTAGCCATGCTTTGCGATTTATGTTGAGAAAAGTCATCCAAGCAAATGAGTGAAATCTGATTGTGGTTATGTAAGATTCATTTAAAGAGACAGGAATCCTTTTCTGTTTCCATGCTCTGTGTTACCCAAATAAGGGTGGATATTTAAAAATCTTGTTTTATGAATAAATATTTCATTTATGACTATTGCAAGATTATAACCTGTTAATATATTCAGTATCACTGAAAATGTTTAATCCTCTCTAGGAAAGCTTTTTCCCCGTTTGTCTTTTCCATTTTATAAGAATATATACAATAGGAACATTTGCCCACTATTATTTACTTTATTTAGTAGGCAGTGAGGGGTTTCCACCCTGAAAGTGTTGGTTTCCAGTGCTAATGCTGTTTGCATTTCTACAGTTTCATCACTGAGGACAAATAGAAGAGGAAATTAATTGGTTATTGGTTACCAGAAGTAGTAGATACTATAAAAAGTAAATTATTGGCTTTTTGTTAGCAAGTACTCTGAGACATTATCAGTTATTATTGGAATAACCATATTCTTTCTGTCTTTCTATCTGTGCTGTTTGATTTCTCTTATCTGTGTATGTAATTGTCGCAGTTTGGTGTAAAATCGCGGTGCACCGTGAATATTGAGGGATGAGGAGGTCTGTCTCAGCCAGCAGCAGGTTGTCGCCCTAAGCATTTCCCCTGATAAGGTGTCTTCTACAGATGATAACATTCCTCAGTGAGGGGACCACAAAGATGACAAGAGACAGGACTTCTGCCATTCAGGAGCCCAGAAACAAGTGGATAACATAGAAATTGATGGGGGCTTCCCTGGTGGCACAGTGGTTAAGAATCCGCCTGCCAGTGCAGGAGACATGGGTTCGAGCCCTGGTCCGGGAAGATCCCACATGCCATGGAACAACTAAGCCTACGCGCCACAACTACTGAGCCTGCGCTCTAGAGCCTGTGAGCCACAAGTGCTGAGCCCGCGCGCCACAACTACTGAAGCCCGCGTGCCCAGAGCCCGTGCTCCACAACAAGAGAAGCCACCGCAATGAGAAGCCCGCACACTGCAACGAAGAGTAGTCCCTGCTCACCACAACTAGAGAAAGCCCGTGTGTAGCAATGAAGGAAGACCCATTGCAGCCAAAAATAAGTAAATAAATAAATTTATTAAAAAAAAAAGAAATTGATGAATGCCATAGTGGAAATGTACAGAAGCTGGTATGGAAACACAGAGGCCTCTTTGCCGTGGTTGGAAGACCTTGAAACAGAAGGCTTGGTTTTCCTTGCTCACTTGTGTGGCTTTTCTCAGGCCTCTTCATCAAGTTGAGCCTGTGTTTTATGTCCTTATTGGTAAATTAGGGATAACAGCACACTTTCCAGGGTTCCTCTGAACAATTGAATTATTCCCTGGAGCTACTTTGTAAAGTGAAATGTGAATATAGATTCTTTTCTTCGATTTGGTAGCATGACTTTAGTAATTGTCATCCTCAGCATATGGCCTTATCACTCTTCTCTGAGGACACAGAAACAAACCAGAGAGGAAGAATGGTACTCGGTTTTGTGTATTCCTATCACCAGAGCCCATGCGTCTAGAACTACTCCCTTCAAATTTGCACCTGTGAGCACCTGGAGATGAGATGGCATGGTCATTACTTGCCCAAAGGCACGCCAGTGAGGAGTGAGTGAGAAGCAGAAACAAGAAAGCAGCTTTTGCTTCCCAACTTAGTTGTTGGGAGAATTCATTTTATGAGTCTTCCCTGAAATCATCACCTGTGAAGTTCAGCTTACTTTTCTGGAAAATTGAGCAGGTTAATAAAATATTTAAACTTATGTTCACTTTCTTAGTGGAGAACCTTTTTGAATTTTGTGAAAGAAATATGTAATCTACCTGAATAATTACCGTAGTACCCCCTGTTTTACTTGTGTGAAGTGTGAGCTGGATGTCTTGAGAAGTGATTTCAAATGTTTTTCCTTTGCTCCTACGAAAAAGGAAACGTCTGTTGGCTTCAAAGGAACATGTTGTCTGCCTGTTTTAATATAGAAACAGCCACGTGTCGTTAAACGTGTTGCTGACAGTTCACTGCTCTGGGCACCACCACATTTGGGGATTGGCTGCATCACCTCCCTAACTTGGAGTACAGATACTGTAGTGATAATTCCCAAGCACACACTTGCACACTTGTAATGGTCATAGTAGACACTTGTTAAATGAATGCATGCTAAATTACAGCTTAATCCTCTGCTTCTGCCTCATCAGCTTCTCATTTTACTGAAGGAAAAAAGAGCAGTAAATTAGATAGATTTCCAGTTTATGCTGGGGCAGGGAGAGGATGCTGCTTTTGCCATTGTTTTTATGTCCTGTTCAGCTAGTGTCCCCCATCTCCAAAATAAAAAATAAATTTTTAAAGACTTGGATGAGATCTCCTGTCACTTCCTATGTGCCAGGGGTATTTTTACATCCCTGTACATTCTCATCCTATTTCCTTCAGCCTGCGGGGGGGTGGGTGTGGGAAAACTCCTTCCTCATCAGTAAGTGCAACCCATCCACTGGTCCTCGACTCAGTCTCCTTCCGCCTGCTCCCGAGTCCCGCCCCACCTATTTTCTCTCCTGCCTCCAGCTTTTGCCTCTCCAGCTTTTTTCTTCATAATCTATAGCTGCTCATGTTTCTCCCAGTGTGTCCGGCCATGTTTGCCTGCAGTTACTCTCTGTGTTAAGCTGTCCCGACCCAGGTCCTCAGAAGCCTTCGCCACTCTTCACTGTCTTTGTGACTTTCCCCATCACGCTTCAGTCTGCTCACTGTGGCTTCTGCCCACCGCCCCGACTGACCGGAGCCGCTTTGGACTTGATCGCTGGTGATTTTCTAGCTGGTAATTCCGATGTGTTTTTTTAGCTCTACATTTTATTGGACTTCCCTCCAGCATGTAATTCTCCTTGAAACTATTCCCTAGCCTTTCATGACACTGTTGTTTTTATTCTGCTTGTACCTCTTTAATTGTTTCTCCTCTGTCTCCCTGGTGATTGTCTTTTCTGTACTCAGCCCTCAGATTGATGCTTCTCAGGGTCCCTCTTGGAGCCTCTGCTCTGGCCACTGCTCATCCCCTCCCCAAGTGATCATTACCATTTTCATCCTTCCACATCCCACCTGCACACTGATGGCTCCTAAAATGTAGTTTCAGTCTAGACCTTTTCCCCATCCTTTGGCTCGTGTGGCCAGTTTCCAGGTGAATATCTTCACCTAGATTTCCTCTGGTTGCTTCCAAGTTTACATGGCCAAGACTAGCTTCTCTTTGTTTCTCCTAAGCCATTTTTCTGTTTGTATTTTTACTGATCACTTGGTAGCACCGTCGTCCACCCAGTCACCTAATTCAGAATCACGGGATGCATTTATTCCTACTCTACTCTAATGCCTGTCAGTCAGTCAGCTGGCTTCCCTTTGTGTTTCCTTTCCAGTCTTCCACTGTAACTGCTTGTTTCATTTCTCTCATCACTTGATATCAGGACTGATAGGAGTGACTGAGCTGATCTTTCTGTGTCTCACTGGGTCCTTCTCCAGTGTGCCCTTCACAAAGCCCATAGAGTGATCTGTGAAATGAAAATGCGACCATTTCACTTTCCTACGATACACTGTTTATTGTCCCATTCTGCTTCCACTGCTGACGTCAGTATTTCTCAGATGTGGCTGCATAGATGTATGCATGTGCTGTAGAACATTCAGTGAGAATTTTGTGTGTACGTTTTACTGATAATCATTTTACAAACAACAGCCTTTTTGTGTTTACGATGGCATCTCTGTCACAAAATGACCCGAAGTTACTAAGTTAAACCTGAACTGCAGTATGTCTCAGCTGATGTCAGAAAATTCTGGTGGTTATATATATAGTTTCAAGGATCTGTGACATACACACACACACACACACATACATATATATACATAGATACAGACAGATATACTTAATAATTATAAATAAGTACACATACATATATACATTGTTTATATATTTATTTTTATATATTAGGTATATGTGTGGGTATATAGATAATTTTTCCAACTTATACTCACGCTACACTCTACATATAAATTCTGAGGTCCTTAATATCTCTTTTAAGATCTTTTGTGACCGGCCTCTACATATTTCTCCAACTTAATATCTTGCCTTATATTTTCTGTAAAAGGAACATGAAACTACTGGTGGGTCCTTATATATACAGTGCTTTTCTTTTCCTTCTTAAGTTGTGCTTTTGTGCGTACCCTTTGGTAGATGGAATTCTCTTCTCTTCCTCCATTCCCCCAACTTTTTAACTTGGAATTCTTGCTTATGTGTTATAAATTAGTTCTACCATCACTTCTTCCAGGAGGCACTGATCTAACTGGGGTGGGCTGTTCAGTGTTCCTCCTATTTTCATAGTGCCCTGAGCATATCTCTATCTTACATACACCTGTTGTTTTGCAGATACCTGTTGGAATCTATACCAGACAGTGACCTCCTTCAGGTTTCGTGGTCTCTTCTCTGTATCTTTCAAGCATGGCCTTGACTGGGAGATAGTGACTTAACAAAACATGGGTGAATCATCTGTGCTTTCTACCAGATAAAGACCTTGTCTGCAGTCAGTCTAAGCAATTTCATTCACAGTTTCTCCTCTATCAATTTTTATACTAGTGCTTTTCAGATGTTTAATACATATTTCATGCTTCATTTAGTATTTTAAGTTAGAAAAATCAATGTTTAGTTTTTATATGAAGAAATGTTAGGGACTTCCCTGGTGGCCCAATGGTTAAGACTGTGCTTTCAAAGCAGGGGATGCAGGTTCGATCCCTGGTCAGGGAACTAAGATCCCACATGCTGTGCGGTGCAGCAAAAAAAAAAAAAAAAAAGATACAGAAAGATAACACTTCTGTTTCTTTCTATTTCAGGAGGTCCATCTTCCCAGTTGCAGGCTCAGGAACCTAGAAGTTCTGAAAACACTTCGACTCTGCTGGAAGATTCTGGGTGCGTTTTATCAAATGATCAGAGAACTGAACCTTCAGAGATGACCGAGCATTCTGGGGAGAGCTGCATCTCCACCCCCTTCCCACCACTGTCCATTGTGAACAGACCTTGTGCTCCTCTGGAAAAGCCTCTGTCTTCTCACATGCAGTTCTTGCAACATCTGCTTGGACTGAAGACCTTGACCGAGTCAGAGAGTCTGAAAACAGACTTAAGCCACTTTGAAAACGCCTCTTCCACAGTATCCGATTCTGTTTTTCAGTTGCTGGATGGCTTGATCACTTTTTACCGAGAACCCAAACTTCCTTGTTCAAGCTTCTGGATCGAAGCTGTGGATACTTTAGCTAGACTGATCGGTGATCGTAACTTATCTAATCATATTCTTAAAAAGTGTTCCAAGAAGTTGGAAGAATTCGAGAAGACCCTGCTACAGGTTATTTTAAGCAACAACCATATCAATCGGGTAAGTAATACATCTTTTCTATGTATGAAATACCATGTCAGTAGTTTGGGCAAGCACGCCCACTGGGTAGTGCCTGTTATGGTCCCTTGGCCTCGTGGCTCAGTCTCCATCTGGACCTTGTTTTGCAGCCATGTGGAGTTCTGACCCAGCAACATCTGCTTGGGTCCTCACGACCCAGCTATGGCCTCTGATGCCACAGCTTTGTTCTCTCCATAGATGCCTATGCTTTCAAGTTTATGCTTCTCCACTTTGAGTTACCTTCCCTGTTTTTTTATTGGTATCTTTGGATACTTCTCTTTTTTGTTGTTAATTATTTATTTTTGGCTGTGTTGGGTCTTTGTTGCTGCGCGCAGGCTTTCTCTAGTTGCGGCGAGTGGGGGCTATTCTTCGTTGCAGTGTGTGGGTTTCTCATTGCCATGGCTTCTCTCGTTGTGGAGCATGGGCTCTAGGCACGCAGGCTTCGGTAGTTGTGGCACGCGGGCTCAGTAGTTGTGGCTCACGGGCTCTAGAGCGCAGGCTCAGTAGTTGTGGCACATGGGCTTAGTTGCTCCGCAGCATGTGGGATCTTCCCAGAGCAGGGATCGAACCTGTGTCCCCTGCATTGGCAGGTGGATTCTCAACCACTGCACCACCAAGGAAGCCCTGGATGCTTCTCTTTTGTTTTCCCCTGCCTACATTTTCTTCCTATTGCTCAAAAAGTCTCAATGCTTTTCAGAACACCACTTATACTTATGGTTTTCCAATCTGTAATGTCTATGACCATTAAATTCCTCAGAATGGATTACCTGTACTGTAGAGTTTGTTCTTTCTCTGGCATTGACTAGCAGATGCCTGAAGATCAAAGACTGTTTTTCTCTTCTGTTAGAATTTCCCTTGTAAGTGGCATAATACCCCATGGACCCACTGCAGATGTGGGTTAATAGAATACATTGGCTGAGGAACAGATACTATATGGCATTGTTTTGGTTTTTGTTTTTCTTATTTACTTAACATGGCTTAGAAAAGTTGACTCAGGGATTCTTTTCTTACAGGTGACATTGAGGTAACCTGAAGTTGTTTTGTTGTTTGGCTCTTGAGACATAATGGAGAGTTTCTTTTTGGTATTACTTTCTATCTTCTTCACTATCTTATCCTTTGGGATGGTTGTAAATGCCTTCATATTTTAATCTTTTTTAATTGACTACTAAAAATATCAGAGGAGACCAAAAGGTCCATTTAACTTATTTACTACATTTCATTGGGTAAAGGTTCACAAGGTTGTTGGACCTTGTTTTTTCTGATACCTCTCTGTCTCATGTTTGTTCCCAGTGTCATTATCTAATGCTCAGAGTTTTTGTACAATATCGGCTTTACCTGAATTTTCAAAACTCTGACAAAATTGAACTAATAAGCTAATTTGTTGCACGTCCATCTGTTCTTTCCTTCTCTATTAAGGTATGATTTGATCACTATTATAGAAAACTTTACAATTAAGCTTTTGGCATTTTTGAAAGATACTGAATTTTCTGTCTAGCAAACTGAAAATTTTTTCTACCTCATATGGTCAATCAGAAATTAAATATCAGATTTTCCATGGTATCTATCTGCGTTATATAATCAGCTTCTTAGCCATCAATAAATACCTCGAATACTTAATATTCCTAAATCTGTTTTTTTGCATATGTTTGCTCTCTTCTTTTAAAACTACTTTAAACAGGTTTTGTGTGACTTGGAGCCTTCGAGATACTAGCATTCATATTCCTTATCAGTTACCAGATAATGCAAATATTTTTTCAGTCTAGTCTTTCTCTCACTGAAGGATTGGCCAACACAAGAGTAGAGTTGGGAACTGTATGTATAGAAGAAACTTGTGATGGTGCAGGTGGGTCTGAAGTGTATTTTCATACCATTTATCATGGTACAAGCCATTGTTGAATAGTTGGTCAGCAGTGGAAGAATGAGTGAATGAGAGGCTTTGTTGTTTAGCCAATATCTAATTGTTGTCTTGGTCCTGTGTCTGTCTGGGAAGGTTAAGCTGTCCTCTGCTTGCAATTACCTCTACTTTTCTTGGAGAGGTCATTGTTGCCATTTAGAGAAAGTAGGATCATAAAATTGCTCACTGCATTCACAGTTAGGATGATGGTTCATAAATAAGTTTTAATGACTTTATCTCTGGGGATTTTTCTTCTCCCCAGCAAAAGCATCTTAGACTAGATCATTCAAACTTTTGTCGTTATTACTACCGTCATTATTATTATTACCATTGTCATCTTGTTCCAGATATGTTCACAAAACTTCTTTAGTAGAAAAATTGACTAACAATTACTCTTTATAAATGGTTTTCTGTGTTTTTTTTAGCTTTCCTTGAGTAATAAACAAAATCTCAAGAAAGAATATATTCTGACAGGAAATATAGGATAGCTCCTACTATTATATTTTTTATTGATACTATTCTTGATTTATTAAAACAAAATATCCCAGTTTAGGGGGAAAAAGTACTTCTTTTGCAAAACCTTGTTTCCATAGATTGGAAGTGTTTAATTAAATTATACTGGTTAAAAACGTGAGCCCTGCTATTGATTTCATTAAAGTGAAACTGTGTTTGTGCAATGTGACAGGAAAAGGTGTGGTATGAATACTTTAATATTCTGACTGAGGGATTTCATGTATCTATAATTCACATACAGTCAGGTTTTAAATAAAATCTAAATATTCAACAACATGTCCTCAACACATTCAGTAGTAAAATTATTCTGACCATAACTTAGTCTTTCTTTAATGATACCAATAAGAACTTGGTATCTTTCAAAATCTTGAGGTCATCATGTTGAATATCAGTTATATTAGAGCTGCATATACATATATATATATGTGTGTCTGTGTGTATATATATATATATATATATACACATATGTTCAAGAAATAGATTGAAATGAGATATCTTAGAAATTATTTTGAGTAATTCTCTGATATTAGCTTGGTTGAAATTATTAATAAGTTTAGGGGAAAGTATATGATTTCTGATTTTTTTAGATTTGGATAAATCCTATTTATTTTTGTGCTTTTTTTAAAGGAACTTTATATTATGTTTATTTAATAACAAATTTTTTAGGAATTGTTATCTTAGTTCCATGTCTGTATTATATTTTTAGGATAACCATTAGGTGTAGGACTTGAAGGTATAATCTATAGTGTGACATTTGACAGGCATGGAAGATACATATCTTGAAACCAGATGGCTTCCAGGGGTCTGCAGTGGCCCTGTTCTAGGGGTCCTGGGATGCAATGGTGACTTAACTTGGGTTGAACTGTCTCCTACTTACAGGCTCCAGTATGGCGCCTTCCTCATTCCTCTGGGTACTTGCTTGGGATCAGGAAGGTTTCCCTTTGAGTTATTTAATGCCCTTTGTTTGACTGACAAACTGACCTTTCCTATACTTCCAGACTTCGACATGTGTTTATTTCTGTGATTAGAAACAGCATGAGCTAATTCTAGCATTGTATGGCCACCTATTTCTACTATCATGGAAGTTTAACACTAGAATGCTTATAGTTCTATTTAGATTTTGCAGTGGTATCTTCGTCTTAAATTTTCATTTGTTTTAAAGAGATGGGAATGATTATATTAAGTTAAATATCGAAACCTATAGTTATCATTGAGCTTTTTAGATATTTAGCATACATTGCTAAATCTTAGAGACATAATAGTGAGTTACTTAGAACACATATTCTTCAGATTTCTTATTTTTTTAAACCATAAAACAACTCTCAGACATATTAATTGTGAAATTGAAAAAAAAACTGATTATCAAATAGACATTAAATTAGAATCTTTTGTATGTATGGTAAGCAGAATAATCACATCCTAATCCCTGGAGCTAGTGAATATGTTACCTTACATGACAGCAGGTGGGTGGGATTTCAGGTTGCTTATCCACTGACCTTGGGATGAGGTTTTCCTGGATTACCCACCTTGGGCCCAGTACCCACAAGGGTGCTTGTAAGTGAAAGAGGGTGGCAGGAGAGTCAGTGTCCAAATCAGAGAGAATTTTGAAGATGCTATGCTGCTTGCTGTAGAGGTGGAGGAGGGGGCCGAGAGCCAAGAAATGCAGGCTGGAGAAGGCAGAGAAATGGGCTCCGCATGGATGGCAGGCCTGCCAGCCCCTTCCCTTTGGCCCAGTGAGACCCGTTCAGACTCCCGACCCCCAGAACTGTAACGGAATAAATGTACGTTCTTTTAAGCCACTAAGTTTGCGGTAGTTTGCTACAGCAACCACGGGGTGTAATAAGCTGTGTTCCCCATTTTCATACGGTAACTCTGTGAGATACGTGTGGTTGCCATTCTTATTTCCACTTGATAGATAGGGAAGATGAGGCTCAGAAAACTAGTTAGCAGTGCTGTGCACACTAGCCCCTCGATGAGGACGGCGTGTGGCTGTGCTTGCTTGCTCCCTTCTCTCTCCTCACAATCCTCAAATCTGGAAGACCGACCCAGATGTCTGCAGGTATCGCCTGCAGAGTCCTCTTCCCACCTGCTGCCGGCTCCCTGATGCTCATCCCTTCCTGCCAGAGTCCTGACTCGTCTGGCCCCGTCTGATCCCCCGCCTCACGGCTGGGAGTCCGGCGGTGGCCCCGCTGGATCCGCGAGGAGGCACATTCCTCATCGCAGCCCGTGGGGCCCTTTCCTACGGCCTCATCCAGCCTCTTTGGCCTTAGCTCTCTCCATTCCATCCTAAACCTTCTTCACCCGGTCAGGCAGGCGTGTTTGTGGTTGTCCGAGGACTTGCTGTTCTGTCCCTGCCCTCTGTGCTGCAGGACCTTCCAGGCCCTTCTGCTGTCCAGCCAGTTCCACCTGGCTTTCCAGACGGAGCTTGAGGCTCAGCTCCCTGGAGAAGCTTCCCTCGTCCCCTGCCTCCGTCTCCCTTTGGCTGACAAAGGCTGATTAAATACCCTTCCCATGAATTCACCGCAGCACACGTCTCACTGTGCAGGGGCTCCTGACTCGGATTTATCCTCCATCAGAATCCAGTCTCTGGCCCAGTGCCAGGCTGTCCTCACTCTGTGTCCTCAGGGCTCCATGTTGTGCTTGGTGGGGTGGGTTTGGGGGTCTCACTGTAGCTGGTGCAGGTGGGATCTAGGCTCCTCCCGTGGCCTTTGCTCCCACAGCGGGCTGGGCCACAGTCTTTTCCTGTGATGTTTGGTAGCTTTAGGGAGGTTATCTTTTAAAGCTCTCCATCTTGCTAGGATGCCCCTTTTCTGTCCTTTGGCTAGGGGAGCAGACTTTTATCGTTGTTGTTGTTGTTTTTGTCCGTACTCATTGGCATTTCTGGGTTGTTGGCTTTTTTATTTCCAAATGTGGGATAAACAAGACAAAAAGGAAATCAGATCTATTTTTTGAGGACCCTCCATACCTTTTTCCATAGTGGCTGCACCAATTTACATTCCCGCTTTTCTCCACACCCTCTCAATCCCACTCCTGGGCATATATCTGGAGAAAACCATAACTCGAAAAGATACATGCTCCCCAATATTGACAGCAACACTGTTTGCAATAGCCAAGACATGAAAACAACCTAAATATTTAACCATTGGCAGATGAATGGATAAAGAATATGTGGTATATATACACAATGAAATATTACTCAGCCATAAAAAAGAATGAAATAATGCCATTTGCAGCAACATGGATGGACTTAGAGATTGTCATACTAAGTGAAGTAAGTCAGACAGAGAAAGACAAATATCATATGATATCACTTATATGTGGAATCTAAAAAAAAAATGGTGCAAATGAACTTATTAACAAAACAGAAATAGACCCACAAACATGGAAAGCAAGCTTACGGTTACCAAAGGGGAAAGGTGGGGAGGGATAAATTAGGAGTTTGGGATTGATATATACACATTACTATATGTAAAATAACCGACAAGGAACTACTGTACAGCACAGGGAGCTATACTCAGTTTTTTGTAATAACCTACAAGGGAAAAGAATCTGAGAAAGAATATATATATATGTATATGTACATGTATATATATGTATAACTGAATCACTTTTCTGTACACTTGAAACTAACACAACATTGTAAATGAACTATACTTCAATTTAAAAAAACAAACAAAACAAAAACCTAAGTAATTACAGAAAAAAAAAAAGAAAACCGGAGAACTCACCACCTAGTCCTTCCTTTGGTCCTAAGGTTCATAGCCTGTCCACCTGTCAGTCTTCTTGGGTGTGTTTTAGATATAATGCCTAGGGTTTTTAGTACTTAGTGAGAGGATGAGAGATACGCAGGTCCACTTTCCAGAAGTAGAAACCTGTGAATGTATTTTTAAAATATGTACTATTCCATATTATAATGACAAAGAGCTAACCCTCTGTCCACCGAGACAAAGAGCTAACCCGAGACCACCATGGCCAGGTCTGTACTCCTCTTCTGCCCCCACTTACACCTGTGCTTTTAAACAAAATGCTTATGCTCCTATTTCTCAAGTTATTTTCTTTTTTATCTGTTCACTTTTTATCATAGAAGACAAAAATTTATGTCTTATGTGGCTGCTCTCAATCATAATTTTGTCATAGTTTTGGTTAAGTAAATATTACATATTCATATTATTATAAATATGTCATGACGTATTTGTATTATTATAAACATGCCAAGATGTATTTGTATTATTATAAACATGCCAAGACGTATTTGTACTATTGTAAACATGCCATGATGTATTTGTATTATTATAAATATGTTACTGCATATTTATATTATTATAAAGATGTAATTTTTAACACCAACACATCTAATATACAATGGTTTCATTTCCTATTTTTACAGCTTTTTTTTCCTTAGGATATTTTTGTCCACTTGCTTAGTTTTCTGCATACCTATAATTGATGCTTCTTTCATATACTTTGACAGGGTTGTAAACATCCTCTCAGTATGGCCAAACAAATTAAGTCACTTATCAGTTCCATCTTTTATTTATTTTAAGATACACCTTCTGGAGCCCTTCATCTTCCTGTTCTCATCTGGACTGAGCTTCCTGTCTCTGATCAGCTTTATTCCATGGACTGGGAATTCCCTTTGCTGCTTTTCTGTGCTGTGTCTCTGAGTCCCTAGATCTCATATATTCCTTTCCTTAGTTTATAACTTCATTTAGGTGATGCACATTGTTTACGAGCTCACTTAGAATGGATTCCTGGGATGTAAACTTGAAAAATATTTGTTTGCTTAAAATATTTTATTCCAACTTTAAACTTTATTGGTGGATTAGGATAGATTTCTGGTTGGAAATCATTTTTTCCGTAGAATTTATAACATTTTTCTACTAACTTCTGGATTCCAGTGTTTCTAATGAGATTTCCAGTGTAATTCTGATTGTAATTCCTTCAATGTGATCTATCCCTCAACCTCGCACACCCGCAGAAGCACTTAGGATCTCTCCTGTTTCCATTGTTTTGTAATTACAGATGGTGTACCTCAGTGTGGGTCTTTTTCTTGAGTCCTTGGTGGGTCTTTGAATTTGGGATTCCATCTTTCAGTTCTGAAAAATTTTTGAATAGTTTTTCTCATATATTTCTGCCTTTTCTCTGTATCCTTTGTCTAGAACAGTTCTTGGTCTGATCCTCTAGATTTCTTATCTTTTTTCTTGTACTGTTTATTCTTTTCCTTTTTCTTTTTCCTGGGAGATTTCCTCAACTTTTTCTTTTAGCCATTCTATTGAATTTTTATTTCTGCTGAAATATTTTTCGTTTGTATGAGTTCCTGTTCTCTTGATTGTTCCTTTTCATAGCTCCCAGTTCTTGTTTTATGTACAGTAATGTGTAAAACTTTTATATTTTCCTTGTTCCCTGCTTTGCCTCTATTTTCTTCTGGTCTTGATTTCCCCATCTCAGTTGATCACTGTTTTTCATACTTGAGGCTTTCCAGTGCCTTGAACTAACCTGGTAAGATGGGCAAGATTTAGAAGGGCCCCCTGAAAGATAACTTGGGAGAGGTATGCCAGCTGCTTGACGAGAGACACTGAGGCAGGGGGAAGCTTGGAGAGCCCTGGAACTGCTGCAGTCTGGGGGGTTCGGTTGGGAAGGAGTGGAGCTTTGGAAGACATGTGCCTAACGAGATGAGAAGGTCCAGGTAGTGAAGTTTCTTCTATTGTTTTGTTAAATAACTCGAGTTTCTTCTGCAGCCCTGAGGTATAAGGTGTACAATTTAAAATCATGTGCACAATTTTGTGTGTTGGAGCATGTGCTCTTTTTCCTAGGAGGGCGCTCATCCTTTTCATGTGATTCCAAAACGATGCTGTGATCCCCAAAGTAAACAACATCTGGGAAAACCATTGAGATTGACTTGCACACCCCACCCAAATAAATACGTCAAAACATGACTCAAATCTTACTTCACTCATAAATTCTGTCTTTTCAATTTGATCCTGAAATGGGCTCCTCTTCTGAACTTCTGTAGTGATTATTGTCTACATAATTCACTTTTCTGTTTGCCATATGCTGTATTATTTCAGCTTATCTAGTATGGCTTGAATTTTTTTTAATGTTTTATTAAACCTGTCAAATGTTTTTATCACAGAGATTAACAGCTTAGGTTAGCACGCCCAAACTTTTATTTACTAGCGCCGGCCTTAGATAACTGATATCGAGTTCCACATCTATAAAATGGGGACAGTAAATGTGATTACCTCATAGGGCTGTTGGGAATTTTCAGTGTGTAGATGCAAATGAAGTGCTTATTAGCATAATATCAGGTATCATATGCTCTCCTGAGGAAGGGCCATATCCTATTTTCTCTACTATTCCTGATATAATGCTGAGCTCATTCCAGGAGCAAAGTGAAGTATTTTGTGAATTGAAAATAAGAGAATGAAAGTAAATGACAGGTTATACTTCATATACTCCTATATACTTAAATACCATCTTCTGTCTTTTGGTCAAATTTTTCTGTGTATAAAACCTTCCCAAGGAGCAGCTCTGTCTTGCTGACACTGTAATGACATTCCTGAAGCACCTCCATGTACTAGGCAGCAGGGCCTCATTTTGTGGTGTCACAAACATACCCTTCCAATGGCCACAGCTTCCCGCTGACCGATGAGCTTATTAGCAGGTATCATGGATTTTTCTTCCTATTTTAATTATAGAAAATCAATTTTAGGGACTTCCCTGGTGGTCTAGTGGTTAAGACATTGCCTTCCAATGCAGGGGTGCGGGTTCAATCCCCAGTTGGAGAGCTAAGATCCCACATGCCTTGCAGCCAAAAATATGAAACATAAAACAGAAGCACTGTTGTAACAAATTCAATAAAAACTTTAAAAATGGTCCACATAGCGGGAAACTTCAAGGTGGCGGAGGAGTAAGATGTGGAGATCACCTTCCTCCCCACAGATACATCAGAAATACATCTACATGTGGAACAACTCTTACAGAACACCTACTGAAGACTGGCAGAAGACCTCAGACTTCCCAAAAGGCAAGAAAATCCCCACATACCTGGGTAGGGCAAAAGAAAAAACAGAGACAAAAGAATAGTGATGGGACCTGCATCTCTGGGAGGGAGCTGTGAAGGAGGAAATGTTTCCACACACTAGGAAGCCCATTCACTGGTGGAAACGGGGGGTGGGCGGGGAGGAAGCTTCGGAGCCACAGAGGAGAGCACAGCAACAGGGGTGCAGAGGGCAAAGCGGAGAGATTCCTGCACAGAGGATTGGTGCTGACTGGAGCTCACCAGCCTGAGAGGCATGTCTGCTCACCTGCTGGGGCAGGTGGGGGCTGGGAGCTGAGGCTCAGGCTTTGGAGGTCAGACCCCAAGGAGAGGACTGGGGTTGGCTGTGTGAACACAGCCTGAAGGGGCTAGTGCACCACAGTGAGCCAGGAGGGAGTCTGGGAAAAAGTCTGGAGCTGCCTAAGAGGCAAGAGATCATTGTTTTGGGCTGCGCGAGGAGAGGGGATTCAGAGCACTGCCTAAACGAGCTCCAGAGAGAGGTATGAGCCATGGCTATCAGCACGGACACCAGAGACCAACATGAAATGCTAAGGCTGCTGCTGCAGCCACCAGGAATCCTGTGTGAAACCACAGGTCACTATCCACACCTCACCCCACCCCAGGAGGCTGTGCAGCCCGCCACTGCCAGAGTCCTGTGATACAGGGACAACTTCACTGGGAGAACACATGGCGTGCCTCAGGCTGTTGCAACATCACGCCGGCCTCTGCCACTGCAGGCTCACCCCGCATTCTGTACCCCTCCCTCCCCCGGCCTCAGTGAGCCAGAGGCCCCTAATCAGCTGCTACTTTAACTTCGTCCAATCTGGGCAGGAACAGACGCCCTCAGGCGACCTACACGCAGAGGCGGGGCCGAATCCAAAGCTGAACCCCGGGAGCTGTGCGAACAAAGAAGAGAAAGAGAAATCTCTCCCAGCAGCCTCAGGAGCAGCAGATTAAAGCTCCACAATCAACTTGATGTACCCTGCGTCTGTGGAATACATGAATAGGCAACGATTCATCCCAGAATTAAGGCAGTAGACTTTGGGAGCAACTGTAGACATGGGGTTTGCTTTCTGCATCTAATTTGTTTCTGGTTTTGTTTATCTTAGTTTAGTATTTACAGCTTATTATCATTGGTAGATTTGTTTATTGATTTGGTTGCTCTCTTTTTTTCTTAATATATATATATCTTTTTCCTTTTTCTCTTATTGTGTGTATGTGTATGCTTCATCGTGTGATTTTGTCTGGTATAGCTTTGCTTTTACCATTTGTCCTAGGGTTCTTTCTGTCCATTTTTTTTTTTCTTTTTTTAGTATGGTTTTTAGTGCTTCTTATCATTGGTGGATTTCTTTATTGGTTTGTTGCTCTATTCTTTCATTCTTTTTTATTTATTACTTTTAAAATTTTATTTTTAATATTGTTTTTATTTTAATTATTTTATTTTATTTATTTATTTTTCTTTCTTTCTTTCTTTGTCCTCCCATTTTCTTCTGACCTGTGCGGGTGACAGGGTCTTTGTGCTCCAGCTGGGTGTCAGGCCTGAGCTTCTTAGGTGGGAGAGCTGAGTCCAGGACATTGGTCCACCAGAGACCTCCTGGCCCCACATAATATCAAATAGCAAAAACTCTCACAGAGATCTCCATCTCAATTCTAAGACCCAGCTCCACTCAACGACCAGCAAGCTACAATGTTTGGCATTGGACACCCCATGCCAAACAACTAGCAAGACAGGAAAACAACCCCACACATTTGCTGAGAGGCTGCCTGGAATCATAATAAGTTCACAGAAACCTCAAAACACGCCACCGGATGCAGCCCTGCCCACCAGAAAGGCAAGGTCCAGTCTCATCCAACAGAACACAGGCACCAGTCACCTCCACCAAGAAGCCTACACAACCCAGTGACCAATCTTACGCACTGGGGGAAGACACCAAAAACAACGGGAAATACAAAACTGCAGCTGGCAAAAAGGAGACCCCCAAATGCAGTAAGTTAAGCAAAATGAGAAGACAGAGAAATACACAGAAGATCAAGGATCAAAGTAAAAACCTACCAGACCAAACAAATGAAGAGGAAATAGGCAGTCTACCTGAAAAAGAATCCACAGTAATGATAGTAAAGATGATCCAAAATCTTGGAACTAGAATGGAGAAAATACAAGAAACATTTAACTAGGAAATTGAAGAACTCAAGAGCAAACAAACAATGATGAACAACATAATAAATGACATTAAAAATTCTCTAGAAGGAATCAATAGCAAAATAACTGAAGCAGAAGAACGGATAAGTGACCTGGAAGATAAAAGAGCAGAAATAGCTACCACAGAGGAGAATAAAGAAAAAAGAATGAAAAGAATTGAGGATAGTCTCAGAGACCACTGGGACAACATTAAATGCACCATGATTCATATTATAGGGGTCCCAGAAGAAGAAGAGAAGAAGAAAGGGACTGAGAAAATATTTGAAGAGATTATAGTTGAAAACTTCCCTAATATGGGAAAGGGAATAGTCAATCAAGTCCAGGAAGCTCGAGAAACCCATACAGGATAAATCCAAGGAGAAACATGCCAAGACATATATTACTCCAACTATCAAAAATTAAATACAAAGAAAAAATGTTAAAAGCAGCCAGGGGAAAGCAACAAATAACATACAGGGGAATCCCCATAAGGTTAATAGCTGATCTTTCAGCAGAAACTCTGCAATCCAGAAGGGAGTGGCAGGATATATTTAATGTGATGAAGGAGAAAAACCTGCAACCAAGAATACTCTACCCAGCAAGGATCTCATTCAGATTCGATGGAGAAATTAAAACCTTCACAGACAAGCAAAAGCTAAGAGAATTCATCACCACCAAACCAGCTTTACAGCAAATGCTACAGGAACTTCTCTAGGCAGGAAACACAAGAGAAGGAAAAGAGCTACAATAACAAACCCAAAACAATTAAGAAAATGTTCATAGGAACATACATATCGATAATTACCTTAAATATAAATGGATTAAATGCTCCAACCAAAAGACAGAGACTGGCTGAATGGATACAAAATTAGGGCCTGTATATATGCTGTCTACAAGGGACCCACTTCACACCTAGGGACAGATACAGACTGATAGTGAGGGGATGGAAAAAGATATTCCATGCAATGGAAATCAAAAGAAAGCTGGAGTAGCAATTCTCATATCACACAAAATAGACTTTAAAATAAAGACTGCTACAAGAGACAAAGAAGGACACTACCTAATGATCAAGGGATCAATCCAAGAAGAAGATATAACAATTGCAAATATTTATGCACCCAACATAGGAGCACCTCAATACATAAGGCAAATACTAACAGCTATAAAAGGGGAAATGGACAGTAACACGATAACAGTAGGGGACTTTAACACCCCACTTTCACCAATGGGCAGATCATCCAAAATGAAAATAAATAAACACAAGCTTTAAATGATACATTAAACAAGATAGACTTAATTGGTATTTATAGGACATTCCATCCAAAAACAACAGAATATACTTTCTTCTTAAGTGCTCATGGAACACTCTCCAGGATAGATCATATCTTGGGTCACAAATCAAGCCTTGGTAAGTTGAAGAAACTTGAAATTATATCAAGTATCTTTTCTGACCACAACGCTATGAGACTAGATATCAATTACAGGAAGAAGTCTGTAAAATATACAAACACATGGAGGCTAAACAGTACACTACTAAATAACGAAGATATCACTGAAGAAACCAAAGAGGAAATCAAACAATACCTAGAATAAATGGCAATGAAAACACAATGACCCAAAACCTATGGGAAGCAGCAAAAGCAGTTCTAAGAGGGAAGTTTATAGTAATAGTCCTACTTCAAGAAACAAGAAACATCTCAAATAAACGACTTAACCTCATCATAGTGCAATTAGAGAAAACAAACTAAAAAACCGCAAAGTTAGCAGAAGGAAAGAAATCATGAAGATCAGATCAGAAAAAAATGAAAAAGAAATGAAGGAAACGATAGCAAAGATCAATAAACTAAAAGCTGGTTCTTTGAGAAGATAACCAAAATTGATTAACCATTGCCAGATTCATCAGGAAAAAAGGGAGAAGACTCAAATCAATAGAATTAGAAATGGAAAAAGGAGAGATAACAACTGACACTGTAGAAATACAAAGGATCGTGAGAGATTACTACAAGCAACTATATGCCAATAAAATGATGACCTGGAAAAAATGGACAAATTCTCAGAAAAGCACAACCTTCCAAGATTGAACCTGGAGGAAATAGAAAATATAAACAGATCAATCACAAGTGCTGAAATTGAAACTATGATTAAAAATCTTCCAACAAATAAAAGCCCAGGACCAGACGGCTTCACAGGTGAATTCTATCAGACATTTAGAGAAGAGCTAACACCTCTCCTTCTCAACCTCTTCCAAAATATAGCAGAGATAGGAACACTCCCCAACTCATTCTACAAGGCCACCATCACCCCCATACCAAAATGAGGCAAAGATGTCACAAAAAAAGAAAACTACAGGCCAATATCACTGATGAACATAGTTGTAAAAATCCTCAGCAAAATACTAGCAAACAGAATCCAACAGCACATCAGAAGGATCATACACCAGGATCAAGTGGGGTTTATCCAAGGAATGCAAGGAATCTTCTACATATGCAAATCAATCAATGTGATACACCATAATAACAAACTGGAGGGCAAAAACCATAGGATCATCTCAATAGATGCAGAAAAAGCTTTAGTAAAAACTCAACACCCATTTTTGATAAAAACCCTCTAGAAGGTGGGCATAGAGCAAACTTACCTCAAAATAATAAACTCCATATATGAGAAACCCACAGCCAACCTTGTTCTCAATGGTGAAATACTGAAACCATTTCCACTAAGATCAGGAACAAGACATGGTTGCCCACTCTCACCACTATTATTCAAAATAGTTTTAGAAGTTTTAGCCATAGCAATCAGAGAAGAAAAAGAAATAAAAGAATCCAAATCAGAAAAGAAGTAAAGCTGTCACTGTTTGCAGATGAGATGATACTATACATAGAGAATCCTAAAGACGGTACCAGAAAACTACTAGAGCTAATCAATGAATTTGGTAAAGCAGCAGGATACAAAATTAATGCACAGAAATCTCTTGCATTCCTATATGCTAATGCTGAAAAATCTGAAAGAGAAATTAAGGAAACAATCCCATTTACCATTTCAACAAGAAGTATAAAATACCTAGGAATAAACCCACCTAAGGAGACAAAAGACCTGTATGCAGAAAACTATAGAACACTGATGAAAGAAATTAAAGATACCAGCAGATGGAGAGATAAACCATGTTCTTGGATTGGAAGAATCAACATTGTTAAAATGACTATAGTACCCAAAGCAATCTACAGGTTCAGTGCAATCCCTATCAAACTACCAATGGCATTTTTTACAGAACTAAAACAAAAAATATCATAATTTTTATGGAAACACAAAAGACCCTGAATAGCCCACGCAATCTTGAGAAAGAGAAACTGAGCTGGAGGAAACACGCTCCCTGGCTTCAGAGTATACTACAAAGCTATAGTAATCAAGGCAGTATGGTACTGGCATAAAAACAGAAATATAGATCAATGGAACAGGATAGAAAGCCCAGAGATAAACCCACACACATATGGTCACCTTATTTTTGATAAAGGAGGCAAGAATGTACATTGGAGAAAAGACAGCACTTCAATAAGTGGTGCTTGGAAAACTGGACAGCTACATGCCAAAGAATGAAATTAGAACACTCCCTAACACTATACACAAAAATAAACTTATAATGGATTAAAGACTTAAATGTAAGGCCAGACACTTTCAAACTCTTAGAGGAAAACATAGGCAGAACACTCTGTGACATAAATCACAGCAAGATCCTTCTTGACCCACCTCCTAGAGGAATGGAAATAAAAATAAATGGGACCTAATGAAGCTTAAAAGCTTTTGCACAGCAAAGGAAAACATAAACAAGACGAAAAGACAGCCCTCAGAATGGGAGAAAATATTTGCAAAGGAATCAACGGACAAAGGATTAATCTCCACAATATACAAGCAGCTCATGCAGCTCAATATCAAAAAACAAACAACCCAATCCACTAATTGGCGAAGACATAAATAGGTGTTTCTCCAAAGAAGATATACAGGTTGCCAACAAACACATGAAAGGATGCTAATCATCACTAATCATTAGAGAAATGCAAATCAAAACTACAATGAGGTATCACCTCACACCGGTCAGAATGGCCATTATTAAAAAATCTACAAACAATAAATGCTGGAGAGGGTGTGGAGAAAATGGGACCCTCCTGCACTGTTGGTGGGAATGTAAATTGATACAGCCATTATGGAGAACAGTATAGAAGGTCCTTATAAAAGTAAAAATAGAACTACCATACAACCCAGCAATCCCACTACTGGGCATATACCCTGAGAAACCTGTCATTCAAGAACAGTCATGTACCACAATGTTCATTGCAGCTCTATTTACAATAGCCAGGACATGGAAGCAATCTAAGTGTCCATCGACAGATGAATGGATAAAGAAGATGTAGTGCTTATATGCAATGGAATATTACTCTGCCTTAAAAAGAAAAGAAATTGAGTTATTTGTAGTGAGGTGGGTTTACCTAGAGACTGTCATATAGAGTGAAGTAAGTCAGAAGGAGAAACAAATACCATATGCTAACACATATATATGCAATCAAAAGAAAAAGTTCTGAAGAACCTAGGTGCAGGACAGGAATAAAGACTCAGACATAGAGAATGGAGTTTTGGACAAGGGGAGGGGGAAGGGTAAGCTGGCACAAAATGAGAGAGTGGCATGGGCATATATACACTACCAAACGTATAATAGATAGCTGGTGGAAGCACTCGCACAGCACAGGGAGGTCAGCTTGGTGCTTTGTGTCCACCTAGAGGGGTACGATAGGGAGGTTGGGAAGGAGACATAAGAGGGAAGAGATATGGGGATAAATGTATACGTATATCTGATTCACTTTGTTATACAGCAGAAAGTAACACACCATTGTAAAGCAATTATATTCCGAGAAACATATTTTTTTTAAAAAGTGGTCCACTTAAAAAAAAAATCTTAAAACAAGAAAATCCAATGTAAGTTAACTATTTGAGTGTCTTGGTTTCACTTACTCTTTGCACCCATCCCTTCCTGTCTAGGTTATGTTTCCGCTCTCACATTTGCTAGCTGTTGATTCCCCTCAGACTGTCCTTTTTGCTTAGATCACCACTGATGTGGCCTTCAGGCAGTTTTTAGGTAAATCTGAAGATACGTACGGTTCATGAAATCAGATGTTTTTTTTCACCAATCTGTGTTTCCTAGTTTTGGGGGTTTGTTTGTTTGGTTGGTTTTTTTTGCGGTACGCGGGCCTCATTGCTGTGGCCTCTCCCGTTGCGGAGCACAGGCTCCGGACGCGCAGGCTCAGCGGCCATGGCTCATGGGCCCAGCCGCTCCGTGGCGTGTGGGATCTTCCCAGACCGGGGCACGAACCTGTGTCCCCTGCATCGGCAGGCGGACTCTCAACCACTGCGCCACCAGGGAAGCCCTACCTGCCAGATTTTAAAGGCTACTCACAGTCTGCTTTTTTTTTTTGGACACTCCTGGGGAAACAGAAGTTGTGTCTAAGGTTAAGCCTCCATGCCCCTTTGCATCTTTTTTGCAGAGCTGTGTTTAAAAAAAAAAATTCTAGGCTAATATTCCTGCGGTTGTAGTTTAATTTAATAAGCATTTACTGAAACAAGTTGTGTCATAAACTAAAACCTTAATACTCATTTGACCACTGCATAAATCAGACATTCCTTGGATTTTGTAAGTAGTGTTTAACTTTCAGCACTCATTCAGAGGAAACAGGAATAGACAGAGCATAACTTGGTTCAGTTTACTTTCAAGGTATAGTTTATCTCTTCCTAAGATAATTAACTGCAGTCTATCTTCATATTATACTTCATAGCTTGTGAAGCGGTTTCACATGGAGTTTATTATCTCTTCTGTCAACAGCTCTGTGTCATGGCTGTTATTACTATCTTCAGTTTATAGGGGAAAAGATTGAGGATAGGTAGGTTAAAGGACTCAGTAAAGTTACTTAATTAACAGTCATGGAACACCTGTGTCTCAAACCTATAGATGTGACCACAGATTTTTCCCCTTTTCTACTATATATTATTTCCATCATTAATTTAAAAATTATATCCATACGTTTTTGTCCTAAATGCAAAAGAAGTAAACTGACTTCAATTTATGGGATAAAAAAATATTCATTAGAAATCAAAGACCTTAGCAATATTTCTCTCAGTTTTATAAGAAGAATATGTATAGTTTGGGTAAGTTGCTGCATTTTATTCTGTACAAAGGTTTATGTTTATAGAAAGCAATAATGGAAAGAAAAAACTGCTCTGCATTATAATATAGGGTCACTTGTTCCTTTCTTTCTTTATTGGCTATAAATAACAGTCTGTTGGAGACTTTATGATTGTGTATTGAGTCGTATAGCACTAATTTCTAATTGAGTATATAAACTATGTGGTTTTGCTTGTGTCTACATAAAAATTAAAATATCTTCCTTCCTGTTTTAATAAGTTTTGTGAAATACATTTAAATTTTGCTCTTTATAAATTTGTAAATAGGAATTTGAAGCTATCATTTTTTATATAGTTTATTTTTCCCACTGAGTTCAGAATCTGCTTAAAGTACCCACCGCACTTAGTTATCAGTACTCATAAGGGTTGGAAAAGCTTAAATCATAAATGTGAGACCTGGAAAAATCGAAGAATTCTGAGAACATTAAATTGCTTCTCCTTTATTTATAGGCAACGATGACTTTGAAGCAGAACATTTTACTTTGAGCATATAATTAACCATTAACTCATTTATTTGTTTTTCCCATGGTATTTTTTGAGTGTGAGGTCTATAATGTGAAACACGGACCCCTCTAATGGGCTGGATTCTGTCAGAGATACTGGATATACTGTGGTTGACTAATGAGACACAGTCACTGACTTAGGGAGCTAATGAGATAGCCATAAACTGTAAACCAACGTAACAGGTATGCAGAAAAGAAATGAGCAGGGTGCAATGGGAGAGGATGAAAGAAAAGATCTAATTTAAATCGGTGGGACATGAAAGGCCTCATGGAGGAAGTAGCATTTAAATAAAATGAGAGGGAATTTGGAGTAAGGACTTTTGAGACAGTGGTTGCAGCATGTGCCCCTGAGACAGGATGGGTGAGTGATTGGAAGGTGGCGTGTGCTCAAGTTGAGAGAGAGAAGGGCGGAGAGCTGCGTAATGAGTTTGGGAAAGTATGGACTCTAATGGGTTGGTAGGATGCCTACTGTGTTTATTTCCTGGGGCCGCTGAAACAAATTGCCATAATCTCGAAGGCTTAACAACAGAAATTTATTCTCTCACAGTTCTGGTGGCCGGAAATCTGAAATAAAGGTGTTTTTGTCTAGAGATGGCTAGGGGAGAGTCTGTTCCTTGCCTCTGACAGCTCCTGGTGGCTTCTGGCATTGCTGGGTTGTGGCTGCATCCTGCTGTCCTTCACCTTCACTGTGTGTCCAAGCTCTGTGCCTCTTACTTATGAGGATACTGGTGATGGTATTTAGGGACTTCCTGAACAATCCAGGATTCTCTCTTCATTTCAAGATCCTTTACTTAATCACCTCCGCAAGGACCCTTTTTCTAAATAAGATAGTGGCATTCACAGGTTACAGGCACTTGATGTAGATATCTTTTGAGGGCCATGCTCTAGCCTACTGCACCTACCCACTGTTCGTTTCCACTCTTATTACCCTTTGATTTTATTAAAATGTCTATCCCTACCTATGTACAGGTCATGCATGTGTTTCTCTGGGCTTCTGGGGAAGTTTCTTCTCATTCTCTGAGAGATTCCTAGAAGCAATTCTCCATCTCTTCCTCTGGCTACTGTCTTGAGGAGATGTAAAGCTGGGACTCACAATCATCCTGCAGCATCTGAAGGGCAGAGTAGCTACATAAAGGAGGGTCCAGTCCAGAAAAACCACAGGAAATCCTACCAGAGCCGGTCAGCAGCCAGAGCAGCCTCCTCAGTCTCTGGATTTCCACTTACAGGAGTCAGTGCATTTCGTTAGCCTTTCAAGTGGTTTGAGTTGGGTTTTCTGCAACTTGCAGCCCGCAGCATCTTTTGGATAGGCTGCTGCAAGGAGTTTGGATTTTATTTGCTGTGCAATGGAAGTCATTGCTTTAGGTTTCAAAACCTCACTCTGGATACCTCTGAAGTCATTGATTAGAAAGGGAACAAGAGGTGGAGGTAGAGAAACCATTTAGGCCCTGTTGCAGTCCAGGTGAGAGTGGATGACGGCTTACACTAGGTTGGTGGAGGTAGAAATGAAAAGAGTTACACAGATTTAAAATAGATACTGGGGACAAAAGTATGTGCTGGAAGATTTCTCCTTAAAGTTGGTAGAGTGAGGACAGACATCTAACTTGGCTTCTACCCTGATTAAAACAATAGTAAAGGACTTTTTAAAGGCGTAAGCATATGGGGGAAATGGGAAACCAGACAATAGCAACAAACTGTTAGAAGCTGGAGAAGACTTGGACAATTGGTAAATGCCTTAGTGGGTCCAAGAAAACAGAATTGTAAAGGAGCATTTGAGAAAGCTATTATCCAAACTAGTTTACACAGTAGACTTGCCAAAGACTCAGAAAGTAGCTCTGCTAGTTACCTTTGGAAGAGGAAATGGAGACCAGGTGGCGGTAGGTAGAATAAGGAGGTTTGGTCAGAAGTGTGCTTTGAAAGCATTAGAGCCCTGGATCCCCTCCCCTACCACACATGGCGGGGATGTGCCACTCCCACAACCGGCAAAAGCCTGGGGATTTATTCTCTGGAAACAGTAGTAGTAATAATAATGATAAGGCATCTTATTCTGGAAATTAGAGTTGAGGGTAAAGGTACTCTTTTTAAACGGGGATTAAATAAACCTACGTGTACGGTTGCTGATACTTCCCCAACTTTCTTCTCCCATTTGGCTCCAGAACACTGGCAACAAGACCTTTACTTCTCAGACGGCAAATGAGAAATCTTTTCTAGGGAAATTGAACATCCCAAGAGGAAAAGCACGAATGCACTGAAATCAAAGTTTCCCTAAGGGAAACAGCAGTGGATCCTGTACTAAAGCTTATAGTGCACTAGCCCCACCCACAAATGGGAGCTTGCAGTCAGCTTTCAGTCGTGGCTCTTATGATGCAGAATTAGCAGATTTCTGAGGAAAGTGTCTAATATGAAAGTCAGTTCCTGAAAACAATTTGGTGGATTCAGAGAGCAGGCAGAGAGGCAAAAGTTAAATTTAGAAGTAAAATATATATGTATATATGTGTGTGTACACACACACACATACACACACACATATATGTATTATATATCTATATATATAGTTAATGGTCTCAGAAAGGTAAAAGCATGTTTTGTAACGAAAAAGAAAATGGTGCTTTAAAATAAAATTTTCAGGGAATAAATAAGACTTTTAAAATTAAAATTACTAAAGGTTTGGAAGTTTAGGTAGGGAAATCTTCCAGAGAGTAAAGGAAGAAAGAAAATAGAAAATAATGGAGCGATAGAAAGAAAGCTGGAGGGCCAATTTTTGGAATCGAACATTTGAATTATAGAGTTCTGGAAAGAGGGAATAAGAAAATAAGAGGAAATCATTGAAGATACAATTTAAGAAATTTCCTAACAGTGAAAAACCTGTATTTTTAGGTTGTCAGACTACCAAGTACCCTGTACTTGGATGAAAATAGACTTAAACTAAGGCCATCACTGTGAAATTTCTAAATATTATCTCAAAGAAAAAAGCTGCTTCCAGAGAGAAGAGGAAACACATTTACAGTTTTATGAGCCAAATACCAGGAATACACATATTTCAGATTTTTCAAAAGCAAAAATAGTGGAAGAATTGAAGACAATGAAATCTTACCGAATATTTTCCAGGAAATTGATTTCCAACTCAGCATTTGGTACCTGATCAAACTATCAATCAAGTATAAGAGTAAATGGGGATATTTTCAGGCACATTAGGTCTCAGATTATACCTCCCATGTATGTATTTTCTCTCAAGACACTATTGATGCTGTCCTGTCACAAAATGAGCTAGTGAACCAGGAGTAGAAGGCAGGAAACACAGGAAACGGAAAACAACACATGGTGGAAGGTTATGCTGAAGGCAGTTTCAGGACGGCAGCGTGGCACAAGGCCTAGAGAGCAACCTGGTGGAGTCGGTCAGAGGTTCCAGGCACGAGCCTTTAAGAAAGCAAGACTGACAGAATGTGGAGTATGTAGGAACATCTTCAGAGCAGATTAAGACAATTGAAGAAGAGTGTGGGGGTGAATTTTTATTACGTGCATAAAAAAATTAACCAATGAATAAAACTAGACAGTTATTAATTACAGGGAAGAATGTGCAGAAAAGGAAAAATGTATAGTAATCTACATGGTTTGGCTGTGCATAGCATTTATGTAGTTACAATAATATAAACACAGAGTGGATATCTATCCAAAATCATGGATGAAAAGTGGATGTGTGTGTGAATGTGTGTATGTGTGTGTGTGTGTGTGTGTGAGAGAGAGAGAGAGAGAGAGAGAGAGAGAGAGAGAGGAGGAGAATGGAGATGAGTGCAGGGCAAAGAAAGATAGTCCCTTCTATAGTGGAAAATCAGTGTTTTTAAGGAAGTATGTTATTTATAATCATGAGGGTAAATACCAAAAGAATCAGCTAGAATAGTTTCAAATGAGAATGATGGTGAAGAGGGGTAGGGTACCACTGTCTTTGGGATAAATGCTGTACAACTCTTGGACAGTATCTGCTTGCAACACTTTAAAAAAATTAAAAACTGAAAAAAGTATGTTAGAGGGAGAATCCACTGGATTTGGCTGTGGACGGCATGGAGGATGAGGGAGAAGTAGTCATTCAGCAGTATTCCTTGGTTTCTGGTCGCTAACAACCAGGTGAACAGAGGTGCCATTTACAGATTCAAGGAGGACAGCCCGGAGGAGGAGTGGGGTAGGAGTGGGGATGGGCAGACCAAGTACTGAGTTTTATGATGAGTGTAAGATATGTGTTTAGCAAGGCAGAGTGGGCTTTATCATCCTGGATCCCAAAGGAGAGAACCGGCCTGGAGATTATTGAGTCTTCATCAGCGTATAGAGGTTATTTAAAGCTGTGGGAGACAGCTCATAAGCAGAAATTGAGCAGGGCCTAGGGAGAGCCCTAGGAGCCCTGGGCGTTTGGTGTGCTAGGAGCCAGGAAGGATCCTGAAAAGGAGATAAAGAATTAGAGCACTGAGCAGTAGCAGAAAAGTTAGCGAGTGTTGTCCTGGAAGTGAAGAGAAGAGCACCTTTCAAAGAGAAGGGGTTGGTTGTCTTGTTGCGTGATACTCAGAGCTTTCGGACGGGGAAGCTGAAAGGTGTCCATCATAAGCTCATGTTGTTCGTATGTAACTTGATAAACTTAGTGCCGTTGCCATGCATTTACTGAGGATGCTCTCAAATCTTAATGTACTGGTGGTCACTTTATTACTTGTACACAGACACCTTAATTTTTGAGTTAATGCTGGGGAAACATACTATGGATAATTCAACATAATAATTTAAAATTATGCATTCTTCTAAAATGTGTTGTTATATTAGGATTTAACTTTGGGCGGGCTTTTGACTGGAACCTGTTGATTGCTCTTTCTGTGACTAGTGTGTAAGGAAAGATGTTACGACGTTTACCACAGCTGTCTTTTTGTTGGTCACAGTTTGCCGCTTTCCTGGGCTTCTGTCTCTCAGTTCTCTCTGTCAAGTGCTATTTTCACACACCCCCCTTACTTCCACACTTTAATTCTTTAGTTCTACACTTTTATTCAGAAACTCTTAGAAACACACAACAGAAGAACATGGCGTTGAGCTGGCTATAGTTGTTCATGTTCCTAGGAGGAATTCTTAACACTTTCACACAAAAAGTATTGTGTCTTAGTGAAGAAACACCTATGACCGTTTTGGAATGGCATGGTAGCTACTTGAAGTGACTTGGGGACGTCTGGGCGTTAGAGTTTTAGGTAGTAGTCGCCTGATAGGGATGCGTCCTGGAAAGTAACAGCATTCTCGGGAGGTTGACTCCTTAAAGCTCAACCTCAACCCCTTCAGCTCAAAGCAAGGTGCTTTCTGTGACCCTCTCATGGTTGCTCTTTTCAGGCCATCTAGGTCTAAAGCTGCTCGTCTGCTTCTCTAGCTCACTTGTAATTTTGGCTTACTGTTCATCTCTTCTCTATATATCATGACCTTTCAGTTCTGTGCTTGAAACTAGGTTGAGGGCTCAGCACAGTCCCTGGCATATTATAGTCTAATTGAATTAAATAGTTCTATTTCTAATATAGTCTTATTGAACTGAATAATGAATGAGTGAGTAGCTAATGTTCCTTCTGTTAAAAGTATATGTCAAGACCATCATGCCAGAATCACCAAATGTGCTCAAATAATCATCACATATGAAGATTAATATTTATATGCAGAATGTACTCTTAAGGTAAATCATGGTAAAAATTATACTGATATTGTGTTGTGTGATAATTCAAGATTGTTTTTATAGAGCTGGACAGACATTGCCTTCCCTCTTCTGTATTATTTTCCTAATGCCTTTGATCTGTTCACATCAGTGCAGTTAGATTTTCCAAATACTGTGTGCCGTTCTCCCCCATAGCACATGAATGCTTGTTCCTAAATACATTAAAGCCTTACTCCTCAAAGCGTGTTCCAGGGACCAGCCATGCTGACATCATCTAGGAACTTGTTAGAAATGCAGACTCTCAACCCCCCTCCCAGATCTACAGAATCTGATTCTGCATGTTAACAAGATCCCCAGGTAATTCATATACGTATGAAAGTGTGAGGTGCACTGAATTAAAAAATAAATTCTGATTCTAACTCTCCAGTAATGAAGTTCTGTATTTATTGAATTCTTGCTAAGTTCTTTGTGTAGATCATTTCACGTAATCCTTGTAACAACCCAGGAAAGGTGTTTCCTTATTTTATAGATGGAGAAACTGAGGCATAAAGAGGTATAAGAACTTTTCCATAGACGGAGCTAGGCAGACCCTGGATCTGACCCAGGCAGTCCTGCTCAGCGGCTCTGTTCTTCATCAAGACAGTGGCTGCCTTCCCAAAGCTGTGCTTTGCTTATGCCCAGCTCCTAGTAACCTGTGCTCCACCGGTGTGGTGTCTGTCCTCTAAGCTCAGAGAATCTCTTTCCTCCCCATACCCTAAGCGCAGAAGTGTTTGAGGAGAATGTTCACCTTCTGTCTGCCCTGGTTCCTGAGGGTTTTGGAGCCACGTGCATGGATTGTGTACCTGCTGTGTGTTAGCCCTCAGGAGGCAGGCAGAATGGAGAGGGAGGAATGTTATGAATACGGTCGGTCGGGATTCTGGCATTTATAATTCCCTTAGGGAGTTGTTGGTTAGGCTTAAGGGAAAGATGAGAAACGAGGAGAGAGTCTGAGTCCCTTTTGGTCTAGATACCCTAAAACCATGGAAGTAGATGAATCTTCCGTATCAGCCTAAGACGTGATTTTACAATAAGGGAAAGGATTTCCATCTCAGAAAAATATCTTCATCTACTCAGGTTTTTAGAATAGCTTGACTGAGTTGTAAAGTAAACTACATGTGCTTAAAATACCCAATTTGATAAAGTTTCATCTCTTCGGTTTTGTCTGCAATTCTTTTCACAGGAGGCAAACACTCTTATACCACAAAAGATAAAATTAGAATTACGTGGGAAAGTTTATACCACAGTAGTTGAGATCTTGGCCAAATGATATTGAATCTTTTTGTTTTGATAAGGGAAGAGGTCTAGAGGAGAGAAGTCACAGGCTGACTTCAAGGGGTAAGGAACAGGGTGCACCTGAAATTGGAATAAAGGAAGATTGGGGCCAGTTCTCTAATTTAACAGTTTTAGTCCATTTATTATCAGGTGTATAAACAAAAGGGTTCTTGTATGTAGCTGTGGCTGAACTAGAAGCATGACCATTGCTCACCCATTGCTTTGCACATAAAAGTAACTAATTATGAGTTTTGAATGAGTAACTTACTGAACATATGTAAAATTGCTTACTGTTTTTCACCAACAAAGGCCTAGCAACTTCAAATTCGTATCAGTCTATTGCTGAGTTAGTATAGCACATATAGTAGTAAGCCTCCATATTAGTTGACTTCATTTCTCCTTAGGGCATTTACCTGAAACTCAGAAGGAGTCATTATATTTCTTTGTAAATCTGTTGTTTTCTTGCACTCCTGTGTCGCTGTCCATTGCAGCTTTGCACTTTCAAGGGAAACCATGAGATGTATTTGTCTGGGAAACAGAAGACTTGAGCTTTCATGTACATTCCTGGGATCACTGTCTGAAAGATGGGGGCTTTCCTCCAACCTGTTCCCTAGCAATCACAGAACAATGAATTTAGGTTCATCTAAGAGGAGTTAGTTGGATGAATTGGACTACAGGTGAGCATATATGTAATAATATATACTTAATCTGTGATAGACCTAAGGGTATAAAAGGGGAAAATGGCAAAATAGTTTTTTAAAAACCCCACGCCTTCCTTCATGATAAACAGCTTGGTTTACTTCTCAAATGCGTTCAGTTTTTTCCATGAGTCTTAATGAAAGCCATGAAAAACTCTGATGAAGCTGATCCCTCAACATAAGGCAAACAGGAAATATAAAAATAATATATATTCAGATAATTGAAACCAGAAAAGGTTTAGAAAGGTCTCTTAATTTCCTTCACCAGGAGTTTTACCTTGTACTGTGGAAGAGAGTTATTCAGAAATATGACATACATTTTTATCCAAAGTATTATTTTCTTTTATTTTAGCCATTTTCATGGATATTTCTGTTATTTTATGCAAAGCAATTTTTTTTGAGAAAGAACACAAAATTGAGGAAAATACTAGAAAGTAAATATCAGTCGGATCTTGTTTTCATTGCTTCAGAGTAAAATCAAATAATAAAATAAGATAAGAACACTTAAACACTGATACATGCTACATTTAAATGAAGATTTATACATAGTTACTTATAAATATGTTTACTAATGCTTAGTTTCAGTCTTTTGCTAAGAGATGAGTTCCCTAGAAACAGTACTGAGACTTCCTTTTTATAGCAAACTAATCTTAAATAATTGACGTGAGAGAAATCAAGTTGGACAGAATTATAGAGAACTTGAGTGTAGAATTCATCTTCAAATAATTTCTACTGACTGACATGAAATTAACAATGGTCCTTAACCTGTTTTTTAAAAAAATACTGGTGCTTGAATCCCATGCCAGACCCATTGAAATGGAATTTTGGGCATCTGATGTCTTTAAAAGTTTCACAGATTATCCTAACACTCAGTATGATGGAGAACCATTGAGCTAGAGGGGTGGTCTATTTAAAAAACAAAATGCAGGCGTGCGTGCACAAACGTACAGACACACACACACCATTTAGTAACTGATCAGATACATTTATTTTTAGATGATGGGCTGTGGGTCCTGAAGTTTTCAGATGCCGAAATGAACACTGATCTCTCAATGCTGTGTTTGTGTGTCGGCTGGTTAAAGCTGTTACTAAGCCGCCACTGTGAGCCATCTCATGCTGGTTGGTTGTGGCAGCTACTGCGATGACAAAACCTGAGTTAGCAGCCAGGAGAGATTTTCTGTTCATGGACAAATGCTATTTAAAAATAGATTAATGTATGCCCTTGATGCATTTCAAATTTATGAACATGAGGCTTCATTCTCCATGAATTAATTAAATACCAAGGGAATTAATGCTGAAGAAACACTGTACATTCTTAGGTGCAAGAGTGTCAGTTAACGCTGGCAGAACAACAGTTCAATCACAGGGGTTATTAAGAAGCTCTTTTAAAATTTGCAACCTGGTAAGTAACAGCAAACGACTGGATGCAGAGCATTGTTAAATGTAAATGTTGAATTAAATTGACGTGCCCTAGGTTGTTTTTTCAGAGTACCATATTTACATGCATTATTTCTCCCTTTATACCCCGTGATAAATAGAAGAGTGAATGTAACCCACCACGTGGGTCCTGTTAAGTTTTCATTCTAGGCAACTCATAAATCCTACTTCTTCCTCTTACTTTCTAATGAGGTAATTATCCAGAATTTCCAAGAAATCAGTGGCAAGGCACATTGCTGACTCAGGATTGAGGCATATTAGAAATTGTCCATACTTTTTCCTTCTCTCCCAGTTACCTTTATGAATAACATACTGGCTCTACAATTTCTCAGACAGATAAACATTTGGGTTAAGTTAGGATAGAATATAGGAAGTCACTAGGGATTTGGAAGTGGGAAGTGAGAGAGTTTTTCACTTCGCAGAAAGTCAAGTAACCTCTGTGTCATTGCATTTTATCATTTGAAAATGGATTAGAGAAGGATAAAATGGTGTAGCTGTGGCACTTTGTAAATTTTTGAAGCTTTATGCAAATTCTATTATTTTATTATTAATGCAGCTCTCTCTGGAGTGAGAGATGATACATAAAAGCTAATTCATCATTAAAATCCTTGTGAGGATTTGTTTCAATGCAAATCACAACTACGGGTCGTAGCTTGGGGATAATAGGCCTAAGTTGCTATCCAGAGGTATCATACTTTACACATTTTCGGTAAACTCTAAGGAATGAGGGAAGGCATAGTAAGTAGAATAAGAGGTCACTGAGAAGGAAAACGGTAGGACACAGGCTAGAAATTTCTCACATTTCACTATTCCTTCCTTCATTCTTATCAGAGTCTGCTACATGATTCTATAAAGGAGTTAGGTAGAATGGACAAGCAAAAGCAAGACATTGTGACAGAGATTGTGTATGCATGTACCACTGGACATCTGCTAGTTTATTTTTGTGAGAATATGGGAGAAATTACTAGTTTTGTATTTTGGGGGCAGGAGAGGTGAGTAGACTTTTCAGTTTTCTTTATAAGGAAGATCTTTGGCCCTAGGGTAAGAATAACCTAGCAAACGTAGCTTGGAGGAAATGGATTAGGAGAAAGTGGAGAAATAAGCAGCTAGATAGAAAGCAGGTAATTGAGCAAGGAGCTGTCATTCTTCCTGCGGTTGATATAAGTCATCATCAGCTTTGTTGGTTTGCCCAGAGATCCCCAGTTCTCACTGTACCTCAGAATCACCCTCATAGTTCCCATTAGATATACAGTTTTAGGATCTTAGTACCTGTGGCATATTTACTTTTGAATGAGAGGCACTAAAACATCTGATGCACGGCCAGTATTTCATCCTGTTTCTGCCTTTGATGTCTCTTACTCAACAAACCGAAATGGCTCTTCAAGTATCCACTATTTCTGTTTCAAAGTAGAAAAAACAAACAAAAAAACTTATAGCTTGGAAACTACTTAGTTAAACTGTTTCCTTAATTTTTTTTAAAATTGGAACTGTGGGAGACAATTCACTATAGGGAGAAATAGTGGAGAGAAGAATTTTTTATGAGGAATATGTAAATTAACTGAATTTTGAGTGACTGTCATGGTGACAACTGACAGTGAGTTCATGCATGATTACTTAATTATCAACAAGCTCTCATTAACAGAAAATTGTAATAATGGTAAGCTTGATTGTAGAATATACACAATAATATATGTTCAATAAATTATCAGCATCTTTCTTAAGAGGCAATCTTAATAAATCTTAACACATTAATTTTTTTAACATCTTTATTGGAGTATAATTGCTTTACAATGTTGTATTAGTTTCTGCTGTATAACAGAGTGAGTCAGTTATATGTACACATATAACTTGTGCATCTTGCATCTCCCTCCATCCTCCCTATCCCACTCCTCTAGGTGGTCACAAACCACTTAGCAGCTCTCCCTGTGCTATGTAGCTGCTTCCCACTAGCTATCTATTTTACATTTGGTAGTGTATATATGTCCATGCCAATCTCTCACTTTGTCACAGCTTACCCTTCGCCCTCCCCGTGTCCTCAAGTCCATTCTCTACGTCTGCGTGTTTATTCCTGTCCTGCCCCTAGGTTCATCACAACATCTTTTTTTCTTTTTTTTTAGATTCCATATATATGTGTTAGCATACGGTATTTGTTTTTCTCTTTCTGACTTACTTCACTCTGTATGACAGTCTCTAGGTCCACCCACCTCACTACAAATACTCAGTTTCATTTCTTTTTATGTCTGAGTAATATTCCGTTGTATATATGTGCCACATCTTCTTTATCCATTCATCTGTCGATGGACACTTACGTTGCTTCCATGTCCTGCCTATTGTAAATAGTGCTGCAGTGAACATTATGGTACGTCTCTTTTTGAATAATCGTTTTCTCAGGGTATATGCCCACTAATGGGATTGCTGGGTCATATGGTAGTTCTATCTTTAGTATTTTAAGGAACCTCCATACTGTTCTCCATAGTGGCTGTACCAATTCACATTCCCACCAGCAGTGCAAGAGTGTTCCCTTTTCTCCACACCCTCTCCAGCATTTATTGTTTGTAGATTTTTTGATGATGGCCATGTTGACTGGCGTGAGGTGATAATTCATTGTGGCTTTGATTTGCATTTATCTAGTGATTAGTGATGTCAAGCATCCTTTCATGTGTTTGTTGGCAATCTGTATTTCTTTGGAGAAATGTCTATTTAGGTCTTCTGCCCATTTTTGGATTGGGTTGTTTGTTTTTTTGATATTCAGCTTCATGAGCTGCTTGTAATTTTGGAGATTAATCCTTTGTCAGTTGCTTCGTTTGCAAATATTTTATCCCATTCTGAGGGCTTGTCTTTTGTCTTGTTTTTGGCTTGTTTTCATTTGCTGTGCAAAAGCTTTTAAGTTTCATTGGGTCCCATTTGTTTATTTTTGTTTTTATTTCCATTTCTCTAGGAGGTGGGTCAAGAAGGATCTTGCTGTGATTTATGTCATAGAGTGTTCTGCCTATGTTTTCCTCTAAGAGTTTTATAGTGTCTGGCCTTACATTTAGGTCTTTAATCCATTTTGAGTTTATTTTTGTGTATGGTGTTAGGAAGTGTTCTAATTTCATTCTTTTACATGTAACTGTCCAGTTTTCCCAGCACCACTTATAGAAGAGGCTGTCTTTTCTCCATTGTGTATTCTTGCCTTTGTCAGAGATAAGGTGACCATATGTGTGTGGGTTTATCTCTGGGTTTTCTATCCTGTTCCATTGATCTATACTTTTGCTTTTATGCCAGTACCATACGGTCTTGATTACTGTAGCTGAGTAGTATACTCTGAAGTAAGGGAGCCTGATTCCTCCAGCTATGTTTTTCTTTCTCAAGATTGCTTTGGCTATTCAGGGTCATTAGTGTTTCCATACAAACTGAAATATTTTGTTTTAGTTCTGTGAAAATTGCATTTCATATCTTGATAGGGATTGCATTGAATCTGTAGATTGCTTTGGATAGGATAGTCATTTTCACAGTGTTGATTCTTCCAAATCAATAACATAGTATATCTCTCCCTCTGTTGGTATCATCTTTAATTTCTTTCATCAGTGTCTTATAGTTTTCTGCATGCAGGTCTCTTGTCTCCTTAGGAAAGTTTATTCCTAGGTATTTTATTCTTTTTGTTGCAATGTAAATGGGATTGTTTCCTTAATTTCTCTTTCAGATTTTTCGTCAGTAGTGTACAGGAATGCAAGAGATTCCTGTGCATTAATTTTGTATCCTGCTACTTTACCAAATTCATTGATTAGCTCTAGTAGTTTTCTGGTAGCGTCTTTAGGATCTATGTATAGTATCATGTCATCTGCAAACAGTGACAGCTTCTTTTCCAATTTGGATTCCTTTTACTTCCTTTTCTTCTCTGATTGCTGTGGCTACAACTTCCAAAACTGTGTTGAATAATACCAGTGAGAGTGGGCAACCTTCTCTTGTTCCTGATCTTAGAGGAGATGGTTTCAGTTTCCCACCATTGAGAAAAATGTTGGCTGTGGGTTTGTCATATATGGCCTTTATTATGTTGAGGTCAGTTCCCTCTATTCCTGCTTCCTGGAGGGTTTTTATCATAAATGAGTATTGAATTTTGTCAGAAATTTTTTCTGCATCTATTGAGATGATCATATGGTTTTTCTCCTTCAATTTGTTATTATGGTTTATCACATTGATTGATTTGCATATATAGAAGAAACCTTGCATTCCTGGGATAAACCCCCTTGATCCTGGTGTATGATCCTTTTAATGTGCTGTTGGATTCTGTTGGCTAGTATTTTGTTGAGGTTTTTTGCATCTATGTTCATCAGTGATATTGGCCTGTAGTTTTCTTTCTTTGTGACATCCTTGTCTGGTTTTGGTATCAAGGTGATGGTGGCCTCGTAGAATGAGTTTGGGAGTGTTCCTCCCTCTGCTATATTTTGGAAGAGTTTGAGAAGGGTAGGTGTTAGCTCTTCTCTAAATGTTTGATAGAATTCACCTGTAAAGCCATCTGGTCCTGGGCTTTTGTTTGTTGGAAGATTTTTAATCTCAATTTCAGTGCTTGTGATTGGTCTGTTTATATTTTCTGTTTCTTCCTAGTTCAGTCTCAGAAGGTTGTACCTTTCAAGCATTTGTCCATTTCTTCCAGGTTGTCCATTTTATTGGCATATAGTTGCTTGTACTAGTCTCTCATGATCCTTTGTATTTCTGCAGTGTCAGTTGTTACGTCTCCTTTTTCATTTCTAATTCTGTTGATTTGAGTCTTCTCCCTTTTGTTCTTGATGAATCTCGCTAATGGTTTATCAATTTTGTCTTCTCAAAGAAACAGCTTTGAGTTTTATTGATCTTTGCTATCGTTTCCTTCATTTCTTTTTCATTTATTTCTGGTATGTTATTTATGCTCTTTCCTTCTGCTCACTTTGTGGGGGTTTTTGTTTTTCTTTCTCTAATTGCTTTAGGTGTAAGGTTAGGTTGTTTATTTGAGATGTTTCTTGTTTCTTGAGGTAGGATTGTATTGCTATAAACTTCCCTCTTAGAACTGCATTTGCTACGTCTGATAGGTTTTGGGTCATCGTGTTTTCATTGTCATTTGTTTCTAGGTTTTTTTAAATTTCCTGTTTGATTTCTTCAATGATCTCCTGGTCATTTAGTAGTGTATCGTTTAACCTCCATGTATTTGCAGTTTTTACAGAGTTTTTCCTGTAATTCATATCTAGTCTCATAGGGTTGTGGTTGGAAAAGATACTTGATGGGATTTCAGTTTACTTAAATTAACCGAGCCTTGATTTGTGACCCAAGATATAATCTATCCTGGAGAATGTTTTATGAGCACTTGAGAAGGAAGTGTATTCTGTTGTTTTTGGATAGAATGTCCTATAAATATCAATTAAGTCCATCTTGTGTAATGTGTCATTTAAAGCTTGTGTTTCCTTATTTTTTTTCATTTTGGATGGTCTGTCCATTGGTGAAAGTGGGGTGTTAAAGTCCCCTACTATTATTGTGTTACTGTCGATTTCCCCTTTTATGGATGTTAGGCTTTGCCTTATGTATTGAGGTGCTCCTATGTTGGGTGCACATATATTTACAATTGTTATATCTTCTTCTTGGATTGATCCCTTGATCATTCTGTAGTGTCCTTCTTTGTCTCTTGTAATAGTCTTTATTTTAAAGTCTATTTTGTCTGGTATGTGTATTGCTGTTCCAACTTGCTTTTGATTTTCATTTGCATGGAATATCTTTTTCCATTCCTTCACTTTCAGTCTGTAAGTGTCCCTAGGTCTGAATTGGGTCTCTTGCAGACAGCATATATACGGGTCTTTTGTTTGTATCCATTCAGACAGTCTTTGTCTTTTGTTTGGAGCATTTAATCCATTTACATTTAAGGTAATTATCAATATGGATGTTCCTATTACCATTTTCTTAAGTGTTTTGGGTTTGTTTTTGTAGGTCTTTTCTTTCTCTTGTGTTTCCTGCCTAGACAAGTTCCCCCCAACCCCCCGTCCCCGCCAGTGAAGGGGCTCTCTAGTGTGTGGAAACTTTTTTTTTTTGAATTTTATTTTATTTTTTTTTTTATACAGCAGGTTCTTATTAGTTATCCATTTTATACGTATTAGTGTATATATGTTAATCTCAATCTCCCAATTTATCACACCACCACCCCCCGCCACTTTCCCCCCTTGGTGTCCATACATTTGCTCTCTACATCTGTGTCTCTATTTCTGCCCTGCAAACCAGTTCATCTGTATCATTTTTCTAGGTTCCACATATATGCGTTTGGAAACTTTTCTTCCTTCACAGCTCCCTCCCACTGGTGCAGGTCCCGTCCCTATTCTTTTGTCTCTGTTTATTCTTGTTTCTTTTGCCCTACCCATGTGTGTGGGGATTTTCTTGCCTTTTGGGAAGTCTCAGGTCTTCTCCCAGCGTTCAGTAGGTGTTCTGTAGGAGTTGTTCCACATGTAGATATCTTTTTGATGTATTTGTGGGGAGGAAGGTGATCTCCACGTCTTACTCCTCTGGCATCTTGAAGGTCTCCCTTAACACATTATTGACTGGGGGATTTTTGCAGAAACTAATGCCTATGGCTGGAGTATGTCTCCAGTCAAAAATTTGTTAATAAATCTATATTAATAAACACTCTAACATTGCTATAAGTAGAAGTGTTTGATAATCAATTTCAAACATGCCTGTTTTAAAATAAGAAATCGTATCACTGCTTCTATACAGCATTTTAGTGGAGGTGCTAAGTAATGTAGTAAGACAAGAAAAGGAAATACGTACCAAGAATTAGAAGGGAAGAGGCAAAACTGTCCATATTTGTAGTTAATATGATTAATCTGTGTAGTAAATACAAGATAATGTACAGATTAGAAATATTAGAATTTAACAAGGTTTTCAGATGTAAAGTCAGAATTTAGGAAGGTTCTTAGATGTAAAGTCATTATTCAGATTCAAAGGTTTTTGTACCAGTAATGATTAATTAACAAATTAGATAGGAAAAAAGTCCACTTGCAATAGCAACAAAAAACAAACAGGAGGAAACACAGATTTATGTAAGATCTCTGTGGAAAAAAGATTAACATTAACAAGGGAAGTAAAATAAATGGACAGCTATACCAGATTCATGAATAATAAAACTCAATATGGGAAGGATGTCAGTTCTCTCCAGTTGATTTGTAATTATGTATATTTGTTCAAGATTTATGTTTTGGTTACTAGATTCATCAACTCATAAATGATTCCAGTTAAAATTTTGGGAACCACTTCTTATTTCTGCTAATGGAGGCTTTCTGTAGAAAACAAATATAAATTTGATGAAAAAAACATTACCTTGCAGATTGAAGAAGCTCACTGAATGTCAAATAGGATAAATATAAATAAAAACACACATAGACCCAATATAGTCAAACTACTGTCAGCAAAGTCAAAGAGAAAAATATTTAAAGCAGCAAGAGAAGAAAGACACAATGACATGTTGAACATCTGGCTTTTCATCAAAAATAAGGGGCAGGAAGGCAATGGAATGACATAGTTAAAGTGTTGAATGGAAAAAGCTGACAACAAAAATTCTATGTCTAGGAGATAACAGAATTTTAAAAACTAGAGTAAAATAAATATGTTTACAGATAAAGCAAACTGGAGAGAATTTGTTTTTAGCATACTTGCACTTCAAGAATTACTTAATGGACCAAAAAAGCTTTTGCACAGCAAAGGAAACCTCCACGAAAGCAATAAGACAACCTACAGAATCGGAAAATATATTTGCAAATGATGCAACTGACAAGGGGTTAATATCCAAAATATACAAACAGCTCATCCAATTCACTATTGAAAAAAGAACCCAATCAAAAAATGGCAGAAGATCTAAATAGACATTTTTCCAAAGAAGACATACAGATGGCCAATGGGCACATGAAAAGGAGCTCAACATCACTAATTATTAGAGAAATGCAAATCAAAATCAAAGTGAGGTATCACCTTAGACTTGTCAGAATGACTGGAGAGAGTGTGGAAAAGAAAGAACCCTTTTACACTGTTGGTGGGAATGTAATTTGGTGCAGCCACTATTGGGAAACAGTATGGAAGTTCATTAAAAAACTAAAAGTAGAGCTATTATATGACCCAGCAATTCCACTCCTGGGTATATATACAGAAAAAAACAAAAACTGTAAACAATCCAAGTGCCCATCAACAGACAGTTGGCTTAAGAAGATGTGGTATACACACACACACACACACACACACACACACACACACACACACAATGGAATATTACTCAGCCATTAAAAATAATGAAATATTGCCATTTGCAGCAACATGCATGGACCTAGAGAATATTATGTTTAGTGAAGTAAGTCATACATAGAAAGACAAATACTATATCATATCACTTATATGTGGAATCTAAAAACATAATACAAGTGAGACTATATACAAGACAGAAACAGACACAGAAAACAAACTTATGGTTACCAAAGGTAGGGCATAGCGAGAAACAAATTAGAATACAGGATTAACAGATACAAACAATAGCTAAGCAACAAGGGTTTACTGTATAGTACAGAAATTATATTTAATATCTTGTAATAACGTATAATGGAATATAAATTGAAGAAATAACTGAATCACTATGCCATACACCTGAAACTAACATGATATTATAAATCAACTGTATTTCAATTAAAAAAAAGAATCACTAAAGGAAATTCTTCAGGCTGAAAGGACGTGACTACAGATGTAACTGAGATCCTAGGAGGAATTAAGAGTACTGGAAGTATCAAATGTGTGAGGAAATATATTTATATTTTTCTTCTGTTAATTTCTTCTGTTAATGACTCAGTAAAGTAAAAATTATAAACACACACTTATGTACAAAATACTGTAAATGTGTTTCTAATATAAGTAAATATGTATGTTTTAACAATAGTACAAGAAGGGGAAAATGGAGCTAAACTGGAGGAAGCTTACTGTATTGTACTGGAAATGTCAGTAGTAACTTGAAGATCATGGTGAGTTATAGATGCATATTATAATTTTCAGTGTAACACTAAAAACAAACACATAAATGCCACTAAAAAATTGACAGGTAAATAAAAAACTATACATTTGACACAAAGAAGGCAATAAAGAAGGAATAGTAGAACAAAAAAAGAGATGAGACAAATATAAATCAAAAAGCAAGATGACAGTACTAAATCCCAACATCTGAATAGTTAAATAATAATTTATATATTTAATATCATTTAACTATTACATTAAACATTGAACATAAATTTATTAAATATTATTAATAAATAACCTTAAATACATTAAGTGTGAAGGACTAAACATTTTAATTAAGAGATTATCAGACTAGGCAAAAATGTAAGATTCAACTGTATGCTATCTATAATATAAGTGAGGCACTTTAAATTCGAAGACATAAATAGTTTGTAAGTAAAGATTAAAAAATATACACTATGCTAACTGTAGGCATAAAAGACCTGGAGTGGGTACGTTAATGTCAGACAAAATAGACTTGAAGGGAAGAATAATACTAGAGAGAAGAGGGACATTTCGTAATGATAAAAGTGTCAGTACATCAGGAAGATATAACATTTATAAATGTATACGCTCCGAATAACAGAACCACAAAACTTTCAGAATTAAAAGGAGTAAGAAAAGTTAATACTCCTCCTGCAATAAATGATAGAACAGGTAGGTAGAAAATCAATAAGCCTATCAAACACCAACCCCAACTGACTTATATAGAAAACTCTGTCCAACACAGCAGACTCCACATTCTTTTTAAGTACACATGATACATTCATGAACATAGGCTATATGCTAGACCATAATAGTGCTTGCTTGTGAATTTTCATAACAACCCCCAAATGGAAACAGCACAGATGTACATTTGTTTGTGAATGAACACATTGTGGTATATCCACACAATGAAATACTGTTAAACAATAAAAAGGTACAAACTACTTGTATGTTACAACATAGATAAATCTTAAAAGCATCATGTTAAGTGAAAGATTCCATACAAAAAAAGACTATGTATTGTATGATTCCACTTATATGAAATTTCTAGAAAAAGGCAAAACTATAGTGACAGAAAGAAGGCTAGTGGTTACCTGGGGATGGTGGTGAGGGAGTGTGGATTGAATACTTTATGTCTTTAACAGAACTGTTTGGGATAAAAATGCTTATTTTGATGCTAAGACAGTTATGAATTTTATAACATTGTTTTCAATAGTCATTACTTGCAGGTTCAAATCAATGAGACTAGTCTTACTGATTTGCTCCAACCCCTCTCCTCAGTTTTAGATGTTTTTAAAAATTGTCTATGGTTAACTTACCATATGTATGCCTTTTCATTTAGTATCAGTTTTGTACAAATATTTCTTTACTGTTTTAGTATTATTTTGTTTTTATTTCTGACATGGTTAATGGTGTTACCAAATTCAAAATAGGAAGATATCACTCACATTGGTAAAAAAAAAATTCAGCTCAAAATATACTTCTTATATGTTTTAGAAGAAATTGCTTTAAAAATGAGTAACCAAATTAAATTCACTGTCCTCTTAAGTAGTTTCTTTTTACCTTTCAGAATATACAGGTTATGTGTTATCTTTTTCCATAATTTAAATTATTCACTAGGGATCTATAGATTTTTGACACTTTTATTCAGAGTGATCCCATTTACCTGTTATTGATGAAATCAAGTTGGCAAGTTTCTGAATATTATTCTGGATATAAGAAGGGGGAGGGGTAAAATATAGGTAGGGGATTAAGAGGTACAGATTACTATGTATAAAATAAATAAGTTGCAAGGATATATTGTACAGCACAAGGAATATAGCCAATATTTTATAATTTTTTTTTTTTTTTTTTTTTTTTTTTTGTGGTACACGGGCCTCTCACTGTTGTGGCCTCTCCTGTTGCGGAGCACAGGCTCCGGACGCGCAGGCTCAGCGGCCATGGCTCACAGGCCTAGCCACTCCACGACATGTGGGATCTTCCCGGACTGGGGCACGAACCTGTGTCCCCTGCATCGGCAGGCGGACTCTCAACCACTGTGCCACCAGGGAAGCCCTATAATAAATTTAAGTGCAGTATAATCTATAAAAGTACTAAATCACTATGTTGTACAGCTGAAACTAATGCAATACTGTAAATCAACTATACTTCAATAATTAAAAAAAGAAATACGTAGGTGGTAAAAATTCCATGCAATATTTCCAAGCTACAAACCAACTTGAAAGTGGGACATTAGCATCTGTTATATATTACATTTGAGATATGTAAAAAGAAAACTTCTTTTTTTAGTGTAGTTTTTAGTGTAGACTTAGAATAGTATGACATTTGCATTCTAGTTGCAGAAAGGTAGCCATGACTTGTGATACTTTGGGAAGAATATATGGTGAGTATTGAAAAGACTTTTAAATAATATGACTGCTTATTTCCTAGCTGTTATTTTAGATGTTGTATTTTTGCTTAAAGCTTTCTTTAAAAACGTTTTTATTTAAAGCTTCCAAACACGAGGAAGCCATAGTTTTTTAAGAAACAATTTAAACCAAGATATGAGATGGTCAGGTTGCTCGCATGTTCTGTCAGAAGCAGTGATGATGAATTGGACAGGTTTTTTTGGGCAAAGCTCTCAGGATATCCACACACAAAAAATCAGGAGTTGAGGGCTTCTCTGGTGGCACAGCGGTTGGGAATCTGCCTGGCAGTGCAAGGCACGTGGGTTCGGGCCCTGGTCCAGGAGGATCCCACATGACGTGGAGCAGCTGGGCCCGTGGGCCACAACTACTGAGCCTGCGAGCCACAACTACTGAGCTCATGTGCCACGACTACTGAAGCCCGTGCACCGCAACAGAAGAGGCTTCCGCAGTGAGAAGCCTGCACACCTCAGCGGAGACCCAGTGCAGGCAAAAATAAATTAAAAAAAAAATTTAAAAAAAAAATCAGGAGTTGATCATATCTGGACCAAGCATTTGAAACATTTTGTATTTTCATAATGTTCTGGTACGGTAACCAAAACTAAAATTGAAGAAAATAATTGTGGATACCTACGTACAGCATAGAAAACCTACAATACGGTAAAATACTGATGTCTGGATAATAGAACAGGATTCCAGCACTGTCCAATAGAACTTTCTGCAATGATGGAAATATTCTGTTATCTGTGCTGTCAGTGTGATTACTTGAGCATTAGTTCACCTGGTGTACCAAAATTACAGCCATTCAGGTTTTATTCCAGCTTTATTGGACTAGATTTTATGCAGTTAGTAGGAGTGTAATAACTGAGAATATAAGCAGAAGAAATAAAAGCCAAAGAATCAAGCTAGAGACAGTTGACCCTTGGGAATGCTGAACTACGGATGGACCAGTTGCGAACATTGCAGTTTGAGCTTGCAGAATTCAAGGTGATCATACATATTGTGCACTCTGTGAGTTTTAGAGTCAGCCATAAATAGCAAAGTTTGGCAAAGTGGACAAACCTATTCAGGCTAAACCTGAATATATATAATATACTATATTATATGTATATAAAATAATATACAATAATATGTTATACATAATATATATAATAATAAAATATATAATAATATATTCAGAATAGAAAACAGTCCTTAGATTCTAGTTCATCTCTCTAACATCATTTAAGAAAATCTTCCCCTAGCCACAGATCATGGTGATGGATAGGTGTAGGTAGCCATGTTTGTACCTGCTTCCTTCTTGGTTACAACTAATAAGTTGACCAGGAGAGGATGCTTAATTCAAGTGAGTAAAGACAGGTTTGCTCTCCAGGAATTTAGAACTGGAACAAGGTACTGAAGTCAGCTGATGGTGAATACTAGAACTTTAGGGTTATACAATCCAAGGGTTAATCAGAATGTTGAGTTGTGGGAAAATGGTAGCATCCAGATTTTACAGAGGAGAATGGAGTAAACAGAAAAGTAGAAACAATAAAGGCAGTGGTTCCCAGCAGAGACAGAGAAACTAGCCATTGACAACTTCATTTCTCACTGGCCTGTCTATTCAATTCAGCACACTGCCCCTTTCTACCAGACCATTTCTTTCTCTCCTCTTTTTTTTCTCTACTGCTTTCCTTCCTTTCTTTTTCCATTTTTTAATATAGTGCTTTCTCTGTTGTGTAGCTCCATCAGTGGTTCACATCCCTTGCTGTGTATTCGAATTATTTGGCCAATTTTTAAACATATTGATGTCTAGGATGCATCTCAGAGAAATAAAAATATCTGGGTGATGTGGTTCAGGTATCAATCTGCTTTTAAAAGCTTCCCAAGTGATTCTGAAGTATATCCAGGGTTGAGAGGCATTGATCTACACGTGATAGTTTTCTAGTCTCCTACGATAAGAATCATCTGTCAATTTTATTTCATAGAGATCCTATAGATCTTAATATTGGTATAATATGCCAATCAAATATGTTTTATGGGTCATCGATCAGCAGGCTTTATCTGTGCTTTCAGCATCACTATTAGGCATATGACATTTTAATGATAAAACACTTTGAAATCCTGTTGAGCAGTGTGTTATTTGTAACTTTTGTTATTATACAATAAAGTAGAATAAAATAATAGAAGATATTTTGATCTTGGATGCGAAAGATAAAGAAAATGTCTTCAGGTTGGAAAAGTAAAGTATAAGTAGTGAAGAATGATAAGACTTAGACACAAGTAAGAATTCCTTCCCCCGTCATCCCTTTAGCTTTCTGATTAACTCAAACAATGGTGTCTTGAATATGAATGAAATAGTATTCTGCAAACTATCTCATTACCGCTATATGTTTTTCTTATTCAAGGTGAATCGTTATAATTTCATGTGCTTTCAAACCTCTTACTTTAGATAATGCCATATTCATTTATTTCAGTTAGATATTATTATATAAAAATGGATATTTGAAGAATCTTCTCAAGTTAAAAAAAAACTTTGCTGGGGGAACATTATTGCTCAGGGGCTAAGCAAAAGATAGGAGGTGAATTTTAAATTCTAATTTTTAAAATTTCTCTTAAATAATAATTAGAACTTTACAGTCTGATGAATAATTCTTATTTTTATAACATGTAGGGAAAGAAAGCCAGTATAAGCTGTTACTTAGTACTAGTACATTAGACAAGAAAAATAAATATTTGGAATTAAGTTTCAAAAACCTTGCAGTTTGGAACCAGGATTATTGCTTCAAGAAATGAAAAATTCTATAAGGATGATGGCAGATAGGTTAGGGATAATTTCATACAGGTTTTAAACATATTCAGGTCTCTTACACAGGTAATATAAACTGTTTTCCATTTCCCCCAAGAACAGAGCAAGAAAAAAGTCATTTTATTCTGTAGCATAAGGGACTTACGAAGATTGTTTTCTGACAGCAAAATTTGTTAAGCGTTAGAACAGATTACCAGAGGAGGGTTGTAAAATCGCTTTCTCTTGAGATCCCTAAAAATAGAATGATTTCTCCTTTTCCTGGTATGTTAGGAATGCTTCTTCCTAAGAGAAGAGGGATGAATAACCTGACTCTAACTGTCCCTTTCATCTGGCCTGTTTCAGGTTACTGAGTGTGAGGATAAAACATGCTCAGAAACCTCATTAGGGCCTTGGCAAAAAAAAAAAAAAAAAACAACAAAAAAAACAGGACTAAAGGAATGATTTTAGAAAGCACATACATAAAGTACACATGCGCCATGCTGTTAATTTCCATGAAGTCCTATTTCTGCATATATATTGCTTTGGACTTTAAGAAAGAGAAATAAAGTTCAATTTTATCAGTACTGTTTGGTTGTCTTTTCCTAGAAGAAGTGCAGTATCTACTCTGAGAGGCGGAAGTGGTACTGTCCATGATTCTATATTTATTGATGTTTTAAAACACCCAGAAATTCCCTTCAGAGACCCTATGATTACAGATTAACCAGGTCAGTGGTGGTGGAGATAAGAACTTAGAGAATCTGTAATGTGTAATAAGTACTTTCACAGCATTTTATATATACATTTATGGGGTGCTGTTAACGCTACCAAAATTCAAGGAATGTTTAAAATATGGGGCAGGATTCACCTACAGAGTTATATTTGTTCTGGGTATTGGAGTATTAATATGTGCTCAACCAAAGAGTTACCCAGATCTGTGGCAACGTAAAAAATGTGAGCTTCCAGACATGGGGTAGTAGTAGGAAATACAACTATAAATGTGGTTTGGGGTAGTCATGAAGTACCTTAGATTACTATTTTAAAGAAATTTGGTTGTTTAATACAGGTCAGGGTTAGAAAACTATACTAGTGGGTCAGATTCAGCCTGTCACCTTGTTTTATTGAAATACAACACATTTGTTTATATATTTATATATTATCTATGGCTGCTTTTGCATTATAATGGCAGAATGGGTAGTTGCAAGAGAGCTCTTATGGCCCACAAAGCCTAATATATTTATTATCTGACCCTTTACAGTAAAGGTTTGCCCAGCTCTTTCACAGATGATTGTTTTCTTTTCCCTGGAAAATGGCTTCATCGGATTTATGACTTATCAGGTTGGCAGCATTAAGAGGATAGTAGCTTCTTGTCATATCCTAGTTCTTTGCAAATAGATATGCTGCTTCATAGAGGCATTTTGAAGAATGAATGAGAAAATGAATGACTGTATTCATTATGGGATATTAGAGTGAGTTAAAAAGTAAATTCAGATTTCAGGTGAGAGTTAATAAAAGCCTTAAATAAGGATAGTGGAAAGAGAGGTAGTAAAGAGAGGGTCTAAATTAGTTATTTGAGAAATAGAAATAGCTGGACTTTGCTTGTTCATTTTAGTAAATCAGTCATTTGTTCGTTTTTACCAGTGGATCTTATTTTTAAAGCATTTAGTTATCAAAAGCTTTAAGTATACGCAAAAGTACAGTAAGTCCCCTATATAAGAAGGAGTTTTGTTCCAAGAGCGTGTTCGTAAGTCCAGTTTGTAAGGCCAACAAAGTTAGCCTAGCTACCCAACTGACACAATTGGCTATATAGTACTGTACTGTAATAGGTTCATAATACTTTTCACACAAATAATACATACAAAACAAACAGTCACAAAAAGTAAAGAAAACATTTTTAATCTTGCAGTGCAGTGCCTTGAAAAGTACAGTAGTACCAGCCTCATCACCGCTGCTTCTGGACATCCTGGGCTTGAAATAAAGATACTGTACTACTGTACTCTATACAGTACTGTGCCGTAAAGTACAGAAAAGCACAACCACTTGTAGAGGATGCACACACACGACAACATACACCAGACATGTGAACTAACTTATGTGATTGGACATGCGAACACACATTCGCATCTTTGAAAGCTCGCAACTTGAAGGTTCATATGTAGGGGACTTACTGTAAGGGTGGGCAGCCATGTAATGAGCCCCCGGTTTCAACAGTAATCAACATTTGCCAGTCATGTTTTCTCTGTCTTCACTCCTAAAAAATACTATTGCTGGAGTATTCTAAAGCAAAACCAAGCATTAGTCTAAGCGTAAACAGTACTGCTAAGTCTAGTAATACTCGCACTGCAGATAAGGGTTCACAATCAATTTTAGTGCATTTGCCTTTTAACTTCAAAAGTGGCTGAAGCAGTCATAGAGTTGTGCAATGGTTCTCACCCTGGGAAGGCTTTCCGAAATGCACATGCCTGGCCCTATCCCCAGACATTTTGAATTTGTGGTTCTGGAAAGATCCTACGGTCATACATTTTGAAAGTGTCCCAGCAGTGATGCTGAAGAGCACCAAAGGCTGTGAAGCACCAGCTTAGTTAAACACCATGTCTCCATGAGACATCTTATCTTTATGGTTTCACACACAAAATGTATGTAGCTACTGCATTTGGGACCTAAATCAGTACTAAGAGCTGTGAACATGAGGACACTAAAAGTAGCTGTAGGCATTCTCTAACTTCAGAAAGTTTGAAAACAATGTAGTGGACATCTTATACATAGACTGAACATACATCTCCGATTGCCTGGGCTTGTTCTGCTTATTGTCTGTTGTCTTGGAGTAATTGTTAACAGCACTCTGTGTCACTCTCTAAAGCATCCCAGTTTGGGTAATTATGAATCTTACTGAATATGAAGAGCAAATGTTCACTGATATGAAAAGTATTCAGCTTCTTTTTTTTTTTTTTTTTTTCGATACGTTGGCCTCTCCCGTTACGGAGCACAGGCTCCGGATGCGCAGGCTCAGCGGCCATGGCTCACGGGACCAGCTGCTCCACAGCATGTGGGATCTTCCCGGACCGGGGCACAAACCCGTGTCCCCTGCATCGGCAGGCAGACTCCCAACCAGTGCGCTACCAGGGAAGCCCTCAGCTTCCTTTTAGGTCATGAAAGTAGTTTGAATTTTTACCTGAAAGTACAATGGAAAGCCACTGAAGTAGAAGAATAATGTGGTTTGATTTGTTTTTTAAAGATCAGTGGTTGGCATGTGAAGAATCAATTGAAAGGCAGCAAGGGTGTCCCTGCTTCCAGATGACGGTTCCAAATGGGGATGCCATTCAGATGAAGTGTACAAATGTGAAATTCAGAAGAGCAGTGTGGATTAGAGATCAGTGTGGGAACCCTTAACATCAAGAAATATAGAAATGGTTGAGATCAACTAAAGAGAGAATGTAAAACAATTTTAAAAATAAAATTAAAAGCAAGAGAGCCAGGAGGACTGGCTCTGGTAATTCTAGCACCTTCATGTTTGTAAGAGGGGAAAAGAGAACTGGCAAAAGATGAAAATCTTGGGAGGAGGTTGTTTCTAAGAGAGAGTTCCATCTCTGTTAGAAGCTATTGTGAGACTATCGCAGGTTGAATTCTCTGGGAAGCAAATTCTGAGGAGAAGTGTAACGTGCAGGGTGTTTATCCAGGAGGTCTTTGGGATCAGAATCTGTGGAAGAGAAGGTTAGGAAGGAGGGTTACAAGAGAAGTGAAGCCACTGTGTAGGCCCGACAGCAACCTTGGCTGACCCCTCAGTGTAGCTCCGCAGCTAGGATGGTCCTTCAGAGCTGTCCCAGCTTGGGCCAAAAGGCCAGGTCATTGTATTCCCACTGGAGTGTGGGTGCCCAGAGAAGGGCTGATACTTTGGGTGAGGTAGCTCCCTGTAGCTGAGGCAGTGTCTGAAGACACTGTCCGTTGAAGGCTATCTGCCAAGAGCATTCCTACCAGCTGGGGCAACAGCTGTTTCATTGCACGGGGATCTGGGGACCCATCTTAGTGTCGACTACAGAGGACAAGCTAGATGAGGACCAATTAGTGACCTTTGTTTACTTACTTAACATATTTATTGAACATCTCTAGTGTGCCAGGCAGTGTGCTTCGTGCTTGTGGATAAATACATAAAACAATTTCACACATTGTAATAAGTTGTAGTGAACGAAGGGAACAGAGATAAGTAATGGAGACTACTGGGTTGGGATTTACTTAGCGTATTTAAGGAGGCCCTTGTGACCTTTACAATAGTAGTTGGATGGCATAGTTTGGAGAGAAACAGACTGAAGTAGTTTGAGCATTTAATGTGCTAGCTTTATTTTCAAACAGGTAAGTTATGAATTGTTTCTATGTGGAAAGATAATATGTCAACTATTCTTATTAAAAACATACTGATTAATAATGACTCATAGATAAGGTTGTCTTACATTCAATTTTTAGAATTCTTTCACATCTGTTCATTTAGTTGACTTTCTGCCCTGTAAGACTGACAGGAAAAGCATCATTCAGCCTATTTTATAAGGAAGACTGGAGTTCACAGAGGGAGGGGATAAACTGAGAGTTAGCATATGGGAGGAGGTGGAATGAGGCTGAGAGACCCATCTTTTGACATATTGTCCACTAGTCTTTCTGTTAAATCAAGCTGACCTACTAACCAGGGCTTAAATATCTTTTATTAAATTCAGAGTTACCAAATGAAATGCAATATTTGGGACATGCTCATCCTAAAACACTATTCCTTGTTTACCTGAAATTCAAAGTAACTGGGTTTCCTCTGTTAATTTGCTAAGTCTGGCAGCTCTGGTTGTATGACACGATGGTATTTGCTGCCTTTACAGTCTGTGGCAAAAAAAAAAAAAAAAAAAAAAAAATGAGGGAGGAAGGGAGGAAGGAATTCCCTCATAACATATGCAGTTGCAATTGGTGACATTAGAAATGTAACACCTGCCAAGTAGAAGAGCCATGTTGCTGGACATGCATAAATGAATGTAAGTTAGAGTGAGTTAAGTCAGTGCATGCTGAGCAAGTCCAGCTTGTATGTGTTGCCTGCAATCAGATGTGGAATCTCATTAATGTCCACCGAACTTTCCCATGTGAGGGGAGACATGACAAAATCGTTTTCATGAGTGTGGAGGTGTACCTGGCAGATGATCTAGCATTTTTAGTGCCAAGCAGAGAAACTCTGTGGTTAACGCTTGAGTGGATCTCCAAGTCTTCCTTCAGGCCACCTGGTCGAGACTCTGGCAGCCTTGTTTGGACCTCAGAACCGTAACTGTTCTGGAAAGAAGGGAATAGGAGCAGTGTGTCTCGGTACACCATGATTGGACACTGATCTCTAGGCCAGCTGCTGCCAGGGAAGGCATCTTGAGGGGTATGATCATAGGAATACAGCTGTTTATGAGCGTGGCAAGAGGGAAAGAAGGCATTTGCCTAGTGCCAGGGAATAAAAGGTAAAGGCAAGTTAGTCAGTACATTTCACAAGCATTTGTTTGAACATCATTGTTAATGTCAAGCTTATACGAAGCTCCTAGGCTCTTATTTTTATAATGTAAAAGGTAATTAAAACTCAGATTTTGGGGGGCCTTTTTCACTTTGGCCCCATTAGTAGAGTCTTACTGCTATCAAAGGGAAAATACAAGTCATAGACACCCTGAATTCTTAATATTCAAAGGTCAATACATAAGTAGGTCACAAAATATAGAAGGAAGGGTCCAGAAATGAAATACATTTTTGTTCTAGTGCACAAGCAGCAGAATCTATCCTTGTTTGTACTTTGGATGTGACAAATGGTTTCCTTTTATATCGTAACAATCGATGATCTGTCTCCAAATTAATGCATTTGAATATATCTTCTTGATTAGATCTCTTGCTGTGAGCGGGAAGAGAAGGGAAAAAATCTATTTACTTAAAATCAGAACTGCTTATATTGAAATTGATTGCATGATTGGTTATTCAAGAGTGTTTAATTAAAGCTCAGTTGTACTCCAATTTTCTTTTAACAATTGATTAAAGCTGTGTAAATAGGTATCAGAGACATCATTCCATTGTTTATAGATGCATCTCCAGTGTTGGAAAACAGATTTGTTCAAGTATACTTATGTATTTGGTAGGTTGGCATGTAGTTAAGAAAAGAGACTCTTGTATCAGACGTCAGATGGTCTGGGTTTGAATCCTGGCTTCACCGTTTGTTTACTGTGTGACCTTGGGAAAGTCACTTCACCCCTCTGAACTTCAATTCCTTAATCTTGTAAAAGAGGGTAAATCATCATATCTACTTCATAAGGTTGCTGTGAGGATTGAATGTGTTAATCTAGAGAGGATACTCAATATGCTATCTAGCATAATGAATTCTTTACAGTGTATTTTGATGCTATTGTTTATGATAAGCCTATTGATTTAGAGATGATGAAGTAATTTCAAAATATTCTCTAGAAGGGCATTTAAAATAAGTCACCTTAGGAGTAAATCTTAATAACCAAGTGGGAATAAATTCCACTTGGTTATGGTGTACGATCCTTTTAATATATCATTGAATCCAGTTCACTAGTATTTTTTGGAGGAATTTTACATTTATGTTCATCAGGAATATTGGCCTGTAGTTTTCTTTTCTGGTGGGTGTCCTTGTCTTGTTTTGGTAGTGGGGTAATACTAGCCTCATAAAATGAGTTTGGAAGTATTCCCTTCCCTAATGCTTTTTAGAAGAATTTGTATTAATTCTTCTTTGAATGTTTGGTAGAATTTGAAGCCATCTGGTCCTGGACCTTTGTTTGTTGGGAGAGTGTTAATTACTGATTCAGTTTCCTTACTAGCAATCAGTCTGTTCAGATTTTCTACTTCATCATGATTTAATCTTGGAAGATTGTCTATTTCTAGGAATTTTTTCATTTTTTAGGTTGTCCAGTTTGTTGGTATATAATTGTTTATACTATCTTACCATTGTTGATACCAAAGTACCATCTTATGATCCTTTGTATTTGTGTGGTATCAGTTTAATGTCTCATCATCTGTTTCTGATTTAATTTATTTGAGTCCTCTCTCTTTTTTTCTTGGTGAATCTAGCTAAGTGTTTGTCAATTTTTTATTTTCAAAGAACCAACTCTTGTTTCAGTGATCTTTTCTATTTTTTTTCAGTCTTTATTTTTGTTCTAATTTTTGTAATTCTCTTCCTTCTGCTAACATTGTGCTTTGCTTGTTCTTCTTCCAGTTCCTTGAGGTGTAAAGTTAGGTTGTTCATTTGAGATTTTTCTTGTTTCTTGAGGTAAGCATTTATCACTATGAATGTCCCTCCTAGGACTGCTTTTGCTGCATCCCATAAGTTTTTGTATATTGTATTTCAATTTTTATTTGTCTCAGATTTTTAAAATTTTGATTTTGGTTTCTTTGTTGATCCATTGATTGTTCAGTAGAATGTTTTTTAATCTCTGCATATCTATGAATTTTCCAGTTTTTTCTTCTAATTGATTTCTAGTTTCATACCATCTTTACCACAATGGTAAAGATGCTTGATATGATTTCATTCCTTTTAAATTTGTTAAGACTATCATATATTTTGGACTATCATATAATTTTGGACTATCATATAATTTTGGACTATCATATAATCTATCCTAAAGAATGTACCAGGGCACTTGAGAAGAATTTGTATTCTGTTGCTTTCAGATGGAATTTTCTGTATATACGTGTTAAGTTAATCTGTTCTAATGCGTTATTTATTATGTGATGTATCCTTATTGATTTAATGTCTTGATGATCTATTCATTGATGTAAGTGGGGTGTTAAAGTCCCCTACTATTATTGTATTGCTGTTTATTTCTCCCTTAGATTTGTTAATATTTGCTTTGTATATTTAGGTGCTCCTGTATGGGATGCATAAATATTTACAAATATTACATTCTGTAGTTGGATTGACCCCTTTGTTACTATGTAGTGTCATTCTTTGTTATTACAGTCTTTGTTTGGAAGTCTGTTTGATCTGATATTAGTGTAGCTATCCCAGCTTTCCTTTGGTTTGCATTTGCATGGAATATCTTTTTCCGTTCCTTTACTTTCAGTCTGTGTGTGTTCTTACATATGAAGTAAGTCTCTTATAGGCAGCATATAGATGGGTCTTGTTTTTTTTTATCCATTCTGCCACTCTGTCTTTTGTTTGGAGAATTTAGTCCATTTACATTTAAAGTAATTACTGATAGGTATGTACTTATAGCCATTTTGTTCATTGTTTTCTGTCTGTATTGCAGTTTCTCTGCTCCTTCTTCTCTTGTTTTCTTCCTTTGTGGTTTGATGACTTTCTTTAGTGGTATGCTTAGATTTCTTTCTCATTGTCTCTTGTTTATCCATTCTTTTACCTTTGTGGTTAATGTGAGGCTTCTATATGAAAACTAATATTTATAAAAGTCTATTTTAAGTTCATAAAAAACTTAAATTTGAACACATTCTAAAGGTCTACATTTTTACTCTCCCCCCAATCATGTTTTATTTTTTTTTAATAAATCTTTATTGGAGTATAATTGCTTCACAATACTGTGTTAGTTTCTGTTGTACAACAAAGTAAATCAGCCATATGCGTACATATATCCCCATATCCCCTCCCTCTTAAGCCTCCCTCCCACACTCCCTATCCTACCCCTCTAGGTCATCACAAAGCACTGAACTGATCTCCGTGTGCTATGCTGCTGCTTCCCACTAGCTAGCTATTTTACATTTGGTAGTGTATATATGTCAATGCTACTCTCACTTTGCCCCTTTTACCTTGTATATTCCTTAACTAAGTGTGTAATTACAGTTACTTTTACTAATTTTGTCTTTTAACCTTCATACTAGCCTTATAAGTGATTAATACACTATATATACTATATATTTAACCTTACCAGTGAGATTTACACTTTATATATTTTCTTGTTACTTATTAGCTAGTCACCTTAAAGAAATCCCTTTAACATTCCTTGTAAGGCTTAGTGGTGATGAACTCCTTTAGCTTTTGCTTGGCTGGAAAACTCTTATCTTTGCCGGGTAGAATATTCTTGGTTGGAATTCTTTTCTTTTAGCACTTTGAATATATTGTGTCACTCCCTTCTGGCCTGCAAAGTTTCTCTTGAGAAATCTGCCCATAGTTTTATGGGCATTCCCTTGTTTGTAACAAGATGTTTTTTTCCTTTCTGCTTTTAAGATTCTCTTCTTGTCCTTAAATTTGGACTTTTTCATTATAATGTATCTTGTTGTGGGCCTCCTTGGATTTATTTTATTTGGGACTAGCTGAGCTTACTGGATCTGGATGTCTTTTTCTTTCTCCAGGTTATGGGAGTTTTCAGCCATTATTTCTTTAAATAAGTTTTCCGCCCCTTTCTCTTTTCACCTTAAGGAACTCCTTTAATTTGACAGTTAGTCCTCTTGATGTTGTTCCATAAGTCCCTTAGGCTATCTTCACTTTTTTTCTTCCTCCCCACCTTCTCCCTCCCTCCCTTCCTCCTTCCTTCTCTTTCTTTCTTTCCTTGCTCTGATTGGGTGAGTTCCTCTGCCTTCATGATCCTTTCCTGGTTCATATAGTCTGCTGTTCATATAGTCTGCTGGTTCATATAGTCCTCTAGTGTATTTTTCAATTCAGTTATTGTATTCTTCAGGTCTGTTACTTCTGTTATGAACTTTCTCATATTTTCTCCTTGTTGAAGTTCTTAGTGATTTACAACAATTCTGTACCCACATAACCATTCTGTTTTTCACTTTCAGTAGAGTATTCAATAAACTACGTGAGATATTCAACACTGTATTATAAAACAGACTTTGTGTTAAATGATTTTGCCCAACTGTAAACTAATGCAAATGTTCTGTGCACGTTTGAGGTGGGCTAGCATAAGCTATGATATTTGGTTGGTTTGGTATATTAAATGCATGTTCAACTTAATGATATTTTCAACTACAATGGATTTATTGGGATGTAACCCCATTGTAAGTCAAGGAAGATCTGTAATAATGCACAGAATTATAATGGTGCCTGGGAGTTTACGTTGAATAACAAAGTTAATGTTTATTTTTTATTCTCTGTACTCTCTAACCAGGTAATAAGTACAGTCTTTGATTTTTTGTGAAAAAGAGCTGTTATATGAATTATAGCCTGAAGGAGTAAGCAAATGTAGTCTTTAAAAGATAAATATGATGATGACAGTATTCAGATGATGGTGAGAATTTCATTAGGACAAGTTGGAATTGAACATTAAACACTAGAATATTCCAAGCATTGGTATTCACAACTGCAATAAGTTTACAGCTCAAAACATCACTTAGGGAATAAACTGTTTAAACGCTTACTTGAAGTCATGTTAGAGTACTTGTATTGACAATCCATCTTTGGCTCTTATTTGATGTAAAGCTTTGATTTAGTATTCTAAATAACAGAATCTTGGATTGAATTGAATTGGATATGGGTTATTTAATTATGAAATGATAAATTTTAGGCTCAAAATTTGCCAACAGTAGTTTAAATATTTACTATTAATAATTTAAAATATCTGCTTACAAGAGAATGAGTAAGAAGCCAAAGTCAGGTTGACAACGTATTAAAACATCTAGGCAAGGTAGTATTTTAGCTTAGTTCAGCTACTTATATTATTTAGGAAGTTAATTGTATTTACAGTTAAGTGCCTACAGAAGGGAGAATAACAACGCACATTGCTATGTATGGGCAAGGAGGAAACCATAAAACTGAAGCTACCTAATGAAGACAGCAAGATAGTATACAGAAATTGTGAGAATGGAAAGGAGTAAGTGATGAGTTGCTACACTAGAATAAATGGAAATCAAGAGCAAAACGAAGCAAACTTTTATAAATAAGAGAATTTCATAGTCTAAAATATCACTAAGAAAAAGAAGCAGTAACACTTTTTGTTAATAAAAATGTCTTGGTCATAAAATATTAGCTCCATACTTAAAGTGTTCAAAGATGTGACCTAAAAGGTATTATGGAGACACCCTACAGAGCTCTGAGCAGTCTTGTACATAGTGAGGGCACATTTGGATATTAGTTTTGGCCACTGATGGACAATGAATCTCCTTCAGCTCAGTAGAAATCAGCCCACAGACCAAATTAAAGTGGAGACCCAGATGAGGAAAAACAAAATCAGATCAAGCCCCAGGAGTCAGAGGAAATCATCCCAGGCATTCCCATGCCCCTCTCCTGACACAACGTCCCAGACTGTTACTGCTGTTACCTTGACCCCAAACTCTGACTTTCCTGCATCCTGGATACATAAAAGAAGTTATCAGTACCTTAGAGAAGCCAACATCGCTTCCATTTTTTATAATCACTATCAGTTTATCTTTTGTTTTCTCATCTATAGAAGAACAAGGGGCCAATTACAGGGAATGCTGATTAAAAGATGGGTGGAGTCTTAAAAAGAGCTAGACCGTGTTCCAGCTGTAAACAAATTCCTAGTTGCTCCCTTTCCCTGTGGGGTGGCGAAGGGACAGTGGAATGGCTAAGTGAAACAACACCATGTCAGCCAAAATTCTAGATTCAGACCATGGGCAAAATCTGTCAGAAGTATCCAAAAGAGTGTACACCCAAACATCAGATCTGTACATGCTTTTCCCATATGGTTTTCTACTTGAGTTTAGTAGACAGGGACTCCTATTTTATTCTCCTCATTAAAATGCTGCTCAGTGTCATCTCACAAGAAGACTCACTGTCGAATGTGCTAAAGGCCCGGGTCTTCTACCAAGCTTCTTAGTGGCTGGCCCTTTATACTGACCCACACATTCCTGGGCTCAGTTTCTGTCATGTTCTCTTGCATTTGCAAGAGTATGATGGCGGCATTATTAAATTTTAGGCCTCTTCTTTCCAAATAACATATACAGAAAAGTGCTTTGTTACACACACATGCACGCACGCACACACACACACACACACACACATTCACATTTTAACAGATGGTTAGAAAATGAACACCCATGTAACCACCACCCCAGGTCAAGAAATAAAATTTGACTGGCACCCCCTCTCCACCAGACATAAACACTTTTCTGACTTTTACACCAATAACCTTCTTTTTTGAAATAGTTATATTACCTATGCACGTGTTTCTAAAGAATATAGTTTAGTTTTGTCTGTTTTTGAACATTTTTGCAAATAAAATACCATAAATATTCTTTAATGTGTTGAGAAAAATGTTATGTCTGTAAGATCTGATCATGTTATTGAGTGAAGCTGTAATTCATCCTGTATTTGTCGCTGGATGACACTGGTGTGTGTGTGTGTGTGTGTGTGTGTGTGTGTGTGTGTGTGCTTGTTTATTTGGTTTTACTTTTTAAAATATTCCTGCTTTCCAGCATTTTATCTGTAGCTCAGTTTTATTATTACTATATGTACATTATCCTTGGTATAACTCAGGTACTGAAAAAAATATAGGTAATAAAGACAACACTTTCTCGCACCCTGTGGGTTAAGCTGACCTTCCTGATGGTCTCCTGCATCCTTCTGAAAGATGTCTCCCTTTGTGAGGATTGAATGCTAAAGTTCCCTGAGGGGCGAGGGGCATCCTTGAGCTTAGGATCCCTAGATTTCAATTCGTACATCCAGGGTAACCTTAGCCACCTGAATCCTCATCAGAGTTGCCTTTCTGTTTACACCTCTGCAGACCTGAGTTCTGACTGTCATTAATGGCCAGCTGGGTTGTCTCTGGACTTGGCCTGCTCTCTGTTCATTCCCCATGAATCTGTACCATCTTGAAGGAAGTCTGCCATGTGCCATATTCAGAGCAATAATTAGCTTAGCCTTTGTAGGCTCTACAACCTCTTCTTATTTCTCTAGTCTTACTCTTAACTACTCTGACAATGTTTTGATTCTTCTTGAAACTCGATTTTACTTTTTCATTCTTTTTCTTTTTTTTTCCTCCCTGAAATAGGCCAGAATAATGCAAGCAGACTGGCTTTTAGGGCCCAGAGCTCAGGTAACACGGGAAGCGATCTCACGTATCCCGTGGCTTACCGTGTTCTTCAGGGCTGCACTAGACAGCGCTCCTGTCCCTCACTCGGGCAGTGCCTTCTCCTGCTGCTCACTGGCCTTGTCGTCTTGATAATGACTTGAACCTCATTGCTCATGGGCTGCAGAGCCCTTAGCCAGTGTGTAAGAACCTGCTCATCACAATCTATAAACCAAGTCATTGAAGCCAACAGAACAAGGCTTTTTCAAAGTTTTATTAAATTAGAGCTTGTCTTATTTTTTTTAAAATATGATTTCTGCCACCTACCCACTAGTCTGGAAAATTTACTTTGCTGCACAGCCTATGTTTCAGGACTTTCATTATGTTTTGGTACTTTGTATGTTTACTGCCTTAAGTTTTCATTGGAAACTAGTGTTTATAATCAGTGTCCCTGGAAAAGTTTATTTTATATCTAATTTTCCTTTATATCATATTTGGAATGCATTAGAGGATCTGTCAAAATAGGAGTCTTATCTTTCATATCTTTTCATAAGGTAAAAATTTGTATGTCATGTATAGCAGTATATGAGTTACATTTATATCAATCTAATTGGCTTCTTAAATTCATGATTTATTGAGCTTTTTAAACAGAAATGTCAACATCAATACAACTCTCAAATTACACTGAATTAATTTTCACAATCCTTCTTTAGAAACTTAAAATTTCCTTCCTGGTCATTGTTAATATACACACATTTAAAAAATTTATTTTTAAAACCATCAGTTTTTTACACCATTATTTTTTATACTTTTCTGCTGTGTATTATAAGTATTCTGTGTTATTATATAATTTTAATATTTATGGTACTTATTTAATGGATACAACCTACTCTTACTGTTCCTACATTGCTGGGTATTTAGCTGTTTAAAAAATACAGTTTCGGGCTTCCCTGGTGGCGCAGTGGTTGAGAGTCTGCCTGCCGATGCAGGGGACACGGGTTCCTGCCCCAGTCTGGGAAGATCCCACATGCCGCGGAGCGGCTGGGCCCATGAGCCATGGTCGCTGAGCCTGCGCGTCCAGATCCTGTGCTCCGCAACGGGAGAGGCCACAACAGTGAGAGGCCCGTGTACCGCAAAAAAAGAAAATACAGTTTCAGTGTAAATATACAGTATTTTCATTCATTCACATTATTTAAATATTATATTCCAATTTAATGAGGTGATACCTTGTTTTAATTTAAATTTGGTTATTTTGAGGTGTAGAACATTTTTTAATATATATTTACTGTATTTACTATTTCTGTCTACTTCTTTCTTTTAATATTTTTATTGCCGTATAGTTGATTTACAATGTTGTGTTAGTTTCAAGTGTACAGCAAAGTGAATCAGCTATACGTATACATATATCCACTCTTTAGATTCTTTTCCCATATAGGCCATTACAGAGTACTAAGTAGAGTTCCCTGTGCTATACAGTAGGTCCCTATTAGTTATCTATTTTATATATAGTAGGCTGTATTATCTCTGTTTACTTCGGTATGAATTATCTATTAATATTTTGCTGTTAATCATTGGGTACTCAATAATATTTTAACTGATTTAAGTGCTTTTTGACTAGCACCATTAACTCTTTTGTCATGTTTAGTAGATTTTTTTTTCTCACAGTTTTTTTTCACTTTTAGTTTACTTAAAGTTGTGGTACTGTAGTTTAAACATTTTATATAGGTGATTTTTTTGTCTTAATCATATTACTGTTCAAAACTTAGAAAAATTATTACCTGATCAGAACTCTAATGGATATTAGTATTACATTCTGGTATTATTCCTAGGATTAAAAAAGTAACTCCTTAATCTACTCTTAATTCAATGTGATGTGGATATTATGATTAACCATTTTTTTTTGAAAATGGCACTTTTATTTTTTTTTACTTTATTTTTTAAACTTTTCATTATTTTTAATATCTTTATTGGAGCATAGTCACCTTACAATGTTGTGTTAGCCTCTGCTGTAAAACAAGTGAATCAGCTATATGTCTATATATATCCCCATATCCCCTCCCTTCTGTGCCTCCCTCCCACCCTCCCTATCCCACCCCTCTAGGTGGTCACAGACCACCAAGCTGATCTCCCTGTGCTATGCAGCTGCTTCCCACTAGCTATCTATTTTACATTTAGTAGTGTATATATGTCAATGCTACTCTTTCACTTCGTTCCACTTCACCCTTCCCCCTCCCCGTGTCCTCAAGTCCATTCTCTACCTCTGCATATTTATTCCTGTCCTGTGCCTAGGTTCATTGAAACCATTTGTTTTTTATTTTAGATTACATATGTGTTAGCATATGGTATTTGTTTTTCTCTTTCGGCCTTACTTCACTCTGTATGACACACTCTAGGTCCATCCACGTCACTACAAATAACTCAATTTCATTTGCTTCTATGGCTGAGTAATATTCCATTGTATATATGTGCCACATCTTCTTTATCTATTCATCTGTCGATGGACACTTAGGTTGCTTCCATGTCCTGGCTACTGTAAATAGTGCTGCAATGAGCCATGTGGTACATGAGTCGTTTTGAATTACGGTTTTCTCAGGGTATATGCCCAGTAGTGGGATTGCTGGGTCATATTGTAGTTCTGTTTTTAGTTTTTTAAGGAACCTCCATACTGTTCTGATAGTGGTTGTATCAATTTACATTCCCACCGACAGTGCAAGAGGGTTTCCTTTTCTCCACACCCTCTCCAGCATTTATTGTTTGTAGATTTTTTGATGATGGCCATGCTGACTGGTGTGAGATGATATCTCATTGTAGTTTTGATTTGCATTTCTCTAATGATTAACGATGTTGAGCATTCTTTCTTGTGTTTGTTGGCAATCTGTATATCTTCTTTGGAGAAATGTCTATTTAGGTCTTCTGCCCATTTTTGGATTGGGTTGTTTGTTTTTTTGATATTGAGCTGCATGAGCTGCTTGTATATTTTAGAGATTAATCCATTGTCTGTTGATTCATTTGTGAATATTTTCTCCCGTTCTGAGGGTTGTCTTTTCGTCTTGTTTATGGTTTCCTTTGCTGTGCAAAAGCTTTTAAGATTCATTAGGTCCCATTAATTTATTTCTCTTTTTATTTCCGTTTCTCTAGGAAGTGGGTGAAAAAGGATCTTTCTATGATTTATGTCATAGAGTGTTTTAGCTATGTTTTCCTCTAAGAGTTTAATAGTTTCTGACCTTACATTTAAGTCTTTAATCCTTCCGAGGTTTTTTTTTGTGCATGGTGTTAGGAAGTGTTCTAATTACATTCGTTTACATGTAGCTGTCCAGATTTCCCAGCCCCACTTATTGAAGAGGCTGTCTCTTCTCCCTTGTATATTCTTGCTTCCTTTATTAAAGATAAGGTGACCACATGTGTGTGGGTTAAGCTCTGAACTTTCTATCCTGTTCCATTGATCTGTATTTCTGTTTTTGTGCCAGGACCATACTGTCTTGATTACTGTAGCTTTGTGGTATAGTTTGAAGTGAGGGAGTCTGATTCCTCCTGCTCTGTTTTTCTTTCTCAAGATTGCTTTGCCTATTCGGGGTCTTTTGTGTTTCCATACAAATTGAGAAATTTTTTGTTTTAGTTATCTGAAAAATGCCTTTGGTAGTTTGATAGGGATTGCATTGAATGTGTAGATTGCTTTGGGTAGTATAGTCACTTTCATAATGTTAATCATTCTAAACCAAGAACATGGTGTATCTCTCCATCTGTTTGTATTGTCTTTAATTTCTTTCATCAGTGTCTTACAGTTTTCTGCATACAGGTCTCTTGTCTCCTTAGGCAGGTTTATTCCTAGGTATTTTATTCTTTTTGTTACAGTGGTGAATGGGATTGTTTCCTTAATTTCTCTTTCTGATCTTTCGTTGTTAGTGTATAGGAATGCAAGAGATTTCTGTGCATAAATTTTGTATCCTGAAACTTTACCAAATTCATTAATTAGCTCTAGTAGTTTTCTGGTGGCATCTTTAGAATTCTCTATGTATAGTATCATGTCATCTGCAAACAGTGACAGTTTTACTTCTTCTTTTCCAATCTGTATTACTTTTATTTCATTTTCTTCTCTGATTGCTGTGGGTAGGACTCCAAAACTGTGTTGAATAATAACAGTGAGAGGACATCCTTGTCTTTTTCCTGATCTTAGTGGAAATGGTTTCAGTTTTTCACCATTGAGAAAGATGTCTGCTGTGAGTCTGTCGTATATGGCCTTTAATACGTTGAGGTAGGTTCCCTCTAGGCCCACTTTCTAGAGAGTTTTTATCATAAATGGGTGTTGAATTTTGTCAGAATGTTTTCCGGCATCTATTGAGATCATATGGTTTTTATTTTTCAATTTGTTAACATGGTGTATCACATTGATTGATTTGCGTATATTGGAGAATCCTTGCGTCCCTGGGATAAATCCCACTTGATCATGGTGTATGATCCTTTTAATGTGTTGTTGAATTATTTGTGCTAGTATTTTGCTGAGAATTTTTGCATCTATATTCATCAGTGATACTGGTTTATAATTTTCTCTTTTTGTAGCATCTTTGTCTGGTTTTGATATCAGGGTGATGGTGGCCTCATAGAATGAGTTTTGGAGTGTTCCTCCCTCTGTTTTATTTTGGAAGAGCTTGAGAAGGATAGGTGTTAGCTCTTCTCTAAATGTTTGATAGAATTCACCTGTGAAGCCATCGGGTCCTGGACTTTTGCTTGTTGGAAGATTTTTAATCACACTTTAAATTTCATTACTTGTGATTGGTCTGTTCATATTTTGTATTTCTTCCTGGTTCAATCTTGGAAGGTTATACCTTTCTAAGAATTTGTTCATTTCTTCCAGGTTTTCCATTTTATTGGCATAGAGTTGCCTGTAGTAGTCTCTTAGGATGCTTTGTATTTCTGTGGTGTCTGTCTCTCTCCCTCTTTTTCTTGATGAGTCTGGCTAAAGTTTTATCAAATTTGTTTGTCTTCTCAAAGAACCAGCTTTTAGTTTTATTGATCTTTGCTATTGTTTTCTTTGTTTCTATTTCATTTATTTCTGCTCTGATCTTTATGATTTCTTTCCTTCTACTAACTTTGGGTTTTGTTTGTTCTTCTTTCTCTAGTTCCTTTAGGTGTAAGGTTAGATTATATATTTGATTTTTATTTTTTATTTGATAAGGTTAGATTCAGTTTATTTGCTCTAAACTTCCCTCTTAGAACTGCTTTTGCTGCATCCCATATGTTTTGGATCATCGTGCTTTCATTGTAATTTGTCTCTCGGTATTATTTGACCTCCTCTTTGATTTCTTCAATGATCTCTTGATTTTTTAGTACTGTATTGTTTAGCCTCCATGTTTTTGTGTTTTTTTATGTTTTTTTCCCTGTAATTGATTTCTAATCTCATAGCGTTGTGGTTGGAAAAGATGCTTGATATGATTTCAATTTTCTTAAGTTTACCGAGGCTTGATTTGTGACCCAAGATGTTATCAATCCTGGCGAATGTTTCATGTGCACTTGAGAAGACAGTGTAATCAGCTGTTTTTGGATGCAATGTCCTATAAATATCAATTAAATCTATCTGGTCTATTATGTCATTTAATGCTTGTGTTTCCTTATTAATTTTCTGTCTGGATGATCTGTCCATTGGTGAAAGTGGGGTATTAAACTCTCCCACTATTATTGTGTTACTGTCAATTTCCTCTTTTATAGCTGTTAGCATTTGCCTTATGTATTGAGGTGCTCCTATGTTGGGTGCATAAATATTTACAGTTGTTATATCTTCTTCTTGGATTGATCCCTTGATCATTATATAGTGTCCTCCTTTTTCTCTTGTAATAGTCTTTATTTTAAATTCTATTTTGTATGGTATGCGTATTGCTACTTCAGCTTTCTTTTAATTTCCATTTGCATGGAATATCTTTTTCCATCCCCTCACTTTCAGTCTGTGTTTGTCCCTAGGTCTGAATTGGGTCTCTTGTAGATAGCATATATACTGGTCTTGTTTCTCTATCCATTCAGCCAGTCTATGTCTTTTAGTTGGAGCATTTAATCCATTTATATTTAAGGTAATTATCATTATGTATGTTCCTATTACCATTTTCTTAATTGTTTTGGGTCTGTTATTGTAGGTTTTTACCTTCTGTGGTGTTTCCTGCCTAGGGAAGTTCCCTGAGCATTTGTTGTAAAGCTGGTTTTGTGGTGATGAATTCTTTTAACTTTTGCTTGTCTGTAAAGGTTTTAATTTCTCTGTCGAATCTGAATGAGATGCTTTCTGGGTATCTTGATCCAGTAATCTTGATTGTATGGTTTTCCCTTTCATCACTTTAAATTTGCCCTGCTCCTCCCTTCTGGCTTAGAGAGTTTCTGCTGAAAGATCAGCTGTTATCCTTATGGGGTTTCCCTTGTGTGTTGTTTGTTGCTTTTCCCTTGCTGCTTTTAATATTTTTTGTTTGAATTTAAATTTTTATAGGTTGATTAATATGTGTCTTGGCCTGTTTCTCCTTGGGTTTATCCAGTTTGGGACTCTCTGTGCTTCCTGGACTTGATTGGCTATTTCCTTTCCCATATTAGGGAAGTTTTCAACTATAATCTCTTAAAATATTTTCTCAGATCCTTTCTTTTTCTCTTCTTCTCCTGGGACCCCTATACTTCAAATATTGGTGCATTTAATGTTGTCCCAGAGTTCTCTGAGACTGTCCTAAATTCTTTTCATTCTTTTTTCTTTATTCTGCTCTGCAGTAGTTATTTCTACTATTTTATCTTCCAGGTCACTTCTCCGTACTTCTGCCTCAGTTATTCTGCTATCGATTTCTTCTAGAATATTTTTAATTTCACTTATTGTGTTGTTCATCATTGTTTGTTTGCTCTTTAGTTCTTCCAGGTCCTTGTTAAACGTTTCTTGTAGTTTCTCCATTCTGTTTCCGAGGTTTTGGATCATCCTTACTATCATTCCTCTGTATTCTTTTTCAGGTAGACTGACTATTTCCTCTTCATTTTTTTTTTTCTATTGGGTTTTTACCTTGCTCCTTCATCTGCTGCATATATATCTGTCTTCTGATTTTGTTTAACTTACTGTTTTTGGCGTCTCCTTTTTGGCAGGCTGCAAGTTCGTAGTTCCCGTTATTTTTGGTGTCTGCCCCCAGTGGGTTTGTGCCTGTGTTCTGCTGGGTGGACTTTATCTTGTTCTTCTGGTGGTCAGGGCCATGTCTGGTGATGTGTTTTGGAGTTTCTTTGAACTTAGTATGACTTTAGGCAGCCTCTCTGCTAATGGGTGTGGTTGTGTTCCTGTCTTGTTAGTTGTTTTGCATGGGGCGTTCATCACCGGAGCTTGCTGGCCCTTGGATGCAGCTGGGTCTTTGTGTTTAGACAAAGATCTCTGGGAGAGCTCTCACTGATTGATATTACGTGGGGCCGGGAGGTTTCTGGTGGTCCAGTGTCCAGGATGTGGCCCTCCTACCTCGAAGTCTCAGGCCTGACACCGGTCTGGAGCACCAGGACCCTGCCAGCTACATTGCTCTGAAGAAAAGGAAGAGAGAAAAGAAACAAACAAAAAAGAACAGACAGAAACCTAGGACAACCCTAGGTTTGTAAAAGCAAACCTCTGCAGACAAAATCACACAAAGAAGCTTACACATACACACTCAAAAAAAGAGAAAAAGGAAAAACACTATATATATATATATATATATATATATATATATATATATATATATAAAAAAAAAGGAAGAGAGCAACCAAATCAATAAACAAATCCACCAATGATAATAAGCACTAAATACTATACTAAGATAAATAAAAAGCGAGAAACAAATCAGATGCAGAAGGCAAGCCCCAACTCTACAGTTGCTCTCAAAGTCTACTGCCTCAGTTTTGGGAACATTCGTTGTCTATTCAGGTATTCTTCAGATGCAGGGTTTATCAAATTGATTGTGGGGATTTAATCTGCTGCTCCTGAGTCTGCATGGAGGCTGCACGGAGAAATTTCCCTTTCTCTTCTTTGTTTGCACAGTTCCTTGGGTTCAGCTTTGGATTTGGCCCTACCTCTGTGTGTAGGCTGCCTGCAGGAGTCTTACCTACCTAGACGGTAGGAGGTTAGAGCAGCAGCTGATGAGGGGGCTCTTGCTCACTCAGGCCAGGGAGAGGGAGGGGTACAGTTGTCAAATTGAACTGCGGGGCAAGCCTGAGGCAACAGAGGCCGGAGTGACGTTGCAGTAGCCTGAGGTGCGCTGTGTGTTCTCCCGGGGAAGTTGTCCCTGGATCCTAGGACCCTTGCAGTGGCGGGCTGCACAGGCTCCTGGGATGTTGTGGGTATTGACCTGTGCTTGCATACAGGATTCTTGGTGGCAGCGGCAGCAGTCTTGGCATTTCATGCCCATCTCTGGGGTCTAAGCTGATAGCCGTGGCTCGCACCCATCTCTGGAGCTCGCTTAGTTGGTGCTCTGCTAGTGTTGGCACACTGGGAAGGAATCCCCTCTCCTCGCGCACCCCCAAAACAAAGGTCTTTTGCTTCTCCACAGGTCCAGACTCTTTCCCGGCCACACTCCTGGCTATCTGTGATGCACTAGCCCCCTTCAGGCTGTGTTCATGCAGCCAACCCCAGTCCTCGCCCTGGGGTCTGACCTCCAAAGCCTGAGCCTCAGCTCCCACCCCCCACCTGCCCTGGCGGTTGAGCAGGCAAGCCTCTTAGGCTGCTGAGTGCTGGTTGGCACCATTCCTTTGTGCGGGAATCTCTCCACTTTGCTCTCTGCACCCCTGTTGCTGCGTTTCCTTCGTGGCTCTGAAGCTTCCCCCCATCCCCGCCAGTGAAGGGGCTTCCTACTGCGTGGAAACTTTTCCTCCTTCACAGGTCCCTCCCAGAGGTGCTGGTCCTGTCCCTATTCTTTTCTCTCTGTTTTTTCCTTTTGCCCTACCCAGGTACGTGGGGATTTTCTTGCCTTTGGGGAAGTCTGAGGTCTTCTGCCAGTGTTCAGTAAGTGTTTTGTAGGAGTTGTTCCACATGTAGATGTATCTTGGATGTATTTATGGGGAGCAAGGTGATCTCCACATCTTACTCCTCCACCATCTTGAAGGTCTCTCCCCTATAATGGCTCTTTTAAAGAGCTAGTGAAGACTAAAGTCAAAAACAAGTACTTTTGGTGCTCATGCTTGTTAAGAGAACTTCTCAGGAGGGAAAAACAAACTTGAGAAAAATAAATGCAGTGGTCTAATGGGATCCTCTTGAGCTGGTCCTTCTGTCTGGTGTCACTTGTGTCAGTAGAATGAGACCAAGTTCGGTTGAGAAGCAAAGGAAAGCTTTACTCATGGATCAAAGAATGAAGAGGTGCGAGTTCCTGCTCTAGAGTCCAGGCTCTTCCCCAAAAGGCTAAGTTTAACCATTGATCACCCCAAGTTCTTTCCATCCAGAGTTTTCTTCACTTTGCCCTTGTCTTCCCCCTATGAATACATTAACCTGCGATGTGAGAAATACTTTTAAGTGATGCTCGAGAACTGGAAATTGGCTGGTAGCTTTCCTCCATTAAAGAGATCCAAAAACTGCCTTAGGAAGGAAATAATAATGGCCTTTCTTTTTAACTGGGATTTAATATTTCCTACATATATCTTGGTGTTGGTTTTAATGTATCGATCTTGTTTGGAAGAAGAGGTCCTTTGGTTTCCTATATCTGATCTTTTGTTTTTTTTCTAGGAAGATTTATTTACTTTGAGCTTTGAGAATTTATTCTGATTCATTTGTTCTATTTTCTTCTTCAAGAAGGTCTGATTTTCACAATATCTAACCTTTATATGTACCTGCTTTTCTTATTTTCTTTTCTTCATTTATTTCCTCCATGTATTATTTAAGTTTGTATTTGCTTTTTACTGAGCTTTCTGAGAGCATAACCTTATTTATTTTTTTACCATGTTATCCCTTTTCTCACTATGCAGTGTGTGGCTTTACTTAACACATCCAACAAATGTCAGTATTGGGATAAGCTTTCTTTTGATGCAGGTTAAAATGAATATAAAAGTATGTCTAAAAAAATCTTTAAAATAAATAGACATAAGAAAAGGGAAACAGACCTCTTCCGAATACTAAACAAAAAGAGACTCCTGGAACCATTTTCCTTTTTCTTTAAGTCCAACCTTCAGAGGTCCCTTAAGTACAATTAAGTGTTGAAATCATGTTTTAGTCATTAAAATTGTGTACCTAGCAGAACTATTCTTCAAGAACAAAGAGAAAATAAGACAATTATTTCTAGGTATCTTGAAGATAATATACCAAATACTTACGGCTTTAATTGTTGCTATTGAGGAAGTATGTTGTCAGTCTGTTCTTTTCTGTTAGTATACGTTATGCTTCCCTTATCTATAAATTCTTGTTGTTCCTTATGCCTGGAAAACTTTCTTCCTTTATATTTTCCTATATTGTTTCCTGTCCAGATTTCTCTCTTTAAAAAAAAAATCAAAACTCTATAAATATATATCTTGTCATTCTATTCTCTATGTCTCTTAATCTTTATTCACATATTAAACATCCTTTCTTGGGAATACCCTGGTGGTCCACTGGTTAGGACTCAGTTCTTTCACTGCTGTGGCCCGGGTTCAATCCCTGGTCAGGCAAATAAGATCCCACAAGCCATGTGTCATGGCCAAAAAAAAATCTTCTCTTTTCTGTATTTCTATATTCTGGATGGTTTCTTTATATCCATTTCTAACTTACTACTTTTCCCTTTAACTGTGACTAAACTGCTATTTCTCTCATTAACTGTGTATAATTTTAATATTTTATTTTTCAGCTTCAATTACTTTTATTTTTTCAAATCTCATTTTATTCATAGTTACTTTATAGCCTATATTTCATAAATCTAGTTATGTCTGAAGTCTTCAGAGATCCAAATTTGTTACATTGTTATTGCTGTTTAATGGATGATGGCTTATTTTCAAGTTTATTTAGTCAGTTTTTATTATAAGCCCATATTTGAATTTAATCTGTGTGTATCCTGAAGAACTAAGTTGGGAATGTTTTCCTCAAGAGTGGTTTTGTAGTAGTTTCTCTGGTGAATTCTACCAAATGTTTAAGGAATTAATGCCAATTTTTCTCAAAGTCTTCCAAATAATTGAAGAGGCTGGAACACTCCCAAATGTATTATACAATAAAATAGTTTGGAGACTTCCCTGGTGGCACAGTGGTTAAGAATCTGCCTGCCAATGTTAGGGACACGGGTTTGAGCCCTGGTCTGGAAAGATCCCACCTGCCACGGAGCAACTGAGCCCATGCACCACAACTACTGAGCCTGTGCTCTAGAGCCTGCAAGCCATAACTACTGAACCTGTACACCACAACTACTGAAGCCTGTGTGCCTAGAGCCCATGCTCCACAATGAGAGAATCCACCACAATGAGAAGCCCGTGCACCACAATGAAGAGTAGCCCCTGCTCACCACAACTAGAGAAAGCCCATGCACAGTGACAAAGACCCAACACAGCCAGAAATTAATTAACAAAAAAATAGTTTGGAATAAGTATAACCAAGGAAGTGAAAAATCTGTACACTGAAAACTTAAAGATGTTGGGGAAAGAAATTAAAGATACAAATAAATAGAAAAATATTCTATATTCATGGGTCAGAAAAAATTAATGTTGTTAAAATGTCCATACTACCCAAAACTATCTATAGATTGAATGGCATCCCTATTAAAATTCAAATGGTATTTTTCACAGAAATAGAAACCCCAATCCTAAAATTCTTATGGAACCACAAAAGACCCCTAATAACCAAAACAATCCTAAGCTGGAGGCATCACACATTTCCAAACCATGCTACAAAGCTATAGTAATTAAAACAGTATGGTTCTGGCATAAAAATAGACACAGAGACCAATGGAACAGAATACAGAGCTGAAATAAATCCTCCACATATATGGTCAACTAATATTTGACAAGGGAGGCAAGAGGACTCAATGGGGAAAAGATAGTTTCTTCAACAAATTGTGTCGGGAAAACCGTGTAACCACATGCAGAAAAATGAAATCAGACCCCTAGTCCTATCTTATACCACTCACGAATATTAATTTGAAATGGATTAAAGGTTTAAACATAAGAGCTAACACTATAAAATTCCTGGGAGAAAACAGGGAAGAAGCTCTTTAACATTGGTCTTGGCAGTGATTTTTTTGGATATGACACCAAAGCACATGCAACGAAAGCAAAATTCAACAAGTGGGACTACATCAAACTACAAAGCTTCTGCACAGCAAAAGAAAGAATCACCAAAATGAAAAGGCAACCTACAGAATGGGAGAAAATAAAGAACTTGTACAACTGAATAACGAAAAAACATACAATCTGTTTAAAAATGGGCAGAGGAACTGAACAGGCATTTTTCCAAAGAAGGCATAAACATAACCAACAGGTACATGAAAGAACGCTCAATATCACAAATCAACAGGCAAATGCAAAACAAAACCACAAGGAGATATCACCTTACACCTGTTAGAACAGCTGTCATAAAAAAGGCAAGAGATAAATGTTGATGAGGATGTAGAGAAAAGGGGCCCTGGTGAACTGTTGGTGGGAATGTAAAATGTACAGCCAGTAGGGAAAATAGTATGGAGGTTCCTCAAAAAGTTAAAATCAGAACTACCATATGATCCAGCAATTCCACTTCTGGTTATATATCTAAAGGAAGTGAAATCAGGATCTCGAAGAGATATCCTTATTCCTATGTTCACTGTAGCATTATTCATAATGGCCAAGATAAGGAAGGAAACAACATGAGTGTCTGTCTATAGATAAATGGGTGAAGATGATGTGGCATATATACATATAATGGAATATTATTCAGTCACAAGAAAGAAGGAAATCCTGCCATTTTTGACAACATGGGTGGAGCTTGAGGGCATTATGCAAAGTGAAATAAGTCAGACAGAGAAAGACAAATGCCATATGATATCACTTATAAGTGAATTCTAAAAATGCTGAACTCATAGAAACAGAGAGTAGAATGGTTTATGAAAGGCTGTTGGGTGGAGGAAACTGGGAGATGTTCGTCAAGGGGTACAGACTTTCAGCTATAAGATGAACAAGTTCTAGAGATCTAATGTACAGTGTGGTGATTATAGTTAATCATATTGTATTATATACTTGAAAGATGCTAAGAGAGTAGATCTTAAACTTTTACAACAAAAAAGGAAATGGTGATTATGTGAGGTGATGGAGGTGTTCACTAACCCTACAGTGGTAATCATTTCACAATATGTAAGTGCATCAAATCATCAAATTATATATCTGAAACGTGCACAAGATTATATATCAATTATATCTCAGTAAAGCTAGAAAAAAAGTGTTTTTATATTTGCATCTTGTAGTTGCCAGAAGAAATTAGCTGACTTTCTCAGCTTGGGGTCCTGGAATACTCAGTAGGATAAATTTGAACTGCAGACCCCATGTAGACATAGCTGACTTTGCACGTCCTTAGAGGTGATTATTACTAGTTCTTCCAGTGGTATTATTATTACTAATTTGGAAGTTTCTTTCGCTAGTGGATGTTCCCCAGGATGCCTTTCATTAGTACTTTAGCCCTTTAGACTTAATCTAGGGAATCTCAGGCTTTCACTTGCATCAGAAGTGCCCAGTCATTAGTTGAGAATTCTGTGCTGTTAGTACTTGTTTACTGACAAGGCAGCCCCAGCTTATCCATTTCTAAAAGTTAATTGTCTGATTTCATCTTTTTTCTCTTTATTTCTTTCCTCTTTGTCTTTTGGCCTCTGAGGATCCCTCTTTCTTTCTTAAGAATTCAACAATGCATTAACATATACTGCTCTATCTAGTGTTAAGATACATTATCAAGAGCTAGAAATAAGACAAGAGGTTGGCTGATCATCCTCTTAGTGACATACTAGGGCCTTATCTAATAGGGTAACCCAAGGAGTATTGAAATGTCTGGGAATGTACTTCATCAGAGCCCTAACTCTGTAAAGTTCCGTATTAACACATTGATTCTTGTCTAGTATAGATGCAAATGATTCTGTACAGTTGAAAAGATAAGCCCTACTAGGCACAGCCATTTGTGTTAATGCATAAATGCATAAACTCTCTCAAACCTTATAAAAAGAAAAGAAAAAGATTAGCCTGGAGGTTACGTTAGGGATTTATTCTGTAAGGTATTAACCAGTTTTGTATCTAACCTAGCAGTCTTATTACAGTATTCTTTCTTTAAAGCCAGTGATCAATTCCTCAAATGTTATTTACTCTCATTAATGATACAAATACATCACTGATGTGTTCACTCCAAATTTGTAGGAGTCACGTTTTAAAGTTTTTGAAAAGAATCCTTTCACATCAGGATCAAATCGGATTGCATTTTGAAAGCTTTTTAAATTATCTTGCCCACCATAGGCAGAAGTAACCACTAAAGCAAAAGTAATCTTATTTTATTCTTTGTTGAATTCTAAGTGACCGTGGGGACTAGCTCAGTCATTTGCACAAGGTCTACACTCAGTCGAAGTTTGCTATAAAGAATGAATGAATGTATGACCATTTACTTTTGACTATTATAGCTTTAATTTTGTTGTGTCCTGTTGTTTAGAATCATGGCATTTTCATGAATAATCTCCTACCTCATAGGAAATCTTAACACATGCAGTTGTTTAAAAATAATCATTTTATGTAATTAATTGCAGCAACTTTTACTCTAAACTCTACAACGTATTTACTTTTGTAGTATATATTTTTTCATATGAGTGAGAGCCTTGAAAATGTTTTACTGTGATTTACTTTCGATTGAGTTTGGATGGCTTACCTTCACTCTTATTGCGCTGAAGTTCTAAGATCTTTGTAAAACAGCTTCTCTTCCACAGATCAGCACTGCTCAGATCCTGGAGGGCTAGGGAGGTGGCAGGGTCCTTCATATGGTTTGTGTAAAGCCGTGATTAGTTCCAGAGGTCAATTCTCTGGACATTTCTACCTCTAAATTACTTGACTACTGTGGTCACCTCCATTCTGATAATACAGATTTATATTAATAGCTACAGTTTATATTGCTGAATATTTTGGTTATTTCAGAAGTTTCATAGGTGTGCTTGTAACATTTATGGGAAGAGGGTTTTCATACCTGTTTATTTCCCCTGCTTTCCTGGAGTAACATTCCCTAGAATATATATATTTTGTTCTACGTAGACTTTGGTTTTCTTGTTTTATACAATTAATGCATGTTAACTATAGAATACTAGGGAAATAAAGGGGTGAAATATAATGTTAGATGTTTCAGGAAGTAGGAAACAGTTATCACTGCATTGTCTACCCAGATTTAGGGCTGATACCATCTGTACCTGTGTATTTCAGTCTCTTTTCCCTTATAGTTCAGCTTGTTTCCCGTGTTGGTCTAGTAACAGAAATCGATACTTTATAGTCCAGCAATTGTATCTTTAATTCAAAGTGGTAATAACATTCTTATCAAAATATGGCAAGTGGACTTCCCTGGTGGCACAGTGGTTGAGAGTCTGCCTGACGAGGCAGGGGACGTGGGTTCGTACCCCAGTCCGGGAAGATCCCACATGCCGCGGAGCGGCTGGGCCCGTGAGCCATGGCCGCTGAGCCTGCGCGTCCAGAGCCTGTGCTCCGCAGCGGGAGAGGCCACAACAGTGAGAGGCCCGTGTACCAAAAAAACCAAAATATATATATATATATATGGCAAGTGGTTGAACATTCTCTATGAATGCTCTTTGGAGGCTTTCGGATTAATTATGCCTCCATGAGAGATTGGAATATGATAGCTTTAGGTATGCAATGGTTAAGAGCACAAGAGAATTCTGATTCTAATGTGTATTTGATCTAACTTTGAACAGATTACTCTCTCTCAACCGAATTCCTATTATTTAGATTGAGATTACACCTCCTCCTAGGATTGTTTTGAGGATTAAATGATATAATATATAGACACTAAGCACTGTGCATAATGCAACATAAAAGCTTAATAAGTTGCAGTGTATTTTTACTGATATTATTTTCTGCTACTCTGTTGCCATGTTATCCTGTAAGTTTTACTTTACTGGCAGCAGAGATAATAGGCATTCAAGTTGAAAAAAAAATCTAAATCTAGTACTAGACTCTACCACTCACCGTGTTACCTTAACATTTTTGAGCCTTAATTGCCTCATTTTTCAAATTCTTTTAAAAATAGGGAATGCCATTATCAGTGTTGTCAGGATACCAAATGGAGTATCCCAATTCTTTTGCCTAAATTCTTAGGCAGAAGAAACTAGCATAGTTCTTGTTGTTCTAATAGACATTTTTAGTTGGTTTAACTTAGTTTCCTTCATTAGTAGAGTTATACAAATAGATATCATAGAAATAGAAGGCGTGGTTCAGCATCCTAATGCATTTCCAAGGCAGTCCTTCCGTATAACCAATCTCTACTGCTTGTTTGGTTATTCAGTGATAATTATGTACCTTTGATCTCAAACTGTTTTCTTCAGATTGTTTCCCAGAATTCAGTGTGAACTTGCTAGCACTCACATGTTTGCTGTTATTCTTTTGTAAAGTGTGATATGATGTGTCTCTTACTAGCATGTACATCTTTAAACACATGTCAGTGACTCAAGGATAGGAACCATTTGAATAAATGACAAAGCATAGAATTTATACAACCCCCTCAGATCCTTTCGGGCGTATAAAATGCCATGTTATTATTATTATTTACTTCTGACTTCCATTCAAATGTCACACCGTCCCCAGTGATAAGGAAATGAAATTTTGTTCAGTTAATCTGCTGCCTTTGAGAAGTTTCATAAATAAGCCATCTGCATTTAGGCAGATGGCTGTTTTAAAGTTTATTGGATAGGGCCCCACACCTTTCCAGATTCTCAGTCACACTGGCTTGAACAAAATGACAAAGTCTAACAAGTCACTGCCTATCCCATTGTCTGAGCCTACGTGAGAAATCTTATAGGAAATATGAAGACATTTATGAAGGTACCACTGTTCCCTTTTGGGACCTTTTGGATTCTTCTGAATGTTAATTGTCTTTAGCACCAACCTGAGTAGGTACTTAGCATATTAAAAAAAGATATTTTCAATATCTCTAGCTACAATTCTTGTTTTCAGCAGTTATAGGAATTTAAATAAACATAACTTTTCACATATCCCTATTAAATTTCACTTAATTAGGGCTAGTTATTGTAGCTGAGGGAGTTCATTTGAATTTTGATTTTGCTACCACAGCACTAGCTGTCTCTTCCAGTACTGCATAGTTTAAATTTTGATTTGCAAGATTTTGTTCAAATTATTCATTAAAAATGTGACCAAAGGACCAAATACTGTGGCATGATGTTAGAGGAGCCCCTGCAGTTACAATCCACACATGCAATTCATATGCAGTTCATTCAACCAGCCTGAAACTCATATGGCCCCTATTATAACCACAAGAAATCCTAAAGGCTTGCTCAGAGCCTTTGTTGAAATCAGTACATTCTACATCTGGGACTTCTTTTGATTGAGTATACCAACTCTATCATAACAGGACAGGAATTAAGGTTAGTGTGCCTGACATTTATTAACTGATGCACTTTTCTCCTGGACTCTGTATGCTCTCTTAGTTGTCAAAATTTTTCTGCATAGTAATTTTCTACATAGTATCCACATATGTATTATTCTATGAATCAAGACGTCTACTCTCATATTTTTTTTTAAATCCATGTGTCACTTGCCCATTTCTATTCCTTAGGGCCTTTTTTTCTGATTTCTCAACAGTTATCATGAATATATCATCCGTCACATTTACAAGTACCTTGTGTACTTTAGGATAAAATTCTTTAAACTTTGAGCTCAGTTCAAGTAGTTCAGTTCTCACAGTATGTCTTTTTTTTCATCACATCTACAGCTTTACAAAGCTCTTAGATCTGCTCTACCCAGTAATCACTGAATTTGAACTTCTAATTCTGCATTATATTATCTTCTTTTTATACTGTTTTTTATTATCTCCAGATTGAAGATCATCCCTTTGAATGGGAAAAATGGGTTTTTTGGGGTCATCTGTTAGCCCTGTACCACCATTTTTTACATTTTTTACTCCTTGCCCTAAACTTAATCAAACGTTTGCCTACCTTTTGATTGTTTTTAAAGCCTTGCTTTATTTTGAAGCTCCGTGATACACGAAGTATTTGAGTGTCTTCACATAGTGGGACTTTGCCCCTTCTACCTATTTCCCCAGCAGTCAGTTGACCCATATCTGTGTGCTTAACTCTTCCTCAAGCCCTGGGCTCCCGGCTGTTCCATGGCGAGGATTCGAGGAGCCCTGGATAATTTCATCTCAAATCAGTAGTGCTTCTAGAACTGCAGACCTCCCATTCTAATCCCAGTAAGCATATTTTGTGCTTTGCCCATGTCTGGCAGGCATGGGAACTGAGTTCCTGTCTTATTTCTCTCTGCTTGGTTCCCTGCATTGTCAGCCTTCCCAATTTCTTACTTTATCCTCAACACTGAGATCCTGCAGTGTACAGCTGATCATAGATTTTCAAACACGACCTCTGCTCAGACCCTTCTCTCTTGTACTGAACTTGATTGCCAGGGTGCCTGTCACTTCTTGCTGTTCTTCTGACGAGGTCTGAACTTGTCTACTATTACTGTCTTTCTAAACACACTTCGTTGGAGTTATCCCTCCTGCCGACCAGTGTTATCCAACACTAGGTCTCTCCTCTGGAAACCTGCTAAGCTCTAGTTTGTAGATTTCTCCTTAGTGGCGCCTCTGAGGAGAAGATTTCCAGAATTCTGCCCACAGACCTATGCACTGTCTTTAGAGCAAAAGCCCTACTATAATGAAGGCCTACCTGTAACGTTGCCTTAAAGGACTGGGATGTACCTGCGTCAGGCATATGTGCATATCTCTAGTCAACAATCGTGCTTGATCTAGGCATTCTTGGCCATACTGTGTTCCTCCTGTCACCCTTTTTCCCTTTTTTTTTTTTTTTTTTTGCGGTACGCGGGCCTCTCACTGTTGTGGCCTCTCCCGTTGCGGAGCACAGGCTCCGGACGCGCAGGCTCAGCGGCCATGGCTCACGGGCCCAGCCGCTCCATGGCGTGTGGGATCCTCCCGGACCGGGGCACAAACCCGTGTCCCCTGCATTGGCAGGCGGACTCTCAACCACTGCGCCACCAGGGAAGCCGCCTTCTTTTTTTTTTTTAACTGGGGTGTACTGCTAGTCAGGAGATAGGCACCCTCTGAGAGTCTCTTATCACTGCAGTCGCAAAGAGATGATGTTCCCTGAGAGCTAGAGCCAAAGGCACAGATCCTGTTATTTCTTTACCCAACCTGTTCCTTCTTTGGCACTTCAGTCCAGAACCCAGTCATTCCTGCACTTCTCCTCCTTGAGAGAAGAAACAGGGTAGAGGAGATGTAAGTGCTTCATAAAGCTGCAGGTGAGATGAAAAAAAAAACATCTCCATAATTCCATTTTGTTATCTTCTTTTCTTGGAGTTGAAAATAGCTGACATTTATTGGGCATTTCTATGTGCCAAGCACTGTTACAAGTACCTATGTATATTAACTCATCTATTTTTCAAAACAAGCCTATGAAATTTTAACTCCTCTTATCCCCCTTTTACAAGTGAGAAAACTGAGGTGAAGAGAAGTGTGGTAACTTCCCAATGGTCACATAGGGAGTACTTTGCAGAGTCAAGTTTTGAACAGGCATCTGGCTTCAGAGTCTGAACTCTTAGTGACCAGATTATCGCACCTCTCAGAGGTGGGGATAGTAGTAGTAATAGTTCTAAGTATCTTAGTAGTAGCTATAGTAGCAGCAGAGGGATAGGCAAGTTATACCCCAAGTTATGGGAGCCTCCTGAGAGGTTATGTGATGGACATTTTAGAGAATATAGAGATGATTACAGAATCCATAGTATTGTATATCCCAAATATTCATGAAAATGCTACACAGCAGTACCACTTTGATGATATAATTCTGTTACAAATTTCATTTCCTATCTTTAATGGCTGAAGTTAATATTTTTGAAGCAAAAAGGGAACCAAAGGAGATGCTGTATGTAATTTTTTTTTGCTTCCCACCCACAATTCTTAGGTTTATTGATTTATCTTATATACTATAGGAAGTATGTATTGATAATTTAGTTGTTTCTTGCACATGTGTAAGAAAAATATATATTAAGGGAAGTTATATATAAAATACATATTCAAAAAGTGGTTTGATTCTAAAATGAAATTAAGATAATTCTGTTTATATTAGCATGAAAATAACGAAATACTTAGGAATAAATTATCAAGAGAAGTACAAGATATCCATGCTAAAAACTACCAGACATTGTTGAAAGAAATCAAAGAGAAAAATATTTCATGTTCAGGGATTGTATTATTAAGATGGTAATATTCCCCAAATTGATCTAGAGATTCCACACAATCCCTATTAAAATCCCAGCCACATTTTTTTGCAGAAATTGACAAGCTGACACTATAGTTCACATGGAAATAAAAAGGACCCAGAGGGCTTCCCTGGTGGCGCAGTGGTTGAGAGTCCGCCTGCCGATGCAGGGGACACGGGTTCGTGCCCCGGTCCAGGAGGAGCCCACGTGCCACGGAGTGGCTGGGCCCGTGAGCCATGGCCTCTGATGCGCGTCCGGAGCCTGTGCTCCGCAGCGGAAGAGGCCGCAACAGTGAGAGGCCCGCGTACCGCAAAAAAAAGGACCCAGAATAACAAATATAATCTTCAAAAAGGAGAACAAAGTTGGATGATTCACATGTCCTAAATACAAATCTATAGCAAAGAGTAAGGGTTAAGGATATGTATATATATTAATGTAATAGAATTGAGGATCTGTCAGTAAACCCTTAAATTTGTAGACAGTTGATTTCAGCAAGGGTACTAAAGCAATTCAGTGTGGTAAAAATAGTTTTTTCAACAAATGGTCCTGGAAGAACTGGATATCCACATGCAAATGGACCATATACCAAAACTAACTCAAAACGGATCATAGGTTAAAGAACTAAAACTGTGAATTCTGAGGAGCAAACATAGGAGTAATTATTTCTGACCTAGGGCTAGGCATTTGTTTCTTAGATGTGAAACACAGAGATGCCAAAAGAAAAAAAATAAATAAACTTTTGTGCTATTAGTGATAACAGGAAAATAGACAGACATCTCACAGAATGGGAGAAAATTTTTGCAAGTCATATGTCTGATATGGGACCTATATCCAGACTATATAAGGAACTCTTAAAACTCAATAATAAAAAAAGATAAATAAACCAATAAAAATAGGCAAATGAGTTGAGTAGATATTTCTGCAAAGGAAATATACAGATGGCCAATAAACAACATGAAAAGATGCTCAGAAGCATTAGTCCTTAAGGGAAGTACAAACCAAAAGCACAATGAGATACTATTTCGCATCCAGTAGGATCGCTAAAATAAAAAAGATAGCAGGTGTTGATGAGGATGTAACAAAGATGTGGAGAAACTCATCATTGTACGTTGCTGGTGGGAATACAAAATGGTGTAGTCACTTTGAAAAACAGTTTGGCATTTCCTCAAAAAGTTAAATATAGAGTTATCATGTTACTGAGCAGTTCCACTCCTAGGTGTGTGTTCAAGAGAGTTGAAACATGTATCTATCTAAAAACATGTACGTGAATGTTCATAGCAGCAATATTCCTAATAGCCAAAAAGTGGAAAGAACCCAAATGTCCGTCAGTTGATGGGTGGATAAACAAAAATGGTGTATTCATAAATACAACGGACTATTATTTGGCCATTAAAAAGAATGGCATACTGATACATGCTACAGAATCTATGAACTTCGAAAAAATATTCTAAATGGCACAAGCCAGACACGAACACCACGTGTAGTATCATTCTATTATGTGAAATGTCCAGATAGGTAAATCTATAGAGGCAGAGTAGAGACAGAATGTAGATTAGTGGTTGCCAGGGGCTGTTGGGGGAGGGTGGCAAATGGAGAGCTGTTATCCAAAAAAAAAAAAAGATCAAATTGCAAAAGTCATTGTTGGCTGATGAGAGGTGGGCAATATAATCTCTAAGACCTTCAAAGGCAGCTTAGCTTCTGCTTTCCAGATGAATGAAGGTAAGAAATAGTGAACGATCAGTTACTTTGATATAGGCTTTTCTTCCCGTGCTTCCCCCCTAAATTTGCCTCCAAGAGCATCTTCAGCTGTATTACACAAGTGTCGATATGTTGTATTTTCACGCAGTAGGATTCAGGTGGTCAGCAATTAGTGGAGTGAGTGTACACAGGGAGTGAGGGCTCAGAGGAAACCCTCCAGGTCACAGGAAAGCCACAGAGGAAGGCTCAGCTTGGCAGGAACCTTCTGGGCTGCAGACGAGCCACCCTGATGCCTGCAGCAGGCATCCAGGGCAGGAGGACTTCAGGCTGCTGGTTTCTGTGGAGAGAGGGTTATGGGAGGATTATCGCCAGGCTAGGGTGAGCTTGCAAGGTCTTCAGGGGACCTGATGTTCTGGATGGGCAGCTGGGGCTGAGCTCCACCAGATGTCCTCCCATCCACGCCGCCGGCCCGCTGTGCAGCAGCCAGAAACAGCAGGAAACCTTCTTTCTCCTGCAGTTAATCCTTTCTCAGTATCCTCTGCTAAGAAACCTGCTGTGTTGCTCATGTAAAGGAGAGATATTTAAAAGAATGCTGTCTGTTGTCGCCGATCATATATTGAAGGGTGAATTTGGAGCTGAGAGGCGATAAATTGACCATTGGCTCATGCCCTTATTTCTTATGCTATAATTGTCACATATATTAATCCACATCTAAGACAATATTGTATATATAGTTTACTTGTATTTTGAAGAAATTAAGGGGAAAATAAACTTTTACATTTACCCAAATAGTTACCATTTTTGATGCCCTTCGTTTCTTCATGAAGATTCAAATTTTCCACTAGTATCATTTCTACTAAGCATAAAAATAATTTATCTTAGCATTTCTTATACTGTGGCTCTGTTGGTTACGTATTTTCTTACTTTTACTTTTTATCTGAAAATATCTATTTTACCTTTATTCTCGAAGGATTTTTTGCTGGATATAGAATACTAGGTTGACATTTCTTTTTTTTCCAGCAATTTAAAGATAATAATCTAGTCTTTTCAAACCACCCTAGTTTCTGATGGGAAGTCCACAGTTATTTGTTATTATGTGCCCTGTAAGGTGTCATTTTTCTCTGATTGCTCTCAACTTTGTCTCTTTATCCACAGTTTTAAGGGTTTGGCTCTGATATGCCTAGGCTTTATTTTTTCTTTTTATATTTATTGCTTGGGTTCAATGAGATTCTTTAATGTATGTCTTTGGCCAAATTCAGGGAGTTTTCAGCCATTATTTGTTCAAACATTTTCTGCCTTCTCTGACCCATTTCTCCTTCTGGATCCCAATTACGCTTGATAGACCTGTGTACATTGTCCCATGCACCCCTGAGATTCTGTTCACTCCTCAGGCTGCATAAATTCTACTGACCTGTATTCAAGTACATAGACTCTTTCCTCAGTCATCTTCATTCTGCTCCTGAGCTCATCTGCCTTGAGTTTTTATTTCACATGTTCTTGAATCTCTGCTTGGTTCTTTTTACTCTTTTCTCTTTCTCTACTGAACTTGTATCTTTGGGATCAGTGCTCACATTAAGCACAGTTCTGAAATTTGTCTTAAAATCTCTTCTTGTAAACCACACCACAGAATCAGGGTTGCTGCTGCTTCTGCCATGATCGAGGCAGCACAGAGATAGAAGTCACCAAAGCTGCCAGTCCCAGACCGATAGCACTTCTGTCATCATCAGGAATCTCCCGAATCAGGAACACTTCTGCCATCTGTTCCAGAATCCTGCTGCATCTTCTAGGAACCATATCATCATTCAAAAGGGATTCCCTGGGGCTTCCCTGCTGGCGCAGTGGTTGAGAATCTGCCTGCTAATGCAGGGGACACGGGTTCGAGCCCTGGTTTGGGAGGATCCCACATGCCGCGGAGCAACCAGGCCCGTGATCCACAACTACTGAACCTGCGTGTCTGGAGCCTGCGCTCCACAACAAGAGAGGCCGCGATAGTGAGAGGCCCACGCACCACGATGAAGAGCGGCCCCCGCTTGCCACAACTAGAGAAAGCCCTCACACAGAAACGAAGACCCAACACAGCAAAAAATTAATTAATTAATTAATTAATAAACTCCAACCCCCAACATCTTCTTTAAAAAAAAAAAGGGATGCCCTGCAACCTGCCTTTCAGCTCAAGTAATTCTGACTATGTCTTACATAAGATTGACTTATTACAAACATTTACATTATATCCAGAACCCTCCCTAAAAGAGAGTTTTAGCCTCTTTAGCACTGGAAGCATGCTTGAAGAATATTTGAGTGGTGATCCCAGTCTACCTGCTGTGGACTGCTCCTCTAGTTATTCAGTGTTCATATACTCCCTTTTTCCCATATTCAAACTTCCACCAAATCTCAGTAGCAACAGCAACGTGCTGTGAAAACATAATGCACCAGTGCTCTATAGAAACAAAAATCTATAGACCTCTTATCAAAAGGAAGGATTCAATCTCGATCTTTTCGTGTGATATAGTGTGATGTGATGATCATCCCTGTGCTAGTTCAGTCACAATTCTAGTTTGATACTTTGTAATTCATGGACTAAATTATAAAATAAACACACACATACCCACAAAGAAGGAATAAAGTAACCCATCATGGCCTTCGGTTCTGTAACTGGTTATAATTCCATAATTTGTATTGATTTTCTTCCTCCACTGCCAATTACATTCTCCCTTTGCTGTCAGCCAGAACCTCACTTAGTTGGCTTACCCAGAGTTTCATCCCTGAAGGATCTGACCTTTTGGTCATCTTGCCTCATGAAGTTGCTGTAGTATCCTATTTATTTCTGCCACTTGGACGTCTCAGAAATAGAGGGCAATCCCTGGCTTCCAGATGTAATCTTCCCTGCTGACATGGCATTGTAAATGCCTGTTTTCCTCCACCATAGAGGTCAATTGCACCAGCCAACACAGGAACTTCTTTTTTGCCATTGGTACAGTGGCATAAAGAAATCCGTGTAGCGAGGTGGAAATCTCAGCTTCCAGTTCACGAAGCCATTGTTCGGTCCTTTGATCGGAACCATTTTCACTTAGTTATGTAGACCTCTAAGACAAAATCCAACGCCACAAGGATGGGAATAACACTTTGCCAATAAATCATTAGATGTAATATTGGGAGTTCCCAGTCTGACTTTCATAGCTTGGCTCCTGAACCTGTATATTCTGGATGTGGGAGAAAGAGTATCGGATATCGGTCACTGGTTTAGAACATAAGTTTCCTATCACTCAACCTTATAAGAAATGGTATTCTAGTTGGAACTAACTGTTCAAGGAAAATTTACTTCTGTTTTCAGTTCCCGCTTGATCCCAATTTTGTATCTAGTACAACTACTTGATGATGGAGTACTGCTGTGTATACCTAACCTTAGGTAACACCCAGTTCAGATGAGCAGCTCTGGGCGTATAGTCACTTGGTGTCCCACTATCAGGCACTCATTCAGTCATTACTGGGGCCAAATCGCATGAGCAAGGAGTTTTTCTTTTTTCTATAAAGGGTAATATTATGAAAGAAAGTTATGACTTTCTTCCCAAACCCAAGTGCCCCCCACCCTTGTGATTGTCTCATTAGGGTCAGCTACAGGTGTACTGATTAGCTCCAGGAATATTGGCTCTTACTGTTCATAAGGTCCATGTGGCAGAGCCTGTTGTTCCCCAGCGTAGACCAGCTAGAGATCTTAATATGCTCCTCTGGGCCCTTCTCAAAGTTCACAGCCTTGTGGTTGCTCAATATATGCATCTGAGTAGAAAACCAAAGAAATATATGTTGCCTCAAATATCCAGAGACTCATCAAGCACTGTATCTGTTTATTAGTGATAGTAAGTACATCTAAAGCAACATGTTTTTCACTTTAGGGGTGTATTCCAACATGCCTAAGACCCAGAAACCGCCCAAGTGTATCAGGCACCTGAATTCTGGGGTTCCCTCTCTGGAATGCATGTGATTTACCGGGGCCCTCAAAACCCCTGCCATATCAGCATGATGTCATCAGCACAGTGCACTGGCACGGTATCCTGTGGAACGTTTCAATGTCCAGAATCCTACGAACTATTAAATAATGGCCCGGAGCCAGCAAGTTGACATAGCCTTAATAGGACAGGAAAAGTGCCCTGCTGTCTCCTAGGTGAATGCAACCCCCCAGATCAAGACCTGTCTAATATGCATCAGAGGCAGGGAGCTACATCTGGAACAGGAATTAGCACTGTGTAATTACAAACACCACCCGATGAATTTTGTGATAATTCACTGTTATTCTCCAAGATCCTTCAATGTCCTGAACAGGTCAGATAGGCAAATTTATTGGGCATGTGGTAGGAATTTCCACCCCTGAATATTTCAAGACTTCTATGCAGCACGGAGCTCTGTGAATCTTCCAGGTGGATATATAGATCCAAGCACATTTGGGAAGACGGAGTTTACAGCAATGACTCCCTAAACCAGTGGGTCACCAAGATAGCATCCCGCTGCTTCTACTAGGATTAAGAACCTGGAAACGCAGGAAGCCTCTGAAACAGCTGCAGGATAAGCCAGAACTGTGCCGCCTCTGCTACAGTCTGCACTAGCAAAACGCATGCCCTGAGCCCGCTTCTCTTCTTCCGTAATACACTGCTAAATCCGGTTCTCAAATGAGTGCTCTGATTGGCAGCACTCAAACCTCATCCAAAATCCTAACTGCAGAGGAATCTAGGGAAATTTATTTCTAGCTCCTCTGTCCCTGAAATGCAGAAAGATGTGCTAGAGTAGAAAATGATGGCATGGGTGTTGGCAGGTCCTTCCACGGTTTCCGCTGCAGTTGACGCATGCATAATGTGAGCCCAGGCCTCCATGTCAGCCTCTCTCAAAGTTCCACTGCATTTACAAAAGGGCAAGTGACAATTAAAATGTAAGGAAGAAGAGAGGCCATTTTATAATAATATTCACAGAATTTTAAATCACCTTAATGGCTCTATACTTAGTCTGCTCTCATTTGAACCTCAGTCATACTGGGGAGACAGTCACAGTTCATAGCTGTATTGTGGAAAATCTCTTTGTGGTGAAATTTCCTTCTCAGCAATGTCCTCTAAAAGGACCGTATTAACTCTAGACAAATGGATTTTATTTCTAGTATTAAACTTCTTAAGGGTCAGTGAATTACATGTATAACCTTCAATGCTTTTACATTATTATCCTACATTATAACATTTAACACTTATTGGGCACTTGCTAGGGGCTTGACCCTATGTTAATCAGTTTTGCTGTCTAACTTAATATGCACGACTCTATGTAGTGGGTGCTGTCCCAGACACTGTTTTGCAGATGTGTAAGCTGAGACATAAAAGGTTAAGTCAGTTGTTTTAGTACAAGTTAGTAAGCATGGAGTTGGGATTTGACTCAGGCGGTGTTGGGCTCCAGAGTCTAGCCTACCCATCACACTTTCATTTCATCCCCATTCTGTAAAGTCCCTTTCAGTTTATGGTGAAATTTTTCTTCTCTTTATGTTATCTCCTAAAGATTAAATATTGAGGAAAAAAGATAAATAAACAATTAAAGCATCAGTGAAATACTCAACCGAAGTTTTTTAGGACTTAGGTAAAAGTACTGTTTTTTCAGGTACAAAATAAAATGTTGTAAGACATGTGACATCTAATAAGTCATACTGGAGAGTTATAAAAGATGGGAGTCTTCGCTAATTACATTGTTAGGAAATAACAATGATAAATAACTATGATTTTCTATGATAATAAATTGATGTGGTTTTAGTTTTAAATTTGGTAAGTAGAGTTCAAAAATTATTAACAACTAGTTATGCATGTCCAGATTTATAATAGAAATTTCTTTTGAAGTCTATAATCCATTCACTTTCTTAGTGTCACTGATTAACTTTTAAAGTTAAAGTATACTATTAAAATGTTAGTTTGAGAAATATCTATATTAAGTATACATCGTAAAGGACACAGATGGCATTTCCTAGTTTCATATGGCATTAGTTATTTAAGCATTGTCATTTAAACATTTTACATATAAAAGCAGTGTCTCCTCAATCTGATTTTAAGCCCATAGAGAACAATGGCAAGGCAGATGCTGTTTCTGTGTTCTGAGATACTCCATGAAGCCTCCTTTGTCCCAGATATATTAAAGGAAAGATTTAATGAAATTCCAGATATGAGTTATATGCAACTTTATGTGAATTATAATCAAATGGCCTTTCTCCGACTAACTATAGGGGATATAGTTTATTGTCTCCCACAATCCTTTGAAATTTATTTAATGACGAAATCTTCTGCTGCCTCTAGATGAAAATTCAGAGTCCCACATTTCTTTCTCCTCACTCTAAAACATTGTGACTTTAGACTTTTTTTTTTTTTTTTCAATACGCGGGACTCTCACTGTTGTGGCCTCTCCCGTTGCGGAGCACAGGCTCCGGACGCGCAGGCTCAGCGGCCATGGCTCACGGGCCCAGCCGCTCCGCGGCATGTGGGATCTTCCCGGACCGGGGCACGAACCCATGTCCCCTGCATCGGCAGGCGGACTCTCAACCACTGCACCACCAGGGAAGCCCCATGACTTTAGACTTTTGACTAGTGGAGAATAAACACCCACACCCACACCCACACCTGTCCCTCTGCAACGTGGAGGTGGGACTCCCCTCAAAAACGTCTTCAAACTTTTTCCTCTTACCCTGTTTATCCACCTCTGCCTCTGTATCTCCGTATCTATTGGGTGGGCCAAAAGGTTCGTTTGATTTTTTTCCGTTAGATGGCTTTAGTAGCACTTAGTTGTCTTTAACTTCATTCGAAACAATGTTGTTAAGACTGTATGTGACAGCTGTCATATCAGCGTGCTTTAAAAAAAACAAAGACATCAAAATTGGTGAATTTTTGTGTATCCATTTAAATATTGAAGATGGAAGAATAAAAAGCAACAGTTCGGCATATTATGCGTTATTATTTCAAGAAAGGTAAAAATGCAACAGAAACACACAAAAAGATTTGTGCAGTGTGTGGAGAAGGTGCTGTGACTGATTGAACGTGTCTAAAGTGGTTTGTGAAGTTTCTTGCTGGAGATTTCTTGCTGGATGCTGCTCCACGGTCGGGTAGACCATTTGAAGTTGATAGCGATCAAATCGAAACAATAATTGAGACGTTATACCACACGGGAGATAGCTGACATACTCAAGTCCGACTTATCCAAATCAAGCGTGAAAATCATTTGCACAAGCTTGGTTATGTGAATCGCTTTGATGTTTGGGTTCCACATAAGTTATGTGAACAAAACCTTCTTGACCATATTTCCCATGCGATTCTCTACTGAAATGTAATGAAAACGTTCCATTTTAAAAACAAATTGTGACGGGCAATGAAAAGTGGATACTGTACAACTGTGTGGCACAGAAGAGATTGTGGGGCAAGTGAAATGAATCACTACCAACTATACCAAAGGCAGGTCTTCATCCAGAGAAGGTGATGCTGTGTATATAGTGGGATTGGAAGGGAGTCCTCTGTTATGAGCTCCTTCCAGAAAACCAAACAATTAATTAATTCCAACAAGTATTGCTCCCAGTTAGACCAACTGAAAGCTGCACTCAATGACAAGTGTCCAGAATTAGTCAACAGAAAACGTATGATCTTCTATCAAGATAACGCAAGACTACACGTTTCTTTGATGACCAGGCAAAAATTGTTACAGCTTGGCTGGGAAGTTCTGATTCATCCACCGTATTCACCAGACATCGCACCTTCAGATTTCCATTGATTTAGGTCTTTACAAAATTCTCTTAATGGAAAAAAATTTCCATTCCCTGGAAGACTGTAAAAGGTACCTGGAACAGTTCTTTGCTCAAAAAGATTAAAAGTTTTGGATAGATGGAATTATGAAGTTGCCTGAAAAATGGCAGAAGGTAGTGGAGCAAAAGGGTGAATATGTTGTTCAATGAAGTTCTTGGCGAAAAGGAAAGCTGTGTCTTTTATTTTTACTTAAAAAAACGAAGGCATTTTTTGGCCCACCCAATATATTTAGTGGGTAAGGGCTTGAGAGTCTTGTTTTATCATCTTGTTGTTTATTTTTTGTGGTACGCGGGCCTTTCACTGTCGTGGCCTCTCCCGTTGCGGAGCCCAGGCTCCGGACGCGCAGGCTCAGTGGCCATGGCTCACGGGCACAGCCGCTCCGTGGCATGTGGGATCTTCCCGGACTGGGGCACGAACCCATGTCCCCTGCATCGGCAGGCGGACTCTCAACCACTGCGCCACCAGGGAAGCCCTGTTTTATCATCTTGATTCATTCTGTATGTACTCTATCTAAATGATAATGATCTTTTGGTTCTTCAGCTAAAACTTCCATTTTAGCACCTTGTCACACATTTCAAAATATTAACTGCTATAAAATTTCATTACTTCTATTATGATAATCTGTCTGTTTCACAGTTTTGCTTGAGACTGACCCAGAATTATGTTGACACTTTTTGTACTCCCTGCAGCATGGAGCTCAATAGTAAATTTTAGAAAGTGCCCATTAAATATATTTTGAGCTAACTTGATAGAAAATAGAAATCTACTCATTTTGATCTTTAGTTTCAGGTGCAGCATTATGTCTCTCAGAGTCTGGTAACCCTGGGAAGTTGCAGCTTGTTGAGAAAATCTATAATATCTCTGCTTCTGTCAGAAGTAAACAGCTTCGCTGATGATCTGGGCGCCATCAATCAGGTACATATAACTTGACACTGTAACTTTCATTTATAGTTAATGCAGCTGTAGACTTTTCTTTCCCTTTCTCCTCCCCTCTCTTTTTGCCAGGCTGATATTTTAGTCGTTACCTTATTTCTAACGTACATGAATACTGTTGCTGCCTGCTGAAATTACAGAAAGGTATTTTCAGAAAATAGTTTTCAAAATAATGCCATTTTATCGTCCTTACTGGTATATATGTGCCACAGGTGTCACTAGTGATGGCAAAGGAATGGCCTTAAACCTCTCCAAGAAGGCAGTGTGTTCCTAAAGCAAAGCAGTGAGAGAAAAGTGAACAGGAGAGGATGATAAATGGAGAACAGCCTCTGACCAGTGGTTCTTATTCCTAATTGCTCATGACACTCATGTGGCTAACTGTAAATATTCTGTTGCCAAGCCATATGCCAGTCCAATTAAACGGAGGTCTGTGGGGTTAAGACGCAGGTATTGGTACTGTTAAAGTTCTCCAGGTGATTCCAGTGTGCAACCAAGGTTGAAAACAATGCTCTTTTATCTGTGCAAACTCTTATGTCACTGCTGACAAATGTGTCTAAGAAACAGAAGTCATTCCCGTGTTCTAATGTTGACAGTGGCATATTACGTGTTCACTTTCTCAGCTCACTTAATATTATTCTTTCTGTGGTTAGAATTAAACACAAATAAAGGAAACCAGAGACAGAAATGTTTTGGTAAAGAGAAAAAATAAGAGAAATATATATTTATATAATATTAAATGCTTTTAACCAAGTTCTTATATCTAAGTTCTCTATATTTAATAACATATTCCAAAATATTATATAATCTACTTGAATTCAATCAGTGTCATGGTAAATCATCTAGTCAGCAGTTTTTCAAGTGACTGTTAAATGGTGAACCCTTGTAAGAGCTCTGTAGATGTATTTTTTTTTTTTAATTAATTAATTAATTTATTTATCTTTGGCTGTGTTGGGTCTTCGTTTCTGTGTGAGGGCTTTCTCTAGTTGCGGTGAGCGGGGGCCACTCTTCATCGCGGTGCGCGGGCCTCTCACTGTCGCGGCCTCTCTCGTTGCGGAGCACGGGCTCCAGATGCGCAGGCTCAGTAGTTGTGGCTCACGGGCCTAGTTGCTCCGCGGCATGTGGGATCTTCCCAGACCAGGGCTCAAACCCGTGTCCCCTGCATCGGCAGGCGGACTCTCAACCACTGCACCACCAGGGAAGCCCCTGTAGATGTATTTTTAAAAGGTAGTTGTTACTGATCTCAAGGAGCTAAAAATCCATTTGAGAAAGAAATAAGGCACATTTACTAGTGGAAAAAAAAACAGTGAAGTGTTAAAATGCATGGTGCCGTTTGTAGGAGCTCCAAGATCAAGGAAGTGATCAAGGTAGGTTGCAAGTCCCTGAAAAGATTTCATGAAAAAGGAACAGCTTGAAAAATGGATTTGAATTGAAAAGGAGTGAATACATAATGTTGAGGCGCTGGGTGTTAGTTTTAAAAAGTGTGCTCAGAATTCTGAGGAAACAAGGTAAGGTCATGGCATTAAAAATAGGAAGCAATATGGGAAATTAGTTTGATGGAATCAGATTTGTGTGGAAAATAACAAAACACAGAAAAGAAAATTTTATTTACATATGCTCACTTAATTTTTACCAAAATACATGAAGTAGTTATATTATTTACCTAGTTTATAGATAAAGAAGTCAAGCCTTAGAGCAGTCAAGCAACTTGACCAAGGTTGCAGAAAGAACATATGCTAAGAGCCATAATTCAGACCCAGGCATTCTGATTGTTAAGCCACTTTAGAATAAGAGTAACAATAACACAACAACAAGAACTAGTTTTTGGCGGGTAATATGTGTTATGCTTTACCCGAATTGTCCCATTCAATCCTTTTAGTAACCCTTCAAGATACTAGTATCCTTGTTTAAAGACAAGGAAACTGTTCATCAGCATTCTTAACAATGGATAACAGAATTCACTCCAGCCAATTTAAGCAGAAAAGGATACATGAATATCTATGGAATAGTTGAAGAAGAGACTAGGCCGTACTTTCACGAATGACCTCCGCAGCTACCCAGCTGAATAGGAATAGGCTCCGAAGGAATTGCTGCCTTTGCTGTCATGACCAGGAAGCTGCCTGCTGACTCAAGGAGCTACTACTACAGACACAGCGTCCATAAAACAGTCCTGCTACAAGGTGCAACAGCCAGATATATGCCCTGTGTTGTCCAGTCTCACTGTGTGATTCAGTTTCAACTAATTCAGTTTTTGTGAGTGCGTTTATTTCTAAGCCAACAACATATTCAGAACCCTAGCATCAAGGAAGTACAGAAAATGTAGTTTTATGCTTTTTCAGCTTCTTTACTCTAAAAGGATGATAGAATGACTAATGATGTAGTCAGTCCAAGGTGTCTATCACATGTAAGGCTCAGAAATTCAGTAACATGGTGGTAAGAGATGGCGTCAGAATAGGAGGGAATACAGGGCAAAGGGTGTGAATGCAGGGAAGCCATTTATTCGGGACTCTCAATGTAATAAGTCTTCCACAAGCAGGAGTAGAAATAACCACTTGTATATAAGAAGTGTTATCCAAAGGAGTCAAGAAAAGATTTAATGTGAAGGAGAGAGAAGAATCAGTGCAAAAATTAATATTATAAAACTAAGAGATAGGAAAAATATCACTAAGAAGAATTAGGTAAATGGGAAGCAGTGCTTCTTTGTGAGCAGAAAAAATTGAGTTTGTATATATTGAATATGAGGAAACATTGAAGTAATCTAAATATAGGCAGATGGAAATATGAAATTAAAACTTGAGGGAAAGGAGGGGACATACACAAAAATTAGGGGAATATCACTATATGGCAATCATGAAATCATAGTCAGAAAGAGAACAGGGACTCAGGGAAAAGTACTGTGGAATGGGAGAGGCAGATGTACAAACAAGAAAAGAAGACAAGCTTTATTGTAATATTAGATGTTAGCTGACTATTATAAATGTCAGGCTTAAATGATTTAATTTTTCATCAGATATAAACAGTAATATATATTATATGTAATATGGATTATGCAAAAAAATCTAATAAATATTGAAGTCATATTTTTTGACTTTCCAGTTTTCTTTATGTCTCTTAGACGTAGTCTTATTGTTGGACATACAGGTCATTGCTGTATACATTTTGACCTCTGATATAAAACTTAACATTAACCATTTTCTGAAACTGATTCATGGAGATACATTTCAGAAGTTGACTTGATTGCATTAACTGCATTCAACTCTTATTGGTGATTTGCATCTCAAACTTGCATATTAAGATGACTTTTTGGAAAAAGCATAATAAAATGTCTAATTATTTTTAAAAAATAAAATTTCTTGGAACTTATTAAAAAGTATTTAAAAAGTCATAAAGTTCATTGTTAACAGAGTAGCCTTCCCAATGTAAACAGCTAAAACTCTGGAAAAATTTATGACTTAGTGAATTTCAGACAACAGGCAGTACAAAATTGCAATTCCTAAAATAAGGGAAGCGAACTATGTGAGCCCCGTGATTGCCTTGACTTTGGGCCTGGAGGCCCTTTCTGGACTGTGGCACAGGTGAAGCCTAGCCAAGTCCCAGCAGTCTCACTGAACTGATGGGGCAGAGACTGGAGTTCCAGAGAACTGATGCAGAGAATTTCTGGGTCAGAGTCATGGAGAGAAGAAAACCCTGAAAAGAAGAACTCAGGAAATTTGAACAGAGGTTTTCTGGATCATTTGTTGAATACTAAGCTGCACATGTGTAGGAGGACACTTCACAAGGCCAAGCAAAGAAAAACTACTCAGGAAAGAAATATTACAAAGAAATTGTGAGCTGCATAATGGCCAGACCTCACACAGTGCTTGGGACCATCCAAATTCTATCCGGATATAATGGCAAGATCTTACTTAATAAGGCATTCAGTAGAGACCTTAAAATGTTACAACTTAGCAGTACAGTACTTTACAGTCCTAGGAAAAGGCTATGCTGGAGGGATTCTAACAGAGCTTGGAAACACACCTTGAAGATTCTTGCTGATTCACAGCTAGATTAGCTGCCTGCTGGAACAACATAATACAGAAGCTCAACAATATGATATCATTAATGTCTACGTCCATTCAGACATCACGCATGTGAAAAAGAAAGAATGTGTAACTCATAGCCATGAGAAAAAGCATTAGTTAATAGAACCAGAAATGACAGAAATAGTGGAATCAGCATGTAAGGACAAAGACAGTTATTTATATATATATACATACATACACACACACACATATATATGTGTGTTAAAAGAAAAATGAAAAAAAAACCCACAGAATGGGAGAAACTGTTTGCAAATGATGTGACTGATAAGGGGTTAATATCCAACGTATATAAATAGCTCATAAAAGTCAACATCAAAAAAAACCAAACAACTGGAATAAAAATATGGGCAGAAGAACTGAATAGACATTTTTCCAAAGAGGAAATGCAGATGGTCAACAGGCACATGAAAAGGTGCTCAACATAGCTAATCATCAGGGAAATTCAAATCAAAACCACAGTTAGATATTGTCTCACACCTGTCAGACAGGCCATCATCAAAAAGACAAGTAACTAATGTTGGTGAGGATGTGGAGGAAAGAGAACCCTCGTGCACGGTTGGTGGGAATGTAAATTGGTGCAGCCACTATAGAAAACAGTATGGAGGATTCTTAAAAAACTAAAAATAAAACTACCATATAACCCCCCTGGGTATATATCTGAAAAACAATAATTAGAAAAGATACATGCACCCCAATGCTCGTAACAGTATTATTTATAATTGCTGAGTTATGGAAGCAACCTAAGTGTTCAGCAAGAGATGAATGGATAAAGATGTGATCTCATACACACACACACACACACACACACTCACACACACACACACACACTAGAATACCATTCAACAATAAAAAAAGAATAAAATTTTACCGTTTGCAGCAACATGAATGGACTTGGAGAGGATTATGTTAAGTGAAATAAGACAGAGAAAGACAGATATGATATCACTTAATCTAAAAAATACAACAGGGAGGGACCTTCAAGATGGTGGAGGAGTAAGACGTGGAGATCACCTTCCTCCCCACAGATACATCAGAAATACATCTACATGTGGAACAACTCCTACAGAACACCTACTGAATGCTGGCAGAAGACCTCAGACTTCCCAAAAGGCAAGAAACTCCCCATGTACCTGGGTAGGGCAAAAGAACAAAGAATAAACAGAGACAAAAGAATAGGGACAGGACATGCACCAGTGGGAGGGAACTGCGAAGGAGGAAAGGTTTCCACCCACTAGGAAGCCCCTTCACTGGCAGAGACGGGGTGGGCAGGGGGAAAGTTCGGAGCCATGGAGGGCAGCGCAGCAACAGGGGTGCAGAGGGCAAAGCAGAGAGATTTCAGCACAGAGGATCCATGCTGGCCAGCACTCACCAGCCTGAGAGGCTTGTCTGCTCACCCACCGGGGCGGGCAGGGGCTGGGAGCTGAGGCTCGGGCTTCGGAGATGAGACCCCAGGGAAAGGACTAGGGTTGGCTGCGTGAACACAGCCTGAAGGGGACTAGTGCACCACAGCTAGCCAGGAGGGAGTCCAGGAAAAAGTCTGGAACTGCTTAAGAGGCAAGAGACCATTGTTTCAGGGTGCACGAGGAGAAGGGATTCCTTCCCTGTCTGCCCACAGAAGGCAGAGCACCGCCTAAATGAGCTCCACAGACGGTCGCGAGCCGCGGCCATCAGGTCAAAACCCAGAGACAGGCATGAAATGCTAACGCTGCTACTGCCGCCACCAAGAAGCCTGTGTGTGAGCACAGGTCACTATCCACACCTCCCCTCCGGGGAGCCTGTGCAGCCCGCCACTGCCAGGGTCCCATGATCCAGGGACAACTTCTCTGGGAGAACACACTGTGTGCCTCAGGCTGTTGAAATTCACTCTGGCCTCTGCTGCCACAGGCTTGCCCTGCATTCCGTACCCCTCCCTGCCCCCGGCCTGATTGAGTCAGAGCCCCCTAATCAGCGGCTGCTTTAACCCCATCCTATCTGGGTGGGAACAGAAGCCTGAGGGCAACCTACACGAAGAGGCGGGGCCAAAACGAAAGCTGAACCCCAGGAGCTGTGCAAACAAAGAAGAGAAAGGGAAATCTCTCCCAGCAGCCTCAGGAGCAGCGGATTAAATCCCCAGTCAACTTGATGTACCCTGCGTCTGTGGAATACCTGAATAGACAACGGATCAACCCAAAATGGAGGCAGTAGACTTTGGGAGCAACTGTAGACTTGTGGTTTGCTGTCAGCGACTGACGTGTTTCTGATTTTTATGTTTATCTTAATATAGTTTTTAGCGCTTGTTATCACTGGTGGATTTGTTTATTCATTTGGTTGCTCTCTTCTTTTTTTTAATTATTTTTTTCTTTTACTAATTTTTAAATTTTACTTATCTTTTAAAATTTTTTTTATTTTTCTTTCATTTTTTCTCGCTATTCTTCTGAGCCGTGTGGCTGACAGGGTCTTGTTGCTCCACCCTGGTGTCAGGCCTGAGCCTCTGAGGTGAGAAAACCAAGTTCAGGACATTGGACCACCAGAGACCTCCCAGCCCCACATAATATAAATCGGTGAGACAGGTCTCCCAGAGACCTCTTGTTGCTCCACCCAACAACCAGCAAGTTCCAGTGCTGGATGCCCCATGCCAAACAACGAGCAAGACAGGAACACAACCCCACCCATTAGCAGAGAGGCTGCCTAAAATCATACTAAGTTCACAGACACCCCAAAACACAGCAACGGACCCAGCCCTGCCCACCAGAAAGACAAGGCCAGCCCCACCCACCGGAACACAGACACCAGTCTCTTCCACCAGGAAGTCTACACAAGCCACTGAACCAACCTTACCCACTGGAGGCAAACACCAAAAACAACGGGAACTATGAACTGGCAGCCTGTGAAAAGGAGACCCCAAACACAGTAAGTTAAGCAAAATGAAAAGACAGAGAAATATGCAGTACGTGAAGGAGCAAGGTAAAAACCCACCAGACCAAACAAATGAAGAGGAAATAGGCAGTCTACCTGAAAAAGAATTCAGAGTAATGATAGTAAAGATGATGCAAAATCTTGGAACTAGAATGGAGAAAATACAAGAAATGTTTAACAAGGACCTAGAAGAACTAAAGAGTAAACAAACAATGATGAACAACACAATAAATGAAGTTAAAAATTCTCTAGAAGGAAGCAAGAGCAGAATAACTGAGGCAGAAGAATAGATAAGTGACCTGCAAGATAAAATAGTGGATATAACTACCACAGAGCAGAATAAAGAAAAAAGAATGAAAAGAATTGAGGACAATCTCAGAGACCTCTGGGACAACATTAAACATACCAACATTCAAATTGTAGGGGTCCCAGAAGAAGAAGAGAAAAAGAAAGGGTCTGGGAAAATATATGAAGAAATTATAGTTCAAAACTTCCCTAATATGGGGAAGGAAATAGTCAATCAACTCTAGGAAGTGCAGAAAGTCCCATGCAGGATATATCCAAGGAGAAACATGCCAAGACACATATTAATGAAACTATCAAAAATTAAATACAAGGAAAAATACTAAAAGCAGCAAGGGAAAAGCAATAAATAACATACAAGGGAATCACCATAAGGTTAACAGCTTCTCTTTCAGCAAAAACTCTGCAAGCCACAATGGAGTGGCAGGACATATTTAAAATGATGAAAGGGAAAAACCTACAACCAAGATTATTCTGCCCAGCAAGAATCTCATTTAGATTTGATGGAGAAATTAAAATCTTTACAGACAAGCAAAAGCTAAGAGAATTCAGCACCAGCAAACCAGCTTTACAACAAATGCTAAAGGAACTTCTCTAGGCAGAAAACACAAAAGAGGGAAAATACCTATGAAAAATAACCCAAAACAATTAAGAAAATGGTAATAAGAACATACATGTTGATAATTACCTTTAATGTAAATAGAATAAATGCTCCAACCAAAAGACATAGACTGGCTGAATGGATACAAAATCAAGACCCATATATATAGTGTCTACAGGAGACCCACTTCAGACCTAGGAACACATACAGATTGAAATTGAGAGTACGGAAAAAGATATTCCATGCAAATGGAAATCAAAAGAAACCTGGAGTAGCACTTCTCATATCAGACAAAATAGACTTTTAAATAAAGACTATTACAAGAGATGAAGAAGGACACTACATAATGATCAAGGGATCAATCCAAGCAGAAGATATAACAATTGTAAATATTTATGCACCCATCATAGGAACACTTCAATACATAAGGCAAATGCTAACAGCCATAAAAGGGGAAATTGACAGTAACACAGTAATAGTAGGGGACTTTAACAACCCACTTTCACCAATGGACAGATCATCCAAAATGAAAGTACATAAGGAAACACAAGCTTTAAATGACACATTAAACAAGATAGAGTTAATTGATATTTATAGTACATTCCATCCAAAAACAACAGAATACACATTCTTCTCAAGTGCTCATGGAACATTCTCCCGGATAGATCACATCTTGGGTCACAAATCAAGCCTTGGTAAATTTAAGAAATTTGAAATCGTATCAAATATCTTTTCCGACCACAGTGCTATGAGACTAGATATCAATTAGAGGAAAAAATACAAACACATGGAGGCTAAATAATACCCTACTTAATAACCAAGAGATCACTGAGGAAATCAAAAAATACCTAGATGCAAATGACAATGAAAGCACGGCGACCCAAAACCTATGGGATGCAGCAAAAGCAGTTCTAAGTGGGAAGTTCATAGCAATACAATCACACCTCAAGAAACAAGAAAAATCTCAAATAAACAACAGAACCTTACACCTAAAGCAGCTAGAGAAGGAAGAACAAAAACCCCCCAAAGTTAGCAGAAGGAAAGAAATCATAAAGATCAGATCAAAAACAAATGAAAAAGAAATGAAGAAAACAATACCAAAGCTCAATAAAACTAAAGCTGGTTCTTTGACAAGATAAACAAAGTTGATAAACCATAAGCCAGACTCATCAAGAAAAAAAAGGGAGAAGACTCAAATCCACAAAATTAGAAATGAAAAAGGAGAAGTAACAACTGACACTGCAGAAATACAAAGAATCCTGAGGGATTACTACAAGCAACTATATGCCAATAAGATGGACAACCTGGAAGAAATGGACAAATTCTTAGTAAAGCACAACCTTATGGACTGAACCAGGAAGAAACAGAAAATATAAACAGACCAGTCACAAGCACTGAAATTGAGACTGTGATTAAAAATCCTCCAGCAAACAAAAGCCCAGGACCAGATGGCTTCACAGGCAAATTGTATCAAACATTTAGCGAAGAGCTAATACCTATCCTTCTCAAGCTCTTCCAAAATAGAGCAGAGGGAGGAACTCATTCTGCTAGTTCCTCTAGCAAAACACTAGTAGAACAGGATCCAACAGCACGTTAAAAGGATCATACACCATGATCAGGTGGGGTTTATCCCACAAATGGAAGGATTCTTCAATATAAGCAAATCAATCAATATGATACACCATATTAACAAACTGAAGGATAAGAGCCATATGATAATCTCAATAGATGCAGAAAAAGCTTTCAACAAAATTCAACATCCATTTATGATAAAAACTGTCCAGAAAGTGGGCACAGAGGGAACTTACCTCAACATAATAACGGCCATATATGACAAACCCATAGCCAACATCATTTTCAATGGTGAAAACCTGAAAGCGTTTCCTCTAAAATCAGGAACAAGACAAGTATGCCCACTTTCACCACTGTTATTCCACATCTTTTTGGAAGTGTTTAGCCACAGAAATCAGAGAAGAAAAAGAAATAAAAGGAATCCAAATTAGGAAAGAAGAAGTAAAACTGTCACTTTTTGCAGTGACATGATACTATACATAGAGAATCCTAAAGATGCTACCAGAAAACTGCTACAGTAATCAATGAGTTTGGTAAAGCAGTAGGATACAAAATTAATGCACAGAAATCTCTGGCATTCCGATACACTAACGACAAAAAATCTGAAAGAGAAATTAAGGAAACACTCCCATTTACCATTGCAACAAAAAGAATAAAATACCTAGGAATAGAGCTAACTAAGGAGACAAAAGACCTTTATGCAGAAACCTATAAGACAGTGATGAAAGAAATTAAAGACAATACAGACAGATGGAGAGATATACCATGTTCCTGGATTGGAAGAATCAACATTGTGAAAATGACTGTAGTACCCAAAGTAATCTACAGATACAGATTCAGTGCAATCCGTATCAAACTACCATTGGCATTTTTCCTAGAACTAGAACAAAACATTTCACAATTTGTATGGAAACACAAAAGACCCCAAATAGCCAAAGCAATCTTGAGAAAGAAAAATGGAGCTGGAGGAATCAGGCTCCCTGACTTCAAATTATACTGCAAAGCTACAGTAATCAAGACCGTATGGTACTGGCACAAAAACAGAAATATAGATCAATGGAACAATATAGAAAGCCCAGAGATAAAGCCACACACGTGTAGTCACCTTATCTTTCATAAAGGAGGCAAGAATATACAGTGGAGAAAAGACAGCCTCTTCAATAAGTGTTGCTGGGAAATGTGGACAGGTACATGTAAAAGACTGAAATTAGAACACTCCCTAATACTATACTCAAAAATAAGCTCAGAATGGGTTAAAGACCTAAATGTAAGTCCAGACACTATAAAACTCATAGAGGAAAACATAGGCAGAACACTCTATGACATAAATCACAGCAAGATCCTTTTTGACCCACCTCCTAGAGAAATGGAAATAAAAACATAAGTAAACAAATGGGACCCAATGAAATTTAAAAGCTTTTGCACAGCAAAGGAAAACATAAACAAGACGAAAAGACAACCCTCAAAATGGGAGAAAATGTTTGCAAATGAAGCAACTGACAAAGGATTCATCTCCAAGATTTACAAGCAGCTCATGCAACTCAATATCAATAAAACAACCCAATCCAAAAATGGGCAGAAGGTCTAAATAGACATTTCTCCAAAGAAGAAACACAGATTGCCCACAAACACATGAAAGGATGTTCAACATCACTAATCATTAGAGAAATGCATATTAAAACTACAATGAGGTATCACCTCACACCGGTCAGAATAGCCATCATCAAAAACTCTACAAACAGTAAATGCTGGAGAGGGTGTGGAGAAAAGGGAACCCTCTTGCACTTTTGGTGGAAATCTAAATTGATACAGCCACTATGGAGAACAGTATGGAGTTTCCTTAAAAAACTAAACATAGAACTACCATATGATCTAGCAATCCCACTAATGGGTGTATACCCTGAGAAAACCATAATTCAAAACGAATTATGTACCACAATGTTCATTGCAGCACTGTTTACAATAGCCAGGACATGGAAGCAACCTAAGTGTCCATCGACCGATGAATGGATAAAGGTGATGTGGCACATATGTACAATGGAATATTACTCAGCCATAAAAAGAAATGAAATTGAGTTATTTGTAGTGAGGTGGATGGACCTAGAGACTGTCATACTGAGTGAAATAAGTCAGAAAGAGAAAAACAAATACCGTATGCTAACACATATATGTGGAATCTAAAAAAAGAGAAAAAAAAAGTGGTTCCTAAGAACCTAGAGGCAGGACAGGAATAAAGACATGGAGGTAGGGAATGGACTTGACACAGGGAAGGGCAAGGGTCAGCTGGGACTAAGTGAGAGAGTAGCATTGACATATATAGTCTACCAAATGTAACATAGATAGCTAATGGGAAGCAGCTGCATCACACAGGGAGAGCAGCTCGGTGTTTTGTGACCACCTAGAGGGGTGGGATAGGGAGGGTGGGAGGGAGGGAGACGCAAGAGGGAGGGGATATGGGTATATGTGTATATATATAGCTGATTCACTTTGTTATACAGAAATAACCCAGCATTGTAAAGCAATTATACTCCAATAAAGATGTTAAAAAAAAAAAGAACTGAAAAAAAAAAACTAGTGAATAAAACAAAAAAGAAGCAGACTTACAGATACAGAGAACAAACTAGTGGTTACCAATCGGGAGAAGGAAGGGGTAGCAGCAGTATAGGGGTAGGAAGAAAGAAAGGGTTATTATGGGATTACATAAAATCATGTGTATGAAACTTTTGAAAATTGTAAAGCATTATAGAATTTAAGGAACCTTTCATTCAATTAAAAAAAGGAAAATATGAATAATAAGTAGGAAATTTCAACATAAATATAAAAGCACTGTATACCAATAAAGCTGTTAAAAATATAATAGATAAATATAAATATGAAAAAAATTTTGACAGTAATCTCAACAATTTAGGTTAAACACACAGTCCTTGAAATTTGAAAATTATGAAAACTGACTCAAGAAGAAATAGAAAACCTAAATTACCCTATGCTGATTAAATAAAGTATTTAAATTTATAAACTTCCCTACAAAGCCCAGTCCAGGACCAAATGATCATGCATTTAAGAAAGAAATAATAGCACTCTTACACAAACTCTGTTTAGAGAATGGAAGTATAGGGAACATTTCTAACTCATTTCATGAGACCATAAGTACTTCAGTATCAAAAGCAGACTCACATTACAAGGAAAAACAAAAACAAACTCAGAATATCTCAGATGAACACAGAAGTAAAATCCTTACTGCATATTAATAGATAGAATGCTGCAGCATACAAAAAAATACATGCTCATCAGGTGGTATTTATCCCAGGAATGCAATGTTGTTTTCTCATTCATTAACAATCAATATAATTCATAATATTAACAGAGAACCCATATTATCCGAGTATATGCAGAAAAATCAGTTGCCAAAATTCACCACCCGTTCATGATTTTTTAGAAAAAATACAAAAGTATGAATAGAAGGAAACTTCCTCAACTTAAGAAATTTTGTTTTTTATGAAAAACCTACAGATATACCAACGGTGAAAGACCAAATACTTTCCCCCCAAGATGAGAAACAAGGGAGGGATGTCCTCTCTCATCTCTTCTAGTTATCACTGTACTGGACCTCCTTGCCATTGCAGTAAGGCTGCGGTACTTTGAGAAAGGAAGAAGTAAAACTATATGTAGAATCAACATGACCAGGAACAGAGAAAATCCTAGAGTTTACCAAAAAGCTACCAAGTAGATAATCCTGCAATAGAGCACACACATACAGCCAGTTGGTTGTAGACATATCTTCAGGTAATTCGATCAGGAAAGAATGGATCAACAATTCAATAAAAAAATGAGCAAAAGATTTAAACACATGAAAAAATATATACTATTGGACAGTAAATACATGAATAATGTGCAGCTTGATTAGTCAGAAGAGAAATACAATGGACAGTTACAAGAATGGCTAAAATTTAAAAGGCTAACAATACCAAATTCTACTGGGGTTGTAGGAAGTCAGAAATTGCTAGTGAGCACATAAAACAGACTGGAAGTTCCTCAGAAAGTCAGTCGTACGCTTACCACATGGCCTAGCAATTCAGCAGCTACGTTGACAAGAACAATTGTCTGTGAATGTTCATAGTATCTTTCATCTTGAATATTAATCTGAAAATGCCTCATTTCCACTGACAGGAGGATCAATGAGTAAATTATCTTAAACATACTTAATAGAATATTATTCAACCATAAAATGTGTTGAGTCAATGATGCACACAACAGGGTGAATCAACCTAAGACATACTAGACTAAGAAAAATAAACCAGACCCAAAAGAACATATATGGTTTGACTAAATTTCTAATAAGTTCTGAAACAGGCAAAATTAATGTATGGCAGAAGATGCCACAGTAGTGCTTGATTCGAAGGTGGGCCTGGGATTGACTAAAAAGGGACAGGAAGGACTGGCGTGTGCTTACAGGGGCGCCTGCAAGTGTCACAGCTCATCAAAATAGGCACTGTGAAGTTCTGGGCATTCCACTGTGTGTAAACTATACCTCAATTAAAATACATTCTTTGAAATTTAAGAGTTTTTTCTGAATCCAAAATAACTATAATAACATAATTTTCTCAGTGCTTTTATAAAGTGAGTGCTTTAGCTCACTCTAAAGACTTTATTTCTTTGTTGATTTCATAACGAATGCAAAGATGTCACCAAGGACTTCATGAGAAACAATTCTACATTTTAGTGATAGAAAGTTTTCTAAGTGGTCATTAAGTCAAAAACTATAAATATATATAATTCAGTGGATATGAATCTGATTCAATTTCCAATGTATTTGTATATCAGAAGCAGGAGAGATCCTGTTTTATATAATTAGTGGAAATTCAATAATAATTACTATTGTAGATATTTACTGAGCCCTACTGTATATCAAACACTATTCTAAACATTTCATACTCCTCCAGGGTCTTTACATATATTTTTTGTTTAAAATAGCCAGTACAATGGAATATTACTTGGCCATAAAAAGAAATCTTGCCATTTAGGACAACATGGATGGATCTAGAGGGTGTTATGCTAAGTGAAATAAGTCAAATACCATATGATCTCACTTATATAGAGAATCTAAAAAACTAACGAACAATACAATACAAAAGTAGACTTACAGATACAGAGAACAAATGGGTGGTTGCCAGGGCAGCTGGGAAATAGGTGAACAAGATTAAGAGGTACAAACCTCCAGTTAAAAAATAAATAAGCCACTGACTGCCCACCTTAGTTCTTTGTATTTCACTGACACAGTTTTTATTTTAACTTGTCTTCATCTGATATGTATATTGCCTCACCTATTTTTATAGAGGTAAAATTATAGTAGATAATATATTTGTGACAATTTTAATATATCCTTCATCTGTAATCTGTGAACCAGATTTATGATAAAGTGGGCTTGTATCCTCTTATTTTGTTATCCTTTTCTATAGCTTTGCTTATTTGAATGCAGTTTTCTTAGGTCTTGAAAAAATTGTTTACATGATGCTGAGCATAAAACTGTCCTAATATCTTGACAAATTATGTTTTTTGTATTCTCCTGTTGGAGTCTTTTCTTTATCAATTGATTAAAATTAAGAATTTGTGTCTGTCATTCATTTTTGGAGTGACAGAATCTTCTCACCACAGTTACTGTATATTCACCACCTTGTGACATAATCACCCTGGTTTTCTATTTGTTTTTAAAATAACTTTGAAAAGGTGGCTCCCATAGGAGTCCATAGACTGCTGACATATTGATTTTCTAAGGGCCTGCATTGTTTGTTCAAAACAGAGAACAAAATCAAGACATTGATTTTAATTTTTTTATCCTTATACCATCGGGACTTCGTGTTGGAAAATTTTGTAACTCCTTTGAATAGCTTTCTTCCTCTTTTCAGATAGAATTCAAGCAGGTGCCATCTAGGAAAAGCCAGCCGGTACACAAATAGTTACAGAGAATGCACGGGGTGGATATCTCTATAAAAAACAATATGCATGTTTTTAGTGAGTTTTCTGTTTTATTTATTAGAATTTTATTAATAAGTTTATAGGTTTGTCTAGATCTAGATGGTACCTGATTTTCACAGAATCATCCTTTTGATCAGGCATTACAAAAATATTATACTACTGAAAGCTGGTTTATCAGTATATTTTATTTTTAAATTTTAACAAAAGTGGAGCGTTTTGTTAATGCAGAAAGGCAACATGGAAAAAGAGGCATAACTCTTTAGTTTATACTTTATATGAACGTTGAAGAATCCTAACTCCAATCCTGGCTCCAATTTGGGCCTCATTAACAAACCAGTTGCCTTGAGGCGAGAATAAGTAGGAAGGTGGCAAAGATAGTATTTTTTGAAGAAACTGAAATCAATAGAAAGACCATTTCTATGTTGTTTCAAGTAAAATCAGATAGGCAGAGATAGAGTCCAGAAACAAGGCAGAAAGTAGACAATACAGAGGTCCAGTGAGGGTCAGGCTTATCCAGGCGAAATCGCTACCCATACGTGTGAGCACGCCCATGACTGGATTGTCACATTGAATCCTGTGAATCAGAGAGACCTCATTCAATACCAGCGTAACTAATTATTTCAAAGAGATAGAAAATCACAGGGCAAAGGTGGATCAGAGCGAGATGTGGGACATTCTCTGTGTTTCCCAGGGTCCTTGTGGAGAGATGTGTCTCTCTATCCTCGAACAGTAGACGAGGTCTCCAAGCGAGATTTTGCAGGGTGTCTCACACAGAGGGAGCTTTAAGTTGTTAAGCATCTCCATTTTATAACCCGGAGAATTTTACAGCTTGTATGACCATCTTCAAGGAGCTCTCATAGATTCTGGGTCCATTTAAATAAGTAATTCTTTTGCTAGGAATGTCCAACTAAGGATGTTCCATAGATAAAATTTCCTCCTACTAGCAAATACAGGAGGTCCACCTGAGGAGGAGATAGGCCTAGTCATCAGCTTCTTGTCTTTCTCCGGGGGGCATATTCCCAGTAAGTACCAGCAGCTTTGTCTTCTTCCTCCCAACTGGCTGTCACGTTCCCAAGGCCTCGGTGTGCTAGAATTGTTTATGGAACCAAGACAGCTGAAAAAGAAAATGTTTTTATAAAGATATATTTCAGTTGTTCACATGGTAAATAGGGTTATGGTATTTCCCTCAAAAAATCTGTAAAATTTATCATTATAATTATATAATATTATATATTATACAGTGAACTGCATACCAATAAGAAGAGCTAAACAATCCAATAGGAAAGTGAGGTAACAATATGAAAAGGCACTTTAATAGAAGGGAAAACGCAGAAGGAAAATTAACCTGAATGATGATCAACCTCAGCGGTTCCAGGAAATGCAAGTCTAGAAAACAATGACATGTTTCATACCAATTCTATTGATATTAACTTTAAAAAAAAAAGATAACTTAGCAACAATATCAGGTGTTAGTGATTGTGTGGGGAAATGGAGTTTATCACCGGGTAAAGTTAAAGATATCTATGCTCTAAAATACTTTGTATACTGTACAAAGGACACCTGTACAGGGCTGTGCATGTTAACATTTCTGAAGTAGCTCAAACTTGGAAATAACATTGTCCCTTTTCAAATGATGGCTGGATGTGGTATGGCAAAAATGAATATTCTGTGGCAGTTAAAATGAATAAATTAGGTCTTCGTGTGTCAACAGTGATAAATTTTGAAAGCATAAATGTTGACTTATAGGGAAGAAGGAAGTATCCAAGGAGGAGAGATACTCACATAAACCAGTTTTGAAAATTATATACACAAAGCAACTTTAACAAACACACACACACACACACACGAAACAGTTCTCCAGTATATTCATACTTCTCAAGTTTCTTTTAAAAATACAGAATCTGAAGTAAATATAAGAAAAATATCAGCAAGTGTTGAAAATATATAGTTTGTGTACTCAAGAGCTATGCTTTTTATATTGTGACATATTTTTATGTTGAAAAAATATTTCACAATTAAAAAGACAAAATAGATTCTAAAAGAAAAAGTCTCTGAGCATCAGAACTATATTCATTTACAATGAAACTTCAGCTTTTAATGGCTTTTTTACAGAAATATTTTCTCCTTATGTACAGTTCATACCTCTCAGCATGTTTTGGGGTGTAGTAGCCAAGCTATTAGAAATGGCAATGCTTTTGGAATATTGATAAGCTTGGGGTGAAATCTGAATTGAGTATTATATGCCTACTCATGTTAAATACTTTATAAGCCTAATGTTTTCAAAGTAAATGAAATTTCTACATGAAAACAGATTTTTTTAATTGGAAGTAAAGCCTATTAACAAAAAAAAGCTGAAAAACTCACCTGCTTACATCAGGAAGCATTTTTACTTTTCAAATGTCTGTTTAACTTGTTAAATAAAATAAAAGCTAAGCAACTCATTTATGAAAATAGAACATGCGAATTAAAGATGCTGAATCTGGAATGAGTTTATGCATACTTTCTCCAAAGTAAACTAACTTTTTATATCAGGGCAAAATGTGGCAACAAAATCATCATTTTTAGTAAGATAAAGAGAAAAGTAATCATAGCTCAGAGCAAGAAACGGCTGACCTATTTCAGTTGAGAGAGAAACCATATTGTTTTCTCAGATGATGCATATTTTGATCATCTCTAAGATCTGGGAAGCCTGGTGCAGTCAGCAGTCAATCCATCAGCGAGAATAGAGTTTGCATCAAACTGTGCTCAAGTGGACAATATAGGGATTAGGGGTCCTCAGTATGGCTTTTCCCTTTTTATTTTGAATTATTTAACAAGGACTTAGAAATTCCCAATAATGAGCTCTATTTTAGCTTAGCGCAATTTTTCCTTTACCAGCGTTTCTGATGCAAATAATAATTTATTAGGTAAGGATGAAATAAGTCTTAAAATTTGTCAAAATATACTGTTGGCCTAAACGTTTCCACATCATTGAATGCCTTTTTGTAGCTACTTCTTATTAAGAAAAACCTTCTATCTATCAGCTCAACTGGCAACAAAGATGAACATTATCTGGGGCATTTGCCACATGGAGGCTAGATCTTTTTAAGAGATGGCTCCAAGGGTAAGTGAAATTATTTTGGCTCAGAGCGTGAGCTTTGGAATCAGATGCCTGGTTAAAATGCCACGTGACTTCTGAAGTAGTCTGTCTTGTCAACACATCAAACTTGAAGGCTCTACAATGAGTTACAAACTTACAGGCAATGCAGAGGAACATGTTAAATTAACCATGAGGAAACCTTTGGTAAAATCCAGCCTGTATAGGAAAAACAACTTATTTTCCCAACAAATAGATTGTATTATAGAGAGAAGAAGTGGAAGGGGGAGAAAGAGAGGAATAAGGAGGCTATATTTTAAGACAGGGGGCTTCCTTGGTGGTGCAGTGGTTGAGAGTCCACCTGCCGATGCAGGGGACACAGGTTCGTGCCCCAGTCCAGGAAGATCCCACATGCCGCAGAGCGGCTGGGCCCATGAGCCATGGCCGCTGAGCCTGCGCGTCCGGAGCCTGTGCTCCGCAACGGAAGAGGCCACAGCAGTGAGGCCCGCGTACCGCAAAAAAAAAAAAAATACAGTGTCTGCCCAAAAGCTTGGGCAGAAACATCTCTGGCAAGCAGACTGGGAGCAGGGCCTTGATGAGCTGGAAAGTGTGGCAGGAATCCTATAGATGTTTGGTTTTGTATCTGCTTTCTCTCCAGTGCCTTCTGTAATGGTCACGGTCATGTCAGTGTGCACCAGTAGCATGAGTGGTTACAACTGAGAGACACCTAGTGTCTCTGGCAAAAAGCAGTGAGAAACGAGAGCAGGAGAGGATAGGGGAAGATGGGAGGAGCAAACATAAATTCTGATTGCCTTTGAGAGAAATTAGGTAGCATGTGTTTTGTTTTTGTTTTTTTCTATTTCCAAGATTGGTTTCACAGGTTTGACTATTATAAGTTTCTGCAGTGGTGGGATGTAAAAATAATTAGCCTTTTAGAAACCTGCTAAAGTTTTGGACACTGCTTACTTCAAATAAATGCTTTATGGTAGAATGGCATGCAGGTGGTGAGTATTTAAAATAAAACACCATTACAGCATTTCTATGGAGTGTGGCTTCCCCTTAGATAATATTACTGAGAAGTTAACACTGGATAAATAAGTGGATGTTTTATTTTTGTCTAAAAGTAAAATTTCTTTAGATCTATTTAAGATGCCTTATTTTGCAAAATCTTCTCTATTACCATAGTGTCCTCATTAAACGTTTGGTAACTTTAATTACCCATGTTTTCTGTTTAAATTCAAAGCCATAGGCCTGTTGAGAAAAAACAACCAAGGAGAAAGCTATGAAAACATAGGCAGACGTCTTTATTTTAAAAAAACTATTAAAGAACAAGTAGTTCAGAATAACCATTTGAATCCCTGTCTAGTTCATGCTAGAGGGCGTAATCAATTTGTAAGAAAGATAAAGGCCAGGGTGATTTATCACTAAAGGCCATACATTACTGTGTACTTGTGAGTATTTTGATGGCCTCTATGTTCTAATTTCAGAAGCCATATCTGAAGAGGCTGTGAAAAGGCAACTCAAAGTATGAAAATGAGTTATTCTTAAAAAATGACATTTTCAAGTAATTATTAATTTACTCATGATTTGATCATAATGAAGACGGAGATGTAATAGAATTGGGGAAATGCGGGGACATAGAGCAGAGTGCCAGCTGGGAGCCCTGGGTTCTGGTCTGGCTCCATCATTAACTCGTTCAGTGGCTTTGGAAAATCCACTCCTCTGAGCTTAATTCTAAAATCAGATGCCGTTGCTGTTTGGTGAGAAGTATGTTTTTTTGTGTTCAGGCAGTTGAATCAAAGACTTAGAGTGGCAGCCAATCCAACACGTGGTTTATGGGTATTGTTCAACCAGATTGCATCATGGTCACTCCACCTTTCTGGCCGTTTTACCATTTTAGTTTGGAGAACATCTCAAGGGTTGTATAGAGCAGATGCCCACACAAAGCATAGCGACGTTACTGATGCTCGTTAGAACGGATCATGAATCTGTTTCTGTTTGTTTTTCTCTTGACACAATCATTGTTCATAACTTTTTGAATCACGCTATGAATAATTCTTTTAAGAGTAGAGTTCGTGATCACAAAGCCATGTCCTAAAATTTAAATGTGGAATTTCTGAGTATTTTCACACCTGCAAACCAAATCTCTCCGTCTACCTTGAAAGGTCACAATCTTTCAAACCCTGAAAACCTAACAGAAGCCTTCTAGCAATACATGAACACATTAGGGTTAATTTCCTCTGTCTTGAAGATCTAGGCTAGTCATTTCTCCATAATTGATCAAGCTTTCTCAGCTCTCTAAAGTTTTGCTTATTAATTCAGAAGTGTGTATTGTAAATTGAAATCTTTATGTTAAAGAATGATGGGACAAATACAAAACACTAAATAATTACACAGAAATCGGTAATTTGGTAAATTTTTTGATGCAAAAATTTTAAATACGCAGTGAATATATCAGAGTATATTTATTGTTATATTTACAACACTTACCATGCCTGAATCCATCCCCCACTCCTTGCCACACGTTGAGGAAGGAAGTTAAAGGCAATGGTTTTATATTATATAGGTTTATATTATATGGATTTAATATAATCCATAAATATATTTATATCATATGGATAGTAAACAATGAAAGGGAAGCCAAGATCTCCACACCCTTTCCTAGACTCCTGGACAAAGCAACATGCAAGTGGCTTTAGGACCTACGACTGCGTAACCTTCAAGGAATAAGACAGTCCATATTAGTGTTAAAATAGATGCGAACTTCGTCTTCAACCGGGGTGAGGGTTGGTTTACAACTCTGACTTTTCAGAAATTCTTTTTCCTTTTGTCTTATCCACTGGGAACCAAGTGAAGCAGAGAAGATTTCACACTCTCCTTTTGTTTTTCTCCCCTAGTTCACCTACTTACGGTGACTTTTGATGGCTTCAGTCTCGTGTGGTTGCCTCAGTTCCAAAATCTCACCCTGTACAGGCAGCAGCCTTTGTCTTCCATCCTGTGTGGAGGTAGCCAGGTAAAACCCAAAATGTTTGTCAGCAAGGAATTGGTAAATTCCCCAGTAGCACAGCTTCAGCAGTGTCAGGCAGATCAGCTCTTGGTGTTGGCTCTTTCGTGTTATTTCGGACTCCCACCGCTGATCCTTATTTTCTAGACAGTTCATCCCCTCTCCTCCTCTTGCTAATTCTAGGTTTGTGTGTCTGTATGGGTCTACGAGGGGGAATTTATCTATTTAATACTCTTAGGTATTCTGTAGCATGAGGGTTAATTTGGTAGCCTGGTTCATCATATTGCTAAAAATTGATTCATCTCGTATCTTAGTTTTCTACCTTTATTTAATATATTTGGAAAATATATTAATGCATAGAGTGAACTGAGGCTCAAAGTGGAAAAAGAATTCAACTTCCCAGTTATTTGCTGAATCACTCTAACGCCTTTCCTTCGGTTTGTGATGCCTCCTTTAGCTTATACTTTGTTTTCACATACAGCGTTTGTTTATTAATCGAACCTGTAGGTTCCTATGCTACCACCACATTAACTTAGTTACCTTAGCTTTATTAGCTATTTTAATACCCAGTTGTTATAACTACTTTTTATTAGGTGTTCTTCCTGTTCATACTTCTAAATGACCTTGAGAATAATTTTTTTCAAGTTCAGAAATAAAACTGTATAGATTTTCATTGAGAATTTTTTCGAGGAAACATTTTTAAAAATTATGTCTTCAAAAAGACCAGTCATTGTAGTTTATAGTTGACATTCTCTATATGTATCATATTTTATTATTATTTTAATTTCTTTGTCCTTACCCGTTATACGTCAAGTGGAACTTTTCAAGTTCTTCCTTCATTGTTTATTTGGTTTTCTGTAGTATTGCTTCTTCAGTTTATTATCTTCAATGGTGGATTTCAGTTTTCCTTTTGGAATTTTAGTTCTCATAAATTTTCATCATTTCACCACATTCCATTTTTATTTCAGATTTTATATGCTTTCCATAATTACATATGCTTGCCTTTTTATCTTCTCTTGGCTTCCCCCTCTCATAATGGTACACATCCTTGCCTACCACTGAGCTTACCACATCCGCTTCCCTCTGTTTAGTCTGGTCTCCTTAGTAAGTCTTTTCTGTCGTGCCCTTCCTCCTTGTATTTAGGATGCTATCCCTTTTCTTGTGTCACCTAAGTGTTTCTCATGGGATCTATATTTTCGTTTGTTTGATTGCCTTTTTCCTTTTCCCTTGTCTTCTAATGAGAAAACTATCATTGGATCTGACCAGAATTTTCCCACGATTGCCTGTGTCCTTTGTCCCTGGTCAGTGCACTCGATGACAGGAGAAACACCCCTCCCACTCCTGTCCTGGAGAGCAGATTGTGGCACCTGTGGTCAGTGCTTTTCTGTTGACCCGACACAGACTCCGGTAGCCTTGACCATAGCGTTTGGATGAGTTTACCAGAAACAGTAGGACTAGAGTGTCAAGCACTGACGGTTCCCAGAGCTTCTGCCACATCTTGCCATGTGCATGGCACCGGTGCCCCCGGATCCCCCAGCCTGTTGTTTGGCAGGTACGGGAGAATTTCGGGGGAGGTTATGGATTATGTTTCTCTATTCTGCTGAGTCAGCTTCTTGCTTAGAGTTTCTTTTGCCATCACAGATTCTTCAGTGCGAAACTGGAGGACTCTTGGGGGAGTCATTTTTAACAGGACTTTCTATCACCTTTAAAGGTTCTGTGCCCTTATAAAGAGTTGAAAGGAGTGAGGGAAGATTTCATTATTCATTTATTTTGGAAAATTAATAAAAAAATTTAAATGTGCTTAAATAAAAGAATCAGTGGGGCTCTTCCTACAAGTTCTGAGGCGGTATATGGAGTCATTCGTTATATGCAGGAGCAAAAAGTTGTGGGGAGACCAGGTGAACAGTGGCTGTCACAACAATTCTGTGCCTTACAGTACAATTAATAGAAGTTTTGAGTAAGTACCGAAAATAAAGCCAGTTCTTTCCACTCTACTTGGCTAGGCTAGCAATAAAATGTCAATTAAATATGATTACTTCTTTTTTCCATAAGCGGGAGAATGTATTGCTGCAGTTTTATCGGCTGTCAGACTGAGATCTATCAGTACTGAAAAGAAATTATAAGAGTCACTTCAGTGTCATGAGAAAATCCAAATGTATTTCAATAATGTATCCTTTCCTGATTGTTTGGCTTTTGCTCCCTGTGGCAAGTACAATTATATTTGTTCTGAACAATTTTCTGATGCAATGAAACCTAATGCCTTCTTGGAAGTCTTCTCTAATCACCAAGGGCAAGGGCACCCAAATCCTTCCCACTCCTGTCTCTGTATGATAGACATTAACACATTTTATTGGAAATAATTAGAATCCAGTATCATTCACATGTTTTTTTTTTAATGTACTGAGGTTAGCGACAATGTCTTATCCATTGTTCTCTCTCTGTAACTCACCTATGAAAGAAAGAAATGTGTCAATCAAATCAGGATTTTTCACTTTAAGTAGAAAGGAATCAACCCATAATCAGCAACTCTCACTGACCCTGAAACACACACCACTTGTTTTCTAAGCTGTGATTCACTCAAAATTAAAAAGGAAAAAAAGAAAGAAAAGGATGTTGGAATCTAAATCTCCTCGCCATGTTCACTTTGTGCCGAAATCCTTTGAGGATCTAAAAAGAATGATTTCAGGTGAAAGGCTGATCTATGGCTCTCTGTATTTTTCTGAGAAGGTACATATTTGGTACTTTAAAAAGTACTTATTGAAGAAATAGAAAGAAATGAATTTGACACCAAAAGCAAAGGCAACAAAATTAAAAATAAACTGGGACTACACCAAACTAAAAAGCTTCCTGCATAGGAAACATCAACAAAACGAAAAGGCAACCTATGGAATGGGAGAAAATATTTGCGAATCACATAAAGAATTCATGCAATGCAATAGCAAAAAAAAAAAAAATCTGATTTGAAAAATGGGCAGAGGATCTGAATAGACATTTTTCCAAAGACGACGTACAGATGGCCAATGCGTACATAAAAGGTGCTCAACATCACTAATCATCATAGAAATGGAAAACAAAACTGCAATGAGACATCACCTCACACCTCTTAGAATGGCCATCATCCAAAGACAGGAGATAAGAAGTGCTGGCAAGGACGTGAAGAAAATGTATGCTGTTGGTGAGAATGTAAATCAGTGCAGCCACTATGGAGAACAGTGTGGAGGGTCCTCAGAAAACTAAAAATAGAGCTACCATATGATCCAGCAATCCCACTTATGGTATGTGTTCAAAGAAAATGAAATCAGGATCTCGAACGGGAATCTGCATTCCTATGTTTTTTACAGCGTTATTCACAGTAGCCAAGACATGGAAACAAGGTGTCTATCCGTGGATGAGTGGATAAAGAAAACAGGGTATAAATATATAGAGATATAGTGTACATATACATATAATACACACACAATGTAATATTATTCAGCCATTAAAAAAGAATGAAATCTTGCCATTTTTGACAACATGGTTGCATCTTGAGGGCATTATACCAAGTGAAATAAGTCAGAGAAGGACAAATACCATACTGTCACATAGGGGCTGGGGGGAATAGGAGAGGTGATCAAAAGATGCAGACTTCCAGTTACAGGATAAATAAGTTCTAGGGTGTAAGATACAATATAGTTACTATAGTAAACAGTACTCTATTGTATATTTGAAAGTTGCTAGGAGAGTAGACCTTAAAAGTTCTTATCATAAAAAGAAAAACTGGGACTTCCCTGGTGGTGCAGTGGTTAAGAATCCGCCTGCCAATGCAGGGGACACGGGTTCAAGCACTGGTCGGGGAAGATCCCACATGCTGCAGAGCAACTAAGCCCGTGCACCACAACTACTGAGCCTGCGCTCTAGGGCCCACCAGCCACAACCACTGAGCCCACGTGTCACAACTACTGAAGCCCGCACACCTAGAGCCTGTGCTCTGCAACAAGAGAAGCCAACACAGTGAGAAGCCCGTGCGCCACAACGAAGAGTAGCCCCCGCTCACTGCAACTAGAGAAAGCCTGTGCACAGCAATGAAGACCCAACGCAGCCAAAAATATAAATAAGTAAGTAAATAAATAAATAAATAAATAAATATATATATATATATATAAAGAAGAAGAAAAAACTTTGAGGTGGTGGGTGTTAACTAAACTTACTGTGGTAATCATTTCACGATAAAAATATATATCAAATCATAGGCAAAACACATAAACTAATGCAAAGTCATGTCAATTATATCACAGTAAAACGGAAGAAACAAAAGCAACTAAAAGGTACAGTGATAAGGAGAGGTGTTTTGGATGGCCTGGGGTGTCAAGTGTCAAGTCTGGTGAATAAAAGAAAGAAACAGAAAGAAGGAAAGCTGTGTCCTGCGTGTGGAAGTTTAGAGTTTAAGATTTTAGAATTGGGGCACCCACTTGTAGCTTTTGGTTATAGCGAAGGTGGTGAAGTTTATCGCAGTTGACTAGGCAAAGAAATTATTCGAGGTATGGTTCATTATTCTTAGGTGGTTCATTCAGTGGGCAAAGGAATCAGCCAAATGACAGAAAAACAGAAGGAAAGGGGCCTGAGAGACAGGTGCCTGACTCTTTGATCAGTGCCTGCAAGAGTGCTGGGTATGTCTAAGCTCAGAAAATGAATGAAAGAATGAAAAATCTTTGGATGAGAAGTAGAGAAGAGAGGGTGGTGAGGGCGCTTTATGAAGGTCGCTGCTGTGGGCGTTGGGCTCAGCTCTGCTAGGATGTCTGGGAAGATGAGCTTGGTGGCCATGACACAGCACATCCAGGTCTGCTATGTTATCCCACCCCCTTCTCTTTGTCTAAGCTCCTCTCTCAGGGAAACTCTGGAGGTGCCACTGTTAGTTCAGAGCCAGGTTTCTTTGGGGTCACAGAGGAGGAGGTACATATATTCCTGGACTGACGATGGGTTGTCATAAGTTGAAAATGTTGTATGTCAAAAATGCATTTCAGACACCTACCCTACGGAGCCTCAGAGCTTAGACCAGCCCACCTTAAATGCGCTCAGAACACTTAAACCAGCCTACAGTTGGCAGAATAAACTGTTTTATAATACACTGTTGAATGTCTCGTGCATAATTTGTTGAATACGATACTGCAAGTGAAAACCAGAAGGGTCGTATGGACACAGAATGGTTTTAAGTATACTGATTGTTTTCCCTTGTGATGGTGCGGCCAACTGAACGGGACTAGCAGCCACTGCACAGCATCGTGAGAGTGTTGTAGCACGTGTCCCTACCTGGGAAAAAGTCGAAGTTCGCAATTCAAAGTATGTGTAAAGCATACATATGTAACAATTTGGTATGCTTTGATTCCTTTTTGAATCAAGATGCGATACAAATGAATGCAAAAACTTTTACAGAAAGACAGCAACTAAGTAATTTAAAAGTCTTCACGTTTCAACCGTGGGCAAGGAGCAAGTGAATTTTTCATTGCACTAGATACCAGTCAAGCAAGCGTTCAAAGGGCTTGGTCTTCCCGAGCAGTGAAGTGTATGCCAACATATATTAACATACAGACATAGACATAGAACTCAGAGGCTTCAAGTGATTGCTGCCCAAGATGTGGAGTAAGAGACCACAGGGGATTGGGCTGCTGTGGGAGGTTCCCAGGTAGAGAGTGTGCAGGAAGCATGTCTGTCCTCCAGGGAGAACGTGTATTACATGCACCTCTGGATCCCCAATTCCTTATGGGAAATGGGCAATAAGTACTTGTTTTTCTTGAGTGAGGTTGAGATTTCAAAGATTTGGCTTGTTGTGTATTTGTGTTATAATTTAACACAAATTAATACATACTTCTTTAGCGCTTCCTATATGCAAGATTTGATAGACCTTAAAGAATGAGAATATAGAGACACAGTGAAAAATGGGACGGAATTGTAGGAATGGGGAAGCACACAAGAAAAAAGATGAGAAACACCAGACGTGTTTGTTCTGGGCATCAACTGATTAGAAATCACAACAGTGAACTTTTCATACTGTGTTATCTTCAAATCCTTTGGTCTAGCTTGCACTTTGAATGGACCTTTTACCCATGCATTAATTATTTGGAAAATATTGGTTCACTGAGTTACATAAACTTTCTAAATGTTGACACATTTCATCATACAATACTAAAAAAACATTATATCTGTTAATATTACCATTGATCTCATCAGAAAAGTCTCTAAATATTAGAAAACTTTCCAGCCCATTGTGGTGGACACAAATCTTTCAAACGTCTAATTTTTGCTTGAAAGCTAGAATTTAGCATCAGCAGCAAATACTGTAATTTGTTTTCTTTGAAATGGTGGTTTCACGTCATTCATAGTTTTCTAATAGCTATTTTTCCAAGTAAAAATTTGTTCCATCTAAAAAGAAGTTAGTTCAGCTTGCAACTCAATCACCCAAGTCATTTTTCTTGTGAAAATCATCATACTTAAGCATGCAGCAGAAGTGCTTTTTGCATGCTTCCAATTTTGTCATATAGATGGTTAAAAAGATGTGCACTCAAGCATGGCTATTTAATAAAATGAATAATTTTTACTGCTCCATGAAGCACATTCTTGAATCTAGCATTTGTTGTTGTTGTTGTTTTGTTTTGTTTTTTACTTTTGTTTGGACTGCTAGATGATGAAGAAAACAGTACCTGCTTAGATAGTTTGGTGCTTTGATTTGGTGCTTAGGTGCTCACAATTTGACCCATTATCACTTTTGTATAATTTTAACAGATACTAACACAGTGAAAAAGATAATTTCTTACTTTTATTCTGATAGTTTTAACTCACAGACACTATGAAGGAGTCTTCAGCCCCCAGGAGTTTGTGAACCACACTTTGAGAGGAAAAGGGATCCATAAAGTCAGTAAGAAAGGTCAATTCCAGCAAAATAAGGTTTCCTACTACCTAACTGTTAGGGCCCAAGAGCGTTGTGCTCTAGAGGGTGATAGCTCATGGGAAATAAAAGGTCATCTAGCCTGATCCCTGCATTTTACTAGTGAAAGAAGAACTCCGAGGAGACTCTGTGACATGCCCAAGGTTGCTCATTTTCACAGTAGGAAAAACAAGAATACTGTGCTAACCCTGCAGTTTCAGTGTTTTGCGCCCATAGGAAAAAAGCCATTTAATATCTCTGAATCTGTGTCTTTGCTGTAAGTGAAAGATAACAATATCTTCACTACATAACTTAAATGGCTGTGAAAAGCACATGAGACAGTGTGTATCTGGGTGCTTTGAAAACTATACTGAAACTCTGTGACAGATCAAGGTCTGCAGAATTCTTATTCTCTGTCAAAATACTAAAGCTCAGTCTCTTCCAGAAGAGTTAAATCCGAAGGCTGGCCTGAATCCTTGAATGTATGTCTCAGGAATTTTCTATTTCAGGGTCTAAATTAGGTTCTGTTAGGGAATTCCCTAGTGGTCCAGTGGTTAGGACTCCTGCTTCCACTGGGTAGGGGCATGGGTTCAATCCCTGGTCAGGGAACTAAGATCCCACAAGCTGCATGGCACACAGACAAAAATAAATAAATAGGTTCTGTTAGAAGATTAGCAAATGAAATAATGAGAGTCTTAGAAAGTACAGTCTAAAAGGTAGCTATGTTAAAGAAGATCCATTTTTGATGACTCTCATTCTTCAAAGACTATGTAATATTTTATTGGAATATTCAAGTAATGGGCTATTCTGGGTAATTGGATTTTATGTTTAGCTACAAATCAATTCAACATAATTAAATATTTTCTAGATAATCTTGAAGAGTGTGATGCTGGTGAATATCACTTGTCCTTGGACTTTAGCTGAACTAAAGAGACTGCATTAATAGTGATTCTTTGTGAGCGTGAACTTCCTCTTAAAACATAAATCATGTGTTCTTTTCTTATTCTTATTTTAATATTTCTCCTAAAAGCACAGCATGGAGGCAGGGGGGAACAAGCTAAATGAGGATTCTAAATCCTTTGGATTCTAGTTAAGGTTTTTGTTTGAGAATTTGCTCTATTAAAGACATGTTATTAAATTTACCCTTTAAATCTAAACGAGAGATGGTATCACTCACCCCAACTGTTTGCTTCAGTGTTTGAGATGAAAGCCTTGGCCATCGTGCTTTTGTCTAGAAATAATCTTTTTTTTTTTTTTTTTTTTTTTTGCGGTACGCGGGCCTCTCACTGCTGTGGCCTCTCCCGTCGCGGAGCACAGGCTCCGGACGCGCAGGCTCAGCGGCCATGGCTCACGGACCCAGCCGCTCCGCGGCGTGTGGGATCTTCCCGGACCGGGGCACGAACCCGCGTCCCCTGCATCGGCAGGCGGACTCTCAACCACTGCGCCACCAGGGAAGCCCAAGAAATAATCTTTTTTTAAAATAAGAAAAAAACAGAAACAAATGTAAAAATGAGTGAAATAATGTACAATACAATGTTAATGTCAGCAGTAATTGTAGAGTGATGCATTATGAATGATTTTTATTTATTCTTTGTTAATCTACATTCTCTAAATTTCCATTATACTATGCATGCCTTTTTTTAATATACTTTATTTTTAGAGCAGTTATACAGTCACTGCAAAATTGAGGTGAAGGTACAGAGATTTCCTATATACCCCCTTGTTTCCACTCATGCACAGCCACCCCCATTATCAATGCCCCCACCAGAGTAGTACGTTGGTTACAATTGATGAACCTAGGGCTTCCCCGGTGGCGCAGTGGTTGAGAGTCCGCCTGCCGATGCGGGGGACGCGGACTCGTGCCCCGGTCCGGGAAGATCCCACACGCCGCGGAGCGGCTGCGCCCGTGAGCCATGGCCGCTGAGCCTGCGCGTCCGGAGCCTGTTGCTCCGCAACGGGAGAGGCCCGCGTACCACAAAAATAAAAACCAGAAAACAATTGGTGAACCTACACTAGCACATCTTTATTACCCAGAGTCCATAGTTTACATTAAGATTTCCTCTTGGTGTTGTGCATTCTGTGGGTTTAGACAAATGTATAATGACATGTACCCACTATTGTAGCATCATACAGTGTAGTTTCATGATCTAAAAATCTTCTGTGCTCTGCCTCTTCATCTCTTCCCCTTCCCCAAACCACTGATCTTTTTACTGTCTCCATAGTTTTGCCCTGTCCCGAATGTCATATACTTGGAATTACACAGTATGTAGCCTTTTCAGATTGACTTCTTTCACTTAGTAATGTGCATTTAAGTTCCTCCATGTCTTTTCGTAGCTTGATAGCTAATTTCTTTTTAGTGCTGAATAACATTCCACTTTCTGGATGTTCCACAGTTTATTTATCCATTCACTCACTAAAGGACACCTTGGTTGCTTCCAAGTTTGGGCATTTATGAATAAAGCTGCAGTAAACATCTGTGTACAGGTTTTTGTGTAGACATGTTTTTAACTCCGTTGGATAAATGCCAAGGAGCACAATTGCTGGATCTTGTGATAAGGATATGTTTAGTTTTGTAGGAAACCACCAAACTGTCTTTCAAAGTAGCTATACCACTGTGCACTCCCACCAGCAGTGAATGAGGATTCCTTCCTCATCAGCAGTTAGTGTTGTCAGCGTTCTGGATTTTAACCATTTTAGTAGGTGCATAACGATCTCTTGTTGTTTTAATTTGCATTTCCCTGATGATATATGATGTTGAGCATCTTTTCATGTGCTTATTTGCCATCTGTGTGTCTTGTTTTGTGAGGTGTCTATTAAGATCTTTGGCCCATTTTTTAATTGGGTTGTTTTCTACTTGTTGAGCTTTAAGAGTTCTTTGTATATTTTGGATAACAGTCCTTTTTCAGATGTGTCTGTTGTAAATATTTTCTCCCAGCCTCTGGCTTGCTGTCTTTTCTTGACATTGCCTTTCATAGAGCAGGGGTTTTAATTTTAATAAACTCCAGCTCACCAATTATTTCTTTCATGGATCATGTGGTATGTCTTTTTTAATAAGGAAAAAAAGTCGTATTTTTCTTTAAAGACTAAGACACATGGTTATAAACAAAGATAAGGAGGAAGGAAAGGAAGAAATTTTGGCCAAAATACATGTTTGCCCCAGTAATAGCCATATTTCAGTAGCTTATGTAAAGGGCTTATGTGAAGACGTTTGTGTCTGGCCTGTAATACTCATGACTGAGCCGAGAAGAGGTTACTAATGACAGGGGTAGTGGTAGTGGTGGTGAACATGGTAGTGTAAACATGCCCTGACTGCTTGCTGTGTGCCAGCCCAGAGATGCGCTTGACTTACATTGTCTCGTTTAATCTTCAAAACAACCCTCTGGTGTAGGTATAATTTTTTTTCCAATTTGCAGATGAGATGATAAATAACTTTTGAGATCAGAAACTTGGTGTCTGAGCTGGAATTCAAACCTTACTAATTTCAAACCCTCGTGATTTTAGGTATCAATCTATGCTACCTCAATAATAATAATAATAATAGCTGCTGTTATTTTTTGAGCCCTTCCTATGTATGGGACTTGTGCTAAGTACTTAAGAAAATTACTGCATTTAAACATTACAAGCCCCCCAAGATATATATTATTTTCGCGTTACTGCTCAGGAGCTGAGGTTCAGAGAGGGTGGATAAACTGCTTTAGGTCACATGGATAGTAAGGCTCAGGTCTATGTGACTCCGAACTCAGGGCCCTTAACTAGTAAGCTTTCTTCTTGGGAGAGTTCAAAGCAGATAAATTTAACAAGACTTTCTGTTTTGCTAAGATAAAATGGGAGAAAAACTCTGCGATCACTAAAAAGGTAGTTTCAAAAAAGTCTCCCCGCTCTCCCTTTGGAAAGAAATCACACTGTCAAGGAAACATAACTGTAATGGTTTACTCATCTCAGTAGAATCAGGAGTTGGTGATTGAGACAGCTGGCTTAACTATAACTTTAACAAAGAATTAGAATTCAAAATAGGCGCTTTGTATTTTTGGGAGAAGAAGTTGCTTTTTCTCTCCTAATAGGATTTCCTTACTCTCATAATTTTACCCTGGGCATCAGTTCTTCACCCAGCTCCCACAGGGCTCTATCGATAAACAGCACTTCTCTTGCACCTGCATCCATTCCCCCGGCACCTCATTAGTCCCGTGGTTAAACCCAGGCTCCCTCGCGTGATAGACAAGCTGCTGTGTGAACTGGCCTTTCCAGCCAGTCTGGCACAGTGTGTACTGACCGGCGGTGTTCTCTTTTTTACATCCTTGCCTTGGTTACTCCCTCGCTGCTAGAATGTCATTCCCTAACCCCAGCCTTCCTTCTCTTTGCTGACTCTTCATCCTTCGAATTCAACTCAGGTGCCTACCTGACTCTCCCCAGACTCTGTTGGGTATCCCTGTCTTATGTTCCCATGAAAGCCCATCTATTTATGTCATTGTACACATGAAGGGTTACCCAGATGTATCAGGAAGGACAGGCTTCATGAAATTAACATTGGTAACTATTTGAGAGATGGAGAAGGGAAACAGACTGATGATAACCCATTTAGAGACAGAGCCCAGGAGCATGTTATGTGGTTTGGGGAATGCCCTTTGATCTCCAACCATAAATCAAGGTCTTCTGCATTGGCCCCTCAGCGCTTCGGAGTGTGGAGTGCAAGAGCTAGGCTTAGACCTGTGTCACTCACAGCTACATAGATTTGGACAAACTAAACTTTGGGGCTGTTTGTTTCTTTATAAAGCAGGATAATCTTAATGCCTCTATTGCATGCAGATGCTAAAATCAGGTATGTGAAAGGACATTGGACACCCTACAGTAAGATTCAAATGAAGGTCATTAAGTGTAAAGGAGAAAATACCTGGCAAATAATGAAAATTCAAGAAATTAATAGACACATTACTTAATCAGGCTATATAGAATTCAAAGACAGTACTAATTTTGATATTTTTAGAATATTTTAAAATTTTAAATCTTACAACCAATTGGTGTTACTGTTATTGCTTTTATAGAGGGAATAAAAGGTGTCTCAAACTGAATCCTAAATGGTGTGTGGCCTTTTGAATACAGCTGACTTGCCGTGTATCTGATGGACAGCATGAGGCTTTGTAGAACTCTGCTGTTATGTGAATATGGTTCTTTTTTTTTAACTTCACTCATCTATTTACTGATAAGTTTAATTTTCTCTTCCTAGTGAACTTTACAGCCAGCTTGGTTCAATTCCAGACAATTGCAGTAAAGCCAGGCACACAAGTTTTTTGATTTCCCAGTGCATATAAAAGTTACGTTTACACTATACTGCAGTCTGTTAAGTGTGTAATTGCATTATGTCTAAAAAACAATGTACATACCTTAATTAAAAATACTTTATTGCCGAAAAATACTGTCATCGGAGCCTTCCTTAGTGTGTATTCCATTTTTATATCCACATTTTTTTTAGAATCCTTTTTTCATTTGCTGAAGCACATCCTCAAGCAATTCTTTTAAAGAAGGTTCATGAGCAGAAATTTCAGATTATGCTGTGATAATTTGGAACATCTCTGTATCTCAAAATTATAATACAATGAGTCATCTTCAGGACAGAATTTCTCATTTTGGTAATCACGGACTTCGTAAAAGACCTATTTTTAGGGCTTCCCTGGTGGCGCAGTGGTTGGGAGTCCGCCTGCCGATGCAGGGGACACGGGTTCGTGCCCTGGTCCGGGAAGATCCCACATGCCGCTGAGCGGCTGGGCCCGTGAGCCATGGCCGCTGAGCCTGCGCGTCCGGAGCCTGTGCTCCGCCACGGGAGAGGCCACAGCAGTGAGAGGCCCGTGTACCGCAAAAAAAAGAAAAAGACCTATTTTTAAATATAGATACAGTTTAGTTTTGGTTGCTATTCAGCAAATAGTTGGAAGAAAGGGATAGGAAGTTGTTACTGATGAATTGATTAGAGAAAGCGTTGTTCAGAGGAGTGGGACATTGACTTCATCGTAGAAGAATGATTCCTATTGCTTTGATACAGATTCTCCAATTACACAGACAATAATTTGAAGGTACTCCTAATGATTCCTTAGAAGTGACAATTTCAAAGATTCTGTGGCACCGTTTGTTGCCTGTTCTTTTCCATTCCACTAACCAACATTCTGGTCAGTGTACTCTACTAGAAGATCTGTTCCCACTCAGAGAGGTGTTAACAGGGGTCATCATGATGGATTGAAATGCTATAGAATGATTTTGTTTCATAAAGAAGCGTCTTTTCATTAAGAAACCACATCTCTCAGTCTAAACTCAGAGTTTCTTTTATTACATTTCATATCATTATATCAGACCACTTATAGAAGAATAGTTTTTTGCATTTCATTATGCCTCCCTGACCATATACAGAGTAAAATAGTTATACGTGTGTGTATATATACATATACAATATATATAACATATTACACATGTATATTGAATGTCGGCATTTCCAAAATACAATTCACAACTTTCCCATCTCACCATCTCCCCCGTTACCACCATCTGTCACTTGGATGACTGAAATTGCCTCTCCAGAATGATCTCATCCCCTTCTCCCTCTTCACTGTTAATATTTTTGTTCTGTCCTTTTTTCTGTTTCTCGTTCATGTTTCTTACATTCCTGCCACAGGGTGTTTTTCCTTGTTATTCTCTGTTATTCCCTTGAATGCCGCTTTCTGCCTATCTTGTCATGTCCAGCCGCTTCTTGCCTGTCCCATCATTGCTCCGAGAGCAATATCACATACTCGGAGGGGGCTGTACTGGCAGTAGCATCTGAAGCAGAATCCCTCTCAACCGCATCACCTCCATAGAACTTATCTAAAGTTACTTCATTGTAACGGTTACTTTATTGTCTGCCTCACCCTCTGTAATGCCATCTTCATTTGTCACTCTTGTTCCCTAGTGCCCTTTTGATGGGTTGCAAAGATTTACATAGTAATGGAATTATCTGCCTCTTAAGACTTGATAAAATTTACATATAAAACGATCTAGGCCTGGTTCTTTTATTGAAAGGTTTTTGTTTTGTTTTATTTTAAAACAGCAGCTCCCATTTTTTTATGGTTATGCATTTTTAAACTCCTTCTTACATCAGCTTGAGTCAATACCATTTTCCTGGTAAAAATCATTCATTTAATAGAGATTTTGACTTCTGTGCCACAAAATTTTTTTTTCCTAGGATTCTCTAATAAATTTTAATATTCTTCACTTACTTTGTTACATGTACTTTCTTGTTCTTCATTTTAGATATTTGTTTTCTCTGAGTAGCTACATGTATAATCAATCATATGAGATTGGGCTCTGGAATCAAAAGGACATGAGTTCAAAACCTGATGCAGGCACTTAGTAATTGCGTGAACTTAAGCAAGTTAATTAACTTCTCTGAGACTCAGTTTCCTCATCTGTAAAATGAGTTTTTTTAGAGTATTTATCATAAAGGTTTATTGTGAGGATTAATTGATGCAGTACAAATTGAAGCACTTAGCTCAGTGCCTGGCACATAGTGAATTCTGCGTAACAGTTGGCTCTCGTATTGTCATCACTCTTACTAGTAGAAGCAGTATTGCTAATTATTTTTTCTATAATCAGAGTATGTGGTCATTTATTATTGTGCACATCTCAAAAAAAACCATGTTGAATCTTTAGTATGTGTATTGGTTTTCAGTCTTCAGTTCATTAACTGCTGCTTTTGACTTTATTTTTTCTTCTTTCTTGAATTGCATTTCTTTTGTTTTTAAAAAAAAAAACTATCTTAACTTAAAGTTTCACTCTGAGAAAGAAAATTTCATTTCCAGGAGTTTGAGAGGCAGTGTAGAATAGCAGTTAAACTGAAAGTTTTGACATAAGACTTCTTGAATTTCAGTGCTGTCTTCACCTCTAATTAGCTGGACAAGTCATTCGTCTTTTTTAAGCTTCATCTGTAAAATGCAGACAATAGTAATAAATACTTCAAGGGGTGTTTGGTAGCATTAAATTAACAAAAACGTATAAAATGCCCAAAGCAGTATTTGTAGTATTTAATCTTAACTATTATTTTTGGTTATTTATATTTTTATTATTAATTACTATTTCTATTGTGTTCTGGTTAGATCATGCAGCCTATGTATTTCTTTTTGTGTTTACTTTATATATTGAATCATGTATAATATATATGATCACCTTTTGTGAATATTTCATAGACAATTGAATAAATACTATATTTTCTATGAGGCTGACATTTTATAATGATTAAAACAGCCACAAAGTTTTATAATATTCGTATTCTCTATAGCTTTCTTTGGTTTAGACCCTTTGATAGTGGGTCCTGCAGCCTGCCATACCATCTACTTTCCTGACCTCTCCAGGCCTTCCACAATCTCTATACCATGCTACTCATTCACTGTTCACCTAGAAGTGCATTTGGGCGAAGTTCTGAGCTATGTACATGTTTTTGTGTTGCCATATTGGCATCCCAAGATGTTTGCTTTAAGAAAGACTAAGCATATGCCTAGGGTATGCCAACAGCTATACTTTGTAGGTGAAACTTCTCTTTACAGTTGGTGTGTTTGGTGGCTACACATAGAACAGAAAGGGGAGAAACTCCTTGATGAATTCCCAGGAAGTACGTGTCAGTCATAAGGTTTTTTTCTGTGAACACTTAATGAGTTTTCATTCTATATCAGGCATTAGACTAAATGATTCTTAACCATTACCTCATTTGTCTTATCTTCATCCCCATTTTACAGATATTAAAGCTGAGGCTTAAAGAGAATGAATGGCTCATCCAAAAGTAAACAGTTGTATGTAATAGGTAGGAATTAGAAACCAGGTCTGTTTGATTCCAACCTCATGCCCCTACCCTGGGTACCAGACAGCCCTTAGAGAAAGGTTTTGACAAAAGGGGTCAGATTTGAGATTATACTGTCCCGCTCTCTTTCCTTATTAGAGAGCTCTGTTCCTGCTGCTGCCACTCCTCCCTCGACCAGCTTGGAAAGCAAGGGCTCCAGTGTCTACCACAAACGTTTTGTTTGTTTCCTATTTATTCTTGCACCAAATGTCTCTTGGATAGCTTCTGCGTGCCAGGGATTCCCAGGGTTAAACATCCTTCTGCAATCATAGACATCCTTTGTTTTCCTTTAAAGTAATATCTCTGAAATATAATCTGATCATGTTTCATACTTTTCAAGATCTTTCAATAGCTTTCAAAGTTTCCAAGGCATCCAACAGCGGTTTCAACTCTGGCTGCATATTAAATCACCTGTGAAGTTTGAAAAACAAAACAAAAAAACAGGCCCTACTCCAGACAGTGATATAACATGCTTTTGGCAGTCAGACTGCAGGGCCTCCGTGAACAGAGCAGCGATACAGATACTTAAAAGCAAAGGAAAAACTTGGGTATGTTAAGCCCTTATATACCAACAATAATATACATGTAAATAAAATAAATCTTCCATGCCAAAAAAGATACATAGAACCTTATTTTTTTAACTGTGCAAAATTAAACAAACTGTTAAAGACAAGATCCAGAGCATTATGCAGTAGACTCTCCTCTCGATGCCCCCTGAATTAATGCCGGCTGCATGAATCAGCATTTCTTGAAAGCTCCAGGTAATGCAAAAGTGGAGTCTAGGTTGAGAACCTCTGGTTTAGAGGATAAATTCAGTATGCCTAACATGCAGAGAGCCCTCTGGGATCACACGAATTCTTACCTCTCCATCGTTCTCCTTCGCAGCCCACCTCCCTGCTTTCTCCCTAGAGAAAGCTCTAGAGAGGGAGGGGAATCTGCAGATCCCTATAGGTCAGGCTGTTTTTGCACATAATGTGTCATGTGCACCAAATAACCCTCCCCCAGTTACTCCTCTACACACACATACAGTCCTGTATCCCCTTTTATCTGGATCACTTCCCTAATTCATACTTGTTCAGCCCAGTTATCAGCTTAGCTTGGGTTCCATGTACCTCTACATCCCCAGTACTCCTCAAGGGTAATCAGTCTGTTGATCTTACATCATGGGAGCCAAGCACAGAGCCTGGTACACAGTAGATGTGGGAAAAATAATTATTGGAAGGAAGGGCAGAGAGGGTGGAGGAAGGAACGCAGGGTAGTCCCCCAGGAGAATGTTCGTAATGGGCTCTAAGTGATGGGTAGTGTCATGGCAGATGCAAAGACTTGGGAGTAGGAAAAAGGGGAAGGATAACAGAAAGAAGAGTATGACCCAAAAGGCTTGGAAACTAGCGTTTCCCGAATCAGTACCCCACAGACCATTGTCTCACTAGATCTTGTTCTGTGAATAAGGCATTCAAAATAAAAGTATAGGAAACGGTGGTCTAAAGAAAGTTATTCATATGTATTTGCTGAAGAACTTATCAGAGCCTTTACTATGAATATTACCAAGCTTATTGACCATGAAATATTTTTATTTTCTTGGGATGAAGCATCTTTTAATCAAACACAGTTTGGGAAACACTACTCCAGGACATGTTTTGTGGCCAGTGAGTTTCAGAAGGCACACGTGCAGGAAAAATTTAAAAAGAAAAGTTGCCAATAGCGGGAAAGATACGCAATTGATGAGTAGAGGTAGCATTTTTCTGGTTACAAATATTATACTAATTTCATTAATTATGCAAGTAAGTACAGTAGTTTTAATTTTTTAGATTATATAAGAAAACTCAGGATACAGAACATTTATCAGTTTGCCTTGCTTTCCCTAGTAGCAGTGTATGTTCAGACACTGATATTATGTGCTTTTGGCAATCAGACTGCTGGGCCTCTGTGAACAGAGCAGCACTGCACACACTTGAAGAAAAGGAAAACTTGGGTAGCTTAACCCGTTACACACCAGCAGTAATATACATGTAAATGAAGTCTTCCACGTCCATACGTGTGTGTGTGTGTGTGTGTGTGTGTGTGTGTGTGTGTATATTTAAAACTGTATTTTTTTACTTTGCAAAATTAATCCAACAAGCTATTAAAGGCACAGTCTAGAGCAGTGTGCAATCAGTTCTCCTCTCAATGCCCCCTTGTTTCTCCAAAAGAACAGTTACGTGATTTCTACTCAAAAGTGGAAAAAGTATAGATGTTGAAGGTAATGAGAAAGAAAGGAAGGTAAGAACCCACCTCCAAAGTTCTTGTCCCCTGTCTTGTAAGTCAAAACACAGAGCTCTTGAGCAAAGTCTCTAGAGAAAGAATCTAAGACTGGATTAACGTCTAGGCCACGTACGAAGGAGGTGTTCACATTTGCCCTGACTCTGGGGTCATCCCAAGATCCCAACCAGCAGTGCCCAGATGCAGCACAGTGAGGCCCCCGGTGTGGAAAAGCAGGGACTGGCACCTGAAGGGAGCCCTGTGCTTGGTGCAGCCCCGGTCCTTGTCTGGGCTCTGCTCCCCTGCTGTTGGGATGCGGCCTCCTCTTGGCTGCATCTCCCACTTGGCCCAGTGTCTTAGGCCAGCGGTTCCCAAACTTTTCTGCACCAGGGACTGGTTTTGTGGAAGATAACTTTTCCACGGAAAGGGGCCGGTGGGGGGACTGGGATACGGCTCAGGCGGCGACGCGAGCGATGAGCAGTGGCAGATGAAGCTTCGGTCCTCGCCCGCCGCTTACCTCCTGCTGTGTGGCCCGGTTCCTAAGAGGCCACAATGCGGAGGTTGGGGACCCCTGACTTAGGCAGCGGAGGTCCTCAGAAAAGTCACTCCCCATTCAGCTTTTATATTCTGAATGGTGACTCCGTACTGGAGACCAGTTTACATGGTGGGAATACTGTGCAGTGAGCCAGACAAAGTATTTCCTGGACCTTACATGAAAAAAAAAGCTACATATAAATAATGTCCCATAGTAAGTGCTATGAAGAAAAGTATGCAGTGAGGAGATGGAACGGAATGGGGCCCTGTCATCAGGAAGGGTGGACCTCCCTGCAGAGGTGACATTGGAACACCAGCCTGGATGAAGCAAAGGAATGGACTCTTGTGACTATTCAGTGAGGGGACCATCAGGGAGAGGGGGCAGCAAGCACAGAAGTCCTGAGGCTGCAGAGTGCAGGGGGTAGATGTTTGGTGAGCACGGGAATGGCTGAGTGGATGGGGTGACGTGGGTATGCAGTGCGTACCTGCCGAATCGGGATTTATGGGGCTGGTGGAGCCCCCGCTCTCCCCCGCTGCCGGACACGCCACCTGGTGAGGGCTCCGGAGGTCAGGCTGGGCACAATGTGGAACTGCTCCGCAGGGAGGCTTCTGAGGGCGATCCTGCCATCCCCCGGAGAGGAAACGGGCAGGGGCTACAGGCAGAAGAACAGATGGGGTGAGGAGAGACAGAAGGGACGTGGGTAAATTGGTTCCCTTTGAATGTAAACATTTTAATGATGCGTGTTAAAGCCACGTGTTTTTTTTTGTTTGTTTGTTTTTTGGTACGCGGGCCTCTCACTGTTGTGCCCTCTCCCGTTGCGGAGCACAGGCTCCGGACGCGCAGGCTCAGCGGCCATGGTTCACGGGCCCAGCCGCTCCACGGCATGTGGGATATGCCCGGACCGGGGCACGAACCCGTGTCCCCTGCATCGGCAGGCGGACTCAACCCCTGCGCCACCAGGGAAGCCCTAAACCCACGTTTTAAATGCCAAGGGGGATGAACAAAAGAATCGTCAATGAAGTGTAGAGTGAGTTATGCAATACTGCTGAATCTCACTTTACTTCCTAAGGCGATGTGCCCAAACTGTGAAGTTACATGGATGTCGCTTTAATTTGACTGCCTTTAATTTTGGAACTTTTTTTTTTTTTGACATTAACAGAGAGGTTCAGGGAGAGTTTTAGGAGAAAACAGATAATTACACGCCATTCAAACAGTTTACAAACATGAATGTTACAGAGCCAGCAAAACTATAATTACACTGAGCGAAGCCGTGATATGCTGGTTTTCATCAGGTAGTTGCGTTAGTAAAAGTTCTTTTTTTTACAGCAGGGAAGTGTAGTTTCTAAAACGTGTCCTGAATTTGTAGTGAATATCTGGTTAGCGTAATGCTTTCTGATAATAAATTATTGAAACTAGTTCTTCCTTTTAAATTAACTACTGAAATACCGTCGTTTTAGATTAGGTTCAAAACTGTAGGTTTCCTTTGAGGGAGATTTCATCAGTTAAGCATTTTTTTGGCAAATGCCTATGAATTGTGTTTAAAGAAGACTTCTATAGTAATAATAACACACCTCCTACACATATTTTCATATTTGTAGACTTAGCACCGTGAGTTGGATTCCTTAACACTCAGAGCCTTACCTCGTTTCTGATCATCATAGAATTTACAGCTAGAGATGGCTTGAAGTACTTACACACCTCACAGCCAATCCTTCTTTTTACAAATGAAGAGACAAAACTCAAGGGAGAGAAAGGACTTTATCGAGCAAATGGCAAAGTCAGGGCTAGGACTGTAAGCTTTTGACATCTGGTGCTCTTTTGTCCCACTAGGAAAAAAAAAAAAAAGACCAGAAAGAACCCTAAGTCCGTTGAGAAAAACCTTGAGAAATTATAATCATGCTGTAGAATATACTCATTTTAACTTCAATTTAATTTTGTAGATTTAGATACAGATGTTACACCATAACATAAAAAGTTACGTTCGGGAGAAATGTTACACGGGAAGGCAAAATTGTCTTCTGTGAGCCCTCAAGAAGGCAGGGAGGTAGAAGGTCTTGCCTGTTATCAATCTGGTTCCTTTAAAAGCTGAAGGGTCATGGCTAAAGGATGGGGTTCAGCTTGTCCAGGTGTGTACATGGGCCCAGGTACCCAGCCCAGCTCATGTTACTGGCGTGCTCGGCCCACGTCCTTCACAAAGGTGGCCCCTCCATAGGCTCCCCCTCCGCTGCTGGGCCCACCATGGGTAGCTCCCCATCTCCTAAGCCGACCTGTCACAGCGTTCCACTTGTTTTCTTCGTGGTGCTCATCACTGTGTGTGTGTGTGTGTGTGTGCGTGCACATTTAGTTGTTTCTTTCTTTCTCCTTTATTAGACTGTAAACTCCACGAGGCACATTCTACATCTTTTTGGTTCACTACTACCTAGAGGCCCTGAATTTTATGTGGCCCATAGGCAGTTAGGAAATGTTATGTAAATGAATGACTCCTTGAATAACTGACTGTGTGATAAGTATGAACAAAGCATAGTTTAACAGTAGCTTTAGTTTTTTGCTAAAGATCTAGGAGCCTTTAAACCCCATTATACGTCTCTGAAATTGTGAAACAAGCTTTGCAAATGGTCTGCAAACTAGACAAAGAGTAGTTTTAACCATTGTCAGTGATTTTTCGGGCTTCAAAAGTTCAGCAATTCAGAATCTTGGAAAGGGATTTCTATACTAAATGACAGGCACTGGATTAATACTGACCCATATAGTTTTATACTAAATAAATGTTGTAATACTGTTCCGTGGCAACAGAATTTAACAGATCTTAGGACTGCTCAAAGAATTAAGAGTTGCGTTGAATTATGTATTTCATGGTAAGATGCCAATTATCCAGCATAAGAGATGCCTGTACCACTTAATCTGGGCACTTTGGGACCACTAGTCCATATGGAAGTGATCAAACCACAGTATTCAAGGGATAGTTGAATGGAAATCCTCATTTTTTGACAAAGAAACTGTAATCCAGAGAGACTAGGTAATGTATCTACTTCAAATCCTTTTTCTGCAATGTGATGATGTAAATCAGGGTCTCACCACCAGATACTGGAGTTCAGGATATAAAAGAACACAGGCTTCAGAGCCATAGAGACCTGGGGAGGATCACAGCTATATCATGACCCAGGTCAGTTGCACTGTTTCTTGGTCTATAAAATAACAATGATAATACTAACTGCCTAACCCAGTGTGGTTTAAATAAGAGTTCATATGTCAGGTCCTTAGCCCGACAATAAATATTAGTTTCCTCTGCCTTCTCCTAAATATTACCTCTCCTCATACCATGTCCAGTAATAGCAACCCCACAACGTTGCTGCCAAGACAATCTGTTTACTGATCAGTTAAAGCCATTAAAAATATAAAACATAATGACTTAGCAAAATATGAGACAAAATACCGTAACAACTTCAATGACAAAGTGTCTCAGGCAGTGCTTCTCAAATTAGGAAGAGAAATAGAAAAAGTGTGGAGTAGGGGGGGAAGAGGAGAGAAAGAAGGAAGAGAAAGGAAAACGGAAGTGCACAGTGAAACTGTCAGATGTTAGGGTCATGCCCATCAGTACAAGGACTCTATTAATCTTTTGTAGAATGGATACTACTTATGAAGCAGCACTGATTTAAGGCTCAGGACGGAATGTGGAACATGTAAGGAAAAATGGAGTTTTAAAGTACATTCCGATGGAAATCCTAGAAATACCCACTTTGCTTTTAACTGCTTATTTATTCATGTTGTTCATGTATATTATATATTCATATATATAATATATAAGTAATTATATATATATTATATACTTATTTTTTGTCTGAAGCAAATAAAATGGAATCACACTTAACTCTTAGTGTTACTAGCTACAAACAGAAGATATATATATCTTTCCTTCTAAGTTTCTTACGATTCTTCCAGGTTGTACTGATAAGAGCCCATTAGCAGATGGCGTTGCTCAGATTTCCTTGGCCAAATATTTAGGAAGATAATCTTTCGATGGTTGAAATGCCAGTATTCAAAAGGAAAGAAATTATGCCGCTTTCCCTGAGCGTCATACAGTTGATGGCTGACAAGGGAAGATTTCCTCACACGCTTAGGTTTGCTAACCTTTTTAATTCACATACATACTCAAGTAGATGGCTTATAGTTCAGGACGTGAATAACCATCTTAAATACTGATTATCAGAAATGGAAAATCTAGCCATTTGAAAAATGACTGTTTTGAAAATATCAGTTGCTATGACTGAGGGAAGCATTGACTCAATCTGTCCCCCTGCTGGGTTTGATTTGGAGAGCTGAAAACGCTGTGCTCCAGAAACCGAGTAGTCAACCCCCTTTTCTGGAAAACTCACTGGGTAAGGAGCATTGGAAAAGGCACTGGAAAATGTGAGAATGATTCTCCCTCCTCTCAAAAATCTCTTATTCTTATTGAAACACCATTTAAAAAAAAAAAAAGATGTGAGAATCAGAAGATTGCTTGGAAAAGGTAATCCATGGTATGACTTTTTTGAAAACCGCATTACTACTTTCACCGTGAAATAGAGGTGAAGTCATAACATGTTGAACCTGATGCAAGTAAGTGGAAAGAGAGCATTTAATGATACTCTTTAATAATTAAAATTTAATATAGCAAATTAGCAGTAAAATGCATCAAACAATTAATTCCTTTGCTGTGACCACTTTTGAAAGACTGCTTTGCACCGGGACCTGAGTGGTCATCATGGGCAGCACTACTGTGTCACTGGGTGGAGAATAGCTGATTCCATGGGTTTCTGCCTGTGTTTTGTCATTTATAGCTCTCTTGCTCACACGCACTCTCTCCCCACCCCCCCCCACACACAGACGCACGCACAGACGCACGCACACACACACACCCTACTAGAATAAATAAATAACCCCCTGATTTGAAAGCCTGACTACCTGTAGGTGACAAATAAAAAGGAATTAATTAGTAAATTAAGTACCACTGATTGTCAATATTCCAAACTTGAAGTGTTCAACAATAAATAATAATCATAGGACTCTTCCTAATGAATACTTGAAATGATTTGAAATAGATTTCTAAAATGCACAATTAATAGATAGGAGATGAGCATAGAAGTCTTCAGAAAAGGTAAGCATAATAATACATTGTAAAGGGACATGGTGAAATCTTTAGATGGCAATCTCTTTAAAAGTTAGTTTCATGCAATTAATTGTTGACCATTAGCTAGCTAAGTCAGAAATAGTCACTTTATAGTGGATGTTTTAATTTCAGATGACCTACAGATATTTGATCAGAGGTTTGTTATTTTATTTTTTCTATTTCATTTTTTATTGAAGTATAGTTGATTTACAATCTTTTAATTTCTGCTGTATAGCAAAGTGATTCAGTTATACATATATATACTATTTCATGTTCTTTTTTGTTACGGTTTATCAGAGGATATTGAATATAGTTCCCTGTGCTATACAGTAGGACCTTGTTGTTTATCCATTCTGTATATAATAGTTTGCATCTGTGCATCCCAAACTCCCAATCCATCCCTCCCCCACCCCCTCCCCCTTGGCAACCACAAGTCTGTTCTCTATGTCTGTCAGTCTGTTTCTGTTTCATAGACATGTTCATTTGTTTCATATTTTAGATTCCACATATAAGTGATATCATATGGCATTTGTCTTTTTCTGACTTACTTCGCTTAGTATGATAATCTCTAGGTCCATCCATGTTGCTGTAAATGGCATTATTTCATTCATTTTTATGGCTGAGTAATATTCCATTGTATATACATACGATTTCTTCCTTGTCCATTCATCTGTCAATGGACATTCAGGTTGTTTCCGTGTCTTGGCTATTGTAAATAGTGCTGCTATGAACATAGGGATGCATGCATTTTTTCGAATTATAGTTTTGTCTGGATATATGCCCAGGAATGGGATTGCTGAATAGTATGGCAACTCTATTTTTACTTTCTGAGGAACCTCCATACTGTTTTCCACAATGGCTGTACCGATTTACATTCCCACCAACAGTGTAAGAGTGTTCCCTTTTCTCTACACCTTCTTGAGCATTTGTTATTTGTAGACTTTTTAATGATGGCCATCCTGACCAGTGTGAGGTGATACCTCATTGTAGTTTTGATTTGCATTTCTCTAATAATTAGTGATGTTGAGCATCTTTTTATGTGCCTATAGGCCATCTGTATGTCTTTTTTGGAGAAATGTCTATTTAGGTCTTCTGCTTATTTTTCAGTTGGGCTGTTTGTTTTTTTGATATTGAGCCGTATGAGCTATTTGTATATTTTGGAAATTAAGACCTTATCAGCCGCATCATTTGCAAATATTTTCTCCCAGTCCGTAGGCTGTCTTTTCGTTTTGTTTTCATTTTGTTCTTAATCGAACCATTAAAGTAAATTTTATTTACTGGTATAGGGATACATACATATAGTATTACATTGAACCATATAAAACTGCTGTTTTTGTAGGTCACAACTGTCAAATATAGAAAATTTGATACGGCTTAACCTAATACAATAAGGATATAGGTCTAGGTCTGGACCTCCTAAAGGTTAGGTTACACTCCAGGTTTTTGTGTAAGAATCTGTATGATGTGGCAACATATAGACATTTAAGGTGGAAAACATTTGAAATCTCATGAGGATCCCACAGTCAGTGACCTAAATATCTGTTCTACAATTGTCATCATTTGAAAACAATTAGAATCCAAATTTATTCAGTGATACTGAGGATAGAATTTTTCAGGATACCGGATATTCCTTTGGCATGACAAGGCTATAATGTCTCTTTAAACATGAGTAACCTGGGAAAACAAATTAACCAAAACAAATTAACACACACACAAAACACTTTATTTCTTTTGAATTCAAAATAAAATATGTATATAATATTTCCTCATATTAAGTAAATGTATTAAACAAAATGTGATGCTGTTTTATACTTATAGGCTATCAAATTTTTAAATTTTCAATATCAACTGCCTGTTTTTGCATCTCTAAAACTGAGTCAAACATTTGGGATTAGAAAATGATGACATGAAAAGTACACGTAGGGATTGTCTTGTATTATGTAGAGAAAACACCATGCACATCAACGACACTTAAAACACCAAGTCACATGGCTTAAATTCAACCAAACTCGAAATTAATCATAAGTGTTTTATTCCCCCTTTAAATCTAGCTTCTGGGTATTCTCTGAAACTGTGCCAAGGCTGCATTTAGAACACATAGGCCATGCAAACTTACATCTTTGATTTCATAGCATCCTCACAGCATTTCACAGTAAACAGCATCCTTGTCTCATATAAAGGTTGAGAAGTCCCTCTCTACATGCTGCAGTTGCCCCATTAGTGGTTGAAGAAAGAATGCCCTCCTACCAGTGACCTTTGTAGCCATCTTCAGTGTAGACTTGTGCTGCTGTTTTAGAAGTTGTCTTGGATTCGATCTGTACAACGAAGACATGCCATGCTAGGAATGATCTGTGGAAGTTCATGAGAACAAGGGCCTCAGGGCCTGTTTTAAGGACTGCTCTTCCCTGAGTAGTTGAGGCTTCACATTCGATCGCCCAGAATCCATATTTGGACCCCGAAAGTGTCTAGAGCAAACCCAGAGCAAAGAGAACAGACACTGTTTGATGTACTTCCACTATCCCAGAAAAGCTATTCTGGTGGGGCAGCTGTGCCTTAGAATGACATAGATTTTATTATTGATGAAAAACAGAAAAGCTCCAGAGAAGCAGAACAACAAGCAGACGTAAATATTGTGGGAATATTTACCTTTGTTAGTTATAAATATTTACCTTTTGGACTGCTTATGCCATGTTTTGATCTAATTGAAAGATTTTGAGCTGGAGGAAGAGACATCTAAGTGATGGTGTGAAAGGGTTTTAAACAGCAAGGGGCCCCTGATTAAACAGTACCATGTGAGGTCACTAGAGTATGAAATATGAGGTGAAAATTTTGCAAAATTTATTTGTATTCTTGTCACTTAGTTAGAACAATATCAGGCCAATATCCCTGATGAACACTGATGCAGAAATTCTCAACAAAATATTAGCAAACCGAATCCAACAATACATTAAAAGACTCATACAACATGATCAGGTGGAATTTACTCCAGAGATACGAGGATGGTTCAACATCTGCAAAGCAATCGTCATGCTCCGTCAAATTAACAAAATGAAGAGTAAAAACCATCTCATTAGATGCAGAAAAAGCATATGATAAAATTCAACATCCATTTATCATAACAACTGTCAACAAACTGGGTACAGAGGGAATGTACCTCAACAAAATAAAGACCATATATGAAAAACCAATAGCTAACATCATACTCAAAGATGAAAGGCTGAAAGCTTTTCCTCTAAGATCAGAAACAAGATAAGGATGCCCACTTTCATCACTTTTGTTCAATATGGTTTTGGAAGTCTTAGCTACACTAATTATGTAAGAAAAATAATTAAATGTCATCCAAATCAGAAAGGAAGAAGTAAAACTGCCACTATTTGTAGGTGACATGATACTATGTATAGAAAACCCTGAAGGACTCCACCAAAAAATCTGTTAGAACTAATAAATGAATTCAGGAAAGTCACAGGATACGAAATCAATGTACAGAAATCATGTTGTTTTTATATACTAATAATGAGCTATCAGAATGGGAAATTAAGAAAATCTCATTTATAGTGGCATGAAATAGAATAAAATACCTAGAAATAAATTTAACCAAAGAAGTGAAAGAACTGTATCCTGAAAATAAGATACTAATGAAAGAAAGCGAAGAAGACACAAGTAGATGGAAGGGTATTCCACGTTCTTGGGTTAGAAGAATTAATATTGTTAAAATGTTGCCCATACTACCCAAAGCAATATACAGATTCAGTGCAATCCCTATCAAAATTCCAATGGCATATTTCACAGAACTAGTGCAAATAATCCTAAAATTCATATGGAACCACAAAAGACCCTGAGTAGGTGAAAGAGTTTGAGAAAAAAGAACAAAGCTGGAGATAATAATACTCCGTGTTTTTCAAACTGTAATACAAAGCTATAGTAATAAAAACAGCATTGTACTGGTGCAACAAAAAAGACACACAGATCAATGGAACAGAATAGAGAGCCCAGAAATAAACCCACACATGTATGGACGATTAATTTACAACAGAAGAGCAAAGAACATGCAGTGGAGAAAGGACAATCTCATCAGTAAATGCTGTTGGGAAAACTGGACAGCCACATGTGAAAGAATGAAACTAGACCACTATCTTACACTATACACAAAAATTAAAATGGATTAAAGACTTGAATGTAAGACCAGAAACCATAAAATTGCTAGAAGAAAACATAGGCAGAAACTCATTTACATTGGTCTTAGCGATGTTGTTGTGAATCTAGCTCCAAAAGTAAGGGAAATAAAAGCAAAAATAAACATGAGATTCCATTAAGCTAAAAAGCTTCTGCACAGTGAAGGAAAACCGTGATTAAAATTTAAAGGCCACCAACTGAATCAAATATTTTCAAATCATATTTGTTAAGGGGTTAATATCCAAAATATATGGAATTTACACAACACAGCAACAACAAAAAAAATCTGATTAAAAATGTGGAAAGGATCTGAGTAGACTTTTTTTTCAAAGATGATATACACATGGCCAACAGGTACATGAAAAAAATGCCCAACATCACCAGTTATTAGGGAAATGCAAATCAAAACTACAGTGAGATCACCTCACATTTGTTAGAATGACTATTATCAAAAAGACAAGAAATTACAAATGTTGGTAGGCTGTGGAGCAAAAGGAATGCTTGTACATTTTGGAAGGACTGTAAATTGGTACAGCTACAATGGAAAACAGTATGGAGATTCCTCGAAAAATAAAGAATGACCCAGTTATTCCACTTCCGGGTGTTACTCCAAAGAACACAAAACACTAATTCAAAGGGATACATGCATGCCAATGTTCATTGTGGCATTATTCATGAGAGCCAAGATACAGAAACAACCTAGGTGTTCACTGATGGATGATGAATGGATAAAGATGTGGTATATGAATACAATGGAATACTACTCAGCCATTAAAAAGAATGAAGCCCTGCCATATTCCACAACGTGGGTGGACCTTGAAGGTATTATATTAAGTGGAATGTGTATGATTTCACTCATGTGTGGAATCTAAAAGAACAAAACAAACAAAAAAAAAACAAACTCACAGATAACAGAGATCAGATTAGTGGTTATCAGAGGGGAAGGGAGTTAGGAGTGGGCAAAATGGGCGAAGGGGGTCAACTGTATGGCGATGGATGGTAACAAAATAAGCAAACCAAAAAAACAAGCTCATAGATACAGCAGGCCAGGGGGGTGGGGATGGGTGAAATTGGTTAAGGTGGTCAAAAGGTACAGACTTCTAGTTATAAAATACATGTCATGAGGATGTAATGTACAGCATGGTAACTATGGTTAATAATACTGTATTACATATTTGAAGATTGCTAAGACAGTAAGTCTTAAAAGTCCTCATCAGAAGAAAAAAACATTTTTAACTGTATGGTGGTGATGGATGTTAACTAGACTTATTGTGGCGACCATTTCACATATATACAGATATTGAATTATTATGTTGTACACCTGAAACTAATATACCATTATATGTTACACCTCAGTAAAAACAAGTGTGAAAGATGAGGAAGAAATCTTGGGAAATTTATTTTACATTCTTGTGACTTCTTAGATCTTTTGAATACCTTCGTGTAACTTGCCTCAACTTCAAGACAGACTGGTGTCTTCCAGATCAGTTCAGTTCTGATGCTTAGCCACCTGGACTCAGTGCAGACTTCACAGGGTACACAGTCTCCAACAAGACTGCCCTCATTTCAAGTGCCAGCCACTGGTTCAGGGGTCTGCACTTCTGACCAACTGGCTACATATGTGGGGGAGTTCCTACTCCCCCCTTGGGCTTGATAATTTAACAGAATGACTCACAGAACTCAGGAAAGTATTACACTTATTTTATTATAAAAGATACAGATCAGGATCAGCCTAATGAAGAGACACACGGTGTGAGGTCTGGGAGGGTCCTAAGCATAGAACTTACGTGCCCTCCCCTCCTGGAATCAGGGTGCGGTGCCCTCCAGGTATATCGGTGTGTTCACCAACCAGGAAGTTCCACTCAGCATCATTTTCCAGAGTTTTTATTGGACTTTCTTATGTAGCTGTGACTGATTGAATGACTGGCCACAGGATTGAACTCAGTCCCCAGCTCCCCAGAGGTCAGGCTGGCTCAAAGCCTCAATCTTTTGATTACATGGCTGGTGTTGCAGGTGACCAACCCCGATACTGACTCATCTCATTAGCATAATGTCAAGTAGGAGCCAAAGGCCCACCATGAATAACAAAGACACTCAGGATATTCCAAGGACAGAGATCAGACAAATGCTTCATTATACAATATGTGCTTACTGAACTTTTTTTCCTACACTTTTATGAAAAATAATATACCTTTAAACCAAAGTTCTTATTTAATGGAAGCCTATGCATGTTTTTCCTTCAAGGTAATTCCTTGAAGACTATCTATATAAAACATTATTGCTGCAAAGATATTATATACATACTTATGAATCATTAAAATAAGTATTTATGTCCATATTAATTATATGCAATTGTATACACAAATATAAACATATGTATGCATGTACATGTATACACACACAATTTTTCTAAAATAAGTTGTGTATATAGTTTGGGTACTCTTTCTCTGAGTTTTCTCTTTTTTTTAACATCTTTATTGGACTATAATTGCTTTACAGTGGTTGCAATTGCTTTGTATTGCTTTATTGTATTGCTTTATAACAAAGTGAATCAGTTATACATATACATAAGTTCCCATATCTCTTCCCTCTTGCGTCTCCCTCCCTCCCACCCTCCCTATCCCACCCCTCTAGGTGGTCACAAAGCACCAAGCATATCTCCCTGTGCTATGCGGCTGCTTCCCACTAGCTATCTATTTTATATTTGGTAGTGTATATATGTCCATGCCACTCTCTCACTTTGTCCCAGCTAACCCTTCCCGCTCCCCGTGCCCTCAAGTCCATTCTATATATCTGCGTCTTTATTCCCAACTTGCCCCTAGGTTCTTCATGGCCATTTTTTTTTTTTTTTTTTTTAGATTCCATATATATGAGTTAGCATACGGTATCTCTGAGTTTTCTTTTTTTTTTTTTTTAACATCTTTATTGGGGTATAATTGCTTTACAATGGTGTGTTAGTTTCTGCTTTATAACAAAGTGAATCAGTTATATATATACATATATTCCCATATCTCTTCCCTCTTGCATCTCCCTCCCTCCCACCCTCCCTTCCCACCCCTCCAGGCGCTCACAAAGCACCGAGCTGATATCCCTGTCCTATGCGGCTACTTCCCACTAGCTATCTACCTTACGTTTGGTAGTGTATCTATGTGTATGCCTCTCTCTCGCTTTGTCACAGCTCACCCTTCCCCCTCCCCGTATCCTCAAGTCTGTTCTCCAGTAGATCTCTGTCTTTATTCCTGTCTTACCCCTAGGTTCTTCATGACTTTTTTTTTCTTAAATTCCATATATATGTGTTAGCATACGGTATTTGTCTTTCTCTTTCAGACTTACTTCACTCTGTATGACAGACGCTAGGTCTACCCACCTCATTACAAATAGCTCAATTTCATTTCTTTTTATGGCTGAGTAATATTCCATTGTATATATGTGCCACATCTTCTTTATCCATTCATCCGATAATGGACACTTAGGTTGTTTCCAGCTCCGGGCTATTGTAAATAGAGCTGCAATGAACATTTTGGTACATGACTCTTTGAATTATGGTTTTCTCAGGCTGTATGCCCAGTAGTGGAATTGCTGGGTCATATGGTAGTTCTATTTGTAGTTTTTTAAGGAACCTCCATACTGTTCTCCACAGTGGCTGAACCAATTCGCATTCCCACCAGCAGTGCAAGAGTGTTCCCTTTTCTCCACACCCTCTCCAGCATTTATTGTTTCTAGATTTTTTGATGATGGCCATTCTGACTGGTGTAAGATGATATTGCATTGTAGTTTTGATTTGCATTTCCCTAATGATTAATGATGTTGAGCATTCTTTCTTGTGTTTGTTGGCAGTCTGTATATCTTCTTTGGAGAAATGTCTATTTAGGTCTTCGGCCCAATTTTAGATTGGGTTGTTTGTTTGTTATTGAGCTTAATGAGCTGCTTGTAAATTTTGGAAATTAATCCTTTGTCAGTTGCTTCATTTGCAAATATTTTCGCCCATTCTGAGGGTTGTCTTTTCGTCTTGATTGAAAAGCTTTGAAATTTCATTAGGTCCCATTCGTTTAATTTTGTTTTTATTTCCATTTCTCTAGGATGTGGGTCAAAAAGGATCTTGCTGTGATTTATGTCATAGAGTGTTCTGCCTATGTTTTCCTCTAAGAGTTTGATAGTTTCTGGCCTTACATTTAGGTCTTTAATCCATTTTGAGCTTATTTTTGTGTATGGTGTTAGGCAGTGATCTAATCTCATACTTTTATATGTACCTGTCTAGTTTTCCCAGCACCACTTATTGAAGAGGCTGTCCTTTCTCCACTGTACATTCCTGCCTCCTTTATCAAAGATAAGGTGACCATATGTGTGTGGGTTTATCTCTGGGCTTTCTATCCTGTTCCATTGATCTATCTTTCTGTTTTTGTGCCAGTACCATACTGTCTTGATTACTGTAGCTTTGTAGTATAGCCTGAAGTCCGGGAGCCTGATTCCTCCAGCTCCGTTTTTCGTTCTCAAGATTGCGTTGGCTATTCAGGGTCTTTTGTGTTTCCATACAAATTGTGAAATTTTTTGTTCTAGTTCTGTGAAAAATGCCAGTGGTAGTTTGGTAGGGATTGCACTGAATCTTTAGATTGCTTTCGGTAGTAGAGTCATTTTCACAATGTTGATTCTTCCAATCCAAGAACATGGTATATAGCTCCATCTATTTGTATCATCTTTAATTTCTTTCATCAGTGTCTTATAATTTTCTGCATACAGGTCTTTTGTCTCCTTAGGTAGGTTTATTCCTAGATATTTTACTCCTTTTGTTGCAATGGTAAATGGGAGTGTTTTCTTGATTTCACTTTCAGATTTTTCATCATTAGTGTATAGGAATACAAGAGATTTCTGTGCATTAATTTTGTATCCTGCAACTTTACCAAATTCATTGATTAGCTCTAGTAGTTTTCTGGTAGTATCTTTAGGATTCTCTATGTATAGTATCATGTCATCTGCAGTGACAGCTTTACTTCTTCTTTTCCGTATTGGATTCCTTTTATTTCCTTTTCTTCTCTGATTGCTGTGGCTAAAACTTCCAAAACTATGTTGAATAAGAGTGGTGAGAGTGGGCAACCTTGTCTTGTTCCTGATCTTAGTGGAAATGCTTTCAGTTTTTCACCATTGAGGACGATGTTGGCTGTGGGTTTGTCATATATAGCCTTTATTATGTTGAGGAAAGTTCCCTGTATGCCTACTCTCTGCAGGGTTTTTATCATAAATGGGTGTTGAATTTTGTCAAAAGCTTTCTCTGCATCTATTGAGATGATCATATGGTTTTTCTCCTTCAATTTGTTAATATGGTTTATCACATTGATTGATTTGCGTATATTGAAGAATCCTTGCATTCCTGGAATAAACCCCACTTGATCATGGTGTATGATCCTTTTAATGTGCTGTTGGATTCTGTTTGCTAGTATTTTGTTGAGGATTTTTGCATCTATGTTCATCAGTGATATTGGCCTGTAGTTCTCTGACTTTGTGACATCCTTGTCTGGTTTTGGTATCAAGGTGATGGTGGCCTCGTAGAAGGCCTCGTAGAAGTGTTCCTCCCTCTGCTATATTTTGGAAGAGTTTGAGAAGGATAGGTGTTAGCTCTTCTCTAAATGTTTCATAGAATTCACCTGTGAAGCCATCTGGTCCTGGGCTTTTGTTTGTTGGAAGATTTTTAATCACAGTTTCAATTTCATTGCTTGTGATTGGTCTGTTCATATTTTCTACTTCTTCCTGGTTCAGTCTAAGAAGGTTGTGCGTTTCTAAGAATTTGTCCATTTCTTCCAGGTTGTCCATTTTATTGGCATAGAGTTTGCTTGTAGTAATCTCTCATGATCTTTTGTATTTCTGCAGTGTCAGTTGTTACTTCTTTTTCATTTCTGATTCTATTGATTTGAGTCTTCTCCCTTTTATTCTTGATGAGTCTGGCTAATGGATTATGAATTTTGTCTTCTCAAAGAACCAGCTTTTTTATTGATCTTTGCTATTGTTTCCTTCTTCTTCATTTATTTCTGATCTGATTTTTATGATTTCTTTCCTTCAGCTAACTTTGGGGTTTTTTTTGTTCTTCTTTCTCTAATTGCTTTAGGTGCAAGGTTAGGTTGTTTATGCGAGATGTTTCCTGTTTCTTAAGGTGGGCTTGTATTGCTATAAACTTCCCTCTTAGAACTGCTTTTGCTGCATCTCATAGGTTTTGGGTCGTCATGTCTCCATTGTCATTTGTTTCTAGGTATTTTTTGATTTCCTCTTTGATTTCTTCAGTGATCACTTCGTTATTCAGTAGTGTATTGTTTAGCTTCCATGTGTTTGTGTTTTATACAGATCTTTTCCTGTAATTGATATCTAGTCTCATGGCGTTGTGGTCAGAAAAGATACTTGATACGATTTCAATTTTCTTAAATTTACCAAGGCTTGATTTGTGACCCAAGATATGATCTATCCTGGAGAATGTTCCATGAGCACTTGAGAAAAATGTGTATTCTGTTGTTTTTGGATGGAGTGTCCTATAAATATCAATTAAGTCCATCTTGTTTAATGTATCATTTAAAGCTTGTGTTTCCTTATTTATTTTCATTTTGGATGATCTGTCCATGGGTGAAAGTGGGGTGTTAAACTCCCCTGCTATGAATGTGTTACTGTCCATTTCCCCTTTTATGGCCATTAGTATTTGCCTTATGTATTGAGGTGCTCCTATGTTGGGTGCATAAATATTTACAATTGTTATATCTTCTTCTTGGATCGATCCCTTGATCATTATGTAGTGTCCTTCTTTGTCTCTTTTAATAGTCTTTATTTTAAAGTCTATTTTGTCTGATATGAGAATTGCTACTCCAGCTTTCTTTTGGTTTCCATTTGCATGAAAAATCTTTTTCCATCCCCTTACTTTCAGTCTATGTGTGTCTCTAGGTCTGAAGTGGGTCTCTTGTAGACAGCATATATATGGGTCTTGTTTTTGTATCCATTCAGCCAATCTGTGTCTTTTGGTGGGAGCATTTAGTCCATTTACATTTAAGGTAGTTATCGGTATGTATGTTCCTATTTCCATTTTCTTAATTGTTTTGGGTTCGTTATTGTAGGTCTTTTCCTTGTCTTGTGTTTCTTGCCTAGAGAAGTTCCTTTAGCAGTTGTTGTAAAGCTGGTTTGGTGGTGCTGAACTCTCTCAGCTTTTGCTTGTCTGTAAAGGTTTTAATTTCTCCATCAAATCTGAATGAGATCCTTGCTGGGTAGAGTAGTCTTGGTTTCAGGTTTTTCTCCTTCATCACTTTCAGTATGTCCTGCCATTCCCTTCTGGCTTGCAGAGTTTCTGCTTAGAGATCAGCTGTTAACCTTATGAGGATTTCCCTGTGTTGTTTGTTGTTTTTCCCTTGCTGCTTTTAATATGCTTTCTTTGTATTTAATTTTTGACAGTTTGATTAATATGTGTCTTGGCGTATTTCTCCTTGTATTTATCCTGTATGGGACTCTCTCTGCTTCCTGGACTTGATTAACTATTTCCTTTCCCATATTAGGGAAGTTTTCAACTCTAATCTCTTCAAATATCTTCTCAGTCCCTTTCTTTTTCTCTTCTTCTTCTGGAAGCCCTATAATTCGAATGTTGGTGCGTTTAATGTTGTCCCAGAGTCTCTGAGACTGTCCTCAGTTCTTTTCATTCTTTTTTCTTTATTCTGCTCTGCAGTAGTTATTTCCACTATTTTATCTTCCAGGTCACTTATCCATTCTTCTGCCTCAGTTATTCTGCTATTGATCCCATCGAGAGTATGTTTCATTTGATGTATTGTGTTGTTCATCATTGTTTGATTCATCTTTAGTTCTTCTAGGTCCTTGTTAAATGTTTCTTGCATTTTGTCCATTCTATTTCCAAGACTTTGGATCATCTTTACTATCATTATTCTGAATTCTTTTTCAGGTAGACTGCCTATTTCCTCTTCATTTGTTAGGTCTGGTGGGTTTTTATCTTGCTCCTTCTTCTGCTGTGTGTTTTTCTGTCTTCTCATTTTGCTTATCTTACTGTGTTTGGGTTCACCTTCTTGCAGGCTGCAGGTTCGTAGTTCCCGTTGTTTTTGGTGTCTGTCCCCCGTGGCTAAAGTTGGTTCAGTGGGTTGTGTAGGCTTCCTGGTGGAGGGGACTAGTGCCTGTGTTCTGGTGGATGAGGCTGGATCTTGTCTCTCTGGTGGGCAGGTCCACGTCTGGTGGTGTGTTTTGGGGTGTCTGTGGGCTTATCATGATTTTAGGCAGTCTCTCTGCTAATGGGTGGGGTTGTGTTCCTGTCTTGCTAGTTGTTTGGCCTAGGGCTTGCAGCACTGTAACTTGCTGGTCGTTGAGTGAAGCTGGGTGCTGGTGTTGAGATGGAGATCTCTGGGAGATTTTCGCCATTTGATATTATGTGGAGCTGGGAGGTCTCTTGTTGACCAGTGTCCTGAAGTTGGCTCTCCCACCTCAGAGGCACAGCACTGACTCTGGCTGCAACACCAAGAGCCTTTCATCCACACGGCTCAGAATAAAAGGGAGAAAAAGTAGAAAGAAGGAAGGAAGGGAGGGAGGAAGGGAGGAAGGAAAGGAGGGAGGGAGAGAGGGACGGTGGGAGGAAGGAAGGAGGGAAGGAAGGAATAAAGAAATAAAGAAGATAATGTAAAATAAAATAAAGTTATTAAAATAAAAAAAAAAAATTTTTAAATGAACAGATAGAACCCTAGGACAAATGGTGGAAGCAAAGCTATACAAAATCTCACACAGAAGTATACACATACACACTCACAAAAAGAGGAAAAGGGGAAAAAATCATAAATCTTGCTCTCAATGTCCACCTCCTCAATTTGGGATGATTCGTTGTCTATTCATGTATTCCACGGATGCAGGGTACATCAAGTTGATTGTGGAGCTTTAATCCGCTGCTCCTGAGGCTGCTGGGAGAGATTTCCCTTTCTCTTCTTTGTTTGCACAGCTCCCAGGGGCTCAGCTTTGGATTTGGCCCCGCCTCTGCGTTTAGGTCGCCAGAGGGCGTCTGTTCTTTGCTCACACAGGACGGGGTTAAAGGAGCCGCTGATTCGGGGTCTCTGGCTCACTCAGGCCTGGGGGAGGGAGGGGCACGGCGTGCGGGGCGGGCCTGCGGCGGCAGAGGCCGGCGTGACGTTGCACCAGCCTGAGGCGCGCCTTGCGTTTCCCCGGGGGAGTTGTGCCTGGATCCCGGGACCCTGGCAGTGGCGGGCTGCACAGGCTCCCCGGAAGGGGGGTGTGGACAGTGACCTGTGCTCGCACACAGGCCCCTTGGTGGCGGCAGCAGCAGCCTTAGCGTCTCCCGCCCGTCTCTGGGGTCCGTGCTTTCAGCTGCAGCTCACACCTGTCTCTGGGCTCCTTTAAGCAGTGCTCTTAATCCCCTCTCCTCGCGCACCAGGAAACAAAGAGGGAAGAAAAAGTCTCATCTCTTCGGCAGCTCCAGATCTTTTCCTGGACTCCCTCCCACCTAGCCATGGCGCACTAACCCCTTCAGGCTGTGTTCACGCCGCCAACCCCAGTCCTCTCCCTGTGCTCCAACCGAAGCCGGAGCCTCAGCTCGCAGCCCTGCCCACCCCGGTGGGTGAGCAGACAAGCCTCTCGGGCTGGTGAGTGCCGGTCGGTACCGATCCTTTGTGCGGGAATCTCTCCGCTTTGCCTGGACCATTCCCGTTGCTGTGCTCTCCTACGCAGCTCCGAAGCTTCCCCCTCCGCCACCCGCGGAGGGGCTTCTAGTGTGTGGAAACCTTTCCTCCTTCACAGCTCCCTCCCACTGGTGCAGGTCCCATCCCTATCCTTTTGTCTCTGTTTATTCTTTTTTCTTTTGCCCTATCCAGGGACGTGGGGAGTTTCTTGCCTTTTGAGAAGTCTGATGTCTTCTGCCAGCATTCAGTAGGTGTTCTGTAGGAGTTTTTCCACGTGTAGATGTATTTCTGGTGTATCTGTGGGGAGGAAGGTGATCTCCGCGTCTTACTCTTATGCCATTTTCCCCTCCGCCTCCTCTCTGAGTTTTCTTAAAACGCTGTGTATCTTTGAAAAGACACTGCTACTAAACTTTCTAGTATACTTGCCAAGAAAAACTATTTTGTAGTAATTTTCTGTGGATAATGCTCAGGAACATATTAGTTACGCTAAAATAAGTAACGTTATTTGATGGTACATCACGTCTTCTAAAATCACTACAAAAATTAATTATTCTGCATAAGAAAATTTCCCACATGAATAAGATACTTTTTAAACTTTAACATTTTAATGGAATGCTATAGTAAATTCAATTTATTAAACTGAATGTATCAAGCATCATTTATCCATTTGTCATACCCATCATCTGCTTTTGAATTGTGCAGTGTTTGTTAGTTATGTCCTTGGAGGCACATTCAAGCATACGGAGCTCCTTTTCCATTTTAGGAGACCCAGTCTGAGTTTTATAGTTTTTCCCTTGCTGTCAGTTCTCACTTCTTTTGCTTTCCTGTAGCAGGACTTCCTCCTCTGTCCTTGTCACCTTCAGAATGAGCCCCTGAGGTGAGTTGAGAGGATCTGAGTGAGGACCCGAGACCCTCCTGCAGAATCACATTCACAGTCCACCAGGAACTGTCTCCTAGCGGACATTTCACTGTCTCAGGGTCTGCAAATTCCAAGATACCTGATGTCTGGAAGTTAGACATCCGGAGAAGTTGGCTTCTTATTCCCCCAAAGTGGAACATTTTACAAGAAACTGCTGTATTTCCTTACATTATAAAATTAGAGTAGGAAAAAGTTTTTGAATGAAATATTCATTGTTCATTGCTGAAGCCACTTTCTTGAAGTATTTGGAGAGTTTTTTGGTTGTATTAGTGAAATATATCATCTTAAAGTTTTAATGTCATTTTTATATCAGATCCAGATATTACATTTTGGGGTTAAGTTTGAATAAAGAATCCATCACTTTTCTAATGTTAGCGGCATAGTTTAGTTTCTAAAAAAGGTAAAATCTATTGTAATTTCAGGCTAAAATTCAGAAACAAATAGTTACATTTAAAATGTGGTCAGTGTTTATTTTAAACATTTCTTTGAAATTAACCAATGATAGTCGACTTACTTGGGAACGTTTTTTTTTCCCTGAAAATAATTGCTTGTAAAGCATATAACCAAGTCCATACAGTGCTGGTTAAGCAAACTAATCTGTCTTACAAATGTGGGTACTCCTCAGAATACTTGATTTTCGTTTTGCAACATGTATCTAAAAAAGATGAGAAACACTTTTATAACCTGTGTATTAATATATGTATACTGAGTTGTTCTCCCACTTGTTTTATTTTCAGTGCATTTAAGTTAACTTAATTCCCCATAACGTATTTAATTTTCCTTGTAAGCCATTGCTAGTTTAAAACAGAGGCATTTAGCATTCTCCATTGAGATTATGTGCTGAGCACATTCTTCATGTTTTTGACTGTAACTCATCCAGGAGCAATGCAAATACAAGAACACTCTTACAATATACATCCCACTGTATTATGCTTATTCCCATATGTAATTTTACCTTGAACCGTGATGCCTAAAGGATATGAAGCCATACTTCTAGTCATCTTTGTATAATTTCCATCTCAGCATGCAGTTGGCTGTAGTTACTGAGGAGATGTTCTTTGAAGGAGACACGGAAGGTTAGGTCCTCTGGTTCTATATTCCTTTCTTTACATTTGTCATCAGGTAGCGACTTTCACCAGCACTAACATACCAAAGCTTTCTGTAGAACCACTTAGCACTTTTGTAACAGATAAGTTTCCCCAGCAGCCTCTCAGCACAAAGGTAATGAAAATAGTCAAACCAGATAACTGTCTCATAGTTGGAAGTCTAGTGCCTTGTCCTAAACTTTCTGCATTGCATATGGATCTTTTCTTTTAAAAAAATTCTCTAGAGTATCTTCAAGTAACAAATTATAGTTATTATAATCATGGTTATAGAAGTAGTTCATATAGTAGTAAAAAAACCACTAAATGTTTTATATATATTTTAATAAATCAACTAGAAGTTAGCAAAACATTTAAAATGTTGTTAAACAATATCACATGGCTATAGCATGATTGCTTTTTCTTTTATTCAAAGATTATTTCTATTATGACATTTCTTTGTTCTTAAAAGTAAGTTATCAAATTCATGATACCAAACACTTTAAAAAGGGTAAATTTTACTGTATGTCAATTATATCTCAAAAAATCTGATTTTTAAAAAAAGAGAAATGGTGGTCAGTTGATTTTTTTAAAAAGAACAAAAGAACAAGAAATGCAGTACTCACTTTGCTACAGACACAGTCTCTATGTCAATAAATGTTCATGAGAACACATTCAGTTTTTTCTCTTTTGTGTTTCCAGACTTTCCTGGGTGCTGTGCAGTTTCACTTAGCCCTTGAAAGCAAGTTCTGATAAAATGATTTCATTGAATCAGTGGTGACACATGTTTAAAATAGGAAGAAAAAGGGACAAATGTGTTGGCTTTTCATTTCTGTAAATACAACCCCGTTCAGTTGTGCTTTGGGAGATAATTAGTAGATAGATGTGAGGCCAAAGTTAGCTTTCAGTTTCCAAACACAAGTATTGGAAAAGATCTGGTCACTTATGAGTCCACCCCCTGTTGTCACTAATCTTAGGCTTTGGATCCAGTGCTCTTAAAAAATTATCTACATTTCTTGCTTACTTTGGCACATTTATCAATGCTTAGCTAAGCAGCCTCTAGATTCTTTTTTAGTCTGGGTGGTCATCGATTCTACTCCAGCAAATCTGGTTTCTGCCTTCTGCCTGGTTGCGCAGGTTTCGATGCTGTCTTGGATAGTCTTTAGAGTCCTAAAGAGGAAAGTTTCTTGTTGATTTTATCCCCACTGCCTATTCGGACCTGTGTTTGCCATAAATAGCAGCCATCTGGATCTCTGTTTCTAATATATATCAGACGTTTCACCAGCTCTGATTTCTTCTACTCACGCGGCGTCTGAACGGCATGGTGGTGGTGGCTTCACTTAGTGAAAGCAGTGCATTCTCCCTGCTATAAGGTGTAATAATGACAAATTATACTTTCGTCATTTCTCTTGTTCTCCGTGCCTTCCTTCAGGAAGATAGGTGTCAGGCATGAAAGTAACCATAGACCTCACGGAACCAAACACAGTCTGTAAGATTTTCTTAACATATAGGCCTGACTTGGCCTTTGACTGCATGTACCAGTCAGATGGGTCTGGTTCCACTGCCTTAAAGAAGGCTGAGAGGTGGGGTCTGTGCCGACTGAGCTGTTGCAGAGAATGCTGACACCCCCCAACTCCCCCTTTAAGCTCTCTGCTGCTCCCTTGCCCCAGCACATACTGAACGACCAGAGACTGAGAGCCCTGTGGTGGAAGCCAAACAGGTGTTGGCCTGTGCTGACGATAACTTTCAAGTCATCTCTGCAAAAGAATCCTGCCATCCCATCCAGCAGGAGCTGAGCCTACAGGGTGATCATTCACGACTAACTCGTTTCCTGCCCTTCAGCGTCGTCTCACACAGGTGACTCAGCTATCTTTAGAGTTCCTCTATAGCCCGTATAGCATGCACGCACTCTGCATTGCCATTATTTTCTACTTCTTTGTCTCCCTAGAGGCCTACGAGGAGCTCTCCTACAGGTAGGGATCCTGTCCTATTCACCTCTGCGTTCTCAGCACTCACCGTGGGGTCTGGCGTTTGCAGGTACCCAATCAGTGCTTGTAACAGGACTGAAGCAAGAGAGGAGGCGCGCGTGAGGCAGGCAGAAACATAACGTCATAAAGTGCTAAGTGTTCGCAGCTAAATTCGTCCTTAATGAATTCAGCTACTTTTATTCCAGTCTGTGAGCCCTGTTCTTTCACTTAATAGACTCTTATAATAATAACAAAGTCATCCGGTTGGTACTGCTTTGTCAAGAACTACTGTGATGGAAGTCCAGACAAATAAATGATCTGTTTGCTTCTCAAAATGCCTGAAAGGCATTTCCAGCCTGAGACTAAGTTTAATATTGTGGTATAAAGTAGTGAAAAAGTTTCTCTGAGTGGGGTTGATGACCCCATAATTAAGGGTGCAGATCCTAAGAACGCAGTGGGGATGCCGGGTAAAGCTACTTCAAGTTGACTCAGGGGATCTCATAGAATAAAGAAATGCTTTGTCCCTATATTGGGAACTCTCTGTTCTTTACACAAAGAGATTTGAGAATTAAAATTGACGTGGGATCTATCTTATTATTATGTCCAACAATCTGCTATTCTGATGACCAAGAAAGGGATGAATTGGAGTCAAACCACAGATTTTCCCAGAGAAATGTGCAAATATAAAATTTAAAGCACTTGGGGTTTAATCTGTGATGTTATTGAGTTAGTCACCAAAAGGGCGTACTGCTTAGAAGGTCATTTTTACCAGCCTACCACTAGAATAGATGAACAAGTTGATTCATCTCACACTAGCCAATTAACTGGACCTTTTCCTATTTCCTGTAAGACGCCGTGTTTAACCCACACCTACGCCTACTTCAGGGCCTTCTCATATCAGAAAGACTTTAAAATAATCATCTCACATTTAGGTTCCTTGTTACCACCCTTCTATGCAAAAAGGAATTGTCTGCTAGATGTCTGCTATTCATGAAGGATTTTCTTGGTAGAGGAAAGTAGGTGAAGGTTCTTACACATCTCTACAGGAACAGTTCACAGTGAACGTGAAACGCCCCCAACAGTTGACCATAGTACAGTACTCGAATAATACCATTAGCTTTCCTCTAGGTTCAGAGTACCTTATGGATAGGGATGATATCTTTTTCACTTTGGGTAAAAACGTAATGATGATGATGATGACAACAATGATGGCGATGATGATAATAGATAATACTTATTTGAAAATTTGTGATCCTGTGCTGTGTTCTTAATATTCAGCCTCAAGAAACAGATTTGAGAAAAGTAGGTAAAACTGGTTAATGAGAAAACCATCATCTTTAAACAAGGCTAATTATGACAGATTTTAAAAAAATTCTGTTATGTCTATTCCTTTCATTGATACTTTTATGTATAAATCTTTCAGATTTATACTGAAAGATTAAACTACTTCCCACTGGAAACATGGCAAAATATCAAGATCCTAAATGCTAGTCATTTTAATAGTTTAGGATTTTTCATCTAAGTTACCTACAAATTAGACATTAGCCTCTTAGAACCAGTCTCTAGGATGCAACATTTTAGGCAGATAACTATACCATTATCTATTAAAGCAAAATGGATTAATATCCATTGACTCCTTTTTATTCTTTTTGACCTGACACTTTGATCAAAAGGTGATTCACCGTCTATACCCCTCACTCCCTTTGGGCCTTGGCCCACGACTCATCCCTAGGAAATCTTCCCTAATTAGCTAACTACACTCTGCTCTGATCAGCCTTTTGCCTTATACTCCCTCGGTATGGGTCTGGCACCCAGGTTGCCAGGGTTCTGTTGTAACCATAAGTTCATTGAGTGTGTGTGTGATTTATATTTTATATAGATGATATGTAATATGCATGTGGTTCTCCTACTCTGTTCTCAGGCACTGTTGCTAGCATGGTCACGTGCAGTGTCGCACTGGGCTCTTTCAGTACCTTCTCGTGTGCTTCAGAAGCTGCAAGCTGCTTAGTAAACAGCTGCTAGAGAGTTAACTTTTATCCTCCAGCTCCTTGACTGAAATCTACTGCCTTCTAGTAGATAAAGAAGGCTAAGTTATTAAAACTTAGGGGTAAGTTTTTCACTTAATTATCAGGTAGACAACTGACCTTTTCCTTTGAAGTATTGTGCTGAATTCATTCTTTTAGAAACTGCTTGTTTTAATTGTATCTTACTTATTGCTTCTGTCTAATAAAATCTGGCATGTGGGATACTGAGCCAATGGCCTATTGTATTCCGTGAACATTTAATTTAACATTTAGGCCATGCACCTATGCTCTTTGACTTGGTTTTCTGCCCTTTAACGATCCAGTTTTCTCCTTCATCTCTTACATTTGGAGCAATAAGAAAAATGTCGTGGTTTTTTTTTTTTTTACCCTTTCTGTAGCAGCATGCTTATTTCTGAAAGAGTCAGACTGCACTTCTGCATGCCCTTGGTTAGCACACTTAAATTGTCAAAGTGTTGAATTTAGTGAACTATTTACAGTTTCATATTTTTCAGCATTATATATAAGCATCCAAACTGCAAGCCACACCTTACGTGTACAGTCCTTTTGCTACATGACCAGCTGCCAAGGAGTGTGACTGTTTTTGTCCCTTTAGCCATCTCTGTCCCTTCTGTGTCAGAGACAGCAGCAAGCAGTACCTTTCCGAGACAAAGGAAACTTAAGAGTTTCCTTCCTGCCCAGATCAAGTCTCAAGCTTCCTATTTTAAAAGACCAAAATGGAAGAAGGGAGCACAGTGCAGGAAGGTACAGCCATCCTGCGTGGGTATATTGAGCTGCACAATGCCATCCAGAATCTGGCCCTTCCTACTTATCCATGGGCAGCCTTCATCCTCAGGCTCACAACAAGGCTGCTGGACCTCCAAGCATTACATGTGTATTTCCAAGCAGGACCAATGGTGAAGAGAGAAGGCAAAAGTGCATTCCACCAGATTTTGCCTGCTATTAAAGCACTTTCCCAGAAGCCCCACCCAGTTACTTATATTTCCATTTCTTTGACCAGAATTAGCCTTAAGAGAGACTGGAAAATATACATTTTTTGTTGATCCGTTGTCATTCTGAACAAAACTGGGGTTCTGTTGATGGAAAATGAGGGAGAAGTGGGTATGGAGTAAGCAAGTAGATATGTCTGCTTCAAGGATAATAAGTCTTTCTAAAAATATCAAGTTAACCTTGACTGAATTTCAACTGAAACAACAATTAGGAAACTGGCACCATTTGTCTGTAGCCTTAATTTCATAATCTTAAGTTTTGAAGTAAAATTTTGCAGCATGTAAAGAAATTTTTTTTTTTACTATTTAAATAAATATTTGGATACTTTGACTTTCTCAAGCCCAACTCAGAAATAGAAAAATAATCATAAGAAATATTTAATTCTAAAAGTGACCTACAAAAATACATGGTGATTTTCCTACCAGGAAAGTATTTCCTCTTCTGAAGGTCCCCTACTGTATAAAATGGGATTAGGTATAAGAAGTAGTCATGGGACTATCGAAGCTGCCTCTCAGGGGTCCTTCAGTTCAGAAAGACCCAGATAGAGAGACAAATTGATAGCTTTCTATTGGATGTACAGAGCCATCATGCTTGTGTACTGGGCTTCATTCAGTCTTCTGGTAGGTGTTCAGGCAAAACACGTGGGCATTTTCCAGGTGAGTATGTTTCATCTGTGTTGGGGATTTTCCAGCACTGGTGCTGGTTCAGTCTAATTTGACAGTGAGAATGTAAAAATTACACCAAAATATAGTAGAAGGGTATCAGCTGTCATCTTAATTCCATTTATTTTAGTTTTTATTCAGCTTATGCACTATTTCAGAAAGTGTCTGAACATATGATTAGGCAGAGCAGACGGCTGCCAGTGTGATAAAATTCGGGAACTACAGGAAAGACCTCCCCCACAGACATGCCATCTGAGTCACAGTGAGCCGGAGGGCTGCTAAGGGGTGTAAGTTAAATGTATACTGTCTCTAAATAGAGGAGCTCGTTTCAAGTTAATGTTCTATGAGATTTACGTAAATATCTTGGAGCAAAAGAGTTTATCCAATTAATATTATGAGAATAGGCATTGGGGATAAAGGTGGAACCCAAGACAGATAAATTCTGGTAAAAGCAAAGTCCCAAACAACGTAGAGAAATGGGACACTACAGGGAACCCCAGCCCACCTGGAAGCAGAGCTAAACACGCCCAAAGTGAGATTCTCCAAGCAAATGGAAAGGGACCAAGACATACTCTGCCTGCTTTACACCCATAAAACTCCTGGAAGAAACATAGGCAGTGAGTGCCTTGACATTGGTCTTGGCAATTATTTTTTGGATTGACACCAAAAGCAAAAATCAACCTGGGGCTACTTCAAACTTTTAGAAAACTTCAGCAAAGCAAAGAAAGTCAACAAAATGAAAAGGCAACCTACTGAATGGGAGAAAAAGTTTGCAAATCATATACCTGTTAAGAGGTTAATATCCAAAATATATAAAGAACTCATATATCTCAATAGCAAAAAACCATCCAATTAAAAAATGGGCAGAGGAGCTGAATAGACATTTTTCCAAAGAAGATGTACACATGGCCAATAGGTACATGACAAGATTCCCAACATCACTAGTCATCAGGGAAATGCAAATTAAAGCCACAATGAGATATCACCTTACACCTGTTAGGATGGTTATTATCAAAAAGACAAGAAATAACAAATGATGGTGAAGATGTAGAGAAAAAGGGAACCCTTGTGCACCTGCTGGTGGGAATGAAAACTGATGCAGCCACTATGGAAAACAGTATGGAGATCCCTCAAAAAATTAAAAATAGAACTACTGGGGGGGACCTTGAAGATGGCGGAAGAGTAAGACGCGCAGATCGCCTTCCTCCCCACGGATACACCAGAAATACATCTACACGTGGAACAACTCCTACAGAACACCTACTGAAGGCTGGCCGAAGACCTCAGACCTCCCAAAAGGCAAGAAACTCCCCCACGTACCTGGGTAGGGCAAAAGAAAAAAAGAAAAAACAGAGACAAAAGAATAAGGACAGCACCTGCACCAGTGGGAGGGAGCTGTGAAGGAGGAAAAGTTTCCACACACTAGGAAGCCCCTCCGCGGGCGGAGACTGCGGGAGGCGGAGGGGGGAGCTTCGGGACCGCGGAGTAGTGCACAGCGACGGGTGCGGAGGGCAAAGCGGGGAGATTCCCGCACAGAGGATCGGTGCCGACCGGCACTCACCAACCCCAGAGGCTTGTCTGCTCACCCGCCGGGGCGGGCGGGGCTGCGAGCTGAGGCTCGGGTTTCGGTTTCGGACGGAGCGCAGGGAGAGGACTGGGGTTGGCGGCTTGAACATAACCTGAAAGGGTTAGTTGCACCACGACTAGCCGGGAGGGAGTTCGGGGGGGAAAAGCCTGCACCTGCCGAAGAGGCAAGAGACTTTTTCTTCCCTCTTTGTTTCCTGGTGCGCGAGGAGAGGGGTTTAAGAGCGCTGCTTAAAGGAACTCCAGAGACGGGCGCGAGCCGCGGCTAAAAGCGCAAACCCCAGAGACGGGCGGGAGACGCTAGGGCTGCTGCTGCCGCCACCAAGGGGCCTGTGTGCGAGCATAGGTCACTCTCCGCGCCCCTCTTCCGCGGAGCCTGTGCAGCCCGCCACTGCCAGGTTCCCGGGATCCAGGGACAACTCCCCCGGGAGAACACACGGCGGGCCTCAGGCTGGTGCAACGTCACGCCGCCTCTGCCGCCGCAGGCCCGCCCCGCATGCAGTGCCCCACCTTCCACGACCCCACCCCCGGCCTGAGTGAGCCGGAGCCCCCGAATCAGCAGCGCCTTTAACCCCGTCCTGTCTGAGCAAAAAACAGACGCCCTCCAGCGACCTACACGCAGAGGCGGGGCCAAATCCAAAGCTGAGCTCCTGTGAGCTGTGCGAACAAAGAAGAGAAAGGGAAATCTCTCCCAGCAGCCTCAGAAGCAGCAGATTAAAGCTCCACAATCAACTTGATGTACCTGCATGTGTGGAATACCTGAATAGACAGGGAGTGATCCCAAATTGAAGAGGTGGAATTTAGGAGCGAGATCTGTGATTTTTTTCCCTTTTCCTCTTTTTGTGAATGTGTGCGTGTATGCTTCTGTGTGAGATCTTGTCTGTATACTCTTGCTTCCACCATTTGTCCTAGGGCTCTATCCGTCCATGGTTTTTTAAAAAAATTTTTTTCTTAATAATTAATTTTAATTGTAATAACTTTATTATACTTTACTTTCATTCTTTCTTTCTTTCTTTCCTTCCTTCCTTCCCTCCTTTAGACAACAAATCAATCAACCCAAATTGAGGAGGTGGTCTCTGAGAGCAAGATTTATGATTTTTCCCCCTGTACCTCTTTTTGTGAAGGTGTATGTGTATGCTTCTGTGTAAGATCTTCTCTGTATAGCTTTGCTTCCAACATTTGTCCTAAGGTTCTATCCGTCCCTTTTTTTTTTCCTAAATATTTTTTAATTCAATAACTATATTACACTTTATTTTATTTTTACTGTATCTTCTTTCTTTCTTTTTTCCTTCTTTCCCTCCTTCCTTCCTCCCTCCCTCCCTCCTTTCTTTCCTTCTTTGCTTCTTTCTTCCTTCCTTCCTTTCCTCCTTTCCTTCTTTCTTTACTCATACTTCTACTAATTCTCTCTACTTTTTCTCCCTTTTATTCTGAGCTGTGTGGATGAAAGGCTCTTGGTGCTCCAGCCAGGAGTCAGGGCTCTGCCTCTGAGGTAGGTGAGCCAACTTCAGGACACTGGTCAACAAGAGACCTCCCAGCTCCACATAATATTAAACAGCGGAAATCTCCCAGAGACCTCCATCTTAACACCAGCACCCAGCTTCACTCAACAACCAGCAAGCTACAGTGCTGGACAACCTATGCCAAACAACTAGCAAAACAGGAACACAACCCCACCCATTAGCAGAGAGGCTGCCTAAAATCAGAATAAGGCCACAGACACCCCAAAACACACCACCAGATGTGAACCTGCCCACTAGAGAGACAAGATCCAGCCTCATACACCAGAACACAGGCACTAGTCCCCTCCACCAGAAAGCCTACACAACCCACTGAAACAACCGTAGCCACTGGAGACAGACATCAAAAACAACAGGAACTACGAACGTGCAGCCTGCAAAAAGGAGACCCCAAACACAGTAAGATAAGCAAAATGAGAAGACAGAAAAACACACAGCAGTTAAAGGAGCAAGATAAAAATGCACCAGACCTAACAAATGAAGAGGAAATAGGCAGTCTGCCTGAAAAAGAATTCAGAATAATGATAGTAAGGATGATCCGAAATCTTGGAAGTAGAATGGACAAAATGCAAGAAACAGTTAACAAGGACCTACAAGAACTAAAGATGAAACAAGCAACGATGAACAACGCAATAAATGAAATTAAAAGTACTCTAGATAGGATCAATAGCAGAATAACTGAGGCAGAAGAACGGATAAGTGACCTGGAAGATAAAGTAGTGGAAATAACTACTGCAGAGCAGAATAAAGAAAAAAGAAAGAATGAAAAGAACTGAGGACAGTCTCAGAGACCTCTGGGACAACATTAAACGCACCAACATTCGAATTATAGGGGTTCCAGAAGAAGAAGAGAAAAAGAAAGGGACTGAGAAAATTTTTGAAGAGATTATAGTTGAAAACTTCCCTAATATGGGAAAGGAAATAGTTAATCAAGTCCAGGAAGCACAGAGAGTCCCATACAGGATAAATACAAGGAGAAATACGCCAAGACACATATTAATCAAACTGTCAAAAATTAAATACAAAGAAAGCATATTAAAAGCAGCAAGGGAAAAACAACAAATAACACACAAGGGAATCCCCATAAGGTTAACAGCTGATCTCTCAGCAGAAACCATACAAGCCAGAAGGGAGTGGCAGAACATACTGAAAGTGATGAAGGAGAAAAACCTGCAACCAAGACTACTCTACCCAGCAAGGATCTCATGCAGGTTTGATGGAGAAATTAAAACCTTTACAGACAAGCAAAAGCTGAGAGAGTTCAGCACCACCAAACCAGCTTTACAACAAATGCTAAAGGAACTTCTGTAGGCAAGAAACACAAGAGAAGAAAAAGACCTATAATAACGAACCCAAAACAATATAGAAAATGGGAATAGGAACATACATATCGATAATTACCTTAAATGTAAATGGACTAAATGCTCCCACCAAAAGATACAGATTGGCTGAATGGATACAAAAACAAGACCCTTATATATGCTGTCTACAAGAGACCCACTTCAGACCTAGAGACACATACAGACTGAAAGTAAGGGGACGGAAAAAGATATTCCATGCAAATGGAAACCAAAAGAAAGCTGGAGTAGCAATTCTCATATCAGACAAAATAGACTTTAAAATAAGGACTATTAAAAGAGACAAAGAAGGACACTACATAATGATCAAGGGATCGATCCAAGAAGAAGATAAAACAATTTTAAATATTTATGCACCCAACATAGGAGCACCTCAATACATAAGGCAAATACTAACAGCCATAAAAGGGGACTTTAACACCCCACTTTCACCCATGGACAGATCATCCAAAATGAAAATAAATAAGGAAACACAAGCTTTAAATGATACATTAAACAGGATGGACTTAATTGATATTTATAGGACACTCCATCCAAAAACAACAGAATACACATTTTTCTCAAGTGCTCATGGAACATTCTCCAGGATAGATCATATCTTGGGTCACAAATCAAGCCTTGGTAAATTTAAGAAAATTGAAGTCGTATCAAGTATCTTTTCTGACCACAACGCCATGAGACTAGATATCAATTACAGGAAAAGATCTGTAAAATATACAAACACATGGAGGCTAAACAATACACTACTGAATAATGAAGTGATCACTGAAGAAATCAAAGAGGAAATCAAAAAATACCTAGAAACAAATGACAGTGGAGACACAACGACCCAAAACCTATGGGATGCGGCAAAAGCAGTTCTAAGGGGGAAGTTTATAGCAATACAAGCCCACCTTAAGAAGCAGGAAACATCTCGAATAAACAACCTAACCTTGCACCTAAAGCAATTAGAGAAAGAAGAACAAAAAAACCCCAAAGTTACCTGAAGGAAAGAAATCATAAAAATCAGATCAGAAATAAATGAAAAAGAAATGAAGGAAATGATAGCAAAGATCAATAAAACTAAAAGCTAGTTCTTTGAGAAGATAAACAAAATAGATAAACCACTAGCCAGACTCATCAAGAAAAAAAGGGAGAAGACTCAAATCGATAGAATTACAAATGAGAAAGGAGAAGTAACAACTGACACTGCAGAAATAAAAAAAATCGTGAGCGATTACTACAAGCAACTCTATGCCAATAAAATGGACAATCTGGAAGAAATGGACAAATTCTTAGAAATGCACAACCTGCCGAGACTGAATCAGGAAGAAATAAAAAATATGAACAGACCAATCACAAGCACTGAAATTGAAACTGTGATTTAAAATCTTCCAACAAACAAAAGCCCAGGACCAGATGGCTTCACAGGTGAATTCTATCAAACGTTTAGAGAAGAGCTAACACCTATCCTTCTCAAACTCTTCCAAAATATAGCAGAGGGAGGAACACTTCTACGAGGCCTTCTACGAGGCCACCATCACCTTGATACCAAAACCAGACAAGGATGTCACAAAGAAAGAAAGCTACAGGCCAATATCACTGATGAACATAGATGCAAAAATCCTGAACAAAATACTAGCAAACAGAATCCAACAGCACATTAAAAGGATCATACACCATGATCAAGTGGGTTTTATTCCAGGAATGCAAGGATTCTTCAATATACGCAAATCTATCAATGTGATAAACCATATTAACAAATTGAAGGAGAAAAACCATATGATCATCTCAATAGATGCAGAGAAAGCTTTTGACAAAATTCAACACCCATTTATGATAAAAACCCTGCAGAAAGTAGGCATAGAGGGAACTTTCCTCAACATAATAAAGGCCATATATGACAAGCCCACAGCAAACATCATCCTCAATGGTGAAAAACTGAAAGCATTTACACTAAGATCAGGAACAAGACAAGGTTGCCAAGTCTCACGACTCTTATTCAACATAGTTTTGGAAGTTTTAGCTACAGCAATCAGAGAAGAAAAGGAAATAAAAGGAATCCAAATCGGAAAAGAAGAAGTAAAGCTGTCACTGTTTGCAGATGACATGATACTATACATAGAGAATCCTAAAGATGCTACCAGAAAACTACTAGAGCTAATCAATGAATTTGGTAAAGTAGCAGGATACAAAATTAATGCACAGAAATCTCTGGCATTCCTATATACTAATGATGAAAAATCTGAAAGTGAAATCAAGAAAACACTCCCATTTACCATTGCAACAAAAAGAATAAAATATCTAGGAATAAACCTACCTAAGGAGACGGAAGACCTGTATGCTGAAAATTATAAGACACTGATGAAAGAAATTAAAGATGATACAAATAGATGGAGAGATATACCATGTTCTTGGATGGGAAGAATCAACATTGTGAAAATGACTCTACTACCCAAAGCAATCTACAGATTCATTGCAATCCCTATCAAACTACCAATGGCATTTTTCACAGAACTAGAACAAAAAATTTCGCACTTTGTATGGAAACACAAAAGACCCCGAATAGCCAAAGCAATCTTGAGAACGAAAAAAGGAGCTGGCGGAATCAGGCTCCCTGACTTCAGACTATACTACAAAGCTACAGTAATCAAGACAGTATGGTACTGGCACAAAAACAGAAAGACAGATCAATGGAACAGGATAGAAAGCCCAGAGATAAACCCACGCACATATGGACACCTTATCTTTGATAAAGGTGGCAGGAATGTACAGTGGAGAAAGGACAGCCTCCTCAATAAATGGTGCTGGGAAAACTGGAGCGGTACATGTAAAAGTATGAGATTAGATCACTCCCTAACACCATACACAAAAATAAGCTCAAAATGGATTAAAGACCTAAATGTAAGGCCAGAAACTATCAAACTCTTAGAGGAAAACATAGGCAGAACACTCTATGACATCAATCACAGCAAGATCCTTTCTGACCCACCTCCTAGAGTAATGGTAATAAAAACAAAAATAAACAAATGGGACCTAATGAAACTTCAAAGCTTTTGCACAGCAAAGGAAACCATAATCAAGACCAAAAGACCCTCAGAATGGGAGAAAATATTTGCAGATGAATCAACTGACAAAGGATTAATCTCCAAAATTTACAAGCAGCTCATGCAGCTCAATAACAAACAAACAAACAACCCAATCCAAAAATGGGCAGAAGACCTAAAGAGACATTTCTCCAAAGAAGATATACAGAATGCCAACAAACACATGAAAGAATGCTCAACGTCATTAATCATTAGAGAAATGCAAATCAAAACTACAATGAGATATCATCTCACACCAGTCATAATGGCCATCATCAAAAAATCTAGAAACAATAAATGCTGGAGAGGGTGTGGAGAAAAGGGAACACTCTTGCACTGCTGGTGGGAATGTGAATTGGTTCAGCCACTATGGAGAACAGTATGGAGGTTCCTTAAAAAACTACAAATAGAATTACCATATGACCCAGCAATCCCACTACTGGGCATATACCCTGAGAAAACCAAAATTCAAAAAGAGTCATGTACCAAAATGTTCATTGCAGCTCTATTTACAATAGCCCGGAGATGGAAACAACCTAAGCGCCCATCATCGGATGAATGGATAAAGAAGATGTGGCACATATATACAATGGAATATTACTAAGCCTTAAAAAGAAATGAAACTGAGCTATTTGTAATGAGATGGATAGACCTAGAGTCTGTCATTCAGAGTGAAGTAAGTCAGAAAGAAAATGACAAATACCGTATGCTAACACATATATATGGAATTTAAGGGGAAAAAAATGTCATGAAGAACCTAGGGATAACACAGGAATAAAGACGCAGACCTACTGGAGAACGGACTTGAGGATATAGGGAGGGGAAAGGGTGAGCTTTGACAGGGTGAGAGTCATGGACATATACAGACTAACAAACGTAGTAAGGAAGATAGCTAGGGGGAAGCAGCCGCAAGGTACAGGATATTAGCTCGGTGCTTTGTGACAGCCTGGAGGGGTGGGATAGGGAGAGTGGGAGGGAGGGAGACGCAAGAGGAAGACATATGGGAACATATGTATATGTATAACTGATTCACGTTGTTATAAAGCAGAAACTAACACACCATTGTAAAGCAATTATACCCCAATAAAGATGTTTAAAAATAAAAAAATAATAAAATAAAATAGTCTGTGTTGAATCAATATACAATGGAAAAAAAAAAAGAACTACTGTAGGATCCAACAATTCCACTTCTATTAGTATTAACTAATTTGAAACACTAATTAGAGAAGATATATGCACTGCACCCCTGTGTCCATTGCAGCATTATTTACAACAGCCAAGTAGCCAAGACATGGAAACAACCTAAATGTTGTCGATGGATGAATAAAGAAAAGGTGGGGTATATATACACATGCATATATACATATATATACACACACACACACACATATATATGTATGTAAAGTGGACTATTATTCAGCTGTAAAAAAGAATGAAGTCATTCCATTTGCAACACATGGATGGACCTTGAGGCTTTATGCTAAGTGAGATAAGTCAAATAGTAAAAGATAATTACTGTGTGATCTCTTTTATATATGAAACTGAAAAATAAACAACTGAGCTCCTGGATATGGAAAACAGATTGGGGGTTGCCTGAGGTGAGGGTAGGGGGCAAAATGGGTGAAGGGAGTCACAAGGTGTAGATTTCATTATAAAATGAGTAAGTCATGGGGATGTAATATACAACATGATGACTATAGTTAATAATACTGTATTGCATGTTTGAAAGTGGCTAGGAGAGTCAATCTTAAAATATCACAAGAAAAGTTTTGTAACTATGTAGGATGATGGATTTTAAATGGACTTATTTTGATAATCATTTTGCAGCATATACAAATATTGAATCATTACATCATACACATGAAACGAATATAATGTAATGTCAATTATACCTCAGTCAAGAAAAAGAAAGTATCAGTTATCTGTATATGTTTTATTCTTTTATCAGATAACCTTGTTGAAGATAATTCCTCTGGGCTCTAACAGAATGTTTCTTCATTTATGTTACTACAGTGGATAAATTTGTTGGAATGTTTCCAACATATTTCTTAATAAGCAAATGATAAAGCCAGTTTATATCTTTACATGCTTCCTGTATCCCCTCACGTTCTGCTTTCCACTGTGCACTTTTTAGGCCTTGCTTTGACTTTTCTCACTTTCAGCCATGTAGGCCAAATAATTTCTACAAGAAACATCTGCATTTCTTCTCATGACCATCTATCTGATTCCACACAATCTAATCCTCCTTTTCCCCAGTTTGTGTAGTCTCAGGATGAGATCACATCTAGTCACTTACAGGTCATAACCCTAACTGCTTTAGGACTGAGTTACACTTCAAAACATGTTCCTAAAATCCTACCACCAAAGAGCCTTTTGTTATCATTGACAGGAGTATTGGAAGTCTTTGGTGAAACATTGAATTCAACACACAAGATTTGTTGTGTGTTAGACTCTCTACCGAGTATTCGCAGATTCATCTCAGTAACGAATTATAGCAGCACCGTAGAGAAAGGATTCAGAACTTTGCAAACCATGAGAAGAAAAAGTCATTCACCAAGATTGGAAGAGGAAATGTTCTCTTTTGGTCTCTCTCCCCCCACTCCAATCAGAGGAATGGGAAGATAGAAGGTGTTAACTAAGCCAAGTATTTTACTTTTTGTTCAAAAATTTGATCTCTTTATTTGGCTTTTGCTGATCTGAGCTACAACCAATATTTTTTTAAAGGAGTTTTTTTAATTGGAGTACAGTTGCTTTACGGCACTGTGCAACATTGTATTAGTTTATACTGTACAGCAAAGTGAATCAGCTATACATATACATATATCCCCTCTTTTTTGGATTTCCTTCTCATTTAGGTCACTGCAGAGCACTGAGTAGAGTTCCCTGTGCTATACAGTAGGTTCTCATTAGTTTGTTGTTTATCTGTAGGTGCAAGGCAATTACGACGTAACACGCTATGAAAATATTTTCTCTGTTTTCTGCGTTCTGGAACAACTTCTTCAGAAGGAAACCGAAGAAGGCAACGCTTCAAGAATGGGGCATGAGGACCAAGAAATCAAGACATTTCTTCAGAAGCATGATGAAACTATTTTGCAACTCTCTGATGCATTTCCTTTATTTACTTTTTATTTATGGAGACTGGGCACTCTCTTGAACTCAGTAGAGATAGGAACTGTTGAAAATAACTCACGTCCTTAGCAATTTACCAAATATCAGAAGCATACTAAAGTTGAAATTATGAAGATCTTGTGCTTAACAGGTTTTCAAGAATATTTTTAAATGAGCATTTTAAATGCATCTCTAAATATAATCATTAATTCAATTTAATAGTCTTAAATTGTGTATAAAAGATTATGAGTCATATTTCTATACTAAAATCAGCCAGTTTCAATTGAGAATGCCCTCCTTATTCTTACGGAACGATATCTTACAATATGTTACTCAATACAGTCTAGCTCTGTTATTCTCTAAAATGGACCATTGTCTTTTATTTTAAAAAGATTTTAAAAGATTTTTATGTAATAGATGCTAAAAGGTAACAGAAGAGATCTTATGTTTTGTTACTTTATCAACAGAGCATTTAAAATAAGTGGTTATAAATGAGTATTTTTTTTTTTTTTTTTTTTTTTTTTGCAGTACGCAGGCCTCTCACTGTTGTGGCCTCTCCCGTTGCCAGAGCACAGGCTCTGGACGCGCAGGCTCAGCAGCCATGGCTCACAGGCCCAGCCGCTCTGCAGCACGTGGGATCTTCCCGGACCAGGGCACGAACCCGTGTCCCCCGCATCGGCAGGTGGACTCTCAACCACTGCGCCACCAGGGAAGCCCAATGAGATTTTTTTTAGCTTTTCTTTCTTAAATAGTTTCACTTATATAATTTCCTGTTGTCTTAGAGGGGACTCAATGTAGAAGGAGAAAAGTTCTTAACATTTGTAAACCTAATGGCCTTTAATTTCATATAATCAACATATTTGTCAAGTCCTTTTGAAAGTACTAGTTGCTAAAAATGTTGTTTGGTTTTCCACAAATTGTATGTTTTGATTCTGTTGATTATATAAAATATTCCTGTTGTTAAAATGTAGTTGTTATGTGTAATTAAGTCTAACATCTGTCTAGAAATAGACTTTATATTTATTAAAAGTATATTTATACTTATGAACGTATTCGTTGAACTTTCCAGTCACACAATTTCATTGACTTTCATTCAATTATTAAAATCATAACCAACTAACTTAATGAGAACACATTATTTACTTTCCTATAGTGCAATTTAAGGCACAACAAATACAAATTTGCTTTATTAATTGTATGTGATATTGTATATAAGTTAATTACCATTCCTGAATGTCATTGGTATTAAAAAACAATTTATATAAAATTGTATCATTATCTGACACACACTTGTGGAGTTATTTCTAGCTTTCTATCACTAGAAAAGATAAAACGTTTTTTATAATACTGAAACAAAATGTATCAGTCAGCTATTGTTATGTAACAAAGAACCACAAAATCTTAGTAGTATACAGCAATAAGTGTTTCTTCTCAGCTATCTGTAGGTTGCTACAGGGTCAGTTCATCTGGGCTCTGCTGGAAAACTCTCCAGCATTGGCACCTCCCACTGGGCAAGGTTCCTTTTTATAGATTGGGCTTTGTTCTCTTCCACATGTGCTTACCCTGGGCAAGAGCAAAAGGGCTCGGCTGAGAAATCACACAATGTTTGTTACTCCTGCCCACATGCCTGGGCCGAGTTACTTCAAAGGGTCAAGCTCAGAGGAAGGAGACAGGGAAGTACCCTCCACCTTGAGTGGAATATGATTGACACATAGGAAATGATGTTGGCCTCTTATTTGTCTTTCATTTAATATGAAAGTGCTCTAAGTTGTTTTAAGAATCAACTACTGGGCTTCCCTGGTGGCGCAGTGGTTGAGAGTCCGCCTGCTGATGCAGGGGACACGAGTTCGGGCCCCAGTCTGGGAAGATCCAACATGCCGCAGAGCGGCTGGGCCCGTGAGCCATGGCCGCTGAGCCTGCACGTCTGGAGCCTGTGCTCCGCAATGGGAGAGGCCACAGCAGTGAGAGGCCCGCGTACCGCAAAGAAAAAAAAAAAAAAAAAAAAAAAAGAACTACTAGGATGAGGGGAAGATGGGAGAAGAGTAAGAGGCTGAGATCACCTTCCTCCCCACAGATACACCAGAAATACATCTACACGTGGAAAAACTCCTACAGGACACCTACTTAACACTGGCAGAAGACCTCAGACCTCCAAAAACGCAAGAAACCCCCCACGTACCTGGGTAGGGCAAAAGAAAAAAGGAAAAACATAGACAAAAGAATAGTGACGGGATCTGCACCAGTGGGAGGGAGCCGTGAAGGAGGAAAGGTTTCCACACACTAGGAAGCCCCTTCGCGGGCCGAGACTGCGGGTGGCAGACGGGGGGCCTTCGGAGCCGCGGAGGAGAAAACAGCAACGGGTGTGGAGGGCAAAGCGGAGAGATTCCCGCACAGAGAATCGGTGCCAACCGGCACTCACCAGCCCGAGAGGCTTTTCTGCTCACCCGCCAGGGAGGGCAGGGCTGGGAGCTGAGGCTCAGGCTTAAGTCGGAGCGCAGGGAGAGGACTGGGGTTGGTGGCGTGAACACAGCCTGCAGGGGGCTAGTGCACCACGGCTAGCCGGGAGGGAGTCCAGGAAAAGTCTGGACCTGCCGAAGAGGCAAGAGACTTTTTCTTGCCTTTTTGTTTCCTGGTGCACAAGGAGAGGGGATTCAGAGCGCTGCATAAACGAGCTCCAAAGACGGGCTTGAGACGCGGCTAAAAGCACGGACCCCAGAGACAGGCATGAGATGCTAAGGCTGCTGTTGCCACCACCAAGAAGCCTGTGTGCGAGCACAGGTCACTATACACGCCTCCCCTCCCGGGAGCCTGTGCAGCCCGCCACTGCCAGGGTCCCGGGATCCAGGGACAACTTCCCCGGGAGAAAGCACGGTGCGCCTCAGGCTGCTGCAACGTCATGTCGGCCTCTGCCTCTGCGGGCTCACTCCGCACCAATACCCGTCCCTCCCCCCGGCCTGAGTGAGCCAGAGTCCCCGAATCAGCGGCTCCTTTAACCCCGTCCTGTCTGAACGAAGAACAGACGCCCTCGGGCGACCTACACGCAGAGGCGGGGCCAAATCCAAAGCTGAGCCCCCGGAGCTGTGCAAACAAAGAAGAGAAAGTGAAATCTCTCCCAGCAGCCTCAGAAGCATCGGATTAAAGCTCCACAATCAACTTGATGTACCCTGCATCTGTGGAATACATGAATAGAAAACGAATCATCCCAAATTGAGGAGGTGGACTTTGAGACCAAGATTTATGATTTTTTCCCCTTTTCCTCTTTTTGTGAGTGTGTATGTGTATGCTTCTGTGTGTGTGAGATTTTGTCTGTATAGCTTTGCTTCCACCATTTGTCCTAGGGTTCTATCTGTCTGTTTTTTTTCTTCCTTTCTTTTTTTCTTTCAGAAAAATTTTTTTCTTAATAATTATTTTTTAATAACTTTATTTTATTTTATCTTACTTTATTTTCTTCTATCTGCTTTCTTTCTTTCTTTTCTTTCCCTTTCGTTTCTTTCTTCCGACTTTTTCTCCCTTTTATTCTGAGCCGTGTGGATGAAAGGCTGTTGGTGCTGCACCCAGAAGTCAGTGCTGTGCCTCTGAGGTGGGAGAGCCAACTTCAGGACACTGGTCCACAAGAGACGTCCCAGCTCCACATAATATCAAATGGCGAAAATCTCCCAGAGATCTCCATCTCAACACCAGCACCCAGCTTCACTCAATGACCAGCAAGCTGACACTATGCCAAACAACTAGCAAGACAGGAACACAACCCCACCCATTAACAGAGAGGCTGCCTAAAATCATAGTAAGTCCACAGACACCCCAAAACACACCACCAGATGTGGACCTGCCCACCAGAGAGACAAGATCCAGCCTCATCCACCAGAACACAGGCACTAGTCCCCTCCACCAGAAAGCCTACACAACCCACTGAAACAACTTTAGCCACTGGGGATAGATAGCAAAAACAACGCGAACTATGAACCTGCAGCCTGCAAAAAGGACACCCCAAACACAGTAAGATAAGCAAAATGAGAAGATAGAAAAACACACAGCAGATGAAGGAGCAAGGTAAAAACACACCAGACCTAACAAATGAAGAGGAAATAGGAAGTCTACCTGAAAAAGAATTCAGAATAATGATAGTAAAGATGATCCACAGTCTTGGAAATAGAATAGACAAAATGCAAGAAACATTTAACAAGGACCTAGAAGAACTAAAGATGAAATAAGCAACGATGAACAACACAATAAATGAAATGAAACATACTCTAGATGGGAACAATAGCAGAATAACTGAGGCAGAAAAACGCATAAGTGACCTGGAAGATAAAATAGTGGAAATAACTACTGCAGAGCAGAATAAAGAAAAGAGAATGAAAAGAACTGAGGACAGTCTCAGAGACCTCTGGGACAACATTAAACACACCAACATTCAAATTATAGGGGTTCCAGAAGAAGAAGAGAAAAAGAAAGGGACTGAGAAAATATTTGAAGAGATGATAGTTGAAAACTTCCCTAATATGGGAAAGGAAATAGTTAATCAAGTCCAGGAAGCACAGAGAGTCCCATACAGGATAAATACAAGGAGAAACACACCAAGACACATATTAATCAAACTGTCAAAAATTAAATACAAAGAAAGCATATTAAAAGCAGAAAGGGAAAACCAACAAATAACACACAAGGGAATCCCCATAAGGTTAACAGCTGGTACTTCAGCAGAAACTCTGCAAGCCTGAAGGGACTGTCAGGACATATTTAAAGTGATGAAGGAGAAAAATGTGCAACCAAGATTACTCTACCCAGCAAGGATCTCATTCAGATTTGAGGGAGAAATTAAAACCTTTACAGAAAAGCAAAAGCTGAGAGAGTTCAGTACCAACAAACCAGCTTTACAACAAACGCTAAAGGAACTTCTCTAGGCAAGCAACACAAGAGAAGGAAAAGACCTACAATAATGAACCCAAAACAATTTAGAAAATGGGAATAGGAACATACATATCGATAATTACCTTAAATGTAAATGGACTAAATTCACTCACCAAAAGACACAGATTGGCTGAATGGATACAAAAACAAGACCCATATATATGCTGTCTACAAGTGACCATTTCAGACCTAGAGACACATACAGACTGAAAGTAAGGGGATGGAAAAAATACTCCATGCAAATGGAAACCAAAGGAAAGCTGGAGTAGCAATTCTCATATCACACAAAATAGACTTTAAAATAAAGACTATTACAAGAGACAAAGAAGGACACTACATAATGATCAAAGGATCATTCCAAGAAGATATAACAATTGTAAATATTTACGCACCCAACGTAGGAGCACCTCAATACATAAGGCAAATACTAACAGGGGAAATGGACAGTAACACATTCATAGTAGGGGACTTTAACACCCCACTTTCACCAATGGACAGATCATCCAAAATGAAATTAAATAAGGAAACACAAGCTTTAAATGATACATTAAACAAGATGGACTTAATTGATATTTATAGGACACTCCATCCAAAACCAACAGAATACACATTTTTCTCAAGTGCTCATGGAACATTCTCCAGGATAGATCATATCTTGGGTCACAAATCAAGCCTTGGTAAATTTAAGAAAATTGAAATTGTATCAAGTATCTTTTCCGACCACAACACTATGAGACTAGATTTCAATTACAGGAGAAGATCTGTAGAAAATAGAAACATATGGAGGCTAAACAATACACTACTTAATAACGAAGTGATCACTGAAGAAATCAAAGAGGAAATCAAAAAATACCTAGAAACAAATGACAATGGAGACACGACGACCCAAAACCTATGGGATGCCGCAAAAGCAGTTCTAAGAGGGAAGTTTATAGCAATACAATCCTACCTTAAGAAACAGGAAACATCTCTAATAAACGACCTAACTTTGCACCTAAAGTAATTAGAGAAAGAAGAACAAAAACCCCCAAAGTTAGCAGAAGGAAAGAAATCATAAAAATCAGAAATAAATGAAAAAGAAATGAAGGAAACGATAGCAAAGATCAATAAAAATAAAAGCTGGTTCTTTGAGAAGATAAACAAAATAGATAAACCATTAGCCAGATTCATCAAGAAAAAAAGGGAGAAGACTCAAATCAATACAATTACAAATGAAAAAGAAGAAGTAACAACTGCCACTACAGAAATACAAAAGATCATGAGAGATTACTACAAGCAACTCTATGCCAATAAAATGGACAACCTGGAATAAATGGACAAATTCTTAGAAATGCACAACGTGCCAAGACTGAATCATGAAGAAATAGAAAATATGAACAGACCAATCACAAGCAATGAAATTGAGACTGTGATTAAAAATCTTCCAACAAACAAAAGCCCATGACCAGATGGCTTCACAGGCGAATTCTATCAAACAGTTAGAGAAGAGCTAACACCTATCCTTCTCAAACTCTTCTGAAATATAGCAGAGGGAGGAACACTCCCAAACTCATTCTGTGAGGCCACCATCACCTTGATACCAAAACCAGACAAGGATGTCACAAACTCAGAAAACTACAGGTCAATATCACTGATGAACACAGATGCAAAAATCCTCAACAAAATACTAGCAAACAGAATCCAACAGCACATTAAAAGGATCATACACCATGATCAAGTGGGTTTTATTCCAGGAATGCAAGGATTCTTCAATATATGCAAATCAACCAACGTGATACACCGTATTAACAAATTGAAGGAGAAAAACCATATGATCATCTCAATAGATGCAGAGAAAAGTTTTGACAAAATTCAACACCCATATGATAAATACCCTGCAGAAAGTAGGCATAGAGGGAACTTTCCTCAGCATAATAAAGGCCATATATGACAAACCCACAGCCAACATCGTCCTCAATGGTGAAAAACTGAAAGCATTTCCACTAAGATCAGGAACAAGACAAGGTTGCCCAGTCTCACGACTCTTATTCAACATAGTTTTGGAAGTTTTAGCCACAGCAATCAGAGAAGAAAAGGAAATAAAAGAAATCCAATACGGAAAAGAAGAAGTAAAGCTGTCACTGTTTGCAGATGACATGATACTATACATAGAGAATCCTAAAGATGCTACCAGAAAACTACTAGAGCTAATCAATGAATTTGGTAAAGTTGCAGGATACAAAATTAATGCACAGAAATCTCTGGCATTCCTATAGAGTAATGATGAAAACTCTGAAAGTGAAATCAAGAAAACACTCCCATTTACCATTGCAACAAAAAGAATAAAATATCTAGGAATAAACCTACCTAAGGAGACAAGAGACCTGTATGCAGAAAATTATAAGACACTGATGAAGGAAATTAAAGATGATACAAATAGATGGAGAGATATACCATGTTCTTGGATTGGAAGAATCAACATTGTGAAAATGACTCTACTACCCAAAGCAATCTACAGATTCAATGCAATCCCTATCAAACTACCAATGGCATTTTTCACAGAACTAGAACAAAAAATTTCACAATTTGTATGGAAACACAAAAGACCCTGAATAGCCAAAGCAATCTTGAGAACGAAAAACGGAGCTGGAGGAATCAGGCTCCCGGACTTCAGGCTATATTACAAAGCTACAGTAATCAAGACAGTATGGTACTGGCACAAAAACAGAAAGATAGATCAATGGAACAGGATAGAAAGCCCAGAGATAAACCCACGCACATATGGTCACCTTATCTTTGATAAAGGAGGCAGGAATGTACAGTGGAGAAAGGACAGCCTCTTCAATAAATGGTGCTGGGAAAACTGGACAGGTACATGTAAAAGTATGAGATTAGATCACTCCCTAACACCATACACAGAAATAAGTTCAAAATGGATTAACGACCTAATTGTAAGGCCAGAAACTATCAAACTCTTAGAGGAAAACATAGGCAGAACACTCTATGACATAAATCACAGAAAGATCCTTTTTCACCCACCTCCTAGGGAAATGGAAATTAAAACAAAAATAAGCAAATGGGATCTAATGAAACGTCAAAGCTTTTGCACAGCAACGGAAACCATAAACAAGACCAAAAGACAACCCTCATAATGGGAGAAAATGTTTGCAAATGAAGCAACTGACAAAGGATTAATCTCCAAAATTTATAAGCAGCTCAGGCAGCTAAATAACAAAAAAACAAACAACCCAATCCAAAAATGGTCAGAAGACCTAAAGAGACATTTCTCCAAAGAAGATATACAGACTGCCAACAAACACATGAAAGAATGCTCAACATCATTAATCATTAGAGAAATGCAAATCAAAACTACAATGAGATATCATCTCACACCAGTCATAATGGCCATCATCAAAAAATCTAGAAACAATAAATGCTGGAGAGGGTGTGGAGAAAAGGGAACACTCTTGCACTGCTGGTGGGAATGTGAATTGTTTCAGCCACTATGGAGAACAGTATGGAAGTTCCTTAAAAAAGTACAAACAGAGCTACCATACGACCCAGCAATCCCACTACTGGGCATATACCCTGCGAAAACCATAATTCAAAAAGAGTCATGTACCAAAATGTTCATTGCAGCTCTATTCACAATAGCCCAGAGATGGAAACAACCTAAGTGTCCATCATCGGATGAATGGATAAAGAAGATGTGGCACATATATACAATGGAATATTACTCAGCCATAAAAAAAAAACGAAATTGAGCTATTTGTAGTAAGGTGGATGGACCTAGAGTCTGTCATACAGAGTGAAGTATGTCAGAAAGAGAAATACAAATACCGTATGCTACCACATATATATGGAATTTAAGTAAAAAGAAGTGTCATGAAGTACCTAGGGGTAAGACAGGAATAAAGACACAGATCTACTAGAGAATGGACTTGAGGATATGGGGAGGGGGAAGGGTAAGCTGTGACAAAGTGAGAGAGTGGAATGGACATATATACACTACCAAACGTAAAATAGCTAGTGGGAAGCAGCCACATAGCACAGGGAGATCAGCCCGGTGCTTTGTGAGCACCTGGAGGGGTGGGATAGGGAGGGTGGGAGGGAGGGAGGAAGATGCAAGAGGGAAGAGATATGGGAACATATGTATATGTATAACTGATTCACTTTGGTATAAAGCAGAAACTAACACACCATTGTAAAGGAATTATACTCCAATAAAGATGTAAAAAAAAAAAAAATCAACTACTAATAGGAAGTAAAGCTTGTAAAAAGTAAATATGAATCTAACATTCAAGACATCAAACTCCATTTTATAATTCATAGGTGTACACTCTGAATTTGTAATATTTTCTTTGGATATTTTAATGTAATTTCTCTTGTAGCTGTTTAACTGGTTGGTGAACTTCTGTTGTTTTTAGTCCGTAGTTAAGTGTTCCATAGCCAATCCATTTGAGCAACCAGATTTACAGTGATAACATTAACCTCAATTGTCTCTGATGTAAAGCAGTGGTTCTCAAATGTGGGCCCCAGGCCATCAGCAAATCTTAGGGAACTGTTAGAAATACATGTTCTAGGGCCCCACACCAGACCTACTTTAGAATCAGAAAAGCTGGGGTGGAGCCCAGAAATCTGTGTTGGATCAAGCCCTCCATCAATGTTTAAGAACCACTGCCATGTATACATATAACAGATTCACTTTGCTGTACAGCAGAAACTAACACAACATTGTAAAGCAACTATACGCCAATAAAAATTTAAAAATAAGAAGAACCACAGCCATAATCATTGTTTCTTTACTGAACAGGAGGGATTACCACATATAATATCATTCAGAAAGTAGAAATTCAGTCATCCCAAATTACTTTACTGAATTTTTAAACTTCCCCAGTGAGTGCCTTAAAATTCCAAAGGAGGATTTGGGGAACCTAAATTATTCATGATTTACTTAAAATGAGTAGCAAATTTATAAACATATCAACCTTAATAGCACTTTAAAAATGAGCATCTTTACACTTAGCTTTTAGTTCCTTCACTAAAATACTCTCTGTTGGTGGCATTTTTTTAAATTATTATAATCTGAGTTTAAGAGATATAAACTAATTACAGCTTTCTGCATTAGTCCTGGTATGGAGCATGCAGAGAGATGCAGACAGGATGCTACTTTTTTTTTTTTTTTTTTTTTTTTGCGGTACGCGGGCCTCTCACTGTTGTGGCCTCTCCCGTTGTGGAGCACAGGCTCCGGACGCGCAGGCTCAGCGGCCATGGCTCACGGGCGCAGCCGCTCCGCGGCATGTGGGATCTTCCCGGACCGGGGCACAAACCCGCGTCCCCTACATCGGCAGGCAGACTCTCAACCACTGCGCCACCAGGGAAGCCCCCAGGATGTTACTCTTAAGTCGAGATACTGGGCATCCCAAATAGTATCAGAATATTTCTCTTATTCCAGGAGTTCTGTTTTTATACATACAGTAAACATAGTTTAGTTATAAATATATGATTCTATTTCTCAACCCTAGAGACGAAATTCTATCTTCTTTCGATCCTGGAATATGGTGAGATGTTAATAAATAAATAATAAACAATGGCCTGTTCTCAGCTCTTGTGCTTAATTTATTTTCACCACTTTGAGTCTTTACCGTGTTACTGTAATCTCCAGAGTGACCTAAGGACAGCACCCCCGATGTGATGAGGGAACAGAACCATCACTCCTTTTAGCTTCAACGACTTGCTAAGACATTTTCATGAATGATTAATCATTTCAGGAACCCTAGAAACACCAGACACTCCACCAGCATGGAAAAGGATGTATTTGTTCTTATTTGTCTTTCAAACTCACACTCGACTTCAACATTCATTTTGTAAAAAGAGATCCAAACCTCTTGAAACTAAGTCTATTGTCTGGAAAACAAAATATCCTTTCTTATATTTTACCTCGTGGTCCTTAAGTGTTGATAGCTAACTTGCATTGAGGACGGGGTGCAGGTCCTGGAACTACCCTGACATGAACTTCCCCTCTGCGAGGACTCCAGAGCCGGGGCACTCTCCTGGGACGAGGGACCACGGTCCATTAAAATGTGTGGTTTGTCCCCTTCCACAGTGGCTCGTGACCAAGAAGTGTAGCTCGCCACAGCTGGCTAGGCTTCTTACCTCACAACTTGATAAAATCTAGGAGGGCGTTCCAGAGACTGGGCTGAGAAAATACAGCAACTCCAATTATGCAACCAACAAACAAAAACACAGAGCTAGAAGTTACTATAGAAATGTGAGGATGTCTCCAACTCCAAATGAATATACTGATAGTATTTCCATGTGAAAAGTTAAAAATAATGTCTAAGGCTAGTATGAGCTTGGCTCATGACATACTTTCCTTTTAATTAGAGTCTCTTCCATACATACCATCTAATCCATGTGCCTTTGCACCATCACTTTATTAAGGCAGGTTGTAATACCCAGCATTTAGTGAACCCCTGGTATATGCTAGGCACTCCACTCAATTCTTGACATTTACTATTTTGCTTAATCCTTCTAACAACCTTATGAGGTAAGTATATTATCATCCCCAGTTGGATGGTAATAGACTTAGGAATGCATTACTTACATGCTATATTACAAGGAGAAACAGAGTATTGTAAGTAATGCATGCATTACTTACGTGCTCTGTGCTTGCTTCAGGAAGCAAGCACAGAGCATGTAAGTAATTAGCTCATAATCACAAGGCTGGGGGAAAAAAAAAAAATCAGAGCCAAGATTTAAAGAGGCAACGAGCCACTGAGTCAAGAGCCTACATTGTGAGCACTCAGCTGCCCTCAGCTGCCATGTGCTCTGCAAAAGTGGCAACTAAGTGCACAGAATAAAGTTACCCCGACAGTAAAACTCCCGTGGGCACTCTTTCTAGGAGTTCATTTTAGACATACACAGCATGTGCCTGTGATAATTACAGTGGTGGGCAATTTACACTCCATTAAGTAAAACTGGGATGATTGAAACATTCCTTTATATTTGGAAGAATAAAAGAAGTTCAGAAAGACACCAGAGATATCCAGTTGGTGGCATTTATTTGAATGAAATAGATATAAATTCTGCTCTAGTATCTGATTGTTTTGTAAGCCAGTATCCGTAACACTTTCCGAGGATAAAGGAGGTTAAGTCTTTCAAAATGCAAGGATGAAGATCAGACAACCGTATATGGATTACAGTTAATTCCTCAGTCTTAGCCATGGAAATAAATAATACATGTGAAGCACAGTTTCTCTATATTGGCTCCAAAATCATACTTTCCTGTTGTAAGTGTAAAGAAAAAGATTTCTATTTCATGATTGAAATTGATGAGTATGAGTCTGTTGACAGTATTTGACATTTCTAAAGAATCCTATGAAGTAGACAGAAAATGTCTTTATAACTCTATACATCACAGGAAAAAGATGTGTAAGTAAATAAATAATTTAAAGCATCTCAGTGACATGTTCCCGCAAAAAGTTTAGGCAGTTCTCCTTGACTCATTTTCCTTTGATCTGGGAAAAGAGATATGGAGACTTGACGGGCGATCTGCCTTGTCCATCAGCTCTCACTGCACCCAGTTTCATTTGAGAGCTTTTCTATTTTTCCCACAGGGAGACAACAGTGAAGCCCAGAAAGGAAGAGGCTGTGGAAGGCACAGATGCGGGGGAATGTGTTGTGGAGTGGACGGAAGGACAGAGGACAGAGGGCCATCACGGGCCCAGCCATCGTGTGACTTAGGACAAGTAATTTAATATTCTCGGTTTCTCCTTGTAACATAGAGCACCTGTATTTCAGTTTTCAAGTGGAAAGAACAAAGAGTATCTGTATTTCTGCTTGGAAAATGTGTTTCTCTGAATGTATGCATAAATGATTAGACTAAAATTGTTCAAGGTACCTACCCCTTATTACTAACTGTGACTGCTCAGCATTGGAAGTTGTGTCTCTTTTCTGTCTTCATGGAAGTCTTCCCTCGATATGTATTTTTACACATGTAACAGGTTCTAGTACTTGGAGTTAAAAGATGAGGGTATCATTCTATCCCTGTCATATAAATAAAAACTCCATTTCTTCATTGTTACTTTTTTTTTTACAAGGACAATCTTACCATAGGATTGTGTTAATGAAATGGAATGATATCTGTGAAAACTACTTTGTGAACTCTACAGTTAAAATAAGAGGCAGAGGGCTTCCCTGGTGGCACAGTGGTTGAGAGTCTGCCTGCCGATGCAGGGGACACAGGTTCGTGCCCCGGTCTGGGAAGATCCCACATGCTGCGGAGCGGCTGGGCCCGTGAGCCATGGCCGCTGAGCCTGTGCTCCGCAACGGGAGAGGCCACAACAGTGAGAGGCCCGTGTACCACCAAAAAAAAAAAAAAAAAAAAAAAAAAAAAAAAAATAAGAGGCAGATGAGCGAACACTTAGTGTTTATTATGCACCAGGCACTTCACATGTACTTCCTCCTTCAACCCTCATAACAACTCTCTAACATAGGCCAGTACTATTATTTCTATTAGTCCCATTTTACAGATGAGGAAACAGGCACAGAGAGTTTAAGAACTTTCCAGAGTCACACAGAATGTGACAGAGATCGTATTAAACAAGTTTTATTTATTCCTATCTCCTTTTATTCCAAATGTTCTACATGAATTCTAAGTGGACTCATAGCTGAGCCGTAATGAAACTCAATCTCTGGCTGAATCTTTCCCATTATATTTATGATAATCAATAAATGTCAGCCATAATTTATGTCTGCTAGAAACTGCAACATGCTTTATTATATTCTGTAATTTCATTTGCTGACCTGCCGTAGACAAACCAGTCATTCAGAAGTCTAGAACCAGTGACATTCTGAAATGGCGGTAAATTTAGGAGACCTCTTCCTGCCAGCCAGGGACTCTGGCTTTCACATGCCTGCAGCCTAGACAGACAGTTTTTTGTGTGTGGTTCACAGGCCAGGCTTCCTGCACTGACTCCTGATTCTCATTCTGATTTCCTGTTGAATTTGGGTCCTTCTCCTAAATGGGATCGGGAGAGGGGATGTTAGTTCCTCATCTTCTGGAAAGAGCATCTTAATTTTCTTTTGTGAATTTCCTTGTCCCATTGTGCACAGTCTTTTGTAACACTAAAAAAAATCAAGATGCCTTTTTGTCTAGCTGAAAGGTGTTCGCATGACACCAGCTGAAGCATTTGGAAACTCCCTCTCTAACATCTGACTCCTGTGCAGCATCACTGAAACCAGCTGCAGCTCTGATCCCAGCCACAGCACACTGACGAGACTGTTGCACACTTCCTGCTCCTAGATTCCCACTGCTGCCTGCTTTCTGCCTTTTTCTAAACCTGATCCTCAGCTTTCCAGTTCGGTCTGTGAGCCACCAGATGTTTGTTTGTTTTTTTGCGGTACGCGGGCCTCTTACTGTTGTGGCCTCTCCCGTTGCGGAGCACACGCTCCGGACGCGCAGGCTCAGCGGCCATGGCTCACGGGCACAGCCGCTTCGCGGCATGTGGGATCTTCCCGGACCGGGGCATGAACCCGTGTCCCCTGCATCGGCAGGCGGACTCCCAACCACTGTGCCACCAGGGAAGCCTTATACGACTTCTATTTTGAATGATATAATAATTTACCTAATATCTGTTGGAAAGAAATGTTAATCCTACATGCAATTCTATAATATTTGAGAAGTCAAGAAACTTTGTAACATTTTACATTTAAAGTCCATTAATTTTCTGATACAACACTCATTAAGTATTCCCTAAATACTAACAATGAAAGTGATCTATTCTCACGGTTAAAAAAAAGAAAAAAAAGCATGTGTGAAAATATAGGATCGGACTTCCCCGGTGCTGCAGTGGTTAAGAATCTGCCTGCCAATGCCGGGGACACGGGTTCTAGCCCTGGTCCAGGAAGATCCCACATGCTGTGAAGCAACTAAGCCCATGTGCCACAACTACTGAGCCTGTGCTCTAGAGCCCACGTGCCACAACTACTGAAGCCCGTGTGCCACAACTACTGAAGCCCGCGAGCCTAGAGCCCGTGCTCCACAACAGAAGCCACCACAATGAGAAGCCCGCATACCGCAATGAAGAGTAGCCCCTGCTCTCCACAACTAGAGAAAGCCCGCGTGCAACAATGAAGACCCAACACAGCCAAAACCAAAAATAAATAAATGTATTTAAATATATATATAGGATACATTAGAAACAACGTATATGGAAATACCTCAGACATTCAGACAGGTACTCACAACCTTTGACTATTTCAGCAAATTTAACTTAATATCCATAGATTTATTTTACTTTCTCTGTGTTACCTCCATCACTTTAAATTACAGACTACTTTCCAGATACCATAACTGGTACCTTTTACCGTAGTGCCTTTGGATATGAGAGACATCATATGAAACTAAGTTACTGATATACTCATCACTAACCTAGCACTAGAAAGTAAAATCTTAGCATGTGTTGAGAAACACAGTTTTGTTTGTTCATTTGTTTGTTTTGTTTGCAATCATCTAAGGTTAAATGCTGGTTGATGGGTTTGTTATGCAGTGGGTCACTACTGTCCACCTGGAGCTTTATAGGCACAGTGAAACGTCATTTATTGATACTAGGTACACACTTGAATGTAGCAGTAACGTCTCGTGTAAGTTGGCCTCGACTCTCCAGTTGGTCCCAGTATCAATGACAAGATGGCAATACAAGATTACTAAATCACTGGAACTGGATGTGCAACCCCAGTTTAATATTTATTTTGTGAGAAATATTTATGACCTATTTCCCTACATCACTCAGAATGCACAGAGAGTTGATTATCAAAACCAAGACATTTTCATACAGGTTTACCTTTGCCCTGGGTACACTCCTCATGTCACACATAGCCTGTCCTCAAGTCTTCCAAGCACCCAGTCGAGGGGCACCTTATCTGTGAAGTGGTCCCCCAGTGGGGTTGATCACTTCCTGCTCTGTGCCACCACTATGGCCCATACTTGAGTTTTATCGTAGGGTGTGCATATCTCTGTCCTACTGACAAAGATGGTGGCGGGTATCTTACATCTCCATTTCTCCAACTCTGGGCGAGGGCTGTGATCCATCTTCTGTGTCCTATACCCACCTGCTGAGTGTTCCCGGAGAAAATCACACAGGAAGACCTAATCGTGCTGTTATATTTTTATTGTTACCAATTTCAGCGTAGCTGCACACTGAACCTCTTATTTTTTTTCTCATTTTGTACTCAACTCTCATCCTCAAGAACTTTCTCAAAGCACCTCTTCTTTCCTCAGAATTTTGACCAAATTCTCATTTGCCCTCATTCTCAGCAGATAGCTTTATCTTGTACTTTACATAGAAATTAGCAAAAAGAAAAAAACAGGAATTCTCTTAAATTCCTGCTATCAAACATAAGCCTGTCCATCTACAACCATCTTCTTCTATCAATTTTATAATAATAAAGTTATGTTGGCCTCCTCCTATCAGAGGTGATGAGGTTACTTACATTTTGTATCACGTTCTCTTTATGTCATTCTATGTCCCCTCTCCAGTGTCTTTAAATTTTTCCAAATTTCCACACCACAAACAAACAGCCTCCCCGTGCGCCACATTTTCCTCTGACCAACACTCTATTTCTCATTAACTTAAATAATTTTCTACTATTATTTCCCTATCATCCTCATTCTCCTCAATTCATATTAGGAAATATTGCCTCTCTGATAGGGTTCTCGTGATGGTGAAATGTGGTAGTCGGGTAAACAGCACAATAAAAGATGACTGTTATTCCCCATTACCCTCTCAGCCCAACCACTCTCCCCTGGAAACACTCCCCTTTCTGGACACACTGATCCGTGCTCTTTGCGTGGTGCCCCCACCTCCCTGACACCTCTCTATCCTCCTCCCTCGTTGGCTTCTCTTCCTCTACCTGATGAGTCACCGTGAAGGTCCACAGGATTCTACTCTCAGGCCTTCTTTTCGCTTCATACAGTCTCTCTCTCTAGGAGAAATATTTGTCCCCATGGTTTTAGTGACCTTAATTTTGCCCTAGGGGTCGGAGTGCCTAGTTGAAAACACCTGCATATCAGCTAGCTTAAGCAGAGAAGGAACTTATTCCTATTAGAGTGCTCACAAAATCTGGAGGAGGGCGAGAGAGACAGTCTGTAAAGCTAATCCCAGAAGTAGTACCCAGGCTAGGAAGATGTGTTAGTGAAAATGCTCGTGACGCCTCTGAAGAACGGGAGAGCTCTGCCACTATGCTTCCCCCCACACAGCAAGCTCCTCACGTTTCTCATGCATGCATCCAAGTCTCTCAAAATTGCGTCTGATGAGGGGAACTTAGGTCACATGTCTGCGTCTGTCCTCACTCAGACGGCAAAGAGTCAACAAATGTGAGTTTTCTGATTCCTAGCTGGGCAGGATTCATAATATAGAGATTATAAAAAAGAGGGAGAGTATTCTAAGACATTAGGTGACCCACAGCAGGCCACTCTTCCTGACCCGACGTTAATATCCTTCTTTCAAAATTAAGCTTCCAGGTAGCCACAGGCCACCACCCATCCCGTTGCAACTACCAATAAACAAATATATCGTCGCCTTCTCGAGAAGGAAGCAAGCGTTTCGTCAATCACGGTATCCACAGGACCAGTGATTTTCATGACAGTTGGCCCACTGATTTATCTCTTTTACCGAAAAATGAGTTCTCAAAAAGACAGAACTGTTGTGTGCAAGGTCTTAACACTAAATGTGGTATTTTCATAAAGTCTGTGAATGGCGGTGCTGGAGGAAGGAGAATGAGTACGGATGCAAAAATAAATCCAAATGAAGCACTTATCCTACTAAGGACACATTTCTATTCCATAATGGAAGCAGCCTTACCTAATTAATTTACCACCCCAAACTGGATAGCTTCCCTGGGGTATAGAACCCTACTGGGGGCTTAGGGTTGTTTCCTGATGCAGAAAAATCAGGTAATGGGCAGCTGTGGCGTCCAGGTCAGCCCCGTTGTGGGGAAATCCATCGACATCCACTGTCCTTGGCACCATGGTCACTTTATTCCTGAGTGTACTGGGCAGGTTCTGGGGTGACTGGGAAGGGATCAGACTTTCATCCATCAGGAAGGTCATTTTGCCCAACTGATTACTGAGAGCCTCTTCCACGGTGGGGACCTTTTACAGAGTATTCACTCGGGATACATTTGAGAAATAAGTCCACAAATCTAACCCCAAGCTTCCTTTTCACCAACACTTCAAGTTTCTTCCATCAGGTGCCAGACCAACTAGTCAAACTGTTGCTTATTACTCGTGAGTCAGCACAGAGCCAGCCTCCTCTGAATGGGTTTAATGTGACGGCTGTCTGGTTCTGATTAGTGCCACCATGTGGTGCCAGGTGAACTAGGCTCCCAACCCCCTAGGATGAAAGAAAACTCAGGGCTGCTCAAGGAACATACTGTGTGTTCTAGCCAGTACCTCATCAGGTCGGCCTCTGACTCTCTTAGAGCATTTGCTAAAAAGAGCTTACAACTGTGAATCCTTCCCCTACTCCTCTGAGATATACAGGTATCTCCTTTAACTCAGGAATGTCTTCTCAAGGTCCTGAAAGTTCATTCCTTTGAAACGTAATCATCATTAGGAAGGACAGTGCCTCTGTCTCCGGGTCTCTGTGGTGGGAAAGAATCCTAACTTCAAACATTGCCCGCTGACAGACACAGCTGGCCTCAATGCATTTATATTGACCAACCCTTTGCAATTTCTTCACTTCCCTGGCTCTGCTCAAGCCTCCTCCGGGCCCCTACCTCACTCCCTCATTCTGCTCTGCTGCCCAGTCACGTTTGTAAAAATTGAAGTTGCGTTTCATTTACCCTGAACCCCCTTCCCTATTGCAATAATTATGCTGTATTATATAGTATATTGATTAAAAACTGTTTATCACTTTATTGTCCGGTTTTGTTTATTTTTTATTTGTCTTTTTGTGGCTACATTTGATGCCCTTTTTAAAATAAAAGAATAACTGACTTCATTTTTTTTTCTAGTTCTGTGAAAAATGCCATTGGTATTTTGATAGGGATTTGCTCTCCGGTATGCAAGTCCCTCTGGCCTTCAAAGCCAGACATTCTGAGGACTCGTCTTCCTGGTGCAGGCCCCCCATGCTGGGGAGCTCAAAGCCCTCACTCCTTGGGGAGAACCTCTGCAATTGTGATTATCCTTCCCTGGGGCTGTGGGTCTTGATTATACCACATCTCCACCCCTCCTACCCATCTTGTTGTGGTTCCTTCTTTGTATCTTTAGTCGTGGAAAATCCTTTCTGCTAGTCTCCAGGTCATTCTCGTAGACAGTTGCTCTGTAAATAGTTGTAATTTTGGTCTGCCCATGGGAGGGGGTAAGGTCAGGGACACCCTACTATGACAAATGTGTTTATGCAACTTATTTGTCCTTCAGGACCTGCTTGAGGCCAAACACGTATAAATGATTTCTAATTGATGGGTTATTGCTGGGAGTAATCAGTTCTAGAGCTTGGCCTATTAGATAACACCAAGTTTATGAATATAAGATCAGGTCATTTGGTGCTCTATCGCTAGCTGTTCAGTGCCCATCATGATCTTGTTTCTACCAGAAAACCAAAACCTGTTAATCAAAAGGAAAGAGTTACTGGCAAAGAGGTTGCAATTTTGCTTCAAAACCTTGGGTACCTATACTATGACACTCCTATTAAGACTTGACACAGGCTCTATACCAACACCTCCTCTGCCACAGGTACTTTGGGCACAATCGGATTGGTTGTCATAGGGCCCACTGGAGGGTTGCTTTCATGGCGTGTGGTCCAACTACAAAGCCTTCTCTTGCTGAGACTCCCTTAAAAAATGGCATCCTTGGAGTCCCTTGGCAAATCAATCAAGCAGCCAACACAAATGTGATCATTTTCTCCAATATCCATAGAAATTCACTGTACTTCTTTTTTAGAGAATTACGGGGCAAGGTACAGGAACTTGCCTTTCACTTCAAATAGTACATGGTACCATGTCCTATACCACAGTATAATCAGAAGCCTTTCTAAGGTGGCAGACCTCTGTATATTTCCATGGTATTTATTACCCAAACTTTAGCATGCATACAAAACTGGTCCACCCAAAATCTAGAGTACTTGCTTTCAAATTCCTTTCCTCGTGATGTTGTCAATACAGTGAACTTGGTTGATGCCCCCTGACATTGTGAGAAGATCAGGTCCCCCTAGAATAAATTACGGTACAGAGGCATAGATGTAATGCAGTTCTGAAGGCAAGATAGTAAAGAGGTACTGCTGTTTGTACCAGGTGAAAGCAAAGTGTTACTGCTGTTCTCTAGTTCTTAGGATAGGAAATGGTATTTACCATATCAATAGCTGCATTCCAAGTGCTATTCCAAGCCTGTTTTTGAAAATTTTCCTCATGAAATAAGACTGAATCTAAAACAGTCGTTGAAATTAGAATTAATACCTAATTAAATGTAGGAAAATCTAGTGTCAACTACTACTTTGGTGGGAATATAAATCCCTATAATTCCACCTGAGATATGATAACACTTTGGTTTTTAATTTTAAAATTTAAATTTAAAGGCAAAGAATAGGTCCAGGAACTTCTACTTAGCCAGCCATAATAGTTTGCTCCATGAGTTATGAATCCAATCTGCAAATCATTCCAGTAACTGATTATGTTTATTCCAACTATCACAAGGAACTAGGGAAATAGCAACAGGATGTTTGCAAACCCACAGGGCCTACTTTGAAATATATTCGTGCCCAACCTCCCTTGCTATGGACTGAATGTTTGTGTCCCTCCCCAAGTTACTATGTTGGAGCCCTAAACCCCAATGTGACAGTACTGGGAGGCGGAGCCTTTGGGAGGTAATTACGTTTAGATGAGTCTTGAAGGTGGGCTGACTCTACTGGCATCTTGGTCTTGAATATCCCAGCCTCCAGAACTGTGGGGAAAAAAATCTCACAGTTGTTGTTTAAGCCACCCAGCTGTGGTATTTTGTTATAGTAGACCAAGCTGACTGAGACATCCATTAATCACCTGGCCCCCCAATAAACCCAGCATTTTTAGTGAATTACAGAAGTGGCTCAGCCAGTAGTATAAACTCAGAGTTGGTGTCCAAAACTCAACAAAATGTCTGGGTATTTCTCTTCCTTTAGGGTTCTCCCAAATGCCTTCTTTTTGAATCTAGTGTCCAGATCTTTTCCATTCACCATGCTATTATTAAGGAGTCTGACAAAGAGGTAAATTCAAGCTAATCTGAATTTCAGCAACCCAGAGCACCAGGCCTGATGTTTTATTCTTAACTATGTCAATCTTGCTGTTGCAACAAATACTTTTGACAGACACAGCAAGTCCCTGATTCTCTTACCGTCTGCCTTGAGCCAAGAATTTAAAACTTTGATCTTATCATTTTCTGTCCCTAAGCTCCCCAGTACAGCTCCCCAGTACAGCTAGGAGCAGGCAGTCTTCCTTCTCTTCCTTGTAATCCTTCGTCCTCCCTACTCATTCTTTATCAACAGCTACATGTTTTTCCAAAGTCTTGTCTTCAATAGCCATTTCATTGTAGAGGATGATTTAAGTAACTTTTTTACTTGCTCTGCCATTAACCACCAGAGTTCCCAGTTCTGGACTAGCTAGATCTTCAATACCCCAAAGCTCAACCAGGTTAAATAACCCACTCACTAATTTCTATTTCTTTTCTTTTCTTTTCTTTTCTTTTTTTTTTGTGGTACGCAGGCCTCTCACTGTTGTGGCCTCTCCCATCACGGAGCACAGGCTCCGGACACACAGGCTCAGCGGCCATGGCTCACGGGCCCAGCCGCTCCGTGGCATGTGGGATCTTCCTGGACCGGGGCACGAACCTATGCCCCCTGCATCGGCAGGCGAACTCTCAACCACTGCCCCACCAGGGAAGCCCTGATTTCCATTTCTTTGAGAGCTTGTTGCCTTTCCTGGAATCAAATACCACATTGGTCAGGCTTGTAATTGCAAATATTGTAAAATATTCTGATTTATTGAAAGAGAAAATGGATTTTTAAAGGGAACTTATGAGCTAATGTAAATTGGGGAAGAGTCAGAGGATCAGATTCTGAAGCTACCCATCCAGGAGCAATGACACTGCACCAAAGGGGCACCTCTGGAAAAGATACCATGGCCGTGCCACTTGGGGCTGATTGCCCTGAGGACTGGATGTCTGATGCTGCACTCCCTTCCTTTCCTCCACACCCAGAAAGAACCACAGTCTCTGTCATCACATGAGCTACAGTGTGTATTCTTCCTTTCATAGTCACCTCTTCACAATTCTAATTTTCTAATGTAAATCTCAAGTGGGTTCAAATGACTGGAAAAATCTAAGTCGCATGCCTGCATCTAAAACTGCAAGCGGGTCTGGAATATAAATATTCTGTCCTCTGTCTTGTGAAGATAGATTAATAATATGAGGAGTTACCAAAATTTAGGGAAAATATTGGGGCATCACACATGATAAGTATTCACTACGTGGGCCATATGTTAGGATCACCTAAAATGACATCATCAATTCTGTGGTAGCCATTACTAGCACTCACAAAAACCTTTATGGATCTCTTCCTCTTCGTAGAAAATAAATGGGAACTGCAGCAGAGGTCATATAACTTGCCTCGGCTGATGTAACGTAAACGGAAGTGACAAGTGTCATGTCACTTGTCACCAGGACAGGATATATTTGAGCTGATATGCCTTCTATGTACTCTCTTGCCTTGCCACGGTCAATGCTGAAGCCCTCAATAGAGGTGGCAGCATCATAACAAAGTAAGGCTTCAATCAGCCTGGGTGTCTAAATGATCTGATGAACTCCCTTCTTGATCTACAATGGGCATGTAGCAAAAGCAAGAAATAAAACTTGTTCTGGGCTTCCCTGGTGGCGCAGTGGTTGACAGTCCGCCTGCCGATGCAGGGGACACGGGTTCGTGCCCCGGTCCGGGAAGATCCCACGTGCCGCGGAGCGGCTGCGCCCGTGAGCCATGGCCGCTGGGCCTGCGCGTCCGGAGCCTGTGCTCCGCAATGGGAGAGGCCGCAACAGCGAGAGGCCCGCGTACCGCAAAAAAAAAAAAAAAAAAAAAAAAACTTGTTCTAATTTCCTGAAATTTTGCTGTGACATAATCCAGCCCATGCTGACTGACAGAAGCCCAGACCTCTCTTCTGACTGCATCTTTTATACTATACATAGCTAACAGCTTGCAAGTCATGACACAGGGCTATTGTATAACACTTCAAGTTCAACACGTCCGAAACAGAACTCATGAACTCTTCCATAAATTATTCTTCCTCCAGTGTTTCCTACCTCAATAAATCCTCCAACAACTGTATGTCTGCTCAATTTAAAAACTTAAGAATCTTTCCTGATTCTTCCAGTTTCCTATTACTCACATGCTGCCAATGTCCAGGTGCTATGGTTTTTCACTTCCTCTACGTTTCTCTAGTCCTGGACCCTACTTCCAATAGCCTAGTCCAAAAAAACCCCATCATCTCTTACATAATTTAATGAAATAGCCTCATACCTAGTTATCCCCCATTTATCACTGCCTTACAAGCCAGCCTCCATGCTACTGCCAACATGGTTCTTTAGGTGATTTGTGTAGTTTTAAGTATAGATTTTAAACCTCTTCATTAAAACCCACCAATGGCTTCTCATTTCTCTTAGTGTAAGGTGGAATTCCTGACTGAGAGCTTTAAGGTTCTACATGGTCTAGCCTTTTGCTCATCAGATCTTCATACTGTTCTCTGGAAGTGCTGACTGGCATTCAGTTCTGAAGACTTGCTATCCTTTTCCTCACTTCAGAGCTTCTGTTCTGCTGTTGTGTCCTTTATGTGTAGTCACTTCCCCAACCAACCAATACATCCACTACTACCACCACCACCTCTGTCTTATGGCATCACTCAGTCTCTAATGCCAGTGCCTCATCTACATCTCTGTTTAATGCTATTGTCTCAGGAAACAAGTCTTCATCCTTTGTCCTCTGGACCAGTTATATGCTCCCAAAGTATTTCATACTTAATGTGCACTCATGCCGTCCTTTTGTTATATCTTATCTTTGTTTTCTCAAAATAGTCTTTACATTCCATGATGAAGAAAACATTGGCTAGATTGCCATTGTTTCTTCAATGTCTAACACGACAAAGGCCATCAATAGTATTGTTCTGAATGAGGGTTTGTCTTTGAATAAATGACTGACACTTAGAAGATGCTTTTACAGCTTTATCGTCTTCCAGTTTTTCAGTTGTTCTACCTACTTAAGTCTATGTCCAGCTATTTTTTTTTAAAAGGAAGGAAATTCTTTTTTTTTAATAAATGTATTTATTTATTTATTTTTGGGCTGCATTGGGTCTTCATCACTGTGTGTGGTCGTTCTCTAGTTGCAGCGAGCGGGCGCTACTCTTTGTTGTGGTGCGCGGACTTCTCTTGTTGTGGAGCATGGGCTCTAGGCATGCAGGTTTCAGTAGTTGTGGCACGCGCGCTTGGTAGTTGTGGCTCGTGGGCTCTAGAGCGCAGGCTCAGTAGTTGTGGCACATGCGCGTAGTTGCTCTGCGGCATGTGGGATCTTCCCTCACCAGGGATCGAACCTGTGTCCCCCGCTTTGGCAGGCGGACTCCTAACCACTGTGCCACCAGAGAAGCCCATATCCAGCTATTTTTTAACTTCATAGCTTTAAAAATTACCGTTGTTTGTTGTTTACATGATGTTGTTTGCCCATCTGTTCTTTATTTTGTTTTAGTTTTCTACTTATGTCCAGCTTACTGCTAGCATGGAATCATTTTAGTTTCAATTTTCTAAACTGTTTGGAAACCAGAGGTTGGTTTCTTTAATTCTCATACCTCATGCACAGAATGCTGACAATTTTTTGCATTCAAGCTTTTGCAGAAACTATTAAATATCCTTCATACCTGGGGAGGTAGAGAAAATTCTGATACTTTGATTTGTTTTTTCTCCTCCAAATTAAAAAAAGCCTATTTTAGAATAAAAATATCTGTAGCTTGATCCGTGTGAATGCCCTAACCCCTATATCCAGAAAGCATTTTAGCAAATCACTCAAATATTAAAACCTAGATTTGAAGTAACATCTCCCTGAAAATCGTTTTTAGAATTTAATAGGACTGATAATATATTGTTAACAAAAACTCTGTTGTTTAAATATATTCCAGCTACATAATCTTTTTATATAACAATCTAAGTAATGAGATAGGAAGAACGGATAAATTTTCACATAGATTAAGTCAGCTGCAAATGTATCTGAAGCATAATCCATTGGTGGGATGTAGGAGGGATGTTTAAAAGCCCATTTAAAGAGTAATTTATGAGTCTTCCAGGATATTTGGTCTCTAATCAATAAATCGTGAGCCAGTGGGGCTTCTTAATGAGCGTCGTGTCTGCGATAGCTAGCAGCAATTTGGCAGGTCCCACAGCTGATTTTTTCAAGTGAATCCAAATCCTCCACAGACCTCTCTTACTTTCCAACACAGTGTTTCTTTAGGGGTGCACGGCAGCTGTCATAATGTTTTCCTCCATACTGTGTTAAAGAATTGAGAAAACTGCTATACAAATGCAAATTTAGGGGCCTTAATGGATTTTCTCTTGAAGCTGCCTGGATATTGTTCAGAGAAATAAAGAAATAACAAGCTTCTCAGCAAACATCAAGGGGGAGGAGTTAAAATGCAGTTGCAGTGTGGTCTTCTGCCACATTTTTACGGAACACTTTAGTGTAATTGAAGTATTATCTGCAATGATTTTTTCTATATGAAGAGATTTTTAGAGGACACATAACTTTTAGGTGCAAGTATGAGTTAGAAACTGCTTAGACTTCTATTGTGGACAAGGCTGTTTGTCTACCATCAGGAGTAGGTCAAAGATCCTTTTAAGGATTTTATTCCAAGTAGAGAGGTTTACAGCCTGGCAGCTTCCAAAATAGTATAATGATAATCTGAAAAATCTCTCTTGTAGTGAAATTTAAAACCTCATCAGGGGAATTGCCTGGCGATCCAGTGGTTAGGACTCCACGCTATCACTGCAAGGGACCCGGGTTCGATCCCTGGTCGGGGAACTGAGATCCCACAAGCCGTGCGGTACGGCCAAAAATAAATACATAAAACCTCATCAGTACATCTGCTTTGCTTATCATGGTTCACACTCAGGGAAGGTCCACTTTATGTTTTCTTCTGTTGAGAGTTCTCAGATGTGTGTCATTATGCCCAGGAGACATGAAATCTTCTGGAGTCAGGACATACGCATCAATGTCTATATTTACCACGTCTCTGAATCTCCGACATCTGGGCCCTTGCTGATCCTGGAGAGACTGTCCCTGCCAGGGCTGGCCAATTCCTAAAGGTAAGGAACTACTGGGCTGAGAGCACAGCTTTCATAGGCAAACCATTCAATCCAAAACACATACCCCAACTCTCCTGTAGGGGCTTTCACAGACCTCTTACATTCTGGGTACCCTCCACCAGCCCGAATCACTCCAGGGCCAGGTGCCAGATAACTAGGGACAGTCCCTAGACCCCAGAGCCTGCTGAAATGATCCAGACTAACCAATCCTGAACACGCTTACACTGCTTGCCCACACTGTCCTATGGAAACCTCAGGAAAGGCTATTGTGCTAGCCTCTGCGTTCCCTGCTCCGTCAGCCTCTTATCTAACCCCGCGGCTTCCACACATGGCCCCTCATGGGATGGTACGCCCCTCTCGTCTTGGCATCTGTGACTTTAACGATCTGTCTTTTCCAGAACAATCATCCTCTGATCTGTTGGCCTCCTCATACCTGAATAATAACAAACCCTACATTTAAAAATAATATCCTAGGTTGCTCAGTATTCCCGGGGATGCTAATGGTCATTCATTTGGTCCGAGTGGGTGTCTCCTTTCTAGGTGATTTGAAAGGTGTCAACAAGTTTTCTAAATCAAAACTACCTGCGACCAACCTGCTCAAACATATACTAGTCATCTTAACTAGATTAAGGAATGACATTGCTCGAGAGTGGTAATGTACTCATTTTCCTTTAGCCGTATCTCATGAGAAAATGATCTTAACTCTTAGGCACCTAGCAGAGCACAAGAGGTAAAGAGGGGGCTGTAACGTGTGGATTTGTGTAAGAGTGAGGAAGGTGGAGATATCCAGGCGTGCGAGCCCTGAGCAGCCAGGAGACTAACTGCAGAAGGGATGAGCCAGAAAAAAGAGAGAACAGGAGCTCCAGGTAAATGTCGACAGTTTCACAACTTTAGATAAGGCCCAACCTTGGCATTAGGTTATGTTCAGACACTTCTTCATTCACAAAAAAAAAAAAAACAAAAACATTCTTTTTTTTTTTTTTTAATAACACAACCATCTGTTTTGCTTAGAAGAAATAATGTACAATTAGTACATTTTAATTTGCTAATCCAATGTGCCTTGCCCACACTCAAAGGAAACAAATGTAAAGTAAAAAATGTCTTAGATGTTTGCAGCCAATTAAGTTGACTGCGCTCTTTTCCCCGTGAGGGCCCGGGGTGCAATGTCTGCAAAGAGCAGCCTCCTGGGTGTAGTATACACAGCCTATTGCCTGTATGGTTTGCCCGAAGGGACCTTGGAGACAGCCCTTTCCAGTGGACGTTCAGGACTGACATGCTGTCCCTAATCTAGGCTCCAGACAGGTATGCACAGTGCCTTTGGAAAGCCCCAGGGCACAGTGGCCGGGGTCCACACTGGCCAAGTCATAATGTCCATCCACCCCAAGCTGCAGAACAAGGAGCATATGATTGAGGCCCTCCGCAGGGCCAAGTTCAAGTTCTCTGGCTGCCAGAAGATCCACATCTCCAAGAAGTGGGGATTTACTAAGTTTAATGCAGACGAGTTTGAAAACATGGCGGGAGAAAAGCGGCTCATCCCCGATGGCTGTGGGGTCAGATACATCCCTAATCGTGACTCTCTGGACACATGGCTGGCCCTGAGCTCGTGAGAGCCTTGGCGCTGTCCCCTCCTTACTCATGCCCACCAATAAATCCTACTTTCCTGTCAAAAAAAAATAAAGATGTCTTAGACGTATGAGGTAAAACTTGCCAGAATTCAGCTTTCAGGAGAGAAAGCTCAGGATAGGTTAGAGGTCCTGGCGATTTGAAAGGGCAGGCAGCTCAGTGTCCAGAGACTACAGTTAAGAGAGTTCTGGGGCTTCCCTGGTGGCGCAGTGGTTAAGAGTCTGCCTGGGATGCAGGGGACGCGGGTTCGAGCTCCGGTCCGGGAAGATCCCACATGCCGCGGAGCGGCTGGGCCCATGAACCATGGCCGCTGAGCCTGCGCGTCCGGAGTCTGTGCTCCGCAACGGGAGAGGCCACAACAGTGAGAGGCCCACATAACGCAAAAAAAAAAAGAGAGAGTTCTGGAACTCAGGAGCCCGTAACGAAGCCTGCTCACGTGCACAGGCCGTCTCCCATCTCTGGTGGAGATCTGGCTTGATCAGTGTCCCATGAGCACTTACTATTCTCAGTCCTGCCTCACCCACCTACACCTGATCCTCAACACAGAAGTCAGAGTAATCCTGTAAAGTCAAATAATGTCACTCCTCTGCTCAAAATCCTCCGGTGACCCAGACAGACTCTAATAAGAGCCAGAATCCTTGCATCACCCACAAGATGCTCTACTTTCTGAGCACCCATTGTCTCTCGGACCTATTTCCTTTCCTTCTCCTCCACACTTCTGCTGCAGCCCTCCTTATTGTTCAAGAACATTCCAGGCACACCCTCACCTCAAGGCTTCTCTACTTGTGGCTTTCCATATCTGGAGATTTCTCTTCCTAAACATCCATCTGTACCCAGGCAACTGAAAATGGATAAAGGTAAACATACAACCTCACATTCTTGAGGTCTGTTCACACATGCTGTCTTCTCTCTGAGGTCGCTCAGACCATCCTATGTTAACTTGCAAGCTTCCTCCTGACCACATCACCAACTTTCTTCCCTGCTTTCGTGTTCTTAACATTTATCGACTTCTCACACACCACATATGTTATTTATTTATGTTTTATTTCCTATCTATTCCCATTAGAATATAAGACGCTGGAGGTAAGGGGTTTTGTTTTTTTGTTCATTTTCTTATGCCCCATATAAAACACAGTAAACAGTGCCTAACTTATGTGTTAATTGAATAAATGAAAGACATTCCGTTAGATGCTTGACACAGAGTTAAGAATGAATAACTATTCCCATCCCTGGGGAACGCCATATACAGGTGGGTGGCAGAACCAATATTTACAACACAAACTTGTAAATCTAAGTTGTTAGAAAAAGGTGGGGTGACTTGTACCAAAGTAGTGGTGCTGAGGACTCCTAAAGCTCTTGAGAACAGAATGTCCCTCTCAGAGGAGATGGCCCCTCTCCTGGTCACTAATGGATGGCAATGACACAAAGCCATTGCAAACATGATGAACAGACATTCTGACCAGTCAGAAACAGCCCCATTTTAAATACTCACGACAATTGATAATTCAGATGGATAAATGAAGATGGCTATTCCTTTTACAAAAATGCCGTAAAGATGCTCAAGATAGTGTTCCTGATTCATTTAAAATATTCATATTTGAAATAAAAAATTTTAAACTCCTGCTCTAGTCATTATCTACTGAGCTCCTAACCATTGTGTCAGGCACTGTGCTTGGAGCTAGGCGGGAAGGAAAGATAAAGAGGATGTAATTTCAAGCCTGCAGGAGCAGAGAGTACACCTGTCTGCTTATAGATAATTTTAGTAATAGAATGGCAGAAGGCTTATTCCTTAAAACCACTAATTACCATAAACTCATTAGAGATGAATGCAAATTCTTCATGGAGATACTTGTCATCAATAAGAAGGTTAGGGGAAAGGACAGATTGTTTTAAAGCAAGGCATTATCTGGAGTTAGAATCTCTCTTGGTTCTCCCTGATGCTTAACCTCAAAGAAACTCCACTGTTCTAAGTCACTTCTCTAACAGTAATGAACGCCATATCTGTATCTTCTGGATACACAATTGCCCCCAAGCACACCATGCTCTGAGTTAATTTAATTCATCACATTACTGGGTACCTGCTTCGTACGCATATATGGTTCGTGACATTCCCCTTTCTTTCCTTCCCCATCAATCAAATCTCTGCTCACCTTTTATACCTTATTCACATGCTACTTCAGTGAATTATCCCCTGAATTCCCCCCTTACCCATCTGTGCTTCCATAACTTGTGATATCACTTAACTAGTATTAGTTGAGTACTTCCTCTATGTCAGGCCTATCTCTAAAGTATGGGAATGTAAATATAAACAAAACAGAAAGAAAATTCCTTCCTGCGTGACACTTAAAATCTGGAACATGGTTTATGCCATAAAGAAATAAATACGTTGTCAAGTGGTGATAAACGGTATTTAAAATAAAGTGGTGTAACATCATTAGAGGCCTTCCCTGATTTCCTCGTTACAGACAAAGGAAGGGGATAATCAAGGAAGGATGCTGAGGAGATGGCATTTGAGCCGATACTTGAAGGGATACTTTGCATGCAGAAACACATGCAAAGGCCCTGAGGCAGGAACATGTTTGGGAGCTCTAAGAAGAGTAAGTGGGTCAATGTGTCCTGAGCACCATGATGGTGGGGGAGGCATTCAGAGAGATGGTCATACTGTGACCTTACCAAGGACTTCAGAATTTAAGTGTGATAAAAGGCCATAGGAAGTTTTTAGACATGAGAATTACACCACCTAAAAGATTACTCTGGCCGCTATGTAGAGAAGAGACTGGAGGGGGACAGGAGTGGAAGTAGCAAGTTCAGAGGGAGATTATCCCTGCTGAGAAATACTGGTGTCACTTATTTTGTATTTAGTTGCTTATGGTTTTTTACTGTAAGTGGCTTAAAGGTGGACCTTGATTTATTCATCTTTTATTGTCAGTATCCAGCAAATGCCTGGCACTTAGTAGATGTTTAATAAGTGCTTACGGAAGGAAGGAGGGAAGGATTGAGTAAATAATTAATGAGTATGATGATTCTTGAATCTAGTTAGAAGAAACTCAGATGGGAAAGTGTTGTTCTTTCCAAACAACAATACAAAAAGAAAAGTCTTCCTTATTTTTTTCAGTGAAAGGAACAAATTTGTTTCTTTGTTAGAAAATTGGAAAAGTTGGGTCCTACTCGCATTCCAACACCAAAAATGAATGTACAGCCATGAAGATGGCTTCATTCTGCAAAAACTGACCAATTGGTTTTAAGAGTTATTGGAAACAGAAAGAAAGAATGGCTCACATTTATTGGAAGTGGACAATGTTTTTCTAAACAAGAGAGAAATACTTCTTCCTTCTCTCTTAATGGGTGGTACTGTGCTCTTTTGGGCTTACAGAAAGCCAAGGCCATTGAGCAGATGGTCCATTATTGGGGTAGAGGAAAACAAATCTCTCATCTGAAATTAGTTTAACTTGGGAAGAAAATTTTCACTTTCACAGACGTACTTGAAGTTGGCACAAAAATGAGAACATGTTGAATTTAAATCAATTTCTCTGCTTCCTTATGTTTTCTGTTATCTATTAATCAAATGCTTTTCTGCTATATTTGGCAAAATAACAATAAAGAGTAAACTTTCGTCCTAAATACAATGATTGATCACCCAAGACGCACTTGTAACAAGACTGTGCTTAGGACTTCATTTAAAAATTCAAATTCAGTCCCGGCCACAGGGAATTTAACATTTGAACCATCAGTTTCACTCATAAACCAAGCCTTTGGATAGGAAAAAATGGGCAGTGTCACTGTGTCTGAGTCACAAGCATGCAATTCCCCTTGTCTGGAAAGATGGTTAAGGATGTCCTGATGAGTAATTGTAGACGGTTATAATGTCTCTGAGAATTTGGGGTAAAAACATACCCACATTCAGACACAGGTTTAGAGTACACACTCAGTGATGTCTGAGCACATGACAGACACTAAAGAAACTCTTTCTTGGAATATTCTTAATCCCTGGCACCCTACATCACAGTCTTATTTTTACATTTTACATTGCCTATGGAATCTGTTTCAATCTTAGGGGGTTTGTTGGTAAATGGCCATTCTACTTTTGAGTTGTTTGGGTGGAAACACTGGAGGTCTCCTTAACTCCTCTTTGTCTCCCATACTCTGCATCTAATTCATCAATAAATCCTGTCAGCTCCATCTTTCAAATACACCCAGAATCTTCCTACTTCTCACTGCTCTGCTGCCATCATTATCTTTCTTCTGGAATACTGCAAGTTCCCTAGCTTGTCTCCCTGCTTCTGACTTCAGCAGCCACTGGGAGGCAGGTAAAAATACATCTCTCCTCTCCTCAGCCCCCACAATGGTTTTGCATCAGGGTAACAAAGTCAGTAGGATACAAGGCACTATGTGACCTGTGTCTCCTAGACTCCTTTACCTTTCTAACCTCATCTCCTATGATGTTCCCCTTTATTCACTCTGCACCAGCCATGTCTCCAGCAAAAATCAGATATGGTGTTGCCTCAGGGCCTTTGCATATGCTATTCTCTCTTTCTGGTTTGCTTGTCTCCGGATATTTGCATAGCTCGTTACTTTATTTCTCTGAGGATTTATTGGAAAGTCATCTTCTACGTGAGGCCACCCTCTCTAGAATTGCCATACCACACCACACGTGCCTATCTCCCTTCCTGCTGTATTTTACTTCCTGGTATTCACTCCAATGTAGTAGACTGTATATTTTATCTACATTTTGTAATTGTCTTTTCCTCTACTAGAATAGGGACTCCAAAAGGACAGAGATTTATCTGTATTCACCACTGTATCCCTAGACACTAGAATAGTGCCTGGTACATGCTAAAGATGTAATAAATAATTTTGAATTAATTAATTTATAATTTTGAATTCTCCCTATCCAAATACATTTTATTTACAAATAATAATCTATGAGACTTAATTTTGGGGGTTTTTCTAGATAGAGTGTTTGTGAAACTCCTTGGTTCTTTTGCTTAAGTCATAAAGTGAAAGCAATAAAAAAATTAAGAAATATGAAAAGTGAGAAATTTAGCATGAAGAGAAGGAATCATAATATGTGGACCAAGAGGCTGTGCTGTGTCCATAAGTCTTTGTTGTGACCTGGGTAAACCACAGGAACTAGAATGGAACACTCAGCAAAAGTAAGAACCAAGCTCTCATCCCTCATCTCTACTTCTTGTAGATGTTAGAATTAACTCAAAAACTTAAAGTCAGTTTCTTCATATGCAATGAAGGAGCTGAACTAACTAGCTGACTCCTTGAAGCCTTTCCTAAGCTCTAATGTCATGATTGCTTACTTAGTAAAGAATTTTTTTTAAATAATAGATACAGCATGAGAAATATTCACTATTCAAAGGAAATTTATGGTAAGAAAAATTTTTTAAATATTGAAGAAGCAACTCTTAAGAAAGGATGAAACGGGATCTAGGGCTCGTAGCATCAAGAGTTTGTGGGTCTTTCCCTAGAGCACTGCCAGGTAATATGACTAACCAAGGTGAGTCAGGGCCAACCTGATGTTGCCAGACAATCAGGGTGATGTGAGAGAACTATGGTCCCTGTGGACCAACCATTACGGATGGGAGACTGTTCTCAGAGAAGAGGACCAAGAATAACTTCCTGAGTGTCTACTGAAACTTTCCATCCCAGGGAATCTAAAACAGTAGGTTTGACATCAGCACCAGTCTGACATCACACAATGGAGAGCATTCTAGGTAGATGATACTTTTTTGACTCTTTAATCACCAATATTAAGATTAACAATTCTTTTTTTTTAAAATTCAAATGGCAGGTTATTGACATGATAATTAATCTTAGATGACCCTCAAAATACTATCTGTTCGGGGCTTCCCTGGTGGCGCAGTGGTTAAGAGTCCGCCTGCCGATGCAGGGGACACGGGTTCGTGCCCCGGTCCGGGAAGATCCCACATGCCGCGGAGCGGCTGGGCCCGTGAGCCATGGCCGCTGAGCCTGCGCGTGCGGAGCCTGTGCTCCGCAACGGGAGAGGCCACAAGAGTGGGAGGCGCGCGTATCGCAAAAAAAAAAAAAAAAAATACCATCTGTTCAGTCAATACTCTAACTTTTACAACTTAATTTTATAGGTCATAAAAATCAGTTTGTACGCCTTCCCCCATGCAACCCAGACCCCACATTAAATAAAATCCTCTTCCAGTTCAATCTTCCTCAAAGGGCCCAACTAAAATTTCCTCGACAGAAATAGATATGGACTAATTTAAAACTTTTTATTATGTGCTCAGTAACATTTCTTTGTAATTAGTTATTTTAAAATTAACTGTGAAAAATATTACTGTGATTCTTCGATCTACTTTGTCTCACCGCCCAGTCTCTGAACGTTCGATTTTAGGGCTGATCTAAAAAATAAACAAAATTTATTTCTAAGTAGGTAGGAATTCTTTGATCTCTTGCCTAAAACCTACCATATAGTAAGTTTTAACTGGCATTTATGTGGCATCTTAAAATATCATCCACTCTTTATTTTCGAGTATGTCTCTTTACCCTTTCGTAGTACAGGGCTTGTCCAGTTTACATAGTGCTCTGCTGATTTTGGAGCAGATTTTGAATTCCCAACAGAGCTATGTGTCCTTGCCAATCTTCTGTCAAATTAAGTGTAATTCGTAAATAAAGGCCAAAAATTCAATCAAGGCTGTATTGAGAAGATTTCTTTTCTGATTTCCCTGAACCAGAAGTTTTGGAGTCTCTGAAACCTGAGTGCATATTCTGGTTTCTAAGTTTCTTCTATTGATATTTTTCCCCTCAGATTACATTGGTAGAAATTAAATGGTTCATTGCTTTGGGGGAAATTTTACTCTTTGCTCAATAGTTGAAATTTAAGATACTTTTCCCGCCTAGCTTTCACTTCCATTTGACAAGCTTCAGGCAGAATTTAAAGCAGGAATCTAGTACACCTAAACGCTGCTACAATAAGATAGAAATGGGCTTTCCATAGACTCTTTCCTTGAGAGTTATTGCTCAACAGTGCCTTCTCTTATCCCCCCAAATTTAATGAAATGTGTAAGTCGTCTCTTCTCAACAGAAGGCTTCAAAATACTAGGAAAATCTCTAACATAAGTTTTGGGGAAAACTGAATTATATCAGACACCAATAGACAATAACTACTTCAAAAATAGAAACTATTGATACACTCTAAGAATGTTTTGACCGGGGAATAATGGTGTGAATTGGTAATAAATCTTACCACTATAATTACAGTAAAGCCTATTTTTTCCCTAAACTTTTGTCTTTTGCCTTCCAAGAGATTTAAAGTTGCAAGAATTCCTCATGAGACTTACAAAAATAATGAAAAGGATAGAAAGGCTTCTAAGACGTGAGGTGAAGGCACTAGGTTGATTTAGCTCAGGGAAGTGCCTGAGGGGTGGATTTACCTTCAAACATTTGGAGAACTGTTCTAGGATGCCAGAGGACAGATGTCCTTCATTGCCACAAAGGGCAAACCAAGAGACAATGGGCTAAAATTCCAGTAGAAACATGGGAACACGTTTCTAAGTGTGTAAGGCAGTAGTTTACAACCCTAGGTGTATATTGATTCAACTGGGAGCTTTAAAAAATTACCACTGCCTTATGGTTACTACCAAGGGGGAAAGGGGGAGTGGGATGAACTGAGAGATTGGGATTGACATATATACACTAATATGAATAAAATAGATAACTAATGAGAACCTGCTGTATAGCACAGGGAACTCTACTCAATGCTCTGTGGTGACCTAAATGGGAAGGAAATCTAAGAACGAGGGGATATATGTGTACATATGACTGATTCACTTTGCTGTACAGCAAGAAACTAACACGACATTGTAAAGCAACTATACTCCAATAAAAATTAATTTTAAACAATTACCAATGCCTCAGAAAAATTAAATCAGCTTAAGCACTGGTACTTTTTTAAAGTCTCTCAGGGTATGCTAATATACAGGTAAGGCTGAGAGCAAGTGCGAGAAAAAATGTTCTATAAAATGATGTCATTAAAGCATAATAAGAATTGAGCAAGTGCATTAGAGACAAAGAAAACATGCCCGTCGTTCTCTAAAGATGTTTGTTTTCAAGTCTCAACCCTAGAGGAAGCTCTCAAATTTTTTCCATATCTGTGATTTCAGAAGGATACAAGTGCCATTTGCAGATCCAGAATTTAGACTTGGAGTCAAGGTAATGTTCCTGCTTCCCGTAGGGGATTACTCATTATAAAACCAAACACAGTCTCCTAAACCTACCAGAAACAGAGTAATCTTTAGGTTACTAAGTAGTTCTGACTCTGCCACCCTGAGATGCACCTGCTTCTTAGAGTTGTATCATTTTTTACTATAATGCCAACACCACCTGTCTGGGACATAGAAGGATGCTGCCCTGATCCCATTTCCAGCACTTTGGCTCAAATCTGTGTCCCTTCTCTTTGGAAGCAAGCTGGAACTCCCAGAGTGAATAACAATAAGTCAGTAAGATCTAAAGAGTGTAATCCCAGACATGTTGACAAACTTCAAAACTCTATTTATGCCTTGTCAGATTATTTGCCAAGCCTGTTCCAATCCACCCGCTGCCTTGAGACAACTACACTCCCGCCCTCCAATCCAGACACAAGTTGTAAATATCTGGCTAATTTCTTTCCTTTGCTTTTACCCTACCTATCCCTTATATGGTAACTGCATAGTCTGGCCACATGGAATCTCTTTCTATTCTACACAATATCTCTCTGGTTAAAACCCAGATAAGACTGGGGCTTCCCTGGTGGCGCAGTGGTTGAGAGTCCGCCTGCCGATGCAAGGGACGCGGGTTCGTGCCCCGTTCGGAAAGATCCCACATTGTGCGGAGTGGCTGGGCCCGTGAGCCATGGCCGCTGAGCCTGCGCGTCCGGAGCCTATGCTCCGCAACAGGAGAGGCCACAGCAGTGAGAGGCCCGCGTACCGCAAAAAAAAAAAAAACAAAAAAAACCCAGATAAGAAGATTCAGTGCTTTAGGTTACAGGAGAAGAAAGAACAGGAGGATAAGGAAAAGAAGGAGCAGGAAGAGGAAAAAGGGGGGAGGGGGAAGGAGGAGGAGAGGGAAAAGATGAAGAGGAAGAAGGAGAGAAAGAGGAAGAATTGAAAGAAGAGGCAGGGAGGAGAGAAACCTAACTTTTTTAATCAATACTATGTGTCAGCTGCTTTATTTCCAGTATGTCTATATAGTATTATGATCTTCAAAATAAACATGGGTATTGAGTATTATTTTCCAGACACTGAGACACAGTTTTCAGAGGTGAAATAACTCTCCCAAGGATACACAGATATAAGAATCAGGCTGAGATTAAATGGGAGCCTATCCTACTAGACAGCTCACGAGCTTTCCACTCTCTTTGCTTTTCTTCCTCAGTCCTATTTCTGGGGAAAATGACTCATATCTCCCCAGATTTGCCACAAGTCCAGGACACATCAATCCCATAGCATTTCGCATGAGTGACACCTGCAAGAATTGTACGATGTAGTTTCCATAAATCCATCTCTCCTCAAGTATTTATTCTACAGATGACCTGCTCTTCAAATGAGAGACTCTATATTCCTTCCTTCAGTTCTGATCATTACATTTAGGTATGTCATATTCAAACCACAGGAAATTAAAAAAGAAGAAGAAAAATCATAAGAAGAAAAGGGGGGAAAATCATTTACTGAAGAGGAACAAGGATAAGAATTATAGTGGACCTCTCATCAGAGAACAGGAAATCAAGAAGAGAGTGAGTTAATGTTGAAAAAAAAAAACAAAAAAACCCCAAAACCTAAAATTCTGTACCTATCAAAATTATCCTCTGAAAGTGAATTAAAAATTTACAAAAAACCACAAAACTGGAATTCATCACCAGCCAACCTACTCTTCAGGAAATATTAAGAGAATTTCTTCAGAGAGAAGGAAAATGATAAAGGTCAGAAACTTGGATCTACATAAAGAAAGGAAAGCATTGAAGAAGGAACATATAAAGGTAAAATAAAATCTTTTTTTCTAATTATTTGATCTAAAAGATACTTTTAAGAACAATAATAATAACAATGTATTAGGTGATTATAAATGAGTGAAATGAGTGATATCAATGTCACAGGGGAAGCAGGGAGAAACTGAGAATAATTTTTTATAAGTACCTAAACTACTTGGTAAGAGTATTGTTTGTTTTTCTTTGTTCGTTGTTTTAAGTTAATTTTTATTGGAGTATAGTTGCTTTTTTTAAAATTAAATTTTATTGGAGTATACTTGCTTTGAGCATAGTATTACTGGAAATTGAACTTAAAGTAGATAAAAATGTAAATTGCAGGGCAATCAGTGAATTTTTAATATAATCAATATGCTAAGATAGGAGATAAAATGATATAAATTGATCAATTAAAACTAGAGAAGTCAGAGAGAAAGGGGGAAAATAAATGCAATGAATAAAAAAGAATTTCAAATATGGTAGGTATTAATCCAATTAAAATTCACATAAAATGTGCACAGTCTAAATAAACCAATTGAAAAACAGAGGTTGTTAGTGTTTTTGGTGGGTTTTTTTACAGCTCTATTGGAGTATAATTGCTTTACAATGTTGTGTTAGTTTCTGCTGTATAACCAAGTGAATCAGCTATATGCATACATATATCCCCATATCCCTTCCCTCTTGCGTCTCCCTCCCACCCTCCCTATCCCACTCCTCTAAGTGGTCACAAAGCACCAAGCTGATCTCCCTGTGCTATGCAGCTGCTTCCCACTGGCTATCTATTTTGCATTTGGTAGTGTATATATGTCAATGCCACTCTCTCACTTCATCCCTGTTAGAGTGGTTTTAAAAGTAAAAATGACCCAGTTCATGTTGTCTGTAAAAGCCTACTTTATTATTTTTTTAATTTTTATTTTATACTGGAGTGTAGTTGATTAACAATGTTGTGTTAGTTTCCGGTGTAGAGCAAAGTGATTCAGTTATAGATATACATGTATCTATTCTTTTTCAAATTCTTTTCACATTTAGGTTAAGCCTACTTAAAATACAAATATTTTAATAGTTTAAGAGTAAAGGAATAGAAAAAGCTACATCATACTAATACTAACAAAAAGAAAGCAGTATTGATTTCAGACAAAAAGGACTTCAGGACAAGGAAAAGACTCAGAGATAAACAGAAGCATTACATGATGATAGAGAGTCGATTCTCTAAGAAGACATAGTAATCCTAATTGTGTATGCACCTAACACAAGAGCATGAAAATACACGAGGCAAAAACTGATAGAACTAAATGGGGAAATAGACAAATCCATTCTCAATGGCGATTTCACCACCCCTTTCACTATTTGATAGATCAAGCAGGCAGCAAATCACTATGGATACAGATGACTTAAAGAGCATTATCAATCAACTTGATGTAATTGACATGTATGGAGTACTTCATTCAATAGCAGAATATACATTTTTCTCAAGATTACATGCAATATTATCCAAAATATACCAAATTCCAGGCCATTAAAACACATCTTAGCAAATCTGAAAGAACATAACAAAGCATGTTCTCAAACCACAGAGGAAATAAATTATAGAGAGACAGCTAGAAAATCCACAAATATTTGGAAATTAAATAACATACTTCTAAAGAGCCTATGAGTCAAAAATGAAGTCTCCCCCAAATTTTTTAAATATTTTGAACCAAATATAAATGAAAACACAACATGAACATTAGAGAGATGCAGCAAAAGTAGTGTATAGCATTAAAAGCTTATATTAGAAAATAAGAAAGATCTGAAATGAACAACCTAGATTTCACTTTAGAAAATTAGAGAAAGAATAGCAATTTAAGCTTTAGGTAGCAGGAAAAAGCAAGAAGTAATGCAAATTAGAGCAGAAATCAATGAAATTGAAAAAAGGAAACCAACAGAGAACATTGCTTTTAAAAATATGGTTCTTTGAAAAAATCAACAAAGTTGATAAACTTCTAATCAAGCCAACCAAGAAAAAAATGAGAGAAGACAGAAATTACCAATACCAGAAATGAAAAAGGGAACAACACTAATGATAATAAGGAAATACTACAAAAATCTCTATTTGTACAAATTTGATAATGTAGAAAAAATGAACCAGTTCCTTGAAAGATACAAACTACTAAAATTCATACAAAGAGAAATAGATAACCTGAATAACTCTATGCTTATTAAAATTGAAATAATATTTTAAAACCTTCTAAAAATAATTACCAGACCCAGATGTTTTCACTGATGATTCCACCAAGTATTTAAGGAAGAAACAGTACCTATTCTCTGTAATCTCTTCCAAAAAGATACAAGCAGAGGGAATACTTCCTAATTTATTCTCTGAAAACAGAATTACCTTAACATGTAAAGCAGATAATATTACAAGGAAAGAAAAAAAGCAGATCAGTATCTTCCATAAACATAGATGCAAAAACTTCAACAAAACATCAGTAAACAGAATCTAACAATGTATTAAAAGAATTATACACTAGGAACAAGTGGGATTTATTCCAGGTATCTAAAGCTAGCATAACATTTGAAAAATCTACCTGTGTAAGCCAACACATAAGTGGGCAAAAGAAGAAAAAGAAGATGCTGAAAAGCATTTGACACAATCCAACATCCATTCATGGTAAAAATTCTCAATACTCTGGAATAGAGAGGAACTTCCTCAACTTGATAAAGGATGTCTACACAAAACCTACACCTAACATGGTAGCTCATGATAGGAGACTGGATACTTCCCCACTAAGACTTGGAAAAAGGCAGAGATTCTCTTACCACTTCTGTTTGGCATCATACTGAAAGTTCTAGCTAGTGCAATAAAGCAAGAAAAGACTGGAAAGGAAGAAATAAAACTCTTTGATGATGACATGACTGTATAGAAATCTCCACTGAATCTGCAGAAAAACACTCCTGGAACTAATAAGCAAATATAGCAAGATCACAACATACACATCAATACAAAACTCAATTGCTTTCCTGTATACCAGCAATGAATAATTGAAATTTGAAATTAAAAAATATTTACAATAGCACCAAAAATGAAGTACTTAGGTGTAAATGTAGCAGCATGTACAAAATTATATGCAGAAGTCTAAAACATTGATGGAAGAAATCAAATATCTAAATAAATGGAGAGATAGTCCATGTTCCTGCACTGAAAGACTCAATAGTCTTATGATGAAACTTCTTCCCAAATTAATCTGTTTATTCAACCCGATCACTATCAAAATCTGATATCAGCATAGTGTCTAACATTTATATGGAAAGGCAAAGGATCTAGAAGGCTCAACAAAATATTGAAGAACCATAACACATTCTCTGATTTCAAGACTTATTAAGAAGTTACGGTCATCAAGAGAGTATAAAGGATGGCAGATGTTAGGGGCCAGGTTTCTTACTGTTGGAGGGGCAGTTACGGACAAGCAAGGGGAGGACTCTAGAATGACCCACGTGGTAAGAGATTAGAGTTGAGCGTGTTAGCATGAACTCATGTTTAGCTTGATATAAATACTTATAGATATGTGTGTATACAGTATCACTACACACACATATATTTCCTTCCTCTGTCAGCTGAGAGCGCCTAGTGGTACTGACACTCCAGTCGCAATGAGCACAACTGGAACACAGATCTTGGATTCTAATACAATTCTCAGTAAAAGGAAGTAGGGACCCTTAGAGAAATGACTTCCTGGGGGACTGGGTCAGTGGATATATAAGATACACTTGGAGCATCTTGTAGTGCTAAAAAACCCCTAAAAAACAAAACCAGTCAAACAAACCAAAAACCCCTAATGATGTTATGTCAAAGGGATACAGGAATTAACTGAAAGAGCTCCCAATGGCCAAAGCTAGAACACCTGAACAACAAATAAACTTGAATTGGATAATAGTCCGAAATGTAAAACAAATATCCATGAGTCCACATTGATATACACGAGTGATTGAATAAATAACTCAGTAGAACAGATACCTCTCCCATCCAGAAGAATTCCAATAACTTATATAATACCATTCACGGAGGTGGAACGTAATTCCCCATTCCTTAGTGTGAGCTGCATATAGTCACTTCCTTCCAAAGAGTATAGTGTGGAAAAGGGGGAAAAAAGAGCATGTAACAATGGAGAAACATGACAAATACTACCTCAGCCAGGAGTTCAAGGTTAACATCAAGAGTGATAGTCATATTGATAGGATATTACCTTAATATGCTGTGATGAGAATGGTCCTTTAACTCTGTGGTTTTCTTACCGGAAGGCAAGCAAGACAACGTGACAGTCTTGGTTCTGGAAGGGAAGGGGAAATTACCAGTTATAGGGGAATTGATGTCAGGTGGGCTCATTAGTTACCAGGGAAACCAGTAGAGGGGCACACCCTCACCAGCCCCTTGGATTAGAACAATCACCAGCTGGGGCCTTGGACAAGTGGGTAGGAAGGTCAGTCACGTGCATAGGGTATCGGTGAAGCAGGCATTGGTCGGGCAGGGGGTGTACGGAGAGCTAGAGAACAGCCATCTCGGGCTTCCCTGGTGGTGCAGTGGTTGAGAGTCCGCCTGCCGATGCAGGGGACGCGGGTTCGTGCCCTGGTCCGGGAAGATCCCACATGCCGCGGAGCGGCTGGGCCCGTGAGCCATGGCTGCCGAGCCTGCGTGTCCGGAGCCTGTGCTCTGCAACGGGAGAGGCCACAACAGTGAGAGGCCCGCGTACCGCAAAAAAAAAAAAAAAAAGAAAAAAAAGAAAAGAGAACAGCCATCTTGAGGGGCCTGACCATGAACTCCACCCTCACACACCCTGCATGACCGACCCTAATGATCTTGGCCCACCCCTCTTCCACAATATCCCTGGGGTCAGTTTTGTAGGGGCATTGTAACCAGACACCACAAATACACTACAGACAACAGCAGCCAGAGAGCATCAAGAGTAAGGTACCTAGTACACTCAGAACAGTCATTTGCCAGGATGTGGGCAAGTTTTGGAGCCAAGCGCTTACCGGGTCAAAGGAAAGGGAGTCAATAGCAGCAGTGCCCCGTCCAGTTATAAGGAAGGCAAGCCCACCCCCGGTTTTCACAAACCCAGAGCCACCTGCATGGGGAGGGGAAGGCCCAGCTTTAAAAGGAACATTCTGGTGGCCTAGCCAGGAGTCAGCAGTCACAGCATAGGTCTGCCACCCCATGTTATGTTGAGTGCCATCAGAGGTGGACCTGGTAGGTCTTTCCAAACAAAGCACAGTTAGTCCCACTAGTTGGACTTGTGTGTCCAGAAGCCAGCCTATACCACCCACATAGCATAGCCCAGGGGACTCATGGGCAGTCAGCTGTACAGTCATGTTTACCAACGGGGGTCCTTCTGATATATTGACATGTGGGCCAGGGAGACGGTGAGTCTTTGTCCCCCACGGTCAGTAGTCCCCACATAGTCACAGTAGCCAGGTCAATTTTTCATGGAAGTCCAGAGGATGACAATGGCATCTGGCTGCAGGCCCAGCAAGTCGACTCATTTTGCAGTGAGGCCACTGTTGCTGCTCAGTTTTCAAATAGATTTCCTCCTCTTGGGCTAGGGATGAAATGTGGGACATCTAACAGGTCCAGCACAGGGGAGATCATGACAGTTAAGCAAAATACAAGCAGTAACTGAATGCAGAGATAATGCCACAGCTGCTTGTGGTTTTTTGTTTTTTGTTTTTTTTTTGTTTTTCGGTACGCAGGCCTCTCACTGTTGTGGCCTCTCCCGTTGCGGAGCACAGGCTCCGGACGCGCAGGCTCGGTGACCATGGCTCACGGGCCCAGCTACTCCGCGGCATGTGGGATCTTCCCGGACCGGGGCACGAACCCGTGTCCCCTGCATCGGCAGGCGGACCCTCAACCACTGCGCCACCAGGGAAGCCCCCGCCTGTGGTTTTTGTCCTGGTTTGCAATACAGTTCAGAAAACTTAAGTTTTCAGTAATACATTAACATGTCCAAAACCACGTATACAATGGCCACCTAGTTTTACCTTGCATGTCTGAACCACAGTGACTCCATTTTGACTTTCAAATGCATTCTCCTCCTCAATGGCCAAAGCAGATGCACAACGCCTGTCTGAACGACCACAAAACAGGCTGCTCTGGGCAGTAAAATTGAAGTTAAACCATGTATTGAATATAAGCCAGAATGACTTCCCCATACCTCAATGTGTACAGATTTTTCCATCATTTCCCTTCTTGACTGTAAAACTTTCAATAGAAAGTATTGATGATCAAGATATCCATCCCTCAATGCTGGGGTGCTGGCTCCTACCCCAGGTTCAGATCATGTCCCTTGGTGCTAGGCCTCCTTTATATTTGCCTAGTCATTCACGTTGGGGGAAAACGTATCAGATCTCCTGAACAGGCTCAAGGTATGTTAATGGGGAAACACTTTATAGGCTATACATTTTATCCCTATACCCAACTGTCACACAAGCATTGTACATGTTTTTAGCAGCAGACTTAAAGCAAGCAGTGTCACATTTCATGAGTAGTTATACTGCAGGAAAGGTGACCCCTTCCAGGGTCCGAGAGTGAGCTCCTGTCTAACATTCGGAAATGAATTGTCCAAGGAGACACACGTGCTGACAAAGCAAGAGACTCTATTGGGAAGGGGCACCTGGGTGGAGAGCAGGGGGGTAAGGGAACCCAGGAGAACTACTCTGCTACATGGCTCGCAGTCTCAGGTTTTATGAGAAGTGGGTTAGTTTCCAGGTTGTCTCTGAACAATCATTGTGACTCAGGGTCCTTCCTGGTGGCGTGCACATCACTCAGCCAAGATGGATTCCAGAGAGGAGGATTCTGGGATGTTGGTAGGACATATGGACTGGCGTCTCCTCTCTCCTTTCAACCTTTCCCGAATTCTTCCAGTTGGTGGTGGCTTGTTAGTTCCACATACCTTATGAGGACCACCTGTTGTGAGTTAACTCATGCAAGTGGCTACTATTGGGCCTGGCCAGGGCCGGCAGTTTAGGACAGTGGTTCCCCTAACAGCTATACTCTGTGACGATGTCACTAGATAATTTTCTTTCCATCCAGAGCATCAGGGCAAAAGTATGGCTAACACAATAACTTTCATAAATACAGACCTCAATTAACAGAACTAGAATTTAACATCCACTGAAACAATATTGTGCTAAAATTACCCTCGTCTCCACCAAACACAGCCACATCAAAACTAATTTGTTTGCAAAATAAGTCTTGTCAATTGACCGCAGAGGCTCCTCCAAACTGGCTGAGGGGGAACTCCTCAGGAGTCTCAGACTGAATTCCCAAAAGGCCTCTCAAGGCCAGGAAGGACATGCCAAAGGCCTGCTATCAGGCTCAGCCTTGGTGGGTTTTTCTCTTCTAGACGTTCCCAAAGTATTGAGATTCCTGAGTTAATGAACTTTCTTTATTTAACTTAGTTTAGTTTCAAGTTACCAAAATCTAGAGAGACTAATTTAGACAGACATTCCCAAAGCATAATTATTTCTATAGAGTTTACCTAAAAGCTCTTTTTTCTCCTTTCCACTTAAGATTAAAGTTCCAAAGAACCCAGGTAGATCATTTACATCTCAAAGGCACAAGAGAAATACCAATTCCTTCTATAAATAGAAAGCTAGCTTAACCAATTACAAACCTCTCGCTTGGATTCAATATCTGAGCCATTAAGGCCATTGATCTCCAGATCTCTTGGCAGCTCCCATTCATCAAGGACAGCCACCACAAGGCCGCACATACTAGTGGACAGTCACCCCAGGATTTCCCCCGCAACTTTCAGGATCACCCCTGGAACTTTTGGGCCCCATATTTTAGTGGACAGCCACCCCGGCATTGCCCCTGAAACTTCTGGGATTACCCCTGGAATTTTTGGGTCCCCTGTGTTAGTGGACAGCCTCAGCAACTTTCCATTCCCCGTCCTGTATTTCCCAACATTTCCGTGCTCACGGGAGTTTCCTTGGTCTCCTGGCTTCTCTGCCAATTGTTGGGCTGCACCCCGAAGGCCTACAAGGCCTGTGCTTACCCAGCTTCAAGACCAAAGGAAAAGCTGAGTCAGCGACAGAGACCTCAATGGTTTAATGCATGGGGGAGCTTACCTGTCTGAAGCAAGGTCCTAGAGCAACACCCCACCGTGTGCAGCGGACAGCAGACAGGACAGGGCAGCAGGCTTAACTCAGGGGAGGAAGTGGAGTTTATAGGGGAATTGATGTCAGGTGGGCTCATCAGTTACCAGGGAAACCAGTTGAGCGGCACGCCCTTCACAGCCCCTTTGATAAAAATACCAACCAGCTGGGACGTGGGGTAAGTACGTAGGAAGGTCAGTCTTGTGCATAGGGTGTAGGTGAAGCAGGCGCTGGTTGGGCAGAGGATGCACAGAGAGCAAGAAAACAGCCGTCTTGAGTGGCCTGACCATACACCTCCCCAAAACCCATCACTGCAGTCCAATTCTGAGAGGAAAAGTGAGAAACTTAGCACAGCCAAAAGGAGGTGTGGAGACATCACAATTAAATGTAATGTGGTAGCCTGAATGGGATCCTGGAATAGAAAAGGGAAATCTGAAAAATGTTTGGACTCTAGTTAATAATAATGTAATGATATCAGTTCCTTAGTTGTGACAAATAACTCACTACAGTAATATGAGATGTTAGCAACAGAGAAACCCAGGTGTAGGGTATATGGGAACGCCCTGTACTCTCTTCACAAGCTTTCTGTAAATCTAAAAGTATTCTAAAATAAAAAGTCTATTTTGAATAAACACTGAGAAAGCATTTTCTGCAATCCCTATTTTCGCCTTTAACCTCTCTTCTTCTGTATTTGTGTTATTTATTGATGTTTTACCAAAGTCTTCAGTTTTATGACTGAAAAAGAATTCAATTTAAAATGGCATAAGTCATAAGATTGAACAAATACATGTAGAGACTAGGTCTAATAATGCTTATATTTATTTCTGCATATATAAATGCTCAATGCCTTGAGAAAATAGTTTGATTAAATAACAAGGAACATAGCTACAGATGAACAAAAGGCAGTGTGAACAGGACTCTAGAGGATTTTATCTACTAAGAGGACTCTGGCCAAATTGTTGGAATAACTGATAACACCACAGCTCTCAAAACCAGTGAAATGATCATGTCAGGAATAAATGAAAAATTATGAGCATCAACTTGCCAACATTTAGGTTGCTTCCATGTCTTGGCTATTGTAAACTGTGCTGCAATGAACACTGAGGTGCATGTATCCTTTCAAATCATGTTTTTCTCCAGATATATGCCCAGGAGTGGGACTGCTGGATCATATAGTAGTTCTACTTTTAGTTTTTTGAGGAACCTCCACACTGTTCTCCATAGTGGCTGCACCAATTTACATTCCCATCAGCAGTGTAGGAGGGTTCCCTTTTCTCCACACCCTCCCCAGCATTTGTTATTTGTGGACTTTTTAATGATGGCCATTCTGACTGGTGTGAGGTGACACCTCGCTGTAGTTTTGATTTGCATTTCTCTAATCATTAGTGATGTTGAGCATCCTTTCATGTGCCTCTTGGCCATCTGCATGTCTTCTTTGGAGAAATGTCTATTTAGAACAGACTTACGGTTATCAAGGGAGCAGGGGTGTGGGGGGGGAATGGATTGAGAGTTTTGGATTAACAGCTGCAAACTATTATATATAGAATAGATAAACAATAAGGTCCTACTGTAGAGCATAGGGAACTATATTCAATACCCTGTAATAAGCCATAATGGAAAAGAATATGAAAAAGAATATATATATATATAACTGAATCACTTTACTGTACTCCAGAAACTACACAATGTTGTAAATCAACTATACTTCAAAGAAAAATACATTTAAAAATAAATAAATAAATAGAAAGAATTTCTATTTATTTCTGCCCTATTCTGCCTCTCCTCTCTCTGTTTTGTCCCTAGAAAATTTCTCACATTTCTCTACTGCATAGAAGTAGAACTGCCTTGCTTTTCACTAGTGCAAGCCATTTACATGAGAAAGCAGAATTCTATAAACAGAAAAGATATTCACTGACCACAAACCTACTTCCAAAGGGAAAGTATCCTGTGGAAGCAAATGGAAAAACAGCACATGCCAGAATTTTAAATGGAAAAAGAAGCACATGTAGAATGTTTAAAATGCATAACTTAACAGATCTAATCTCACTTAGTGATAATATTTATGGGGAATACTAATGAACTACTTCCACTCAAACAGGGTTTTTCTCTCAACTGGGATTTAAGGCTATATGTTTCCTTGCCTTTTTCCTGGAAATAGCCTAGCCTTTAACCATATTTGTATGGGAAAGCAGCATAAAATACCTTTTTAAAGTCAATTTAGGCAAAACAATCCTTTTTCTCATGTGAGTTCTATAAAGATAATATAATAACCAAGCAGGAAGTGAAAATACAAGATGGCCCTGCCCCCCAAAGAAAACCTGATCAAAATGGAAACGTTTAACTTACTTATGATATCAAATGTTTTCATCGTGGGAATGGAAGTGCAAATAAATGAAAGCTGTACAAATAACTTCACTTTACATAACTAACATTTACTGAGGATTTCTCATGTATCTCCTTAACCTTAGCATATATTATGGCACGAATTATTTTTATGAATTATTCAACAACCTGAATTACTTCTGAATGAGCTGAATGCAATATTTGGCTACAGTAAATTTACAGATTATTTTCAGTCTTTAAAAAAATCCTTTAAAATATCACTGCTCATTCCTTTAAATCATAACTCATTGCGTTTAGAGCCATCTCTGACAGAGAGAGAGCAGGGTGGGCAATCAAGGCAGAGCGTGGAATTTTCGAGCTGGGTGAAACCTGCCTCTTTCCAAGTCTCAGCGAGCAGGGAGGTGGAAATTCCAAAGAGGGCTAGATAAGGTGTCTGGCCTACTTTAACCACCACATACCCTTCTTCTATTCGTATTTGAAATTTCCTCTGTCCTTTCAAGTTTGCATGCAATAAAATTGAGAGATGGATAACAAAACGTCAGAGGATTTTGCTAACGAATTTGGGACTGAATAAAGTGGCTTATGAAGAATGAGAGCAAAGGAAGATTCCTTGGCATGACTTTCACATGTGAAAACACATTTTGAGAACAGATGTTTATTTTCTCTACAAAGTAGATACTGCATATCAAAATCGGTTTTAAAAAAACCAAACCACCGACTTTCTTTCTTTGGAAAGAAATTTTCATTCTGAACGATCATTTCATTGGTGTTCATTCATCCAAAGTTTGATAAACTGCTAAACATCTGTCCATGCCCTAGCCCGTAGCATGTGCCTTGTCAAGAACACACCATCTGCCTGGTAATAGAATACATCCAGACAGAAGCAACTAGAGGGTCAACACCCAGGTTGTGGAGATCCTATCCACAATACACACAAACATACATGTATACATTTGTGAGTATACATACAAGGTCATACACACACACATACACACAAAGAACTCATTATGAGGAAGAAATATGGCATAGAAAAGAAATAGATTTTTGAGGAAAGTGCTTTAATTTAGATAGTAAGCTGTGAAAGAGCAAAAATCAACCCTGATGCTTTGAACTTTATGTTTTTTAAACCTTTATGAAGCCAAGTGCGGAGGTTTAGAGCATACTTTTTGGACGGGAAAGTTGGACTTCACATACCAGCCCTATGTTTCATTTCCTATGAAACCACAGGAAAATCGTGGAATCTCTGTCCTTTATCTTCTTGTCTATGACCTGAAGAGTGTGCACGGCAAATGACAAAAGCTTTAAAAAGTTTAACAACCATTATGTCTCTAATTCCATAGGCGGAAATGCTCTTTCCTTTACTTCTCCACCTGTTTTTATTGTTCTAATCCTTCAAGGCCCACTTCAAATACAAGAGTAATAATCATAATAGAATTTAGAAATTCCCCTGAGTTCTCCAACTCCACTCTGCACAGAACTAATCGTCCCCTCTTCTCTGCTCCCAGAACACCTTGGAAACACCATCAATTGGTTACAAGTAGGTGAGAATCCTTGCAAGTTTGGAGTATACTGGAAGGACCCAGGTCTTGGAAAACTTTTTCAGGAAGACCACTCCAAATTTTGATACTTCCTTAGATTGAGGTGAGAAAGGAGAAAATCCAAGCTTCTGGATATTTTGATACAAATCCCCAGAAAGATTTATAAGGCCCCCTCTCCCAGACCTCTCCAACCCCCAACAGTTCCCCTAACATATTACATTGTTTTAGAAGAAAGAACAATGACTTAACCATCTGCTGTCCCTAGCTCTAACCACAGGACCTGAAAACAAGTGTTTAAAAAATTCTTCTTAACTAACTAAATGAAAAATAGCGCTTGTTGTTCCTCTCCAGAATGTATTTCTAACTTCAAATGGATTTATAGGATGTAGGCAAGGAGACCTTCTCTTTTTAGGTTCTAGAACTAATATTGCTGTTAGCCTCACTCAACACTCAAAAGTTTGGCTTACCATAGTAATATATATGTATTTTATTATGGAAAATATATATGTGTTTTATTATAAAATATATATATATATATCTGTGGCACATTGAAACTTTCTATTTTGTGATGAATCAACATTTGTGAAAATGTTATGTAAAAATTAAATAATTTAAGAATCTACAGCATAAGTTCCAAATTCATACATTAGTTCAATACTGTTAATGTACTGAATTAACACTAATCTCTCCTTTGCAATGTTTGGTCTATTTGAACATTCTCATGGAGAGGACATGTAATATCTAACATCCATTGGACAATCTGATAACTAGAATTTCATAGTGCAGGAAAAATGAAAAACTGTTTAATTATAATTTGATTAAAAAATAGAATTTGGTATTTGAGGATGCCCATTATGTGGCCTAGGAATAAAAGTAAAAAGAAAGAAAGAAAGGATGAGGAGTGAAGAAAGATGGGAAGTGAGTCAGGAGAAAGCAAGGAATAGGAAGTGTGGGAAGGAAAGGAAGATTTGTTTTTTCCATCTGCTTCTTTAAATCTATTTACTTGCCGTATGTCAATATCATGAAACAGGTTTTCAGAAAGTGCTAAGAGGATTAAAAATCATGAAGATAATAAGAAGTAGTTCAGGCTAAAGAATTTTTTATTATTATTATTATTTTTTTTTTTTTGCGGTACACGGTCCTCTCACTGCTGTGGCCTCTCCCGTTGTGGAGCACAGGCTCCGGACGCGCAGCGTCAGCGGCCATGGCTCACGGGCCCAGCCGCTCCGCGGCATGTGGGATCTTCCCGGACCGGGGCACGAACCCGTGTCCCCTGCATCAGCAGGCGGACTTTCAAGCACTGCACCACCAGGGAAGCCCCAGGCTAAAGATTTTTAATAACCAAGTGAAAACACTAATCCCTGGCATTTCTGTCAATCCTTACCAAGGCAGCCATTAGAGCAAGGTCACAAGGAACCACATTTTTAATTATTCAAGATAAAGCACATGTTTTGAGATTCAAGAATGTAAAACATGATCTTGCTTTGTTGAATACATTAGAGAGTAAATTAGGACGAGGCTGACGATTGTAAAGCATGTTTCTAAATGGAAGGCACACTACGAGACTGCTGACTGGCAGTTTAGTAATTAAATTCCTCATAGAAACACTTTTATCATCTGTACAATTAGGACACTTTCCTTTGCAAGTGTCAGAAAGCCAACTTTAACTTAAGAAATGGAATTTAATGACTTATGTAATTGAGAAATCCCATAGGTGATGCTGGCTTAAGGCACAGATAGTTTCGGAAGCCTAATGATAAATATTTCTTCCCCCTTTCTTCCCTCTTCCTTCTTCCCTTCTGCTATCTTCCCCTTTCTTTCTTTCACTTCCCTCTTCCCTTCTCCTCTTTCTCTTTTGTCTATCCCATTGCTCCTTCCTCATCTCTTGCCTTTAATTTCTTCTGTGTTGGCTTCATTCTTAGGTGGGCTCTCCCTTTATAATGAAATGTTGGCCATCAGGATTATGGAACTTAATTTTGAAAGCTGAGCAACCTTAATACAAAGAGAGCTGCTTTTGAGAGCCCCGGCAAAGGTTTCCTGGGAGATACTGATTTGCATGGGCTGGGTGGCCTAAGCATCTCTGAATCAAGCAAGGAGTTCTTACAACTGTGGTGCTCTGATTGGCCAAGGCTGGGTCACATGCCATCGTTGTGGTGCCAGGAAAAAACATGATCAACTCTACCCAAAATCAAGGAGCTCTTCAGGTATAGGTGAGTAGTGGTATAGCAGCAGCAGTGCATCTCAAACTTTAATGTATATTTAATCAAACTGAGGACCTTGTTAAAAATGTGGATACTCATTTCACAAGTCAGGGTGAGACCAGAAATTCTGAACTTATAACAAGATAACAGGTGGTGTTGATATTGTTGGTTTGGGAACCACTTTGAAAACCACTGTTATTTAGTCAAAGATACAGATCAGACAGAGGCAATCAACCTACCCAAACAGGTTTAGACACATTCCATTATTATGGCTGTAGAAACACAGTCTTGAAAAGAATATAAATTTTGAAGTAAAACAGGGGCAGTCCTTCAAAAGTCCACATATAACAAGAGAAATTTTAAAAGAATTATAGAAAACTTGGTATCAGAGGGAACTTCAAGATGGCGGAAGAGTAAGACACGGAGATCACCTTCCTCCCCACAGATACACCAGAAATACATCTACACGTGGAACAACTCCTACAGAACACCTACTGAAGGCTGGCAGAAGACCTCAGACCTCCCAAAAGGCAAGAAACCCCCCCACGTACCCGGGTAAGGCAAAAGAAAAAAAAATAAACAGAGACAAAAGAATAGGGACGGGACCTACACCAGTGGAAGGGAGCTGTGAAGGAGGAAAGGTTTCCAAACACTAGAAGCCCCTTCGCGGGCGGAGACTGCGGGTGGCGGACAGGGGAAGCGTCGGGGCCGCGGAGGAGAGCACAGCCACAGGGATGCGGAGGGCAAAGCGGGGAGATTCCCGCACAGAGGATCCATGCCGACCGGCACTCACCAGCCCGAGAGGCTTGTCTGCTCACCCGCCGGGGCGGGCGGGGCTGGGAGCTGAGGCTCGGGCTTCGGTCGGAGCGACGGGAGAGGACTGGGGTTGGCGCCATGAACACAGCCTGCAGGGGGTTAGTGCGCCTCGGCTAGCCGGGAGGGAGTCCGGGTAAAGGTCTGGAGCTGCCAAAGAGACAAGAGACTTTTTCTTGCCTCTTTGTTTCCTGGTGCGCGAGGAGAGGGGATTAAGAGCGCTGCTTAAAGGAGCTCCAGAGACCGGCGCGAGCCGCGGCTAAAAGCGCGGACGCCAGAGACGGGCATGAGACGCTAAGGCTGCTGCTGCCGCCACCAAGAAGCCTGTGTGCGAGCACAGGTCACTATCCACACCTCCCCTCCCGGGAGCCTGTGCAGCTCGCCACCGCCAGGGTCCCGTGATCCAGGGACAACTTACCCGAGAGAAGGCACGGCGCGCCTCAGGCTGGTGCAACGTCACGCCGGCCTCTGCCGCCGCAGGCCCGCCCCTCACGCTGTGCCCCTCCCCCCGGCCTGAGTGAGCCAGAGCTCCCGAATCAGCGGCTCCTTTAACCCCGTCCTGTCTGAGCGAAGAACAGACGCCCTCCGGCGACCTACGCGCAGAGGCGGGGCCAAATCCAAAGCTGAGCCCCAGCAGCTGTGCGAACAAAGAAGCGAAAGGGAAATCTCTCCCAGCAGCCTCAGGAGCAGCGGATTAAAGCTCCACAATCAACGTGATGTACCCTGCATCTGTGGAATACCTGAATAGACAAGGAATCATCCCAAATTGAGGAGGTGGACTTTGGAAGAAAAGATTATATATATATATATATATATATATATATATAAGTTTTTCCCTTTTTCTCTTTTTGGGAGTATGTATACTTCTGTTCTGTATAGCTTTGCTTTTACCACTTGTCCGAGGGTTCAGTCTGTCCGTTTTTTGTTTTTGTTTTTTTTAGTATACTTTTTAGCACTTGTTATCATTGGTGGATTTGTTATCTGGATTGGTTGCTCTCTTCTTTCTTTTTTATTTAAATTTTTTTATTAAAAAATGTTTTTAATAATTATTTTTATTGTAATAACTTTATTTTATTTTACTTTATTTTATTTTATCTTCTTGTTTCTTTCTTTTCTCCCGTTTATTCTGAGCCGTGTGGATGACAAGTTCTTGGTGCTCCAGCCAGGTGTCAGGGCTGTGCCTCTGAGGTGGGAGAGCCAAGTTCTGGACACTGGTCCACAAGAGACCTCCCATCTCCATGTAATATCAAATGGCGAAAATCTTCCAGAGATCTCCATCTCAACACCAAGACCCAGCTCCACTCAACGACCAGCAAGCTACAGTGCTGGACACCCTATGCCAAACAACTAGCAAGACAGGAAACAGCCCTATCCATTAACAGAGAGGCAGCCTAAAATCATAATAACGCCGCAGACATCCCAAACCACACTACCAGATGTGGACCTGCCCACGAGAAAGACAAGATCCAGACTCATCCACCAGAACACAGGCACTACTCCCCTCCACCAGGAAGCCTACACAACCCACTGAACCAACCTTAGCCACTGGGGAGAGACACCAAAAACAACAGAACTACGAACCTGCAGCCTGCGAAAAGGTGACGCCAAACACAGTAAGTTAAGCAAAATGAGAAAACAGAGAAACACATAGCAGATGAAGGAGCAAGGTAAAAACCCACCAGACCAAACAAATGAAGAGGAAATAGGCAGTCTACCTGAAAAAGCATTCAGAATAATGATAGTAAAGATGATCCAAAAACCTGGAAATAGAATGGAGAAAATAAAAGAAACATTTAACAAGGATGTAGAAGAATTAAAGAGCAAACAAACAGTGATGAACAACACAATAAATGAAATTAAAAACTCTCTAGAAGGGATCAATAGCAGAAAAACTGAGGCACAAGAATGGATAAGTGACCTGGAAGATAAAAGAATGGAAATAACTACTGCAGAGCAGAATAAAGAAAAAAGAATGAAAAGAATTGAGGACAGTCTCAGAGACTTCTGGAGCAATATTAAATGCACCAACATTCGAATTATAGGGGTCTCAGAAGAAGAAGAGAAAAAGAAAGGGACTGAGAAAATATTTGAAGAGATTAGAGTTGAAAACTTCCCTAATATGGGAAAGGAAATTGTTAATCAAGTTCAGGAAGCACAGAGAGGCCCATACAGGATAAATCCCAAGGAGAAACACGCCAAGACACATATTAATCAAACTATCAAAAATTAAATACAAAGAAAAAATATTAAAAGCAGCAAGGGAAAACCAAGAAATAACACACAAGGGAATCCCCATAAGGTAAACAGTTGATTTTTCAGCAGAAACTGCAAGCCAGAAAGGAGTGGCAGGACCTATTTAAAGTGATGAAGGAGAAAAACCTACAACCCAACAAGGATCTCATTCAGATTTGATGGAGAAATTAAAACCTTTACAGACAAGCAAAAGCTAAGAGAATTCAGCACCACCAAACCAGCTTTACAACAAATGCTACAGGAACTTCTCTAGGCAGGAAATACAAGAGAAGGAAAAGGCCTACAATAATAAACCCAAAATAATTAAGGAAATGGTATTAGGAACATACATATTGATAATTACCTTAAATGTAAATGCATTAAATGCTCCAACCAAAAGACATAGACTGGATGAATGGATACAAAAACAATACTCATATATACGCTGTCTACAAGAGACCCACTTCAGACCTAAGGACACACACAAACTGAAAGTGAGGGGATGGAAAAAGATATTCCATGCAAATGGAAATCAAAGGAAAGGTGGAGTAGCAATTTTCATATCAGACAAAATAGACTTTAAAACAAAGCCTATTACAACAGACAAAGAAGGACACTACATAATGATCAAGGGATCATTCCAAGAAGAAGATATAACAATTGTAAATATTTATGCACCCAACGTAGGAGCACCGCAATACATAAGGCAAAGACTAACAGCCATATAGGGGAAATTGAGAGTAACACAATCATAGTAGGGGACTTTAACACCCCACTTTCACCAATGGACAGATCATACAAAATGAAAATAAATAAGGAAACACAAGTTTTAAATGACACATTAAACAAGATGGAGTTAATTGATATTTATAGGACATTTCCATCCAAAAACAACAGAATACACATTCTTCTCAAGTGCTCATGGAACATTCTCCCAGATAGAGCATATCTTGGGTCACAAATCAAGCCTTAGTAAATTTAAGAAAATTGAAATTGTGTCAAGTACCTTTTCTGACCACAACGCTATGAGACTAGGTATCAATTAGAGGAAAATATGTGTAAAAAATACAAACACAAGGTGGCTAAACAATACACTACTTAATAACCAAGAGATCACTGAAGAAATCAAAGAGGAAATTAAAAAATACCTAGAAACAAATGACAATGAAAACACGACGACCCAAAACCTATGGGATGCAGCAAAAGCATTTCTAAGAGGGAAGTTTATAGCAATACAATCCTACCTTAAGAAACAAGAAACATCTCAAATAAACAACCTACCTTTTACCTAAAGCAATTAGAGAAAGAAGAACAAAAAATCCCCAAAGTTAGCTGAAGGAAAGAAATCATAAAGATCAGATCAGAAAGAAATGAAGGAAATGATAGCAAAGATCAGTAAAACTAAAAGCTGGTTCTTTAAGAAGATAAACAAAATTGATAAACCATTAGCCAGACTTATCAAAAAAAAAATGGGAGAAGACTCATATCAATAGAATTAGAAACGAAAAAGGAGAAGTAACAACTGACACTGCAGAAATACAAAGGATCATGAGAGATTACTACAAGCAACTATATGCCAATAATATGGACAACCTGGAAGAAATGGACAAATTCTTAGAAATGCACAACATTCTGAGACTGAACCAGGAAGAAGTAGAAAATATGAACAGACCAATCACAAGCACTGAAATTGAGACTGTGATTAAAAATCTTCCAACAAACAAAAGCCCAGGACCAGATGGCTTCACAGGCAAATTCTATCAAATATTTAGAGAAGAGATCACACCTATCCTTCTCAAACTCTTCCAAAATACAGCAGAGGGAGGAACACTCCCAAACTCATTCTACGAGGCCACCATCTCCCTGATACCAAAACCAGACAAAGATGTCACAAAGAAAGAAAACTACAGGCCAATATCACTGATGAACATAGATGTAAAAATCCTTAACAAAATACTAGCAAACAGAATCCAACAGCACATTAAAAGGATCATACACCATGGTCAAGTGGGGTTTACCCCAGGAATGCAAGGATTCTTCAATATATGCATATCAATCAATGTGATACAGCATATTAACAAATTGAAGGAGAAAAACCATATGATCATCTCAATAGATGCAGAGAAAGCTTTTGACAAAATTCAACACCCATTTATGATAAACACCCTCCAGAAAGTAGGCATAGCTGGAACGTTTCTCAACATAATAAAGGCCATATATGACAAACCCACAGCCAACATCATCCTCAATGGTGAAACACTGAAACCATTTCAACTAAGATCAGGAAAAAGACAAGGTTGCCCACTCTCACTACTATTATTCAACATAGTTTTGGAAGTTTTAGCCACAGCAATCAGAGAAGAAAAAGAAATATAAGGAATCTAAATCGGAAAAAAGAAATAAAGCTGTCACTGTTTGCAGATGACATGATACTGTACATAGAGAATCCTAAAGATGCTACCAGAAAACTACTAGAGCTAATCAATGAATTCGGTAAAGTTGCAGGATACAACATTAATGCACAGAAATCTCTTGCATTCCTATATACTAATGATGAAAAATCTGACAGTGAAATTAAGAAAACACTCCCATTTACTATTGCAACAAAAAGAATAAAATATCTAGGAATAAACCTACCTAAGGAGACAAAAGACCTGTATGCAGAAAATCGTAAGACACTGATGAAAGAAATTAAAGATGATACCAACAGATGGAGAGATATACCATGTTCTTGGATTGGAAGAATCAACATTGTGAAAATGACTACACTACCGAAAGCAATCAACAGATTCAATGCAATCTCTATCAAACTACCAATGGGATTTTTCACCGAACTAGAACTAAAAATTTCACAATTTGTATGGAAACACAAAAGACTACAAATAGCCAAAGCAATCTTGAGAAAGAAAAATGGAGCTGGAGGAATCAGGCTCCCGGACTTCACACTATACTACAAAGCTACAGTAATCAAGACAGTATGGTACTGGCATAAAAACAGAAATATAGATCAGTGGAACAGGATAGAAAGCACAGAGATAAACCCACACACATATGGTCACCTTATCTTTGATAAAGGAGGCAAGAATATACAATGGAGAAAAGACAGCCTCTTGTATAAGTGATGCTCAGAAAACTGGATAGCTACATATAAAAGAATTAAAGTAGAACAGTCCCTAACACCATACACAAAAATAAACTCAAAATGGGTTAAAGACATAAATGTAAAGCCAGACACTATGAAACTCTTAGAGGAAAACATAAGAAGAACACCCCATGACATAAGTCACAGCAAGATCCTTTTTGACCCACGTCCTAGAGAAATGGAAATAAAAACAAAAATAATCAAATGGGACTTAATGAAACTTCAAAGCTTTTGCACAGCTAAGGAAAACACAAACAAGGTGAAAAGACAACCCTCAGAATGGGAGAAAATGTTTGCAAATGAAGCAACTGACAAAGGATTAATCTCCAAAAGTTACAAGCAGCTCATGCAGCTCAACATTAAAAAAACAAACAACCCAATCCAAAAATGGGCAGAAGACCTAAATAGACATTTCTTTTTTTTTTTTTTTTTTTTTGTGGTACGCGGGCCTCTCACTGTTGTGGCCTCTCCCATTGCGGAGCACAGGCTCCGGACGCGCAGGCTCAGCGGCCATGGATCACGGGCCCAGCCGCTCCGCGGCATGTGGGATCCTCCCGGACCGGGGCACGAACCCGTGTCCCCTGCATCGGCAGGCGGACTCTCAACCACTGTGCCACCAGGGAAGCCCCTAAATAGACATTTCTCCAAAGAAGATATACAGACTGCCAACAGACACATGAAAGAATGCTCAACATCATTAATCATTAGAGAAATGCAAATCAAAACTATAATGAGATATCATCTCACACCTGTCAGAATGGCCATCATCAAAAATTCTACAAACAATAAATGCTGGAGAGGGTGTGGAGAAAAGGGAACCCTCTTGCCCTGTTGGTCGGAATGTAAATTGATACAGCCACTATGGAGAACAGTATGAAGGTTCCTTAAAAAACTAAAAATAGAATTACCATACAACCCAGCAATCCCACTACTGGGCATATACCCTGAGAAAACCATAATTCAGAAAGAGTCATGTACCACAGTGGTCACTGCAGCTCTATTTACAATAGCCAGGACATGGAAGCAACCTAAGTGTCCATCAACAGATGAATGGATAAAGACGATGTGGCACATATATACAATGCAATATTACTCAGCCATAAAAGAAACGAAATTGAGGTATTTGTAAGTGAGGTGGTTGGACCTAGAGTCTGTCATACGGAGTGAAGTAGGTCAGAAAAAGAAAAACAAATACCGTATGCTAACACATATATATGGAATCTAAAAAAAAAGTGGTCATGAAGAACCTAGGGGCAAGACGGGAATAAAGACACAGACCTACTAGTGAATGAACTTGGACTGAGGATACGGGGAGGGGGAAGGGTAAGCTGTGATAAAGTGCGAGAGTGGCATGGACATCTATACACTACCAAACGTAAAATAGATAGCTAGTGGGAAGCAGCCGCATAGCACAGGGAGATCTGGTTGGTACTTTTTGACCACCTAGAAGGGTGGGATATGGAGGGTGGGAGGGAGGGAGATGCAAGAGGGAAGAGATGTGGGGACATATGTATATGTATAACTGATTCACCTGTTTTAGAGCAGAAACTAACATACCATTGTAAAGCAATTATTCTCCAATAAAGATGTTTTAAAAAACACAAACAAACAAAAGAATTATAAAAAGAGACCAGCGTGATTCAGATCTGGGTGTGCATCAAAGAATGTTTTGTGTACAACTACTATAGATTATGAAATATCCTACATTATGCTATAAGATGAACTCTACTCTGGTTGCAAATATACATTCATAAGGAAAAATATAGCTTTAGTTTTTCTACATATATTTTTACATGTCACTAGATAATACTGATCCTATATCTATAGTTTAGTTTCTGCTGAAATAATTCCATACCACATTATACCAATGTAGAACCAAAACTTCCAGGTCACAACTGATTCTCCTGTTATTTTAAATCATAATTCATAAAAAATATTCCTATACACACACACACACAAAATTAAATCGCCTAATACCAAACGATAAGATTCGACTTAAGAAAGTCCACTAAGATCTGTGCAGTGTCAGAGCGCCCTCCTGTGGCTCCTTTTGCCAGAGTTGTTTGCATCGACTGGGTTACTTGTTAGTTAATGAACCCATTGCTTACGCCCACATGACCCAGATACAATAAATTTCTTGGTCATTGCTAAAACTGTAGAAGAACTACAATCAAGAACCTCTCTTGTAAGCCATGTGTAAAATTTTATGTCTAATGTTATTTCTCCTGACTTCAAACAACCCGAAAGCTCAACTAATGTTGAAATGCAATTGTCTTGGTCTACCTTCGGCTTACTACCTTTATAAGAAAGAGATAAATCATAAACAAATGAGTTGATATAAAGATTTTGTTTTTAGAAATATGTAGACTATGACTCATTAGGGACTGGAAGAATTCAACCAAACTGTACATCTTTTGTCTAGATCGTTGATTTGATATTATATAAACAAATAAATATATTTACATTGCAAGTCACTATATTTATCTGGTAATTAAGTGTACCAAGAAGTAAATACATTATACCTCTGTTGCTTATCTGTATATCCTTTTCCTTTTTTGCTTATACGTATTTCTTTTTTTAAAATTGAAGTATAGTTGATATACAATATTATATGCCTCAGGTGTACAATATTCAAAATCTTTCAATGTTATATGCCATTTATAGTTATTACAAAATATTGGCTATATTCCCTGTGTTGTACTGTATATCCTTGCAGCTTATCTATTTTATGCACAGTGGTTTGTATCTCTTAATCCATACCCCTATCTTTCCCTTCCCCCCTTCCTTCTCCCCACTAGTAACCACTAGTTTGTTTTCTGTATCTGTGAGTCTGTTTCTGTTTTACTATATACATTCATTTATTTTTTAGATTCCACATGTAAGTAATATCATACAGTACATGTCTTTCTTTGTCTGACTTATACTGTATAGCACAGGGAATTATAGCCTTTACCTTGTAATAACTTTTAATGGAGTAAATGTGTAAAAATACAGAATCACTATACTGTACTCCTGAGACTAATATAATATTGTAAGTCAACCATACTTCAATAAAAAAAAGAGATGTAAATGCATGCTTATAAATGTTCAGAAATTTTTATAAGAAATGATGAACAAGTGTTCTTCTGGGCGATTCACTTGGGTGATAGAAGCCTGGTAGGAAGTACATTATACTTTTTTGTGTTGCTTGAACTTTACCATTAGCCTGTATTAATTTATTTAAGTACTTTTAATGAGTTTCAGTACCTTGTCCATCAATTCATTTAACAGGTATTATTAATAGCCAACATAATGAGGAAGAAACTTGTGCCAGAGGCAGAGATGTTGATGACTAACACGGACTTGGGTGCTGTCCTCATGTAGCTTACAGTCTATCTGGGCATGCAGATAATAGACAAATAATTACAAGTATAATATCAAGAACTAATGTAAGGAGGGAGGGAGACGCAAGAGGGAAGACATATGGGAACATATGTATATGTATAGCTGATTCACTTTGTTATAAAGCAGAAACTAACACACCATTGTAAAGCAATTATACCCAATAAGATGTTAAAAAAAAAAAAAGACTAATGTAAGTAGGAAATAAAGATGCTGGCCAAAGGGAGTTATTCTCAAGACCGTAGTGACAATTCTTAGTTTTCCAAAAACTGAATTTTGACAGGTATCATTTCCATGTTGTATCTTTATTTTACTCTAAATCCTTCTTAAAACTTAACTTTTGAAATTGTGTGGTGCTTTCAGGAAAGCTCTCTTATGCGAATAAACGTATTAATTGAACCTCATTTCTACCTCCTTAAACAGGTTTATTCTAAAAATTAGCTTATACCTTTGTACTACCATATATGGGCAATCAAAAGGCACCTTCTAAAACGTAACCTTTTCAATGTTTCAGGTACTTTGGCAGTCAATTCAAGCCTCAGCACCAAACATTTAATTGCATGTACAACAATCAGTCATTGCTCCAGTATGCCTAAAGTCTCCCACGAATAGTACCACATACAAGATTAGCTGCATGTTCTCCTCTGAAGTTCATGAGAATAAAGTAGGAGTGTGGGAAAGGGAGTGGCCTGGAATGAGACATTCCTCAATATGAATGCCAACTCTGTCCCTTATTTACTCACTTATATTCTCATCTGTAAAATAGGTAATATGTGCTGACAGTATGTACTGCAAAGGATTATTTGATGATTCCTTGAGATAACATTATGTAAAGCATCTACTACTGGAATGGAAACCATTGCTATTGTATTAGTTTGCATATGGCAATGACTGTCTGGAATATTTTTTTCTCTTGTGAGTTTTACACTCTTCATTTTTTAATAGATTTTGTTGAATAGCAAGAAAAGAGATGAACAATAAAATCACTTCCCACAAAAATCCACTATTATTTTTACTCCTCATAGCCAACGGCACTCTAATTCATTGTAGCCTACAATGTAGAGACTCAGAGGTAGCCACAGAGTAGACCTGAGGGCTCCACTGAAGCAGCTCTAGACAGCCTTAAGCTGCCTAAGGTGTCAGCTGTATTCAGCAACAGCACGGGGCTGGAAGAGCTAATTCCCAGGTCTTATTTTACCATAGGTGGCATGATCATGGGCAACAGCTTGAATCTCTAGTTTTGGTTTCCCCATCTGTAAAACACAATGGATTCATTCAGTAGTTAATAACTATATACCATGAGAACTAAATTATGTTTTTCTGTGAGTGAATATACTCTACTGATTTCCCCTTCCTTTCTTGAAAATGTACATTAGCTTATTGTTCTGAAAAAAACAGATTGATAACTAGAAAGGATTTTTTTTTAAGAATTATTTTTTAGAGAAGGATATATTATCTCTTCTCTATTATCCAAGGTTAGCAATACATATTTACTTTATGGACTTCAAATCATGCTTACTACAGGTAAGGGTACCTGAAAGTAGTATCAAAAATCATACTATTTTGTGCACTGATCATAACCAGTGTAAGCCTGTGTAAGTTTATACTTTATCTGTAGTATAATGAATCAGAATCAGTGTTTCTACAGAAGGATTTACAGGCTCATTCACAATATTTCATAAGAATAAAATGAAGACATTATTAAAGTATTGAGAGGTCCTTAAAGGTGGCTTGAGAAGTAATTGCTAAGAGTGGGGAATAAGACAGGGACAGCTCTTCCATCAAAGAGTCATAACCCAATTCAGTAGTTTGAAGTTATTTTTGAGAAGCGACTGCCCCATCATGGATTCTACTCACCAGTCACCCTTACACATCACTAGGGCCTTGCAATTAATTCCTGCCAATGGAATATGTGCAGATGTAGTATATGGCACTTTGGGGTCAAGGTAGTTTTGAAGTGAGAATAGTCTTTGTAGTTTTGCTTTCCCTCTCTGCCAGCTGAATATGAACCCAGGATGATCTTAGAAGACGTGTGTTGATGATGGTAAAATCTCCAATATTCTGGGTCCCTGAATGACCGTATGGAGTAGAATTCTCTACCCCACTGACTAAAAGCACCTGCATAGGACTTTATATCAGTGAAAAAAATAAATATTTATTGTTTTAGGGCACTGAAATGCGGAGGTTGGTTTGTTAGAACAACCTATGTTACCTTTGCTAACACAGCAAAGACACATTTTACCCAAACCTCCAGAAAAAGATGAGACTGTTTCACAAGTCAGTGAAAATCTGAGGTGAGCAGAGGGTACAGAAACCTTGAGCACTGGCCTTTAATTAAAACAGTTAAATCAACCCATACAGACAAACCCAAAATAAACCAGTTGTCTCAGGTCTAAATAAAAAACATGCAAGTTACTATAGAATTTTCCTAAATGCTTTAAAGGTCTGTTTCCTAGAGCTAGATAGACTTATGTATATTAACTTTAAATATTACCACCCTTAAAAATCACAGTGATGCTTTGGTGCAAGTAAAATAATCTTTACACGATCATAGAAGACACCTGTTATTATAGTTACAAACCTAAAAAGAGCAATTGCTGTTAGAAGTATCACTTTTCTAATAAATCTAGGATTATGAAAGACAGGGTTTAAGAAGGAGATCAGTTTCATTAGCCGAAAAAAAAAGAGTGGCATTTATTACTTGGTTTCCAGGGAACTGCTGTGGTTCAACAAAATAGCTCTTTTAAAGAGCTGTTTTCCTGTCACCATATTAGATCCATGCTGGCAGCTTATGCTTAATGGGGGAAATATTCAGGGCCTTATTAGAGAAGGAAGGTGGGATAGATGAGCTTTTCAGGGGAAGATGGGTCTTGTTAGCAGATTAGTCAGTCCTACATGCTCCCAGAGCGTGTAATACAGAGGAAGACACCCAAAGCAGAGTCACAGAGTCTGTGTGTCTCTGTTAGACCAAGATGTCATTTCTTGAGCCCTTTGTTTGTTATATTTCCCTCTTATGTTCCCCTCTATTTGCCCTTTCCACTGTTTGGTAGGGATTTTTAAAAAGTGATAAAAGTATCAGTAAGTGAATTTTGCTACTTTTGGAACCTTAAGAAAGATGAGAAAGGAGGCACAATATATCTGTGTACCAGAAAGCAGGAAAGAGCCTATGAAGGGTCTGAGGGTTTACCTCATTTGTAAGCTAATAAGTTAGCCTCTTAGTTTTATTGATGCTGGCAAAAGACACAAGACACGTGGGTCAGAGGCAACAGGACTTATTTGTACCAATATCAGTAGTGAGAGTATCGGCATGATATTTAATTTCCACAATGATGTGAAGAGTCTGAGGTAATACTGGCACACACGACGGACTGCCTTACAGGAGAGGAACCCTGAGCTTAGCGAATATGAATCTTTCATAATGGACGGCATGCTAGTCCTCTGCTCTGGAGGATAACACTATCTTTATCTTCCAAGGCTATAAGCCAGCCTACCTTTGGTCCAGACAAAGACACTATTTCTACCGTCAAAGGCTGTTTACTATACAGACATCCTTGAAAAGAAAAGAGTTCAGAATTAAAAGGGGCAAACTTGCAAGACGTGTAAAATGCAAGACACTCGTGGACATGAGAATTCTCTCCCTCTCCTTAGTATGTATATATAAATATTTATATATATCTTTATATATTCTCTACTTAGTGTGTGTGTGTGTGTGTGTATAGGCACAGCAAGGTTAACTATGTAGGCACAAAGGCACAGCAAGGTTAACTCTGTAGAATAGAATTTAATAAATACTAATTGTTCATTGATTGAATTAACTATTTAGCAACTAGAGATCTGATTAGATATAGAGAAATATATAACATAATATGTAAGTATATATTAATATATAAATATATAAAACATAAGTAATATATAATGTAAATGTACACTTAAAATAGAATATAAATATATAAGTACATGCTTAAATAAACCTGTTTGGTAAAGAGTTAATTCGATCAATCAAAAACAAGTATTTATTAAACCCTATTCTACATAATTAATTAACTTTTCTGTGTCTTGTTCCCTCACCTGTAAGACTAAGATAGTAAAAATATCCACTAATTGCATTATTTTGAAGTTTAAATGAAACTATGCATATAAAGCACCCAAAATTGTAGTTGGTTTATATGTATCAGTTCAAAAATGTTAGCTCTTATTCTTTTATTATTATATTGTTTATATTTTATCATGTTTTCAAAATCAACTGTTGGTTATAACTTACTTTACTAGGTAATTATTAATAGCTATGTATCTATACAGATATATATTTACATATATGTATATATAATGCTTGCACAATATATTCTAGCTATAATTTTATTCACCTTTCAGAAAACTTAACTGGAATGATTTCCTTCAGAATGTAGAAGTCTGTTTATTTTATTATTGTTGATTCAAGGAGACTCAAGTTGAAGTGTAGAATCAAGTTATAATAGAAGAAAGATACTAGTTTATGACATTCTTGCCCCCTCCAGAAACAGGCCCTGAAGTAGCCTTATAATTCTCTCATCCTTTGTAGACAGAATCCTTTTAATAAACTGTGATCCATCAGGCAATAGGAAAAGCAACAGAGGCAGTTTGGGAAGGAAACTGAAAGGACTTTAATTAAAAGCACTATGATTTTGTCTTTAAAGAGTATTCATAGACAGCCTGTTAAAAGGGAGTGAAATCTTCCATTCTTGTGAGAGAACACATCAGGAGAAAGATTCTTTTTTTGTTGAGACTTGCATCTACCAAGAACCTCCTTTTCCATAGCAGGACCAGGTCATGCTACAAAACATATGCTCCTATTTATGGCGCTTTCCTTGTTTCTCAGTGGTCTCAGATCATCTTTCACTTCTTAGGCAATGAAAGCTTAAAGGGAAAGGGAAGCTCAGGTTATAATGAGCTGGAGCTATCAGTTGTTTGTGTACAGGGTGGAGGCAGGGGCGAGGCAGGAGTAAATTAGAAACGGGGATAGCAATAGGATAAAGTTTGTTGGGTTTATTCTTTTGTTAAATATTCTGTATGAAAATTTTCTCTCCTTGATCTTTAAAATCACCCTCAGTATTCTGACCTCAACTGAAATTAAACAGTAAAAGTCACTTGCTGAATTGAGGTAGGCAAAGTCAAAAAGGCTACTAATTTCCCCAGGTTATTTACCCCGTCTTTCTGCAAAAAGCACTAGACAACCAAAATAAATGAACGTGCACCTGCCTGTTTATAATGAAGAGCACGCCACCACTAGTGCCTACTAATTACCAGCCCAGGAGCTTAATTAAGATCTAATTATTCATTTTAGTACCATATTGCCTTAATTCTCCTGCAAAAGAGGTCAATCCATAGATACAGTCAGTAGTGGGTCAGTCATCCACCTGGCAGGGGAATGTAGCTTTTGAGGCACTTTTAGAGCCCACATGATGGATTTACTGATTTTCCTTTTATCTTTCAAAAATAACGTTTTTGGTTGGAATAAGAAGTCCTCATGTCTCCAAAAGCTTCCATTCACTTCTCATTTAAATGAATAAAACACTTTTTTAGAATGACATTTATTTGTACATTTGAAGGCATGGAAATGTGCATAAGTACAGTTAGCTGTTGACTTTTTAATTTAATTCATGGCTTAGTCTAAAAGGCTTGAGATGGTTACTTTTTCCTGACATTTACAGCAAAAAGAAAATCCTGCAACAGACCTTAACTTCTGGGATTATAATACAAGTGTATATTGTTCCAGTCCTTGTAATATGTCATCAGTAGAAAAAAAGATGCTGGGGGCTCTAGAAGAATTCTAGAAGCAAAGGGATAGTCTCCTCCCACACGTCACCCTGATTCCTGTTCATAATGTCTACACGAAGCAGCAGGGGATGCCCTTTAAAATTGGCACCTGCCTATTTGATAATATAACTTCTTGAAAACAGTGTTAAATTGTGTATATGCTAATTTAACTGTATTATAAGGGGTGTATAGGAGTGAGGGACTTCCATTACCTATAGGACAGACTGTTCTTCCTGCTTGGGAGAATTTACTCTGAGATATATATTCATCTAACCAAGAGATCTTGGAAGGAAAAGTATATACAGCTCTGACCTACTTATTTTTAACCAGTGTAGGTTACCAGTATTTACTAAGAGAGCCTGTACAACAAGTAGTTGTTATTGCTTTGAGGTACATTTACAGTTTAATGCCCGAAAGACCTTAGGGTTGCAAGTGATTTTGGTAAATACTAGTAATCTTCACTGGTTAGAAGTGGGTAGGTGTGGGTCATATGTCCCTTTTCTATCCAGATATCTAACGGGTAATATTTCAATGCAGATACAAAAATTTATTAAAGAAGGGGCTCAGTCACTTAAATGGCCCACAGGGCTTAGAAACAATGACCATAGTCTATAATTCTCATATAATCCCATGAAAAAGGAGAATGATTTTTTATGGTTGGGTCAGGGCTTTGGTGATTTTCCCAAATCCATCCTATTAGGTTCATCAAAGTTAAAAAAACTTTTATGTGAGTTTAAATTTTGGTTGTGCTAAAAATACCATCCAGCCATGCCAGATTATGAAGTTTATTATATAGTATTTATAAATATCCAGAAGAAAATTTTGATATCAAGAAATTTATGATTTCTATTCTTTCCCAGACAACTTCTAAAAAGTGGCAGAAAGTCACTTAACGAGGGTTAAGAAAAGTATAAGAGGAATTTGCAATCACACACCTTCCTGTTAGTAAAATTGGATATAATTATTACTAATATAACCATGCCCAGAATCACAAGAATATTTTTCTTTTTAACAGTAACTAAAATATCAAAAAGCATCAAAGAGAGTGCAGTTTTTAAAAAGCAAATTTATCTAATGGCTACCTACCTTGTAGCTTTCGATTTTGATTCACGTCTATTAAGGGCTAACTTCAGCAAATCCCAAACAGCTTAGAAATATTAGACATATTAAGATAGGTTTATACTGTGGCTATATTCCATCCCCAAATCTTGATGACTTGAAATATAAAGCTTATTTTTCACTCATGTAAAATGTACTGTAGGGCCTTAGAACTCTGCAGTGTACAAACTAAATGTGGTGACTCAGAAATCCAGGCTGTTTAAAACTTGTAGCTCTGCTATTAATAATACGTGACTTTTCTTCTTACCCTCAAGGCATAAGAACAGAACTGGAGAATCATGAGGGCTTTTTTTCCTGCCTCGGATAAGAAATGACACTTATTGCTTCAGCTCACATCTCATTGACCACGACTAGTTGCATGGTCCCTTCTCATTGCAGGGGACTGGAAAATGGGGGTAGAGATAAAATGTTAGTTGAGCATCTGTGTCTTTGTGAAAGTAGATTATTAGACACTTTAAGAGCCAGCTCTGAGAAAGAGCACAAGGTTCCCAATATTCTCTTTCCAAAAGGTTAATTCCTAGAGTTTACATGCAAAAAGTTCTATGAGATAGGGTAAGATTTTGATGATGTGGAACTTATTGGTGGAGAAAGAATCAAAAAGGAGGGTAGTCAGACTTACAAACAAATGACACTCACCAATTCTGTGTTCTAGCCTTTACTGCCTTCATCCCTTTTAGCTAGTTTTCCTTCCTGGGGAGGAGAAACACAAGTATTTCCTACTAGGCTACAAGAGGAGCAGCAAACATAACATTGCTGAAAGTGACGGAAAGCATTCTCCCACGTTCCTGCCCCATCTCTCTGCTCTCTTTCTGTCTTTCTGTCTCTCTGTCTCTCTCTCTCTCTTCCTACCTCCATACTTTTCCCTCTTTCTTTCCCCCTCCTCTTACTCTTTTGCACTTGAAGACTCTATGCTCTCTTAAAGACAAAAATAACACATGCAATAATTCTCTCCTTTCTGTTACTCTTTTATTTAAAGTTTTCTTCTGCCTCATCACATTAGGAATGAGATGTCTTCCTTTTATTCATAAGTTGATAATTTTTGTTTAGATTTCCTATTTGGAAAATATAAAAAAGGATCCTCAAATTGAAGGGAACAGTTTTTTCTCTTCAATTTCCTTTTTATATTATAGAAAATTTCCACTTATTTTAAAGTTCCCTGGTTGTATTTCATATTCACAAGTCACTGATCTCACAATTGACTGAACCCAAATGAGAAAAATGCAAAAACATTTAATAATAATAATAATATAGCTATGACCCAGTATGAAAACATTAAACTAGATTCTTTTATAAAAATACCTCTGACATTTTCTGACTTTGCTTTTATTTTTAGGGTACAAGATTATCCCCTCAATATCCCAGTATAAGAAACTGATTTTCACAGTTCTGAAGTATCAATTTTCTCTAAAACAAAATTTGTTTCATGCTAATAAAATTGTATTTACTTATACTGTGACTAGGAATCAACTCAAGATGTAAATGTCTCCTTTTATTAAATATCATGGGTTGATAAGTTTTTATGTTTTTAATTATGATATTGAAAGAAGACAGTATAATTTTTCTCACTAATAGATTTTTAAGTATACGAAAAAACATTTCTTACTTATCTATAGATCAGCTTCCATAATGGGTTATGGAAGATAAGTCACCCACAACCTCCCAATATGACTTTATTTGTAGATATAATTAAATTAAGAATCTGGAGATAAGATCATCCTAGATCTTAATCCAATGACAGGTATCTTTATAGGAAGAAAGGACACCGAGACACACACACAGAAAAAGAGAAGTGAAGATGGAGGCAGAAATTGAAATGCTGTTGCCACAAGTCAAGGAATGCTTGGGCCACCAGAAGCTGGAAGAGGTGAGGAAAGATTCTCCCCTAGAGCCTTCAGAGGGAGTGCAACCTACTAACACTTTAGTTTCAGATTTTTGGCTTCCAGAACTGTGAGAGAATAAATTTCTATTGTCTTAAGCCATAAAGTACATGGTAATATGTTATGGCAGCCCTAGGAAACTAACAGAGTCTCCTAGAGGTTCTGCCCTTCAGGACAAATCTTTAAAACTAAATATGTGAGAAAAGCCATCCTGTGTTAGAATCACATACTTTGGGAGGCTCAACCAGAGCCCAGTAATTAAAGACACCAGCTCCTAGCCTGGACACTTACTCACTAGATGATTTTTAAATATTTTTTCTGTCATGTATTTTTAATTAAAATAGTGAAGACAATTTTAAAATTCTATGCTAAAATACCTTCTTTTTTTCTTACTGAACAAATGAATCCTCTTTGGGAAAGTGAAAAAATAAAGTTCCATCACAACTATGGCTTGAAAATGAATTTAACTTATAAATAAGAAGATTTTAAACTGCATCCGTGTGTATGTGCAGAAAGAAGAGGATATGGTCAAGAATCACTTTCCTCATGATATGAGGTCCACTTTATGGGAAACTACAAAGAAAATTCTTCACATTATGGCAAAATATCATTGCATCACATTTTTATCTCTCTGCATATCTTTAAAGCCTTGTAAAAAATATGAGACAAACTATGGAATTTTTTGAAAAGAAGTTTCTTTTTCTACTTTTTGAAAAATAAAACCCACCCAAATATGACCTATACTTATACAGTTAGAAAAAATTGACATTTTTCTATGTTCTCAAACTCAGATCAGCTAAGTAGAATGCATTTTCTGGTACAGCCTAGACTCCACATCCCCTGGTTTTCGGAAGAACACCTGTACTGCAATTTCTTGACACCCCCACCATGAAGGCAGAGAGTAGCGTCATGCTTAATATTCAGGACGAGGCCCACCACTGACATTTGCAGGGCCCAGGGCAATAATCCAAATGAGAGCTCATGGATCTTGTGTTTAATTATTTTAGAGACGTAAATCAAGCTAACAACCTCAACTTGAATTCTCCTCCCAGTACTTTCTCTTCAGTATAGGACCATGAATTGCAAGTAGCTCCATTCGGCTAGTTCTGTGAGTTGGAAGGGTCCAGACCCGCCAACATCATTAGGTCTTCCTGCAGACCCTTTCCCCTCTCTTTAGAATTGGAGCCTGCAAAGTCCCCTCCCAGTTTCCACCTCTGTTCATAGATTGTCCAATCTAAACTACCATTGCTCACGTTGGGTCATGTTTTTTTTGTTTTTTTTTTTTTGCTGCATTCCAACGCACAGTCTCTAGTATCATATGGATCCAGTTGCTAATAGTGGTTGGTCCTCTCCCATTCATATTTCGGGTTCATGAGAATTTCTTATCATATTGTGTAGCAGACGTTGTCCATGGATGTTTTACTTATTTGTTTGTCTATATAGTTGTTCTATCCATTTTTGAGGGAGGATTCATAAAGAAAAAAAGACTTCACACAGAATTCTTCCTTATATGAGAAGGACCTATCCAAGCCTATCTTATAGGATTGAGATAAGAATCAGATAACATGAGACATGTGCATTTTTAAACACTGGCCCCAAAGTAGAACTTGAACATATTAGGTCTTATTTTTAGCCATTAGGATCAAGCATGTTCAGAAACTTCTAGATTCTTTTTACCATGAAATTCCAAAGACGCTTTTCTTACATGTTTTTGGAACACAGACCAGATAAGAAACAGAAAACTACAGGTGGTAGGCGGTGCCATTACTCACAATTGCAATTACACTAGAAAGGTTCTTGACAGCCTGCTATTTGAGGGAAGGCGCAGCAGTTAAAAGCAATAAAGAACTATTCTTCTCCAGTACAATAATGGACCCTTACAATTTTCACATAGAGATTATAGTGTTGTTAGCTAATAGCTTGAAAAACATTTACAGTATCTTTAAATAAAACCTCAGAATTTAACTCCATTAAAAGTTTCAAGAAAACTTGACCATAAAACATATTTTATTAAGAACATAGTAACCTTGTCATCCTTCCCTTGCTTAAATAAATGGCTACAGGGCATATATATATATATATATATATATATATATATATATATATATATATATATATACCAAGAGATTCAGTAAAGTTCAACTCTAAAATCTATTTTTATTCTACTCTATGACATTATGACATATTGTCACTTTAATAATCTCTCAGTGTAATCTTGGGATTGTTTGTCTTTGACCTCTTTTTTTTTTTTTAGCCTCTCTTTTAATTTCCTTAGAGTATAAATAACTGAATGGTTGAGGTTGACATCTGAGCCACCGTTTTGAGGTCGTTTGCTATGCAGCAATAGATAACCTGAACAGAATGAGAGTGAAAAGGGTAGAAAGGGCTTCCCTGGTGGCGCAGTGGTTTAAAGTCCGCCTGCCGATGCAGGGGACACAGGCTCGTGCCCCGGTCCAGGAGGATCCCACATGCCGCGGAGCGGCTGGGCCTGTGAGCCTTGGCCGCTGGGCCTGCGCGTCCGGAGCCTGTGCTCCGCAACGGGAGAGGCCACAGCAGTGAGAGGCCCGCGTACCGCAAAAAAAAAAAAAAAAAGGGGGTAGAAAAATTCAAGCGGAAAATTTAATTTACAGTAATCAAGATAAGGAAAAAACAGAGTCTCATATCTAAATAATAAAAAATCATCACTTTTTGGAAGATGAGTCATTCATTTATTTCAACAAACATACTCTTTTCTTAGTAACAAATATATTTTCAACTCTCTGTTAGACACCTCCACCTGGATATCCCGTTGGATTTTTTTAACCTAACCTGTCCAAAATGAACACATCCCCTTTCCCTGAAATTGTCTCCTTCTCCTAAATTAATACTTCTGTTAATGTCAGGGTAAGCCTAACTCATATTCAAACTCCAATAGGTACATCATAAAATAGATTATAAAGCATATACATTCTGCTTTCAGCTTAGTCATCCAATCATTCATTCCTTCAAAACATAATCAGTCCCTGCTAAGTTCCAGACATAAAACTCAAGGCTGAACTACAGAGACGACCAACCAGTCCTTCTTCCTGCCATCACGGGACTTCCTACAAACATTCTATAGCAGCAGCCTTTGCCATTTCATTTCCATATCTCTGCTCTCTTTCTAGGCATTATTTCTTCTCACTTGAAACTAACGGTCAGTTTCTTTACTAGAAACTGGTTTTTCTGCCCCCCCTGTTTTCACTGGTCTGGCTTAACCATGCTGCTAGATTGACCCTTCTATGCTGATTACTAGATTCCTTGGCAAAAGTGATTCACTGATTTGGTACTAATCTGCTTCCTTTTTCTCTAGAACTTTAATTCAGCATTAATGAAACATTCACATAGCATCGTCCCTCTTTATTGAATCCTACTCATCTGCAAGGCAACATCTCAAATGCCACCTCTTCCACGAAATCTTTCCTGTGGGTGAGATATCTTTTTGTTCATTTCAAAATCAGTTTATTGATGGAAGGGGCACCATAGAGTCTAACATGTATTACAGTATATAAGGTGAATAACTGCCTCTCCAAACCATGGATTTAATCATCTTCTACCTGGAATAGCCTTCTCTCAATTGTTTAACTTTTTTGACCCTAATTAACCATAGTCCATTTTCGTAGTTGATTTTCAATTTAGTAGGCTTTACAACTGGATAATGCATTTCATCAATGTTAAAGTTCTGTCCTCTGCAAGGTAATACACTTACCATTGCAGCAGCTATGAATAGAGAAATGAAAAGGATCAGATGTCTCAGAAATTCTATGTGAGTTTATATTAATGATTCTGAAAAATTGATAAAGAGGATAAAAGTTAATTCAAATACCTTTATCAATTTGTCCCAGAAGAAAGATGACAACGCGAAAGAACATAGTCTTTTACCTGCCTCACCGACATGCAAGAAGAATATATCAGACTTAAAAAAAGAAAATAGTAAGTCTCTTACTGCTCTGGAAACTTTTCTTTAAAGTTTCCCACATAATCAGTTAATGAACTACTGTTTAGTTACAACATTTTCTGCAATATTCTTTTTCTAACAGTTAAAGCTGTTCTTATTTTCATGCAGTATTCATTCTTATTTTCAGAATAATTTTTTGTTTAAACCCTTGTATATAATTCTGTCTTAGAAAAAGAAATTCCTGAGTATTTGACTGAACTTTCAGCCACACGAATCTTTTCCAGTACTGTCTTTCTAACATTAAAAGCTGTACATATTTTCATCTGGAAGTCTTTTTTACAGAATTTTTGTTTAAACTTTTGTATGCAGTGATGCCTTAAAAATGTAATTGCCCACGATTTGACTGATGTTTTTTCAACCACACACACCTAGTAAATGCACCTGAGGAAGTCAGTTGGTGAAGCAAAGCCCACTTGCCTTAAAGACATCCAGAAGATGTGGTACCCCAAAACAAACAGACAATAAAAAGGATTCTCTCCATCCTAAGAAATCTGCATTTCCATAGCTTGAAGAGCAGAAGCAATCTTTTAAAACATATCTTTACCTTAGTTCTAAGCAACCATAATTCTTTATAAAACACGAGTATCTAGATGTCACTAAGTATGTAGTAAGAGGCAGCCTGACACAGAGGTATGGATGTAGGGCTTATAAGAGGGGCATCTAGACTCCACTACAGACATTGGGAACCTGGGGGCAGATGACTTCACCACTGTGAGGCTGCCTCAGCTTCTCCTCCCCAACCTGCAAAATGGGAATAATAACCCCTCACCTTCAGGATTCAGATAAGAATTAACCAGTATAATCAATGAGGGGGTGGGCAGCTGATCTTGGTATAGCAGTTGCAGCAATAGTAACAGAACAAAAGATTCCTGCTGCAGGAAGGGGTGGGGTGTGATTAGTCATGGGAAGTGGATGTCGTCTTAGTTAGAAAAGTTTGTATTCTACTGATATTTTCTTACTGAGAAGCACATTAAAGAAAGGGAACCATACTTGTGTGTCTTAAAGCTGTAAGGAATGTGATGTCTGTGAAGGAAACACAACAGAACTGCTGCATATCCACACCAAAGAATCCTATTCTTGAAGCCATGTCTTTCCATTTATCCTGATGGGTCATGGCTTCACTGAATGTGTCCCTCTCCAGATGGCACATCAACAGGGTTGAACTAAATTATCTTCCCTGTTATCGTCTGGTTGCTCAACTGAGTAGGAACATGGAGAAAGACTTGATTTCCAGAGCACAGTTAGAGGCATCTATTAGCTAACTTGTATGTTGTGCTTTCCACCTTTCTAACTTTACTCTGATGGAGGTCTGCAGTGGTCCTAATGTGCAAATTGGTCTTCTGCCTTGGGTGCCCGGATAACTGAAAGCCATCCCCTCAGATAACCGTGCTCTGGAAACCAAGTGGGAATGCGAGTGGTAACTAAAACTGAAATGTTTCTACTTGATATATTATTCTGGTCTAGTGGTTTCAGCTTAACTTTCTTTTTGATGAAATGAAGCCACTAAGCCCCCCAAATACCCACTTCACTTGGTATTTTGTGGGCAGAGAATGTGTTGATGTAAGAACTGTAGAGATGGTGTTGCACTAATGTGAAAAGTCCCTGTCACCCCCCCACCCCCGGCCTGGAGTCTGTAAGCCATTTGTCTCAGAGCAGCCACTTTTAGATTATGAGCATCCTGACATGTACCAAGAAAGACTGACTGCTCCCTGGAATTTGGGGTTTGGGAAGGGACACACCACCTGGAGCCACAGGTCAAGAATCTATAGGAAAGACAGCTATCAGTGTGGTGCAGGAATTGTGTAAGGGGCTTTTAGAGAATTTCCTTACAGTTAAGAAAACGGAATTCTTTTGGATGGGGAGGAATTAGCTGTATAAAAAGCTGCCTGGCTTTTGTTATTTCCATAAGTTATAGTAATGACCAAATTTTGGAGTGTGACAGGCTTGTTATTTGATAAGAAGATGAAAAGGACGTATTAGAGCAGGAATGAATATGGCGTTGATGGTAATGACACCATCGTTATCATTATACTTGCCTGTATTGGTAAACAGTTATGGTCAAATTCTAAGAAAAACATGCATACATCTTGTGGAGGTAGAGAGGGAGAGAGTAATTAGGGGACATCTCGTAAAGGAGGTGGCAGCTGACCCATGATGCAAGGAAGCAAAGCGAATATAATTTTGATTAATCCTAAAATAAATGTGCTTGCTCCTTGCGTCCCCAGCCAGGCTGGTGTAAAAGCCCACTTGTTCTTTTATTATTATTATTTGCGGTACGCGGGCCTCTCACCGTTGTGGCCTCTCCCATTGCGGAGCACAGGCTCCGGACGTGCAGGCTCAGCGGCCACGGCTCACGGGCCCAGCCGCTCCGCGGCATGTGGGATCTTCCGGAACCGGGGGCACGAACCCGTGTCCCCTGCAATCAGCAGGCGGACTCTCAACCACTGCGCCACCATGGAAGCCTGCCCACTTGTTATTTTCACAAGCATTTATATCTCTCTCATTTCCTCTCCAGCCTTAAGGAAGTAATTACTAGCAGCAGGATCAGCTAGTAACTAAATCACTTTGCTGCCTCTCTGCAACTCTTCCTACTTCGGGCACTGTTTCTGCTAACTGGACTTTGGTAAACAGCACTTTGATAAATAGTAAGCCCCTGCCTTACCCCTTTCTTCTCTCTGCATATCCCTAAAATTCTAACACACTTCTTACATCAAGTTGGAAGAGTGCGCTGAAACACCCCTTTTCCAAGTGTCTCCCTCCTATTATACTGCAAACACCCAGAGGGCACAGAGTTGCCCACTGTAGATGATACATCCACGTTGATAGAAACGAACTGAAATTCCAAATGGAAAAGCTGATGCTTCCTTCCCTTCTAGTCACCCGTTAGAAATATTTAATCTTTAGCTATCACTTAGTCTCCTCCTTCCAAATATTCTCAGAATTCCACTTACGTTCTGAATGACGCTTCATTTTCTCCAGATATCCTTTAGATTTTCAAGATACTATCCTCCTAACTTTCAGCAATTTTATGGAATTTCCCTGGGTTTTTATTCTTCTCATTTGTACCAGCCTGGTCAGATCCATAAGTATTTACAATTATTTCCTCTTAAACCTGAATTTAGATTCAGAATATGTGAGTCCAAATGGAAGCACTTCCTTTGACTAGATTGGATACATTGGGCAAGATGGTTTGCTTCTCCAAGCCTCAGTCTTCTTTTTGGTAAAATTTGAGTGTTTATATCTGTTGGGCCTACAGAGCTGTCATAAGGACCAAATGAAAGAGGGTCTGTACAATGCTAGGGACATGATAATGTATTATAAACATGTTAGCTATTATTTTACTGAGACTAAATATATCAACCACATATAACAATAAAATTCCGACCCACAACCTGTGCAGCAACCAGCCACGGAATCCAAACCACAAGCTCTGTAGCAATTGGCTCCAAAGGGTTAGAACTTGGTCAGCAATTGTTAGCTCCCCCAATTTTTGTAATCCTTCTCCCCCACTTCCAATTCAGAACTAGCCAGAGAAATCCAAATAGGATTCCTCCTTTCTAGTTAGCCCACCTTCAACTTCCCTTGCCAGCAACCTCCAATAAAAGCATTTCTAAAAACTTCTCTCATTTTTTCCACTATACAACGTTTTCAATTCTGTTACCTGTCTGCCTTTGAATCTCTGCCAAATGAAGTAATAGTGACTTTGCTAAAGCAAGTCTGCATAAATAACCTCTGTTCTCATTTGGGCAGTCTTTGTGTATTTTTATAATACTATAGTGTATATTTAAATTTATTCCTATAAAACTTGACAATACTATATATTTTTTTCTCTCAGAGAAATCCATCCATTGGCTTAATGTTGATATTTATTAAACATCTCCTACATAATAATACTGTGATGGCTCCTCCAGGGTTTCATAGAAGACTATAAATTATGTAGCGCCATAAGTTATGTGGAACCCTGTGGAACACACAGCTTTGCTTGGAAGATACGATACAAAATAAGAAAAAGTAAAGTCAGAAATTCAAGACAGGCTAAAAATAATATGTTTATAAGGTAAAATCAGTGACATAGGCTATAAATGTGCTGATTCCAAAAAGTAGATATCACATATGCTTACCCAGGATCTAGGAAGGCTTCAAGCAGGAAGTGTGATTTGAACTGAGATTTGTAGGAAAGTTCGAAACTGAGGGTGGCAGCAGGAAGTGAAGATAATCCAGACAGGGAAACATCTATTAGTAATGTCGAAAGCAGGAATGTGCAAAAACCTGATAGGAAAGTGTGTAGTAATTGCAGCAGCAATCTGTCGGGAGACAAATGGGATACAAGAAAGTAGTGGCAATTAAGACTATAAGATCATTCACCAAAATGTGAACTTTATCCTGAGAAGCTCCTGAATGTGTGTGATCAAGGGCATAATATGTGTAGATGTAATTTCAAATTTAGAAGTCTTCCCTCCAGATGTTAACTTCTCAGCATGTGTTGGGAAATACTTCCCCCTACTTAGAATAATTTATGAATAAAAGTATTACTTTTGACATAACTAACTTTAAAATATTTTAAATTATCAAATAATTTCTAAATACTGAAATCATGGTCTCTGTTTAATTAACTTTCCCGGGAAAACTCTTTTTAATGCTTGTTTAGTTAAAAAAGCATGCCGAGAGAAAGACTTTGGAGAACATAAAGACATTATGCATATTCATTTCTTATCCATTTTTTATTGGAGTATAATTTACAATGTTATGCTAGCTTCAGGTGTACAGCAAAGTGATTCAGTTCACACACACACACACACACACACACACACACACACACACACATATTCTTTTTCAGATTCTTTTCATTATAGGTTATTACAAGACACTGAGTATAGTTGTCTGTGCTATACAGTAGGTTGTTTTCCTTTTATACATAGTAGTATGTATATGTTAACCCCAAACTCTTAATTTATCCCTCTCACCTTTTCCCCTCTGGTAACCATAAGTTGGTTTCCTATGTCTGTGAGTCTATTTCTGTTTTGTAAATAAGTTCATTTTTATCAGTTTTTAAGATTCCACGTATAAGTGATATATTTGTCTTTCTCTGTCTGACTTACTTCACTTAGTATGATAATCTCTAGATCCATCCACGTTGCTGCAAATGGCCTGATTTCATTTTTTTTTATTGCTGAGTAATATTCCATTGTATATATATATATATATATATATATATATATATATATATCACATCTTCTTTATCCATTCATCTGTAGATGCTCATTTAAGTTGCTTCCATGTCTTGGCTATTGTAAAAGTGCTGCAATGAATATTGGGGTGCATGTATTTTTTTTTTTAATGCTTCGAGACATTTTATTTAAATTGTTTTTAAAGACAGCAATAATTTATGCCATGAACCAAACGAGGGTGCCGATGAGCATCTTCTGAACTGCCTGGTCACTGCCCCGGCCCCTGCGCTCTGCCACTGCTGGGGGTGGCCCTGCCGGGGGTGGGAGGTGGTCAGCTTTGGAACAGTGACAGCAGGGCCGAGGCCAAGACCCAGGCGGGAGGCCAGGAGCAGACACAGAGCCACTGCAAGTGGACAGGCGTTGGGATTTCTTCCCGTTATTATCACAGTGACCCTGGGGAACGGCGAGGTGACCTGGGGACGTGGCGACCTCGGTCCCCGCACACAGCGATTGCCCTGTCTCTCCTCTCCTCCCCCTACCAATCCCACAACGGTTCGTTTTTTTTTTTTTTTAAATATAATTTTGTAAATGTTCCATAAAAATACTATTATTCCTAGTCAAACACAGATATTGCAATATGAAGGGTAACTGCTCTGTCTTTGCTCTAGAAAATGTGAAAAGGTCATCACATCGGATAATATAGAAGAGTGTGGAACCTCTAGGTATCACAAAAGCCAGTACCGAGCACGCAAGGGGGAAGCGTTGCCAGGTGCTGGGCCGGGGCCCTCTCCGCGCTCCCTGCTCAGTGCCGGGGCCTGTGGACGTGGCAGGGCCCTGAAGGGTCCTCTCTGCAGGGAGGACCATCGTGGCTTTGAGGACACAGGACAGCGGCCACACTCCGTCCCAGTGCCGGCCCCCCCCCGAGGCCACCTGCTCAGCCCGAAGGCACCGAAGAGCCTGGTGTCGACGACGGGGACGTGGCCTCTCCTCCTTCAGCAGTGAGGCTCCACCTGGCCCTCAAGGCGCCTTCGCAGGCAGGCCTGGGCCACAGGAGCTGGCGGGGCCGGTCCCTTGAGGCAGGAGGCCTGGGCCAGTGGCCGTGCCTTCAGTTCTCAGAGAGAGACAGGGCCAGGGAGGGCCTGGAAGGCGGCCTCCTCATCGATGCTGTAGTCCACAAAGGTTGTCGTAGGAGAACTTGTGCCGGGGAAGCAGGTGTGCTGCAGGAAGTTGGCGCTCTGGTAGCTTGGGTCGCCCCAGGCCATGGCTGAGCAGATGGGACACACCACGCGGTTGGGGTCGCTGCGGTGGTTGTCCATGCAGTGCTTTACCAGCTCCTGCTGGTCCAGGCTGCTGGTGCCACAGTAAGGGCAGGCGAAGGTGGACCTGTTGGGGACAGCGCTAGGGATGGGCTGGGATGTGGGCACCACAGGGACGAGCTTGGGACAGTTAGCCATCTGCTCCTGGACCTTCAGGCAGGAGGCAACGTGCACCCGGCCAGCGTCACCTTCTTACTGCAGCCCCGCAGGGTGCCTTGTAGGACGAAAGCTGCTTCTCCACGTGGGCGGCCTTGTCCACTTTCTTGGGGTGGAAGGGCAGGCGGCACCGTGGGCACAGGGGGGATTGGCACCTGCAGGCATGGCCGGAGGTACTCCCCGCAGAACCTCTAATTCTTGCAGCCAGTGGATGCTTAGCCGCTGACAAGCTTGTCCTTACAGGGATGCGAGGAAAAGTCGGCCTCCCTGTCCCTTCTACCCACTGGCTCCACTTCTGCCTTCCACGGCAGGCATGTATCTTTTTGAATTAGAGTTTTCTCGGAATATATGCCCAGGAGTGGGATTGCAGGATCATATGGTAGCCCTATTTTTTTTTTTTTTTAAGGAACAGCCATACTGTTCTCCATAGTGGCTGTACCAATTTACATTCCCACCAACCATGTAGGGGGGATGGTTCCTTTTTCTCCACAGCATTTATTGTTTGTAGACTTTTTGATGTTGGCCATTCTGACTAGTGTGAGGGGATACCTCATTGTAGTTTAGGTTTGCATTTCTCCAGTGATTACCAATATTGAACATATTTTCATGTGCCTGTTTGGCCATCTGCATGTCTTCTTTGCAGAAAAGCCTATTTAGGTTTTCTCCCCATTTTTTTGATTGGTTTTTTTTGTTTGTTTGTTTGTTTGTATTAAGCTGTATGAGCTGTTTGTATATTTTGAAAATCAATCCCTTGTTGGTAACATCATTTGCAAGTGTTTTCTCCCAGTCCCTAGGTTGTCTCTTCTTTTTGTTTATTGTTTCCTTTGCTGTACAGAAGCTTTTAACTTTAATTAGGTCCCATTTATTTTTGTTTTTATTTCCATTACTCTAGGAGACAGATCTAAAAAAATATTGCTGCAATGTATGTCAAAGAGTGTTCTGCCTATGTTTTCCTCTAGGACTTTTATAGTATCTGCTCTTACATTTAGGTTTTTAATCCATTTTGGGTTTATTTTTCTATATGTAGTTAGAGAATGTTCTAATGTTATTCTTTTACATGTAGCTGTCCAGTTTTCCCAGCAACACTTATTGAAGAGACTGTCTTTCCTCCATTGTATAGTCTTACCTCCTTTGTCATAGATTAATAGATCATATGTGAGTGAGTTTATTTCAGAGCTTTCTATCCTGTTTCATTGATCTACATGTCTGTTTTTGTGCCAGTACCATACTGTTTTGATTACTGTAGCTTTGTAGTATAGTCTGAAGTCAGGGAATCTGATTCCTCCAGTTCCGTTTTTCTTTCTCAAGACTGTTTTAGTTTTTCTGGGTCTTTTGTGTTTCCATACAAATTTAAAATTTTTCTTGTTTTAGTTCTGTGAAAAATGCCAGACATTATGCATATTCATTTTATTATCAAGTCTTCACTGGGCTTTATTTGTAGGTCCCCATACTCAGCAAAACTTCCATTAAGAAAAAAAAAAAAAGGTCATGAAGAACCCAGGAGTAAGACAGGAATAAGGACACAGACCTACTAGAGAATGGACTTGAGGATATGGGGCGGGGGAAGGGTAAGCTGTGACAAAGTGAGAGAGTGGCATGGACATACATACACTACCAAACGTAAAATAGATAGCTAGTGGGAAGCAGCCGCATAGCACAGGGAGATCAGCTCGGTGCTTTGTGACCACCTAGAGGGGTGGGATAGGGAGGGTGGGAGGGAGGGAGATGCAAGAGGGAAGAGATATGGGGATATATGTATAGCTGATTCACTTTGTTATAAAGCAGAAACTAACACACCATTGTAAAGCAATTATACTCCAATAAAGATGTTTAAAAAACAAACAAACAAAAAAACTAATATGCTGTAAAGTTCTCTGTTGGATAATGATCACAAACAACTCTAAACCAACAAAAATGATATAGCATGAAAGCTTACAAACAAGCTGAGGTAGAGTTTTGGTTTATAGTGTTTTTGTTATTTTTCTGAAGTAGAAATGCCACCTTTCCAATAACTTTGAAGGTAAATCTTAACTTGCTGGTAAATACACTATGATAGCTACTTTCAAGGAAGAAAAATTCAGAGACAAGAAGGAAAAGGGCATCTTTTGGGGATGCTCACTAGCCCACCAAACTCTGAGCACTGAGGTGAGTCCCTTCATGGCCATAATCTTTCCTCATCATCTGGTCTCCACCATCACAGCCAAGTATGTCTCCCAGCCTTACTCTATTAGATGTTAGAATCTTTATTTTGATGCATTTTATCTGTTAAAATTTCTAACATTTATTTTCAAGGTAATCTCATTATATGTTCAAGGTTTGATTTTAGTGAAATATCAAGTGCATGTATCAAACTGCTCTCCAGATATTTAATTTGAGAACTGTAGAAAATCATATGTATTATTGCTATGTCAAACCTATTTTGTTTCCTTTCTCACCTCCCTTTCTGTCTTTCTGAGGCCCAAGCACATACTGAAGATACTCAACTCATTTAATATTTCAAAGCAACATTGGGAGAATGATTCTTTCTGCATCTAATAAGGAGGGTGTGTCAAGAAGTAAATGTTGTTTTGGTGTTGAATCAAACTACTGACAACCTCTATATCTAGAACAACCAGAGTTCATAAGTCTTTGGTGTCCTGGAGAAAGGAATCCTTAAAAAAAGGAAACGTTTTCCTTATTGCCCACAGGGATGTATCCTGAGAGTCTAAAATGTTGACCCTAAGTCTGCTCAGGAGATCAGAACAAATTATTTAAACTTGAAAAGTCACTTTGGACACCCCATGCAACACCCATCCCACAAACGCCTTATGGCTTGAAGCATATGAGTTGAACAAATATATGAATCATTGTACATTCTTCTGGAATCTCCATATGTTCGACTGGCCAAGAGTAAGATTGTTTTCCACTGGATTGTACCATCTTTCCTTGAATGATTATACTTGAATTATTAGAGCAAAGCTATAGAGTTTTGCAGTGTATCTTTTCTAATAGTTCTTAAATATCAGTGAGTTGAATATCTCTTCTCCATGGAAAGACAGCTTGGTAGTAGTGAAAAACATACAGAAAAAGCATGGTTGGGGACATAAACTAGCCATATGTCTCAGATACAATAAAATATTTTACATTAAAAAATAATACTTCATAATTACAACACATTTTTGGTAAAATGATAACAAGTGCACAGATCATATAGAAAAATGTTTTTTAAAGGGGAATAAATGAATAAAACTTAAAGATAGTAATAAAAGAAGAGATTTAAAAGTTGAAAAGATTGAACTACATATTCTCTCAGGTGATCTATAATGAAAAGAGAATAGATGGCATTGCTAGTGAGAGGGGAAATGTCCCAGAGTGGAGTGTCAATCACAGCTTAGTGAAAGAGAAGTTCAGAAGTAAAACTTGGCAAATCAGAGGAGGTAACTAGCTCCAGAAACATAAGGCTTTAAAGTGAGACACCAGAGGAGAAAAAGATAAAAGTTGCATAAAAAACAAGCAGGGATATTTACAGATAGAAAATTAGGTATGTATAGAAGGGAGAGTTGAGGAGGAAGTTTGAAAACTGGAAGTGATTTTACCTGCAGGTTAACAGAAATTCAACAGCCCAGTAAACTGGTCCTTTTATTATAAATTTCCCTTACATCTGAGGTGCTCATCATATGGTGAAGATAAAAACCAGAATAATATAAACTTAACATCAATGTGCTGACTTGGAGACCAGAGGAAGTCATATTTTCGACTATGAAAAAATGGGAAGTATATGGGACCACAGAATCCTAGGGTTGAAGGCATCTGATGGGTGTCAGTTGCTTGAGTCTCATTTATAAATTATTTTCCAAAAGCTCATTACTTCTAAGGCAGTCCATTCTGGTCAGAATATTCTGTCAGATATGTCTACCTTGTATTGAGTTGGGGAGTCTCTCCCTGTGCATCCATGACTCATTGGCCTTAACTGTAGGGCCACATAAAAAGACTCAAGTCTTCTACATCAGATCCAGCTACTGTGCTCTTCATCAGGTGGTCTATTCAGGGTAACATAAAGACGAATCTTCTAACCAGGGTCCATAAGGTATGATTTTAAAACTCTGCTATCAGCATTAGTGTTCTTCTTTGAGCGTACTCCACTTATTTTAAAATTCTTAGTATAATCTGATTAGCCTCCTGGCCACTATTATTTTATGAAGGTGATGTCAATCGTTGAGTTTTGCAACGAGCCATATCATACTGTTGACACTTACTGAACTGATTCAAGTTAAACACATGCCGCTAGTAAGCGATCTTTACTGGATCCTGGATATATATGAGTAATTCTGTTTTCTTTCAAGTTTGGGACCTTACATTTACATCAGATGATACATTATTTTATTGGTCTGTTGTTCTGTTTGTCAGGACGTTTTTAGCTCTTCATTCAGTCACTAGATCACATATCTTGCTCAGTACAGTGTCTGAGCCACCATGTCATTTAATAACTTGATATGTCATTGATATAAAAGTGATTGAAACAGGGCAGAAGACAGAGCACACCATCAAACATGTCACTCAGGTTTGGGATTCAAACATTCCTAGGTGTATGATCAACTCAAACACATTTCTTCAGCTTGTCCTCAGTGATAACCTGAGAAAATGCGAAATATTTTGCCACCCCATTTCTCTCATCTGCAAGATTAGTAAGCCCATATAAAAGTTAAATTAGATAATAGAATATCTTCTTACTGAAATTTTGCATGATCCTAGTGATCATGGCTTTCTTATTTTTTCTCCTCATGTCCTAGGTTATCTTCTTTTAACTATGTGTTTAAAAAATAATGATAAAAGTAATGGGTTTTCATGATAAAATTTAAAGTCACACAACTATAAAACATAAAAGACTTTCATTCTCTCCAGTGCCCATACACAACAACTCCCTAGAAGTAACACAGTTAATAGTTTGGCATACATTTTCTCAAACATATTTCATGTTATATTCATATTCACATATACAGATAGAGGAATGGTTATATCCTGTATCTGTGAGTTTGGATATAGATAGAACACATATATGTTTATACCATCCATCTATCGTACATCTACTGTTTATGAATGCACCCACCTAACTACCCGACGCTTTCATCCTGTTCAGCTAATGGCCTTTTTTACTCTAAATACACTGATTTATTTTAATGGAATAATTCAAGTTACATTGTAATTTACATCAAGTGTAGATAACTTCTATTTGCTTTTCCAGATTTATTTGCCACCCTTCTTCACCTTCTTCTGTGTCCTGGGAGGCTGGCATGCATGGACCACATCAACAGACTCCCTTACCCTTTGACTTTCAGTTTGGTTGAACCACAAGAAAGCACCAGCAACACATTGGAGAGAAGGGGAAGAGTCACCCTTCCCTCTCTTAAGGTTTGTCTTGCACTGGCTACCTCCCTTGACCAAAGGTCCTAGCTCCTGTGAAGGTGGCCCTCTCTTCTTGTCTTCTGAGGACCCTCTATCTCTTTCCCCTTTAGGCACAGAGATGATAACCGTTCCTGTTGTTTCTAGCACCATTTCCCCTATGCCTTGCCGACACCTTGCCAACACATATTTAAATTGTTCCTTCATCAAATTGAATGGGCAATCTGTTTCTGACAAGAATTCTGATAGATATATTTATTGATGCTTTATAGATTCTTTACAAAAAAAATTTTGTAAAAAAATTTTGTAAAGAATCTAAAATTACTGCAAAAAATTTCAGTGAGCTACGTTTTACACATATCTGTGCACAATTTAGTTAATGTAGGAAATGTTCTAAAAGAGGTATTTATGATCCTCTACTTTTTTACAATTTCCAGATATTTCCAAATTTACCATAAAAAAGGTATACATTTGGACTTACAATGATACCGTGTGAGAGTCTGTGGGAGTGTAAACTGAGTTCCCTGTACAGTATGCAATCCATCTGAAGTATTTAATAATTCATTCTAGAATTTTCCCTTAGTTTGAAGTAGAAATCACTGATTACTGTTTTCAGAAACCATTTCTCATGTTTTAGGAAAAAACTGGAAAACTCTATTTCTCAGCATTCATTTCTCTCTCCTCTTCCCAGGATCCTTCCACAATATCTGATAGTAGGTTTGACTTCATGCCTGAATCCCTTAGTCCGGGGCTGGAACCCACCTGCAGCATTAATGAAAAACCTGGAGTGTTTACTAAACCTCTTTAACTTGGAGGGATTCAACTTCAAACTCAGTCTTTCTTTCACTAGGAAGCTGTTAATATCCTTGTTCAAGACTTTCAATTCTAGTTATTGTTTTCCCACTGGGCTCCTTGGAGCCTCCCAGCCCATAAGTCCATCAAGGATGGGTGGAGAGTTTGGAAAAAGATTTTTTGCGTTTCCTCTCTGTGGCCCTGCCTTCTGAGATACTGCCTTCCTAGTTTTCCAGGCTTGGAGACAGTCCTGAAATCCAATAAGTTATGACTTTGTACTTGAGTGTTATCTTTGCCTTGCTGTGGGGACTGGGGAGGACCCAAGGGAAAATCAATATGGATCCTTCAAGGGTCATATGCTCTCTAGCTCCTGCAAACATTAAGTTCTCTAACCAGTTCCTTTTAAATATTTTGTTCAGAGTTTATCAGCATTAGTAGTATAGTAAGCCACTCTACCATTACCAGAAACCAGAACTTGGTATATGACCTTTTAACTTTTAGGAGTCAAGTAAAAGCCTGGGTGTTGGTATGCAACTATTTTTGCTAAATTTTACTAAGTGAGGAAACCAATGATACTCAAGAGTTAAAACTTTGAGATAAGAGGGTTCCTATTTTATCATCTGTGACAATAATGGAAATTCAAGGCTTAAAACCCAGAACATTTTGTTACTAAGTGTATATATTAGTCTTAGAATTACAATAAACTTTAAATTTTATTTTATCATTCCAGCTTCTCTCAGAAATTCTTACATAAAACAAAAATATTGTAATAGCTTTATAGAAGTTAATTGAATGGTTTCAGAAATGACTAAAACCTTACACTCTGGTCTTGCGTATTTTGGGGAGAATTCTGGCCTTGAGTTCAGAGGCATGTGAGGCTCTCTACACTCAGCACATTAATCGCTGAAAGTGGTTAATATGAGAAAGGCTGTACTTTTCCATTAACTCAAATTCCTCATTTACCTTTATTGTTATCTAAGAAGAAAAGCTTTATTAAAATAAATTTGGTAGTTTAAAGAATAATAGAGAAGGTACTTAATTTAATGAAGAGAGAAACTGCTTTTAAGCACACTTTTACAGTTTGGAAGCACATATTTAAAATCCAGCAGTTGAAAGACTAATTAGAATTCATTCTTATCTTTTTACTAAAGCATGAACCATCATGTAAGCATGGTTCAGGATCTTTTTAGCTTATTTCTAGCTTTGGCTTTTAGCATTTTCAAGTTGCTTTCCCCCCTGTGCACGTCCATTGCTGCTACTAACATCACAGCTTGTGATTATTAGTTTACACATCTGTACCCTCTGATCGCCTCTGTTTTACTCAGCTTCATGGGCGCTATACCCAGCATGCTGCCTTAGATGTGGTAGGTACAGAATAAAATTTAATTGTAAGTGTATTTATTTTGAATGACGACATAAATAGAAAGAGTATAATGTTAAAACTTTATGATCAGGAGAAGTAACAACTGACACTGCAGAAATACAAAAGATCATGAGAGATTACTACAAGCAACTCTATGCCAATAAAATGGACAACCTGGAACAAATGGACAAATTCATAGAGATGCACAACCTGCCAAGACTGAATCAGGAAGAAATAGAAAATATGAACAGACCAATCACAAGCACTGAAATTGAGACTGTGATTAAAAATCTTCCAACAAACAAAAGCCCAGGACCAGATGGCTTCACAGGCGATTTCTATCAAACATTTAGAGAAGAGCTAACACCTATCCTTCTCAAACTCTTCCAAAATATAGCAGAGGGAGGAACACTCCCAAACGCATTCTATGAGGCCACCATCACCTTGATACTAAAACCAGACAAGGATGTCACAAAGTCAGAAAACTACAGGCCAATATCACTGATGAACATAGATGCAAAAATCCTCAACAAAATACTAGCAAACAGAATCCAACAGCACATTAAAAGGATCATACACCATGATCAAGTGGGGTTTATCCCAGGAATGCAAGGATTCTTCAATATACGCAAATCTATCAATGTGATACACCATATTAACAAATTGAAGGAGAAAAACCATATGATCATCTCAATAGATGCAGAGAAAGCTTTTGACAAAATTCAACACCCATTTATGATAAAAACCCTGCAGAAAGTAGGCATAGAGGGAACTTTCCTCAACATAATAAAGGCCATATATGACAAGCCCACAGCAAACATCATCCTCAATGGTGAAATACTGAAAGCGTTTCCACTAAGATCAGGAACAAGACAAGGTTGCCCACTCTCACCACTCTTATTCAACATAGTTTTGGAAGTTTTAGCCACAGCAATCAGAGAAGAAAAGGAAATAAAAGGAATCCAAATCGGAAAAGAAGAAGTAAAGCTGTCACTGTTTGCAGATGACATGATACTATACATAGAGAATCCTAAAGATACTACCAGAAAACTACTAGAGGTAATCAATGAATTTGGTAAAGTTGCAGGATACAAAATTAATGCACAGAAATCTCTGGCATTCCTATACACTCATGATGAAAAATCTGAAAGTGAAATCAAGAAAACACTCCCATTTACCACTGCAACAAAAAGAATAAAATATCTAGGAATAAACCTACCTAAGGAGACAAAAGACCTGTATGCAGAAAATCATAAGACACTGATGAAAGAAATTAAAGATGATACCAACAGATGGAGAGACATACCATGTTCTTGGATTGGAAGAATCAACATTGTGAAAATGACTCTACTACCCAAAGCAATCTACAGATTCGATGCAATCACTATCAAACTACCACTGGCATTTTTCACAGAACTACAACAAAAAATTTCACAATTTGTATGGAAACACAAAAGACCCCGAATAGCCAAACCAATCTTGAGAATGAAAAACAGAGCTGGAGGGATCAGGCTCCCTGACTTCAGACTATATTACAAAGCTACAGTAATCAAGACAGTATGGTACTGGCACAGAAAAAGAAAGATAGATCAATGGAACAGGATAGAAAGCCCAGAGATAAACCCACACACATATGGTCACCTTATCTTTGATAAAGGAGGCAGGAATGTACAGTGGAGAAAGGACAGCCTCTTCAATAAATGGTGCTGGGAAAACTGGACAGGTACATGTAAAAGTATGAGATTAGATCACTCGCTAACACCATACACAAAAATAAGCTCAAAATGGATTAAAGACCTAAATGTAAGGCCAGAAACTATCAAACTCTTAGAGGAAAACATAGGCAGAACACTCTATGACATAAATCACAGCAAGATTCTTTTTGACCCACCTCCTAGAGAAATGGAAATAAAAACAAAAATAAACAAATGGGACCTAATGAAACTTAAAAGCTTTTGCAGAGCAAAGGAAACTATAAACAAGATGAAAAGACAACCCTCAGAATGGGAGAAAATATTTGCAAATGAAGCAACTGACAAAGGACTAATCTCCAAAATTTACAAGCAGCTCATGCAGCTCAACATTAAAAAAACAAACAACCTAATCCAAAAATGGGCAGAAGACCTAAATAGACATTTCTCCAAAGAAGATATAGAGACTGCCAACAAAGGCTTGAAGGAATGCTCAAAATCATTAATCATTAGGGAAATGCAAATCAAAACTACAATGAGATATCATCTCACACCAGTCAGAATGGCCTTCATCAAAAAATCTAGAAACAATAAATGCTGGAGAGGGTGTGGAGAAAAGGGAACATTCTTGCACTGCTGGTGGGAATGTGAATTGGTTCAGCCACTATGGAGAACAGTATGGAGGTGTCTTAAAAAACTACAAATAGAACTACCATATGACCCAGCAATCCCACTACTGGGCATATACCCTGAGAAAACCAAGATTCTAAAAGAGTCATGTACCAAAATATTCATTGCAGCTCTATTTACAATAGCCCGGAGATGGAAACAACCTAAGCGCCCATCATCGGATGAATGGATAAAGAAGATGTGGCACATATATACAATGGAATATTACTCAGCCATAAAAAGAAACGACATTGAGCTATTTGTAATGAGGTGGATAGACCTAGAGTCTGTCACACAGAGTGAAGTAAGTCAGAAAGAGAAAAACAAATACCGTATGCTAACACATATATATGGAATTTAAGAAAAAAAAATGTCATGAAGAACCTAGGGGTAAAACAGGAATAAAGACACAGACCTACTAGAGAACGAACTTGAGGATATGGGGAGGGGGAGGGGTGAGCTGCGACAAAGCGAGAGAGAGGCATGGACATATATACAGTACCAAATGTAAGGTAGATAGCTAGTGGGAAGCTGCCGCATAGCACAGGGATATCAGCTCGGTGCTTTGTGACCACCTGGAGTGGTGGGATAGGGAGGGTGGGAGGGAGGGAGACGCAAGAGGGAAGAGATATGGGAGCATATGTATATGTATAACTGATTCACTTTGTTATAAAGCAGAAACTAACACAGCATTGTAAAGCAATTATACCCCCATAAACATGTTAAAAAAAATTAAATTAAATTAAATTAAATTTTAAAAAAACTTTAGATCAAGATTTTTATTGTTTCTTACTGGCATTCTACAATTATTCTGACCGATTGATATTTTTTCTAAATATTTTTAAAGCAACTTATTAAGTAAATTTAATTATACCAAAAGTTTGGGGAAATCTGACATTATAGAAGGTAAGCTACAGAAGTTTTGTAAATTTCATGGACTGTGGCAAGTGAAGTTAGGATTTTACCTGAAACTTACTCTCCATCCTTCTTTCATGGCTCTCCATTAGCTTAGTGATTCTGTCAAGTTCAGCAGTGTAGTACTAGGCCCTGCCACCTCAGAAAACTGATTTGCTGGCTCAATTCAGGCACAAGGACTGAACTTACATTCTGTAAAATGTCAGAATGCCAGTTTACAAGATCTAAACTCCCACAGAAACTAGCTACTCTTCCCAACTTCTGTTTTATGCATTGTTTTTGCATTATGGTATATCAAATTAGGATCTGAAATTTATTTTCTGGAAATCAAATGTAAAAAGGAGTTAACATCAGCTACAACAATGATAATAATGCTAATAAGTATAAAATAATAAATAACAACTACCATTTATAGAGCAGGTACCATAGACCAACCTCTTTTCTATATGCCATGGTTCAATGTTTTACATTAATCTAAGATTCCCAAACAAACATATTTATTTATACATTAAGAATATACAAATTATCATAACAAGACAAATTCAGATCCTTGTACTAAGATCTATTGGATCTCTTTGTAACAGCACTGTGACTCAGAAATCTTATTTTAGTTATACTCACACACATTGAAATACACATGAAATTCACAAGTAGTTAAAGATCTACTACTGAAAAATATGCCAGACCCAGATTATTTTATAGAAGAGTTCTAACAACTTTTTTTTTTTTTTTTTTTTTTTGCAGTACACGTGCCTCTCACTGCTGTGGCCTCTCCCACCGCAGAACACAGGCTCCGGACGCGCAGTCTCAGCAGCCATGGCTCACGGGCCCAGCCGCTACGAGGCATATGGGATCTTCCCGGACCGGGGCACGAACCCGCATCCCCTGCATCGGCAGGCGGACTCTCAACCACTGCGCCACCAGGGAAGCCCTAACAACCTGTATTTTTAAACTACATAGAGTACAGAAAAATATAGAACATTTTGTTTATTTGACGTATTTTAAGATGTTATTTTAATATTCAGAAATTATAGAAATATAATGGACAACCAATATTCACCACTCAGATTAGACAAATATAAAACAGGTTGTTTTATTTGTTTCTGATCTTTAAGAAATAAACCTTTATCGCTTTCTTTTACCCCTTCATATCTCATGTCTTTCTTTCCTTGTCCCTACATGTTTATGTAGTGTTACTTCACATGAATGCAAAAATATAAAGAAATTAAAAATTTTTTTCAACAGCAGAATCATTCATTTATTATTCTACAGCTTGCCTTTCATTCATTTAACATTCTGACTTTTTCATTCATGTGATAGGTGTAGATCCAACATGCTTATTTTAAATGCTACATAAAATAACCTACAATTATATTGTTATATATGCCAGATGTATGTCATATTAACTGTATATAATCTTACAATAACCCAGTGAGGTCTATATTACTATTATAATTACCATTGTTTTTTCCATGAAGAAAATGAGAGAGAGAGATTAAGTGAATTCTTCAAGGTTATACAGTCAGTCAGATGGAAACCAGGATTTGAATCCAGCCATCTGGTTTCATTTTCTGTGCTCATAGCCACTTTGCAACACCATCGCTCACTGCTACATTTTCCACTGTTTCACTATAATGTAACATTTCCTTGAGCTTTTTACTTTTTAACATAAAAAGCATAATTTTTAGATTTAATAGTTACGTTTATCATATATACATACATATGTACACATGTTTGTACATACACATCCTCATATATACACACATTCACCATATATATACCATATAGCATATTAATTGTGTACCATGCAGTATTTTAAACGCTATGCCTATATTAACTCACTTAATCCTCATAAAAATACCATAGCATACATTATCCTCATTTTATAGATGAGAAATACAGAATGAGAAATGTTAAGTAAATTGCCCGAACTTACATAGCTAATAATTAGCCGAACCCAGATTCATACCCAGCAATCCAGCTAGAGAATATCTGCTCTTAACCACATCCCATTCATTTTCTCTGGTTTTATGTATCTCTAGGTGGTCAACTATTACTCTCTGCTCTTATTCTTGAATATATCTTTAGCTGAATATATTACAGGTGATAGTTATTTTCTCTCAGCACTTAGAATATTTTATTCTAAGTTCTGGAATATAGCAATGCAAATGAAATACCATTGTCCATCTACTTGTCCTTCATTTTTAGGTAATCTCTTTTCTCTATGCTAGCTTTTAAGATTATTTTTCCTTGGCTTTCATGTCTTTTAGTTTCAATATGAAGTATCCAAGATGTGTGGGCTTGAAATTCTTGAAGTTTTAGTTCTGAAGAATTCATATATAGTATATATTTGAAAATAGTTTCTCTGCCATTATTATGCATATATATTATATACACATAATATATAAAAAATACATGACATTGTTATACTATATAATATTATATATAGTATACTTTATTCCATATGTATATATCACGTGACATGTATATATTGTATACATATGTATTACAAAGAGTACATTTTACATTTATACATATATTTTAGCTTATATTTAAAATATTTTTGAACATATTTATCTTTTATAGGATTTTTAAATAAGTTCCTTTTATATCTAACAGCTGCTGTTGCATTGATTCCTGTATTTCTATTTATATATATTTAAAGATATTCTTTCCTTCATTTTCTTTTTTGTTTGTTTTGGGAAAAGGAAGAAATCCTAAATGAAAAAAGTTATTTTTAAATTGATCTAAGGTTTTAATCGTATCTAGAGTGATAAAACATTGTTCACTCTTCCTTTGTACTTGTTTTTTGAAGGCATTTTGGAGTTTCTCTTAGCAGATTCACCTGGAATGTGGGGTCCTGCATGGGCTCCCAATAAGGAATATTAGGATGAAATAAGGCAGTAAGTGTAAGTCACTAAAGGCAGTTCTGGACACATAAGCTTTTAATAAGCATTGGAACTTCCTATTATATCTGCTGTTTAGCATTTCTTTGTTGCCTTCATCTAGCCCCTATGGATCTCATTCTAGACCCTCTTGTTATACTGGTGAGTTGATGTAGGCTCTGGCTGTAAGGCGGTTAATTAATGTCTCCCTTGGAATGCACCTTTACAGACACCTGAGACCCAGGCAACAAACACCCCCAGCTCTTTTCAGCCTCTTCCTATTTGCATCATAGCTCTGGTTTCAAATAGTGAGTACATCTCATTCCCTGCCTCATGTGGTCACTTTTAGTCTTTTACTTCATAAACTCTCTTCTCCCTGACCCTATTTCCAGACTCATAGCTCAGCAGGCCCACAGTTTTTGCAGGACTTTCTACTTTGTCTTCCATTTACACTTTGGGTACACTGAGATGCTTACCTCATTAACTTTCTCCATCCTTGTTATGTGATTGGAACTGAGAGATCAGGGGACAACCCAAGCATGAACTTTCAATACGATAGTGATTAAAATCTTATCAATTTTACAAGTTCTACTTGTAAACTTTATTTTACAAGTTCTACTTACTTTTATTCATTTATTTGTTTATTTTTGGCTGCATTGGGCCTTCATTGCTGCACACGAGTTTTCTCCAGTTGAAGGTGAGCGGGGACTACTCTTCATTGCAGTGCATGGGCTTCTCATCGTGGTGGCTTCTCTTGTTGTGGAGCACGGGCTCTAGGCACGTGGACTTCAGTAGTTGTGACACTCAGGCTCAGTAGTTGTGGCACACGGGCTTAGCTGCTCCGCGCGATGTGGGATCTTCCCGGACCAGGGCTCAAACCCGTGTCCTCTGCATTGGCAGGCGGATTCTTAACCACTGCGTCACCAGGGAAGTCCTCTACTTACGTTTAAAACATAGCCTTCTATTCCATTCCACTGAAAATAGTCTCCAGTACCTTGGTGTTCAGTCTTAGGTAGATCATTTAAATAAAAACATGTACTTTGAATTAATTCACTTTATTTGAATCTAGAATCCATTAGGCAACATGGTATTAAATTTCCTGTTTATAAGAATGATAGTTCTATTTGCATTCTTATTTTATTGAGTTTTTATCTAGTAAATGATTTCTTTGCACTAATTTCAAGGCTATATATTTGCCATTTTTAAAGCAAGACCACTAAATATCTTCCTTTTATATCTGAGGAAAGTTTGATTTGAATCCACAAATACCTCCTTAATTATTATGAAAACATTTTCATGACAATGAAATTCTGAACATTAGTTTTATTGAAGTGCAGTATATCAGAGGGAAATATGTATTAATTATCAAAATAAAGTATTTTATCTTTTTGTTTATTTATGTAATTATGACAGGGGAGATAGAAAAGAAGAGGGCATTTTCCTTCTACTGTGTAGCATTCCTATAGATTTTACACTGGTCATTTGGTAATTCCAACATCTGACTCACATGAGCAGCTTTCTGATTAGGATGTTTCTGGAGCTGGAATATTTTTAGGGTAAAAGAAAATCTGTTTATATTTCAAGTAAAACTACATATGACCTTTATTCAGTGCAAATATTGCCTCATTCTTTAAAAATCCTAACCCACACAGAAGTCTAGATCACCTGTAGGCTCTGCAAGGAAGTGGAAAACACACCTTTTTTGGCTTGAGATTGTCATCAACTTGGTTTCCACCAGGCATTAGAGGGATCTACAGTAGTCAAGTATATCCTTACGTCTAGTGTACTGCTCTGCACCTCATGGACACCAGTAAATACATGTAACTGGAATGACTACATGTGATTTTCAATAGTCCCCAGAGAGGAAAGGAATTTTTTTCTATTTCATTCTTTATCATTGGTATGGTCAGGAAGTATTCTGTTGCCAAGACATAATCATTTTTCTCCTGGTGACTTTAGCAAAACATCACCCAGTCCAATTAAAAAGCTGTTCTTTTCCTGTTCGTTTAAGAAGTCAGCACCCACGCTTCACTGTGGTATCCAGCCCTCCGTTATTAACAGTTCTCTTGGCATCTTATTAAATTGGAAAGGGTTTCAGACCAAGATTAAATGGCATGTATGAATCTCTTTATATTATTTGAAATATATATTCTGTCCACATAAACTGCTATTTCCATTATCTTAATTTTGTATAGCACAATGAATTATATGAATTATTTCTCCAGGCCCTCAGAGGGGGTCATTTTCCACAAAGGAAGTAGCCACATAATAAAAAGGTCAAAGCTAAATCAAAAAAGAAAAAGCCTCTAATCATAAAAAACCCATTTTTGGGGGAGAAAGATGAAGCAGATCAGTCATCAGCTATTTTTTATCACAATCTAAGACATGTGCAGTAATAAATAAATACATTCTCAATTTTACACGATAGATTCTCTCCACCCAGGAGTATGACTGTAGTACCCATATTTAGAAAGAGATTATTCTTTTCTTTAAAAAAAGAATTATTGAGGTATAATTTACATATAATAAAATGCATATTGATGAGTTTTAACAAATACATACATGCACACACACACACACACACACACACACACACACACACTGATGTGACAGTAATATAGAGAATGTTTTTATCACCCTCAAATATTCTTCCAGGTCAATACAGGAAGCCCCCAGCCTCCATCCTGGGCTCCAGGCAATTGCTAATAAGCTTACTCTCTATCACTAGAGGTTGGAACAATGTTTCCTCGACTTTCACACAAATGGGTCTATATGGTATGTATCCTTTTATGTCTGGCTTGTTTCACATTTTAAAAACTTTTTTAAAAATAAACGTTTTATTTTAGGATAATTTTAGATTTACAGAAAAATTGCAAAGATGGTACAGAGGGTTTTTCCTATCCTTAAAATCTCATATTAATACATAACTAATGTAACTAACGTGCTGCATTTGTCACAACCAATGAACAAATATTGGTACATTAGTATTCACTTAAATCATGGTTTATGCCAATTTCCTTCCTTTGTAAACTAACATCCTTTTTCCTGTTCCAGGATCCCATCCAGGATATCGCATTACATTGAGTCATTGCTTTTAGTTGTCGTGTCTCCTTAGCTCCTCGTGGCTGTGCCAGTTTCTCAGATTGTCCTTGTTTCTGATGACCTTGAAGGATTTGAAGAGTACTCCTCAGCTCTGTTGTAGAATGTTTTTTAATTGGGCTTTGAGTGATGCTTTTCCTTATGATTACACTGTGGTTAGGAGGACGACCACAGAGGTAAAGTGTCAGTCACATCACATTCAATCAACATGACCTTCACTATTGACATTCATTTTAATCACCTGGCGGAGGCAGTGGATGGTCAGGTTTCTCCATTGTAAGGTGACTCCCCCCAACCCCACTTCCAAGCTGCCCTCTTTGGGAGAAGTCACCATCTGTAAGCCACACTTAGAGTGGGGAGTCATGCACCACTTCCTTAAGTGTGGATTGCCACCATAAGTCATTTGTCTGCTCTCCCCCATTTATTTCTTTAATAAGTCATTTATTTGTATCAGTATGAACTCATGCAAATTTATTTTAAAATTTGAGTTACATTACAATACTATGTGTATTAATTTTATTCCAGCTTTAGCCATTCAGAGCTCTTTCAATTCGCTCCTCTGCTACGGTTTTGGATCTGCCTCTTTACCAATAAATGCATATGTACCCTTGATAGAATGTAATGGGAATGACACGTTACCCCCGTAGTGTCCTCCCCAAACCCATAACCACAATCTAATCATGAGAAAAATTGGAGAATGGTATTAGAAACCAAGAGCTAGGTACGCTCATTGTTACTGAGGTATCATCACTTCCAGGCCTTCCAAGTCGAAGAACAAAGTTGTTACCAACCCTTATATATACTCGTATATATGTAAATATTTCTATATTATCTATCCATCTCTGTATTGAACTGTACATAGATTCATAAGATGTCTCCAACTCTAATCCATTACCACATGGATAATTCTAGCCATCTCCCCTTGTTTATCTGTAAACTCCCACTCCAGCAGTGAGAATATTAATTGAACAATTCCAGTATGCATATATACTGAAGTGTTTCAGAATTGTTACCTTGCGGTCCTGAGAAAACAACATTATCACCCAGAGTATGTTGTTATGTGTAGTTTTCCTTTAGCCTTGAAAGTATCCACTGACTCCCAAACTTACTTAGGTCAGCACCTTTGTCCCTTACCTCCTTCAGTGAAGTTGTTCATATATTTGTAATACAGAGTTTAAGTTACTGGTATGTGTGAAGTACCATTAACTGAGACTGGAAAAATCTAGGGGAGGAGAAGGGTTTTTTGGCAAATCAAGTGTTACAATTTTATGTATAAGTTGAAAATACTTATTAGAGATCAAGGGGAAATGTCAAGTAGACTGTCAAAAAATTGATGTCAACCATTTGTCTGGTATGTGAATTTAAAATATTTTCCCCGAATTAAGGTCCATCATTTGAATTTGATTATGATATGATTATATAATTACATATTTACATTTTATAATTAAATATATATTACATGTTCTATATGGAAATGAAAATACATTTTCTTTTTATCTATTCCTTCTAGTTGACATTTCAAAATTAAGATGTGCTCTGGGTGCTTTACAATTTCATAGCAGAAAATTTTTGAATGACACTTGCATTGCAATCATTGTGTTTTCTATCTATGATGAAATTACGCTTCAAGTAGTTAAGATCCAGGATGTCCATATACAAAAGTGGGGGGGCTAAACTGGGAGATTGAGATTGACATATACACATTACTATATGTAAAACAGATAACTAATAAGGACCTGCTGTATAGCACAGGGAACTCTACTCAATACTCTGTAATGACCTATATGGGAATAGAATCTAAAAAAGAGTGGATGTATGTATGTGGATAACTGAATCACTCTGCTGCACAGAAGAAACTAACACAACATTGTAAATCAACTATACTCCAATAAAAATTAATTTAAAAAAAATGAAGTTCAAGAACAGCCTGAGAAGACAAAATTGTCCCTACTCCAATCACCATTTGAATGGAAGGATCCTTGATCAGGTACTTCTATTTAAATATATCCTCAATTATCTAAAGTGAAGAAGAAAATGATCATGTATTATACATCTTTATTGGAGTATAATTGCTTTACAGTGTTGTATTAGTTTCTGCTGTATAACAAAGTGAATCAGTTATGCATATACGTATATCCCCATCTCTTCCCTCTTGCGTCCCTCCCACCTTTGTGGTCACAAAGCACCGAGCTGATCTCCCTGTGCTATGCAGCTGCTTCCCACTAGCTATTTTACATTTGGTACTGTATATATGTCCATGCCACTCTCTCACTTTGTCCCAGCTTACCCTTCCCCCTCCCTGTGTCCTCAAGTCCATTCTCTAGTAGGTCTGTGTCTTTATTCCCATCTTGCCCCTAGGTTTTTCATGACCAATTTTTTTTTTTTAGATTCCATATATATGTGTTAGCATATGGTATTTGTTTTTCTCTTTCTGACTTACTACACTCTGTATGACAGACACTAGATCCAGATACCTCACTACAAATAACTCAATTTCGTTTCTTTTTATGGGTGAGTAATATTCCATTGTATATATGTGCCCCATCTTCTTTATCCATTCATCTGTCGATGGACACTTAGGTTGTTTCCATGTCCTGGCTATTGTAAATAGAGCTGTAATGAACATTGTGGTACATGACTCTTTCTGAATTATGGTTTTCTCAGGGTAAATGCCCAGTAGTGGGATTGCTGGGTCATATGGTAGTTCTATTTTTAGTTTTTTAAGGAACCTCCATACTGTTCTCCATAGTGGCTGTATCAATTTACATTCCCACCAACAGTGCAAGAGGGTTCCCTTTTCTCCACACCCTCTCCAGCAAAAATATGGAATGCTTCACAAATTTGCGTGTCATCCTTGCACAGGGGCCATACTAAACTTCTCTGTAACGCTCCAATTTTAGTATATCTGCTGCTGACGTGAGCACGAAAACGATCATTTTTGAATGACTTCATCTTACATCTCAAATGACTTTTTGAATGAACGTAAACATTTCAGAAGTATAGAAAAATAAATTAAATAGGTGTATTTACGTTTTGGTATCAGACATATTTTCTTTGGGATGATTTATTTTATAAACATTTATTTTGTATATAAAATATACCTGATTTGGTGTTATTTCTTTTCCAGTAGCATTTCAAGTATCATAATCATCAGTACACATACAAGATATTTGAAGGGATTGTTATCTCTCCTTTCTATTATAAATGCACCGCTTAGTCTACTGGAATATCACTTAATTGACTTAAAGCTCCATTTTTCAGAATATTAAACTTATAATAAAATAGTTTGTCAAAAGTACAATATGTGGAAAATGGGTTAAAATCACCTGAATATATGACAAAATAAAACTGAGCTAATCCCTCACAAATCGTTACCTTTTAATGAGTGGTGATAATCTTGACATCACTAGCTTAGCACTTTCATGGAAAAGATGAGTCAGAAATGCTCACAAAGGAGAAAATATGCAAGGGTGAATGAAAAACTCTTTTTTTTTTTTTTTTTTAAATGTACAGAATCTATGACAGGGAATACAGGAGTGCTGTGTACAATTTTACCATGGATTTCTCATCCAGAAAGAAGCAGAAGGAAATTTGAAGGGAAGCTCTGTTTACATAATGACTAGTTGTGATATTTTGTTAGTAAGTAAACTCCAATTGGTATTTTTCCAACAGACACAATAGGTAGGCAAAGTTAAGCTTCTCTATTAAGTATGCATACTTTCAAATCAATGTGAATATGCTTAATTTATCAAGAGTTGCCCTTGTTACTGTCAGCAAGTACAAAGTTAGCTAAATTAATACTGTACTAACTTTCTTTTGTGCTTTATCTATTACATTTATTTTGCTTCTCATAATTTCAAACTACATCATCATGGATTATATTTTGTTTCAAGGAACTGCAGAATCTCAGCTAAAACGGGCATAAAATAAGGGTATTATAGGTAAACATTAAATGTATTTCTTAGGGGTTTGGTTCAATTTTCCTAATAGCTATTAAATAAGGATTTTATGAAGAGTATACCTTTGGGGGGGGAGGGGAATCACAATATATATACTATAAACAAGAAGAAAAGGCTTTATTTTCACCTATTTCTAAAGGCTTAAACTTGGGCTCTTCCATAAGAAACTCAGAGTGTGAATCAATCTCACAGAACTCAATGTCATTTTAAAAATACTGAAAGGAGAAAATTGCCAATATGATTTTTCCCTAAACATCCTCATCCCACTGACAAATACACACACATAAACAGCACACATATTTTGCACATGCGTAGACCTGACCATGAGAGATCATCTGATGCTAAATGTGGTGACTGAGCTTTCACATTAAAGAGACACAAGGATCTTTTTCATCAGAACAGTGGCTGCTTCATCTGAGGAGGATATGGTTTACCAATGAGTTGAAACTATTAATTAATATTTGTGAAAAGAAAATAATTGTATTGATTATTATAAATGATAAAACTAAGGGTTTCAATGCTAGAAAGGTTATCAAGATAAATACATTAAAGTTGAATTTCTTTACATGATTCGCCATAGAGGAACTATAAAAAACATTGTAGGACACTTTTTATCCAGTCCAAGAAAGTGATGGCTATAAAAACTGCCGAAATGCTCATAATAAGATGCTAAATTAAAACACCGTTTTCGCTTAGATCTCAATTCCGTAAAATTATAAGTGTTTTAAAAAGACTAAAATGCTGAGTAGTTGTCTCTGGGAGCCGAGGTTACAGGTGATTTGCACTTTCTCTTTATACTTTCCTGAGTTTTTCAAGCCTTTTCAAAGTCAGACAGTGATGTTTTAATAATCAGTGAACCACATTCATTATTTCAATAGCTTTATCAAACGAAATTCTCTTGCCTACACATTATGCTGGCTCAAATAAGTATGTCCTAAAAGTGAGTCCCTGTCCGTGGAGGTCCTGACAACCACAGAGAAATTCTGCCCGTGGTTTAAAAATAACCCCAGGAAATTACCTCCAACTGACAAACAACACAGTCTCGTGCTCTCTAACTTATAAAGCAAATCTGGTCTGGGACTCAACAGGCTATTTTAGTTAATACTGTTTTCATTCTGGCGATAGTCCCTGCTTCCGTTAAATTCAGAGCAGCTGTTATGTTCAAAAACTGAAGAGGAAGGTAGGTGTGAGGTTTTTGGCCCCAAAGAGGATTTTTGTTTCCTCTGAGATGTGAACACTCTCATTCCCTCCCCTGGGAAGCAAAACGGCATTGGGCCTGCTGTCATTCTATAGCCCAAATCATAGTGATGAATGTTGTGTCCTTAGGATCAAGGGCAGAGTGAAGCTGCGTTGGAAGAGAAATCAGCCCCGACAAAAATACAGCCCCATGAAGGAAAAGTGCTGTACAGAACTGGACCCATCTTTGAATTGGAGCTATCATAAGATATACCTGTACACCTTTTCTGCTTTGTCCAATCGTTTGTTGATGGATGCTTAGGCTCCTTCCGTATCTTGGCAATTGTAAATAATGCTGCTATGAATATTGGTGAGCATGTGTCTTTTCAAATTAGTGTACTCATCTTCTTCAGATATATACCCAGGAGTACATGTGCTGGATAATATGGTAGTTCTGTTTTTTAGTTTTTTGAGGAAACTCCATGCTATTTTCCATAGTGGTTGCATCAATTTATATTCCTACCAACACTGCACTAGGGCTGCCTTTTCTGCACATCCTCACCAACCTTTATCTGTGAGCTTTTTGATGACGGCCATTCTGACAGGTGCGTGACGACATCTCATCGTGGTTTGCATTTGCATTTCTCTGATGATTAACTATGTTGGGGCCATTCTGACAGGTGCGTGATGACATCATCTCATTGTGGTTTGCATTTGCATTTCTCTGATGATTAACTAACTATGTTGGGCATCTTTTCATGTATTTGTTTGCCATCTGCTTGTCTTCCTTAGGAAAAATGTCTTTTCAGGTCTTCTGCCCATTTTGTATCGGGTTTTTTGTTGTTGTTGTTCTTGTTGTTGTTTGTTTGTTTTTGGACATTGAGTTTTATGAGTTGTTTATATACTTTGGATATTAACCCCTTATCAGTCATATCATTTGCAAATATTTTCTCCAATTCATAGGTTGTCTTTTCATTTTGTTGATGGTTTCTCTTGCTGTGCAAAAACGTGTTTAATTAGATCTGCTTTGTTTATTTTTTCCTTTTTTTCCCCTTTGCCTTTGGAGACAGATTCCACCAAAATATTGCTATGATTTATGTCAAAGAGTGGCCTGTGTACCTGGGCTGTGACCTTCATTTTGTGTCCTTAGCTTTTTTTTTTCCCTCTCTTTAGGGGGTACAGGAAGGTTAGGACTGGATTTGACTAACTGTCCTCCCCCCAGGTAGATAAGGTTCTGGCAAAATTGTTTCCCTTGGAGAGAAATCCTTTGTCATGCTCTGGACATATTTCATTATGGTTACTTTTCCACTACCCCTGCCGGAAGCATAAGGGGATTTGTCTCTGATCTTCACCATGAGAACCTAGTAGCTTCCCTGGAGATAAAACCCATGAAAATGCTGGGGAGCTATGACTGTAGCCTCCAGGAGCTTCTCACTCTCCTGTAGTTAGTGCAAAATAAGCTTCCAGCAATTCGTCAAAATAATTTAAATATTCCAGCCACTTTATGGCTTCAATGTCTTGCTCTAGGTAAGAGGATCTTCTCTATATTCACCTTTCTCTCCAGATTTCAGGTGATGATTTGCCCTGGGACCCTAATTCTCGTGGGAGAGGTGACTTCCAAGCTCTTTTTTTTCTCTTCTTTCTTCCTTTCTTTCTTCTTATTATTATTTTTACATCTTTATTGGAGTATAATTGCTTTACAATGGTGTGTTAGTTCCTGCTTTATAACAAAGTGAATCAGTTATACATGTACATATGTTCCCATATCTCTTCCCTCTTGCATCTCCCTCCCTCACACCCTCCCTATCCCACGCTTCTAGGTGGTCACAAAGCACCGAGCTGATCTCCCTGTGCTATGCGGCTGCGTCCCACTAGCTAGATATTTTACGTTTGGTAGTGTATATATGTCCATGCCACTCTCTTGCTTTGTCACAGCTTACCCTTCCCCCTCCCCATATTCTCAAGTCCATTCTCTAGTAGGTCTGTGTCTTTATTCCTGTCTTACCCCTAGGCTCTTCATGACATTTTTTTTTCTTAAATTCCACATATATGTGTTAGCATACGGTATTTGTCTTTCTCTTTCTGACTTACTTCACTCTGTATGACAGACTCTAGGTCCATCCACCTCATTACAAATAGCTCAAGCTCTTTCCATGTCGGAGCTGAGAGCAGAACTCCACAGCTTCCCTAGCACTGATTGTTTTGGATTGAAGTTAAAGGGAAACCCATCATTTCTACATTTCTTAATTCTCTCTACCTTACACCATGGGATTATTGATGAAATTTTTTCAGTATCTTTAATTCTTAGAATTTTATTATTCTCTTCCTGGGGACATCTTACAACTGCATATTTCAAAATATAATCCAAATATTTTTGTAAGCAGAGATTACAGTTAAAATGTAAATATTAAAATATGGTTTGTGATGTTTTGAAATTTAAGGGTGGAATTTAAAACAAGAGGAATAGAATCAAATTGGGGCTGTCCTTAATTCTCGGGTTTTATTGCTTATCTAAATGTTAGACTATTTAGAAGATAAATACTATTGATTGGTGACACAGAAGCAATAAGTAGTCACAGAAATTGATTAATAAATACTGATTTTTTTTCAGCACTTCATCTATATAAACGGTTTATTTGCAGCAAATGATAAAGTTAAAAAGAGTGTTGTTTTTGTGGTATGGATCATAATGCAGATAACAAAATTCTAATTTTTCCTTGTAAAAGATGGACATGTGCAACTTTTCTTTCTTCTCATGGAGGCAGTATGTTAACATCTATGTGTCGTTGTCCCTATGAGTAATGTATCCCTATTTACTTCAGCCTATGGAATTTTACCTTTAACTTTTCTATAGGTAATACATTTATGTATTAGAAAAAATTAACAGAGAGTGAAATGTCTCCCCATCTATATCTCCATCCTCTCAGTTCCAGCTCCTGTGTATACACTGTGATTAGTATTTAAGCACAAATTTAAAAATCCAATATTTGCTTGCCGATTGAACATTAGGTTTTTGGCTTCAGAAATTAAAAAGTTGAATTCCAGAGAAAGACAAATATCATAGGATATTGCTTGTATGTGGACTCTAAAAAAAAACGATACAAATGAACTTATTTACAGAACAGAAACAGGCTCACAGAGAATTAACTTACGGTTACCACGAGGGAAAGGTTGGGGGGAGGGATAGGTTGGGAATTTGGGATTGACGTGTACACACTGCTATATTTAAAATAAAATGCCTTTCCACGAAAAATAAATAAATACAAAGTTGAATTCCCAATTAATTGTAATGGGTAAGACTTCAAGTAGAGCAGATTTGTGGGAAAAGCTCAGAAATTCCATTTTTGGTATTTGTGCTTCAGATTCCTTCAACATATCCAAGAAGATAGATTGAGTAGACGGTTGGACATGTGTCTGAATTCATCATAGAAAGTCAGGCTGGAGACATACTGTCAGAGTCATCAGTGATTAGACGGTATTTAAAACCATGAGACTGGATGAGGTCACCGAGAATGAGCGTGCCTATGACTAAGGGAATGCAGCACTGAGCCACAGGCACTGAAATACTGAACATTCAGGAAGGAGAGGGGTAAGCTGTGAAGAGACTGAGGTGGAAACAAGTTGTAGGAAGAATATTAGGAGACTATGATTTCCCAGAAGCCAAGTAAAGAAATAATTTAAGAAGAAGGAACTAGTCAACTGAATCAAATGCTGCTAATAGGGTTAGCAGTTCACTTTAGGTGATCCACTAGCCAGATAAAAGTGGTGAGTGAGCTGGTCTTGTATTGATACTACTTCCTTTTTGGTTTGAGTCTACTCTCTTTTTAGAGAAATTCCTGCACCTAAGAGCTGCTTTCCATAACTAGCGTGCTGCTGAGTGCCCCCATGACTCTTAAGAAACTGGCTCAGCAGACAGTCCAGTATTTCCTGATCTCTTAGTATCGCCTCTACTATTGCTTTCAGGGATATGGAACTTCTTCCTCCACAAAAAATGATGTTTCTCCTCCGAAGCTTATTTTTAGTAATATCTGCATCATATCTAGAAGTTATTTGACATAGGACGCATAATAATGTCATTCTCTATCTAGTGTCTGAGACTGGTGTAAGTTTTTCCGTTAGTTTTAGTAATTTTTTGGTCATTTAGGTTTAATTTGCAGGAGGAAGGTAAGGGTGGGAGGATTATTTACGTTCACACCACATTTCCTGTAAGTTTGGCTCTGTTAGATTGTATTCCAGCTACTGACCAGCTGGCTGACCTCAGGCAAGTTACTAAACTTCTCTAGGACTCAGTTACCCGATCCATAAAGTGAGGGATGAAGCATAAATGGTTACCGTGAGAATTGCACTGCTCGCCACAAATTAAACACTATTTAAGTTTCTGCCATTTTGAAAGCACACAAAGATCTTTAAGATATATGAGCATCCGTGCTTGCCTGTTACTGGCAACCTTAAAGGCATCTTTAAACACTGGGAGTAGACAGGTTGATTGAACATATAATGCAAAGAAAAAATTTCTTTTTCTCATTTCAGTGAAGCATTGGGAGAAGGTATGAAGAGATGCATATTATTACCAAGATGAAAAGAAAATAATTCTGGAAAAATCTGCAGAACTTTTCTATAAACAGGACACATTACAGAATCATGTATGAAGATTAAAAATATGATAGCAGAGCACCAAGGAGCATACTGCTCTTGGATTCTGTGATTAAAGGAAACATTACTGTGTAGCTCCTAAAATTAATTTAGAGTACTTTTAATGCCCTTAGGCATATGACAGAATAATGTAAGGTCACAAGCTTTAATGATAGCAATCATCACTGAATTCAATTTCTTCATGCTGGCTGCAATTTAGTTGTTTTTCTTTTAAGAGCTGCTTAAATTCAAGGAATTAATAAGCAAAGCTTAGTATTTAAAACTTCCTGCCTACAAATTATATTGCAGCTTTGTGGTGAATGTAGAATAGTGGCAAGATCTTTTTTCAAAAAAATTAGACAATTTTAGAAAAATTAAAACTTACGTTTTGTATCCTACTTTTAAATTTTAAATCATTAAATGACTAAAAGAGATCTGATTCAATCTATTGATTCATTTTCTAACATATTTAGGAAAACAATTCTGTTTTTAACATCAACAATATCAATAGTATTAAAATCAAAAGCAAAAATATATGTTTTCTCTTGCTATTTTTATAAATGTTAGCACACGATGGGGTTATGAGATTCTGATTTTTAAAAAATAATTTGACTTTTAAAGTTTCAAAATACTTAAATGTGAAAAGGTTAGGAAAAAAGGGAAAGTGGGGAAAGAATGGAGATTTATTCTTTAATTTATTCAACAAACATTTATTGAATGGCTAATCTTTGCAAGTCCCTATACTATACAGAAGAACCTACTATCTTATGGAAAGGCCAGAAAGTAAACTGACAATAAAACTAGTTAAAAATTGTTATCACAGAGGAGGTGCTTGGAGCACAGAGGAGAAGGCTGAGACCCAGACAAGGGAAGGAGGATATTTGTGGGTGCACAGAGATAGTTTTCAGAGATCTGGGCTGTGTGTTAAATGTGAAGGATGCGGGAAGGACATTACAGTAAGGAGTAGCATTTGCAAAAACTTAGAGACTTGAGAAAATTGGATATGGTTGGAATAAAAGGTAAGAGGTAGGGAATGGTGAGAGTTAAGACTGTATGGATAGAACCGTGATCAAGAAAAATGTCTTGTGGCAAAGAGACTTTGTTGAATCCTTAACAGGTAAAGGTGAACTTGTCAGTGTATTGTTACTGAGAGAGCTGCTTCTCAGAGAGATAACAGCCTTCTTGGGCAAACTAACCTGATAATTGCTGATGGGTCCAAGATAACAACCAAAAGGTTGGTCAGATACTTCAGCAACATTACATCATTAGTGACCTTGGCAGGATTTAGAGCAGACGCTGGAAACAAAGTTAGATGGAGCTGACCGATGAACCTAGAAGAATCTCTAGACTGTACTGAGGGCTTACTTGTGGCTGATAACCCTGAAAATAAAAGCTGTTATAAAGGGTGTACATTGTAGATAGAGGGTAAAAAAATATCCTTGCATGATAATAATCCAAATCCTTACTATTGAAAACTCTTTTCCAAGGGGTTTAACTGGGGGTTTGTACAGATGAGCTCTAATCTGGGCATAGTGAGCTTCATCCTCAGAATTCAGGAGCAAGGTCAGAAAATATTACCCTATGATATTGAAAGTAATCACCATTTTCATAAAACATTTGTGTTTATCCACCTCCAGAGGTAAGCCACAGGAAGAAATGATTTGTGGAAGCTCTGCTGAGAACACTAATGTGATCATAATTACTATCAAGTGACTAATCTCTCTCCCAAAACTCATCAAGTAATTAATGTAGGGTAAGTTGGGTAATAATGAGTTGTAATATGTCTGAAAAATTGGTACCAGGACACTAAGATGGCACCTTAAATGCATAAAATGTTAGAGGTGAATATACGTTAGATAGAAGTCTTCAAAGTAGTGTGTATACACGTTAAAGGGTCCATAAAATGGTCAACAGATCTATGCGAATGTTAAACAAAATATTCCTGCATCTAAAGATACATGGATGTGTGTACACAGACATATACACATATATATGTGCATATATGTATATACAGACATGCATTTATAGGTTTGTTTTTATCTGAAAAAAATAATTAATCTTCCCCACTATTTAATGCAGAGGTTAACACTGTCATCCTCCTCTAGGAAGAGGGTGATGCACCCAAGTATGAACCTGCTGGGAGTGGGATCCCTATCTCCTTCTCTTCCATCATACTGCACACATTTTTGTTTGTACATGAAGAGTCATTCAGGGCAGAAGACAAATACCACTGGTCAAAGATTGGGATATATGAGTGAGAGAATGCATTCAGGAAGCTCTGAACCATCTGAGGTTATGGTAATGCAGGCAGAGTGTGGATGAGTGAGGAGATGAAGTGGGAATCCAACTGTAACTGTTGTGTTATTGATCTTAAGTCATAATTCTCCCCCCTCCCCTTACTTGTCTCTCCATTCAAGAAGCTAGCGAGCTCTGCGCTCATTGTTTTGGAGGAGGCATGTGTTAGAGATGCTAATAGGACAAGACTTACAAGTCCTTATAAGTTTAATTTCCAGAATCTAGATGCATCAAATAGGGAGAGGATTCCTGGTATAAACAATATGCGTTGAGAGAACCAGAGCAGGAAGCTCCCACTTATAGGCCCCTAGATTCAAAAGAGATCCCTTGAACTGTGGAGAGAAGAGAAGGTTGAGAAAGATAGATAGAGGGAGGGAGGGAGGGGAAAAGTAAGAAAGATAGATGGAGAAAGAGAGAGATGTGTTGGTGAGTCTTGTATCTTGTGAACAGGATAGCCACCTAGCATCTCAGAAGGTATCTAGCATGTCCCCAGAGAGAAGCGTGTGGTGTGTCTAGAAAGATGAAGCCTTGGACGCTTCCTCCAAAGTATTTTGTGTTCCACGTGGCACAGAATAGTGTCTAGTCACTGGTAGCCAAACCAACTGGGTGATGTATATCACACTGTCAAATTATTGGAGCAAAGGGCCACACTGTCCTCCCTCCCTCGATTCGTTCCTTGACACAACTTAAGACCTGAGTACTATAAGAAATCCTTGCGAGGTATATGGTGTATGTGGGGAGTGGGTACTACATTAAATGGTAGTAAAAGTTAATATTATTTTTCAGATAAAAACAAATATATAGATGACCCTAGAAGAGACTGAAGATTTCATCCACAATGATAAAATAGAAACAGAAGTTAAATTGAATTATAAAAAATTAAGTTGATTTTGAGATTGGATATTTAATAATAATTGTATAACTATAAGAATTTTAGACTTAATCTGCAAAATAATAGGGAACCATTATAGGAGTTTAAGTGCAGGAGTTTAACATGACAGTCCTTAATAGAAGATTGTTATGGAGGAGGTATTAGAGGTTAAATATAGAGAAGCATGTTTCCTGATGAGTGGAAAGATACATTCTATATTACAATAAAGGTACATTAACAAATTGTGCCTTTACTCTAAAAAATCAGTATGTTCTTGAGGCTGTTTATTATCTTAGTTAAATAATTTTAAGATGTAGAATCATCAACACTGAGAAGCAAATCCTTACCCAGGGAGACTCTACTAAGAATTAGGTCTTGCAGTAAACTCAACCTGACCACCTGGTCTAATTCTCTCTTAGTAGCTAAGAGTTTTGAGAGAGGATGATACTGAATTCATATAATTTCTAAGAATAGAACTCTTTCTAACAGTTTTACAGGGTTTGAGGGGATAGGGATTTGAGATCAAATTAAGTTGTAAGGGCAGCATAAGTGGGAGAAAGAGGATGCAGTGTTTTTATATCTGTCCCTGGAATTTTATATTCAAGCTAGGGTCCTATCTTCTATCTTTTTTTTTTTTTTTTTTTTTTTTTGGTGGTACATGGGCCTCTCACTGTTGTGGCCTCTCCTGTTGCGGAGCACAGGCTCCGTACGCGCAGGCTCAGTGGCCATGGCTCACGGGCCCACGTGGTACGTGGGGTCTTCCCGGACCGGGGCACGAACCCGTGTCCCCTGCATCAGTAGGCAGGCGGACTCTCAACCACTGCGCCACCTGGGAAGCCCCATATCTTCTATCTTAACCAAGTTCTAAGAGCTGCCAAATATGCAACGAAGTTTCAAAAAGAAGGCTAAGAAAATAAACACTCTAATAACTACCACATAGATGATTGATTCTTAATAATATATAATTCTTAATATTATGGAATTGAAATTAGTTTCATTCTTTCCTCCTTCCCTCCCTTCCTTCTTAAATATTTAGGTGCCAGACACTTTTCTAGGTACCAAGAAAACAAAAATCTCTATTCTCACAAGGCTTGTGTTAAATTAAGCTAAACAGATGATAAATACATGCATATATCAATATATGTTACATCAGATGTTAAGAAGGGTTCTGGAGAAAAGTAAAGCAAGGAGAAAGTGTGATGGAGTGGTGCAGGGGTAGAGTTGAAATTTGAAATAGGATGGCCAGGAGAGTAGTGATGATGAGAGAGTGAGCCATGACATTTGCAAAAGAGTGTTCAGACAAAATAAATACAACTCTAAACATTCTGAGGCAGTAGCATGTGTGTCATATTGAAGGGACAGCAAGCGGCGTGTGTGGATAGAGTAGAGAGCAGTAGGAGATGAGCTCAGGAAGGTAACTGAGAGATTAGACCAGGTAAGGCCTTATAGGCCATTGGCTTTCACATTATATGGGCCAGGAAGCTACCAGTGTATTTTGTACAAAGTTGTAATATCTTACATTTGTAAAGCATCACTCTGTGAGACAGAGAAGGACAAATCAAGGTTAATTCCCATGTGCCACCTTCATCCTTCATTCCCTGACAAATGAAAAGGTGACACAGGCATTGACAGAGATGGTGAAGACCCTGAAATTGCAGGTTTGGAATGAAAATCAGCAAGTCTGGGTTTGGGCATGTTATGCTCGAGATTTCCATTAGACAGCCAAATGGAAATGTCTGGTAAGTAGTTGGATAAATACTCTGAATTCAGGGGAGAAATCTGAGCTGGAGGTAAAAATTAGGGCATTGTTTTTAATACCATTAAACTGAATGAGATCCCCTAGGGAGTAAGTTCAATTATGGAAGAAAGAGAATTGAAGCTCCAGTCACACTAACTAAGGGATAGAAAGATGGAAAGAAACAGTAAAGTATGCTGAGAATGATGGGTCAGTTATTTAAGAGGAAAATTAAATAGTTTTGTGTTCTTTAAGCCATGTGAAGAAAGTGTGGGAAATATTGCTTATACCAAATGCTGCTGACAAGTCAAATCAATTGCCTACTTAGAATTGGATTTAAAGTTTATCTGTGGCCTAGACAAAAACAGTTTTGGTAGGTGGGAGCTAAAGCCTAAATTCAGGAAGTTTAAAAGAGGATGGGAAGAGAGAACTTATAAACACTTTCTCAAGACTTGCTGAAAAGGGGAAGAGAAATCAATTTCAGTATCTGGAAGGGGACTTGGAATTGAGAGGGCTTTTGTTGCTGTTGTTGTTGCTATTAATTATTCCTAAATGGGAGTACCTACAAAATGTTGCAGGATGATGGGACTGATTGAGCAGAGCAGTGAAAATTGGTAACACAAGGTAAAAGCGAGGAGAGTTTCTACTGCTGTGTTCTTGAGTAAAACTGGGGGAGAATAGTTTCTGGGACACAGTGGAAGGGCTGCCTGAGACCTAGGAACAGCCAGCTTACCAACAACGACTGCTGGGAAGGCAGAGTATAAAGTCTCAGTTGCAGGTGGTTAGATGGTGGAAGCTGGTGGAGATTTCATTCGGTTGCTTCTATTTTCTCTGTAGAATAGGAAATGATGTCATCTGCTGAAAAATGAGTGTGGCTAAGGAGGTGTGGGGCCTTTAAGGCAAACGAAGGGATGAAATGGTGTTCTAGGACTTGAAGTCAGCATACAGGGAGTGAAGTGAATCAGTTTGCTGTGTGTTTTTCTGTAACCAAAGCATTGAAGAGGCTGATTATTTGGATTTGGGGCTTGGGCACAAGAGGGGCACATGAGCTCAAGATATTCGTAAGGGTATTATTTTAATGATGAGTCATAGAACTCACTTGGTAAGGAGGGCACTGTCAAGGAAAAATGGCACCAGACATAGTTGAACAGACAAGGTTGACTTTATTCAAGACTACTGCCCAGGAGGAGAACACCACTGAAACAAAAGGCAGGAGGGATTTTAAGAGCTGGGGTGAGTTACTGGAAAAGTACTAGAGGACATAGGAAGGTGGGGTTGGTCAATGGGCTGTGTCTAGCACATTGAAAATCACTCCTGAGTTTTCAGATGTTTTCTTTTGTGATTAAGCCATCTGTGTTTGCTAATGGCTACTTATTGAGTTAGGTTGCTACCCCCTCACTGGGAGATAGGGGTACTGTCTTTCTTGATTACATTTCAGAGATGGCATCCAGGTCCTTGAAAAAGACATCCCTGGGTTGTAAAACTGGTAAGAGGCTGGGAGAAGATCTGTCTACATTTCAAAGAGGCAGAGAAAGAATTTGCAATTACACATTTTCTAAAATAAATGCTCTAAGAAAAGAAAGGTCAGGGGCCTACAGTCAGAAAGAAACTTGCTTAAAGTTTAGTCTAGCTAAGGGGAATGTTAAGTTTTTCTTGTTCAGAACTAGTAGAGAAGATGGTAAGAGACATGAACATAACATTAGGATAAATGGATTATGGGTCCCTATTTGGTCAAATAAGTTTAGGTATTGGCATACTGGTAGAGGTTAGTAGGAAACACAGGTCTCAATAGTGACATCTTTCTTTTTTTTTTAATTCTGTGGGAGTAAGATTTTCTGCTACAGGAAGGAAAACAGTTCGCATATTAGAAGCAAAAATGGGTTGCATGTTAATACAATCTGATATTTGTTCTCAGAGTTCCTCCTGACCCTTTTTATACTTGAGCGAATCCTTTGAGGCAAGTAAACTGATTTTGCAAATTGTGCCATAATAAGTAAATCTCAAGAAAGAAAGGAAGAAAATAAACATTTAGTGTACATACACCATGTATCAATAGATGCTAGATATTTTCTAATGGATTATCGCATTTAATCTCCACAGTCTTAGAATTAAGTAAGAATTAGTTCATATTTATGGATGAAGAAAGTACATCTGATGTACTTAGTGGCATGTACATATATACACTACCAAATGTAAAACCGATATAGCTAGTGGGAAGCAGCCGCATAGCACAGGGAGATCAGCTCGGTGCTTTGTGACCATCTAGAGGGGTGGGACAGGGAGGGTGGGAGGGAGGGAGATGCGAGAGGGAAGAGATATGGGAATATATGTATATGTATAACTGATTCACTTTGTTATACAGCAGAAACTAACACACCACTGTAAAGCAATTATACTCCAATAAAGATGTTAAAAAAATAAAATAAATAAAATACAGGCAAAAAAAACACGTTATTTAACGTTTTAATCCAGCTTAGTGTTCTTTGGTATTAATAAAGACCTCTTCATTGTCATTGTCTCTGAAATATGGACCTGTGACTGTGAGGCCAAATGCTTCCTATAAAAATAGCAGATTATTTGCTGAAATAACATTTTACTTGAAACTCCACATTCTAGTAAAATTGTTTATTTCGATGTGCAGTTTATCTCCTCTTAAAGCATTTTCCCATCCATCTCTAAAGATAATATATAGAGGTTTTTTTCATATTAATGACACAGTCTAAATCCACTTGATAGCTGTAGAGGAAAAAAATACATTTAGCCTGACCTTAAGGTAGTAATTCTCTTGAAGCAAACACTGTATTTCTCCACTTCAATTCCATTGGTATGAACATTATCTTACAGGATTCGGATCATATTAGATTTGGAAATATAAAAATGTCTGTTTTAACTACAAATCAGTTTTACGACTTTGTCTTCAATACCAAATATCTCTCCAATTCAAATCACTTTGTTTTATTTACAGGTACTGTCTAAATATAACAGATGAACCGTGTTAAAAAAAAATCAAGGGACTTCCCGTTGGTCCAGTGGGTAAGACTCCGTGCTCCCAATGCAGGGAGCCTGGATTTGATCCCTGGTCGGGGAACTAGATCCCGCGTGCATGCCACAACTAAGAAGTCCGCATGCCGCAACTAAAGATCCTACACGCTGCAACGGAGATCCCTCATGCTGCAATGAAGACCCGGCACAGCCTAAATAAATAAATACTAAAAAAAGTCAAATCGGTTGACTCTGGCTGTTGATTACTAGAGAACGGAAACAATATCCGGGCTCCAGAGAATTACTGAAATAAAGTGAATTTGTACTGAAACATCCAAAAGTCGCATTTATTAAATCATGCACAAGCCACTCTTTCAGTTTGAAGTGTGCAGTGAATTATTTTCATGCTATGAAGATTGCCAGAGTTTTGCATGTGGGTTCCAGTCCTTGCCATTCTCTGGAGAAGTGATCTGAATTGTATGGAGCTATTCCATGCACTTAAGGAATAAGTGTACATACTATACTTGCAGATCAGCTGATGCCATCCCCTGATACCTGTTCTGACTTCCTGCAGCAGAGAACACTGTCCTCACTGCATAGACTAGTGAATAGAGGAGTCATCACGCTAGCATCTTCTGGGAGTTCACCCCACCATGAATGCTGCACAAGCCACTACATTTCTCCCCACTTTGTTTATCTTTTTCAGAAAAGTGAGAGCAAAAGCTCTGGCAAATTGCCACTACTCTGTGGGGATTTCATAACAATTTGAAATGATACATGCAAAGTGCAAAGCATTAGGTGAGTAAGCAGAGCAACTTGCAGAATCACCAAACGGAGACTAAAAAGGGATTTTATAACTTTATAGCTTTGCACTTACTGACTTTGATTTTAACATCATTTCTAAAAGTAATTATTTTTGCTTATGACCTTATTTTGAAATAACATGTTATAAACAGGAAATCTAGATACCACATAGCATAGATAAAAGTGAAATTGTGTGTACTCCAAAAGCCCTCACGGGAGAGTTTGAATTTTGTCAGCTTGGCTAGTCTGGGACTACATGTCTCAGAATCCTCTTCCCTGTATGGTCCCAGCTTGGAGTTGCCCACAAGAGAATTTGCATGAGATTTGGACCAGTGAAGCAGGAGCTGTCACTCCCTAAATGTCATCATGGTTTGAGGCAGAGAAAGACAGACGTGGAGGTGCTGATGGGTCCCAGTGTGTCCTCACTCTTCTTCCGTGCTCTGAATACTGCTCTTCTTGTCCATTGACCCTCCTGAACCACAGCCTCCCAGGCCCACTACATGCTTTGGCTGTGAACTCACAGAGGAGTAACCGAAGCGTTGCTTCTATACCAACACCCACTGCAGCCCACTCCAGCAGCTGGGTGGTCCTTGTTTCCAGATCTCCTGTAAGCTTTAACACGGGCCCCTGTGCCACTGCTTCAGGAGGGTGTCTCATGATGTACAGTGACTGCTAAATAAACTTCCACCTCCCCTTTGCGAACCCTTACTTTCCCAATTTCTCCTACAATTGCGCAATGTCTGATTCCTATGAAAAATTCTTGGTTGCATCGCAGTCATAGTGGTCCTGTTTCCTTGATTAAAGTCTGGCTGATCTATTGAGAATACGTTCATTGGTATTCACTTGTACACTTCTTTTCTATTATTATTTTTCATCAGTTAATTCAGTAAACATTTGACAGTTATTTAACTCTTTCCTCCTCCTGTCTCTTCTTCCTTGCTTTCTTTCTTGTCTCTTTTAGACAAGTAAGCACTTAGAAAGTAAGCCCTAGGGGAGGAGGGACTTATCAATAGTATGTCTTATTTCTCCAAAATGCCTCCTGCACCTATAACATATCACCATTGTTTCTGGTACAACGATAAATTACTGTCAAATGACTTGAATAAATTCTATTTAAAATGGAGTGATTTAATAATGTAATTCTTAAGGCTGTTTTGCTAATGAACATTCTGATTAATGATTTGAATCTGAGTTCTCACCCACCCTCATTAGTCTCCCTATAACTAAATGTAACTCAGTGTTGTGTGAACATAATGTAATTTGCCTTCATTTACGCAATTTTTCATTGCCTTCCTAGAAAAATCAATAATGTGATTTTGTAAATAATCCTAATTCTGAATATCATACATAAAAGACCAAGTTTAAATCAAGCTGTCACTATAGTTACAAATCATATTTGCTCTGTTTTCTTAATTCAGTATTTGGCTTTCTTAAAATCCTTATACTTTAGGTAATGTAGTAAACAGAAATTGTATATTAACTCACTTTTAAGAAACTTTAAATCAGGGAAAGCATTTAATCTGGATGTTGTATTTATTAAGTGAAAAGAATGGGTAACATTCTTTACTTTTACCTTAAAATGTGATTCTGTGTAAGTCCAAATGGGTTATTTTTTCCAATGGGAATTTGTTATTTTTCAGAGGAGTTAACTCTATCTTCAAGAAAGCAGTATTACCTTTTTATTTGAGGCCAGGGATAGTGGCATGAGAAATAGTAAAAGCACTAGTTGAAATGGGCTACTATGGAAAGAATCCTAAAATTCTCAGAATGGAGTAGTTTATCACTAACTCTTATTTGTTGATGGTTATTATGGTGAATCAGAGACTCCTAATCAGGACTTTTTAAAAATGATGCAAGGACTTGGACACGATTCCTAATTCTGAGACATGAGCATAGTAGCTATATGACATTGGCTCATTTGCTGGAAATCTCTCTAAGCTTGTTTACTCATATAGTTACAATGTTTAATATTAATTCCATGTATGCTTGTTGAGATATTATAGATGTAAAAGATGTTATAAGCAGTAGTAGTATGAATGTTAATATAGTTATTACTAATAGTTATTGATTCTATTGACCCTGTAGACTTTTTCTCAGGTGTCAGCCCAGTTCTACCATTTACTTTTTTGTGTGTGTGTGTGTGTGTGGTACACAGGCCTCTCACTGCTGTGGCCTCTCCTGTTGTGGAGCACAGGCTCCGGACGCGCAGGCTCAGCGGCCATGGCTCACGGGCCCAGCCGCTCCGCGGCATGTGGGATCTTCCCGGACCCGGGCACGAACCCGTGTCCCACGCATCGGCAGGTGGACTCTCAACTACTGCGCCACCAGGGAAGCCCAAATTTAATCTTACGTCAAGATCATCCTGTACTATTTAGTTAACATTGTACAAGAGAATAACATTTCAGCACTTTTGTCCATGTATTTTTTATACTATTTTAAATTTTGCTCTGCAGCCTTTCCATTATTAAAACTTAAAGAAAATGGTGTTAAAGTGTTTTGTTCCTGTGGAAATAATGCACAAAAAATTTTATATTTGTTTCCAATTCTTAGCTCTGAATTCCAAAATATACTCTTAACCTTTACAACATAAATGATATCCTTGAAAAAATTTTGAGAGTGATAAGGATTTATGTAATCTGAAGAGTCAAGGACTAGAGAACTTGCAGTGTGGTTTATGTTATGAACTCTAGGGTAGGATCAGTGGAGATGTATTAGTGTGGGTGATACCAGCTGCTGGAAAGAACATATCCAAAGTGTATAAAGGCCTAAACACAATAGAAGGATATTTCTAGCTCACATAACTATCCAGTGCAGGCGTTCCTGATTGCTCAGAGGTCTTCTCCACGTGGACATCCAGCGACCCAGGCTCCCTCCTTACTGTGGCTCAGCCAACCCCTAGCACTTCCTCACTATCCTCAACTCAGTGTCCAACTGACTGAAGGGGAAATTGTGTGGGGAGGAAATTCACCTGCTCCTAAAAATCTTTGTTCCAACATCACGTGCATTCTTATTCTGTGAGAACACTGACATAAGGACACTATGCTATGGTGTGAATCAGATCGGGTTTTGAGTGGTAATAATGTTTTTCTATTATGGTAAATGAAAGCACTAAATTATCACACGTAGAATTATCTTTCAATGTCTAATTGGCTCCTGGAGAAAATTCCCTTATTACCAGCTAGAATGACTCCAAAGGAAGCAACTTGAAAGGAATAGAAGATCTGCCTCCAAGATAAGACAGTTGATAATGCTGAGGTGATCTACCATGACTCATTAAATCACTTACGGAAAAGTGTTTTAACACTCTTTGTCAGTACACTATACACTATTTGTTCTTTTCAATCCTTGCATTTAAGATTTCAGTACATGCTTGTTCTTTCCATTTGAACAGAGCCCACGCTTATTATCCCTTGTGCATTACATACGTAAGATTTTGAGAATAAGTGAAGTTTTTTTTCTTTCTTAAATTGTGTCTAAACTTTGCTCACCATCTATTATTCATATATGAGATGAAAATGTGGCTGTGTGTTCGAACCTTCAGTTATTGTGTCTTTCAATTGTATTTAGGAAAATAGGCAGCTATTTCCATATTTCCGGTTTTATATATCCTTCCTGAGTAATCTGATCTTTAAAGCCTAAAAATATAGAAGACTAAAAGTACACTTTTTTTGAGACCGTACACCTAGCTTAGGAATAATTCTAAAAATGTTCTCACGATATTCCTGTCCCATGTTTAGTCAGTCAAACACTAGTCTAGTTACTTCCGTGAAGGGACTGCGTGGTTATGATTCAACTGACCTTAAGATAGGAAGCTTATCCTGGTGGACCTAATATAATCGCATGGCCCCTTAAAAGAAGAGGAAAGAAGAAGTGTCAGTCAAAAGACGTGGTGGAAGATGTCGGAGGAGCCATGAGGCAAAAAGGGAGATCAGAGACATTTAAAGCTAAGAAAGACTCAGCCCATCACTGCTGTCTTTGAAGGTGGAGGAAGGGGACCATAAGCCAAGGAAGTCAGGTGGCCTCTAGAAGCCGTGGACAGCCCCCAGTCAATATCTAGCAAAGAAACAGGAACTTCAGTTGTACAGCCACAAGGAACTGAATTCTGCCAGCATCCTAAATAAGCTTGGAAGTAAATTCACCTCTGGAGTCTCTAGAAAGGAATGCAGTTCTGCCAATAACTTTGGACTTTTGAAATCAGAAGCAGAGAACCAGCTGAGACATGTGCCTGGACTTCTGACGTAACTGTGAGATAATAAATGGGTATTATTTCAAGCTGCTGTATTTGTGGTAATTTGTTACATCAGCAAGGGAAAAGTAAGATCATACATGCCTTCATGGGCCAAGAAAACCAGTGTCTTAATATTAGGTAGCATAAACTAGTGGAGAGGAAATGACCCAGTGGTGCTTCCTGAATTTTCAAAAATAACTTCACAGCTTCACACACATCTAGGACTTAGGGGAAATCAAGGAGATATATAACACTGAATGAATTTTAGCTTTATGCTCAGTACCTGCAGAAACCTCATTATTTCATAGGGATATAGTAGCTAATTCTCAACAATCTTGGATGGGACTGAAGATGGAGGCTTTCAGCTTTTGTAGACTAATGACTTTGGTGTGTATTTTCATCCTCCCAGATATTCAATTCTTTTTTTATTTTTTACATGAAATCTTCATATCCCTTATGTGGAATTACATGGACAAAACTGCCTCCAGTTCTCAGCGGTGATCCATTTGGAGACAACGCTGTACTCACTTTAGAAAACACTTTCTGAAGAGACATCTGATGTATAAAAATGTTTTAAAAATCAATGAACTTTTAGAAATGGTGACAAAAATGATTAAGCAGCAAACTTCAAAATCTCAATGAAGATTTCCTTTTATATCAACAAACATTTATGAAGAATCTACTGTGTATCTACTGCTAGGATATAACAGAAAAAATCAATTTGGAGCCAGACAGAATTTGGTTTGAATCAAATATTCAACCACTTACCACACATACCTTTGGGTAAGTCACCCATCTCTTGGATTTCAATGGTCTTGCCTATAAATTGGAACAGCAGAAACCACTTCACAGACCAGCTGTGAAGACTGAGTAGATTCACACAAAGGAACATGTCTAGTTGGCATTTGTAACAGGCTGTATAATGGCCCAAAAGATATAAAATTCTAATGCCTGGAAACTTTAGATGTTACCTTTTATGGAAAAAGGATCTTTGTAGCTTGATTGAGACTCTTGAAATGGGAAGATTATTCATCTGGGTGTATCCAAAATGCAACCACAAATGCCCTTATTAAAAAAAAAAAAAAGCAAAGCAAAGAGAAAAAATCCCCAGAAAAACAGAAGAGGACAAGGCAGTGAAACCATAGAGGCAGAGACTGGAGGGATGCAGGGGACATGGGTTCGAGCCCTGGTCCAGGAAGATCCCACATGCCACAGAGCAACTAAGCCCGTTCACCACAACTACTGAGCCTGCACTCTAGGGCCCATGAACCACAACTACTGAGCCTGCATGCCACAACTACTGAAGCCCGCGTGCCTAGAGCCCATGACCTGAAATAAGAGAAGCCACAGCAATGAGAAGGCCACACACCACAAGGAAGAGTAGCCCCGCTCGCCACAACTAGAGAAAGCCCACATGCAGCAACGAAGACCCAACGCAACCTAAAAAAATTTTTTAATTTTTAAAAAAAGGGATGTGGCCATAATCCAAGGACTGTCAGCAACCATCAGAAAGAAACTGGAAGAGGCAAGGAATGACTCCTCCTCATGAAATTCCTAAGGGAGTGCTGCCCAGCCGATACCTTGATATAAGCCCAGTGAAACTGTTTTTGGAATCCTGGTGTCCAGAACTGTGAAACAGTAAATGTTTGTTGTTTTAAAGCTACCAAGTGTGTTGTAATTTGTTATAGAAGCCACAGGAAAATAAAATAACATACTGTTCAATGATTGTTAGTTTGCTTTCTCATCTTTGGATAGGTTTTTGTCTAACTAGCATTACCTCATCGGGACTTTCATTTGGTTTTCATCACTGCAAACCAGATATCATAACCCTTGCAATATAACTGTGATACAACTTTTTCATCTAGTTGCCGTTTTACTCAACAAATTTGGTTAAAATATTCCTACACATATTTATTAACAACCAACTACCTGTGAGGCATTGTACTAGGGGATATTCAGGATGACAAGATGCACAAAGTCCCTGGCCTAAAAGAATTTGTAATCTGCTTTAGTAGTCACAGTTGTGTAAGGCAATTTGCACTAAATAGGTTTTTAAAAACTGGAAAATTAAAGGAGGGAAAGATTCATTCCTACTAGAAAATCAGGAAAGTCTTTATGGAAGAATTCACCTTTGATCTAAGTCTTCGAGAGAGCTATACTTTCTGCAGTTGGAGACATGGGGCAGGAAAGAACAGCAAACAGCAAACATTGGAGAAACTATGAGTGATCTTGATAAATGGGGCCATAATATGTCTAGCAAAGTGTGAGAGGAAAGCCTATTTAACCAGAGGTCTAGAGACACATATACTCAGTCAAACAGAGCCTCTGGATATTGTCTAATCACCATTCTAAAATCAAGTCCAGGCCCTGATTTTTGAAGATTGCATACATTTAATTTTTAAACCCTGGAGACTCTTATCAGGGCTATAAAGGCTTTGGGGGGTTTTTGTTTTGGTTTTTTTTTGTGTTTTTTTGCTTCTGTCAGTGCTTATTTTATTCCGTTTATAGAGAAATTCCATCTCCAGTAGTTCCATAGTCAGCAATTAGATAATCTTATATTAACTACACACATATTTGTGACAACCGTCTTACATGTATTAAGCCTATCTTCTGACAATACAGTATGAAATTAAAAACTGCATATAGAGAATATTAATGCTGCTATGAAATGATAGCACAATGTTGCAAAAAGTCACCAATAATTTTGTTCATATCTATGAAAGGCTTTTGGCAACTAGGATGTGGTGGGCTAGCAAAAATGTCCTTAAAAGTCCTTAGCTGGATTAAGTGAGGGAACAATTAGATTTTTCTATTGTTGTCTGGATATTTCAAATTATCCTCTTTTAACTGTCAAATTCTTATATTAATCTGATAGCGAATGAAAGTAGAGGAGAATAGCAACGTGTTCCAGTTTGCCTGCATTGATTTTCCCCATTGTGTTTTAATATAAAGTCCCTATAACTTTAAAATCTTTGTATTGTTATTCTCCTCTTTTCAGAAAAATATGTAGAGTCCAAAGCATAAAGCCATGGTATGATTTTAGTTTAAAAGTCTGTGAAAGAGAACAGCATTCAAACAGCTGAAGACATGGTCCCACCAAAATACAACTTGCTGTTGTTTCCAGTGTAACTATTAGGTTTTCTTACACCTGAATGTTCTTTAAGCCAATCCACTGTGGTAGGTGTTTTGGGGCTAAATTGGAAGATTGATATTCACTATCCTCTGTGTAGATCATCTCTTGTTTTACTCTGGTATAGAATCAGTCTGAAGAGGGAAAGAAGGACAGCAAAAACACGCAGGCAGGTACAGGGGAGAGAAATTGATGAGCCATGAAGCAGGGAAGGGACATTAGACAAATTTGCTCCTGGAGCTCATGGGTATCAACAATGGAGGAAAAAAATGTGAAAGTGAGATGACGGAGGGAGAACTACAGAAAAATCCAGCTCTGTTTAAATAATTAAGTTTTACTACTATGTTGGTTGGAAAGGTAAGTTTCCTTTCCTTGATAAGTAAGGAAAATGGACCCTTATGTACTCAAAAATAACTGGATATTCTGATATTTACTTTAAAAAATGTTTTTTGGGCACATGGCTGTGGAATATCAGTTGCAGAATCTCATTGTAGTTTTAACTATTTTGAAGATAACTGATTAAATGAATAGACAGCAGGCCTTTACAGCTGTATAAGATTTTATAATTTATATTCAGTAAATATAATCACACTTGACTTTCATAATGATATAGGTATGGCAGGTATTAGGTCCACTTCCTAGGCGGGAAACTATAGATGGTGGCCTTCCAAGGTCGCCTAACCTCTTCTTTGCAGATCTAGGACTCAAACTTAGGTCCAGATTGTTACCCATCAACTGCTAACTGACTGTTGTATACAAAAACTGATGCAGCAATTGTTTGAGGAAAAGCACTGGAAAGTGTCAGGTAGTATCTAATAATAACAGTTGCTATTTTAAGTGCTTACTGTGTTCTGGGTACCATTCTACGTGCTTTATCCGCACAACCACCATCTGAGGTAAGAGTTAATAGTATCACACCATTTTATGGATGGACAAACTGAGGCAGGAAGAGCTTATGGAGTGCCTAAGATCTATAGCTAATGTGAAGCCAGGATTTGAATCCAGGGAGTGGAGCTTCAGATCTCATGCTCCTAACTAGGTATATTGCTTCAAATTCAGATATGTAAGAAACAAAATTATTTTAGGTCTAGTTCCTACTAACAGATTAATAAACAGTCACTCCTTAAATGCTGTACCGGATTTAATTTGGGCATGTTTACATTTTGTTCCTCACCAACCCATGGCTGGAAGCGTTCAGCCAAATTAGACTAGAAAGTAACAGTGTTGTGTTACTGCAGACACCCAACTTAGGCAATTAAGACTCCCCTATTTCATTTTGCTTTGGATGTACAAGACCTAGCATTTGCGGAATACATAAGTTACTTTGAAAGGACTTGGGAAATATTTCTCTTAATCAAAAGCTAAAGTCAATAGTGAGAGATAAAAATGTTCATATACATTATTAATATTGTCTTTATCATTTCTAGCATCTTATCTGATCCCAAGTGGATCTGCTAGGCAAATGTCCAACTTTCTACTTCACTTACCTGAAATGAATTTCCCAATGTCAATCATTTACATTCCAGTAGCAGAGAGGAGTGCTATAATGTAGATGCAGATGTCATTTATCCCTTAAGATTAAAAGATCAGGTCCCCTGGTGTTGGGTGGGCCCATAAAGCTATTCCTGGCCAATGAGATGTGAACCTTCATCTTTCAATAGTCATGCAGGTCTCCCTGGGGAAACTTAAAGGAAGGGAAGCACAGAGTGAATGGCTGAGACTGGTCCTGTTCTAACCTTAACAGGGAAAAGTAAAAGTGGGTTGTAGGTTTCTGCCTTCTTCAGACAACTAAGAAAACCAGAGAGGAATCTGCATTGGAGGTTTTACTCAGTCAGGGTTCTCCAGAGAAAGAGAACCACTAGGATATACATATAGAAAGAGTGAGAGATTTGCTAATTGGTTCATGCTTTGATGGTAAGTCTGAAATTTGTAGACGAGGCCAGCAGGCTGGCAACTCAGTCTTGAGGCAGAATTCCTTCTCCTCTGGGAAACCTTAGTTTTTGTTTTTAAGACCTTCAACTGATTGGATGACGTCTACCCATATTATTGAGGGTAATCCCCTTAAAGTCTGATGATTGTGAATATTAACCACATCTACATAATGTCTTCAAAGCAATATATAAACTAGTATTTGACCAAACCACCTGGTACCGTAGCCTAACCTAGTTGACACATAAAATTAACTCATCTCTCCCTGTAATTTTTCTCTATTACATATCACATATCTATAGATCATGTGCTTGAACAAATAAAGTTAGCTAAAGATACAGTAATCGTCCCCAACTTTCCTTATCTTTTTCCTGACCTGCCCTAATAATATCTTCAGGTCACCCTGAAATCTTTCTGGTTACTCAACATTCTGACGCCAGTCTTTCCTCTGACCATCTGGACTTGAGGTTTCTTCCTCTTCTCTATGGATATTCCCTGTAATGGATCATACAGCACTGACCACATGGCCAGTACCCAACTTGAATAATCCAGGGAGTGGATGAGATGCTGACCCTAAAATGAAGTGTGAAATTTCCTGTCATTTTTCTTGTAATTTTTACTAAGAACTTAAAATAATGAGGACTTAAGACATGATTTCACATAACCTGGCTAAAATCTGACATCTATCCCTTTCTGTGGATGGTTCTTTACAGCAGCTTTATTCATAATTTCCCGAACCTACAAGCAACCAACATGTCCTTCAGTAGGTGAATGAATCAATAAACTGTGGCACATCCAGACAGTGGAATATTATTCAGCACTAAAAGAGAAATAAACTAAATCAATCCATGAAAAGACATGGGAAAACTTAGATACATATTACTAAGTGAAAGAAGCCAATGTGAAAAGGGTACATACTGTATACGATATTCTGGATGTCCTGGAAAAGGCAAAACTATGGAAATAGCTAAAAGATCAGTGGTTTCCAGGGGTTGGCATTGGGGGCAGGATAAGTAGACAGAGCATACGTTATTTTTAGCTTAGCGAAAATACTCTATATGATACCGTAATGATGGATCCATGTCATTATACATTTGTCCAAACCTAGAGAATGTACAACAACAAGGTGAATCCCAAGGTAAACTATGGACTTGGTGATTATGATGTGTCAGTGTAGGTTCATCAATTGTACCAAATATACCACTCTGGTTGGGGATGTGGGTAATGGGGATGGCTATGGATATGTGGGAACAATATGTGGGGACAGGTGATATCTGGGAAATATCTGTACCTTTCCCCCAAGTTTTCTGTGAACCTGAGATTGTTCTTAAAAAAAAAAAGTCTTTTTAAAAAAACTGCACAATTACATCACTATCCAGCTCTCCATTACTCTCCTCTCATCCATATTGCTTTCCCTCTGTTTTTGAAACCTTCCCTCTGTTTCTCAATCACACTAAGATCATTTCTTCTTCATGCAAATACACCTGGCAAGATTCCATTCTTGAAGAGCAGGAATATGGTATTGGCCACTCCTGAATGGGGGATGAGTAGAGTGTATCACAAATGGCAAACATTTTCCACTGAATGTGGAGGATCTTTGAGGTATCATTGAAAATAATCACTTCTGTGCCTCATTTTAATTGAATTAAATACAGATCTTTGTAGGCCGTGGGTTTATATTGTTGGTAATTTAACAACTTTTTGTACAACTCTGTTAGAACCTGGACAACCAGGACAAAGGCTACAGAAAAGATTGAGGTAGGCAAAATCTGCATTATTTGCCTTTTATTCCTCTTCTGTGCCATTTTCTTATCTTTCTATAGCCACTTATCTTTTATTTCCAGGTCCCCTATCTTTTATTGTAACTGTTCTTTTTATCAGTAGAAAACTGATCTAATAAATTCTTATCTTTACTCTTGACTTTAGAATGTTACTCCTTGTAGGACAGTGGGAAATTGATCCCCTTGGAGCATTATATGTTTACTTTTGTTTTATACAACCAAAAGTTAAGTTTTAATTAGGTATTGTAAAATTGTTACTTATAAGATCTCTTCTCTATCTATGTGCTGTTATATGCCATAGTGAAGACTTCAGATATTATTCAAAGACCACTGGAAGCTCTTACCGAAAATTTTAAAGTTGACCAGTTGGGAGTTTATTGCAATTGTCCAGTTGAGCAAAGGGATGGCAATGAAGATAGAAAATTAGTAGGTACATGGAAAATACTTGGTAATTGACTGGGACCAAAGAGATGAGAGTCAATAATTCTGGTTGATAAAATCATAAAGAAATGAAAATTTAAAAGGAGGAAAGTCATGGAATATATGCACTTAAATATTCACAATATCCATAATTTGAGTATTTATTAAAAGTTCAAAAGAAGAAGGTTTCTAGAAATCCAGCAACATTGAATACATGTAGCTATTCTTAATATTTGCTTATTAATTAAATGTGTGTAAGCTGGTGTGGATATTATCTTATTACGATGTTTTTGTTGCTTTATTTCAGTATACCAAAATATTCAAAAATGTGTTTGCATGTTTTTTACCATAACGTTTTCTTTGCCTCTACCAATCTTCCTACCATGAGGGTTTTCAAAAAGAGAATTTTTGCGGTTGAATTTGGAATTATTGTACTTTATAAATCCTACTGTTTGCTATGGTACGTAATTCTCCTTGCCTATTTCTATATTTCTTAGAAAAAATGTTGTTCTAATATTAATTATTAAAATAACAGGCTGGAAAAAAATGTTACTTAAGTGGGAAAAAAAGGTAAACGGTTTCTTAGGACATTTGGATTGGACATTTGACTGAACTATCCTTTAAAACTAAGGGACCCCAAATGAATTCAGAAAAGTTGCAGCATATAAGATTAACATACAGAAATCTGTTGCTTTTCTATACACTAATAATGAACTATCAGAAAGAGAAAGCAAGAAACAATTCTGTTTGAAATCTCGTCAAACATAATAAAATACCTAGGAATAAACTTAACAAAGGAGGCAAAAGACCTATACTCTAAAAACAAGAAAATATTGATAAAGGAAATTGAAGATGATACAAAGAATTGGAAACATATCTTGTGTTCATGGATTGGAAGAGTTAATGTTGTTAAAAATGTCTATACTACCCAAAGCAATCCAGAGATTTAATGCAATTACTATCAAAATACTCATGGTATTTCTCACAGAACTAGAACAAACAATCCTAAAATTTATATGGAAGCACAGAAGACTCTGAATAGTCAAAGCAATCTTGAGAAAAAAGAACAAAGCTGGAGGTATCATGCTCCCTGACTTCAGACTATACCGCAAAGCTGCAGTAATCAAGAGTATGGTATTTGCACAAAAACAGACATATAGATCAATGGAACAGAATAGAAAACCCAGGGATAAACCCACACACTTATGGCCAATTAGTCTACCACAAAGGTGGCAAGAATATAAGATGAAGAAAAGACAGTCTCTTCAACAAGCAGTGTTGGGAAAACTGGACAGCTACATGTAAAAGAATGACATTAGAACACGCTTTCACACCATATTCAGAAACAAACTCAAAATGTATTAAAGACCTAAATGTAAAGCTCGAAACCATAAAGCTACTAGAAGAAAATACAGGCAGAACACTCTTTGACATAAATCGTAGCAATAAATTTTTGGGGTCTGTCTCTTAAGGCAAAAGAAACAAAAGCAAAAATAAACAAATGGTACCTAATTAAACTCAACAGCTTTTGCACAGTAAAGGAAACCATGGACAAAATGAAAAACTGAATGGGAGAAAATATTTGCAAATGATATGAAAAATAAGTGGTTAATATCCAAAATATATAAACAGCTCATACAACTAAATATCAAAAAAACAAACAACCCAAATAAAAATGGGCAGAAGACCTGAAAAGACATTTTTTCAAAGAAGATATACAGATGGCCAACAGGCACATGAAAAGATGCTCAACATTGCTAATCATCCGGGAAATGAAAGTCAAAACCACAATGAGCTATCACCTCACATCTCTCAGAATGGCTATCACCAAAATGACAAAAACAAATGTTAGCAAGGATGCGGAGAAAAAGGAACCCAGAACCCCGGTGGGAATGTAATTTGGTGTAGCCACTATGGAAAACAGTATGGAGATTCCATACAAAACTGAAACTAGAACTACCATATGATCCAGCAATTTCACTCCTGGGTATATATCTGAAGAAAACAAAAACACTAATTCAAAAAGATACATGCACCCCAATTTTCCTTGCAGCATTATTCACTATAGCCAAGATATGGAAGCAAACTAAGTGTCCATCAACAGATGAATGACTAAAGATGTGGCATATATGTACAACTGATGTTTTCAGCCATAAAAATTTTGCCATTTGCAACACTGTGGAGTGTATTATGCTTAGTGAAATAAGTCAAAGAGAAATACTACGTGTTATCACTTATATGTGGAATCTAAAAAATAAAACACATGAATAAATATAACAAAACCAAGTCACAGATATAGAGAACAAACTATCAGTTACCAGTGGGGAGAAGGACATACGGAGGGGCAAGATAGGGGTAGGCGATGAAGAGGTACAAACTACTATGTATAAAATAAGTAAGCTATAAGGATATAGTGTACAGCATAAGGAATATGACCAATATTTTATAATAAATTTAAGTGAAGTATAAAAATATTGAAGCACTATGTTGTACACCTGAAACTAATATAGTATTGTAAATCAACTATACTTCAATAATAAATAAATAAGTAAATAAATAAAACCAAGGGACCCAAAATGATGGTATCAGAGAAAATAAAAATTAAGAACGCAAGAGGCGAGTGGTATTCAGAGAAAATGGCAGGAAACTCTTGTGCTACCAACTCTTTCTCTGACTTTCTTTTTTTTAAATCTGAAACTGGAGTGTTAGGTAACAAGGTAGTCAGTCACCTCTTACACATGTCTACAGAGTTGCACATTTGCATTTTGAAAGAGAATTTCACAGAGACGAACACAAAGAAAAAAAGTCCTTGGCAATACCATTGTAGCAGTAACAGCAACTCATTTTTGAACAGCATTTTGACAAATCATTTACATTTTAAGTTGTAATCCATCTTAAGCTCAGTGTGGATCAGTTGTTACCAACCTTGGGCAACATTTTACAAGTGTGACCACAGGCTCTCATTCCCCAACTAGGAATCTATACGTTTAAAATGCAGTCCAAGTGATTCTAATAATCAGCGAGGTTTGGAAACCACTGCACTAGGCAAATGTCCACATTTTAGAAGTTAGAACAACAACTAAGATTCAGAGGAATTTTCTAATTTATTAAGAGAATATAACTGGTAACATCAGATCAGAGAATTAAATATTAGACTTAGACTTTGATTCTAAAAGAGTGGAACATTTAATGTATATTGTTAGTTGAGAAGTATATGGATTGGGAGATCTGTTCCACCTAGTGGTGATGTAAACCTAAACCTTCCAAGAAAGGTTTATCTTGTGCTTCTTCCAAGAAAGTATACTCAGTGAAGCATCCAGCTCACAATAGTAGGATTGGTTTGACCTAAAGAGGAACTTCATGATCCAGCCCTCTGGAATAGGTGTGGAACAGCAGTTTTGTGCTAGATTTCAAGGTCAATTATGTTCTGATAAATTTCAAGGTCTTCCACTTTCTGAAAACTACATGAATTAGTATGAATGAAATTTAACCTTTCCCATCTGTCCTCTTTGAGATGACTTTGTGCTGTATCAACATATAGGTTCAAAAGTTACAACGCCTTTTACCCTCAAGTAACTTTCAAAGACAGACATCAATGGGAAACATAGGATTCTTTGTGCCAATACATCTTGAAAATCAAATGGCTTGGTTTCTGTCCTGTGCTGTTCAATCTAGAACAGAAAAACTGAGCAATCAAACTCAACATCAGTTCTTTTCACTTGGTTGGTTGATACACCGCCAAGGCTGAAGTTAGGGACCAGCCTGTCACTGAATAATTCTTCTTTGAGGGTCAGTGCTATAATCTGAACTACTGCAAACAACACAGCAGTGTACCCAATCAGTGTTGTGCACACACTCTTTATTTCTTATGGTCTATATATTTTACTGGCTGAGCCCATTCTGAGTTTTCATTAACTTTTGCAAAGATATTCCTATTGAATCTTCGATAATAAGAATGATTAAATAGAGTGCAATAGATATAGCCTAAAATAGCTTCAAGGAGCTCAGAGAAAAAGAAATATAGACCTTCCTGGCCTATGTTTCACTGTTTACCTGGAAAGATCAGTCTCTATTTTTTAAAAATACACTTAAGCATAATTTATGAGAATGCTATAACTTTCTCATTAAAAAGTAATATATATATATATATATATATATATATATATATATATATATATATTAGTGAGCAGGCAGGCAGTTTAAGCCTGGGAACTATCAGAGGAGGGGAGTTTAACCTGGCTATAGGAATCAGGGAAGTCTTCCTGGAGGTGGAAGGACAAAAGAAAAAAGTCATCGAGGATGGGAGAGCCACAAGATGCCTTAGTTCTATGAAACCTGGGCAAAGAAGGCCCAGGACCTTCAAGATCAGGAGGGAGACACACTCACATTTATTCATTCAATAGATGTTTACTGAGTGCCTACTACATGCATGATGCTGGGGACACAGTAATGACCAAGACAGATACGATCCCTGCCCTCCTGGAGCCAATCAAGTGGTGGAATATAAAAATAAATGTATAAATTAATAAAAAATGAGCAAGTAAAAAGACAAAAATTAGCGGCTTCCCTGGTGGCGCAGTGGTTGAGAGTCCGCCTGCCGATGCAGGGGACGTGGGTTCGTGCCCAGGTCTAGGAAGATCCCACATGCCGCGGAGCGGCTGGGCCCGTGAGCCATGGCCACTGAGCCTGTGCGTCCGGAGCCTGTGCTCCGCAATGGGAGAGGCCACAACAGTGAGAGGCCCACGTACCGCAAAAAAAAAAAAAAAAAAGGTTCACGAATCTTAAGTTTAACAACTTGAAGAACTGTCACAGTACCCCAGTCAAGAAATATTAATACAATATTACCAGCACCCCAAAAGCCTTTATTTTACCCCCTCCAAAGCATTTCACCTCTCTCCTCCCCAAAGGTAACTACAATTGTGAGTTCTAACAAAAGAGATTCGTTTTGATTGTTTTTTCCCTTTGTATAAATAGGAAGTACAGTATTCATCCTTTGCTGTCCGGGTTTCTTTCACTAACTCTGGGTTTGTGAGATGCATCAATGCTGTTTGGATATAACTGAAGTTTGTTCATTTTTCATTGTCATGTACCATTCCATTTCATGAATAAACCAGAATTTATTTATCCATATTAAGACTACTGGACATTTGGATTATTTCAACTTAATGACGGTTATGAATAAAGCTTCTATGAATGTTTCTGCACATTTACTTTGATGCACATGTGTGTGCATTTCTGGTGGGTATGTACACAGGAACGAAAATGGCTAAGCCACTGGGTATCTAGATGGAGGCAATTTTAGTGGCTGCACTACATAGATACATCCACAAGTTGTCCACAAACCGCACATTTAGATTGCTTTCAATTTGGGAGAAGGGGTAAAGCAAAATAGCAATTTTATAATTTGCAAAAATTTAGCAATCTCCAAAAAGGGCTTAGGCAATTATGGTAGTTTGTATGCTTTGATAAACAATGAGCTCTACTTTATTTATTTATTTATTTTTTTTGAGATAAAGAGCCTCCTCTAGGAAAAGAGAAAAATTCAATGAGAGTTGCCTTTTTTGTTTTAATGACCAGGACTTAATTTATTAACCAACCAAGCTCTGCTCTCAAGTTTGCTGGCGTAATAAGTCCTTGGTGAAGACGTGGCAGGCACTCTGGGCATGAAATTAGGTGAACTAGCATCTAATCTTACCAATGCCACAGACTATTAATATAGTCTTTTTTTATGGCCACACCATGGCTTGTGGAATCTTAGTTCCCTGCCCAGGGGTTGAACCGGGGCCCTCGGCCGTGAGAGCGCAGAGTACTAACTGCTGGACCACCGGCGAATTCCCTGTTAATATAGTCTTTTACTTATTTTTAAAATCTCTTTGGGACTTGATTTGCTCGTAAATGAGAAGATTAGACTATATTATTGCTAAATTAATTTCGACTGTAAACTCTAATATGATATTTTAATATAAAATTCATATTCCCTCACTAATCTTACTTGTAGGCTGCATTGAATTTTACAGGACTTAGTAAGTAGTATTTGCAACCCCACTGAATATAACAAATTATCTAGTATGTTATTAGAGTAGCCCAAAATTGTTTCTGATAATTTTCCAGCATGAATAATTATTCTTCATTTAGAGAAGAGATTTTTATCTGTGCATTCATCCTCTAATTCCACTATTGTCATCTTCATAAATTAGATTTGGAGCACTGCAATTTCTATTTTAAGGCTTGCAATTAGAGGAACGACATACTGAGAACAATCACAAATCTGTGATTAGAAAACATTATGCTCTCTAAATATACCAGATTTTAGTTATTTTCTATGAAAAAGAACTCTGAGAATTTCAGAATGTATTGTGACTGCATGGAGTGGAAGTAGAGACACAATTAAAATTGCTTTAATGCATATTAATGAATGAACAACCATCTTCCCGTCACAAAGCTCTTTAAATGAGTCTTTTTTTGTGTTTTTTTTTTTTGTGGTTTTTTTTTTTGCGGTACGCGGGCCTCTCCCATTGCGGAGCACAGGCTCCGGACGCGCAGGCTCAGCGGCCGTGGCTCACCGGCCCAGACGCTCCGCGGCATGTGGGATCTTCCCGGGATCTTCCCGGACCGGGGCACGAACCCGCGTCCCCTGCATCGGCAGGCGGACTCCCAGCCACTGCGCCACCAGGGAAGCCCCCTAAATGAGTCTTTTTGATTCTCCAAATATGCAGTGAGAATGACACTCTGTTTTAATAATGATAATGACAGTGTTTTGTGCGTTTTTTTTTCAATTTCACCTATCCATATTTCTTAAAGCCCTGGCTGCCTTCAGACTGCAATTTCACAGTTTATCATGTTTCTAGGACATAAATGGTCAGAAGAAATTTCGAGAGTAATGGTAGAGGAAAAGCAGGCAGAAGCAGTATCTCCTTAATGGGCATGGAAAGAAGTGTCTTAGAAGACAGTGAAAAGCTATGTAACTTGAGGTTGTGCATTCGAGAAGCAGGTCATCTTATTTTCAGTGGGTTTCCATGAGAGCCTGGCACTGCAGGACTGGCCATTTCATGGTTTTAAGGCTTCTTACAGCCCTGTGCGTGCAAAGTACACTGAATAGCTCCATTTGGCTCCGATTTTACTACAAGGCAACAGTAGTTCACAAACACAAAACTAAACAAAGACTGAGTGACCAAAAACAATTTTTTTTTGATAGAAAGAAGTGTTATACATGAAAAGGAAGTGTTTCAAAGCAAATTGAAAGTTACTTAAAAAGCATTAGGAAAGCAAATAGTAATGTCCAAGGAGAAAAATGCAAAAGTAAAACCAAGACCAAAAAGGCTTTTGAAATTCTTTGTATGTTCCTAAATGGATACAGAAAGATAAGGCTAGAACAGGGAAATAGAAATTGAACAACTGACAGAATTAGAAGGAAAAATAGTCCATTAATGAAGAAGATAGTATGTTATCAATGAGATCATAAGTTGAGATGTCACCAAAAATACATGTGGAAAAGATTCATAGGTATTATATATATATGAAATTAGGATTAAATTTCGTATGAAAAGAAGATCTCTTGGCTTCTATGTACTGCATTCCTAAAATGACATTTAGGGTTAAGAATCGAATAAGATTCCCAAATGATCTGCAGTGAGAGAAAGCATATATAGTGCTGCATTACTCATGACAAATGGAAATAGATTATTATGCCTGTTCTAGAAGCAACATTAATCTCATGGAAAGATTATATTGGTGATAGTGCAGAGATAGGTTTTCCTTGAGAATTCTATTTCCAAGAGTCCTCTAAAATTCTGAGTCTAGATAGAATCTGTATTAATTCCTTAATAAAGTCTCCCTTAAACATCCAAGACAGTTGGTTCTCTCTGCTGATAAAATGAGAAATCTTTAAAGTCCTTTATAAAGCCTTCCCTGAAAGCCCCAGTGGTAGGAGAAGGATTCAGATTTCAGAGGTTTGAATGAGTGGCTTTGAAACGGCCTTACTGCTAGTGGTATCACTCTTGAGGCGTTTGCTTGTGTGAAGGAAGTGGGAGAGGGATCACGCAAGGGGATTTTGAAGACAGAATTCCTAAAACATGTTTGTAGGGTAATGGATATAATGCCAGTGATTCAGATGAAATTCTTACTGTGCTGCAGAAAACGTTTTCTCTTTGCTCACTTATCTTTTTTTTAATATAAATTTATTTATTTTTGGCTGCGTTTGGTCTTCGTTGCTGCATGCGGGCTTTCTCTAGTTGCAGCACGCGGGCTTCTCATTGCGGTGGCTTCTCTTGTTGTGGAGCATGGGCTCTAGTCACGCGGGCTTCAGTAGTTGTGGCACGTGGGCTCTAGAGTGCAGGCTTAGTAGTGGTGGTGTATGGGCATAGTTGCTCCATGGTATGTGGGATCTTCCCAGACCAGGGCTCAATCCCTTGCCCCCTGCATTGGCAGGCAGATTCTTAACCACTGTGCCACCAGGGAAGCCCCTCACTTATCATTAAATAATGATAGATATATCCATTTCTGGTAATTACTTATGAACAGTGTCCATAGATTTATTCCATGGTCTCTCTCAGATTTTTATCAAGTTGTTGATTAAATTCCACTGTTATTTCTATAGCTGGAGCTCAAGTCCTCAGCTCTTAGATCAGTTCCCAGCATTCATTCATCCATCCATCCATCCACTCATCAACTCAGCATGTTTTTGTAGGTTTTCTGTCTGCAAGATGTTAAACTAGGGTGGTCATTTCAGATTGAGACATCTGAATTCTGATCTTCAATCTCTCTTACTTTGTTCTGTTATACTCTTAACTCATTCAGAATATGAGAAACAAACAACTAAACAAATAAAAAATCATCTTCTGTATGAACTGCAAGGGGTCTTACCCCCTTCTCCTTTGCCTCCACTGGTAGAAACTATAACAAAACAAGGATTAGATTAGAAAAATTAGCTTTGTGAATTAAGTTAAGAGGCAAAGCAGAAACTGCAAAAAATGTTTATAATACATGGCGAAGTATGACTGATATTCTTTAAAGATTTAAAAAATCAATTGGAAAAGAAAGATTACCAAAAATGGGAAAAATGATGAACAGGCAATTCTCCATAAAACAAAAAAGCAGATCATAATAACATGTGTTCAACCCACAAAGTAAAAAATAATGAGAAAACATATATTCCCTTTTATACTATCAATGAGTATAAAGAATATGAAAACCTAGTGTTGGGGAAATATTTAGAAACTGCCACTTTCCTATAATGCTAAGGGGAGGGTCAATTGGTATAACCCCTTTTTTGAGGACAGTGTAGACAACATGTATTAAACCTAACAATGTGAATTCTTTTGAACCTAGTAGTACCACTACTTAAAAATTTTTTTAGGGAATTAATCAAAATCCTATGCAAATATTCATGAATAGTGGGGTTCAGAGCTATTATCTATAATTGCAAAAAGCTGGAAATATCTAATTACCTTTCTTATAACAAGGATTTGGTAAAGGAGATTATATTGTATTTGTATAATGGTATACCATATAACAATTAAAATTATCTCATAGAGAATATTGACATAAATGTGTGTTATATTTATTAGTGATAATATTATGCATTTAAAATACAGATATATATGTATATATAAAGCATTTAAATATAGATATCCACATTTGTTTTATATGTACATGGAGAAAGAGGAATTAATACAAAAATGATAATATTTAAATGGTGAGATTACTGTTGATTTCTGTCATACTTTTCTTCAATATTTTTTGTACTGAGTACATATTACTTTTGCAAAGAGAAATAATTGCTATTTTAAAAACGTAAGAGTGGGGCTTCCCTGGTGGCGCAGTGGTTGAGAGTCCGCCTGCCGATGCAGGGGACACGGGTTCGTGCCCCGGTCTGGGAGGATCCCACATGCCGCGGAGCGGCTGGGCCCGTGAGCCATGGCCGCTGAGCCTGCGCGTCCGGAGCCTGTCCTCCGCAACGGGAGAGGCCACAACAGTGAGAGGCCCGCGTAACGCATAAAAAAAAAAAAAAAAAAAAAAAAAAAAAAAAAAAAAAAAAAAAAAAACGTAAGAGTGAATTATGATTCTTTCCCTAATTCCTAATGTTTAGATTGCAGAGAGTTGCAGTTTTTGGAGGTATGTATAAAAAGAGATCATGACTTCTGTTTCAAAAGATTAAACCGATTACAGCCTCTCTTTTCTTTCTCAAATCCATAAAAATAAAAAAAAACACTTTTAAATAATATTGACTTTAAGATTCTATAAAAACTTGGGAAAACAAAAGTGGAACTCCTTGATGAACTAAAAGAAGGAAGAAATCCCTTTGGGAAGAAAATTAGTAACACCCAATTAAAGAATGCCCAACAATGGGTGAACAGATAAAAAAGATGTGGTATACATGTATACAATGGAATATTACTTAGCCATCACAAAAAGGAAATACTGCCATTTATGACAACATGAATGGACCTTGAGTATGCTAAGTGAAATAAGTCAGACAGAGAAAGACAAATTCTGTATGGTATCACCTATATGTGAAATCTGAAAAAAGCAAACTTGTAAAAACAGAGAGTGAAATGGTGGTTTCCAGGGGCTGGGGGTTTGGGGAGTAGGAGAGATGTTGTTTAAGGGTACAAACTTGCAACGAGTAGATAAATAAGCCCTAGAGATCTAATGCACAGTATAGTATATTGCGGAGCACGGGCTCTAGGCGCGCGGGCTTCAGTAGTTGCAGCTTGCGGGATCTAGAGCTCAGGCTCAGTAATTGTGGTGCACGGGCTTAGTTGCTCTGAGGCATGTGGGATCTTCCCGGACCAGGGTTTGAACCCGTGTCCCCTGCATTGGCAGGTGGATTCATAACAACTGCACCACCAGGGAAGTCCTCTGTGATTCTTTTTAGTGAATTATTGAACCTGAGGGTCGTCTTGAGGACCTGATGAATTGCACTATGCTGTGTCATCTTGCGAATACAATCAGACTAATCTCTCCCTCTTCTCGATTTAGAACAATCAGAATTCATCCCATACATATTCCCCAGGTTTCTCTTAATATACAGCTTAGCAAAATCTTTCATTTAACTTCCAGCAAAGAAGAGACAATTATGAAAATGTGACTAGCTTAATAGGTAGAAGAAATGGTCTAAAACTGTTAAATTGAGATAATGAAAGGCTAATGGTAAGTCCTTTTCTGTTTCCCCTCTCCCTCCCCCTTCCCTATGGTGGTGTAGGGAAATGGATGGAAGCAGAAAAATAAGGATTGCCAAAACAATAAATCCCAGGGATGAAGTTCTCAAAAACAATCTAGCTAAATGTGGTTGTCGAAAAAGACCTAAAAAAAATAACTGTTCCACTCTTTTTGACATTTTTCAGATCTCATTAAAAGTATTATATTCAGATTATATTTTGTCATTACAATAGAAAACAGATCTTCATGTCATAAATAAAATGGAAAGCTTCATTAAGTGTTTGAAAATTCATGAAACTGATTATGTTCAGTCTGTTAGAAACATAGTAATAAAGCACGGTTATTTAATGATACATAGGAGATCACTGTCAAGGAGATTTGGGTCACTTCTTCCTAGTTAATAGGAAGATAATTGTAAACTTAGGCCAGAAGAATTAAAATTAATCAGTAGGGATTGGATGAGGTAGCTACACATAAAATTTCATCCTCTATGTTATCCAGGCTTGGTCTAGACTGTTAACATTCCCTTGTGATTTAGCCCAAATTAACCACTGACCTCAGGGCATCTATCTACTTAGGTCTAACAAGAAAAGTGTACTCCAAGTACTTTTGCAAACGTGTATAGAGAATACTTGTAGAGGTGATTCTGGAAGGAAGTTATTACTGTCATGCTCCCAGGATCCTTCTTGACTGCTTAACATTTTTGCCAATAACTTGGTTAAAGTTTTCTCCATGTTATCCTGTAATTACTGATATTACCGTCTGTCTTCCCTTAAGGGATTCTAATTTCTGGAAGGCAGGGAATATGTCCTATCAGATTTTTGCATCCTTACAGTCAAACATGGGGTCTTATACATTTTAGAAGCTCAGTAAAGGTTTAATAGAAAACAAAACCATGATAGACTATAACAACAGCCTGGGAAAATGTTTCAAAAAATCAATTTTAGAAGAATAAATGTAAGTTTCCACATATAGTTCCAAAGGTCAAAATTCATGATCACATAATGCAGCATGTGTGCTGGCAAACTGCATGCATTAAATGAAGGCTGAAGAGGTTTTAGATGACAATACAACCTTAGAATTCTCAACAGTATAATGTCATTGTCTAAAATCAATATTGATTAAATTATAATACCTTGACTAAAAGTGTTTCTAATTTTTAAGGGCTGACTATGGCGCACATGGAATTTGGGATTCATTTTTGTATGCCATGCTTTAAAAGTAACAAAGTGTAATGTATAATAATTGTTGAGATAAGAAAGCATAGGAGGCAAGGTATTGCCCAACTGGGGACAGATGCAGAAGAGTTGAAGGATTTGTGCTGATTATTTTTAGAGAAGGGAATGAGGAAGAAATGATAGGAATTATTTGAAGAGTTGCTATGTGGCAAAGGGATGGGAAATTTTCTCATATGGTCTTTTAGGGCAACATTAGAATTATATATATATAAGGGGACTTCCCTGGTGGTCCAGTGGTAGAGAATCCGCCTTCCAATGCAAGGGACGTGGGTTTGATCCCTCGTGGGGGAACTAAGATCCCACATGCCACAGGGCAACTAAGCCCACATGCCACAAACTACAGAGCCCACACACCCTGGAGCCCATGTGCCACAACTAGAGAGAGAAAACCAGCACATCACAGCTAAAGAGAAGCTGGCATGCTGCAACTAGAGAGAAGCTCATGCCACAATGAAACATCCCGCACGCCTCAAAGAAGTTCCCACATGCTGCAACTAAGACCAAAAAAAAAAAAGAAAATAAAAAAGAATTGTGTGTGTGTGTGTGTGTGTGTTTTCAAATCAATAGAAATACCTCTCACACTAGTCAGATGCATCACGAGAGAGACTGAGCTTAATTCGCTACCAATGGAACCTACCAATGTTGTACCTAATGCACATCCACTTGGTAGCAAAAATATTGGGATTCAGGAAAGAGACGAGCCAAATGATCTTTAAAGTCACTTCAAACCTTTTGAAATTCCACAATTCTATATGTTTTTCATCAGTCTAGTATTTAACCTTGAAACATCACGAGCAAAAGAAAATAGAACTTGGTTCCTGTGGCTGTATTTCTTGGTGGCATTTTTTTTGTTATCTTGCAAAACTCTTATCACGCCAGATGCCTATCCGTGAGGCCATTTTTAACCAAAATGACTAACTATAAGCCTTTGGAGAGAAACTGCCACTAAGTGCTGCAATACTTATGACAATGGTTTCTAATATAATAAAGAAGAGAAGAGTACTTAAAAAGACTTCCTTTTCTCTTTCCAAAAACAAATGTCCAGGCAATCACAGTGGGCAATGTCGGTACGAAAAGGCAGATATTTGCAAGGAGAAACCCTCTATTTAGAGTGGAGTTCAGTCAGCAAATACTGACTAGGCACCTACTATGTGCCAGGTGCTGGACAGACTCCTGTAACACATGACAGGAGTCTGCCTTCAAGGAATGCATCTTCCGGGGTTAGGGGCAGGCATATAATAAAACGGCTGTTAAAGTAAGTGAATGGCACTAAAACAGAGATGTACGCAGGAGGCATAAAGGGAATGGCCGGAGTGAATAAGATGCCTTGAAGAAGTGACAGGAAAACATGTGTGGAACAGACAGGTTTGGGGACATGGGGATGGGTGTCCTTGGAGGGATTGGATCACGAATGTTCTCAGATACAAGATCAATGATTCTGGACTTAGAGACATTTCTGACAGCTTTCCTCCGTACACCAGGTCCTCATGGTCTTAAAATGGTCTTACTATGGTCTTCACATGTACAACATGAGACGAGGAAACTCTGAGTCCCATATTTGAATCACAGCTCAAAAAAATCCTGTGGTACAGAAGCCTCTTTATCATTGCAGAACCAAGGTTTTCTAAATTACTAGCCCAGAGAACCTTAAAACGATGAAATGCTCTTAAACATCTCTTAAGAATAATCATGGAAAACAATTAGAGAGGTGCTCTCCCATAGAAAAGAGGAGCCTGGGGAGTTATTGAAGACTTTACATTGGGACGACACATGAACAAACTTTTATTTGGCATAAAGTCATCCTGAATGCTAAGTGGAGGATGGGCTAGAGGGAGGGAAAGTGGTCCCCTGGGAATAATCCAGGTAGGCAAGATCAAGCCTGCACAGTCAGGAACCTTTACTGCCTGGAACCAAGGCTTTGATTTCTGGATGTCAGGTACCACCTTCAAAGCACTCCATTCATGGTCTCAGCTCTCAGTACACATCTTCTATTTTGTTTCTGAGGTGTCTTTTGTTGCTGTTGTGTTGTCTGAGGTTTTGTAAAATGGCCTCTTGAAAATAACATGTCAGCCATATCTTTTTCATGTGAACATCTTTCTTGAGGTCTATGTGTTTCCTGTTAAAATTACTCCTGGATATATAGAGGTTTTTATATACTCCCTCCTTTGTATATTTTGAGTCAGGAGGCTACCTGAAGATGTGACCACTTTTAGCAGATGGCATTTCCCAGAAAAACAAACATGGAGAAGCAAACAGTTCCCCAGAGGCAGCGTGTTTCACAGGTGAAGTTCCTTTCTTGGCCTCTGCTCCCGTGTACCTCATTCTTTTTTTTGTTGTTGTTAATTTTTTTTTTTTTGCGGTACGCGGGCCTCTCACTGTTGTGGCCTCTCCCGTTGCGGAGCACAGGCTCCGGACGCGCAGGCTCAGCGGCCATGGCTCACGGGCCCAGCTGCTCTGCGGCATGTGGGGTCTTCCCGGACCGGGGCACGAACCCGTGTCCCCTGAATCGGCAGGCGGACTCTCAACCACTGCGCCACCAGGGAAGCCCTGTTGTTGTTAATTTTTATTTTATATTGGAGTATAGTGGATTAACAATGTTGTGTTAGTTTTAGGTGTACAGCACAGTGATTCAGTTATACATATATATGTGTCTATTCTTTTTCAAATTCTTTCCCCATTTATGTTATTATGGAATATCGGGCAGAGTTCCCTGGGCTACACAGCAGGCCCTTCTTGGTTATCTGTTTTAAATACAGCAGTGTGTACATGTCCATCCCAAACTCCCAAATCTATCCCTTCCCCTCACCCTTCCGTGTACATCATTCTTGTTCCTTGTTTTGACCCACCTCTGGGCCCTGCCACCTCATGGGGACTTGACTTCCATTCCTTGCAGTCCTGACCTCTGACCTGACTGGCTCTGCACTCTTGCAGTGACAGTCCTTCTCCTGCTGCTGTATGGTTTATTTCACCGGCGTTTCCCTTCTCCTTGGGGCAGCTCGCTGAAACGGTCAGTATATGCCTGACCCACAGCAACTGGCTCCTCCCAAGCCAGCTGAGAATGTGTCTCTCAACTGGGAAAAAACAAGGTCGGAACAGATATCCTAACAAAGGATATCTCTCATACTTGAACAAGAAAGAGAAACCATCCCCAGTAATAACTAGGGGTCGGCATTTTTTCCAATGGAAATAGAAACTCTTTAGAAATATAATTGGCTAATAAAAAAGTTTTTTGCTTAAGTGATTTTTAGAGCTTATTTTCCAGGGATCTTAGTCTTTGGCCAGATTCAGCCAAAGCTCACAAAGTTTAAAGCTTGTGAAAGTAGACATGATGGCAATGCTTTAGAATATGACATTGCCATTGAGAAGGAAAGAAAACAACAACAACAACAAACCAGCAACTCCTGACGTCTGAGAACTTGTCTGAATCATGTTCACCGCTAGCCTATGTTTTTCTCATGTTAGAAATAAACAATCTCAAAGAACACCAGCCTTAGACAAGGTTACTCTGAGATGATCATAAAATGAAGCAAAAACAATATCTATTTTGGACTCTACTACCAGCCAAATATAAAATATCCCCCATTTCCAGCTAATATGAGCGACTGCTGCTTTTTTATAAATTACAGCTTTATCCCAATACATCTTACCTATAGTATAAATAAATACACTTCAAACATAAAATAAATTTAAAATCTGACAGATAAGATATATTGAGATACCCAATCATAGAATCATCACTCCAGCTTCCTGTCAACATCCAAATCCAGCCTCAAAAATAATTTACAGATAATATTGTTATAAATTTTTACTTTTTTCTAAAACATAATAATATATAAATATTAATAGATTAACAATAATATAAATCTTATAAAAAGGAGAGTAAATCAGTTCCAAACCTCATCCCACTAATTGAATTATAGTTTTCTCTTGCTTCCTAGCAGCCCACATCTATATTCATATAGAATTTTAATTACCTTATGCTTTACAACTATATAAGTGTAAGTCAACATCTTCAAAAGAGTTGAGCATGTAGTGTTACCAATTAAAAAATAGAAATGTTGCATAATTAATAGATAAAAATCTAATCAGGGCTGGATACCTATTTATTGTAGAACCCCACTTTTAGAGATTGTTTAACTTTGGTTCTTTTTTTTTTTTTTTTTTTTGCGGTTCACGGGCCTCTCACTGTTGTGGCCTCTCCCGTCGCGGAGCACAGGCTCAGGACGCGCAGGCTCAGCGGCCACGGATCACGGGCCCAGCCGCTCCGCGGCATGTGGGATCTTCCCGGACCGGGGCACGAACCCGTGTCCCCTGCATCGGCAGGCGGACTCTCAACCACTGCGCCACCAGGGAAGCCCCTAACTTTGGTTCTTTATAAAGACGATAAAGAAATTCATGGCCATTAAAAATGGAATGACAAGTAGTATACAATTAATCCAATTTAACATGTAAAACTTTAAATGAATAATGGTGGAGTCTGATATTAATTTCCAACTCCTTCCCACTAAGGCCATAGTGAAAACCTTTGGTCAAACGAGGCAGAGAAATATCTCCATTCAGCCTAATTTCCTTTTCTGTATGGACTACATCTTGCCTCCGGGTGTGCATATAGATGCTACGGTCCTCTTTCAAAGCCTTTGTTATTTGCCGAAAATGGTCTGTCTCTAAATCTGCAATTATACAAAGATCCTTTTAAATGCAGATATTTGTTGTCAATGACATTCCTAAAGAGGTCATTATCACTGGAAAATCCCTACCTCTAGTTGCTTATTACTGGGGAGGTTTCTCCTTCTTGATCCAGCAATAAACCATCCATTGTCTGATTATCTGTCTTACCTGTGTTCTTCCCTGGCTGTGGGACAGGATGGTGTTCCCTCTGCTTCCCCGTGGGTGGGTCCAGATTGCATCTCAGGTGAAACTGAACAATAAGATATATACTGTGTGACACCAATAAGCGTAGTCTGGGCACAGTATATCAGGCATTTTATTATCCAGCTTTTTAAAACCAAGTCACTCTTCTCATAGACATAGAATTTAAGTGAAAATTTAATTTCATTTTTTTTTCCTCTTAACAGTAAAACATAAAGTTTCTATGTTTCTATAAAACCTTCACAAATATCATTTTAGTAGGGTTCTTAAAATATTTCATCTAATGAATATACAATAATTTAGTAAAACAATTCTCCATATTAGATATTTAAATCTTGCTACCAAATATTTGGAAGCTTGGTTCATATTAGAAGATAAACTCATCTTCTTCACATATGTGCTAAAACAGAAAGGTAAAAACAGTCACCATAAATGTCAAAATGTTTAGTTAGGCAAATTAAATAGGTAACTTTGGACATTGCAACAAAATTTAAAAGCATACTGGTTTTTTATGGCAAAGAACAGGAGTTGCCATTCCTGGTCAGAAAAAGAAAGACTTGCTTCCATAAGACTGGTAAATAATTGGTGATTCAATGACTGACTCACAGATTGAATACAAAACAGCTACTTTACCAGAAGTTGAGAACCTTGTGGGAGGAAAGAGACAGGAGCAAGGAGAGGAAAGAATGGAGAGGGAAAGAGACAGGAAAAGATGGAGAAGAGAGAAGACAGCTGCATCTAACTTCAAGCAGTTACCCAGTTAGAAATTCTCCAAGGTTTGCTTCCTGGAGCCTTGTGTTTAAATTTCAGAACTACCTTCACAGACACATCTACAGACATTCTTTAACCTCCCTTTTTGTCATTCATTCTAACAATCCTTTTGTCACATTTATACACCTTACTTAACTTTTTTAAAGTTTTCTTTTCAAAATAATGTTAAAATTTCATCTAGTTTTTCAACTCCATTACATTGAGTAAATGAATATTTGATAAAAGCCTCTAATAAACTCTCCTCATAGAGAGCAACATGTTTTTTTCCTAAATGAAAGCTACGAGCCTAACAACATCTTTGTAAGGCTCCAATAGGGTTATATGAAATGAGCTCCTTCTTTTGGACACATTCCAAACATTTTGCTTCTGTTTATTTAGATTTGTTGTAACTCTTTCTCTTTCAATGTCATTCTTTTCACCTCTCAAATTCAAGATTGAGAAGCCCTCTCGGTGCAGGTGAGGATGACCAGGTAATTGTGTAGGACCGAGTCACAAAGTAGGGTGGTTAACACTTCCTTGCCTTCTGCACGGGGCAGCCTTTCCTCAAAGTTGTTGCCAGTTAACAAGGCAGTGGCACTGTTCTGCCATTTTTTTTTTTATTAATGATATTTCTCAACTGTTCTGACAGCATAACAGAAAACTCAGTTAATGGATTTGGATACCTTTTGACATTGATTATAAGTTGTGTGACTGGGACTTTCTTTTATAAGTCCCTTGAAAAGTTGGATATTAATCTTTTCAGCTAACTTGCTTTATGTTACATTGTTAGCAATCAGTCAGGCTTGTAATTGACTTTTATAACAATTCTAATACTCATGTGAGTTTAAGGATGATTGAGCCCACTTTTGTTCTAGCTTCTTCATTGAATATCAGATAACCCAGAAAGACTATAAGTCATAATTTTAAGAAGCTTAAAGTAAAAACCTCTCTAAACTAAAACATTAAAATTGACAAAATGGGCAAAACTTTAAATCATAATAAGCACTAAAAATTGTCTTAAATATGTACCATGTTAATAAGTCAAAATTTTTAAAAAATTGTATGACTTTTATGAGTATACACACATATACAAATATATATTCTCTAATGTATCAGCAACCACATCTAATAGATATTGTCCTCAAAAACTAATATTCATCAACAAATGCTTTGAAAGCCATTTGAGGATTAAATAGTTCTATGTGTTGTTTCTGTTAAAACCGGAAACTTATTTCACAGCAACTTCTACCTCTTCCATTATTTGCAGAATACTAATAATTTTTCCAAGAGCCTTTTATGAGCAAGGAGAAGCAAATCATTTTCTCATTATTTCAAACAAATCAAATTTCTAATTATAAAACAGGGTACATACAATTAGATAACTGAAGAGTAAGATAGTTTGGGTAGAGTTGCTATTTAATAAAAACTTTTTAGACTTGTTTTTTATACCATTAATTATGAGTAAGTAGTAAATTTGTAGGGATGATGAGTCCAGATAAATTGGGGAGAGGAAATCTGATTGTCTGAATTTTAATTTCTCAAGGAAATGAAAAACAAAAATAAGTATTTATTTTTGGAAAAATTTTATAATAGTTGGGAAAATGAGTTATCCCCACACTTTATTCCCTAAATCGATGTACTAAAAGTGGACGCAAGAGCAGTTCATGCGTAAATTTCTTGACTCATCCTTACATTTCCCAGTCCAAATTCAACTTATACATTCCTTTGTACATACTTACTTATATAACCATAAGGTCCTTGTACCTGAACAACAGAAAATCCAGGCTTCATAAACCGAGGAAATGAGGCAAAAGTAGAGATCTACTTTAAACTTCACCCATGGATATAGATACATTTTAGCATGGCAGCTCTCTGGCAAGCTCAAAGTTTGCAGGCATATAAAATTATTTCCTCTGCCCTTTGCCAAAATATACTTGCAGTAAATGTGGTTGAGGAGTGTGGGGACAACAGATAAGATGGAGTATGAAATGGACAATGGAACTGTTAAGTGGAAATGTTTTTATCACTCTCTACAGGAAAAATGATCTTGGTAACTGATGTAAGTTGTGAACCGTGAAACCGAAGCCACCAGATGTTTAGGGTTCTGTCATCTCAACTGTCCTACTGTGGACTAGATACAGTGCTATGTTTTTGGATGACTTCAGTAGAATCATAGAGCTAGAGAAGACTTCCTAACTTCTTGAGATATTTCAAAGCAAAAAAATCTACTTCGAAATAATCGATTTATATTGTTCTCTAAAAGATTTTTAGGGATTATCACTTTTGCCTCCATTGAATTTAAATTCTACTATTTACCCAAAATATATGTCAGAAACATATACTTTCCCTCCTTTTGTTGAATTCTTTCACCATTTTGAGTACAGGCTGGAGTAAAGAGATTATTATTTTCAAGTATAGTTAATGGTTACAGCATTTCAGTCCAATTGCCTTATTTGATTCTTCCTGAATTTTAAAAAAAATTTTATTTATTTATTTTTATACAGCAGGTTCTTACTAGTCATCAGTTTTATACACGTCAGTGTATACATGTCAATCCCAATCTCCCAATTCATCACACCACCAACCCCACCTGCTGCTGCTTTCCCCCTTTGGTGTCCGTAAGTTTTTTCTCTACATCTGTGTCTCAATTTCTGCCTTGCAAACCGGTTCATCTGTACCATTTTCTAGGTTCCACATATATGTGATAATATGTGATATTTGTTTTTCTCTTTCTGACTTACTTCACTCTGTATGACAGTCTCTAGATTCATCCACATCTCTACAAATGACCCAATTTTGTTCCTTTTTATGGCTGAATAATATTCCATTGTACATATGTACCACATCTTCTTTATACATTTGTCTGTCGATGGGCATTTAGATTGCTTCCATGACCTGGTTATTGTAAATAGTGCTGCAATGAACATTGGGGTGCATGTGTCTTTTTGAATTATGGTTTTCTCTGGGTATATGCCCAGGAGTGGAATTGCTGGGTTATATGGTAATTCTATTTTTAGTTTTTTAAGGAACCACCATACAGTTCTCCATAGTGGCTGTATCAATTTACATTCCCACCAACAGTGCAAGAGGGTATCCTTTTCTCCACACCCTCTCCAGCATTTGTTTGTAGATTTTCTGATGATGCCTATTCTAACTGGTGTGAGGTAATACCTCATTGTAGTTTTGATTTGCATTTCTCTAATAATTAGTTATGTTGAGCAGCTTTTCATGTGCTTCTTGGCCATCTGTATGTCTTCTTTGGAGAAATGTCTACTTAGGTCTTCTGCCCATTTTTTGATTGGGTTGTTTTTTTAATGTTGAGCTGCATGAGCTATTTATATATTTTGGAGATTAATCCTTTGTCCATTGATTCGTTTGCAAATATTTTTCCTCATTCTGAGGGTTGTCTTTTCATCTTGTTTGTAGTTTCCTTTGCTTTTCAAAAGCTTTTAAGTTTCATTAGGTCCCATTTGTTTATTTTTGTTTTTATTTCCATTACTCTAGGAGGTGGATCAAAAAACATCTTGCTGTGATTTATGTCAGACTGTTCTTCCTATGTTTTCCTCTAAGAGTTTTATGGTGTCTGGTCTTACATTTAGGGCTCTAATCCATTTTGAGTTTATCTTTGTGTATGGTGTTAGGGAGTGTTCTAATTTCATTTTTTTTACATGTAGCTGTCCAGTTTTCCCAGCACCACTTATTGAAGGGACTATCTTTTCTCCATTGTATATCCTTGCCCCCTTTGTCATAGGTTAGTTGACCATCTGGGCTTTCTATCCTTTTCCATTGATCTATACTTCTGTTTTTGTGCCAGTACCATATTGTCTTGATTACTGTAGCTTTGTAGTATAGTCTGATGTTAGGGAGTCTGATTCCTCCAGCTCCGTTTTTATCCCTCAACACTGCTTTGGATAGTTGTGGTCTCTGGTGTCTCCATACAAATTTTAAGATTTTTTGTTCTAGTTCTGTAAAAAATGCCATTGGTAATTTGATAGAGATTGTGTTGAATCTGTAGATTGCTTTGGGTAGTATAGTCATTTTCACAATATTGATTCTTCCAATCCAAGAACATGGTATATCTCTCTGTTGGTATCATCTTTAATTTCTTTCATCAGTGTCTTATAGTTTTCTGCATACAAGTCTTTTGTCTCCCTAGGTAGGTTTATTCCTAGGTATTTTATCTTTTTTGTTGCAGTGGTAAATGGGGGTGTTTCCTTAATTTCTCTTTCAGATTTTTCATCATTAGTGTATAGGAATATAAGAGATTTCTGTGGATTAATTTTGTATCCTACAACTTTACTAAATTCATTGATTAGCTCTAGTAGTTTTCTGGTGGCATCTTTAGGATTCTCTATGTATAGTATCATGTCAGCTGCAAACAGTGACAGTTTTACTTCTTCTTTTCCAATTTGTATTCTTTTATTTCTTTTTCTTCTCTGATTGCCACTGCTAGGACTTCCAAAACCGTGTTAAATAATAGTGGTGAGAGTGGACATCCTCGTCTTGTTCCTGATCTTAGAGGAAATGCTTTCAGTTTTTCACCATTGAGAATGATGTTTGCTGTGGGTTTGTCATATATGGCCTTTATTATGTTGAGGTAGGCTCCCTCTATGCCCACTTTCTGGAGAGTTTTTGTGTTGAATTTTGTCAAAAGCTTTTTCTGCATCTATTGAGATGATCATATGGTTTTTATTCTTCAATTTGTTAATATGGTGTATCACATTGATTGATTTGCCTATACTGAAGAATCCTTGCATTGCTGGGATAAATCTCACTTGATTATGGTGTATGATCCTTTTAATGTGTTGTTGGATTCTGTTTGCTAGTATTTTGTTGAGGATTTTTGCATCTATATTCATCAGTGATATTGGTCTGTAATTTTCTGTTTTTGTAGTATCTTTGTCTGGTTTTGGTATCAGGGTGATGTTGGCCTCATAGAATGAGTTTGGGAGTGTTCCTTCCTTTGCAATTGTTTGGAAGAGATTGAGAGGGATGGGTGTTAGCTCTTCTCTAAATGTTGATAGAATTCACCTGTGAAGCCATCCGGTCCTGGACTTTTGTTTGTTGGACGATTTTTAATTACAGTTTCAATTTCACTACTTGTGATTGGTCTGTTCATATTTTCTATTTCTTCCTGGTTCAATCTTGGAAGGTTATACATTTCTAAGAATTTGTCCATTTCTTCCAGGTTGTCCATTTTATTGGCATAGAGTTGCTTGTAGTAGTCTCTTAGGATGCTTTGTATTTCTGCAGTGTCTGTTTTAACTTCTCCTTTTACATTTCTAATTTTATTGATTTGAGTCCTCTTCCTCTTTTTCTTGATGAGTCTGGCTCATGGTTTATCAATTTTGTTTATCTTCTCAAAGAATAAGCTTTTAGTTTTATTGATCTTTGCTGTTGTTTTCTTTGTTTCTATTTCATTTATTTCTGCTCTGATCTTTATGATTTCTTTCCTACTGCTAACTTTGGGTTTTGTTTGTTCTTCTTTCTCTAGTTCCTTTAGGTATAAGGTTAGATTGTTTATTTGAGATTTTTCTTGTTTCTTGAGGTAGTCTTATATAGCTGTAAACTTCCCCCTTAGAACTGCTTTTGCTGCATCCCATAGGTTTTGGTCCATCGTGTTTCCATTATCATTTGTCTCTACGTATTTTTTGATTTCCTCTTTGATTACTTCAGTGATCTCTTGGTTATTCAGTAATGTTTTGTTTAGCCTCCATGTCTTTGTGTATTTTACGTTCTTTTCTATGTAATTGATTTCTAATTTCATAGTGTTGTGGTCAGAAAAGATGGTTGATATGATTTCAATTTTCTTAAATTTATTGAGGCTTGATTTCTGACCCAAGATGTGATCTACCCTGGAGAATGTTCTGTGTGCACTTGAGAAGAAAGTGTAATCTGTTGTTTTTGGATGGAATGTCATACAAATATCAATTAAATCTATCTGGTCTACTGTGTCATTCAAAGCTTGTCTTTCCTTATTAATTTTCTGACTGGATGATCTGTCCATTGGTGTAAGTGAGGTGTTAAAGTCCCCCACTATTATTGTGTTAGTGTCGATTTCCTCTTTTATAGCTGTTAGCAGTTGCCTTATGTATTGTGGTGCTCCTATGTTGGGTGCATATATATTTATAATTGTTATATCTTCTTCTTGGATTAATTCCTTGACCATTATGTAGTGTCCTTCCTTGTCTCTTGTAACATTCTTTATTTTAAAGTCTATTTTATCTGATATGAGTATTGCTACTCAGGCTTTTTTTTTTTAACATCTTTATTCGAGTATACTTGCTTTACAATGTTGTGTTACTTTCTGCTGTATAACAAAGTGAATCAGCTATACGTATACATATATCCCCATATGCCCTCCCTCTTGTGTCTCCCTCCCACCCTCCTTATCCCACCCCTCTAGGTCATCACAAAGCACAAAGCTGATCTCCCTGTGCTATGCAGCTGCTTCCCACTAGCTATCTATTTTACGTTTGGTAGTGTATATGTGTCAATGTTACTCTCTCACGTCGTCCCAGCTTACCCTTCCCCCTCCCCGTGTCCTCAAGTCCATTCTCTACATCTGCATCTTTATTCCTGTCCTGCTGCTACTTTCATCAGAACCTTTTTTTTTTTTTTTTTTAGATTCCATATATATGTGTTAGCATATGGTATTTGTTTTTCTCTTTCTGACTTACTTCACTCTGTATGACAGACTCTATGTCCATCCACTAGAGGAGAACAAACTTTACAATACATTTAGTTTGGGAGATACAGAATTTGAGATACTTGTGGTCTAATTGGGTGCTTAATGCAGTATGCAGCTAGTATACCAGTTGGATAAACAGATGTGTATTACATTATGAAAGATCAGTGTTAAAATGTATAGCTAACCAATAGCAAGATTCGTCTAGTCAGTATTAGGAGCTAATAATATATTGAATGTTGGGTTGAATCCAGGTATTACATTTTTTTAAAGCTCTTCATCCTAGTTTTATGTGCCATCAGAGCTGGTACCTGGCTGAGGGGCCAGCAATGTCCTAGGAGCATGAATGGATTAGGAGAAGGCAGAGGAGGGAGGGATGGCCTGTGGAACCCAGACCTCCTGATAGGAGAGAAGTTGATGAAGGCAATGGAATAATGAGATGTAGGCGATGGAATGATGAGGTGCTCTTAATGAACTCTTCATCCAAGCTCTAGGTATTTATAATTTTAAAGCAAAATAGTCATAGATATTCATAGCCCCCTCCTTTCCAAGCTTCCATTTTTTTAAATAAGAAAAATACATAAGAAACCCCAATAATTATGTAATCCCTGATAAATATTTTTCCTTTCAAAATTGGTTGTCTCATTGGTAGGTACTTGATAATGACACATGTTTTATTCTACTCATTTTTGTTATTTTTGAAAACCAAGAATACCATTTTATCCTATTAGGATAAAGAAAATAGATACGATTCATTTAAATTTGCTCCCATTTCCTCAATGTAAATGAAATGTCTATATATAAAAGCATATTGGTTTGCAAATAACATGTCCTATAATAATATCTGTTTTAAAATTAGATCTGTCTTGGGAATTCCCTGGTGGTCCAGGGGTTAGGACTCAGTGCATTCACTGCCGAGGGCCTGGGTTTGATCCCTGGTCAGGGAACTTAGATCACACAAGCCGCATGGCACAATTAGGTCTGTCTCAAAGCTTCTCTTAGAATTTGATCCTCATCAACTTCAGTGGACTCATCAGAGCTGTGAATGAGGACAGAACAGCAATTCAAGAGTCTCCCAAACAGACAACCAAGGGAGGAAAATCAAAGGGCCATACATGTGGACACTTGGGCTTCTCTAGCATCTGTCCTGAATTTCTAGAGTGAAATTATTTTTGTTTTTGTTGCTATTATTGAGATTTTTCTTTGCATTTTGAGAAAAGTGATCCCCTTTTACCCTTTCCTTTACTCCTCTCCTCTCCTTTCCTTCCTCCCTCCCTCTCTCCCTCCTTCCCTCTTCCTTCCTTCCTTCCTTCCTTCTTTCCTTCCTTCCTTACTTCCTTCCTCCCTCCTTTTCTCCTTCTGCTTCCAGATGATCCATCCTAGGTGAGAGACAGGGTGACCTGCACCATGGATAGTAACAAGATTTCTTTACCCCCCTCACTGTTTAATTCTTTCCCCTAGACATAATATTTGGGAGAGCAGGGATTTCATTTTGTATCCTTCATGGATCACAGTCCTGACATACAGCACTGTCTCACAGTATAAGAAGAATTAGTTGGTTGAATGAATAAGGGAATGAATGCCCACCTCTGATCTTGATTCAGAAGCAGCCTTCAAAATAGATAGATAGTTAATGCTCTACCTGGCCAAACCGAAGTTTTACTTATCTCAAAAAGCCTTTAACTTTTATCTTACCTTCATTTGAACTTCTTTAAGGTGATTTATAATAGAGAGTTGATGCTTCCAATGTGCATGGAATTAATCCCATCCTTTCTAGACATGCATCAGCTCTCAAGACAATGAAGCCCTATTTCAGTGAATGGCTTTGTCTACTGTGCTAGCAGCCCTCACCCTTAAAACAAATCAATGTTCCTCTAAAGAGGAAGAACACTATTTTTCACTGTTAGGTATATGCATCACTGGCCTGAACATCCTCCTGACTAGAGATTGGTTGTAAATGATGACAACTCCTTACAGAAGTGCAGTGAAGCAGCAGGAGGGGAGGGCCTTATCTCTGCAGCAGTTTTCAGCGGGACATTTCTTCACCATGTTCCAAAACTGCCCACCCCCACTTCCCCAAACACCTGCGTTTAAAACAGCTGAAAGTGAAAGTTTAAAAAGGCAAAAATATTTTTTTAAAATTTTATTGAAGTACAGTTGCTTTACAATGCTGTGTTAATTTCTACTGTATAGCAAAGTGATTCAGTTATATATATATTTTTTCATATTCTTTTCCATTATGGTTTATCACAGGACATTGAATGTGTTCCCTGTGCTGTACAGTAGGACCTTGTTCATCCATCCTATATATAATAGTTTGCATCTGCTAACCCCAAACTCTCAATCCTCCCCTCCCTCACTCCCTTCCCCCTTGGCAACCACAAGTCTATTCTCTATGCCTGTATGTTTCTGTTTCGTAGATATGTTCATTTGTGTCGTATTTTAGGTTCCACATATAAGTGATATCATATGGTATTTGTCTTTCTCTTTCTGACTTACTTCACTAGGTCCATCCATGTTCCTGCAAATGGCATTATTTCATTCTAAAAAAACATAAATCTTTCTTCACTCAAGACCACTTGACTCTCTCTGGGTGGATGAGAGGCGAGCCCCAGCTCCAGCACAGAGATTGTGGAATAAGCCAGGAATGTGCCTGACACTGCTGTTCAGACTGAGCCCAGGTCCCTCTGGATTTGTGCTCATGGCCAAGAAGTAGACAATATTCCAAGCAGATAGCTGCCTGGGAATAAAATGCCACCTGTCACAAGTTAACCAAAAATGCATCTCTCACCTGTCCTTGAAATACATTACTATAGCACAAAGTCAGAAAACACATAAGAGTTACTTTGATTATGAACCCAAGAGAATTTCAACAAGGTCTTTACCACAGTAATGGGATTTATTTTTCCTGAAGCAGAAGGAGTATACTGAACGAAAATATACTTTTTTGGGCGATGAGGAGAGCATTTAAGGATCAAGAATATTATGACCATATGCCTTTTGGCCAAAATTTTATAGTTGATGTGTTGGAGTGAAACCCTAAGGCTGTACCAATCAATCCCCAAAGTCACAAAATAAATAAAAAGAAGCATTCTTTTATTAAACTTTTATAATTGAGAATTTACCAAGAATGGACAAAGCTTTGAAAGCCAAGCTTCACATGATTTTTAAAACTTAACTGATGCCTATTTAGCTCTTTGTCTAATTGTAAAATATAACCAATCTATATACAAGGAAAATCTGAACAAAATCATTACCACCTGTGTTTAATGTTGACAAGGTTGTTTTTCCCTTTATATTTAATTCAGGTTTACAACCTCAAAGATTATCATTATGAATTTTACCTTTAATGTATTCTTCAGAATTCTGCACCTGTGACACCTAATAAATCTATGCACAATAATAACACTTAACAATTATGTGAAGCTTTTCATCTTCAAAGCATATTATGCACATTAGGAAATGATGCATTTCCTAATGAGGAAGGTAAATATTGTCATCTCCATTTTACAGATAGAGAAACTTAAAGAGACAAGTCATCCATAGGCGTAATTAGAAGGGAGCTTTAACTTTGTGTATGGGGTAGGGTTATACAATATTTACATTCTATTTTAAAATTTATAAAACTAAGGGAGCACTAACTATTATCTGAAATTTTTCTATACCTGAGTCCCTACCCTTGCCCCAAATGCACACACATATTCTCAAATATGGTGTAAAGTTTAAAAATAAATTAGAGATAATTTATCTATGTACAACTCAACTTCCTCATAGTTTTTAAGCAGGTTCTATACTGTAAAAAAAAGAAATTACTCACTATACTTGTGGTAAGAGGGCTGACTTGTGCCTTGCTTCTTGCACTTAACCTATCAAATTGTTAAGTTTCTTCTTCACGAGTTTTTATGGAAAACTGAGGATTCTTATGTTTTAAGAGGTTGTCTATTGAGACCCATTCTCAGTGCAATGATTTGTATTGAGTAACTTCAACATTCATGGCACTATGCAGCTATTTATACATTCTGTTTTAGTCTCAATATTATATAAAGCATGTAAATGCAGCTGTCTTCCAGTCATGTCTGCTTATCAACATGTGTCATTCATGTTCACCATGATACGGAATCCACTGTTATGACACTAACATGAATTTACAGAAGATGCCATGACCTGTTGAAATGGTTGTGTTGAGAAACATGGCCTTGGAGCCCAAATTAACATTTAATTGCAAGAAAAGATCACCACTGTCTTAGGAATGAACTCCAGTAAAGAGATTTATGTGCAGGTTTTTATCAGAGACTGTTCATCAGAGGGAAAAATACCTATGAGGGAGCAAAGGAAACAGGATTGGGTTGAGGGAGAAGCTGGAATGTAATGCAGTAACAGTAGAGACTAAGGGATGACTTGAAGCTGGGATGGACCTTTAATATTGTTCCAATTCTGGGCAAGGACGCTGGGTCATGTATCCCCGAATCAACCAGTCATAGGATTCTGGATGCCCCTGTGGCAGAAGCATAATCTGGGTAAGGCAACTTCCTTCAGTCAGAGGGAAACTTCCAGAGAGGAAATCAATGCTGGGCTATCAGTGGCCAACAACATCCTCTACACTAATGCATTAGGTATCAAGGTAAGAAGCAACCTTTGCTCTGATTCCCTAGCCCAGAGATAAAGTCTGGGATCCAGTAACACTCTCCTGATGTCTGTGTCAATGCAGCCTTTAAAGTTGTCTGATAAGAGAAGGTGTGAAAAGACTGGGAGGGTGGGCACCCAGAATATATACAGAACACAGGGGAACACGCTTCTACACAAAATGATTGCTAAATCTCTCTCCTCAACACACTGGGAAGATACAGTTAATTTACTGGCCAAAGGAACCATGACCAAGACGTTGATCCCAAAGGGCTGAAGCAGGAATAAGTTTTTCCACAAAGAGTTACTTTGAAAAAATATTCCCAGAAATTTAAAGCTGAGACAAAAATAATGATCATATAGCATCAAACACAGGTGAAAGCAAGACTAAAAATGAAGTCCTGGAGACAGGAGCAAGCAGGAAAAATTCAGGAGCTGAATGAAATTAAAAATGAACTAGAACAACTGGAGAGAAAAGAATATAACCCTGGCAAAGGGTCATGAACTGTTTCGGAGTATCTTCAGACTAGCCTTATTGGACATTGAGCATAGGTTGTGGTACAGGGTTTGGGCAGAAAGTTATGGGATAGGCTTTTATGGAAGAGGGCCTGTATGTGCAAAAGAAGGCCCTTACTTGCTGAGCACTCATCAACCTATACGCTTCACCCAGGAAGTACGAAATGCCAACGATATGAAAAAGAAGGGCAAGTTCAAACACGTAATGAGAGAGTAGGGAGGAGAAGTGAAGTTAAGATTGACAATCATCTTGCTGTTTTTATGAAACCATTCTCCTCTGTCATCGAGAAATCTGTAGATGGAATCTGGGTGCCTGGATAAAATTAGGATAAACAGCTCTGTTCCTTAATCTCCTAAAGGAAGCAGAATATTCACATCTCATTGATAAGCCTTCTGTCTTTTCACGAGGTCAGCAGAGAGATTTCTGCATTTGGTTTTCTTCAAAAATGTTAGATCTTTTAAATTGCTTTGATAGAGTATATGCTCTGAAGCTTAGTACAAAGAAAGCAATTGCTCAAAGAAGTTGAACTAAAGGATCTGTTACAAGGAGTGTGTAAATGAGTTTTTGGACCTGTTATAGGCTCTTACAGGTCTCAGAGAATTTACTAAAGTAGGAAAGTATTTCAAACACTAGTTCCCATTAAATTGGTATTTTATTCAGTGCATTTGACCTCTGAGCTTGACAATGATTCTTTGTAAGTGGACCTTAAGGTGCCATCTGTAGCATAAAATATAAGGTATGTGGGTGTTACAAAAGCATGCTGTCTTTGTGTGGGATGGCTCTGGGGGGAGTTCACTACCCACAGGATCTTTTATCTGTGAGTCACAGTTCCTGGCAAGGGCAGTTTCAGAGTTACCTTCAATAGACATGAACGGTGAAGTAAATGTGCGTTCTTTGTTCGGAGTTTAGTGGACAAGTAGTATATGGCCAAAGTTCCCGGCACAGTTTGTCTCAGTTAGCCCTCTGTTTCTAAGCCTCAGCAACGAAGCCTGGAACTGAAATAATTGGAGAATATTCTAGTTTGCAGGCACAGCAGAGCGGATGAAGTAGACCACATATATTAAAAATGAACTAAGGTAGCAGATAACACTACTCTTCAAAGATGCAGCAGGTTGGAGGAAATAGTGGATGCAAACTTAAAGCAAATATTCAGTAAGATGCATTTATGGGAATTTTGATTTATTAGGAATAACAAGTTCTTCTTATGCAGTGAAAAAATTAATCGAGTCATAAAATTTCATAGCTGGAAGAGGCTTTCAAGATGGCCTTGTTCTCTTTTTCCTAATAAAGAAAGTGAAATGCAAAGAAGTAAATTGATTTGCCCAAGGTATCTCAGCTTGTTAGAGGTTGGCTTGGAACTAGAAAGCAGGTTTTCTAGACCCTTCCAGTCGGGGTCTAGAACCCTGACTTGACCCCTCACTAGAAGAACTGCCTGTAAGGCTGTAACTAATAAGGGAATCAGGTCTCCAGGTTTGCTTTATCTCAATCCCAGTCATTGATGAGCACATGTGCATTTACTGGGATTGAATCATTACAAACTTAGTAAGAATATATAAAGTTTACAATTTCTTACCAAAGTAAGAACAGATGCTCTTATTGACATAATTCCCTAAAGTCAGGAACCCACTGTATCCTCATCTGTCCTGTCACTGTGGCAGATTAAAAAGTGCTGAAAATTCTCTGACATTCTTCTCATCTGAAGGCAGGGTCTATGTCTCCTTCCATGAACCCAAGCTGTGCTGTGATTGCTTTGGCCAAGAGAGTATGGCAGAATAACACTATGTCAGGTCTGTCCTACCTCAGACAGCTTCTCCCTTGGTCTTTAGAGCCCTGGGTCCCTTTATAAGAAGCATAACTACCCAGCTATGTTAGTTTGCCAGGGCTTCTGTAACAAAGTACTACAAACTGGGTGGCTTAAACAACAGAAATTGATTGTCTTACAGTTCTGGAGGCTAGAAGTCCAAAATCAAGGTTTAGGCAGTGTTGGTTCCTTTTGAAGGCTGTGAGGGAAAATCTGTCCAGGGCTCTCTCCTTGGCTTATAGGTGGCCACCTTCTTCCTGTGTCTCTTCACATCATCTTCCCTGTATGCGTGTCTGTGTCTGAATTTCCCCTTCGTACAGTGACACCAGTCATATTAGATTAGGGCCCAACCTAATGACCTCATTTTAACTTGATTACCTCTATAAAGACCCTGCCATCAAATAAGGTTACATTCTGAGATAATGGGGTAATTAGGACTTCAACATATGAATTAGGGAGACATAAAAAACCTGTAACACAAAATCCATAACAACAACTAAAGAGAGATGGTATGGAGAGAGAGGACGTCATTGAGCCCCACCTTTCACCCATCCTCACCAAGAAACCAAGCAGGCATGTGAGGGAAGACATTTTGGACTCTGCAGACCTTTCTAACAGTATATACCAACCTGCACTGATATCACAATAGGATTGTTTACTAACATCAGTTAGTATTAACACAATGCTTTCAGCACTATGTAATCTTATTCAACTAAGAGCTTATGTGAAAGTCATACTGATAAAAATCGAATGTTTATGGATAAAGTAGGGACAGGTGGGGATCCTCTATATCAGCATCCTTGTCGTACTATCCTGTAGAAAATACTAGAAGACTTCAAATGAACCTCTGGTTTCCACACAGCAGCATTACTAGAGTAAATAGATGCTCTTGTTTGAGCTTTAAGAGGCTCTTTTCCTCCTCTCTAAAGGCTGGCTGACAGACATCACAGGAGAATTATATGCTAATTCCAAAAGAAAATATGGGTGACAATGATTTTGCAAGTGTCTTTATCCAGAGACTCCTGCTTTGAGATTATGGGGAACTTGCAAAACTAATCATCTCAAAGTAGGAGTCTGGATAAAAACTGGATTGGAGAATGAAAACAAAAAATTAATGAATGAATTAATGAATGAAATTATTGAATGAATGAAATTAATGAATGAAAACATTGGAGAATGAAAACAGAGCTGAAAACAAAGTGGGGTACTTTTCTCCTCTTGCACTGAAGAAAAGACAGAGGGCCGTAGAGGGCAAGTTCTAAGCTGACTTACTCACTCATCATGAAGAAGGACAAGCAGGCCTGTCAGGCTGGATGCAGAAAGTGAAAGAAGAAAATGTGAAGGTTGGAGAAGAGATGATGTCTCTGCCAGAGGAAAAGTTCACGGCCTCCCTATTGATCCATGACATTAAGGGAAAGAGGAAGTGTGAGGTCTGCTTTCTGCCCTTGACACCGTGGCTCCAGCCTCTGCTAACCTGGCCAAATGGATATACTGATTCAGACAAGCCTGATTGGTGAGCTCCGCTTCTGGGAGAAAGACCATATCCCCGTGTGGAGAAGGGGGCAGAAGTATACGTGCTCACACTCTTATCCTCAATGGAAACAGGAAAAATACGAAGAGGAAGGAGAAAATTTCCCGCAAGAGTTTGGCCCCAAGCAGGCTTAAAGGAGAGAATCGGTATTTGTTGAAAAGTGGGATGGATTCTGTTCTTTGTTAGAGGGGTAGGCAGATTATGGCCCCCAAAGATGCACATGCCTTAATCCCAGAGCCTGTGACTATATTATATTACATGGCAAAAGCGAAGTAAGGTTACAAATGGAATTAAAGTTGCTAATTAGTTTACTGTAAAAAAGGGAGATTATCCTGGGTTATCCAAATGGGCCCTATGTAATCACGGGAGCTCTTAAAAGCAGAAGAGGGAGGCAGAACAGAGGAGGGAGATGGAGAGATGTAACACCCAAGGCTGACTATGCCAACCTTGAATCTGGAGGAAGGGGGCTCCTAAGGGCTGAATTGCACTCCCACCAAAGTTAATCGGTTGAAGTCCTAAGCCCCAGTACCTCAGAACACGACTACATTTGGAGGTAGGACTTTTTGAGAGGTAATTAAGTTAAACGTTGGTCATGAGGATGAGCCCTAATCCAGTATGACTGCTGTCCTCATAAGAGGAGATGAGGACACACACACACACAGAAGGCAGACCGTGTGAAGACAGAGGGACAAGGAGCCCATCTACAAGCCAAGGACAGAGGCCGCTGAAGGAATCGATCCTGCCAATACCTCTTCTCAGACATCCAGCCTCCAGAACTCTGAGAAAATAAAACCGTGTTGTTTAGGCCATCCATCTACGTTACTTTGTTACGGTAGCCTTGGCAGACGAATACAGGGCAATGAGCTGAGGCATAAATGAACTCACCCCAGCCTCACGCCTCCTCCATACCTCACCCTAGACTTATTGCTAAAGGAAAGAGAAAGAACTGCCAGCATGCCAAAATTACCCCTTGTGGGGAACAGCTCACAGAACATCAAAATTAGCACCAAAGCTCAAAGAAGTTCACAGAAGCCTCAAATCAGTGAAGTCAAGAGCGTGGGTGGAGGAAGAACACTGACACTGTTTCCTGTCATGCCTCAGTGCACGATGTGTATGGAATAGAACACTTGTACTTTCATCTTTTGACTAATATTAAGAAAAAGCTGAGCTATGAATGGGAGTGGGGGATGTGGGATGGGGAATGGGGGAAAGAAAAAAAAGAAAAGAAAGGTTTTTAAAAAGAAGAAGCTGGAGAAACTTTCGAGATGGCATAGGACTAAGACGTGCAGATCACCTTCCTTCTGACAAATACATCAGAAATACATCTACACGTGGAACAACTCCTACAGAACACCTACTGAACGCTGGCAGAAGACCTCAGACCTCCCAAAAGGCAAGAAACTCCCCACGTACCTGGGTAGGGCAAAAGAAAAAACAGAGACAAAAGGATAGGGATGGGACCTGCACCAGTGGGAGGGAGCTGTGAAGGAGGAAAAGTTTCCACACACTAGGAAGCCCCTTCACTGGTGCAGATGGCACATGGGTAGGGGGGGGAAGCTTTGGAGCCATGGAGGAGAGCGCAGCAACAAGTGTGCAGAGGGAAAAGCAGAGAGATTCCCGCACAGAGGATTGGTGCCGACCAGCACTGACCAGCCTGAGAGGCTTCTCTGCTCACCCGCCGGGGTGGGTGGGGGCTGGGATCTCAGGCTGGACTTTGGAGGTCGGATCCCAGGGAGAGGACTGGGGTTGGCTGCATGAACACAGCCTGAAGGGGGCCAGTGCACCACAGCTAGCTGGCAGGGAGTCCGGGAAAAACTCTGGACCTGCCTAAGAGTCAAGAGACCATAGCTTTGGGGTGCGTGAGGAGAGGGGATTCAGAGCGCCGCCTAAATGAGCTCCAGAGACGGGCGCGAGCTGCGGCGATCAGCGCGGACCCCAGAGATGGGCGTGAAATGCTAAGGCTGCTGCTGCAGCCACCAAGGAGCCGGTGTGCAAGCACAGGTCACTGTCCACACCTCCCATCCCAGGAGCCTGCGCAGCCTGTCACTGCCAGGGTCCTGTGATCCAGGGACAACTTCCCCGGGAGCACACACAGCGTGCCTCAGGCTCCTGCTATGTCATGATGGCCTCTGCCACTGCAGGCTCACCCTGCAATCCATACCCCTCCCTCTCACAGCCTGAGTGAGCCAGAGCCCCCTAATCAGCTGCTCCTTTAACCCTGTCCTGTCTCAGAAAATAACAGATGCCCTCAGGTGACCTACACACAGAGGCGGGGCCAAACCCAAAGGTGAAACCTAGTAGCGGTGCGAAGAAAGAAGAGAAAGGGAAATTTCTCCCAGCAGCCTCAGGAGCAGCAGATTAAATCTCCACAGTCAACCTGATGTACCCTGCATCTCTGGAATACCTGAATGGACAATGAATCATCTCAAAATTGAGGCAGTGGACTTTGGGAGCAACTGTAGACTTGGGGTCTGCTTTCTGCATCTAATTTGTTTCTGTTTTTATGTTTATCTTAGTTTAGTAATTAGAGTTTATTATCATTGGTAGATTTGTTTATTGATTTGGTTTTTCTCTTCCTTTATATATATATATATATATATATATATGTATTTCTTTCCCTTTTCTATTTTTGTGAGTGTGTATGTGTATGCTTTTTGTAATTTTGTTGGTATAGCTTTGCTTTTACCATTTCTCCTTGGGTTCTGTCTGTACTTTTTTTTTTTTTTTTGAGTATAGATTTTGGTGCTTGTTATCATTGGTGGATTTGTTTTTTGGTTTGGTTGCACTTTTCTATCTTTCTTTTTTTTTCTTTTTTTATTACTTTTTAATTTTTTATTATTAATAATTAATTTTTTTTAATTAATAACTTTATTTTATTTTTTCTTTCTTTCTTTTTTTTCTCCCATTTCTTCTGAGCTGTGTGGCTGACAGGGTCTTGGAGCTCCGGCCGGGTGTCAAGCCTGTGCTTCTGAGGTAGGAGAGCTAAGTTCAGGACACTGGTCCATCAGAGAGCTACTGGCTCCATGTAATATCAAATGGCAAAAGCTCTCCCAGAGATTTCCATCTCAATGCTAAGAGCCAGCTCCACTCAGTGACCACCAAGCTACAGTGCTGGAGACCCTATGCCAAACAACTAGCAAGACAGGAACACAACCCCACCCATTAGCAGAGAGGCTGCCTAAAATCATAATAAGCTCACAGACACCCAAAACACACCACTGGACGAGGTCCTCCCCACTAGAAAGACAAGATCAAGCCTCATCCACCAGAACACAGGCACCAGTGCCCTCTGCCAGAAAGCCTTCACAATGCACGGAACCAACCTTAACCACGGGGGGCAGACATCAAAAACAACGGGAACTATGAACCCGCAGCCTGTGAAAAGGAGACCCCAAACACATTAGGTTAAGCAAAATGGGAAGACAGAGAAATACACAGCAGAAGAAGGAGCAAGGTAAAAACCCACCAGACCAAACAAATGAAGAGAAAATACACAGTCTACCTGAAAAACAATTCAGAGTATTGAGAGTAAAGATGATCCAAAATCGTGGAAATAGAATGGAGAAAATATAAGAAACGTTTAACAAGGACCTAGAAGAACTAAAGAGCAAACAAACAATGATAAACAACACAGTAAATGAAATTTAAAATACTCTAGAAGGAATCAATAGCAGAATAACTGAGGCAGAAGAAAGGATAAGTGACCTGGAAGATAAAATAGTGGAAATAACTACTGCAGAGAAGAATAAAGAAAAAAAGTATGAAAAGAATTGAGGACAGCCTCAGAGACCTCTGGGACAACACTAAATGCATCAACATTTGAATAATAGGAGTCCCAGAAGAAGAAGAGGAAAAGAAACGTACTGTGGAAATATTTGAAGAGCTTATAGTTGAAAACTTCCCTAATAAGGGAAAGGAAATAGTTAATCAAGTCCAGGAAGCACAGAGAGTCCCATACAGGATAAATCCAAGGAGAAACATGCCAAGACACATATTAATCAAACTATCAAAAATTAAATACAAAGAAAAAATATTAAAAGCACCAAGGGAAAAGCAACAAATAACATACAAGGGAATCCCCATAAGATTAACAGCTGAACTTTCAGCAGAAACTCTGCAAGCCGGAAAGGAGTGGCAGGACACATTCAAAGTGTTGAAATGGAATAAAACTAAAACCAAGATTACTCTACCCAGCAAGGATTTCATTCAGATTCTATGGAGAAACTAAAACCTTAACAGAGAAGCAAAAGCTAAGAGAATTCAGCACCACCAAACCAGCTTTACAACAAATGCTAAGGGAACTTCTCTTGGAAGGAAACACAAAAGAAGGAAAAGGCCTATAATAACAAACCCAAAACAATTAAGAAAATGGTAATAGGAACTTACATATCGATAACTACCTTAAATGCAAATGGATTAAACGCTCCAACCAAAAGACAAAGGCTGGCTGAAAGGATACAAAAACAAGACCTGTATATATGCTGTCTACAAGAGACCCACTTCAGGCTTAGGGACACATACAGACTGAAAGTGAGAGGATGAAAAAAAGGTATTCCATGCAAATGGAAATCAAAAGAAAGCTGGAGTAGCATTTACCATATCAGACAAAATAGACTTTAAAATAAAGACTATTACAAGAGACACAGAAGGACACTACAGAATGATCAAGGGACAATCAAAGAAGAACATGTAACAATTGTAAATATTTATGCACCCAACATAGGAGTACCTCAATACTTAAGGCAAATGCTAATAGCCATGAAAGGGGAAATCAACATGAAAACAGTCATAGTAGGGGACTTTAAAACCACACTTTCACCAATGGACAGATCATCCAAAATGAAAATAAATAAGGAGACAGAAGCTTTAAATGACACATTAGTCCAGATAGACTTAATTAATATTTATAAGATATTCTATCCAAAAACAACAGAATACACTTTCTTCTGGAATATTCTCCAGGATAGATCATTTCTTTGGTCACATATCAAGCCTTGGTAAATTTTAAAAAATTGAAATCATATCAAGTATCTTTTCTGACTACAACGCTATAAGACTAGATACAAATTAAAGGAAAAAATCTGTAAAAAATACAAACACACAGAGGCAAAACAATACACTACTAAATAACCAAGAGATCACTGAAAAAAATCAAAGAGGAAATCAAAAAATACCTAAAAACACGACAACTCAAAACTGATGGGATGCAGCGAAAGCAGTTCTAAGAGGGAAGTTTAAAGCAATACAATCCTACCTCAAGAAAAAAGAAACATCTCAAATAAACAACCTAACCTTACACTTAAAGCAATTAGAGGAAGAAGAACAAAAAAAAACCCCAAAGTTAGCAGAAGGAAAGAAATCATAAAGACTTCTTCATCAGAAATTGATGAAAAAGAAATGAAAGAAACAATAGCAAAGGTCAATAAAACTAAAAGCTGGTTCTTTGAGAAGATAAACAGTATTAATAAACTATTAGCCAAACTCATCAAGAAAAAAAGGGAGGAGACTCAAATCAGTAGAATCAGAAATGAAAAAGAAGAAGTAACAACTGACATAGAAGAAATATAAAAAATCATGAGAGACTACTACAAGCAACTATATGCAAATAAAATGGACAACCTGGAAGAAATGGACAAATTCTTAGAAATGCACAACCTTCCAAATCTGAACCAGGAAGAAATAGAAAATATAAACAGATCAATCACAAGCACTGAAATTGAGACTGTGATTAAAAACCTTCCAACAAACAAAAGCCCATGAGCAGATGGCTTCACAGGCAAATTCTATCAAACATTTAGAGAACAACTAACACCTATCCTTCTCAAACTCTTCCAAAATGTAGCAGAGGGAGGAACACTCCCAAACTCAATCTACAAGGCCACCATCACCCTGATACCAAAACCAGACAAAGATGTCACAAAGAAAGAAAACTACAGGCCAATAGCACTGATGAACATAGATGCAAAAATCCTCAACAAAATACTAGCAAACAGAAACCAACAGCACATTAAAAGGATCACATACCATGATCAAGTGGGGTTTGTCACAGGAATGCAAGGATTCTTCAATATATGCAAATCAATCAATGTGATAAACCATGTTAACAAATTGAAGGAGAAAAACCATATGATCATCTCAATAGATGCAGAAAAATCTTTCGACAAAATTCAGCACCCATTTATAGAAAGTATGCATAGAGTGAACTTAACTCAACATAATAATGGCCATATATAACAAACCCACAGCCAACCTCATTCTCAATGCTGAAAAACTGAAACCATTTTCACTAAGATCAGGAACAAGACAAGGTTGTCCACTCTCACCATTATTATTCAACATAGTTTTGGATGTTTTAGCCACAGCAATCAGAGAAGAAAAATAAATAAAAGGAATCTGAATCGGAAAATAAGAAGTAAAGCTGTCACTATTTGCAGATGACATGATACTATACATAGCGAATCCTAAAATGCTACCAGAAAACTACTAGAGCTAATCAATGAATTTGGTAAAGTAGCAGGATACAAAACTAATGCACAGAAGTCTCTTTCATTCCTTTACACTAATGATGAAAAATCTGAAAGAGAAGTTAAGAAAACACTCCCATGTACCACTGCAACAAAAAGAATAAAATACCAAAGAATAAACCTACCTAAGGAGACAAAAGACCTGTATGCAGAAAACTATAAGACACTGATGAAAGAAAGCAAGGATGAAGCAAACAGATGGAGAGATATACCATGTTCTTGGATTGGAAGAATCAACATTCTGAAAATGACTATACAACCCACAGCAATCTACAGATTCAATGCAATCCCTATTAAACTACCAATGGCATTTTTCACAGAACTAGAACAAAAAATTCACAATTTGTATGGAAACACAAAAGACCCTGAATAGCCAAGCAATCTTGTGAAAGCAAAACAGAGCTAGAGGAATCAGGCTCCTGGACTTCAGACTATACTACAAAGCTACAGTAATCAAGACAGTATGGTACTGGCACAAAAACAGAAATATAGATCAATGGATCAGGATATAAAGCCCAGAGGTAAGCCCATGCACATATGGTCACCTTATTTTTGATAAAGGAGGCAAGAATATACAATGGAGAAAAGACAACCTCTTCAATAACTGGTACTGGGAAAACTGGACAACTACATGTAAAAGAATGAAATTAGAAGACTCCCTAACACCACACACAAAAATACTCAAAATGGAGTAAAGACCTAACTGCAAGGCCAGACACTATCAAACACTTAGAGGAAAACATAGGCAGAACACTCTATGTAAATCACAGCAAGATCCTTTTTGACCCACCTCCCAGAGGAATGGAAATAAAAACAAAAATAAACAAATGGGACCTAATGAAACTTCAAAGCTTTTACACAGCAAAGGAAGCTATAAGCAAGACAAAAAGACAACCCTCAGAATGGGAGAAAATATTTGCAAATGAAGCAACTGACAAAGGATTAATCTCCAAAATTTATAAGCAGCTCATGCTGCTCACTATCAATAAACAACCCAATCCAAACATGGGCAGAAGACCTAATAGACATTTCTCCAAAGAAGATATACAGACTGCCAACAGACACATGAAAGAATGCTCAACATCATTAATCATTAGAGAAATGCAAATCAAAACTACAATGAGATATCATCTCACACCAGTCAGAATGGCCATCATCAAAAAATCTAGAAACAATAAATGCTGGAGAGGGTGTGGAAAAAGGGAACCCTCTTGCACTGTTGGTGGGAATGTAAATTGACACAGCCACTATGGAGAAGAGTATGGATGTTCCTTAAAAAACTACAAATAGAACTACCATATGACCCAGCAATCCCACTACTGGGCATATACCCTGAGAAAACCATAATTCAAAACGAGTCATGTACCACAATGTTCATTGCAGCACTATTTACAATAGCCCGGACATTGAAGCAACCTAAGTGTCCATCGACAGATGAATGGATAAAGAAGATGGGGCACATATATACAATGGAATATTACTCAGCCATAAAAAGAAACGCAATTGAGTTATTTGTAGTGAGGTGTATGGACCTAGAAGCTGTCATCCAGAGTGAAGTCAGTCAGAAAGAGAAAAACAAATACCATATGTTAACACATATATATGCAATCAAAAAAAGAAAAAGGTTCTGAATAACCTAGGGGCAGGACAGCAATGAAGACACAGATGTAGAGAATGGACTTGAGGATGCAGGGAGTGGGAAGGGTAAGCTGGGACAAAGTGAGAGAGTGGCATGGACATATATATACTACCCAAAGTAAAATAGATAGCTAGTGGGAAGCAGGTGCATAGCCCAGGGAGATCAGCTCGGTGCTCTGTAACCACCTAGAGCAGTGGGATAGGGAGTGTGGGAGGGAGACGCAAGAGGGAGGAGATATGCGGATACATGTATATGTATAGGTGATTCACTTTGTTATAAAGCAGAATCTAAGACACCATAGTGAAGCAATTATACTCCAATCAATTTGTTAAAAAAAAAATTCAAGGGTGATGGTACTGAGGTAAGAAGTGCTTGTCATGTTGGATGAGCCCCAAAAGGACATTACTGTTGAAAAAATGTGAGAAAGGTAATAATGATAAGAAATAAAACTGGAGTTCATGTCAGCCAGTGGCCAAACCTGTTAGATGCTTGTGGGCCAAAGAATAGAATTTTGCTCTAAGTATGATGGGAAGCCATTGGGTTTTGAGCATGAGTAACATGTTCAGTTTGATGTGTCAAAAAGATAGCTCTGGGAAACCACCAAGAAAAGGAAAAGACAACCTACAGACTAGCAGAAAATATTTGCAAATGTTGCTACTGACCAAGGATTCATTTCCAAAATGTACAAACAGCTCATACAGCTTAATATCAAAAACACACAAACAACCCAGTCAAAAAATGGGCAGAAGACCTAAAAAAACATTTCTCCAAAGAAGACATATAGATGCCCAACAGGCCCATGAAAAGAAGCTCAACACTGCTAATTATTACATAAATGCAAATCAAAACTACACAGAGGTACCACCTCACTCTGGTCAGAATGGACATCATTAAAATGTCTACAAGTAATAAATGCTGGAGAGGGTGTGGAGAAAAGGGAACCCTCCTACGCTGTTGGTGGGAATGTAAAATGGTGCACCCACTGTGGAGAACAGTATGGAGGTTCCTTAAAAAACTAAAAACAGAGCTATCATATGAACCAGCAATCCCACTCCTGGCTATATATCTGAAAAAAATGAAAACTTTAAGTAGAGAAGATACATGCACACCAACATTCATAGCAGCACCCTTAACAATAGCCAAGACATGGAAGCAACCTATGTGTGTATCAACAAATGAATGGATAAAGAAGATGTGGTATATATGCACAATGGAATATTACACAGCCATATAAAAGAATGAAACAATGCCATTTGCAGCAACATGGAAGGACCTAGAGATATGATATTAAATGAAATATCAAACAGAGAAAGACAAATATCATATGTCACTTATATGTGGCGTTAAAAAAAATGATATAAATGAACTTATTTACAAAACAGAAATAGACTCACAAACATAGAAAACAAACCTATGGTTACCAAAGGGGATAGCGGTGGATGTGGGGGGAGACATTAGGAATTTGGGTTTAACATAGTCACTCTACTGTATATAAAACAGATATACAACGAGGACCTACTGTATAGCGCAAGAAACGATATTCAATATCCTATAGTAACCTATAATGGAAAATTATATATAATAGAAAATTATACATACATACAATATATATTTTTTTAACTTAAATATAGTTTAATGTGATTTTATTATGTTTAAAAATATTGTTCTGGGAAGGGTCCGTAAGCTTCACAAAATTGCCAGGAGTCCACAGCAGGAAAAAAAAGTCAAGAACGCCTTTGTCTGGCATATTCCAGACAGGCCGCTCCACCAGCCGGGTCCTGGAGGGAAGACCATAAAGACTGGAGCTGCCCCTGACTCTCCAGTTATATGTAACTTCAGTTATATGTATAATTGAATCACTTCGCTCTATACCTGAAACTAATACAACATTGTAAATTAAGTATACTTCAATTTTAAAAATGTTAAACAAAAGATAGCTCTGGATGTTATATTTAGAATATATGGGGGCACTAGAAGCAAGGAGCATTTAAGAGGCTTCTGTACTAGTTCAGACTTGAGATGACGATGGTGTGTAGGAGATGGAGTGATGGAGGTGATAAGGCATGGGTGGATTTGGAATCTAACCCCTTCTTTCCCAAAGGCTACCTTTTGGAGGCCCCCTTCTTCCAGGTCAGGTTGGCCTGCCAGGTCTGTTGCTCTGCCAGCCTGTGGCTGAGCTGTAGTCCAGCAACTGCTTTTGCTTTCTGAGTTGGTGCCACTGACCTAGATCTTTTGTTCCTTGGTTCACTGCTCCATTTTCCTGAACTTCCTAAGAAAATGTGCATGAAAAAACTTGTCAGATTAATCTTCAGTCTGAGGTTTATGTGTCACCACATTTAACTGATAGTTTGACTTTTGTACAAAATTCACGAAAATAATTTCCCTCAAGGCTTTGAGTGTATTTGTCCACTGACCTTCAATATTTGATGTTGCTTGTCCTTGACAACCTTATTTTCTCTACTTTCTAAAGGTCATTTATCTTCTTTTCTAAATGTTTAGCATCATTTCTTCTTCCTAAAATGATTCAGACATTTCACAGTGATGTATCTGGTAGTAGGTCTTCATTCAGTGACTCATGAACTGGGCAACTGGTGGACCCTTTTAATCTGAAGACTTTTGTCCTCACTTAATTCTGGGAACCTCACTTACATTATTTCTTTCCTACTTCCTGTCTTGTGTTTCCTATATCATCTTTTTGGAACTTCATGTTTGATATCGAGACATTTTATTGATCTTCTAAAACTTCATCTTTCTTTTCCTCTTTGGCCACTGTCCCATGCTGGCAAATGCTGGATCACAGCTTTTTTTGTCCTGCTTCATCAACCAGTATCCATGCATTAGGTATGTATTAGTTTTCTATTGTAGTTATGACAAACTACCCTGAAGATAGTAGCTTAAAACAGCACAACTTTGTTATTTTACAGTTCTAGAGGCCAGAAGTCCATTGCACATTTCACAGGACTAAAATCAAGGTGTCACTAGGGTTTCCTTCCTTTCTGAAAGCTCAAGAGGAGAATCCGTTTCCTTGCTTTTTCCAGCTTCTAGAAGCTGCTTGTATTTGTTGGCTCATGACCCCTTTCCTTCATCTTCAAAACCAGCAGTATTGCAGTTTTCTCTCCAGCCCTGCAGCCTCCTCCCAGCCCCATTTCTGTCTCTGTCCAAAGACAAGAAAAGTTCTTTGCCTTCAAGGACTCATGTGATTAGATTGGGCCTACCTGAATAATCCAGAGTAGTCTCTCTATCTCAAGATCTGTAACCTTAATCATACTGGCAAAATACCTTCTGCCATGTAAGGTAACATATCCACAGGTTCTGGGGATTGAAGTGTGGACATCACTGTGGGCCATTATTCTACCTATTATAAAACATCTCCTAGAAATGTATTGGACTCTGTGTCTGCTGTTAACCCCCTTCTATTTTCTTCATGACTATTGGCACGTAAACCATTTTATATTATCTTGTGATCATTTTACTGTGGTTCTGGGAAGAAGAAGAGGTAAATAGATGAGCTAAGTGTGGCATCTTGAATCAGAAGCCTTTCCCCAGGAGTTTCTACTGTGTATTACTTAAAAACCATCATATAGGAGCTTAGGTATAGGGACAATGAAAGAAAACTTTTTGTAAAAATTTGTGAATGTACTTTGTATTTTCAAAACTATTATTTGCATTATTCCTGTTATTGTTCTCTGAGTTTCAACTTTATTATACATGGAATTACTTTATTTAATCTACTTAATTATAATTAATACTATCACTTGGGCCTGACTCTTATCAAGCCTTCTTGTATATTTTTAACATTTTAAAGTATTCTGTACATATCTGAGTGTTGATACACTTTTTTTTTGTATTTGTGTGTGTGTGTGTGTGTGTGTGTGTGTGAGAATCTGTATATTTTTAGGGGGAAGTCATATGTTAAAGTGGTACCAATTATTTTGCTAGAGATATAAAACTTTCTTTCAAAATGACTTTTAAATTTAGAATGAAATTAGTCATAAAATATTTAGTCCAACCTTATAGTTTAATTATTTTACATTTTAAAAAGTTCTTACTGCATTTTAATTTCTTATCAGAAATGATGCGTTTTCTGTAACTCACTAAAACTTCAAGAACTCTATTATTCTTACTAGAAACCATAATTTTCCTAACTGTATTCCACAGAACACTAGACTATTGTGATATTTAGTTGCTCTTAGTTCAGAGAAAGTGTGTTCTGTGGGCAAACAATTTGGGAAAATGACTCATTCAAGTACATTTTTCCCTCCTGAATATTTACAGAGTGCATTAGGAGAGATTTTACAGCAAAACAAAACAAACACATTTTTAAAAATCTTTGATCAACCTAAAATATTCTAAATATATTTGATCATAAAACAATTTTTGATTTAAATTTGAGGATGACTCCTTAACAGCTCTTGTGAAACTGTATCTCAGAAACATAGTTTGAAAGTGCTGTTGTAGCCTTTTCCTCTAGTTGTTTTGTGCTAAATAATTTGACTCTATCATATACAAATGCAATTCACGGAATAATGACTGGGACACAGTTTTAAAGTTGAGAGGGAATTAGATGCTGTGCTGGAGACATGTCACTAGGTCTTCTGTTGTCCTTACCTTGTTCTTTCATGACACCCATGGGATGGTATGTTTCCAGAGTTCTCCATCTGAAAGCTCAGCATGGACCTCCACAAGTTTTCCAGAATTACTCTGTGGCCACCAGCCCAAAATTCCTCCTTGTTTTACTCTTCTCTTCTAAGGAATGCTGGTGTAACATTGAGGTAAAAGAAAGAGCAGAAGAATGTAAGAAGGCACAAAATACTCTCTTCAGTGTGACTCTCATCTGTAGATACCACTTCCTTTAACTCAGTGAGAGGACCAGCCATCCTCTCTCGCAGGCAATGTGAAAATGGCTCAAAACCAGTTAATTGGGTACTTATTTGTACCTTTTGATGCTTCAGAAAATATTTCAGGAAATTTTCAAAAATACTTAAATTATAACAATACGATGTTAAAATGAATATTATTGTGACCTACAGATTTACCATGATTGGGCCATAGTTCACTGCTTTTCCATAAACCAGTTGCAAACAAGGAATCCCTGTCACTCAAGAAGAGCCGCAATATCCCCTGGATAAAACAAATCAATTTCTTAAGAGAATTACAACTATTCTTTAAACTAGGATCAGGCAGAATTTTATCCTGAGGCTGTGTAAAGAGAACTCTTTGTGATTTAATCAGCAGCATTCTCACAATTCAGCACATTTCTTAGGGATCTTTTTTATAACACTGTCAATAAAGCTGACGTTACCACACCTAAACATAATTTAGTAACAACAATTCTTTATGTATATGTGCAGGGGGGAGGTATGGTGTAATTCAGTGCTAATTAGGTATCCATCTCTTGGCTGACCTTGAAGACGGTTGAATTCCCAGTACCTAAACCATTGCCCTGAACATAGCAGGTAACAACAAATCTTTGTTCAAGGTGATAATTTTGTTATCATGTTTACTACATGTTCCCATGATAACATGTATTGTAAAATGCATAGGAATGGTTCTCCTGCTTATACAGGGCTTACCCTAGCATCTTGTTATAGGGACAAATTCAAATATGCTGCCCTCATTCCTACACCCATGGTAATGCAGCAAAATGATGTCTTCTAACCCAGGCACGGTCAGAAAGATTGCTCCTCAAGCTCAGCCAGCCCGTATTTCATAATATCCATCCCAAAAGCACAAAGTTGATCTTTCAAATATCTCTTTAACATGTCTATAGAATTACCCACAAGGCTTAGTTCTGCCCATTGCTAACAGATATAATAGTCCTGTGGAGTAGGAAGTTACCCATAAAGAAATTAAGATTCAGGATGGTTGAGCCCATTGATCCAGTTCATTGAGTCTAGCAAGTGGCAGCTGGGAATTGAACTCTGGTCTGTCTGACTTCACATTTCATAATTTTAACCACTACCATGTGCTAAGAGAGCTCCTGTAGGGCTTGAACTATATGTTTCCTTCCAAAGAAAGAGCAGGAAAGGGCACCAAAGACAGAAGGAGCCATAACAACCTCACAGTCAATTATTCTGGAAATTCAGATATTTAAAATCTGCTCTGATGCTCTCAGGTCTCAAATCTTATCTCTGCTGTCTTGTGGGCTGGCCTTTCTCAATGCCAACCTTTGTTTTTGTCTGATGTACCTTTTGACTTCCTTTCATTTGTTTTGTGTGCTCTCAAGTGGTATTTAAGTTGACAGCCAGGTCCTCAGTCTTCTTCTCAAAGGATTATAGGTGTCAAACTACTTTCATCTTTGTCTGTGCATTTTTTTAAGTGATAAAGGATCAAGAAGGCTCTCCATCCTCCTCTCTCCCCTGTAGTCCCCTGGCATTCTCAGTGAAATGTTAGTTGGAAACTGCACTCCTACAGTAGTGGTGAGATAATTGAAATTCAGTGCAGCAGGGAGGAAATCAGTTCTGGAGGCCTATTATTTTGCAGATTCTTTGTTAGGATTTTGACCCTAGGTCTCTGCTAGCCAAGATGGGGAGAGTTAGAAGAGGGGAACACAGTCCCCTAGAATGTTTTGAATTGAGATAATCACACCCCAAATCCTTAGGCCTGAGATGACCTGCTTACCTTGCATACATCCCTCTGGGTTGCTGTTCTCTAGATGTTCTTTTTGATGTCAAGTCCTTCTGCAAAACACGTTTAGCAAACAGCATTTGAGGGTTAGATACCTAGTATTCATATTAATGTGAAAGTGTATCAAATACAGTTTCTTTTTAACTCTAAGCAGGCCGACATAACTGTTTCTTACACGATTTCTTCAGGCATACATGTTACCAGGATGTGTTTGTCAGTGAAGTCAATCTAACCTTTTTTCATGGGAAATCTGGCTTTAAAGGAATGTTCTCTTCTAACAAGCATAAGACTGACACTAGTCAGAAAGAGAAAGTGTAATTTTAAAGTCTAATTTTCTGATGCATTGAATACAGTAGACATAGAAAGGAGCCCAAACTCACAATGTTATAAGATTTTGAAGAATATGAAAGGTAAAAGGACATTGTTAATCTTCTTTGTATCTGTATATGATAGCCCTGGGACAGTGAAAGAATCATAAAAAGAAAGGAAATGGGGAAAAAGAGTTCTGCAGTGTAAACTGATAAGCTTGTAAAACGTATGAGGTATAAGTGAAGTATCAGTTCCTTCTTCCCAAATTTAAATTTTTGTTTGGGTCTTCTTTTTTTTTTTTTGGCTACAGTTAACTTTCATAAAAAGAGTGATAAATGATATGTAATAGAAGGTGGTTTTTAATAAGGGGAAAATACTTGTGTCATCAGTGACTAATATAGAATAATAATGTATTAATAGGTACATATAATGTAATATGTAATGGAGAGGCATTAATATATAAAAAGGCTTTCTGACATTTGTGTTACTTTGTTATTTGCAAAATTAGGAATCAAGAATCTGATAGTCAGATTGCTAAAGTTCCTTGAAATTACTCAGGAGGTACTGAGGCAACCAGGACATTTTGGTTTTTATTTGTTTATTTTTTTCACAACTTTTTTGGAGTATAATTGTTTTACAATGTTGTGTTAGTTTCTGCTGTACAACAAAGTGAATCAGCTATATGCATACGCATGTCCCTATATCCCCTCCCTCTTGAGTCTCGCTCCCACCCTCCCTATCCCACCCCTCTAGGTCTTCACAAAGCATTGAGTTGATCTCCCAACCAAGACATTTTAATGCACAATGTTGAACATTCAACTTAAAAATTACCAATAATACCAAGGAACAGGACAAAGAGAAAGACCAGATAATAAATATAAATGAATTCAGACAATCCAATTTATCACAGCTGATAAGACACAGCTAAAAAAAGGCATTAGTGAACTTGAGGATATGTCAATAGAAGATATTTGGACTGAAACACGGAAAGTAATTAATGGAAAATATATACAAGGGAATTAAGGAAAAATGAAACATAGTGAAAAGATCATCAGAAAAAGGTCATACATGTAATTGGGAGTTCCAGAAGCAAGAAAGAGTTTGAAGGAAGAAGCATTATTTGAAGAGACAGTGGATCAGAGTACTTCAAAATGGACAGAAGGAATCAGGCGAGAAATTCAAGAAGGGTTAGGAACCTTAAGCAAAATAAATCAAAAGTAAATCCTACTTAGATGCATCATAGTAAAAATGCTAATTAAAAAAAAAAAGATAAAATCTTATAAGCTACCAGATAACAATAAATCAGAGCAAAACCAATACTGATAGCAACAGAAAAAAAAAAAAGCTAGTGGACAATAGAATGACACCTCTACCATGACAAAAAAGACCAAAAAACCCCCACTGCCAACCTAAAATGCTACACTTTGTGAAACTAACCTTCAAAAAATAAGGTAATCTGAGGTAAAATAGCTAGTGGGAAGCAGCCACATAGCACAGGGAGATCAGATCAGCTCGGTGCTTTCTGACCACCTAGAGGGGTGGGATAGAGAGGGTGGGAGGGAGACACAAGAGGGAGGAGATATGGGGATATATGTATATGTATAGCTGATTCACCTTGTTATAAAGCAGAAACCAACACACCATTGTAAAGCAATTATACGCCAATAAAGATGTTAAAAAAAATAATCAATAATGAAAGAAATGGAAAGAAGTTAAAGAAACATCAAAAGGAATTTTTCCAGTAGAAAGAAAATAATCTTAAATCATAGAGAATTGCAGGAAAAAAAGAAAGAATACTAGAAAGTGTAAATATGCAGGTAAGTATAAAAGATCACTTACTATATAAAGACCAATAACAAGCCTTGTAGAATCAAATATATATGTAGAATTAAAATGCATGGCAACTATAACATAAAAGATGAGAGGAGAATAAAAGGACTTTAAAGTTTGAAGTTCCAAGTATTATCATAAAGTGAAAAAATACTAATTTGTATTCAATGTTAATAAGTTAAGGATGAATGTTTTAACTCAAGGATAACTTTTAAGAAAAAAACCAAAGAACACAGAACTAAAAATTATAAAATAAGAATAAACAGAACAATAAAAAATACTTGAGGAGCAGTGGTTACAGAGACAGTTAAGTAGCCAGTATCAGATTCATCCTTCCCCATTAACTGCCAATATAACTGTGTAAAAATATGTATAACAACTCTTTCGGGCCATGGATGGCAACCAATATGGGACTATGAATTTTGAAAGATGGAAAGCACATAATATGAGTTCATATTCACCTGGGCTATCTCCCTGAGAATATTTCCAAATACGGCCCAGGAAGATAGAGCCCAAGTAGAGAGTGGTGGTATCACTGAATACAAGAAACAGAAATCTGATTTGGGGCTGATCAGGTAGGGTTTGGGGCACAGGGTAACGCAGAGAAAGGGTCCATTGAGAAGAAATCCCAAAATTTCCTTAAAATTATACCTTGCGTCCTTTTCTCTCCTAAGCTACAGATGTGCGGGGCAAAAGACTTTAATAGACACGTTCACAAAAAAATATATCCAAACAGCCAATATATTATGCATTGGCATCTCATTACTCATCAGGGAAATGAAAATTAAAATCACAAAGCATAATTCCCTGGTGGTCTAGTGGTTAGGACTTCGCCTTCCAATGCAGGGAATGCGGGTGTGATCCCTGGTCAAAGAGCTAAGATCCCACATGCCTCGTGGCCAAAAAACCAAAATATAAAAAAAGAGAAGCAATAATGTAACAAATTCAATAAAGACTTTAAAAATGGTCCACATCAAAAAAAAAACTTAAAAAAAATTAAAATCACAATGAAATATCGCACATATTCACCAAGCTAGCTAAAACTTTAAAGACTGATAACACTGACAAAGCAAAGTATTGGTGAGGATTTGGAACACCTGAAGCTCTCATATACCACTAGTGGACGGGTAAACTGGTACAACCATTTTAGAAAGCTACTTGGCAAACATACCCACCGTAAGAAATGATCTAAAGGCTTTTCTGCATTGTCATTTGTCAGTCAATGCCTATTTCTAGGATTCTTTAAGGGAATTCATTTAGTTTTACAGTACAAGCAACGTTTCAATAAGAATAATGAGTTTTTTGCCACACATAATAAAACAAGTAAGTTCATCTATTTAAAAGAATGATAAGAAAAGGAAAGAAAAAAGAGAGTCCACTAGTTTAATTTCTCTGAATTAAGAAGGGTAATGGTGAAAAGTGTCATAAAGTCTCAAATCAGTAAGTACACAAGTACATATATGACAAGTACAGATATAAGTACAACAGAGATTACCAGATTGCACAAGACAGTTCCATGCTCCAAAGGAACTCAAATTTATTGTCATTTAACTTGAAAAAGAGTGATTCATTAAAAAAAATTTTTTTTGTTAACATCTTTATTGGAGTATAATTGCTTTACATTGGTGTGTTGGTTTCTGCTTTATAACAAAGTGAATCAGCTATATGTATACATATATCCCCATATCCCTTCCCTCTTGCATCTTCCTCCCACCCTCCCTATCCCACTCCTCTAGGTGGTCACAAAGCACAGAGCTGATCTCCCTGTGCTATGCCGTTGCTTCCCATTAGCTATCTCTTTTATATTAGTTAGTGTATATATGTCAATGTCACTCTCTCACTTCTTCCCAGCTTACCCTACCCCCTCCACATGTCCTCAAGTCCATTTTCTACATCAGTGACTTTATTCCTGTCCTGTCCCTAGGTTGTTCAGAAACTTTTTTTTTTTTTTACATTCCATATATGTGTGTTAGCATGTGGTATTTGTTTTTCTCTTTCTGACTTACTTCACTCTGTATGACAGTCTCTAGGTCCATCCACCTCACTACAAATAACTTAGTTTCATTTCTTTTTATGGCTGAGTAATATTCCATTGTATGTATGTGCCACATCTTCTTTATCCATTCATCTGTCGATGGACACTTAGGTTGCTTCCATATCCTGGCTATTGAAAATAGTGCTGCAATGAACATTGTGGCATGTGACTCTTTTAGAATTATAGATTTCTCAGGGTATATGCCCAGTAGTGGGATTCCTGAGTCATATGGTAGTTCTAGTTTAAGATTTTTAAGGAACCTCCATACTGTTCTCCATAGTGGCTGTATCAATTTACATTCCCACCAACAGTACAAGAGGGTTCTCTTTTCTCCACACCCTCTCCAGCATTTATTGTTTGTAGATTTTCTGATGGTGGCCATTCTGACTGGTGGAGGTGATACCTCATTGTAGTTTTGATTTGCATTTCTCTAATGATTAGTGAGCACCCTTTCATGTGTTTCCCGGCAATCTGTATATCATCTTTGGAGAAATGTCTATTTACCTCTTCTGCCCATTTTTGGATTGGGTTGTTTTTTTGATATTCAGCTGCATGAGCTGATTGTATATTTTAGAGATTAATCCTTTTTCACTTGCTTCAATAGCAAATATTTTCTCCATTCTGAGGGCTGTCTTTTCGTCTTCTTTATGTTTTTATTTGCTGTGCAAAAGCTTTTAAATTTCATTAGTTGCCATTAGTTTACTTTAGTTTTTATTTCCATTTCTCTAGGAGGTGGGTCAGAAAGGATCTTGCTGTGATTTATGTCATAGAGTGTTCCGCCTATGTTTTCCTCTAAGAGTTTTATAGTGTCTGTGCTTACATTTAGGTCTTTAATCCATTTTGAGTTTATTTTTCTGTATGGTGTTAGGGAGTGTTCTAATTTCATTCTTTTACATGTAGCTGTCAAGTTTTCCCAGCACCACTTATTGAAGAGGCTGTCTTTTCTCCATTGTACATTCTTGCCTCCTTTATCAAAGATAAGGTGACTATATGTGCATGGGTTTATCTCTGGGCTTTCTATCCTGTTCCATTGAACTATATTTCTGTTTTTGTGCCAGTACCATACTGTCTTGATTACTGTAGCTTTGTAGTATAGTCTGAAGTCAGGGAGCATGATTCCTCCAGCACTGTTTTTCTTTCTCAAGATTGTTTGGCTCTTCAGGTCTTTTTGTTTCCATACAAATTGTGGAATTTTTTGTTCTACTTCTGTGAAAAATGCCATTGGTAGTTTGATAGGGATTGCATTGAATCTGTAGATTGCTTTGGGTAGTATAGTCATTTTCACAATGCTGATTCTTCCAATCCAGGAACATGGTATATCTCTCCAACTGTATCATCTTTACTTTCTTTCATCAGTGTCTTATAGTTTTCTGCATACAGGTCTTTTGTCTCCTTAGGTAGGTTTTATTTTTTAATTTAATTATTTTTTATACAGCAGGTTCTTATTAGTCATCCATTTTATACACATCAATGTATACATGTCAATCCCAAAGTCTCAATTATTCATACCACCCCCCACAGCCCTGCCTCTTTACCCCCTTGGTGTTCATACACCATACATCTTTATGACTCTCTATGTACAGTATCATGTCATCTGCAAACAGTGACAGCTGTAATTCTTCTTTTCCGATTTGGATTCCTTTTCTTTCTTTTTCTTCTCTGATTGCTGTGGTTAAAACTTCCAAAACTATGTTGAATAATAATGGTGACAGTAGGCAACCTTGTTCCTGATCTTAGTGGAAACGGTTTCAGTTTTTCACCATTGAGAACAATGTTTGCTGTGGGCTTGTCATATATGGCCTTTATTATGTTGAGGTAAGTTCCCTCTATGCCTACTTTCTGGAGAGTTTTTATCATAAATGGCTGATGAATTTTGTTGAACGCTTTTTCTGCATCTATTGAGATTATCATATGGTTTTTATCCTTCAGTTTGTTAATATGGTGTATCACATTGATTGATTTGTGTATATTGAAGAATCCTTGCATTCCTGGAATAAACGCCACTTGATCATGGTGTATGATCATTTAATGTGCTGTTGGATTCTGTTTGCTAGTATTCTGTTGAGGATTTTTGCATCTATGTTCATCAGTGATATTGGCCTGTAGTTTTCTTTGTGACATCCTTGTCTGGTTTTGGTATCAAGGTGATGGTGGCCTCATAGAATGAGTTTGGGAGTGTTCCTCCCTCTGCTATATTTTGGAAGAGTTTGAGAAGGACAGGTGTTAGCTCTTCCCTAAATGTTTGATAGAATTCACCTGTGAAGCCATCTGGTCCTGGGCTTTTGTTTGTTGGAAGATTTTTAATCACAGTTTCAGTTTCAGTGCTTGTGATTGTTCTGTTCATATTTTCTATTTCTTCCTGGTTTGGTCTTGGAAGGTCATGCTTTTCTATGAATTTGTCCATTTCTTCCAGGTTGTCCATTTTATTTGCATATAGCTGCTTTTAGTAATCTCTCATGATCTTTTGTATTTCTGCAGTGTCAGTTGTTATTTCTCCTTTTTCATTTCTAATTCTATTGATTTGAGTCTTCTCCCTTTTTTTCTTGATAAGTCTGGCTAACGGTTTATCAGTTTTGTTTATCTTCTCAAAGCACCACTTTTTAGTTTTATTGATCTTTGCTATTTTTCATTCTTTGGGTTTTCATTTATTTCTGATATGATCTTTATGATGTCTTCCCTTCTGCTAACTTTTGGGGGTTTTTTGTTCTTCTTTCTCTAATTGCTTTAGGTGTAAGGTTAAGTTGTTTATTTGAGATGTTTCTTGTTTCTTGAGTTAGGATTGTATTGCTATAAACTTCTTAGAATTGCTTTTGCTGCATCCCATTTGTTTTCAGTCATCATGTTTTTATTGTCATTTGTTTCTATGTATTTTTTTATTTCATCTTTGATTTCTTCAGTGATCTCTTGGTTATTTAGTAGTGTACTTTTTAGCCTCCATGTGTTTCTATTTTTTACAGTTTTTTTTTCCTGTATTTGATATCTAGTCTCATAGTGTTGTCATCAGAAAAGATACTTGATATGAGTTCAATTTTCTTAAATTTACCAAGGCTTGTTTTGTGATCCAAGATATGATCTATCCTGGATAATGTTCCATGAGTACTTGAGAAGAAAGTGGATTCTATTGTTTTTGGATGAAATGTCTGATAAATATCAATTAAGTCCATCTTGTGTAATGTATCATTTAAAGCTTCTGTTTCCTTATTTATTTTCATTTTGGTTGATATGTCCATTGGTGAAAGTGGAGTGTTAATGTCCCCTACTATTATTGTGTTACTGTCAATTTCCCTTTTTACGGCTGTTAGCATTTGCATTATGTATTGAGGTAATCCTATGTTGGGTGCATAAATATTTACAGCTGTTATATCTTCTTCTTCGATTGACTCCTTGATCATCCTGTAGTGTCCTTCTGTGTCTCTTGTAATAGTCTTTATTTTAAAGTCTATTTTGTCTGATATGAGAATTGCTACTTCAGTTTTCTTTGGATTTCTATTTGCATGGAATATCTTTTTCCATCCCCTCACTTGCAGTGTGTATGTGTCCCTACGTCTGAATTGGGTCTCTTGTAGACAGCATATATATGGGTCTTGTTTTTGTATCCATTCAGGCAGTCTATGTCTTTTGGTTGGAGCATTCAATCCATTTTCATTTAAGGTAGTTATAGATATGTATGTTCCTATTAACATTTCCTTATTTGTTTTGGGTTGGTTATTGTAGCTCTTTTCCTTCTCTTATGTTTCCCGCCTAGAGAAGTTCCTTTAGCATTTGTTGTAAAGCTGGTTTGGTGGTGTTGAATTCTCTTAGCTTTTGCTTGTCTGTAAAGGTATTAGTTTCTCCGTCGAATCTGAATGAGATCCTTGCTGGGTAATCTTGGTTGTAGGTTTTTCTGTTTCATCACTTTAAATATATCCTACCACTCCCTTCTGGCTTGCAGAGTTTCTGCTGAAAGATAAGCTGTTAACCTTATGGAGATTCCCTTGTATGTTATTTGTTGCTTTTCCCTTGCTGCTTTTAGTATTTTTCTTTGTATTTAATTTTTGATAGATTGATTAATATGTGTCTTGGAGTGTTTCTCCTTGGATTTATCTTGTATGGGTCTCTCTGCACTTCCTGGACTTGACTATTTCCTTTCCCATATTAGGGAAGTTTTCAACTATAATCTCTTCAAATATTTTCTCAGTCCTTTTCTTTTTCTCTTCTTCTTCTGGGACCCCTGTAATTCGAATGTTGGTGCCTTTAATGTTGTCCCAGAGGTCTGTGAGACTGTCCTGAATTCTTTTCATTCTTTTTTCTTTATTCTGCTCTGCAGTAGTTATTTCCACTATTTCATATTCCAGGTCACTTATCCATTCTTCTGCCCCAGTTAATCTGCTATTGATTCCTTCTAGAGAATTTTAAATTTCATTTATTGTGTTGTTCATCACTATTTGTTTGCTCTTTAGTTCTTCTAGTTCCTTGTTAAACGTTTCTTGTTTTTTCTCCATTCTATTTTCAAGATTTTGGATCATCTTTATTATCATTATTATGAATTCTTTTTCAGGTAGACTGCCTATTTCCTCTTCATTTGTTTGGTCTGGTGGGTTTTTACCTTGCTCATTCATCTGCTGTGTATTTCTCTGTCTTCTCATTTTGCTTAACTTACTGTGTTTGGGGTCTCACTTTCCCAGGCTGCAGATTTGTTTTTCCCTTTATTTTGGGTGTCTGCCTCAGTGGGTAAATTTGGTTCAGTGGGTTGTGTAGGCCTCCTAGTGGAGGGGACTAATGCCTGTGTTTTGGTGGATGAGGCTGGTTTTTGTCTTTCTAGTGGGCAGGACTGAGTCCAGTGGTGTGTTTTGGGGTGTCTGTGAACTTATTATAATTTTAGGCAGCCTCTCTGCTAATGGGTGTGGTTGTGTTCTTTTCTTGCTAGCTGTTTGGCACTGGATGTCCAGCACTGGAGCTTACTGGTCGTTGAGTGGAACTAGGTCTTAGCGTTGGGATGGAGATCTCTGGGAGAGCTCTCACTGATTGATATCTGTGGGGCCAGAATGTCTCTGGTGGTCCACTGTCCTGAACTCGGCTCTCCCACCTCTGAGGCTCAGGCCTGACACCCGGCTGGTGCACCAAGACCCTGTCAGCCACACAGCTCAGAAGCAAAGGAGAAAAAAAGAAGAATAAAATAAAATAAAATAAAAGTTATTAAAATTAAAACTTAAAAAAATAATATTCAAATAAAAAAGTAATTTAAAAAAGTGGAGAGCAACCAAACCAATAAACAAGTCCACCAATGATAACAAGTGCTAAAAACTAAACTAAAATAAATATATAAATCAGAAACTAGTTAGTCCCATACAGCAACTCCATGTCTACAGTTGCTCCCAAAGTCCACTGCCTCAATTTAGGGATTATTCGTTGTCTATTCAGGTATTCCAGAGATGCAGTGTAGATCAAGTTGACTGTGGAGATTTAATCCACTGTTTCTGAGGCTGCACAGAAAAATTTTCCTTTCTCTTCTTTTTTTTGCATAGCTCCTGGGGTTCAGCTTTGGATTTGGCCCTGCCTCTGTGTGCAGGTTTCCCTCCTGCATCTGTTCTTCATTCAGACAGGATGGGATTAAAGGAGCGGCTGCTTAGGGGGCTCTTGCTCACTCAGGCTGCAGGGAGGGAGCAGGATGGAATGTGGGGCGAGCCTGCGGCAGCAGAGGCCAGCGTGACCTTGCAACAGCCTGAGTTGCGCTATGTGTTCTCCTGGAGAATTTGTCCCTGGATCACGGGACCCTGGTGGCGGCGGGCTGCACAGGCTCCCAGGAGGGGCAGTGTAGAGAGTGACCTGTGCTCGCACACAGGCTTCTTGGTGGCTGCAGATGCAGTCTTAGTGTTTCATGCCTATTTCTGTGGTCCGCACTGATAGCTGCAGCTTGCGCCCATCTCTGGAGCTTGTTTAGGCAGTGCTCTGACTCCCCTCTCCTCACGCACCCCAAAACAATGTTCTCTTGTCTCTTAGGCAGGTACAGACTTTTTCCCAGACTCCCTCCTGGCTAGCTGTGGCGCACTAGCCCCCTTCAGGCTATGTTCACGCAGCCAACCCCAGTCCTCTCCCTGGGGTCTGACCTCCAAAGCCCGAGTCTCAGCTCCCAGCCCCCACCCGCCCCGGCGGGTGAGTAGACAAGTCTCTCAGGCTCATCAGTGCTGGTCGGCACCGATCCTCTGTGCAGGAATCTCTCCACTTTGCCCTCTGCACCTCTGTTGCTGCGCTCTTCTCTGTGGCTCTGAAGCTTACCCCCACCCCCCATCTTCACCAGTGAAGGGGCTTCCTAGTGTGTGGAAACCTTTCCTCCTTCACGGCTCCCTCCCACTGGTGCAGGTCCCATCCCTATTCTTTTGTCTCTGTTTATTCTTTTTTCTTTTGCCCTACCCAGGTATGTGGGGAGTTTCTTGCCTTTTGGGAAGTCTGAGGTCTTCTGTCAGCATTCAGTAGGTGTCCTTAGGGGTTGTTCCACATGTAGATGTATTTTTGATGTATTTGTAGGGAGGAAGGTGGTCTCCATGTCTTACTCCTCCGCCATCTTGAAGGTCCCGGCTTATTCATTTTAAACAAATATGCAATGCAATGGATTCAAGTTTTGTGTTTTTGATCAAAATTACAGCAACCTAAGATTCCGTAGATTACTCAAGAGGAAGACAGAGACATTTATTAGTGCCATAATCTCCTAGATGATTCTAAGACTTCATTTATTTTTAGGTCAACTATATAAAATGAATGGTGCAGAGTCCCTCCCCAACCCCCACCGATGGTAGCTTTTTCCAATTTTCTGCTTTAGTAGTATAGCCTTTCTAAACAGTAATATAATTTTCAATTGTTTTACTACAAGTATGATTTAACTGAACACACTGATTGTTTTTGCAATTTTTTAATGTCTTCAAGATACATATTTGTGTTCTCAAGAAACAGAATTCTTATATTTGCATCATATTTTACTGTTTTTGAAATTATAAAAAGAAAACTTTGGCTGTTGCAAACATTATAACCAAGCATCTTAATAGAGTCCCCAAAATGCAAATATCATTGAGGTATACCACTTCCCAATGAAAAATGTAGAAAATGGGCTCCAGACCCTTCATGATTTTCAAACATAACACTAAATTTATGATATTAAAACAAATTTTATTCCAAGAATAAAAGCAATTATTTACAAAGTTTTGGTGATAACATGAAACATATCTAAACCCGCAATGGAAATCAGTTGTCATTTTACAAGAGGATTTTTGTGTATGAGAAAAGAAGAGGCTGATGTAGTTGTGCTAAAGGATGGACACTGGGCAATTCATTAATTTCCGACTTGACCTAAATGATGTAGACTTACAGCAATATAGAGGGAAGAAAACTTGTGCCCAGCTTCCAGTAAACCCTACCATCTGGGAAAAGTATTCTAAACATTTCCTGCCATCCTTTGTTCCTAAGCTTAAGCTCATTCCCTATAGGGTAGAAGCAAAGAATATTTTTTTTAGCTCAACATTGTACAGTTTTATTAAAAGAGAATCACAGGCTGAACAGTCAATTTTTCATATAGCAGGTTTACCATTGTGTCTCTGAGGACTTTTCAGTGGGATAGAGGAAAAAATGAGAATTGCTCTAAATTGGTTTCTAAGTACACTGACTTTTTAACCTGGACAAATTAAAGACTAGGGCATATCTTAATGCCAAATCTATGAAGGGCTTGGCATTGCCATGTGTGATAATACTTCTTATCTCACATACAGTGACATCAAATATTTCTTTGATCCCAGAGGAGGAGCATGACAGTTGGTAAACGACATTAAACTGTTTCGTGGGGAAAATATATACTTCATCCATAATGGGTTACTAAGCGGTGATTTTATTCAAGGGCAGGTCACAGGAAGCAGGCAATGGGTTATGTACCCAAGACACCTGGGAATACTCCTACAGAGGCCACCCAGAAGCCTGGATATGAGATTCTGAAGAGACTGATATCCTGTACAACAGCTTATTGAGTTTGTCACATTAGTCCTCCAAAGTGGAAATATACAAATGTCTTAGTGGGGTGTGCTTTTTTCCCACCAAAGCACTCAGTTTTTCTGATTTCTTTGAATTGACTTTTGATCTTGTTTTTCTTTTGTTTGCCCAATTATCTTCAAGTTGGGGGACTGTCCACCACAAACTTTTCTAGATCAGTTCCATATTATTGTGCATCCTTCCCCATTGCATTTGATATTAGAAAACAGAATTCCCGAATATTTCTTCTTTGGGGAGTCAGACTCAAACAAAATTGCAAAGTGAGTGAAATGTATCTCCAATGCCCTCCAGTCCTATTTCAGTCTTTCTGCCTTCCTTTTGGGTAATAGCCATACCAGAAGTGATACTTCACACTGTTCTGTCTCTGTCTTCACAATGGAACCCTACAAGTCTTCTACAGTTATTATCCCCACTTTATTTTACCGATTATGAAACAAGTAAGAAATAGCGCCAAGGGCACACTTCTTGAATACAAAATTCAAACTCCATTGAGGTCTGCCCTAGTGCTCTGCCAAGGTGACATCTTATCTGGACTCTCTCTTCCTGACACTGCCCTGCGCTGCCATCTCCTGCCCCTATTCTGCCCTCTCAGATGCCAGCAGGGCCCTTTTTCCACCTTGTTCTCTGAGCTAAAATCCAAATTACCTAACCTGTGCTGCACTAAGCAACTGGTAGCATTCTAAATAATTTGAGAAGCAATTTCAAGTAAAGGAACTCATCCGGGATAATAAATCCCTTGTTGAATGGAGGACTCTGGAACTCACTAACACAAATCATGATTTTAAGTTTACAGTTTAAAAATCTTGGCCTCCAAATTTTGCTGTGTAAATTTAACATTGTTTTATGATGAATTACCTCTAACTGTGCAAAGGAAAAGCCATTCCTTTTAAATTCATCTCCCTCCTCTACCTCAATTCCCTTCACATAATTCATAAGCTACTGAAAATTTGAAGATCCTCTAATGAATTCCAGATGCTTCTGTAATAATTTCCAGGCTCTGTAACTTTTGCTAACACTACTTCACTCTTGCAGCATTATGTTTTTAGCTGAAAGCTTGAACCTTTTGAACTAGTGCTTTTCACACTATGCTCCCCAGTGGAGGACTGCCACGTCACCCTCACCCACACCCACCTGGGTCAGCACAGCCCTGCTTATAGATCTTTTCATGTTTTCACCATGACACCAAGGGTTCGAGGGTAAAACATACTGAAACCTTGAGCTAGATGTTTGAGAACTTAACAATTTTTCTTATATGATATGGCCATATTGTTTTTACTAACACATTTTGACACTAAGTAGTCGTTGCTACTGATTTCTGAAGGACTTATTTTGCAGTGAAAGAATTAGAACTATTCATATATTATTCATGAAAATATTCTTCTATAAGAAGAAAATATTCTTCTATAAGATAGAAGAATCCCTGCATTACAAATTATGATAATTATTCTAACTATAAAGAAAAAGAGGATAGTGCTATTTCCACAAAGTGCCATAACAGTTTAGCTTTTGTTTATGTGTTGTTGTTTACATTTTCCTTTAGTTTGGGGGAGAAGGGTAAATAATATGGGATACCAAAAAAAAACAAGCTGTGTCAAGTTTAAAGTGTACAATGTTATCATACATATATGTAATCATCTTAGTTTAACAATTTAAAATATAAAATTTACTAGTGTTAGAAAACAGATTTACAGTGGGTTTGTTAGAGAGATCTGTGTATTTATTAATGTTACTGAGGAGGGAAAAGATTCATGCAAATACATGGGCTAAATACTGCAGGTGCATGCTACATCTCTCCATGATATGAAAAATTCTTTACAATTCCATGAGATGTGAATTAATAGTAGAAAATATTTTTTCCCAACTAACAGCAAAATAAGGAAATATTTCTCAGAATTATCAAAACACTGTATTGTATATATCTTTGTGAGGATTTGTGAACTCATTATAAGGAGAATATCATAATTGTTTACTTTATGTTCTAGAGATTTTTGACAAAAAGAAGACAATGGGGACCTTTCTACAATTTATATTAAGCATACTAGGATGTCATTTTCAATGAAGTGTGTATATATATATATATATATATATATATATATATATATATATAGTCTTCCAAAACACATGTGTTTATATTTGTTCTCTGCATACCTTCTGGGCTAAATTATTAGTTCCCTAAACTTTGGCATATTTAATTTTAGAGCAATTACAGTCTTTAAATTAGTAAAAGAAATGTTCATATATCATACTTTAATTCCCATTAAATATGATGGTTCCACCTGGACTGGTATAAGATCATTTCAGCAATTCGTTTACCCTCCCCGATGCAGGAGGCTCTCCTGATTGGTTTCTGAATTCTATCAGTTTCCATAACAAGAACATATCATTTGGACATTTTTAAACAAATCCTGGTTTGCTGTTTTGTTCTTGTTGTGCTAATTATGATGGTTGGCTTTATTTTTTTTTAATAGCACGTTCACACACAACAGTTAGTCTATTCCATCTTGTAAGATCCATTCTTTACCAGAAGTCAAATCTATTCGGGTCACTCAGCGGTGGCCCTCTCTAGGACATGTCAAGTAACTAAAAATAATGATAGCAGCTGTGAATAAATAGAATCAGAACAAAAGTGTCTTCATGAAAAACAAAGCAAACAAAAACACCGTCCTAAAAGAAGAATACAATGAAAACAGCACATAGAGGAGATGCTTTAGCCGACCATTCTGCTAAAAAGTCTGCTCTGACTGAAGTCCTTTCATGGAAACCACCCATGGAACTTGTCAAATCCATGGAGGGGTTCAGATATTCCATCCTAGGTACCCTAAATTTGTTTTCTAAATTATGAAAAGAAACAGAGGGAGCTATCATATTGGAAGACCCACGTGGCTGAGATCTGGCAAAGCCAGGATGATCACGAGGTAGCAGCTGATAAAACTTGAAATGAACACACTTGTCAAATTTCTCCACCAGATGATCCGATCCATCACAGTAAGGGGAAAATGTCCACAATACTAAAAACACTGATGGATAAAATATTTAAGGATAACAAAATATAGCCTCATCCACAGGTAACATAATTCTGGGAAAAAGTGTAAAAGCAAGGCATAGACTGGAACCATGCTCTGAGAGAACATTTGAGCATTTTTAACTGAATTTTATAAAATGACTTCCCTCTGGGTGATGAATATGCACAAATAATAGTATGCTTATTTTCTGGAGGGCTGAAATACTCCCTTGTTAAAACAACCACAGCACAGACTGTAGTTAAAAGACTGAATACCCTATTCTCAATGTAGAACATTCTAACCATTCTATTCAGTAAAAGGGGGCCATTTTACCAGCAGTTATTCATGAATTCTACAAGGATTTGCCCCCTGCTCAAAAATATTCACTGTCTTCATTACTGTGAAACCGTTAGAATAACAGAAAGCATTTTAACTGGAATTGGTAAGTTATACTAATTAAGTCCTAACAGTGGAAGATCTTCAGGAAACCCCACAAAAGTCTATGGCTAACCCAAGATCCTCAGAATAAATAATGGCAATGGACAGGACAGAGCTTACATTCAACACCACCAAAACCAGATCCTCCTAAATACCTGAAACCACACTTTCCTTTGCACACTTTTATTATCCTTTTATTTGTATCTTTTTCCTTACAAGTTTATACACTTCTGATTTTTCCTACCATGTTCCTCTTATAATAATATAAACTTGCTTATTTTTAAAATATACTAGAACCAATTACCACCATAACTCTTTAATAGCTCTTCCAAGTGATTGCTGGTCACCTAATTTAAAAAAAAAACTAAGTTAAGGTATGTTACACTGACTTTACTAATAATGAATCTCTTGTAGATAATACAAGTTTAGGGCACCAGAAAAAGGAGATAAGATATTTTGGGGATGAAAATATGACTGTCTTAACAACACCTTAAAAACAATATACTTACAGCTTCACAAAAGTTGTTCACTTCTCTCAGGAAGCACCTGTGTTCTTCATCTTGTGTGAAAATCGATGCTCTTCAGTGTTCACACAGAACCACAGCTTTTTGTTCTGCAAGGCTATTAGTTAGGCTTCCCCAAGTGGATGACTCCCGAATATCTTCTGTTGGCCTTCAGATTTATAAAGATCCCAAAGTTGTGAAGTTCTTTGTAGAGAAATAATAACTAGTGGAACAGACCACAGAGTATAGTTAGGCAACTCTAGGAAGGCATAAAAAGTCTGTTCTATAATTTGAATATTGTAATAAGTAATACAGCACAAAAATAAGTTTAAATTCCTTATATAAATCATTGGACAGCATAGGATTTTCTTTTAGCTCCTCAGGGAAAGTCTGTGCTGTTACTAAATTATCCTATTGTATCTGAATTAACACTACTCATAAAATGAATCAATCTGTATCTAAATGAAAAAGAAAGTCAACCTGGCTACCTAAAGTAGACTCAGAGTCACTGGGTTCTGCTTTCTTGGGCAACCCAGGAAAACCTTGGATTATTTCTACAGTGCCTTTCCATCCCATAGTTATTTTTGTTTTTCTCACAGTTGTTTAATATCTGTTGTCCATAAACTTAAGTGCTTGTTTGCAGTTTCTGTCCTGATAGGTGATTCAACAAACAGCTCAAAGACAACAGCAGAATAATATAATCCTGCTGATCAATAAGCTAACCAAAAATCATACCTGCACAAACAAACTTCATCTTAAAGGAGATCTGAAAACACACCTCATCTTCAAGGAGAATCAACTACACCGGGGAAGAGCTGAGCAATTCATGACGGGCTTTACTCCAGTTGGCTGTGAAAGAACCAAAAAGAACTATGAATAGAAAATGTCCTGCATTGCAGAAAAAAGCAAACCAAAAAACTGATCTTCTGTTGCCTTGCTAATAAGAGCAATCAGAACTCATTTTTAACTTCCTCAATAAATAAATGACAGCCTTTTAGTCATCATAAAAATTAACCCCTAGAGCCAGTTTTAAATGTACTTAATCAACCAATGACAACTCACTCCAGTAAACATGGTTAGGCAACCAAACAGAAAAGCCCTTCACTTCTGAAAGGCAGCCCATCAGGAAAAGGCTCATGCCACTGAACATGGTTCTGAGCGCTAGCCGGTCACCGAAAGTCTTATCCACCTACAGTAATGGTAAATCATTCACATGTCTGAACTGCAGTGACGTTAATTACTGAATGTCATGCTTCCCAAACACGCGATGGAAGACTGCATTCTGCTGCTTAGAGACAGTACCTGACCAACATAGTTCCCCCACCTGAAGAAAGCAGAAAGTTCAGCTGTGTGTGTACGTGTTCGTGTTTCACGTGCTGAATGATGGTTTTATCCTTTACAGGGTAGCAGCTACATGGCTGTATATACGTTCGTTCAAACTCTGTACAAACATTTATGATTTTTATTGTATTTTCCTTATATCTCCGTTAAAAAAAGAGTATTAGGAATAAAACAGCCAAAAAGAGGCAGGTGTTTAGAACTGAGGTGGAAACTTTGAATACTGCCTATCTGGCCTCTCTCACATCTGCATTACCAGCCCCTAGGACACCTTTATGATCTCGATGGGAACCACAGAACACAGTTTAAAAACAGCTGCTATATACATGATAATGAAAACTCAAGGAGGCACTGGAAAACATAGCTTAAAATTCTTAAATAATGATATTTTGACTAATTTGGAGAGGCTTAAAAAGCATGAACTAAAATACAAGACAGGAACGACATGAAAGTAGGGAAAAGGGATCAGAACTAAAGCAACCTAAGATACCTTAGATTATTCAAGAAGATAAGAGATATTGGTTTTTTTTTGTTGTTGTTTCTTTTTTGCAGTACGCGGGCCTCTCACTGTTGCGGCCTCTCCCGTTGCGGAGCACAGGCTCCGGACGCGCAGGCTCAGCGGCCATGGCTCACGGACCCAGCCGCTCCGCGGCATGTGGGATCCTCCCGGACCAGGGCCCAAACCCGTGTCCCCTGCATCGTCAGGCGGACTCTCAACCACTGCGCCACCAGGGAAGCCCTTGGTTAGTTTTTAAATCAATCTGCATGGCAAAAAATTCAAGGGTAATCACAGAGTTAATAACACAAAAGGTATAACTTCCATTCCAGTAAAGGAAAAGGAAGAGAATTTTAAAAATCTGGTCAATCCAATACAAGGAAGGAAAGGAGAAAAAAGAAAGAAAATGTATTGTCAGTAATGTGCTAGAGCCAGGTTACAAAGTCTCTCAAGAGCTCTCCAGAGCTGCTGTGCACAAGTCTTCACATCAGCTTCAGTTCTTTCACGTTGATTGCTTGCATTATGCCACACAGAGAGTATTTACACCAGGGAAATCGGCAAATGTTACAAATTAGAGGTTTTGTTTCAGAGAGCCAGTTTTTAAACATTTACCAGTATACCTCTGTGCACATTAAGTAGAAAATGCAACTACTACTAATACCGAAAATAACAGCAAGAATATGGCTTAGTAATATTAGTATCTACTCAAACTGGCTCTATGCCCCGCAAAGCATTTTTGAGGTAATTATTTAATCATATGAGATAACATAAGGATAAATTCATGTAAGGATGTAACAATCCTAAGCTTGTGTACAAAGTCTTAACATTTATAAAGCAAAAAAAAGAATAAAAAGTGGAAAAATTAGTAGGCAGACTGGGAGATTTTAACATACTCCCCTCAGAAGCCGATAGACTAAGTTGACCAGAAAACAAAAACAAAACAAAACAAAACAAAAAAACAAAAACAAAAAACCCTCTCAAAATATATAAAAAGAGGGCTTCCCTGGTGGCGCAGTGGTTGAGAGTTCTCCTGCCAATGCAGGGGACATGGGTTTGTGCCCTGGTCTGGGAGGATCCCACATGCCACGGAGCAGCTGGGCCTGTGAGCCATGGCCACTGGACCTGTGCGTCTGGAGCCTGTGCTCCGCGGTGGGAGAGGCCACAACAGTGAGAGGCCCACATGCCGCAAAGAAAAAAATAAAATAAAAATTAAAAAATATATAAGAAGATTTACTGCACAAATAAGAAGCATGATCTAATGTACACATATAGAACACTGCAGCCAATAAGTATAGAATACAATTTATTTGGAAGCACATATGACGCATTTATTAAATTGCCATAAAAAGTTTTGAATAGCTAAGAATTGGCACATAAACCTTATTGCATAATCATATTGTCATAAAAAGAAAACAAGAAGAGAACTGAAATTATACATTTGGTAACAAAATAAATAAATACTTATTTCACAGATCAGAAACGAAATTTGAATTGAAATTTAGGAAATGTTTGAAATTGCCCTACAACAAAAGCAGTCTGTTATAAAACCCATGGGATTCTGTTAATCAGGAGGTATTTAGGGAGAAATGTATCCGCCTAGAATACAACATGTTAGAAAACAAAATGACTAACCATAAATGAGCTAAGTGCTCGTCTTAAAAGTTAGAAAAAGAAAACTTATTAAACAATAGAATTAGGAAGAATGACACATTTTCTAGAAAAAAAATAAGTAATCAAAACTGACTAACTACAAAACGAATACAAATATCTCTATTAGCGTTAAAGAAATCAATCTCCAAATATACTCACAAAATAAAGAAGTGTAGGGCTTGGACACAGAAAATAAAATTTATTTGGGAAAGGTCAGTTTTTTTCAATACAAACAAAGATGCTATATAGATTAGTATTAGTTTGGGAATCCCAAACCATTACTTTAACAATCGATTTCAATCTCCCTATTAGTGTGTGTGTGTGTGTGTGTGTGTGTGTCTTGTAATCCAAAAGTCTACATATTACCTCAAGAGACTTTTTCAAATACGTTAAACCACATAAAAATTAATTTGTCATTTACTGTGAAGACACAGCAAATATTTACCCCAAATCATATTTTAAATAACACTTTAAAACAACTCCCTGAATAAGCACTATTGAGTTAATGAAATTAAATCTATATATCTCAAGTGCATAAAACATTTTGTAACCTTATTTTAACTTTCATCATGTGTAAATAAATCATGGTATACTAGTGAACAGTATTCAGAAAAGAATGCTGTTCATGTAACACTACTTTTCCAAAGAGAAAAAGAGGTGAACCTGACCTCTGTCATTTTGACAAAAGAAAAAATTTTGTTTTCAAGAATCTCCTACTGGAATCTGCAGAGAGTTGAAGAAGTAGGAATTATTTGTGGCCAATATTAAATTTTCTACTTGAAAATATTACGTTGCCTCAATATTAGTACTCAATACTAGAAACATAACTCTAAAATTCACTTTGTACAGTTTTACAATAATTTAATGAAGCCTAATGATGTCTTAGGGGAGAAAAGCAAAGATATCCTATGTTGTATTCTGTTTTGCCTTTCAAGTTATCAGTATCCTATCAAGCTATTCAAAGCTACACTGAATCTTTAATAGGCAATTTCTCTTGCTAAAAAAAGCAATTGTTTAGTGTTTTCCTTTAAATGTGAAACAAATCAATAATGTAATACGGGGCAAGGAACATTTTCACAAAGGCCACAGGTTTTTTTTTTTAAACATCTTTACTGGAGTATAATTGCTTTACAATGGTGTGTTAGTTTCTGCTTTATAACAAAGTGAATCAGTTATACATATACATATATCCCCATATCTCTTCCCTCTTGCGTCTCCCTCCTTCCCACCCTCCCTATCCCACCCATCTAGGTGGTCACAAAGCACCAAGCTGATCTCCCTGTGCTATGCGGCTGCTTCCCACTAGCTATCTATTTTACATTTGGTAGTGTATATATGTCCAAGCCACTCTCTCACTTTGTCCCAGCTTACCGTTCCCCCTCCCCATATCCTCAAGTCCATTCTCTAGTAGCTCTGTGTCTTTATTCCTGTCTTGTCCCTAGGTTCTTCATGACCTTTTTTTTTTTTTTAGATTCCATATATATGTGTTAGCATATGGTATTTCTTTTTCTCTTTCTGACTTACTTCACTCTGTATGACAGATTCTAGGTCCATCCACCTCACGACAAATAACTCAATTTCGTTTCTTTCTATGGCTGAGTAATATTCCATTGTATATATGTGCCCCATCTTCTTTATCCATTCATCTGTCCATGGACACTTAGGTTGCTTCAACGTCCTGGCTATTGTAAACAGAGCTGCAATGAACATTGTGGTACATGACCCTTTTTGAATTATGGTTTTCTCAGGGTATATGCCCAGCAGTGGGATTGCTGGGTCATATGGTAATTCTATTTTTAGTTTTTAAGAAACATCCATACTGTTCTCCATAGTGGCTGTATCAGTTTACATTCCCACCAATAGTGCAAGAGTGTTCCCTTATCTCCACACCCTCTCCATCATTTATTGTTTGAAGATTTTTTGATGATGGCCATTCTGACTGGTGTGAGAGGATATCTCATTGTAGTTTTGATTTGCATTTCTCTAATGATTAATGATGTTGAACATTCTTTCATGTGTTTATTGGCGATCCGTATATCTTCTTTGGAGAAATGTCTATTTAGGTCTTCTGCCCGTTTTTGGATTGGGTTGTTTGTTTTTTTGATATTGAGCTGCATGAGCTGTTTGTAAATTTTGGAGATTAATCCTTTGTCAATTGCTTCATTTGTAAATATTTTCTCCCATTCTGAGGGTTGTCTTTTTGTCTTATTTATATTTTCCTTTGCTATGCAAAAGCTTTTAAGTTTCATTAGGTCCCTTTTGTTTTTATTTCCATTTCTCTAGGAGGTGGGTCAAAAAGGATCTTGCTGTGATTTATGTCATAGAGTGTTCTGCCTATGTTTTCCTCTAGGAGTTTGACCACAGGCTTTTAAATAATGAAAATACAGTCTTGAGAGTCACGTGCACCAGGATCCATGATGCCAGGAGATGTGTCTATGGTCAAACTCTTGCAGATGGTTGCTTAATCGTAACAAGTAATGATTAAGAAATGTTAAACAAGTCTCATTATTCCCAGGCTTCTCAATGACTTCAATATTCTAATGCAAAATTTTAAATACCAAGAATATAATACACTGTGCAGCATTTTCCAAATATACTTGAATATGAAACTTTTGTTTTAACAGAGTCCTTACTGGAGCAGCATTTCTTGCAGCATCTTTAGGAAATGCTATTGTAAAAAATGGCTCTTACACAGTTGAGAAGAGCCAAGCCTGTGGAATTAAGAACTCGTAGTTCTGTAAAAAAGATTCTTTTCTCAAACTGTGGATGGAGCCAAATCCACGAGTGCAATTAACATTTAATTTGTGATCCACTGTATAAGTCCTAAAGAGAACACATAGAGTAGAAGACTTACTTTCAGTCAGAGTATCCCTGAAGAAGCAAAGGACAAAGTAAGCTGTTGAATTTGTTATTATAGAATAATATTGTGCCAAAAAGCCAAGCATCTTGGGGTTATGATTATTATTATGATTTACTATTCTCCATAGAGAACAAAGGTTGAGTTTATACCATCTACTCATATAGAAACGAGCTTCACCAAGGGACAACTTCTGGCTCTGGTGGCATGAAGAATCTAACAAATCCATTCCTCCATCAAATAAAGTACAAAACTACAAAATAAAATAAATTTCATGGATCTAGAAATAGATCAAGGTAAGCAACAATAAGAAATATACAAGAAAAGCTAACAGAACTCCAACTAAGGATTACAGGAGTCTGTAGCCATCTTGGCTGGGGATGCTCCCATCATCCAGAACAGACCATGTTCTAGGCCATAAGAAAAATTTCTATAAATTTAAAAAGACTTAAATAATACAAAGTATGTTCTCTAACCAAACTGAATTAATTTAAGAATCAAAAGTAGTCATAAACAAAAAAGAAATTGGCAAACAACTGGAAATTAGACAATGTACTTCTAAACAGTCATGAGTCAAAGAAGAAATCAAGATGCAAATTAGAAAATATTTTGAACAGAATGGGAACAAAAATTCAACATGTTAAAATCTATTAGTGCTTATATGGAGATTTAGAGCTTTAAACATTTGTATTAGGAAGTAAAAAAGATCCAAAATCAATCAATGAAGCTTTCACTTCAAAAAGCTAGGAAAAGAAAAGCAAATAAAACGTGAAATAGAGAAAGATAAATGAAAGGTTAGAGAAGAAAAGAATAAAATAGGAAAACAACAGAGAAACTCAATAAAATCAAAAGTTGGTTTCATGATAAGATAAAACAAAATATGACATTAGGGAGTTGCAAGTTAAAACAATGAAATACCACTGCATACCGATTAAAATGGCTAAAATCCAAAACACTGACAATACCAAGTGCTGACCAGGATGTGCAGCAGCAGGAATTCTCATTCATTGCTGGTGAGAATGTAAAATGTGACTTTACATTTCACTTTGTGCGTCACTTTGGAAGTCAGTTTGGAAGTTTCTTACAAAGCTCAACTTAGTCTTGACAAATACATGATGGAGCAATCACACTCAGTATTTATCCAACTGAGTTGAAAATTTATGTCTACACAAAAGCCTGCACACACATGTTTATTGCAGCCTTATTTACAATTGACCAAAACTGGAAGCAACCAACAAACCCTTCAACAGGTGAATGGATAAACAAAACCTGGTATATCCACACGATGGATTATTATTCAACAAGATAAATGAATGAGCTATCAAACCACAAAAGGACATGGAAGAATTTTAAATACTTATTGCTGAGTGAACAAAAGCAGTCTGAAAAGGCCACATAAAGTGTGATTCCAATTATACGGTATTCTGGAAAGGGTAAATCTATAAAATGGTTCAGAATAATTCTCTGATGGCATATGCATAACTATGCATTTGTCAAAAGCCATAGAACTGTACAACACAAAGAGTGAACTCTATGTACACTATGGACTTTTGTTAATACTAATATATCAATATTAGTTCATCAATTGGTGCAGCCACTGTGAAGAACAGTACAGGGTTTCCTCAAAAAACTAAAAATAGAACTACCATATGACCCAGCAATTCTACTCTTGGGTATATACCCAAAGAAAAGGAAAACACTAATTTGAAAAGCATATGCACTCCAATGTTCATAGCAGCATTATTTACAATTGCCAAGTTATGGAAGTAACTTTAGTGTCCATCAACAGATGAATGGATAAAGAAGTAATTGTGTGTGTGTGTGTATATATACATATACACACACACACACACACACACACACACACACACACACACACACACATATATATAGAGAGAGAGAGAGAGAGAGAGAGAGAGAGAGAGAGAGAGAGATATTAAAGCAGGACATTTTGACATTTGCAAGAACAAACACAGATGGACCTGGAGGCTATTATGCTTAGTGAAATAAGTCTGACAGAGAAAGGCAAATACAGCATGTTTTCACTTATATATGGAATCTAAAAAATAAATAAATGAAGATAACAACAACCAAAAAAAAACAGACTCACAGATACAAAGAACAAGCTAGTGGTTACCAAGGGGAAAGGGTTTGTGGGAAGGGGCAAAGTAGAGGTAGGGAATTAAGAACTACAAACTAGTAAGTATAAAATAAATAAGATACAATGATATAATGTAGAGCACAGGGATTATAGCCAATATTTTATAATAACTTTAAATGCAATATAACCTCTAAAATATTGAATTACTATGTTGTATACCTAAAACTAATATAACGTTATAAATCAACTATACTTCAACAACAAACAAAAGAATGTACAACACTACTGCAAGATATTAATAATAGGGGAAATTGGGAGTGGCAGAGAGATATAGGAACTCTGTAGTATCTGCTTAATTTGTCTCTAAATCTAAAAATGCTCTAAAATGAATGTCTATTAATTAAAGCATAAAATGTAAAAAAAATCCACTGGCTTTTCCTTCCATTCCCAGCAAAAGAAAAAAAAAGGATTATACATCATGATCAAGTGCATTTCATCCCAGGAATGATGCAAGGTTAGTTGAAAGGATTTGGACACAGACTTGAATAAAACGCCTAAGAAGATTTGTAGAGCTCTTTCCCTTCATCTCCCTGCTTCCAGTGGTCTGACTTGCCAATTCTAGCAACATTAGCAGCCCCAAATCACTATCTTTCTACTACTCAGATTCTATTTCTTTCATCCATTGAGACCAATGTTCTCAGCTTGGGCTTCATGTCCCCACATATGGTTTGAAAACTACGGGCAGGAAGAAAGCCAGCTCCACTTGTATGCTTTCCCCTTCTCCAGTTTCTGTGCCATTTATGGGGTGTATTTAATCCCTTTAATTAGCTGCTTCTTATATTCTGAATATTTTTATAGTTGTTTATAGCAGGAGAGCAATTCCGACTGTGGCCACTCCATCCTGACTCAACCCAGATGTCTCTATAAATGCATTTTATGTGATCACTCTTTCTACCAAGTTGCTGATGGATTGGATTGAATGCACTGAATAGACAGAGATAAATAAAGTTATGTTGTAATTATTCAGGCTAGAGGTAATGACAGATTTGTCTAGCATAATGGTGATACTGCAGAAGAGAAATAAACATTTGCGGAGTATGTAGGAGATACCATTTGGCATTTGATACTACATGACAATAAAATGAGGGGGCTTTCTAGTATAACAGGTTTCTGGCTTGTGTTACATGGAGGATGGTAATATTTTTCATAATGGAAAACAGAGCAGATTAAGTAGTAAGACTGAGAGTTTCTTGACTTTTCACTCTAAGTATTCTATTTTCAGTGAAGTCTTTTCATTCTGCATTCTGCATGTTCCATGAGGGTGTTTTATAAATAAGACTATATCTACCTTTTCTTTTTTATGGCATAGAGGGAACATGTCTGAACTAAGGCAATAAAGGTAAGAGTAGTGGAATAGAGAAAAATACAGGAAAGGTTAGAGAGGCAGAATCAACTAAAATTAGTAATTATCTGTAAGAGATTAGGACAAAGGAAGGAGAGTAAAATAACTCTTCAGTTTATAGCATAGGTATGTGGATCGATGGTGAGACCATTGATCAAAATACAGATTATACGAGGAGAAACAGTCTTGGGGGGTGTGCAGTGAGCTTTGTTTTGGATGTGTGTGTGAGTGTGTGAGATGCCCACATGAAGATGAAAGGTAAGCAGTCAGAAGTATCATCCTGAAGTTGATAAAGAAAATATGAGCTACAGATAAAAGACTGGAAGTCAGCATGTATGACCATCCATAGATATGGATGATATGAACCTAGTATGGTCCAATCAGAGAAGAGTTCTGAGTGAAACCTTGAGGAACACGATAATTTAAGGTATTAGGTGTGGAAAAGACCATGAGTTCATTGAAAATCATTGAAAGGGCTTGAGAATGAGTAGCTAGAAGGGGAAAAGAAAAAATTATATATATAAAGCAGAGAGGAGTGTCGTATTCCATTGATTTAGAATTTTAAAATTTCCTCTTTTTTTCCCCCTTTGCTGCTATGAAAGCAGTAGTTTTGGGCTTACATATACCTTTGCTGGAGGAAGTAAAAAATTTATGTGAGTCATATTCTCCTTTGATTTTATCTTTTTTTAAAAAAATTAAATACTTTAAATTCAGTAAATGCCTTATTTGTAGCAGCAATTAAACACCTTCTTATTGTTTCTGCATCACTGAAAGAAAAAAATTATTTCAGCTGAAAGTTCGGAATCTACAGAAAATATGCCCTACATGACTATAATATTGTGCTTTTGAATGTATTTGCTGTGGAGTCTTTTCAAATTGCAAAATGCAGCTTTTCATAGTACACCTTTGATATGTTCCCTTTGCTAATGAAATTAATAGTTCCATATTTAACCCAAATCAATATACAATTTCTCAGTATGTTATTCTTGAAACATAAACTTGCATGAAATACTTTATCTCAAAAGGCTACTTTTTAACTTAGAACAAAGCCTTCCCTACTCTCCCTGGCCTCACTCTGAACTCATAATCCATTTCTTCAAGCCCAATATTACATGCACACACACAGGTACTCACATGCACATATACCTTGCTGTCTCACTATGAGACTAGGGCCAGGCAGCGGTATTTGGATCATGAGATGAGCTTTGCAGTTCTTTACTCCATGGTCTCTTTGTTTCAACAGCCATTTTTCCTCACTAAGAAAGCTGTTTCTCTTCCCATGGTTGGGCAGACCCTAAGTACCATGGCCAGTGATGAGTCCCAAAGTGCTGGGTTGACACAGGGGAAGAAACACGTTGAGGGGATTCTCTGGCGAGGTGCCTGAAATTAGATTGTTCGTCACTCATTAAATTAGTGACACCCATTTCATCCTCTTTGCCTACACTTTAATTTTATATTTAGTTACTATACTTGATGAATAAAGTCAGATTTTAAAATTGAAGATTCTTAGTGTGATATTTTCTGCCCCACTTCCCCAAGTATTTACCTTCTTACCCCTCTGGCCTTATGATGTGGCTTTCAATGTCTGACTTTGTCAAACAGGTATTTTGTAGTTAAGATTTTAACAATATTTATATAATCTCATAAACATACTCTTTATTCTGGTATAAACATGTGAGCATTCTCAGACAGAAATAACCAATCAGACAGATCAGTTCGGCACATAATGTTTCCTCCAATAATGAGAAGCATCCTTGAAAATATCTGGACTGAAAATTTCCAGAGTCACCATGAGAAACTTTGAAATACCAAGCCAATTACTTGGGTTGGTAAAGCAGAGTTTGCACATTTGACATATCTAGAAAAGAAAAGCATCAAAGACCTAAGATCATTGTTTTATATATGTTCGTCTTTTCATGCTTTAGGTAGCATAAATTTAGTGTTTTTAGGGAGAATATGCAGGAAAGTTGAGATGTATTAAAGAATCATACCTAGTGATTCTAATCGGTGATTACCTACAGAGAAGTCGCATAAACTGGGGGTGCGAGGGGGTATGGAAATGGCTGAAGGGACATAAAAGAGAACATTCATTTGGAAGGTGTACCTCTACTTTTTCTTTGCAAATAATTAACATATTTTTACGTTAAACATGTTTCTGACACTTCACATGCATTATTTCAGTGCACAAAACCTTCAAAACAGATAATATGATTCCCATTTTATATATAAGGAAAATGCTGAAGACAATTTATTTGCTTACATTTACACAGCAAGTAAATGTAATAATCTGTTTTAAAACTTGTAGCTATAGTTTCTTCATTTTCTCTGCTGTGTAATATTCCATAGTGCAGATACATTTTATCCATAATCTAGATGATGGGAATTTGGTTTGTTTCCAGTTTTTGTTGTTATGAATTGTCCTTCATTAAACATTCCTAGACATATCTCTTCACAAAATTTTCCCTATGTCCTATCTTTTCTTTAAGGACCTACTGCAAAAAGATAAAAATAAAATTTTTAAAATAAATTAATAAAAATAAAACTATTTGCATCAGGGGAAAATATGTTGCTAAAATTATACTGAAAAATAATTTGGAATTATCATATAAAATTGAACTTTCACGTACCCAGTTATTCAATGATTCCACTCGTATGGTGATTTGTGATATCTCTACTTATTAAACTCAACTACTGTGTTCTGTTTTAACCATGGGAAAAGACTTATTAAAACTTATTTTTAACTTTGATCAATTTCTCTTTGATTCTCTGGATATCATGCAAACTCAATATATCCTTCCACAGACTCTTCACAGGGTTACACTGGTGACAAATTAAGTTTCCTACTGCTCTGACATGTGGCTCGTTCCTGCTAACCTAACAGCCATTAATTCCCAAGGAAGCAACTTCTTACAGAACAAGCTTAGTTAGTGAGAAAAGACTATTTTCTCCTGCCCACCAGGTGTTCAGTGAAATTATATATATATATATATATTTTTTTTTTTTTCTTGCGGTACGTGGGCCTCTCACTGCTGTGGCCTCTTCCGTGGCGGAGCACAGGCTCCGGATGCGCAGGCTCAGCGGCCATGGCTCACGGGCCCAGCCGCTCCGTGGCACGTGGGATCCTCCCGGACTGCGGCACGAACCCACGTACCCTGCATCGCCAGGCAGACTCTCAACCACTGTGCCACAAGGGAAGCCCGAAATGATATATTTTAATGCACTTGCTTAGCAGATTCCTTAGAGAAATCCTGCCTCTTTGCATAAACAAAAGGAAAACTTTCTACCCTCCTATCAGATCTGGCCAGGTACCTTTACTCAAGAGAAGAGCTAAGGCCACAAGTATTTGGTCTCATATTATAATGTTTAAACATGACTGGAGATCATAAAACCTCTCTACTCCCATCTGTCTTTGAACATAATTGTAATAAAAGTTGTTTTATCTCTGAAAAGACTCGAAGGTTTCCAGGCCAAGCCATTAGGGGTCACACTTATTGAAGTCTCATTTAAATCTAAAATTATATGAGATTTTAAAAAGTCAATTTCCCAGAAATTAGAAGCAGGCTGACCCAGGTCTTCTCCTCTGTATAAAAGAGTTAAGGAATGATAACAATTGCATACTTCACCTTCTTTCTACTTCACTATTTCTAAGTTTCATCATCTTAATGTCTTATTGCCTCCAGCACATATCCCAAGTGGCATCAGATGCTCCACTGAGATTCCAAGAGGAAAATAATAGAACTTCTATTTCTACTTAACTTTTTCTCATCCCCTTTCTAATTCTGTTTGTAAATGTTTTTATAATGTACATAAGAAGTCCATAAAATATATATGTGTATACATATACATCTACTGGGTAGTGGGGAAAAAGTTTCTTTTTGATACGAATACACATTTAAGAAAATCTGAGGAGGACTAGCCTAGGCTGTTCAATTGTCTCCTAATCTTGCCTATAAATCACACCCCCAATTCAACCAACTTTCACAGTCTTACTGAAGACTTTTTGAATGTCTAATCATTTTAGTTCTCTCTACAGGTATTTCCTATGAATTGCTGAAGTCTGACATTTAAGAACCTTTGGGGACTTCCCTAGTGGCACAGTGGTTAAGAATCCACCTGCCGATGCAGGGGACATGGGTTCAATCCCTGGTCCGGGAAGATCCCACATGCCGCGAAGCAACTAAGCCCGTGCGTCCCAACTACTGAGCCTGCGCTCTAGAGCCCGTGCACCACAACTACTGAGCCCACATGCCACAACTACTGAAGCCCACGTGCCTAGAGCCTGTGCTCCGCAATAAGAGAAGCCACCGCAATGAGAAGCCTGTGCATTGCAACGAAGAGTAGCCCCTGCTCGCAGCAACTAGACAAAGCCCGGGTACAACAATGAAGAACCAACATAGTGAAAAAGTAAATAAATTAAATTATAAAAAGCAAAGACCCTTTGTATTCCACCCCACCCTAAAACCCAGTCTTAGTTCCAGCTATATGTCTTGGAGCTCTTCCCCCAGGGATTCAGTGCTTTTGTTGTGTTTGTGTTCTCATTATTGTCTGAACATACTCTGATGTTCTTCTGTCCGTTCCAAAAATGTTCATTTTGTCTTGAACATTCTTTGCTAAAAATTTCCTAATAGATATACTCTACTTAGATCTCAATGGGCAGCACTAAAACTTTTCCTGCCATATATTCACAAAGCACATATAACTCTGTAAGCATTTACCCCTGTGCAATGTATTTGTGTTTACGTCTTACCTCTTACTCTAAACTGTAAGCCCAGAGAAGGAAGGGCTCGTTTTCAATTATCTTTTTTATTTTCTAAGCACCTTATTCAATGGCAATTTACCTAGCTGGTGTTTAGAAAGTATTTGTTGAATTATTTCAAACTGAATCAATAGGTAATACCAATAATTTATTTTTAGTAATAAGGAATAAGACATGTCTTGCTAGTTATTTGCTTCTAAAATATTTCCCCTACATGCATTTGCTGTGCATTTATAGTTCTATGTACAGCTCTTCAAATGTGTCTAGCTTTAGAAATAAGATAACATTTGAAAAGATTTCATGGATGTTCAGGGACATTTTCCTGGAGAATGATCTTTATGATGACCTTAGGAGGTATTTTGAGAACTCCCTGCTTATATTCTTTTATGTTTCAATTATTTTATTTTATTTTAACTCAGATGGAAAGCCCTCAGGGAAGTAACTGAGTCGTATTTTGTAAGTTATGAGGCCCAAAAGACACCTCTTGGCAATTCACACAGAACTATATCATCATCATTATGTTGCCTCTAAAGAGCTTGTTACATTTAAATAAATAAGAACATAGAGATCCATGTTATTGATGACTATGTTTTTATTGAGTTCTCCTCTAGCCCAGTTTTGTCTTTTACAGAGCTTCACACAGTGCTAGAACTCCCTCACCTAAAAGTCCATAGTAAAGTGGTGTAGGGTTATGACTCCCATAGGCTTTATTGACAATATATTCCCTAAGGTGAATTCCTCTAGCTTGCTCAAACAGAAAATAAAATACTAGTTGGACATATTTAGTACAATTGTCTATAATACCTTCTTTTAGTAATTACTTATAATTGACCCTTAAATAACACAGGGGTTAGGAGGGCAGACCCACTGTAAAGTCGAAAATCGTGTATAACTTTATAGTTGGCCCTTTGTATCCACGGTTTCACATCCAAGGATTCAAGTAACCACAGATTATGTAGTACTGTGATACATATTTACTGAAAAAAATCAGAGTATAAGTGGATTTGCCAGTTCAAACCCGTGTTGTTCAAGGGTCAACTATATTTGCCTTTCCCAATCTCTCAGTAGTTTTAAATTTGTATAGATGATATAAACTTTACTATTTAAATTGTATTTTCATATAAAGATAGATTCACTTTTTAGACGTACCCTTTACAATTCATAGTATTGTCTAATTTTTAAATGAATGCCATTGTATCTCACATGATACTCATACAAATTTAAATGTCGAGGGTCTACAAAATATTCCTTTTATAAATAGTGATAATGATGATGGGGATGGTAATGATGATGACGTCATGATTATGATGATGACAGGAATAAAATATCCAGTTTTGAAAATCTATAAAAATTATTGATGTGTTTCTTTTTTAATCTCACAAAGCCTCAGTTCACCTGTAAAAAGGTATAATAATATCTATCTCATTTAATAGTCATAAGAAATAAAAGTTTTATATTTGCTGTTAGGGGCTGAATTGTCTCCCTTCCAAGTTCATATGTTCAAGTCCTCACTCTCAATACCTCAGAATGTGACTGCATTTGGAGATAGGGCCTTTATAAAAGTAATTAAATTTAAATGAGTCTGTTAGGGTGGCTCTAATCCAGTCTGACTGGTGACCTAATAAGAAGAGGAAATACAAAGAAAGAGACCAGGGGCATGTGTGCCATGTGAAGAGGCAGCAAGAGGATAGCTGTCTGCAAGCAAGGGGAGAGACCTACAACAAATCTTTCCCTTACAGCCCTGCCGGCACCTTGATCTTGGACTTGTAGCCTCCAGGACTGTGAGAAAATAAATTTCAGTTGCTTAAGCCACTGTGGTATTTTATATTGCTTAAGTCTGTGATATTTTATATGGCAACACTAGCAAATGAATACACATATGCATACCATATGCATGTACATTTGTGTGTGTGTGTTGCGTATGAGTGTATGCCTAGCAAAAATTTGTGGTTGTCATTGATCTTGATTTATGTAACCTACCTCCTAGAAAAGTGCTAGGACACAGAAGGTGCTCAAACGTTTATTAATGAATTTATTAATTGTTTCATATATATTAATTCTCTCTTCCTTATTGGATCGTAAGTTCCTCCAGGGCAGCAATACTTTTCTGATTAGAGAAACTGACACAGAACTGAGCAGAGAATAAACACTAATTGATTACAGAATTCTTGTTCCTCCAGTGTAAATGTAATTTGAAAATCATTTTAAGGCAGGCTTATTGAGGTAAAATTTAAGACAGTAAAATTTTCCCCTTTGAAGTACACAGTCAATAAGTTTTGATAAATATAGACAGCCAGCTGACCACGAACATGATCTAAATATAGAAAATTTCCATCATCCCCAAAACTTCCCTTGTGTTTCCTTGGATTCAAAACCCTCCCCTCCTTGCAGCATGGAAGCCATGGATCTATTTTCTTACCTCTTCTTGATCAATATCCTATATCTTTGCCTCTTCCAGAATAGTATATGCCTGGAATCATACAGTAAGTAGTCATTCAGACCTGACCTCTTTTACTTAGCATACTGCTTTTGGAAATCATTCATCTTGCTGTGTGTATCGGAAGTCTGTTCCTTTTCATTGCTAAGCAGTGTTCTCTGTATAGTTATACCACAATTTGTTTATCCATTCACTAGTTGATGGACATTTGAATTGCTTCCAGAATTTGACAATTTTGAATAAAACTGCTGTAAACAGTCATGTACAGGTCATGGTGTGGGGCATGTGTTGGCATTATTCCTGGGGGGAAATCAAGGAGCAGAATTTCTGAGCTATATGATAAGTGTGTGTTTAGCTTTATTAGAAACTGTCAATTTTCCAGAGGGGTTGTACCATTTTACATTCCAACTGGCAATGCTTTTGTGAATTAGCTTAGCAACTTATGACATTTCCAGTTACTTCACATTTTTGCCAAACCTGATACTGTCATGTTTTGGATAATTTTGGTCACTACAAAATAGTTAAAATATTATCATATTTTGGTCTACTGTGCATTCCTCTGATGTTGCATTCCAATGATATTGAGCATCTTTTCATGTGCTTATTGATGGTTCCTGTGATATTTTCTAGGTGTTCGTTCACATCTTTCATACATTTTAATTGGGTTTGTTTTCTTTTTGAGTTCTAAGAGTCCCTTATATACAGTGGATTCAAGTTCTTTATCATAACTGTGTTCTGCTTGTCTTCATATTCCTAAGAGTGTTATCCAAAGCCAAAAACTTTTAATTTTTATAATACCTAATAACATGTTTTATTTTATGGTCTGTGATTATTGTGTCCTTTCTAATAAATACTGACCTAAACAAAGGTAAAAAATATTTTTATCTATTTTCCTCTAGGCATTTTATATTTAGGTTTATGGTCCATATCAAGTTAATTTTTATATGATATAAGAGGTGAAGTTCCTTCTTTTGCATGGCTGATCAATTATTCCAACACCATTTATATATAAAAAAAATTCTTTCCCAACTGAATTACTTTGAGCTCTTTGTTGAAAAACAGTTGATATATATACATATAGTTCTGTACTCTCTATTCTGATCAATTGATCTACTATATTTTTATCCTTACTCCAAACCCACAATGTCTTGATTACTGTAGCTTTATAATAAGTCCTGAAATCAGGTAACATGAGTTATGCAAATTTGTTTGGATGCATTTGAGATGTTTTAATGCATGTCAACAGTATATATCTCAATTTACTTCTTTCATTTCTTTCACCAGGATTTTGTGTGCTTTAGCACAAATATCTTGCATGAATATTGTTAAATATATTCCTAAAGACTTTTTGTTTCAGTGCATTATAAATGGCATTTTAAAAATTTCAGTATCCTATTGATCATTGATAAATTTTAGAAAATACTGATATTCATATATTGATATATATTGACCTTGCATGTTGTGAGCTCACTAAACTTAATGCTAGTAAATTTTGACTGATGCTTTGAAATTTTCTACATAGACAATTATGGCATCCGTGAATAGACAGTTTAATTTCTTCCTTTCCTATTTTCATGCCTTCCATTTCTTTATCTAGGCTTCTTGCACTTTCTAGACTTTCCAGTACAATTTCAAATAAAAGTAGTGACAGCAGGTTTTCTTCCTTTTTATCAGATCTTACAGGAATTGATTTCGTATTTTACCACTGGGTCTGATGTTAACAGTAGTTCTTTTTTTTTTTAAATATCCATTTTCACTTTAAGTATGTTCTTTTCTAAGTCTGATGCAATATTGTATAACAAATGAATATTTGGACTGTGTTAAAATGAAAAACCCTGCACGACAAAGAAAATCATCAACAAAATGAAAAGGCAACCTATGGAATGGAAGAAAATATTTTCAAACCACATATCTGATAAGGAGTTGATATCCAAAATATAAAAGGAACTCATACAACTCAATAGCAAAAAAACAAACAAATAACCAATTAAAACATAGACAAAGGACCTGATTAGACATTTTTCCAAAGAAGACATACAAATAGCCAACAGGTACATGAAAATTACCTTATCATCATTAGCCATGAGTGAAATGCAAATCAAAACTACAATGAGGTATCTCCTCATTAGCCATGAGTGAAATGCAAATCAAAACTACAATGAGGTATCTCCTCACGTCCATTAGGGTGGCTATTATCAAAAACACAGGAGATATCAAATGCTGGTGAGGACGCAGCAGCATCCTCAAAAAGGGGAAACTTTGTGCACTGTTGGTGAGATGTAAACTGGTACAGGCTCTATGGAAAATAGTGTGGAAGTTTTTCAGTAAGTTAACAATAGAACTATCATATTATTCCGCAATCCAACTTCTAGGTATACACTCAAAGGAAACAAAATCACGATCTTGAAGAGGTATCTGTACATACCCCCATGTTCATTACAGTTCACTGCTGCAAGAGTCACAATAGCCAACATATAGAAACAACCTAAGTGTCTGTCAATTGATGAGTGGATCAAGAAAATGTGGTATACACACACACACACACACACAAACACACACACACACAAACACACACACACACACACACACACACTCGAACATTATGCCAACCTTAAATAAAGAAGGAAATCCTGCCATTTGTGACCACATGGATGAAACTGGTGAAACTGGAGGGTATTATACTAAGTGAAATAAGCCAGAGAGAGAAACACAAACACTGCATAATATCACTTACAGTGGAATCTAGGGAAAAAAAAAGTCGAACACATAGAAACTAAGAATAGAAATGTGGTTGCCAGAGGTTGGGTGTAGGGGAAACAGGGAAAAGTTGGTAAAAGGATACAAACTTTCAGTTATGAGATGAATAAGGTCTGAGGATATAATGTGAAACCTGGTGACTATAGTTGATAATGTCATACTGTAAAATTGAAATTTGCTAAGAGAGTAGAATTTAATGTTCTCATATCCCCCCCAAAAATGTAAATATGTGAGGTGATGGATGTGTGAACTCAGTGTGGAAGTCCTTTCACAATGTATACATGTATCATATCTTCACATTGCATACTTTAAATATCTTACAAACATTTTTTTCCACATCTTTATTGGAGTACAAATGCTTTACAATGTTGTGTTTGTTTCTGCTGTACAACAAAGTGAATCAGCTATATGTATACATATATCCCTATATCCCCTCCTTCTTGAGCCTCCCTCCCACCCTCCCTATCCCATTCCTCTAGGTGGTCACAAAGCAACTAGCTGATCTCCTTGTGCTATGCAGCAGCTTCCCACCAGCCATCCATTATACATTTGGTAGTGTATATATGTCAATGCTACTCTCTCACTTCATCCCAGCTTCCCCTTCTCCACCATGCCCTTAAGTCCATTCCCTATGTCTGCGTGTTTATTCCTGCCCTGCCAGTAGGTTCATCAGTAGCACTTTTTAAAATTCCATATATATGTGTTAGCATGTGGTATTTACAAATGGCCAACAAATACATGAAAAGATGCTCAACATCATTAATTAGAGAAATGCAAATCAAAACCACAATGAGGTATCACCTCACACTGGTCAGAATGGCCATCATCAAAACATCTACAAACAATAAATTCTGGAGAGGGTGTGGAGAAACGGGAACCCTCCTGCACTGTTGGTGGGAATGTAAATTGATACAGCCACTATGGAGAACAGTATGGAGGTTCCTTAAAAAAACTAAAAATAAGACATTTTTTTCTGATTTAAGTCTACAGGTAAGAATTATCTCAGAATATTTTTCCTGAAAAATATTTATTTTGGCTTAATTTTTTCAAAAGATTTCTTACTCAATATAAAATTCCTGACTGACAAATTTTTAAACTCTGACTTGTAAAGATGTGATCCCACTGCATTCTATCTTGCATAGTTTTAGACAAGACATCTGTTGTTTGTAAATCTTTGCTTCTCTGTGTATAATATTTCTTTTTTCTCCGTCATAATTTTTTTAATCTTTGATTTTTCAGCAGTTTTTTAAAGAATTGTCTAGGTATGTGTGTATGTATTTGCATGTAAACTCGACTGGGTCCTCTGAGCTACTGCATCTGAAATTTGTTGCCTTTCATTAATTTTGTAATCATTTTATCTTTTCAAATATTTTTTTCTCTTTCCTATTATTTCTGTCCTCCTTCTGAGATTCCATTTACACTTATATTACACCATCTGATGTTGTCCCACTTGTCTTAGATATTCTGTTTATTTTTTAACACATTTTTTTCTTCTATTGGCTTGTCTGAATTACTTCTATTGGTCTTTAAGTCTACTAATTCTTTATTTTGTAACTAGTACGATGATAAGTCTATCAAAATCATTATTCATCTCTGATATCATCTTTTTTTGTTTGTAGTCTTTCTATTTGACTTTTTCTTACAGTTCCCTCTTTACTCTTTACTACTGTTTACTCTCTTTACTGACTTTTTCACGTATGTTTTACATATCTCTTAGCCGGCTAATTGTAGTTATTTTAAATTCACATATATCTGGATCTGGTTCTGTTGCTTTTGCTTGCTTATTTCTCTTTTTGGCATGTCAATTATGTTCTTCTGTCAACCATTAGTCGGGGAGATTGAGCCAACCTAATCACTAGTGGAGTTGGTTTTAGGATGTGTTGTTGCTACAGCTTCCTTCATAACGTCACACACTTCAAGTTCCCCCAGCTGTGGGCTGCTGGTATCTTGTGCTTAGTGTTGAACCTAGGTTTCCCAAGGACTTTTCTCAGTGTTCCTGTTCTACTCTTAACATTCAGTAGGACTTGCCTGCCAGAACCACAGAGGCTGTCTCCACAATCTTGCTTTCTCTCATTGGCAAAGTACTGTGACTTTTACCTGGTTAAAAACTCATGCTGGGAGCAGAGAGCGACAGTTTTCAGTTCTCCTAGTCCAGCCTTATTCTTAGTCAGACACTGCACACTAAGTACTATAGACCTGCTCTTTTCTTCATTTCATCCAAACACTTCCTTCAATCAGTGTAATGTTGATGTATGTGCAGCAGGCTGGGTCCAAGCTCCTTGCTCTGCAGCAAATAGCTTTTGTTGCTCCTTCAGTGACAATGTACCTGAGAATCTAATTAGGATGATTTCTTGGTCTTCCCACAAAAGGAGATTACTGTTTCTTTTTACTCAGTGCATAGCTTAAAGTGTGAGCCATAGGGACTTCCTTTCCCTCTCTCAAGAGAAGACAGGTTTTGTTTGTATCCCTCCTCCAGTAGCAGATGACCTGCTTCTACCCTTACCCTATAAACAATGGATCTTTGCCTGGGTTCTCTCCAAGTTGTCTGAGTCTCTTTCTTCATATAATGGAAAGATTCAAGATGTAGACCAAGTTTTGTGCCCACGCACCCCTGAGGGTAGCTCTTTCTTGCCCTGCCCCTAATCTTTCTTGTGGAAGAAGTCATCCAGTGGACGCCCATGAAAAAGAAATGGAAAGTGAATGTACACTCCTGTTGGGTCTGGAGTTTCCAGAGGTTCTAAACTTTCATGCTGGCCAAACCCAACCTTTAATAATACATTAAATTTTAACTGTTTTCTTCTTAACTGCTTTTACAGTGGCTGTTTCTTCATCCCATGTTCTGCCAAAGATGAAGCAATTCATTTGTTCCATCTCTTCTCAGAAGGGCCTAACAGTCTTTGGAATTTAGTCTACTGGGTTGCCTTGAGACCTCAGCTCCGATCCTTTTTCAAGATGTTATAATTTTGTAGATGAGCCTTTTCTTCTTGTTAAGGTGGGAGTTACATTCTCTTGCAGCTTTTTTATATCCTCACAGCTCCCTACTGAAGTTCTTTTGAAGAGTTTTCAAATATGACTACTTGGTATGCTGAGATAGTTGAATGCAACAGTCAAAAAAAATGGTACCTTATATGGATAAATCCAATAAATGTATTTTATATAGGTTATTTCCTTGCACTTGAAATTTACAGTTCTATATGTTGTATCTCTAACAATTTATATGAAAAGGCCTTTTAAAAATTAAGAACACCCAAATAAATTTTAAAACTGGTTTTATTTCATCTAGAATATTTTACCTCATAGTTATGCTTCTGGTACAAACTCACCACATTAGAAACTGAGTTTGCATTATGAGAGAACACAAGAGAATGGAGACAACTTTTCTTAACGTAAAAATAATTTACCTAACCCCCAGAGAGTCCTTCATACACCCTGAAATTTACCAGATAGCTAGAAGGAAAATATAGCTTCATACTTTCTAAGTTACAAATAGAAAATAGAATAAGCTTCATTGTTATACAATGAGATGTATTTACCTAGAGCATGCATTAAAAAAAAAAACTATATCATCAAAGTAATAGAATTTGACAGGCTGAGTGTTAGATCGATAAGCCTAAGGTACCCATTCACTAGAGAGAGAAACAATGAGAATAGTAAACAGCAAATGTAGCAATGTCTCAATCAAGTGCAAGCCAATGAAAGGAGGAAATGCTGCATACATATAACAAGGGGCTACTAGTGGCTTGAGAAACTCCAGGAAGCCTATGTAGAGAATGTTCTCTTACCAGACTTCCCACTGAGAATGTCCCTATGGGAAAAGCAAAGGCAGGAAAGTACTGCATGTTTTAACATCTCAATGCAAGGACTGAGTATTTACTCTCCCAACTAATCCTTGATGGCGCCTCAGGGGGTGACACAATTGCAATAAAATATTTTGTTAATTACCAAACAAGGACAATCTGAGGTACAATGGACAGAAAATGTTAGATTGTTCAGAGGGCTCTCATTTCCTGGAATTACCTGCACCTCCACTTTCTAATATAAATTTCAGTAACAAGGCATGTAACCGCTAATCAGCAACTGTGTTGGTGTTATCATGTTGGGAAGTTTTCCTAACTCAGTCTTTCTTAAAATATGGTCAGGAGAATAGAAAGTTAATATTCCTCCATCTTCTTTGCCACCTTATGAATTTCAGTAAGATAGACACCAGCCTTTCCTCGACAAATTTTAGGAAAACCCAGCCTTTCCTCTTTAGTCCATCCTGACAACATAGAAAAAGCCTGGGAAAAGTGAAAATGGTTCCTTCTCTCTTGCCCCAATGACATCACCACAGTCTGCTCACAAGAACATAATGACAAATGGTAAATTGCAAAAGGTAACTATCCTCTCTCCTACAATTAGCGATCTTTACATTGCTTATTGCTCTGCCATCGTGTGTCCTTGGACATAATCTTATCTGTTCAGTTCCATCTTGTAAATAAATGCAGAAAGAAAGTTAGATAAGGGATTACAACCATATAGTCCTATTGACACACATGACCCTTTTTTACATAAATACAATACAGCCTCAACCTTGATTGATTACAAGCCTTAAGGGCTTGAGACAAAATGACCTTGAAAAGACTGGATTTTACTTAGCAGTCTTAAAAGCCACATTTCCACTTCTCAAGCGCTTTGTGTGCCTCTGAGGACTTTCCTCATCAGGTACATTGTCATTAGGTACTATATGACGTTTCATGTAAAATGATGGTATCCCTGAGAATAGTAAATATAATATTTGAGACATTTTTAAAAGACATTTTTACCACTAGACTACTGAATATATGCTATTTTGAGGTAATATTGTTACAAGGAAGAACAAAATCTGACTACATGTTGCCTCTGTTTCTTTTACTTTCTTTGCTTGTTGCTTCGTTGCTTTTGTTCACTAAAAGGATACTGTCTATACATAATGGCCTGCCTCAGGGAACCCTGCCCCTCTGCCTGAGGGTTAAATCAAAGTGCCTTTGTTCAGGTAAAAAACATGTTGACCCTGTCCACATGTGAATGGCTGCAAAAAAGAAGAAATTAACACATCCCCTCCTGGAGGCTGGCCATTCCAGGAGATATTTGCAAGAATTCCTCACCTCCACCCCCTCTCTGTTCTATAAAAGAAACTGGGATCCAGACCCTGATAAGATGGTCTTTTTGAGACACTAGCCTGCCATCTTCTCAGTCTGCTATTCTTTACCTCAACACCTCATCTCCTGATTTATTGGCCTGTTATGCGGCAAGCAGAGTGGGCTTGGACTCGGTAACAACATCACTCAAGAGACAAAGAGTTTGATTCTGTTAAATGTCAGCTTAAATTTAAATAACGTTTATACATTTGTGCAACATATATTTCTTTTTCTGAATTTAGGGAAGTGCTAAGAACAAATGGGGTAAAATTGGTGTAGTAAATCCACAATTTTTATACCCTGTTAAATGCACATACATAGTAGCAATAAATAAAACATGAAAAGAGAAAAGCAAAAGAGCAAACAACCTTTAGAAAAAGATAAACTTCTGTAAACTGGAAAAGGAACAAATATACAAAGCAGTGAGGAGAATGAAGGCAGAGGCCTGCTGAATCTCGGGTTTGGGAGAAGGTAGCAGTAGACTGAAATTTAGTTATAGATGGTCAATAGAGACCAAAAGAGTCCTTCGTCTGCCTGGAGTCTAATTTAGACTCATGACTTAAAGAAAGAAGCTAAGAACAATTGCTGCTGATGGCTCTCTGTGACTAGGGTTTGTAGGAACATGCGGGCTGTAGCGGGCTGTAGAGATGGGAGGATATAAACACAGCCTCATAAACAAGAAATAAACCAGGACTGACTCTGTAAATAGCTGGATCCACAATCTTCTCAAAGTAGAAAAAGCAAAATGATAGACCTATTCTAGATGCTGACTGTGTGGAACATGGTTCAGGCCAACCATTAGCCAGAAATCACAAAGGAGTAGGAAGGGAGAGAGCGATAGGGATAGAAAGGAGGATACAGAGAGAGCACGCGAGAGCAAGAGAGAGAGAATCCTTTCTAATCAAAATAAGCTGCAAATAAAACTTTAGAATTGCTTGAAGAAAAATGTGCACATCAATAAAAAAGCAAACAGAAATCCACACTAGAACATAAAATCACTGCATATGAAGTCAATTCATTCAAGTATTTGATAAACATTTTAAAGTAAATATCTTTAGGGTGCTTTAAATTATAAATTAACATACAAAAGTGATTTAAAAATTAAGAATAAAATGTTCAACAAAATCAGAGGAAATCTGTATGAAATAAACATAGTGAATGTTAAAAGAATCCACTAGAAATATGCTATAAAAATATAGTCATTGTAATAAACACTCTAGTAGATTGTTAGGATAACAGCCCTCAATGAATCATAACCCCCTCATTCCACACCCTTTTGAAATATGATTTCCCTGCTCCTTCTATCAAGAATTAGTGCCTTAATAGTCTCCCACTTCTTTAATCTGGCCTGGCTCTGAGACTTGCATTGACCAATAGAATATGGCAAAAGCGACATGGTGTGACTTCCTAAGCTTGTCATTAAGGGATCTTGAACTTCTGCTTTCTCTATCACTGAATGAATCTTTCATCATGTGAAGAAGCCAATTCTGGGCTCTAAGGGTGAGAGGCCGCGTAGAGAAGAATCAGAAAGCTACAGCCAACAGCCAACACCAACTGCCAGACACGGAATTGAGAACAACTTGAAATGTCCATCCCAGTGAAGTTTCAGAAGACAAAACCATATATGAATGATCCCATATACAGGATCAGCATAAGAACTGCCTGACAGAGCCCGAAGTAAATTAAACCAACAAATAGTTGTTGCTTTAAGCCCTGCAATTTGGAAGTGGTCTGTTATGCAGAAACTAAGAACTGACACAAAAATTGGCACCTATAAATCGGGTGCTGCCATAACAAAACCCTAAAAGCTTGGCATTGGCTTTGGGACTAAGTGGTGGGTGAACCCTTTAAGACAGTGAAGCAACCATCAGTGTTAAATAGAAAAACATTGAGAAACTGTTCTTTGTGGAAAGGTGGGGATCAGTGATCCAAAACTACTGGCCAAACTTAAGACTTCAATAGCTGGGAAGATAGAGTTCTCCATGAACAAATCGATCTGTCCAAGGAGATATCCAGGCAGGATGTTGAAACTGACTATTGGCTTTTTGTGTCTGTCTATGATAAATATGGAATGAGAGAGAGGAGCTAAAGAAAGAACCATTCAGCTGACAAGTGTAATTTAGAGGAAATATAAACAATCAAGACTGGATTATAAAATAAATTATGCTGGATTATAAAATAAAACCATTTCATATTTCTAGACTTTTCAGCTACGGTCTCAGAGTAAAGATCAAGTTAAGAGTGTGGCTCTAAGACCTTTAATTAAGAACACAGAGAGATTTATGGGAGTGCCCAGTGAATCCTCATAGTTAGAGGAAAATTTCTAAGAATCTTAAAGATATTATCTCACAACAACCTCACATAGGGTTCAAAGTAATTAGAGGTCTATTTTAAAAGAATCATGGATGTGGCTTTTGGGGCATGGAGTGAATCTCAATTAGATTCATAACCAGTCCAAAATCTTTTTGAGGAAGTTATAACAGGCTCAATTATAGGGAGTAGAGTAGTTCAAACTACAAAGAAGTCTCTGGGATCTCAAATGTCTATGGTCAGGAAACAGGACGAGAATGCCTTTCACAGAAAAAGCGGGCCTTTGCTATGGTTCATTTCCTTACCCTGGAAAGGGAGGCTCTGACAAATGCATACAGTTAGATTTCAGAATTGCTATGGTCTAGGGACTGCTCTCTTCCTCATTCTATTTCTCCCCTTTTTCATTAGGTATGTCTATTGTAGTTAATCTGTCCATGTCTCACTATTATGTATGTTGGGGTATAGGTTGTAAATAATTTCTTTTTAACTTTACAAGTCTCCAGATCAAGGGTGCCTGTACTTGAAGAGTTGCAGATGGGGAGTCTCATCTATCACCTAATCTGTCACAGATAATGATGCTCTCATGTAAAATTGTGGGACTATTGGGAGGAACTAAGTATATAAATACTTAGTTATAAGTATTTATAAATAAATAGACCCAAATCAGTGCAGAATATAGTGGAACTATAATACAGAAGTACAAAGAAAATATATTTTAAAGTATCTGAAAGAAAAGACCCATTACCCACAAAAGAACAGCAAACCAACAACATATTCTTCGCACTTTCACAATAAGTGCTAAACAATAATGAAGTAATATCTTCAAAGTGTAGAAGGAAAATAATTCACTCTGGGATTTTATATCAACTAAACTATCTTGCAAGAGTTGAAGAAAAATAAAAAAAAATTTAGACACACAAATATTAAGAGTTTACTACTCACAGAATATCACCAAGTTAACAAGTAAACCATGTATTTAATTTTTTTTTTTCTTTTGCGGTACGCGGGCCTCTCACTGCCGTGGCCTCTCCCGTTGCGGAGCACAGGCTCCGGACGCGCAAGCTCAGCGGCCATGGCTCATGGGCCCAGCCGCTCTGCGGCATGTGGGATCCTCCCAGACCAGGGCACGAACCTGTGTCCCCTGCATCGGCAGGCGGACTCTCAACCACTGAGCCACCAGGGAAGCCCTGTATTTAATTTTTATATAGTTAATCTATCTAGAGGAAAGCATAGATATAAGAACATCAGTGTGCACAGAAATAGATAAAACACATCATAGAATTTGATTAAAAACTAACAAATAACTAAACTTTGCCATTTCCATGAGAATATGTTTCATGATGATTTTGTTTATCTCTAGAATGTAAGACCTAGTGCCTGGAACCTATTTAGGTTCAATAAGTATTTATTAAATAAAGAATTTAGGACCTTGTGCTTGAGAAAAGGATGAAACTATTGAAAATCTCCATTTGGCTGAAAAAAATTAGCTATGCATTTAAATAATTAAAAATTCTACTTAAAATATAGGGCTTCCCTGGTGGCACAGTGGTTAAGAATCCATCTGCCAATGCAGGGGACACGGGTTTGAGCCCTGGTCCAGGAAGATCCCACATGCTGCAGAGCAACTAAGCCCATCCGCCACAACTACTGAGCTTGCGCTCTACAGCCCATGAGCCACAACTGCTGAAGCCCCTGCGCCTAGAGCCCGTGCTCTGCAACAAGAGAAGCCAGGGCAACGAGTAGCCCGTGCACTGTAACGAAGAGTAGCCCCCACTCAAAGCAACTAGAGAGAGCCCGTGCACAGCAACAAAGACCCAGCACAGCCAAAAATAAAAACAAATTAAAAAAAATATATATATATATATATAACTTATAGAGTCCTATAGAAAAAGCAGAAATGAGGGAGGAAGGATGGAAAAAATGATAGTGAACAGAAACATTAAATTCAGATGGCAGAATTGAATAAAATATATCTATTATCACAATTAATGTAAATATTTTAAACTCAGCTGTTATGTGATAAAGATTATAAGATTGGAGGAAATGAACAACTCATAAGAGACAACTAAAGCAAGCATATAGAAAAGTTGCAAATAAAAGACATGAAAGATGTAACATCAATGTCACTGAAACAGAAATTACTAAGATAGCATCTAAGACTCACTAGTATTGATATAGCAGTATGTTACTGTAGCAGCCATGCATTTCTCAAGATCTGCATGCTTTGCTGCAAGTAGCTCACACCTGCCCTCTTTAGTGGCTCACCTTTGGACACAAGAGCAAATTAACAGAGAATCAGAAGTGCTTGGTGTTCTACACTGTACCCCAGGGAACCCCACAGCTAGTGTCCCACAGTTATTGGACTACAAAACTCAGTTCTTTTGCCTCAAGTCAGGATATACTCTGAAGTATAATTTGTGCTCCAGAGTTCACCAAAGGATCAAGAAGTCTGAGATGTCACCAAAATTGTATCCTTTCTGCACGTTTTTCCCTTCCTTTTCCTGTTTCTCCCACACTCTTACCTGTTTTTTTCTGGGAGTTCTTCCTTAGTAAATCACTTGCACTTGAACCTCTGGCTCATTATTTACATCTGTAAGAACCTATCCCAAGACAGGTATATAATATTAGTTTAAGAAATAATTAGGAATTTCACTTACGCCTATGATGTGGAAAGTTGGAAAGAGCATTGCTTCCACACTAATAACAAGAAAATGCTGGATAAACTACAAAATTATAACTTTTTTGAACCTATCAGAGAACTGAGATTCTCAGGGCAACCGATTAGCTTGGAATCCAAGGAAAGACAGGTGCCTCCACGCAGACAGGACACAAACACTGCAACATGCCTGGCAGAGCATGGGAAGAAGAGACACCAGTGCCATACAAGAGGTTAAAAGAATTTATCTATTTTTTTAAAAGAACTCTCTAAGGTCCAAGCATGGGCTAGCATAAGAGTATAGGATCCCTGGGAGCCACAGACAGCAGGCATTCATACTACTTGCAAGCTGTTCGCCACAGACCTCTGCTGGAGCTCAAAGAAGGAATTCGGGCATATTTGGATAGAACAGAAACCCTCTCATGGCTGTGCAGGCTTGGATTAGGAGAACATCCACCATTAGAAAAAAGGAATAAACCCCCACTTTTAAAGCTTTCTTCTTCATGGAACAAGAGCCCTGAACTGCTGGGAAGTTGCAACACAAACCACCACTTGAGGGCACACTTGAAGATGAAGCTGGGAAAAGGTAAAAGTAAAAAATAACCTGTATCCCTGGAGTAGGAATAAGAGACTGCCCTGGGGCCAGACCATAATAGGTCTCCTATTACTGTGGCAGGGGCAGTAAACTCTCTCCCACCCAAGGTCTAATATAGGTCCATAGCAGAGTTTGCCTTCCCTAGGTAGTGAGGCAGTATCGCTAAGAAAATTCCAACTGCGAGGCCAAGCTAGTCTAAGTTTGAAGCTGGACCAAAAGAAAAGAAAACCCCCGTGCCCCTTAAAGCCAGGATCACAAACACAAAGTAGTGAGTACTAGCAGCCTACCACTGGAAAGAACAAGGACATGGAAGACCTCCTGTCAGGTGAAAGAGCAACAGAGAAGGCTAAAGCTGAGGGTGGACAAGGAATATTAAGAGAAACACAACACGGTTTTGACCCTAAGGTATTGCCAGAAGAACCTGAAGCTGGTGATACACTGATGGTAACAACTGCAACAAAAAAATCCCAAATCAGCTGAACTCGTGACTAGACTGACCCCAGTCTCCATACTAACAGATTAACAGCTGGTGGAGAAGACACCCACATTTCTATGTAAAACTGCTATAGCTCAGTCTGTACTGTCCTGCCCCTGATGTCCAGAATTCAATAAAAAAGTAATTACAAGACACACAAAAAACAAGGAGAGAAGAGCCCACTGAGATACAGCAATTAAATGAGTTTGACTCAGAAAAGACCCCAGTGTTGCAATTAGGCAATAAATTTAAAGCAACTATGATTAATAGTTTAAAAGTTCTAAGCATAGTTTCCTCACCATCAAAATGAAGATTTAAAAAGTATCTAATTCGCATGGGATTTGTGCAGATTAAATGAGATAATGGTATTCAATGGATATTTAACAAAAACCCCTGACACAGAGTAAGGATTTAGTGAACGTCAGTAGCTGTGGTCACTATTTGTTTTTTGTTTTTTGTTTTTTTTTTTTTTGCGGTACGCGGGCCTCTCACTGTTGTGGCCTCTCCCCTTGCGGAGCACAGGCTCCGGACGCGCAGGCTCAGCGGCCATGGCTCACGGGCCCAGCCGCTCCGCGGCACGCGGGATCCTCCCGGACCGGGGTGCGAACCTGCGTCCCCTGCGTCGGCAGGCGGACTCAACCACTGCACCACCGGGGAAGCCCTGGTCACTATTATTTAGACACTTAATGAAAGGTTCACTGGTTTTATTCCAAAGGTTCCTGAGCATATCCTGAGGATATGTATAAGCCTTACTTGTGTCCACTCCAAGCTGATCACCACCATCGCCTTGCTTCTTCTGCCTCAGCTCTGGGTTTTTTATCAGGAAGCGGAGATGGAACAGTGGCTGAGCTTCTTTCTCCAGTTAGTAACTCAGGTATCGGTGACTCTCCCAGTTCTCGATTCGTGAACTTTGGAAGTCAGTGACTCCACTGTAGGTATCTTCGTTGTTATCAATTAACTCAAAATTCAATCTTCCATTTCTTATTTCTATTTGTCGCTACCAAAAACCAAAATAGGCTAGATGGCACACGTATCAATTTAAAATAGTTGTAGTATACTTCTGAATTATTCCTCTTTACCTTGAAATCTGTATTGCTTTTACAATAAAATTTAATTCAAAGTCTATATTCATACACTAATCAGAGAAACCAAACTGCAGTGATTAATATTGTCCCTAAAAACTCAGATGATCATTCAAAAGACAGAACCTAAAGAATCAACCTTCTGCCACCAATCTTTTCAGATTTTATAGCTCCCTTTTATTTTTATGTTGCTTGGGTTATTTCCCCTGATAGATTCCATGTCTTGAAATATAGTCTTCAATTAAAATATATAGGATTTAGGCAACAGAATATGTCCATCTGTACTAACCTAAGATTCTCCTTAATTGTTATAACCAGGCTATATTTATGGTGTAAGTATCATTGGCCATTTACTTGTAACCAGCAGAGATAGTATATCTAACATATGGCACCTTCATGGTTGTAGTTCTTTCAAAAGTGATTTATCCACATTAAAGTTAGTGACAAATGCAACATAAAAGTAAGGCTGTGAGGTAACTTTGCATTCCTCAGCTGCCCTGCATGTGGTATCTACTATCGGAATCTTGACAGCCAATTGTACTACCACTGAGTGTTTATGCACAGGTACTAATGTTTCCCTAGCTACTTTGCTCTGGTTTCCTCATTAAATTAGGATTAATTTTTAAAAGAAAAAATATTTAAAGAAGGCTAATCACAGAATGCTGATATCATGTAATTCATTCTTTTCATTTTGGAAGGATAACTGACCTCAGCACATCAGTGGCGAAGCTAGGATTGCAAACCTAGGTCATGTGACTTGAGTCCATTCTTGTGACCACTCTGCTATGCTGTCTCTCAATATTCTCTAGCTGGTCTAACTCTGCCATTAACTGGATGACCTTGAGAAAGCCACGTAACTTCTCTGACATACTTCCTCATATGGAAAAATGGGGATAATAATAGTGCCTATCCCACAGAGTCATTGTGAGAAGTATATGAGCTAATATTTGAAATAACTTACAACAGTGATTGCCACATTGTAAGTACTGTAAAGGTATTGGCTAATGAAGTTCTGTTACTTTAAATACCACCCTGGGGCTATCTTATTAATACCACTTAACATCTTCATAGGAACCTTAAAAAGCGGTAGTGCAAATTACAATTAAATAAAAGAATAATTGTTAGGCTGTAGCTGGAATAAATTAGAACATTTACATGAGATCTCCTTGCAGTTGTGTGATCACTTGCCTGCCAGTGCCAAGTGAGCACACAGCTACTCAAATCCCTTGTGGAAGAAAACACACTCATAACTCAATGACATGAATTACGATAGCTAGCATTTACTAGGCTCTTACTAGACACATATTAATGTATTAATTTGAATTGCCAGAATAACCCTATGGAATACATACTACTATTGTCCCCATTTTACAGGTTAGGGAACTGAAGAACAGAGAAATAACTTATGTACTGTGAACACACAGCTAATAATAACTGGTAGAGCTGAGACAGGACAATCAGTCATGTCCCGAGCACTTCCCAATTCAGCCAGTCCTCCACACTTCCCTTACCCCCGAGAGCTAGGATCCTACTGAATAATAAAAATAAAGAGTATATACGAAAAAATAACATATATATATAGTTTCTAAAATGTACTTTTCTCACTGTCTGGTGGTAACAAACTATGAATGGACAGTTCTACTGGAAGTGATCATGTTCTGAAAGTAACTGAACTTTAGTTCTTCCTCGACTTTAGTGAAAAGACGGAGGCTGCTAGTGACATTGATGTTTCCCCTGGTATAAGAGAGCTGAGGATGAACACAGAAGGATAAAGAAGTGGGTGTGTAATCTGCAAAAAGTAAAATATCTTATGAAAGTATTAGTCAGTCTTACTGAGACAGGCTGGGATTTTCACTATGATCACTGGTCCCCCATGCATTTTAACATGTGCAAATAGTTCAAATAGTGCAAATAGTTCACACTCTCCTTGCCACCCAACCGCTTCTAAATCCTTCTGCTTCCAGAGTAAGAACTTCATGTTCTGAGAGTAAAGAAGAAACTCCTGAGAGCTCCTAGATCTGGAATCTAGAACATAATTTTCTAGATCAATGACTTGCACATGATTGCAAGCCATAGGGACGCTGAGTGTGTTTGTAGAACTGAGCTGAATGGACTTCTCCAACAATCCAGGCCATGTCTACCCAGGGAGAGTTTGTGGCCCACATGTTCTTTAAAGTTGGGCAGAACTGATCATGGAGACATAACTCCATTCTATTTTCAGGAGTCAGATATAAAGGATGTGGAGAGAATTTTGTTGTTTTCCCTGATACATCTTCCGTTACACTGGTAACAACAACAACAAAAATGGGGCCTTGGCAAGAACTTCAGGGAGAAATGGTGAGATGGAAAGGTGCCAGGATAGGCAGACTTCAATACACTGCTGGTGAGCAAACCTTGGGATGCCATCTCCATAGTGAGAATAGAAGCATGCTTGAGTTGGAGATTCATCTGCTTACCCCAGATGATTAAAGAGTAATTTCTCTAGTTGGTGAGGGAAATGAGGTAAGAAGGCAGGGGATGCAAGTAGATATCAATACCAGGAGGACACTGCCCGCCAGCCTTTGCATGGACAAATGAAAAGCAGAGGCCTGGACATTGTCTTTTTCAGCACACTGACTCAACGAGTAACTCTTTCCAGCTCCTAATATGCTAGGCATTGCTGATACATTGCTCAACTAGAAAGATAGTTTCCTGACCCAAGGAGCTGATAGAGTAGAAGGGAATGATTGCACAATTGATTATAATTGTGATGAGTGTACAAAGAAGTATAGATCATTTTAGGAGCCCATCATGGGAAACCAAACCATGCTTAGTCAAACAAAACAGAAAGAGGCATTTAAGCTGAGGCCTCGAGGATGGGTAGACTTCAGCTTTGCCACGTGGGGATGACAGGGACAAGCTGAGAGAACATCAGCTAGAGAAAAAAGAGACACAGCCTTGCTGGCTCCCTCATAAGGCTGAATTTATGCTTTAACATGTTCATCTATCTTCTCCCATTCAGAACCAGGTAAGGATTGAGGAAGGAAGAATGATGTGATTAGCTAATATGCTTCCTTTGCTTTTTATGCACTGCCAAAACACGGAACTCTTTATATTTGATACCTTATTTAATCCAAGCAGCAGCCCTATAATGAAAAGGCTGTCTTTCCGTTTTACACATGAGGAAACAAAAGAGCAAAGAGTGTATACTGCATAAAAATGATAAAGCCAGGAATTCAAACACAGGTCTCCCTGCCACACACCCTAAAATGAACTTTCCACAACACCTTTCCACATACGTTAGAGGGAAACAGAAACAAAAAAGTAGTACTCAGTAAAAGCAGAAGAAATTATCCTGTGGAAGAGGACTGAGGAGAGGAATGTTCCTTTCTGCCTATTTATAACCTGTCTGCATCCTCAAAAGAACACTGCCAAAGTGTCTATCTGCTGTGAGTGAACGATTCGTAGGGGTTCTTAGATATCAATACCAGGAGGAACCACTGGGAAGCCCATTACAGATGACCAAGATTTGTTCAGAGTCTAACTCTTCTGTTCCCTGGTAAGGCATCTGTCAATTCAAAACCCAGTGGACTTCATTTTCAGCCGAAAGGACATTTTTCCAAGGTGAAATTAAAGGTGATCCTAACTTTTTCTTCAGTTATGTTTTATCATTGCCTCAACAGCCATTTTGTATAAGACAATTTTCTTTTCTTCAGGCCCAAAGTTGTTTTTATATTTGCAAAAAATAAAAGAACATTGTAGGGGAAAAATTTTCACAAAGATCAAAGCAATTCAAGTACAGTACAAGAATATACCACTAAATTTCAGTGAAAAGAAAGCTTCAAAATATCATCAGATAGTCACACTGTCAGAAGACTTAACTTCTGTAATATCACTCAGGAACACAGGACTGATCATTCTCAGAATGCACTTTTCAAAGAAAAGAAGCCACAAATCCATTCACTTGTTAAGTGTTGTCAACTCTGTGTTTTAAAACCCATTTCAATAACACAAGAATAAGGCACTTTCTGCACCTTTTTTTTTTTTTGCAGTACGCGGGCCTCTCACTGTGGCCTCTCCCGTTGTGGAGCACAGGCTCCGGACGCACAGGCTCAGCGGCCATGGCTCACGGGTGCAGCCGCTCCGCGGCATGTGGGATCTTCCCGGACCGGGGCACGAACCCGTGTCCCCTGCATCGGCAGGTGGACTCTCAACCACTGCGCCACCGGGGAAGCCCCACTTTCTGCGTCTTTTAGTGAGTCAAAAGAAAGACAAAAATCAGTACACGTTTTTCAGATCAAAAATGTATGTCTTCAATTCTGAGAGAAGACAGAAATAAATTTTTTTAATAGGAATAGTGGCATTAATCTTTAACACTGCTTTTTCATTTTTTCAGTGATCATTTTTTTCTTATGTAGCATATAAAATATTTAAAGTTTATTTCCCCTTTTATTAAGACTTCATAATAAGCTGCCAGGACCTGAGTTCCAAACTCTTCAGAAATTACTGATAGGTTAACTGGTTTTCTAAAATTCTCTTAAAAATATAAATTTCACTTAATTGCCATATATGGCCTTTCCATTAAATATTAATGACTCTTCAGCAAGTAGTGTCTATAAATAAAACCAGATTTCAAAAGCCCTCTATAATAGGAGAATGAAAGTTTGGTAGATTTTACTTACCTGCCACAAGTAAAAAAATTAATACATAGTTGAGGAAATGTTATTTTGTTTGGCAAGTGTAGACAAACAAGACATAAGTGCATGTGTGCAGTCAGTGCTAAGAAACAGTGCAAAGAAGAGGAGAAACAAGGTCAGACAATTCTGCCTCTAGTTCAGAAACTGGGAAAAGACCAATACTTGTAGCTAGATTGGAAGACTTTTCTAAGACTTTTATTGAGGGAGAGAAGAGGACAGGAGCTAAAGTAACTAATCCCCTCACTTGACTGAGGCAGAAATGGAAGGAATGGAGGACCACGTTTACACAACTAAGCAAATCAACATAAAACATCTAGCACAAGAGACCTTCAACATGGCAGAGGAGTAAGATGTGGAGATCACCTTCCTCCCCACAAATACATCAGAAATACATCTACAGGTGGAACAACTCCTACAGAACACCTACTGAATGCTGGCAGAAGACCTCAGACATCCCAAAAGGCAAGAAATTCCCCATGTACCTGGGTAGGGGACAAGAAAAAAGAGAGACAAAAGAATAGGGACGGGACCTGCACCAGTGGGAGGCAGCTGTGAAGGAGGAAAGGTTTCCATACACTAGGAAGCCCCTTCACTGGTGGAGACGGGGGAAGCTTCGGAGCCATGGAGGAGAGCGCAGCCACAGGGGTGCAGAGGGCAAAGCGGAGAGATTCCCGCACAGAGGATCGGTGCCGACCAGCACTCACCAGCCTGAAAGGCTTGTCTGCTCACCCGCCGGGGTGGGCGGGGCTGGGAGCTGAGGCTCGGGCTTTGGAGGTCAGATCCCAGGGAGAGGACTGGGGTTGGCTGTGTGAACACAGGCTGAAGGGGGCTAGTGCACCACAGATAGCCGGGAGAGAGTCCGGGAAAAAGTCTTGACCTTCCTAAGAGGCAACAGACCATTGTTTCAAGGTGTGCGAGGAGAGGGGATTCAGAGCACCGCCTAAACGAGCGCCAGAGATGGGCGCAAGCCGCAGCTATCAGTGTGTACCCCAAAGATGGGCACGAAATGCTAAGGCTGCTGCTGCACCACCAAGAAGCCTGTGTGCGAGCACAGGCCACTCTCCACACCTCCCCTCCTGGGAGCCTGTGCAGCCCGCCACTGCCAGGGTCCTGTGATCCAGGGACAACTTCCCCAGAAGAACACACGGTGTGCCTCAAGCTGTTGCAACATCACATTGGCCTCTGTGGCCGTGGGCTCACCCCACATCCCATACCACTCCCTCCCCTGGCCTGAGTGAGCCAGAGCCCCCTAAAGCTGCTACTTTAACCCCGTCCTGTCGGGATGGGGAACAGATGCCCTCACAAGTGACCTACACAAAGGTGTAGGTGACCTACACAAAGTGACAGGGTGACCTACACAAAGAGGCAGGGCCAAATCCACAGCTGAACTCCATGAGCTGTGTGAACAGAGAAGAGAAAGGGAAATCACTCCCAGGAGCCTCAGGAGCAGCGGATTAAGTCTCCACAATCAACTTGACGTACCTGCATCTGTGGAATACCTGAACAGACAATGAATCATCCCAAAATTGAGGCAGTGGACTTTCGGAGCAACTGTAGACTTGGGGTTTGCTTTCTGCATCTAATTTGTTTCTGGTTTTATGTTTATCTTAGATTAGTATTTAGAGTTTATTATCATTGGTAGATTTGTTTACTGATTTGCTTGATCTCTTCCTTTTTTTATGTATATAGATATATATTTTTTCCTTTTTCTTTTTGTGTGTATGTGTATGTTTCTTTGCGTGATTTTGTCTGTATAGATTTGATTTTATCATTTGTCCTAGGGTCCTGTCTGTCCACATTTTCTTTTTTTTCTTTAGTATCGTTTTTAGCACTTGTTCTCATGGGTGGAGTTGTTTATTTGTTTGTTTGCTCTCTTCTTTCTTTCTTTTTTAAATAAGTTTTAAAATTTTAATAACATATTTTTTATCTTAATAACTTTATTTTATTATTTTTTTCCTTCTTTCTTTTTTCTCCCTTTTCTTTTGAGCCATGTGGCTGAAAAGGTCTTGGTACTCTGGCTGAGTATCTGTGCCTCTGAGGTGCCTCTGAGGTGGGAGAGCCGAGTTCAGGACATTGGTCCACCAGAGATCTCCCAGCTCCATGTAATATCAAATGTCAAAAGCTTCCCAGAGATCTCCATCTCAATGCTAAGACGCACTCCACTCAATGACCAGCAAGCTACAGTGCTGGACACCTAAGGCCAAACAATTAGCAAGACAGGGACACAACACCACCCATTAGCAGAGAGGCTGCGTAAAACCATAATAAGTTCACAGATGCCCCAAAACACACCACTGGACACGGTACTGCCCACCAGAAAGACAAGATCCAGCCTCATCCATCAGAACACAGGCACTAGTCCCCTCCACCAGGAAGCCTACACAACCCACTGAACCAACCTTAGCCACTGGGGACAGACACCAAAAACAGGAACTACAAACCTGAAGTCTGCAAAAAGGAGGCCTCAAACACAGTAAGATAAGCAAAATGAGAAGACAGAGAAACACACAGCAGGTGAAGGAGCAAGATAAAAACCCGCCAGACCTAACAAATGAAGAGGAAATAATAGGCAGTCTACCTGAAAAAGAATTCAGAATAATGATAGTAAACATGATCCAAAATCTGGGAAATAGAATGGACAAAATGCAAGAAATGTTTAACAAGGACCTAGAAGAACTAAAGACCATATTGTGTTCATATTGTGATGAACAACACAATATATTAAATTTAAAATTCTCTAGAAGGAATCAATAGCAGAATAACTGAGGCAGAAGAACGGATAAGTGACCTGGAAGATAAAAGAGTGGAAATAACTACTGCAGAGCAGAATAAAGAAAAAACAATGAAAAGAACTGAGGACAGTCTCAGAGACCTATGGGACAACATTAAATTCACCAACGTTTGAATTAAAGGGGTCCCAGAAAAGAAGAGAAAAAGAAAAGGACTGAGAAAATATTTGAAGAGGTTACAGTTGAAAACTTCCCTAATATGGGAAAGGAAATAGCAAGTCAAGTCCAGGAAGCACAGAGATTTCCATACAGGATAAATCCAAAGAGAAACATGCCAAGACACATATTAATCAAACTATCAAAAATTAAATACAAAGAAAACATTAAAAGCGGCTAGGGAAAAACAACAAATAACATACAAGGGAATCCCCATAATGTTCACAGCTGATCTTTCAGCAGAAACACTGCAAGCAGGAAGGGAGTGGCAGGACATATTTAAAGTGATGAAAGGGAAAAACCTACAACCAAGGTTACTCTAACCAAAAGGATCTCATTCAGATTCAATGGAGAAATTAAAACCCTTACAGACAAGCAAAAGCTAAGAGAATTCAGCACCACCAAAAGAGCTTTACAACAAATGCTAAAGGAACTTCTCTTGGCAGGAAACACAAGAGAAGGAAAAGACCCACAATAACAAAGCCAAAACAATTTAGAAAATGGTAATAGGAACATACATATAGATAACTACCATAAACGTAACTGTATTAAATGCTCCAACCAAAAGACACAGATTGGCTTAATGGATACAAAAACAAGACCCGTATATATTCTGTCCTCAAGAGACCCACTTCAGACCTAGGGACACATACAGACTGAAAGTGGGGGGATGGAAAAAGACTTTCCAGGCAAATGGAAAACAAAAGAAAGCTGGAGCAGCAATTCTCATATCAGAGAAAACAAATTTTTAAATAAAGACTATTACAAGGGACACAGAAGGACACTACAGGATGATCAAGGGATCAATCCAAGAAGAATGTATAACAATTGTAAATATTTATGCACCTAACATAAGAGCACCTCAATACATAAGGCAACTGCTAACAGCAATAAAAGGGGAAATCGACAGTAACACAATCATAGTAGGGGACTTTAAACAGCCCATTTTCGCCAATGGACTCATCAACCAAAATGAAAATAAATAAGGAAACACAAGCTTTAAATGATACATTACACAAGATGGACTTAATTGATATTTATAGGACATTCTATCCAAAAACAACAGAATACACTTTCTTCTCAAGTGCTCATGGAACATTCTCCAGGAGAGATCATATCTTGGGTCACAAATCAAGCCTTCGTAAATTAAAGAAAATTCAAATTGTATCAAGTATCTTTTCTGACCACAACGCTATGAGAATAGATATCAATTAGAGGAAAAAAATCTGTAAAAAATACAGATACAAGAAGGCTGAGCAATACACTACTAAATAACCAAGAGATCACTGAAAAAATCAAAGAGGAAATCAAAAATACCTACAAACAAATGACAATGATAACACGATGACCAAAACCTATGGGATGCAGCAAAAGCAGTTCTAAGAGGGAAGTTTATAGCAATACAATCCTACCTCAAGAAACAAGAAACATCTCAAAAAAACAACCTAAGGTTACACCTAAAGCAATTAGAGAAAGAAGAACAAAAAACCCAAAAGTTAGCAGAAGGAAAGAAATCATAAAGATCAGATCAGAAATAAATGATACAGAAATGAAGGAAACAATAGCAAAGATCAATAAAACTAAAAGGTGGTTCTTTGAGAAGATAAACAAAATTTGTAAACCATTAGCCAGACTCATCAAAAAAAAAAAAAAAAAAGGAGAAAAATCAATAGAATTAGAAATGAAAAAGAAGAAGTAACAACTGACACTGCAGGAACACAAAGGTTCCTGAGAGATTACTAAAGGGAACCATATGGCAATAAAATGGACATCCTGAAAGAAATGGACAAATTCTTAGAAAAGCACAACCTTCTGTGACTGAACCAGGAAGAAGTAGAAAATATAAACAGACCAATCACAAGCACTGTGATGGAAACTGTGATTAAAAATCTTCCAACAGGGCTTCCCTGGTGGCGCAGTGGTTGAGAGTCCGCCTGCCGATGCAGGGGACGCGGGTTCGTGCCCCGGTCCGGGGGGATCCCACGTGCCGCGGAGCGGCTGGGCCTGTGACCCATGGCCGCTGGGCCTGCGCATCCGGAGCCTGTGCTCCGCAACAGGAGAGGCCGTAACAGTGAGAGGCCCGCGTATCACAAAAGAAAAAAAAAAAAAAAAATCTTCCAACGAACAAATGCCCAAGACCAAATGGCTTCAACGATGAATTCTATCAAACATTTAGAGAAGAGCTGACATCTATCCTTCTCAAAATCTTCCAAAACATGGCAGAGAGAGGGACTCTCCCAAACTCATTCTATGAGGCCACCATCACCCTGATATCAAAACCAGACAAAGATGTCACAGAGAAAGAAAACTACAGGCCAATATCACTGATGAGCATAGAGGCAAAAATCCTCAGCAAAATAGTAGTAAACAGAACCCAACAGCACATTAAAAGGATCATACACCATGATCAAGTGGGGTTTATCCCTGGAATGAAAGGATTCTTCAATATACACAAATCAATCAATGTGAAAAACCATATTAACATATTGAAGGAGAAAAAACATATGATCATCTCAATAGATGCAGAAAAAGCTTTTAACAAAATTCAACACCCATTTATGATAAAAACCCTCCAGAAAGTAGGCATAGAGGGAACTTACCTCAACATAATAAAGGCCATATATGACAAACCCACAGCCAACATCATTCTCAATGGTGAAAAACTGAAACCATTTCGTCATATATCAGGAGCAAGACAAGGTTGTCCACTCTCACCATTATTATTCAACATAGTTCTGGAAGTTTAGCCACAGCAATCAGAGAAGAAAAAGAAATAAAAGAATCCGAATCAGAAAAGAAGAAGTAAAGCTGTCACTGTTTGCAGATGACATGATACTATACATAGAGAATCCTAAAGATGCTACCAGAAAACTACTGGAACTAGTTATTGAATTCAGTAAAGTACTAGGATACAAAATTAATGCACAGAAATCTCTCGCATTCCTATACACTAATGATGAAAAATCTGAAAGAGAAATTAAGGAAACACTCCCATTTACCACTGCAACAAAAAGAATAAAATACCTAGGAATAAACCTACCTAAGGAGACAAAATACCTGTATGCAGAAAACTGTAAGACACTGATGAAAGAAATTAAAAGTGATACAAACAGATGGAGAGATATAACATGTTCTTGGATTGGAAGAATCAACACTGTGAAAGTGACTATACTACCCAAAGCAATCTACAGATCCAATGCAATCCCTATCAAACTACCAATGGCATTTTTCACTGAACTAGAACTAAAAATTTCACAATTTGTATGGAAGCACAGAAGACTACAAATAGCCAAAGAAATCTTGAGAAATAAAAATGGAGGTGGAGGAATCAGACTGCTGGACTTCAGACTATACTACAAAGCTACAGTAATCAAGACAGTATGGTACTTGCACAAAAACAGAAATATTGATCAACGGAACAGGATAGAAAGCACACCGATAAACCCATGCACATATGGTGATCTTATCTTTGATAAAGGCAAGAATATACAATGGAGAAAACATAGCCTCTTCAATAAGTGGTGCTGGAAAAACTGGACAGCTACATGTAAAAGAAAGCAGTTAGAACACTCTCTAGCACCATACACAGAAATAAACTCAAAATGGATTAAAGACTTAAATGTAAGACCAGACACTATAAAACTCTTAGAGTAATACATAGGCAGAACACTCTATGACATAAATCACAGCAAGATCCTTTTTGACCCACCTCCTAGAGAAATGGAAATAAAAACAAAAATAAACTAATGGCAACTAATGAAGCAAAAGCTAGGAAAAGAAACCATAAACAAGGGAAAAAGACAACCCTCAGAGTGGGAGAAAATACGTGCAAATGAAGCAGCTGACAAAAGATTAATCTGCAATCTTTACAAGCAGGTCATGCAGCTCAAAATCAAAAAAGCAAACAACCCAATCCAAAAATGGGCAGAAGACTAAATAGACATTTCTTCAAAGAAGATATGCAGATTGGCAACAAACACATGAAAGGATGCTCAACATCACTAATCATTAGGAAACACAAATTGAAACTACAATGAGGTATCACCTCACACAAGTCAGAATGGCCATCAAAAAAATCTACAAACAATAAATGCTGGAGAGGGTGTGGAGAAAAGGGAACCCTCTTGCACTGTTGGTAGGAATGTAAATTGATACAGCCACTATGGAGAACAGTGTGGAGGTTCCTTAAAAAACTAAAAATAGAACTACCATATGACCCAGCAGTCCCACTACTGGGCATATACCCTGAGAAAACCATAATTCAAAAAAAGTCATGTACCACAGTGTTCATTGCAACTCTATTTACAATACACAAGACATGGAAGCATCCTCAATGTCCATCGACAGATGAAGGGATAAAGAAGTTGTGGCACATATATACAATGGAATATTACTTAGCCATAAAAAGAAATGAAATTGAGTTATTTGTAGTGAGGTGGAAGGACCTAGAGTCTGCCCTACAGAGTGAAGTAAGCCAGAAAGAGAAAAACAAATACCATATGCAAACACATATATATGGAATCTTAAAAAAAAAAATGGTTCTGAAGAACCTAGGGGCAGGAGAATGACATAGAGACTCAGACATAGAGAATGGCCTTGAGGACACAGGGAGTTGGAAGGGTAAGCCTGGATGAAGTGAGAGAGTGGCATGGACATATATACAGTAACAAATGTAAAACAGATAGCTAGTGGAAAGCAGCCGCATAGCACAGGGAGATCAGCTTGGTGCTTTGTGACCACCTAGAGGGGTGGGATGGGGGGTGGGATAGGGAGGGTGGGAGGGAGACACAATAGCGAGGAGATACGGGGATATATGTATATGTATAGCCGATTCACTTTGTTATAAAGCAGAAACTAACACACCATTGTAAAGCAATTATACCTCAATAAAGGTGTTAAAAAAAAATTAAAGTAACAGACATATCGCCTAGGAATGCTTCTGGAATAGTAAAAGAGAACTTCTTAGAACAAAGAGGTGTCAAACACAAAAATATTAACATCTGCTTATTAGAGAAGAACTTCCAGGTTTAAGATGGCATTGAAAATTTTCACTACTACCTTTCCTAAGTTAAATCATACCAAAACAAAAAGAAGAATAAGAAACAGACAGATAAGACAATTGAACAGATCTAGGAGATAAAACAATAAATAGATAAGATAAAGACAAACTTCATCTTTGTCAAATCCAGGAGGCATATGTAATCGTGTAATAGAGGCTTTGAGAAAAGGATGCCAATTACAGTGAGGAAAACACAGGAGTATAAAATCATCCAGGCACTGTTCTCTGGCAGCTGCAGATCTCAAACAGCAGATTCCAAAGTTTAGACCACCTTAGGTGCAAAATCAACAGGAAGAAGGATATAGTAAAGATTGAAGCAGACATTAATATACTAGAATAAAGAACACTAGCAAAACTAATGAATAAGCTTAAGAATATGTGCATTGATTAGAAATAAAATAGACAAAATACTGATAATTTAGTCATATAAATAAGGAGGAAAATAAGTACACAAAATAAGAAATGACAACAGATAAATAATGACAGACATAAAGAAAATTAGAAGAATAATTTGAGTTTTACATTGCTCACATCTATGCAAATGAGATTTAAAACATACATAAAAATAATGATTTCCAAGAAAAATATAAAATACCAAAATCATTCACAGAAGATATCAGAAACTCTAAATTATTTAATTAGCATGGAGAAGAAAGAACTTTGTCAGGGAACTACCCTACAAAAGGCTTTACATATAGACTAGAATATTTTGCAACATAATTCAGAAAAAAAGTGAGGATTTGACAACTCAGATGATCTCTGAATTGCTCCAGTGGAAAGAAATGAAGGGAAGAATCCACCAGAGATAATTGTGTTTGATATGGAGAAATCATTCCTATTCATTAAGGAGCCAGGCAATGGTGGCCACTATCACCAAAATGTTTGAACATTGCTTTCAAGGAACTAGCAAGTAAAATTAGACAAAATGGGAAATAAAAGTTATGAAATTTGGAAAGAAGAAAATAGAAGTCACCATCGTCTGAAATTGATATTAAACATGATTCAAGAGCATCAACTGAAAACTACTACGAAAAATTCTGTAAGGTCACAAACGTAATATACACAAGATAGTCTTCTCATAGTCATCAAGAGCCAGATAAAAGTATACTGTAGAAGAAAATACCCCCAAACAATAATAACAATACAGCCAAAAAAGGGAAAATTCCTAGAAATAAATGTGTATAATCTCTATGAAGAAAACCTTAAACTCTACTAAGCGACTTAAAGAAGCCTGGAATAAATAGGAAGATATACCTTGTTTCTCTATATGACTGACTCTTGAATTTCCTATAAATATCAGTTATCCCTAAATTAATCTATACATTTAATATGAATACAATAATATTATGATGGGATGCTTTTTAGAAGTAAACAAGCTAATCTGAAATTCCACTTGGAAAAATTGCATGGGAAAAATCGTGCGAATTCAATTTTTAAAATATTTATTTATTTGCCTGTACTGTGTCCTAGTTGCTGCCTGTGGGATCTTTTATTTGTGGCATCTGGGATATTTTGGTTGTGGCCTGTGGGATCTTTAGCTGTGGCACGTGGGATCTAGTTCACTGACCAGGGATCGAACCCAGGCCCCCTGCATTGGGAGCATGGAGTTTAAGTCACTGGACCACGAGGGAAGTCCCTGAAAATTAACAAGGAGTTAGTCTTCTGAGATTGAAAAAATATTTTCTAAAGTTGCAGCATAAAATAAAATTAAATTAAAGGTAGTTCTGATACGTAAATGGGTAGGCAAATAATGGAACAAATCAGACGGTATGCTGGTGAGCTGGGTCTTTGATCAGATATCCCCAAGTTCCCACACTTGCATTTCTCGTAGGTGAAAGGCATAGAACTACAGTTCCCAGCTCCTGTGTCATTAGTCTTGTGGATGTGTTCATCCAACAAAAGGCACTGGCAGAGCTTGGCAGGGAGGAAGGGGAAAAATCCAGGATATATTTCAGGTGCCGTCTTTCTCCATGGCTCCTGATTCTGCAGGACAGCCACTACCTCCATGATCTTGGTTCTCACTGGGCATCCCTTGATGGCTATCTCTCAATGGAAGCACTGACTCCTGGGCTCTGATTATTAACTTTTGGCTTTATGACTATGGCAGTAGGAGTTGTATCAGCTTCCTGCTGTTGCTAATCTCTGGATTGCCTCACTGTCCCCTATTTGGTACCCCTATTTCCCTAACCTGTGTAATGAATTCTCAGTACTCTCTATAATACCTACCTAGAGTGATTTCTATTTCCCTGCCTAGACCCCAGCTGTTCCTGCTGGCAAAGTATATCAGCAGAGAATGAACACCATTCAACAAACTGTGTTGAGAAAATTGAAAAGCTATTTGGAAAAAAATAAATAAATCTCACTCTTCACATCACAATAAAATCTGGATGAATCAACGTTTTACATTTGAAAACATTCTGTGAACATGCTGCAAGAAACCGTTAAGAGAATAAAACCTTCCTGAGTGTGATGCAAAACTCAGATGTGGAAGAAAAGATAGATAAGAGACTACATAAAAATAAAAAGCAATCACACAAAAAAGCAGTGTAAACAAAGTCAAACTATAAAATATATATTGACAACTTACAGAATGGGCTAACTTTGTTAATACGTAAAACCCTGCTGCAAATCTCCAAAAACAGTGAACAGTATAAGAAAAAATGAGCAAAGGTACAAGTGAACAGTTCACAGAAGGAAAAAAAAAATAGATCTGAAATATTTCAAATACATTAAAAAAGGTACTAAATCACACTCATAAGAGAAAAGCAAATTAAACTATGATATGCCTATCTGATGAGAGATTTATACGCTTTGTAGGAAAAGGGTACTTCATACTTTGCTAGAAAAATGAACAAATCCCTTCAGAAAGCAATTTGGCAAAAACTACCAAATAGAAAAATGCACACTAGATCCTAGAAAGAGCCAAGAAATGTACTCCTCTGCTACAGTTGCTATTTGCAAATTGAAATACTTATCAGAGTGTTTCCTGTGGCATTGTTAATAATAGTAAAAGACTGAAAATACCTAATTTGATACTGGTTATGTAAATTATAGTATGGACAGGCAATTAAATACTGGAGGCATTAAAAAGAGCAGCAGACTTCCAAGATATATTCTAAATATAACAAGCAAAATACAGTGCAGTCTATATGGTATACTACCTTTCTGGTAGGAACGTATACAGAGATAGACACTCATGATGACACATGCATAAAGTATCTTTGAAAAGATAGTCAAAAACTGTTAGTGGGGAAAAAAAGTGACTAACACATAGGGAGGGAGACATTTAATTGTAAGCCTTTTGAATCCTTCAATTCTTTCAACAATGTGCTTGTATAACTTTAAGAATTTTAAAATATTAGCATTTCAACTTGAATTTATTTGTCACCTAACCCTCAGTTAAAAAACGTGTAAAGGTAAAAGGCCAGAAATAATTTAGGTTTCTCAAGTGGAGATAATTTTGAGCCCTAATATGATTTTTGAAATGCCCATTTCTGGTCATAAAAGAAACAGTAAGTATTTTAAGTATTTGCCTGAACACATATGAAATTTCTCTGTTCTGTGTTATCTCAGTAACCTGTAAAGAATGCTAAGAGGCCTCTCCAGGTGTGTCTGGTTGAGGCACACAAAGCCTTTTCCCTAACTCCCCAAATACTAAATAAAGAGGCTTGCCCACAGCCTCAGCACAGCCACTGGCCCAGATCCCGGGTAAGTGCTCAGTTAGAACGAAGAATGATGCTACCATTGACTGGCCACCTACTACGACCCAATGTGTGCCAGGAACTTTATAGTCTCTAACCCTTTCAATTACTCTAAAATTGCCTGCATTTTACTGATGAAAGAACTGGCACTCGGGGAAATCCAAGCGTGTCCAATCTCACTCAGACAAGGTTGAGGCAGAATGCAGCCAGATCTGGCTAATGGACGCCAACTTCGCTCACCACTTTGCTCTAGGTCTCCATTTATTAGCTCTCAATACACATCATTTTATTTCCAGGATCCCCAATTCATCCTCAGTAAGATGTCCTCCCAGGACATTCTTTTCCTGTGTCAACCTAAGTCCTCACAGATGTTCTAGAGAAGAGGCATTTTCTTCCTGGTCAATAAAAGCTAACAAAACACTAAACCCAAGTAGTGGGTTCCCTGGTTAACTCCTCTCTTCTCATTTACAGCCATTAATTAACACGAAATACACGCACACATGCGTGCGCACACACACACTGCAATTCACCCATCCTAAGCTCCATTTATGCTACAAAGCAGACTATAGGGCTTACTCCAGATTGGACCGTAAGAGAGCTTTCTCACCTTCATATTGTCTGAGCTCATATTCCAGCCAATTCAAATCCCTTCCCTCTGCTCAAGTGACTAAGGCCCTTCTCATTAAAACTCACTCTCATATCTTGCACTTGTAATCAAGTAAAAATAATTCATAGGGACATATACTTGAATTTTTCTATTTGAATTCCGTACAAGTTCAACAGAAATCATGGCGGTATAAGTGGTTTGGTTGATGTTGAGCTAAACAAAATATACTACTTTTACTGTAGGACTTCGCAGAACATTTGTATTGCTGATGTGCCTTGCAAAGAGGAGCCTACAGCAAGCAGTAGTTTCCAAGCTTAATGACCATGTATTCCAAAGAAAACCATTCTGAGAAAGAATTTAAGTGCTCTAAACTTTGGTTCTTCCAAGTGAGGTGCTAAGAACACACGATGCAACTTCAGAATACACTTTGGAATTTATTTTCCTATGGTATTATCCACTTGGACATATTTGCGAATGTGTATAAATACCTTAAGGCAAATGAGAACCATGAGGCGTTTGTCTAAAATATTGGGTAGAAAAACATTTGAGGGATAAAGGGAAAATTAGATCTTACCCATGACCTTGAAATTAGTTGAGTAAGCAGCCTCACTTACAAGATTGGAACACTTTTTCTCTCTTTTTTTTTTTTTTTTTTTTGCGGTACGCGGGCCTCTCACCGTTGTGGCCTCTCCCGTTGTGGAGCACAGGCTCCGGACGCACAGGCTCAGCGGCCATGGCTCACGGGCCCAGCTGCTCTGCGGCATGTGGGATCTTCCCGGACCGGGGCACGAACCCGTGTCCCCTGCATCGGCAGGCAGACTCTCGACCACTGCGCCACCAGGGAAGCCCGTCACTTTTTCTCTCTTTATCAACTGGTTCAAGTTTTCCTCAACCCATCCCTGTGTTTACTCTGTGTAATTATCTTATGCTTCTCATTCCCAAGCAAGAAAAAAATTAAATCAAACTCTACAGTCATAAAAAGAAAGAAGAAAGAAAAAAGTTGACATTATATTAAGATGCACTCAACTTCATTTCAAAGGTGATTCCAATTCCACGTTAAGTAAAAATCAGAAGACTAAATTTCACAAAAATATTCTAATGTATTTCTGAACATTTAAACATAACTGATAAAGTACAGACAATTCTTCCACAAATTAATTAAGACCAGCGAAAAGGCCTCATTGGTGTGAGCAAATTAATATGCATACGCATCAGTACAAGGGAAATCCTGGGGAATGCTATCAGTAGATCTGAGGTTGGCCTGAGATTTCTCATTTCTTGTCTTCTCCCAGCAAGGGTTGAAAGTGCATTATTAATGGTAACTCTTGTTCAGAATGGCTCTCATCTCATGATAGCTTACTGATATGGACACATTGTCTATTGATTATGACTAGGTTGTGCTAAACAAACAAATAAACAAAAATGCACTCCCAGAATTGATGCAGGACTCTTTTGCCCAAAAAAGTAGACCTAGCATTTTAGAAAAATAGCTCAAGCCAAGAAAGCAGCATTTTTGCTTTACACACTGAACTCATTTTGGTACTTTTAATTGACATGGCAGCGGGAGACTGGATATCCTCAGAGGGCTTCTGTTAATTAAGAACTGTGGTCTGTTGAGTGACGTCCCCTCCTCTCTCAGCCACCTGTTTGGGCCACCAGCCAAGAACTGAAAAGTTACAGGAAAGATGCCAGGCAGTGAGGAACGACTTAAGTAGTGCCAGATTTTATGATGTGAATATACTTTCTGTTGGCTATCAAAAGACGCTTTCTATTATCGTAGCAAACATATTCAATTCTACCCGCTCAGCTGGACTTTCTTTTCTTCTGCCTCTCTTCTAAATTACCACCAGTGGAGGTCAACTACAGCGATTTTTTAAGCAGATTGCATAATGTTTTCATGTTGCTAACTTGCTCCCTTTTCTCCTATTTGAATCTATTTTTTATTCTCTTGATGAATATACTTGATTTTAGAAGTGTGTTGCCCTGAAGCTATGTTACACATGTCTTGAAAAATGCTCGCTGAAGACTATTGATTTCTGAAATTGCTGGGCTATGGCCAACAGCATCCACTTCTAATGCTACTGTGATTTCAGTGACTTACAATGTCATGTTATCAAAAATGCTTTACGCATATTTGCAGAATGCGTACCCGAATGACACTGATTAAGCACCTGGGCATTGAGTTCTTCTAAATGAAGGCAGCCACTTCCTCTCTTGCTGCCAAGGAAATGGCAGCCTCCGTCTCTCACTTGTCTCTTTCATTGTTGCTTTTCCATCATTTTCATTTTAAATTATGTGGCTATAGGTATAGCTTAATCCCATTGCCACAAACTCCGACAGAGATCTTATTCCCTTATTGCTGTGGTTGGACTACAAGTTCCCTTGTGGTGATGTTGTTGCAGTAAGAGTGCCATTCCCTGTCTCCATCGACTTTTTGTTTTTGGCCTAAAAATGGGATTGAACGCAGGACCCCTGCATTGGAAGCGTGGAGTCTTAACCACTGGACTGCCAGGGAAGTCCCGTGGCTCCACTGACTTTTGGGTATTCAGATGTTTTTGTTGCAATGGGATTTGCTCTAACAAGATTTACCCTTGAGGGACCCCAAGAGTGGTGGCCTCTGTGTCCAAGTGAGCCTTGGTGACTAGCATCAGTTGTATAGAACGTGATCTCTAATCGTCTTGGTTCCACGAAGTGAATTTGCTGAGAAGCTAACCTTTAATCTTCAAAAGGAGAATATTTACTTCCCAGAGCCGTTTTACTAGAGTTACAGAAATGCACCAATTACTTCTGCCTTTAGAGCATGAACAATTTGACAACATTAATTAACTCAAATTTTTTTGCTCCCCTTCACCCCAAGACTAATAGAGTTAAAAAAAAATAACCCTCAGGATTCTGAAAGTCACTGCAGAAGGGATTTGTAACTTCCAAAGTGGAGAGAATCCTAGACAAGAAGAGGAACAATGAAGACACTTTTACCTTGCTTAACTTTAAAAGAAAATCGTTGTTTTTCCATGTAAGTCATTTTTAAGCAGGCTTTTTTTTTCATTTCTTATTTCATGATAGACCTTTTCACTACCAGGACCAGCATGATGTTTTTCTTACCATCAAGAAAAGGAAAAATTACATTTCATTCTCTCAAGATTTGGTAAATAATGAGAAAAAAATACAAAAAAATGGATATTTGAATCAATAGATTGATTCTTAGATTGTATGTCCCCTACTTTGATTTGCCCCTCCTTGTTTATGCTAGAAAACTTCTCTGGGACACCAAGTAGTAGCATTAACAGTAATATTGTTCATAACCAGAGTTTATTGAGTGCTTACTACATGCTAGGCATTTCACATGCTTTATCTAACTTAATATTTACAATCTCTAGAAGTACTAATATTGGGACTTCCCTGGTGGCACAGTGGTTAACAATCTGCCTGCCAATGCAGGGACATGGGTTCAATCCCTGGCCTGAGAAGATCCCACATACTGCGGAGCAACTAAGCCCATGCACCACAACTACTGAACCTGCACTCTAGAGCCTGCAAGCCACAACTACTGAGCCCACGTGCTGCAACTACTGAAGCCTGCGCACCTAGCCATGCTCCACAAGAGAAGCCACCACGAGAAGCTCATGCACTGTAACGAAGAGTAACCCCCGCTTGCCGCAACTAGAGAAAGCCTGCCCACAGCAACAAAGACCCAACACAGCCAAAAAAATGTTTTTAATTAAAAAAAAAAAACTAATACCATTGCTGTTTTACCAATGAGAAAAGGAAAGCATAAAGAGATTAAGTTACTTGTCAAAGGTCATTGACACAGTTGAACTCAGTCTGAGTCCTTCCCATGACGTTTTCCTCCCATCTGAATGCTGTTTGCCATTAGAGAGATACAGTAGAGAGACAGCTAGTTTGCATGGGCTACTCAGTCGACTTCAACTGACTGCAGCCCTTCCTTGGTGTGACTTCTTGGATTTGGATATTGAGTGAGTTGCTGGAAACATTGCCAGCACCCAGAGTCAGGGCTGAGATCTTGTACCAGATCCAAACTTCAATCCTCTGCATTGCAGAGATCTGCTCCATGAGGTCACAGAGGGGCTCAAAAAGGTTCAGGATGCCTGACAGAATACAAATGTTGTTCAGAATTTAAACTACAGTCATTAATTATAGAAAACAACACGATTTGACTAGTTAATTTGTCAAAACATGTATAAGTCTATCACACTTACTCCCAAGGTTTGTCTGCTGGAAAGTCACACTTCATGTTGGCTGAGTGACCTCCTTGCTTTGGTCCTCAGTCCTTCCCCCCACCCTCCCACCCCAGACCTCTAGTGAGATCGAGGTACACTGGGTCATCCTTCCAGATCTTTCCAGCATAGATGGCTGTAGAATCCTGAAAAGGTTGCCTCATTCCACACAGAGCAGGTTTCATTCACACCCAGTGTAACAGGAAGGTGGGCTGCTCCAAACAGGGTGGCATGTCCCTCTGAGGCTGTAGGGAAAGGATGAGGAAGCCAAATTTTCCCTCCCTTTGTCACAGAGCTCGGGCTCTCTCCCATTGGGATGGAACAAGCAGATGATCACCCTCAAGCTTAAAATTAGGAGTGTTCATTTCCAGAGACTCTCTGAGTGACTGCCAGAGCTCATCACTAGTGGGCTTCTTTTATTGCGTTTTTCCTCATTTTTGAGGATGAAACAATCCATCCTCCCACCTGCTCCTCTGACTACTTCACCATCTGTTGCTGGTTCTCTTCTGTTTCTTCCACATAGAGTTAATTGGTAGCAGGTAAACCTTATAGAATTTATAAGGGACTAAATAATACACATTATAATTAAACTGCTTTGCAAATAAAGAAATGAATTTAAAACATAAAAGATGGCCAAATGCACAAACAGTGGTAATGTATCTGAGAACAATGAAGGCACATTTCTGAAACTGGCAGAAAGAGAGCATAGACACATTAGAGGAAAACGAGCGCATCCATTCAACACAAAGTAAGTGACCGCCTACAAAGAGGTGTTCTGTGAGCACTGTGGGATACGAGATGATGAATAGATACGGATCCCACCTTCAAAGTTTTTACAGTCTGGTGGTAAAATAAGGTTCATGTACAAATGAAAGTAATAAAAGGCAGAAACCAATAAACAGTGCAATCTTCCCTCCCTCCTCTTTCTACGATCATATTCACCATAAGCACAGGTCCCTTCTGGGTATGATCTGAACTTCCCAGCACAGTCCCCAGTCATGCAGTTGTTCAAGCATGATTACTAATTTTTCCTTTTCATCCACAAAAATGACCCTGATTAGGCAATTAATTACATGCTCACCTTAATGCTTATGCATGCCATTTCATTGCGTTTTTGATTTTATGGATCTATTTCTCCACTAAAATGTAATTTCCTTGAGGGAAAAAAACATGTTTTTAATTTTTTGGAAATCCTTTGCCTCTAGCACATGCCTGGCATGTAGTAGGCAATTAATTAAAAATTGTGAAAGAAGTATGAATTCTCTATTTGGGGTAGAGGCAAATTTACATTTATTTAAGAGAAAAAGGGGAAATGTGAATGGAGATGGTGGTGTATAAAATGGACCTTGGGGAAGGGTAGGATATAGTCCAAGAGAGGCGAGGAGAACAGCACTCTAGGTGAAGGGATTGCCAGTTACATTAAGGAAAGTGGAGAGATTTAGACAGTGAGAGCTAATGTTAAACTACCACTAAGACACCTAAAAATGCAGTGTTACTTCCATTCTCATGCAGAGCAAATGAGGTCTGCCCTGCATTGAGATAAACTCTGAATATTCTGATATGGTCATCAGGATTCCAGAAATTTCCTTGCTACTCATTACTTACCAAGATAAAAATATATATTCATAATGTAAACCCCAGTTTTCAGTCTTTTTATTTTTTTAAATTGCTGCTGGAGTATTAAAAAGAGCATAGCAGTACAGAGTATTAGTGAAGAGTTAATGCTCTGTACAGACTTGGTTTCAAGACATAACTTTGACACTCACTGTGTGTGACTCTGACCAAGTGACTGAACCTATTTAATCCCCAGTTTTATCATCTGTAACACAGGGAGGACCATGGCATCCTGTTGCTGTGAATACTGAGAGAAAGACTGGTACAAAGTAAGCAATCAGCTAACGTAGATATTATCATCAGGTTAGCAATGAACAAACAAAATTTGTCTTCAATGTGTAGAGATCATGACGGAAGAACTAATCCCAGATCATTTCAGCAGCAGAAAGAAAAGTAGATAAATTTCCTTATTGTGTTTCAGTATATATCTGGATTCTAAATACAGTTTTTTTTAGACTTCCTTCATTGACTATAGCCATTTAAAATTTTAAATATAAAAATTATGTTTGAATTCTCCAGGGAGCCATGATCCTAAGAGCTTTGTTTCAGTGAAAGGTAAACATTAAGCATAAAGGAGAAAGTTCTGAGTAAAGGAGGAAGTGATCTAGATTTTTTTAAGTCTTTAACATAGAGTACAAGGATTTCCAAGATCCATAACCCTCTAATACACAGGCAGTGTGAACATTTGTGGCACGTGATTTTTTTTTTCAGTCTCTTTTCCTGTTTTTAACACTTGCCTTCACTAAGCTAATATCCCATAATACAACTAGCCCCCTTCTTCCCCCTTCCGCAAGCAACAGTCTCGTACTGTGGATGAAGAGACATAGATAAAGGAAGCAGTGATGGGACATGACTCTGCTTCTGGATGGCCCCAAGGGTAATTTCAAAAGATTTAGAAGATTTCTACCTCATGTTGGGTTTCAATGTGTATTCCTTTAGTCCTTCCTTTCTCTTCTAGAGAAAAAAAGGAAAAAAAATCCGATTCTTCTAATGGACACATACTGAGATTGAAAAATTTAAATGTAAAAATCCTATTATCTCTGTGGCTCAGAGCTATGTGGTCAACTGGAGGCGGACTCCTATTTCACTTAACTCTCTGCCAAGCCATTTATCCTACTTCAGTTGAGACTGGTATATGCTATGTGAAGTCCAAGGCTGTGCTTTGAAATTCATCAATGTCCCTAATCCAGCCAGTAGACCGTTCCCTGGATTTTGTATATGATATTCATTTTATGCAGTTTCAAGTTCCCTTGCTGCTATTGTGTGTGTGTGTGTGTGTGTGTGTGTGTGTGTGTGTGTGTGTTCCCATGGGCATTTTAGAGGAGACTGGGCAGAATGTTCTTGTCTAGTCTGGCACCGAGCTAACCCAGAAATTCCCCATCATCCACCCACGTCTTTCTAAGTGCACACTTACTCACACAAACACAGGCTCCATCTGTTTAAAATTTGTCATAATTCTTGCCAGAGATTTACAGGAATTTTAGAAACACAAAAACATAGAATGTCAGTCCTGGAAGAAACTCTAGGAATCATTTAGAATAATTACTTCATTTCATAATTAAAGCCAAGAGAGATTAAGTGATTTATACAAGGTCATTTTCTTAAATTCACTTGTTTATTGTTTTCAAGTATCTGGCCAACATGGACCCACTTCTCACCTCTTATATTCTCCATGATTTTTCAAAACTTACTGATACTAGCACCAAGATTGTATCTCAAAATTCTTTGAAAGTCCCAGGATTTAAACATACTCTATTCTCTAAAAATTTCTCACTTTTCTTGGATCTTCCATTTCCTCTTAATGTGTGTCCTACTTGAGCCATTTTGAAAATCACTCCTTACCAGCAGAGGTGATAAAATATGGGTATTGCTGTCATTCCTTAATATTCATTGCTTGCCCCAAGAAATAAATCCATCTCTCCCTTTTTGTTATTCCTATGTAATGCTGTTAAAGCAAGCTATGTTGTTACATGTACATATGCTGTGACCATACTAACACCATTCTTAGATGTTCACCTTACTCTTTTATGGTCATACTAGGACAGCATTTCCCAAAGTGGACCACTGCTCTGTAAGAGCGATCTGAGAATAAGATTTCCAACGTCAAATAAATATGAGGATTACTGCATACTATATACTTCCCTTAGAAAATTACACTGCCTATTAGCGCATGAAAGGATCCATTAAGTCTCGTCCTAAATACTCCAGGTATGAAAATATATATTCTTCTGAATTTCAAGAAAATCCCTACAGAAAATGTTATAGCAGATATTCCATCCACATTTTGCTTATATTTCCTTTATATGTGAACTTGGAGAATTCACTTTATAAGCTAATTTATTATCTCTAATACCTAGACTTTCTAAGTTTGGGGAAGTCGGTTTACAAAATTTAAATTTTGAATCCCCATCCTTATTTAGTTATATTTTCCCTTTAAAATATCTAACACTATAACCACATACATATATTTTGCTCTCAATTTTATGAAATATACTTCATGATATCTTAGAGATTATGACTGACTGCATACAGAATAGACTTCTCTCACTAGTCAGTATTAAAATTTTTAAATGTTTAAATGCTATGGAGCTCCCTCTGCATATTGAATTTGAGTAAAATAATTTAATTCAATTTTTAAATAGAAATAAGTATGTTTATTGCTATAGTTTTAAAAAGCACTCCAACTAGTAAGTTAACATAAATTTTACATGGCAGAAGAACAGATGTGGTCTCAAACCAAATCAATACTCTTATTTTTTTGACCGCTATTATGGCAAAGCATCGTACAATAGGGTGTGAGGACTACAAAAACATTTAACACCTATGTACCCTGCTCTCTACATCTTTTTTGTCTATATGAAAACATGCTGACTAAACATGTATTAACAATTCCATAAAAATAAATGGAAGGGATGCTAGGGTCTACACAATGACTATTAAATGAATTGAATAATGAAATTACTTTATGTGGCAGTATTATAAAATATCCTTTAAATACCTGTAACATAAAATTTATGCTAAATACCTGATAAAAATGACATAGCAGATGACAAACGTTTAATTTTTGTTTTTGTTTTCGTTTTTTTGCAGTACGCGGGCCTCTCACTGTTGTGGCCTTTCCCGTTGCGGAGCACAGGCTCCGGACGCGCAGGCTCAGCGGCCATGGCTCATGGGCCCAGCCGCCCCGCGGCATGTGGGATCCTCCCAGACCAGGGCACGAACCCGTGTCCCCTGCATCGGCAGGCAGACTCTCAACCACTGCACCACCAGGGAAGCCCACTGCGCCACCAGGGAAGCCCTAAGTTTTTAATATACATGATAATGTCACTGGAATGTTATCTATCTCTTCGTACCCATATCCAGAGAAGTGTTAGTATTGCAATACTTGTCAAGTTAAGTCTATTTTGCTTTTATTGGAATTTCCAGAATCTCTTTAGAAGATATTTTCCCCCCAGTGGTGTCTCTCTGAATGGTTTATTTAAAATATTGGCACTAACTAAATGGAAGCTCTATTTTTAAACAATTTTTCCTGAAAACATTTTAAGAATATAAATTAGAAAGTAAGTCAGAAACTCAGAACTGTAAAATAGAGAGAAGGTACAGCACTATGGCAATGGTAACTTTAAGTTGCACAAAATGATGATTTTGGATTTTTACTTATCAGTTCATTGTTTTTATACAATTGCTATTCTGGCAACAGTCTTTGGAGTGAGAAGGATCCAAAGGCTGAACTACCACAGATAAATCACTTAATCTCTTATACCTACAGTTTCTTTACATGTAAAATAAATATAATAACAGTATTGAATTTCAAATAATGTGATGACCATTAAATAAGGTAATTTAAGTAAAGTGCTCAGAAAGCCCCTAATCAAAGGGTAACTATTATGATTGTTTTAGTACAACAAAGGAAATGCTATAGACTTATTATCTCTCAGCAATGCATTAAACAAACTTTCTTATGATCCCTTTGTGGACAGAATGAAACATCAGCCGAATGACAGAACAATAATGTGGAATATGCTGGTTGAGCACTCCCAGCCGCAAAGTATTGATTAGTGGGTCTTGATCACTGTGAAGGAGGCACACTGCAGGTTCTGCCCTCCACATTTTCCTACAGTTTCATCAATAAAGTTGGAGAAAAGCATGGACACGCTTACCTAAGTTATACATTGCCCAACGTTAAGGGAAACAAGTAAATGTGAAATGACAGAATATGTGATCTCAATAAACAGATGGTAAATAAATGTTATCTATGATAAGAGGAAATGGACTGACCCTAATAAGATTATTTATATTTAAAATGTATATTATACACATACAGCATGGAGGAGAACCTGATATGGAAAAAGCGCTTTGAATATAAGAATATAAAGCTCTCTATATATTTTTAGTTTGCAAATTGTACTATTTAGTATAAAGTTACTTATTGTAAACAAACCAAACCAAAAAACAAATGATAATTCAAACACAGTCCAAAATAATGTATTCCTGATCAGTAGGTGACTCTGTTATAAGTCCTGAATCAGGGACTATTTTTAAAACAACTGATCTAAATAACTGGTACAATTTACAGATAGTCTTTTCCCTTGACATATGTTAACAAGATACAATGTCATATGCTAAGTCAAAATCATATTAGTATGTCAAATCAACGGTTCCTAAACTTGGTAGCACGTTGGAATCACATCAGGAGCTATCTAAGAAAATACTTCCTGATAGCAATGAGGATGATAACATCATTAAATCTTAGAGGTCAGGTGGCAGTGTTTAAGCATCACAAGTAAGGTGGACTCAGTTATCCTAATGAGAAGCAAGATGGGAGTGGCAACTAAGGTGCTAGACTCACTGGGAGCTCTGTATATGACAGTAAATGATATAGGACAATGTTTCAGGGTAAAATGGACGAGCGACCAACTAGAGAATTCTTAATCTATACAATGAATGGAAATCAAGAATAAACAATCAGAAATCTGAGAGTAGCTGCTCCAATAAAATGTCACGATCCCTGCTCAGTTTCTGGATTGAGACCAGTTTTTAGACCTGAAAGCCACCACCTGGAAGACAGTCCAAGTCCTTGGAAGAAAGGACGCTATAGCACCACAGAAGGTTTACATGATAATGATTCCCTTAATCCTTCCACAAATGGTACTATGGTCATTTCCTTGGTTGAACATACACTGCAGAATAGAGAATATTCAGACACATCAAAGATTACTGAAAATATGGTCCAAGTTGACCTAAGGACCTGAAATGCCATCATGGTCCTCCACTAGAGTAATGGGGGAAAGGATTTCTATGGAAATCATATGAAGTCCTAGCACTGATCCAGCTCACCGTGGGTCCATCAGGTCTACAGACCTACTCGGTGGTTATTTGCCTGGTCTCCAAATATGTGGTTGGAATGCAAGTACTTAATAGTTGGCAAAATCCCCATATTGGGTTCTTACTCAGAAAGGTAAAAGTTATATCACAGGCAAGTCAAGTGGAAACCTCACTCATTGGCCAAGATACTAAATTAAACAATATTGTATCTCAGGAGAAATGGCAAAAATTAATATCACTCTTAAAGGATACAGGGATGGTGTTCCCCAGAGAAATCCTATTTAATTCACCAGTCTTAGGGGTACTGGTGGTGTAGAATTTTGTTGCATAGAATTTATGGCAAGTTCCAATAGAAAAATTACAAGTGAGGCCCTTAGCGTTCTGGAACAAGGCCATATCAGCTTCAGCAGAAAACATGCACCATTGAATAAACCATTACTATTATACTATTGGGTCCTGGTGGACAGAAACCAGCCAGAACTGTAATAGGTGGATTTTTTACAGGCCCACCTAGTCATGTGTTTGGGCAGGCTAGTAGCAATCCATCATAAAGGGAAATGGTATACAAAGAATTGGGCATAATAGGACAGAGAGCACAAGTAAACTGCATAGACCCCTATGTCATCCACTGAGTCACTAGTTTCTCTCCCTCAGTTCACAACTGATGGAAGTGGAGGAAGAACTAGGCTGGTTCACAGATGATTCAGCTCTGATGTTGCTATAAGCCAAAAATTAAGTCCTGCTGCATTACAACCCTGCTCAGGGTGTAAAACTGAAAGCAGTAGGGGCAACTCTCCCAAAGGTCAACACTGGGAAATGCATCTGGTCATCAATTTTATGTACAGAGAAGTGTCCTGAAATAAGAATATATATGGATTTATGGACAAGAGAGAATGGCTTGGCTTGCTGATCAGGAGTGTGGAAGGAAAAAGTGGAAAGACTGGGGACAAGAGACATGTAGATAATCTACAGGAGTGGACAAAATATGAAGATCTTGTGTCACATGCAATTCCCTACCAGAGAGCATCCCCCACCAGAAAAAGTACTAAATAACCAAGTAGACATAATGATTCAACCCTTTGATGTTAGCCAACCTCTGTCATCGTCTGCACTAGTGCTTACACAGTAGGAACATAAATGGAGTAATAATCATGAGGGCAGGGATGGAGATTTGTTTTTGAGCCCCAAAACATGAGACTTCACTCATCAGGGCTTAGCTAGCTGCTACCACTACTAAATGTCCAACCTGACATCTGGAGAGACCAAGACAGAGTTTCCAAATGGCACCATCCCTCTAGTAGACCAATGGCCCCTCTGAGTCAAGTTGATGACACTGAACTCTTTCCGCTTTGGAAGTGGCAGTGATTTGTTAGCACATATCACTCTTCTTTCTATAGTGACTGAACCAGCTCCACTGTCTCGGGGATTAGTGTTTCATTTTCTGACATTGCATCCCATCGAACATTGCACTGGACCAAGTAACCCACTTTACAGAACAGAAGGTAAACAAGCAGGCATATGAACACAGGATTTACTACCACACCACCTAACAGAACAATGGAATGGCCTTTTCAAGGAGCAGCTGAGGGACCAGGTTGAAGAAGATACCATGCAAAGATAGGAAAATAGTTTCCAAGATGAAGTACGTGTCCTAAATCAACAACAGGCTTTTGTTTTTGGTTGTTTTTCTGTTTGTTTGTTTTCTGGGTTTTACCATTAAGGAGAATACAAAAGACCAGGATCCCAGAGGTGGAAGTTGGAGAGGCCCTGGTTAGCTTCACTTTCAGTGGCCTACTTGGAGAATTTGGATTCCCATCCCTACAACTCTATGCTCTGCAGATGTGAAGGTCAGTCCTAAGACTCACCAAACAGAACATTTCTACCATAGACACAACAAGAGAGCAACATACAAGAAAAAGTGACATCCTGGCAGAGAGAAATGACCCCAATTATGAGGAAGGTGTACAGCTGCTATTACACAACGGCAACAGGAGGGACCTTGTGTGGTGCAGGGTGATTCACTGGAGATCTCTTGGTACCCCTTTCCCAAGTTGATTATGTACTGACATTTCCATTAAAAACTGCAATGCAAAATTATATTTTGGTTAACAATGAAGTTATGTCAGTATGGATTTTGTTCACTTCTTAAATATTTTTATAAACCAGACTCTGCCTCTTCCTTGGCCACAGGCTATAGCGGACCCCATCTGGGGACATCAGCCATGCTACTGCCGCCCATGGTGTTTGTGATTATGATAGATGGAGTGAAAAATTGGGAGCTCCGAGCTTCATCAGAGGAAGTCACCTTTGGGCTCTACAGTTCTGGTAGGGAAAAGGTCCCAGAATGGAAGTGAAGCATAGGATCCTGCTGCTATTGAATGGCCCCTCCTCCTTTACATCCAGAGCAACAAGGTGCCTCCACATACAGCAAAGGTAGGGAATATACCCCGAGAGGAGAGGACAGGCTGGTGAGAGAACCCTCAAAGGAAAGAATATTTTCCTTTTTATGAAATATTCTTATTTTTCCAATATTTAATGTTCTTTAAAGAAAATTACTTTTCTCCTCAGGTATGAAGAGAGTCCTTCCATGAAAACCCACCTCTCTCTACCCAACAATCACAGTCTGCTCACCACTGGCACTACCCTTTGATCCTGTTTATGTTGTGACACAAAAATCCACAGACCCTCAATCACCCGCATCTCTCCCTCTCTATACAAAAGAGGCTGCACCATCTCTCTCTTTCTCCCCTTTTCTCTTCAAATCCTGAAATTCTTACTGTGCCTACTGAAATTCATAGTCTACTCTCAGAAAAATCTGTGTTCTTAATCTCCCTAATTGAAACCTGGCTTTTCTGGAGGACCTTACTTCCCTTCACATGAAGACTGTTTATTTCTCAAGACTGAAAGTAACCCTGGGCCTAAAACTATTTACATTTACCCACTTGCTCTCATGGATGATGGTACCCTAACATTGCTGCTGTCTGAATTGTAATTGGCTGTTTACTTGTATGTCTCTCCCAGTAAAATGTAAACCCCTTGATGTGAGAGACAGTATCATATTCAGGGATGTATTCCGAGAATTGAAAACAGCATCTTGTACACTGAAGACCTCATATCTGTTGGAAGAAGCAATAAATGAACGAATAAATATAATATAAAGATATTTCAAATCAGTAGAGCTTTGAAATGTGTACCAGTGATATTTTTAAATGTTTGTACCCTTAAATCTAGTGTCCAACTTCAAAAATATGTCCTACGGAAAAAACTAAGAAAATTTATTCGAACAGGTTCAATATTTATCTAGAAGGACACTGGCTAAATTTACAACAAAATGTGACGATTTGTAAATTACTGTACATTTATACAATGGAACACTATGAAATCAATAGTGTTTGTGAAGAACAATAACAAATGTTCATTATGAACTCAATTAAAAAGTTTACTGTGGGTTTCCCTGGTGGTGCAGTGGTTAAGAGTCTGGCTGCCAATGCAGGGGACATGGGTTCAAGCCCCGGTCCGGCAAGATCCCACATGCTGCGGAGCAACTAAGCCCGTGAGCCACAACTACTGAACCTGCACTCTAGAGCCCGTGGGTCACAACTAATGAGCCTGCGTGCCACAACTACTGAAGCCGGAGTGCCTAGAGCCCACGTTCCACAACAAGAGAAGCCACCGCAATGAGAAGCCCACACACCACAACGAAGAGTAGCCCCCGCTCGCCGCAACCAGAGAAAGCCCACGCACAGCAACAAAGGCCCAACGCAGCCACAAATAAATAAATAAAATAAATTTTTTTTAAAATGTAGTTTACTGTTAAAGTCTACTTCCCCATTTAAAAAGAAAATCAAGTTGCTAAATAACAAAAGCTAGCTCCATGTGGTGGAATTAGGAATGATTTTCCTCATTAAAATACATTTTACAAAATTTCTACAATAGATAAACCTCTTTACTACTCTGAAACTCAAGTTCCTTATGAGCTAACCAAGGAAAATTTCTCCCACAATATTTTTTTAATGATACATAGCTCTCTACATTTTCAATGTAGAGGTGATTAACAGTCTTGCTCGTAATATGTACCTTGTTGAATAGCAGTAAGAGGGTGAGGCTAGAGTTAGGACAATATACCCAAACAGGAATACCAATTGTACACACACTGCACTATCATACTCTATTTCACTTGTTTCATGTAGCCTGAAATCACATTTCTAGTACATTCCCTAAGTGAAAAATGAATGAAAGCTTTGGGAACCAGCCAACACGACTAGACCCACTTACAGATGTCTGATGATTTCTGAAGCAGAGAAGATAGATGTCCCCCCAGGAACCAGTCATTTAACAGGACAGAAGAGAACCCTGATTCCCTATCAAACGGTTCACTATGGAAGTTCTCATCCAATTGAGATTCGAGCTCTTCACAGGGAAAAGTGAAGTAAGATGAATGACTGCCCTCCCTCAACATGGGAAAATTATATTCTCTTCTTCGTTGTTTGGATTCAGGGTATGACTTTATAGAGGCTACTTCTCATACAAGTCAAATCCCATTTCAAAATATGCCATTACAACAGAAATCTCTGTACAACAAAAATATTTTTCCAGCCTGCAATCCCTAAATTTTTCATCATTTCTATAAAAAGCCCCAATTACTATGCCAATAATATGTGTACTCCTTTAGGGAAGGCTAAGGTAGAGTCTGAACATTTTATATTATTGAGCGTTCATTCACAGAATGCAGTATGTGTATTATCTTTAAAGAAATGTTGGTTACACGTTTTTCATTTTTCCACACTTAATGCAGCCATTAGCAGCAGCACCATCTATGAATATGAAATGCATGAATATGAATCATTTTTTCAACATAAACTTAATGATTATTGTTTATATTCCATTTTAATAATACTTTGTCTGCAATAATGAAATTGCCAACTACTGCTCCCATTTTGGGGCTGAGAACATATGCGCAGTTAGATTCCACTCTATCATGTGGAAACCCATCCACAGGGTGATTTCGTTCTTGTCCTTGTTTGTGCCCTGGTTCCACAGCCTCTTAATCTCTGTCACTGTCACCTGAAGAGCATTTTGGCTGGCCACCTAAAGGACAGTAATTCGTCTGTTAGGTCTTCATACCTGTCCCTGTTTCTCAGGTTTTGTTGTCACACTGTAGCTCTTGGAAGGGCTTTGTTTTGGAAGCCATTTTTTCCTGCAAAAATAAATGAGTCCTTTTTATCACTGAAGAAAGCACTCATTAGAAGCCTGCACCTGGGTCCCATTTTGGACAGTGTGAGAGCTGTTTCCTCTGTGAGAGATTTCATGCAACACCTTCAAGCTCTGTTTTTCTCCTACATTGGTAAGGTAGCCTTTGTGTCAGTTCAAAGTCTAATTGTCTTGTCCTTCACACTGTGGCTAGCTTCCTTTACAATACCCAAATCAATATTTTAATTCTTGCTTTTATAGCTCTGATTCACTCTTAGTAATTCTCAAACGTATTTTCACTTATGCAAAAAGCAGATAAACCCCACAGATGTGAGAACCTGACATAAAATATAGCTCTATAACCCTGAAGTTTATTGGGAACACTTTTTCTTTTCCTAATTGATATTTTATACTATTGTGATCATTCGATGCTAAGTATTTCATAGGTTACATCACAATTTCTTTTTTTGTTTGTTTGTTTTTTGCGGTCCGGGGGCCTCTCACTGTTGTGGCCTCTCCCGTTGCGGAGCAACAGGCTCCGGACGCGCAGGCTCAGCGGTCATGGCTCACGGGCCCAGCCGCTCCGTGGCATGTGGGATTCTCCCAGACCGGGGCACGAACCTGTGTCCCCTGCATCGGCAGGCGGACTCTCAACCACTGTGCCACCAGGGAAGCCCCATAATTTTTTCTTTTTTATTCATTATTTATTTAGAAATGTGTTTATACTCCTATTTTATATTATATATTTTTGTTTTCTAACTGACATGCTTTGTGATCTGTGATAATTGATTGTTTGAAACTCATTTCTTGAAATGCATTGAAATTTGCTTTATGGAGTGTTCATGGTCAGTTTTCATAAGTGATTCATGCACTCTTGAGGAAAACGTTTCCCTCTAATTTTTGGATGCATTAGTAATTTGGCTCATGCAAAAATCCTTAACAAAATTTGAGCAAACCAAATTTAACATTAAAAGGATCCCAGGGGCTTCCCTGGTGGCGCAGTGGTTGAGAGTCCGCCTGCCGATGCAGGGGACGCAGGTTCCGGGAAGATCCCACATGCCGCAGAGCGGCTGGGCCCGTGGGCCATGGCCGCTGAGCCTGCGCGTCCGGAGCCTGTGCGTCTGGAGCCTGTGCTCCGCAGCGGGAGAGGCCACAACAGTGAGAGGCCCGCATACCGCAAAAAAAAAAAAAAAAAAAAAAAAAAGATCCCAGAGCAGGGTTTAATACAGGGATGCAGGATGGTCCAACATCCGCAAATCAATCAATGTGATATACCACATTAACCAAGTGAAGGATAAAACTCATATGATCATCTCAATAGATGTAGAAAAATCATTTGACAAAATTCAATGTCTATTTATGATTAAAAAAAAACTTCCAACAAAGTGGGTAGAGAGGGAAATTACCTCAACCTAATAAAGGCCATATATGACAAGCCTACAGTTAACATCATATTCAAGATCATGAAAAAGACAAGTATGTTCCCTCTTGCCACTTTTATTCAACATAGTATTGAAAGCACTAGCCAGAGCAATTAGGCAAAAACAAGAAGAAAAAGGCATCCAAATTGGAAAGCATGAAGTAAAACTGTCACTACTTGCAGATGACATATTACACATAGAAAACCCCAAAGACTCTGTCAAAAACTGTTAGAACTAATAAATGAATTCATTAAAGTTGCGGGTTACAAAATCAATATACAAACATCAGTTGTGTTCCTATACACTGATAACAAACTACCAGAAAGAGAAATTAAGAAAATAATCCCATTTACAATTGCATCAAAAAGAATAAAATATCTAAGAATAAATTTAATCAACGAGGTGAAAGACCTGCACACTAAAAGCAATAAGACATTGCTGAAAGAAACTGAAGAAGACACAAATAAACAAAGATATTCCATGCTTTTTGATTGGAAGAATTAATATTGTTCAAACATCCAAACTACCCAAAGCAATCTACATGTTCAATGCAATCTCTATCAAAATTCCATTGGCATCTTTCACAGAAATAGAAAAAACAATCCTAAAATTTGTTTGGAGCCAAAAAAGACCCCAAATAGCCAAAGCAATCTTGAGAAAGAAGAATAAAGCTGGAGGCATCACATTCCCTGATTTCAAACAATGTTACAGAGCTACAGTATTCAAGACAGTGTGGTATTGGCATAAAAATGGATACATAGATCAGTGGAACAGAATACACAGCATAGAAATAAACCCACCCATATATGGCCAATTCATTTACAACAAAGTTGCCCAGAATATACAACAAGAAAAGGACAGTCTTTTCAACAAATGGTGTCGGAAAAACTGGACAGTCACATGCAAAAAATGAAACTGGAACAGCTGGGACTTTCACTGCAGCAGTTATTTGGAATTACATTTTCCCTGGACAACAAACATCCAGGTAGCTTAATGAAAAAGAACCTCTCATTATATCCTTTGGTAGCCATGTGTGTTGTACTGACCAGTAAATTATCCTAAGAAAACAAACCACAAGCTACAAATGGAAACAAAAAGCTAACAGGTTAGTAATGCTTTTAAAAATAAACATACAGAATTAGAAGCTTAACGAAGTATAGTATCCACCCTACTTCTCTGGTTACATCTAGAAAAGTGAATATTAAATTTAGACTCTATTCTTGACTATATTCTAAAACGGACTGATCAGCAGATTTGATATGTAGTATTAGGTAAGTAAACCGAAATTAAAAACATTCAGTGCACATAATGCTAAGAGCATATAGAGTCACCCAAGAGGTGTCTGAGAGTTGGCTATATTACAATTAAAAACTAAGCTTACCTTCACACTTAACAATTGTGTCAGTCACATGTCATGGAAAAGTGTTAAAATGAAAGTCAGAAATTTAGCTTCTTACTTGGCTCTACTTTGCAGCATAATATTGGGCACACTACATAAAACTTTTGGGTCACATTTTTTAATTTTTAAAATATAGTGAGTAAAAATCAAAGTCCTCACACGTATTGTGTTCAAGAAATGTAATTTTATGTATTTGTTTATTTTTAAATCAGCTTAATTTCTACTCCACTGGATTAGTGAAAATTTAGTGTATTTGTATATTCCCCTCTCAATTCCCCCTAGGTTGCACCTAAACTTCAAAAGTCTTACATAGGTCAAGTCATGGAGTGTGTGTGTGTGTGTGTGTGTGTGTGTGTGTAATCTGGGAGAAGGCATGATGTGGAGGTGTGTCTTAGTCCATTTGACATGCTATAACAAAATTCCATGGAGTGGATGGCTTGTAAACAACAGAAATTATATCTCACAGTTCTGGAGGCAGGAAAGTCTAAGATCATGACTCCAACAGATTTGGTGTCTGGTGAGAACCTGCTTCCTGGTTCATAGACAGCTGTTTGCTGACATGGCAGAAAAGGTGTGGGAGCTCTCTGGGTGTTTTTTTTTTTTTATAAGGACATTAATCCCACACGTGAGAGCTCTGCCATCATGACCCAATCACCTCCCAACAGCCCCTCATCCAAACATTATCACATGGGGAGTTATGGTTCAACACATTAATTTGGGAGGGACACAAACACTGCTGATCACAGGATTCATCAGAATCTTGATGTAAACTGGCCAAAAATTGTCTTGAAATTACACTTGTTTGTAGATGTGTGTCTCTGTGAGCTATTCCTCCTAGCTTGCTATAAGACCTCACTTATTCATATCCATGCAACTGTCTCTAGTCCAGAGGCTGTTGGCCACTGCCATGCCCTTCAAGGCTAGATGGAATCATTGCTATGTTCCCAGGCCACACTGGTCCAGTGGAACTCTGGGAAGCTTCCCCATATAGGCCTTTTTCCATTGTGGTCTCATAGCTTCTGGGGACTCTACCCAGGGAAATAGAGAACAGGTACTCATTGCTCGCAGCAACCTCAAATCCAGCTGCCATTTGGCCCACCTTTGGAGCTTGCTCCAGGGGTAGAGCATAGAAAACCCCCTTCAGAAGCACCAAAAGTTGTGCCTCCTGATGTCTTTCCCTTCCCCAAAAAGTGAAATGTTGCCTAAGCTAGATAAGAGGATGCTCTGCTCTTACCCATGATGTTTGTCCCCCGATTCTTATTTATTCTCTGTTCTATTTCCATTCTGACTGGGCTAGTGAAACAGACAGCCTGAAAGACTCCTTTTCCCTTTCTTTCTGCTATTGCATGGCTTTCCTGAGGCAATGAGCACATAACGACCAAGAATCAAGAAACTGAGTGATCCCTGAGGACCCTTAGATTCTGGATTCACAGTGTAAGAAGTTTCTTCTTACTAGATCTGGGGGCATTGAAGGTAGAATTTCTGATAAATAGGAAAGCCATTAAAATGACCCAATGATACTACTTTAAAAAAATAAACATAGTTAACTCCGTTATCCCATATAGTTAGCAAATGAAGTATACTATTTAAGTATATAATTTTATTAATCCAGAGTTCATATAAGCTCCATAGTATATGGTTCTCTAATTTTCACAAATTAGATATACTACAGATGAAATAAATATTGGTTTCGCAAAATTCTCATTTTCTTAGTCATTCAGAAGGCAATACAGAATTATTTATGGCTTTTAATGACTATAACTATTCTGTTACCTGAAACATGTGGCAGTATTAGCTAAAGTTAAGTTCAAGCAGAATAACAGAAAGTTTTTTCTGTAAAGAAATGGAGTAACTCCAAGAACAACAAAAACTGTATCTGTGAGATGTGACCCATTTGGTTGAGCCAGAACTCTGTAATTGAATGAACCCACTGTGCACTGCTTGACATTTTAACACAAATAGAACAAGTTAGCCAACTTAAAATCCTTTTTGTAAGAAAATGTGGATACAAATTTGTAACAAATGACTGAAAGTATAGCAAATCTGAACAGAAATAGACATTCACTGTAAGGAAATACAAGTTATACCCAGATGCAAAGAGTTGAATTAATAATAAAGTGGAAACTTAAGCCTATAAACCCTCCGGGTAAGTTGAATTTAGTTTCACAGACTCTAAAGAAACATTCAAAATGTTCAATTTATAAATGTATTGATTAACATGAAATCTATAAATTGATAACAGTTGATTTACTAGTTGATTATTCCATGAAAAACCAAGTGTTCTTTTGGCTGCTCTCAGTCAATCAGTAAATTCTACTGAACCACTACAGGTATGTAAACACTGTGGTAGGCATCAGAGACACAGACACTTAGGACAAAATCACTTCCTTAAGGAATTTAACGCTGATTCAAGAAACAAATAAATAGTGGCTTACAAAACAGTGCCTAGTCATATATTTACTCAACAAATAGTTCCTGATTATTTAAGTTATTTCAGGCACTGGGCTAATGCTGGACTTAGACAATTTCCTCTCCTACAATATAGAATCACTGGCCTACTGAAAGAGGTAATTTAGAAGGTTAATTATAATACATATGCTTAGATAAGGCTCAAAGTTCTATGAGAGATCCAGGAAACTGGATCTCTTTATGGAGATCCATGGACTCCATAAAGAAAGCACTTCTAGCTGAGACGTAGAGGAAGCACAGATAGAAAATATCCTAATTAAAAGAATGAAGAGCATGTGAGTTAAAGAAGACAGAGACACTTAGTCATTGTAAGAACTTTATTTAACCTGATTAGGGATTTATAATGTATGAAAGAATATTTTTATGAGGAAGAATAGGAGGACCAGAATTGAAGTTTGTAGTAGTCAGAATAATGGCTCCCAAAATACCCATGACTTGTTTCCCAGAACATGTGAATGTGTTAAATTGCATGCAAGAGGGCTTTGCTAATATAACTGAGTTACTGACCTTAAAGTAGAAAAACCATCCTGGATTATCTAGGTGAGCCTGACCTAATCACATGAACACTTAAAGCCAAAGAACTATGGCTAGATGAAGAGAAAGGGGGAAGTCAGAAAGCTTCAACTCAAGAGAGGCCTCAATCCACTATTGTTGGTTTTGAAGTTGAAGGCCGCCATAAGCAAGATATGTGGCTACAGAAGTTAAGGGCAGCATTGAATGACAGCCAGCAAGGAAATGGGGACTTCAGTCCTATAACCCCAAGGAAGTGACTTCAACCAGCAGCCTGAATGAGCTTGGAAATGGATTCTTTCCAGAGCCTCTAGGGAGCCCAAGGTGGCTGACACCTTGATTTCAGTCTTGTGAAACCCAGAGCAGAGAAACTAATTGAGCCAACCAGGACTTTGGAACTACAGAACTGTGAGAAAACAAATCTATGTTATTTTCAAAACACTAATACGAAGTTAAAGAGGGAAGTAGAGACTAAACTTTTTAGGTCCTCTTATGCCCACCAGGCTATTTTAGAAGTTTGATTCAAAGCATCAACAGGAGTGGATTTTACATGAAAAGTAAATTTTATAGCAATGTAAAAAGTAGACATTAGAAAGTAAGATTCTCTACTACAATGTAAAATCCATGAAGGTAGGGATTATTGATTGACAATATTGATTGACAACATTACAACCCCATTCCCTAGAACAGTTCCAATACTTCACAGGTACTCTAAAAGGATCAGTAGAAAGGATCCAACAGTAGAAAGGATCAGTAAATTCTCGGTCAAATTTTGCCTATTGCAATTATGGGCCTACTTGGGGAAAGGTGGTCAAAGTCTTCTGTATCTTCATGCACCATTTTCTAGCTACCTTGTTTTTCACTTTCACTGAAGGAATATTTAGGTAAGAAAATCAAAATAGGTTCAAAAATGGCACGAAGGTGATAGCATGTGCTGAGGATGGACCTGCTGTCCTGTAGAGGGTGAGAAGGACTAGAAATACATGGTGGGGGCTTGACTTGTCAGGAGACCCATCTGGAATCAGGAGTAAATATCTCCTGAAGCTCTCCTGGGGAGTGTTTCTTTCTATTCCCCTTCCTCATCATAGCTACATGTTCTGGATTTCTCACTCATTGAATGAGGCAGAAATGAAACTACATTTCCAAGTTAGTCTTTACAGTAAACCATTCCAAATAGGTACCATAAAATGCCTTTGGGGAAAGAAAAATAAAATCAAAACCCAATGAAAAAGACCATTCTGACTTACTGGTTTGGGTCCTGGGCAGTAAGACAAATTCAGTTTTTGGAAAATTATGTTTATCTTGTGTATTTTTCATGTTTTTAATTCTAGTCATTGTTTGGATTGTAATTTCCCCAAAGGAGAAGATGAAGTGAATCCTCATGCATCTGTAGAAACATGGTTCAATACTTTGCACATAATAAGTATTCAATAAACAATGCTGTCTCTCCTATTTATTTGGAAAAGTAAAAAATGGAAAACAGGAAAACTAAAAACAGATCCCTCAGAAACTGGCAACTATCTCATAGTAACCTTCATTCTAGCTCTTCATTGCCTATACTCAAAGACAGATAACAAAGACAGTTCATTCTTTTGATCTTTAGACTATTACTGGGTGCCTACCATATCACATGCAGGGACTCAGTGATGTCCTTGATAACAGTTCACAGTCTACTTGCGGAAACAGGCATGGATCAAATAATAAATATATAACAATAAATTGAATGTGTTCATAATGTAAAGAACATGTTCCTCAGATAGAAAAAAAGACAGAAAACAGTGCCAGGCAGACATTATCATGGAGTTCTGATGTAGTATGGCATTTCGGCAGAAGTGCAAGCTATTTAGTAATGCTAGCACACAAAGCTGGGTCTGATGAGAAACTGGAAATGGGGTTGGGGAGGGAGACTAGCCAGAATGCGTCCTGCTGAGTTATCTGGACTTCATTCTGTAGGTGATGCACACATCCACTATCTTGGGCTTCCCCTTTAATAAAGTAATTATTCAACTTTGGCAAATGACCTACAAAACTATACACTTAGGAATTTCTATGTCTTAAAAATATTTCTAAACAAATAATAGTATTATTCATAACTATCACTGCATCCCATTTCCAGAAAAAAAAAATCGCACTTAGATTTTGTTCTTATTCATTTAGAAATGAATTTGTTTTTTCCTTGTAGGTAATATTCCAGTCACACACACAATCAATCAATCTGGAAACTGCCCCCTTTGTCCCAGAACCCAAATTGTACAAATTGCATAAAACACTAGGAGGAAAGTTTCCTTTCTCTCCCATTTTTATCCCTAAACACTTAAGCTACATAGAAAAAAATTTACCACCATAAGAAATACAAAGTAAATACAGTTAAAGACACCAGCTAGAGAATATAAAATGATTGCCTTCTTTCTGTAGAGAAATACAAAATGTTGCATTTTAAGTGAGAAAATAATGTTCTTTTATATCAACATAACACCTGAAAATAGAAATAAAGGATATTTAAATTAGCCTTCCTTATAACAGCGGTAATCAATCTTACTCTTTCCTCAAAATGAACAATTTTGATTAAAATGTAAACACAATCAAGAGGTTTAATGAAGAAATTTCAGTCCCTGAATTCATAGAAATTCTATTATATTAGTTGTTACCTAGCAGTTTTTTCAAAAATGTGGGGAAAATAGTTGGCCATTTTGTTTCATTTGCTCTTAATCTAACCGCTTCACTGTCTGTGTAAGCAGTACCTGTTAGAAAAGTACAATCCAAATATTTAGAGTAAATGCTCAGTATGTGATAGAATTGTGTGGGATTTTGCAGGGAGGGTGGGGTGTGGGAGAGGGGGACTTTTCATTGCCCTAAAATGGAATAGGTGATCTGTACTGGACAAATCATGTTTCCTCTAATATTCTGAAGATATTGTCTGTACAGAACCTGTTAAAGCACAGATTATTGTTTAAGCAGAGATTCATAAAAATTTGGAGCTAGGAGGACCTAAAAGTTTACCTCATCTACATTCTTTTTGTTCTGTGTGCTTCTCAATTTCTCCCAGATTCCCTTGCACTGAGTTCAGAGCCTTGTGACTAGTTCTAGTCAATGGACTGTGAATGAAAGTGTTACATTACTTCTCAGCTGAGCTCTTAAGATCAATGTGCCTCCTGTGTCTACTCCTCCTGCAGTAACCTACCGCGCTGTGGCCCCTCAAGCAACCTGGGTCCCTGAGTGACTTGTAGAGTGCCTTCTCCTGCTCACTTGATTGGAAAAGAAATGTAAGTAAGAAAAAAAAAATGTTGTTCTATTGAACAACTGAGATTCTGCAGTCTGTCTGTTGTGGCAGTTAACATTATTTTATCCAACACATATAACATGAAATGCGTTTCTGGTGTAACAAAACCTAAACTCTTTGACGTTGACCTACGGTCATAGGCAAGGTAACCAACATCAGGAGCTGGAAAGATGGAGACACAGTTATGCATAGGGCATATATTTGTTAATGCCGATGAAGTAAGAGAAAGATGATGTACTACTAAACTTGTAGCTGTCACAGGAGGTCGTCTACAGGACGTGAGCTGGATCTGGGCAATCAGAGGCTCCTCATACCCCCCACCCCAGTCTTTGGAATATATATTCTGCCCACCGTTCCCACAGTGGGAGCCATTTTTCAGGACACAGTCTTGAAAGAGCACTATTGTTGTTGAGACCATCTGAGTGGTACACGTGACTGAACCCAGTTAAAGCCTCTATATAAGCTGTAAGATTCTGGAAGCGGGTTCACAGATTTACTCCTTTTGCAGCTGCCCAAGACAGGCCTCAAAAGTCCCCTTGCTTATTAAACTGCCACCTACCAATCTGGTCTGCCTCTTTATTCAGTCTTTTCTTACCCTCTGTGTACGTGAGTTGATTTGCAACCAACAGTAGTTCCAGGGAAATAATGTATATTATAGCTATTGGTTGTGTTTGACAATATACTTTAAGAAAGTGACTATCACAGGAAGAATTAGTCCATTTTTAAGCAGAAATCTGGGCCTTACATGACTGGAAAAACTGACAGACTCAGACAGTAAGAGAATGGATTAAAACTGTCTTAGAGACAAAGGCCGGTATGTATCCATTTTCTATTAGATAAAATAAAATGGGGAAAACATTAGATTACAGGTGTAGCTGACACATATGTTCTGGAGAACCTCAAGAGAGCTTCCAGTATTTGAAGAGAAACACATGAAAGAAGAAAATAAAACATTAAAGCAGACTCCAGAATCATGACTCATGGAACTGTCTGGAAGCAAATAAATCAGAAGCTTACTGCATTATCAAAGGAATGCTTATCACAAGCTTGGACTGTAAAACACCTTGGGTTGTTCCAGACTTAAATTAACAAACAAGAAAAAGCTGTGGATCCTCGAGACTATGGAGGGAAAATGAGTTAAGAAAGCTTTTTATTGGGCATAGCTTCCAATTCCTATTTCAGATAAGCCAAGAATAATAGAAAAGAAGAAACACTCCAGAAGGCAGAGCCAAAGAAGAGGGAGAATAATAGACATAAGAAGTCTTCCAGCAGAACCAGAAACTTCATCAAAGAACCTCTGCCTCCTCCGAGTAGGAGGTCTTAAAATATCTGTCAAATGGGATTCCAGAATTGCTTATAGACTAGTGACGGCTACGTGCCGCCCAGTCTTCTCTATTCCCAGCGGGACTGTTCATTACCCTTGTCCTGCTCCTACTGCATTTTTGCAAACTGATGCCTACAGTGCATGGGTAACTTGCTCATACGTCTCCAGCTCAAGATGACTCATAATGCAACTGTATGTGTCTTGGAGATCATGGATTTGAATTCGATTCAGTGACTTGATGGAACATTGGGAGTTACTGAACAAAGAGGAGTTGTCTGTTTTCGATATGAGAGAGGAAGGAAAATTTATCGGACAGTGTCAGAGATAGCTCGTGCTTACCAAATATTTCACATGTTTCCCTAGGACTTCTATTTTGGGAAGTGATGGAACAGCTGAGCAGCAGACTAGTGTTTCTAACAACTAGAAAGGCAAAATAAAATATAGCATTCATTTGCCTGAAGGTAGCAAGAAGCTTCTGAGGCAGAAAAATAGAAGGTCTAAGACTCTGGAGATAGAAGAATATTGAAAAAGTAAGCTGCTTCTGCAGCTGCTTTTATTTGGGATCTTTTGATGATTCTTGCATTGACAGGAGGCAAAAAATCCAGTGAAAACTCTGCTTGCTATGTGGAAGCAGAGGTTTAGAAAGCAGAAACAGAGATTTAGAGAGCCTCAAGCATGTAGCTAGCATGACCAAAACTGGGTCAGCAGGCTAAAATCCTAAAAGGAAAAGCCTCTGAAAAGCAAACGATTCATAAGACAAAAATTAGAGTTTGGCTCCTTAACTAGGGAGATGAACTACATAAAATACACCAGACTCCTACTTGAAAACCCCACAGGGACAGGTGCGAGCTTGACAGAGACTGGATTTTTTTCAGAGCTGCAATGTGGCACTGACTGTAGCCAGCACCTAGTTGAAGTTAGTTGATGGATAATCAGCTACCCATCTCTCTGTCCAAGAGACACAGAGAATCTCTCTGGAAGGAGAAAACATAATCAGAAACCTCTACAGATTTTTATTCACAATGTCTAACATTAAATAAAAAATTACTTAGCAAGACAAAAGAAGCAGAGAGAAAATAAACAATGGGAGCACACCACTGGTGATCCAGATATTTTCACTATTGTTGAAGACTTTTAAAATGATTGCTATTGATACGTTCAAGAAAATAAAGGAAAGATTGAAAAAATAAATTAAAATGTGGACAATTTAACTAACAAATTAAAATCTATTAAAAAAACTGGAAATTGCAGAAGAAAAATAACACAAATCTAAAAATAACACAAATCTAAATTCATTAGATGAATTTACCAGAAAGACAAAGCCAAAAGAAGACAAGATTAGTGAACTCAGATAGGTCAATATAAAACATGTATGTGTGTCTATAGATTTCCTTTGTACTAGTGCCATGTGTTTCTAATGAGATCAGGCAGGTAAGCGCTAGTGTGCCATCTGAATCCCTCTTCCTTTCTATGATAGCTCCTGAATCATGTGTCCAAATGTTGCATCCACAGGAGATGAAGTCTCCATCAACCTGGGTCACTGAGAGATTCTGTCCTTCAGAGCTCCGCCTAACTCCCTATGTGGGACATGAAACTCACAGAAGAAATAATCCTTTTTAAAGTCACTGAAATTTTGTTTTGTCATGTTTTGTTTTTCTAGTGTGGCAGCTATTAAGGCCTAACTTAGTAAATATAACTGTGATCTATAGAAAATTAGTAGATGAAATCTGATGATTTTGCTCAATAAATCACACTGCCTCTTAAGTCTAGACGTATAAACTAAACCAGGTTGCTCACAATATTCAATGACCAACCATCTGGAAGTCAAGATTGGTTTTGTCATTTGTTTTCTTATTTAATCTGCGTACTAAATCACAGTTTGTTGACTGGGATTAGTAAAAGTTTTGTTAGTAAAAGATTTTAGAAATCCTCTCTTACTGGGCTCTGTAGCTATATAGCAAAGGCTTGGTCTGGCCCTTGATTCTGATCATGGCAACACTATTAAAACTAACTACTATCCAGGCAAGTTGGTATCTCTATAAAAGCTAAGCTCTTTTGGTATATATATATGAGTAAAAGATGAGAAATTTATTCAGTTAATTGGCCCATTAGGATTAATTTTTTCATTGACTATAGGTAGTATTAAAATAAATATGCATTTTTGTAAAATATTAGCAGGTATTCTATTTAAAAGTCAAAGTTTTGGGGCTTCCCTGGTGGCGCAGTGGTTGAGAGTCCGCCTGCCGAAGCAGGGGACACGGGTTCGTGCCCCGGGCCGGGAAGATCCCACGTGCCGCAGAGCGGCTGGGCCCGTGAGCCGTGGCCGCTGAGCCTGCGCGTCCGGAGCCTATGCTCCGCAACGGGAGAGGCCACAGCAGTGACAGGCCCGCGTACCGCAAAAAAAAAAAAAAAAAAAAAAGTCAAAGTTTTGGGGTGCTGGGAAGATGGCGGAAGAGTAAGACACAGAGATCACCTTCCTCCCCACAGATACACCAGAAATACATCTACACGTGGAACAACTCCTACAGAACACCTACTGAATGCTGGCAGAAGACCTCAGACCTCCCAAAACGCAAGAAACTCCCCACATACCTGGGTAGGGCAAAAGAAAAAAGAATAAACAGAGACATAGAGATGGGACCTGCACCTCTGGGAAGGACCTGTGAAGGAGGAAAGGTTTCCACATACTAGGAAGCCCCTTCATGGGTGGAGACTGCGAGAGGCGGAGGGGGGAGCTTCAAAGCCATGGAGGAGAGCACAGCAACAGGGGTGCGGAGGGCAAAGCGGGGAGATTCCCACAACAGAGGATCGCTGCCGACTGGCACTCAACAGCCCGAGAGGCTTGTCTGCTCACCCGCTGGGGCGGGCGGGGCTGGGAGCTGAGGCTTCGGCTTCGGTCGGAGCGCAGGGAGAAGACTGGGGTTGGCTGCTTGAACACAGCCTGAAGGGGTTAGTGCACCACGGCTAGCTGGGAGGGAGTCCGGGGAAAAGTCTGCACCTGCCGAATAAGCAAGAGACTTTTTCTTCCCTCTTTGTTTCCTGGTGCGCGAGGAGAGGGGTTTAAGAGCGCTGCTTAAAGGAACTCCAGAGACGGGCGCGAGCCGCGGCTAAAAGCGCGAACCCCAGAGACGGGCGCGAGCCGTGGCTAAAAGCGCGAACCCCAGAGACGGGCTACGAGACGGTAAGGCTGCTGCTGCCGCCACCAAGAAGCCTGTATGCGAGCACAGGTCACTGTCCACACCTCCCCTCCCGGGAGCCTGTGCAGCCCGCCACTGCCAGGTTCCCGGGATCCAGGAACAACTCCCCCGGGAGAACGCATGGCGGGCCTCAGGCTGGTGCAACGTCACGCCGGCCTCTGCCGCCGCAGGCCCGCCCCTCACGCCGTGCCCCTCCCTCCCCCAGGCCTGAGTGAGCTAGAGCCCCTGAATCAGCGGCTCCTTTAACCCCATCCTGTCTGAGCGAAGAACAGACGCCCTCCGGTGACCTACACGCAGAGGCACGGCGAAATCCAAAGCTGAGCCCCTGTGAGCTGTGAGAACAAAGAAGAGAAAGGGAAATTGCTCTCAGCAGCCTCAGGAGCAGCGGATTAAAGCTCCACAATCAACTTGATGTACCTGCATCTGTGGAATAACTGAATAGACAACCAATCATCCCAAATTGAGGAGGTGGGCTTCGAGAGCAAGATCTATGATTTTTTTCCCCTTTTCCTCTTTTTGTGAATGTGTATGTGTATGCTTCTGTGTGAGATCTTGTCTGTATAGCTTTGCTTCCACCATTTGTCCTAGGGTTCTATCAGTCCATTTATAAACAATTTTTTTTCTTAATTAATTTTAATAACTTTATTATACTTTACCTTTTTCTTTCTTTCCTTCCTTCCTTCCTTCCTCCCTCCCTCCCTCCCTCCCTCCCTCCCTCCCTCCCTCCCTCCCTCCCTCCCTCCCTTCCTTCCCTCCTTTAGACAACGAATCATCCCAAACTGAGAAGGTGGACTTTGAGAGCAAGATTTATGATTTTTTTCCCCTTTACCTCTTTTTGTGAGGGTGTATGTGTATGCTTCTGTGTAAGATTTTGTCTGTATAGCTTTGCTTCCACGATTTGTCCTAAGGTTCTATCCGTCCCTTTTTTTTTTCTAAATAATTATATTTCAATTCAATAAATTTATACTTTATATTATTTTACTGTATCTTCTTTCTTTCTTTTTTCCTTCCTTCCCTCCCTCCTTCCTTCCTTCCTCCCTCCCTCCCTCTATTTATTTCCTTCTTGCCTTCTTTCCTTCTTTTCTTCATTCTTTCTTGCTTCCTTCCTTCCTACCCTCCTTTCTTTCTTTCTTTCTTTCTTCTTACTTCTACTAATTCTCTCTACTTTTTCTCCCTTTTATTCTGAGCCATGTGGATGAAAGGCTCTTGGTGCTCCAGCCAGGAGACAGGGCTCTGCCTCTGAGGTGGGAGAACCAACTTCAGAACACTGGTCAACAAGAGACCTCCCAGCTCCACATAATATCAAATGGTGAAAATCTCCCAGAGACCTCCATCTCAACACCAGCACCCAGCTTCACTCAACGACCAGCAAGCTACAGTGCTGGACAACCTATGCCAAACAACTAGCAAGACAGGAACACAACCCCACCCATTAGCAGAGAGGCTGCCTAAAATAATAATAAGGCCGCAGACACCCCAAAACACACCACCAGATGTGAACCTGCCCACTAGAGAGACAAGATCCAGCCTCATCCACCAGAACACAGGCACTAGTCCCCTCCACCAGAAAGCCTACACAACCCACTGAAACAACTTTAGCAATGGGGGACACACACCAAAAACAACGGGAACTACGAACCTGCAGCCTGCAAAAAGGAGACCCCAAACACAGTAACATGAGCAAAATGAGAAGACAGAAAAACACACAGCAGATGAAGGAGCAAGATAAAAACCCACCAGACCTAACAAATGAAGAGGAAATAGGCAGTCTACCTGAAAAAGAATTCAGAATAATGATAGTAAACATGATCCAAAATCTAGGAAATAGAATGGACAAAATGCAAGAAACATTTAACAAGGACCTAGAAGAAATAAACATGAAACAAGCAACGATGAACAACACAGTAAATGAAATTAAAAATACTCTCGATGGGATCAATAGCAGAAGAACTGAGGCAGAAGAACGGATAAGTGACCTGGAAGATAAAATAGTGGAAATAACTACTGCAGAGCAGAATAAAGAAAAAACAATGAAAAGAACTGAGGACAGTCTCAAAGACCTCTGGGACAACATTAAACACACCAACATTCGAATCATAGGGGTTCCAGAAGAAGAAGAGAAAAAGAAAGGGACTGAGAAAATATTTGAAAAGATTAGAGTTGAAAACTTCCCTAATATGGGAAAGGAAATAGTTAATCAAGTCCAGGAAGCACAGAGAGTCCCATACAGGATAAATACAAGGAGAAATACACCAAGACACATATTAATCAAACTGTCAAAAATTAAATACAAAGAAAGCATATTAAAAGCACCAAGGGAAAACCAACAAATAACACACAAGGGAATCCCCATAAGGTTAACAGCTGATCTCTCAGCAGAAACTCTGCAAGCCAGAAGCGAGTGGCAGGACATACTGAAAGTGATGAAGGAGAAAAACCTGAAACCAAGACTACTCTACCCAGCAAGGATCTCATTCAGATTTGATGGAGAAATTAAAACCTTTACAGACAAGCAAAAGCTGAGAGAGTTCAGCACCACCAAACCAGCTTTACAACAACTGCTAAAGGAACTTCTCTAGGCAAGAAACACAAGAGGAGGAAAAGACCTACAATAACGAACCCAAAACAATTAAGAAAATGGGAATAGGAACATACATATTGATAATTACCTTAAATGCAAATGGACTAAATGCTCCCACCAAAAGACACAGATTGGCTTAATGGATACAAAAACAAGACCCATAAATATGCTATCTACAAGAGACCCACTTCAGACCTACAGACACATACAGACTGAAAGTAAGGGGATGGAAAAAGATATTCCATGCAAATGGAAACCAAAAGAAAACTGGAGTAGCAATTCTCATATCAGAAAAAATAGACTTTAAAATAAAGACTATTAGAAGAGACAAAGAAGGACACTACATAATGATCAAGGGATCGATCCAAGAAGAAGTTATAAGAATTGTAAATATTTATGCACCCAACACAGGAGCACCTCAATACATAAGGCAAAAACTAACAGCCACAAAAGGGGAAATTAGCAGTAACACATTCATAGTAGGGGACTTTAACACCCCACTTTCACCAATGGACAGGTCATCCAAAATGAAAATAAATAAGGAAACACAAGCTTTAAATGATACATTACACAAGATGGACTTAATTGATATTTATAGGACACTCTATCCAAAAACAACAGAATACACATTTTTCTCAAGTGCTCATGGAACATTCTCCAGGATAGATCATATCTTGGGTCACAAATCAAGCCTTGATAAATTTAGGAATATTGAAATTGTATCAAGTATCTTTTCCAACAACAATGCCATGAGACTAGATATCAATTACAGGAAAAGATCTGTAAAAAATACACACACGGAGGCTAAACAATACACTACTGAATAACGAGGTGATCACTGAAGGAATCAAAGAGGAAATCAAAAAATACGTAGAAACAAATGACAATGGAGACACAACGACCCAAAACCTATGGGATGCAGCAAAAGCAGTTCTAAGAGGGAAGTTTATAGCAATACAAGCCCACCTTAAGAAGCAGGAAACATCTCGAATAAACAACCTAACCTTGCACCTCAAGCAATTAGAGAAAGAAGAACAAAAAAAACCCAAAGTTAGCAGAAGGAAAGAAATCATAAAGATCAGATCAGAAATAAATGAAAAAGAAATGAAGGAAACAATAAGAAAGATCAATAAAACTAAAAGATGGTTCTTTGAGAAGATAAACAAAATAGATGAACCACTAGCCAGACTCATCAAGAAAAAAAGGGAGAAGACTCAAATCAACAGAATTAGAAATGAAAAAGAAGTAACAACTGACACTGCAGCAATACAAAAGATCATGAGAGATTACTACAAGCAACTCTATGCCAATAAAACGGACAATCTGGAAGAAATGGACAAATTCCTAGAAATGCACAACCTGCCAAGACTGAATCCAGAAAAAAATTGAAAATATGAACAGACCAATCACAAGCACTGAAATTGAAACTGTGATTAAAAATCTTCCAACAAACAAAAGCCCAGGACCAGATGGCTTCACAGGCGAATTCTATCAAACATTTGGAGAACAACTAACACCTATCCTTCTCAACCTCTTCCAAAATATAGCAGAGGGAGGAACACTCCCAAATTCCTTCTACGAGGCCACCATCACCTTGATACCAAAACCAGACAAGGATGTCACAAAGAAAGAAAACTACAGGCCAATATCACTGATGAACATAGATGCAAAAATCCTCAACAAAATACTAGCAAACAGAATCCAACAGCACATTAAAAGGATCATACACTATGATCAAGTGGGTTTTATTCCACGAATGCAAGGATTCTTCAATATATGCAAATGTATCAATGTGATAAACCATATTAACAAATTGAAGGAGAAAAACCATATGATCATCTCGATAGATGCAGAGAAAGCTTTTGTCAAAATTCAACACCCATTTATGATAAAAACCCTGCAGAAAGTAGGTATAGAGGGGGAACTTTCCTCAACATAATAAAGGCCATATATGACAAGCTCACAACCAACAGCATCCTCAATGGTGAAAAACTGAAAGCATTTCCACTAAGATCAGGAACAAGACAAGGTTGCCCACTCTCACCATTCTTACTCAACATAGTGTTGGAAGTTTTAGCCCAAGCAATCAGAGAAGAAAAGGAAATAAAAGGAATCCAAATCGGAAAAGAAGAAGTAAAGCTGTCACTGTTTGCAGATGACATGATACTATACATAGAGAATCCGAAAGATGCTACCAGAAAACTACTAGAGTTAATCAATGAATTTGGTAAAGTAGCAGGATATAAAATTAATGCACAGAAATCTCTGGCATTCCTATATACTAATGATGAAAAATCACTAAAGTGAAATCAAGAAAACTCTCCCATTTACGATTGCAACAAAAAGAATAAAATATCTAGGAATAAACCTACCTAAGGCGATAAAAGACCTGTATGCAGAAAATTATAAGACACTGATGAAAGAAATTAAAGATGATACCAATAGATGGAGAAATATACCATGTTCTTGGATTGGAAGAATCAACATTGTGAAAATGACTCTACTACCCAAAGCAATCAATAGATTCAATGCAATCCCTATCAAACTACCAATGGCATTTTTCACAGAACTAGAACAAAAAATTTCACAATTTGTATGGAAACAGAAAAGACCCCAAACAGCCAAAGCAATCTTGAGAACGAAAAACGGAGCTGGAGGAATCAGGCTCCCTGACTTCAGACTATACTACAAAGCTACAGTAATCAAGACAGTATGATACTGGCACAAAAACAGAAAGATAGATCAATGGAACAGGATAGAAAGCCCAGAGATAAACCCACACACATATGGTCACCTTATCGTTGATAAAGGTGGCAGGAATGTACAGTGGAGAAAGGACAACCTCTTCAATAAGTGGTGCTGGAAAAACTGGACAGGTACATGTAAAAGTATGAGATTTGATCACTCCCTAACACCATACACAAAAATAAGCTCAAAATGGATTAAAGACCTAAATGTAAGGCCAGAAACTATCAAACTCTTAGAGGAAAACATAGGCAGAATACTCTATGACATAAATCACAGCAAGATCCTTTTTGACCCACCTCCTAGAGAAATGGAAATAAAAGCAAAAATAAACAAATGGGACCTAATGAAACTTAAAAGCTTTTTCACAGCAAAGGAAAACATAAACAAGACCAAAAGACAACCCTCAGAATGGGCGAAAATATTTGCAAATGAAGCAACTGACAAAGGATTAATCTCCAAAATATACAAGCAGCTCATGCAGCTCAACAACAAAAAACAAACAACCCAATCCAAAAATGGGCAGAAGACCTAAATAGACATTTCTTCAAAGAAGATATATAGACTGCCAACAAACACATGATAGAATGCTCAACATCATTAATCATTAGAGAAATGCAAATCAAAACTACAATGAGATATCATCTCACACCAGTCAAAATGGCCATTATCAAAAAATCTAGAAACAATAAATGCTGGAGAGGGTGTGGAGAAAAGGGAACACTCTTGTACTGCTGGTGGGAATGTGAATTGGTACAGCCACTATGGAGAACAGTATGGAGGTTCCTTAAAAAACTACAAATAGAACTACCATATGACCCAGCAATCCCACTACTGGGTATATACCCTGAGAAAACCAAAATTCAAAAAGAGTCATGTACCAAAATGTTCATTGCAGCTCTATTAACAATATCCCAGAGATGCAAACAACCTAAGTGCCCATCATCGGATGAATGGATAAAGAAGATGTGGCACATATATACAATGGAATATTACTCAGCCATAAAAAGAAACGAAATTGAGCTATTTGTAATGAGGTGGATAGACCCAGAGTCTGTCATACAGAGTGAAGTAAGTCAGAAAGAGAAAGACAAATACTGTATGCTAACACATATATATGGAATTTAAGGGAAAAAAATGTTATGAAGAACATAGGGGTAAGACAGGAATAAAGACAGAAACCTACTGGAGAACGGACTTGAGGATATGGGGAGGGGGAAGGGTGAGCTGTGACAGGGCAAGAGAGAGGCATGGACATATATACACTAACAAACGTAAGGTAGATAGCTAGTGGGAAGCAGCCGCATAGCACAGGGAGATCAGCTCGGTGCTTTGTGACTGCCTGGAGGGGTGGGATAGGGAGGGTGGGAAAGAGGGAGACGCAAGAGGGAAGAGATATGGGGATATATGTATATGTATAACTGATTCACTTTGTTATAAAGCACAAACTAACACACCATTGTAAAGCAATTATACCCCAATAAAGATGTTAAAAAAAAAAAAAAAAGTCAAAGTTTCTTCTTCAGAACATGCTAACGGATATGAAAGACAATTACATTTTGAGTATAGAAGTCAACAAGTATGCCTCGGGGACCCTTCTTGTTTTCATTGCATTTAAAGGCCTTTCATCTGAAATCAGGTGTTAGACTTGAAATCTGAGGCAGGATGGCACAGTGAACTGATGTTGACTGAACATGGTCTTTCAAGTCTAATTTCCTTAGTTCAAATCCTGTCTCTTATTATCAGTCTCTTAAACTTCTTTATGCCCCATTTTCCTCATTTTCCTCCATTTCTTAGTATGGAGTTAATAGCACTGACTCATAGAATTGTCAGGATTAAATATGACAACATATGACACATGGTAAATGCTCAATGGTTGGCTGCCAGGAATAGCAGCTGAACCACAATGCAGTTGTATATAAAAAAAGTCTGTATCTCAATACCACATAGTCAAGTAAGATAATTCAAGAAGACAGAAGGCTTCAGTGTTGCAGTAAGTGATAGGAGTTAGATATACACAAGTGGTAGCTGAAAACAGAAGAGATGATTGTATATTAGAAAGTAAGTTGTGCTGATGATACAGAGGTAGGTTGCTACCTCCGCAAGAGAGCTGTTTGTCTCCTCACTGAATGTAAAAGAACTTGAAAGTTCTCTCACTGCCATCAGAGTCAAGCGTAATGGCTAAAATTCACAGATAGCATGAACAAAGAGTAACAAAATACAAATTATTTCAAAATAATTTATTATAATGACCAAAATGTATGTCATCAGTATTTATCCTTTATTTACAGTAAATATCTATTGAACGTCTGCTATGTACCAGGAACTCTTCTAGGCACCTGAGATTAAAATTGGCAAACAAAACGACATTACTTGCCTACATTAGAAGTCACACACCATCTGTTGTTTTAATAATACCCTATTGGTTACATAGGCCAGACATGATTCAGTTTGGGTGGGATTCCACAAGGCATGATGACCAGAATATGAAGAATAGTGTGAGCAAATTTGTAGACTAGGTATCTCAGTGCGCTCCCTGGCTTGCAATGATTCATATTCCTCTCATATACAAAATGGTCATTGCCCCCCAAGCCCCTCGAAGGTCTCAGTCCCTTACAGCAACAGTCAATGGTGAATTTTAGCCATTAACCTTGACTTTGATGGCAGTAAAAGAACTTTAAAGTACTTTTACGTTCAGTGAGGAGACAAACAGCTGTCTTGGGGAGGTAGCAACTTACCATCTAAATCAAGTCAGGTGCAAATGAAGCTCCATGGATCCAGTTCTGAGTTCTCAATATGAAGACCTGTGAACTAAATAGACAAGGTATCTATCCACCAGAGTCCCAACAAACAATTTTTGGGAAAGGCAAAGGATAACCACTATAAACGTTCTCATTGAAAAATTAAAACAATGGGAGGCATATAAAATTCACTGGTCCACAGCAATTCTGAAATCCCACAAGGCACATGTTGTCAGTTCCTTCATTAGGACTGAAGGCCAGTCCTAATGGCCTCCATACTCTGGGCCCTTAGTTCTGCCTTTCCAATCATTCTTCTTTGTCAGGAAATGCGGCACATGTTTACAGCTAAGCAATTTTATCAGTTTGCTTCCTGTATGTAAAATGATTGAGGATCCAAATTTCTCTTTTTATTTTGTACTGTCTCTGCCCCTTGCAGATTAAGCTGGCTGTGTTTCTGTCTGTAAAACTCTCACCAAATTTCTTTGGTCCCTTGTGAATTATATTGGGGTTCATTTCACTTGACAAAGCTACACCCATAAGCATCTTCAAGATAGCATATTTTCTACCTTCGGGTTAAGCTGAGGCTGTGAGAACAAAGCCCAACTGTTTTAACTGAATGGTTACCACCTCATATCTTTCTGAGGTTTTAACAGAGGATTTTATAATCACATTTATGGCTTTATTTTTAAGTCATAATTTCCTGGCTTAAAAAATTACCATTTATTATCTCTGATAGTTTCTGTGGGTCAAGTATTTATGGGTGACCTGGGTGATTCTGCTTAAGTGTCTCTCTTAAGGTTGTGGTCAAAATGGGGGCCAGATGCTGTCATCTGAAGGCATAACTGGGGTTGGAAAAATCTACTTTCAAAGTGGATCACTCAAATGGCTGGCAAGTTTTTTTCTGTTCGCTGGCAAGAAGCCTCAGCTCATCCCTTGGTGACTCTTTCCACAAGGCTACTTGAATGTCCCCATGATATGACAGATGGCTTTCGCCAGAGTAAATGATCCGAGAGAGGACAAGTTAGAAACTGAAATGTTTTTATGACCTAGTACTAGGAATCATACAAAACCACTTCTAGAGTATTCTATTTGTCACAAAGGCCATCCATGATTCAAAGTGGGTAAGTAGTACACCAAGACACGACTATCAGGAGAGGTAATGCAGAGGACCATTTCAGAAGCTAGCTTCCATACTGCCTTCTAGTGAGAGGAAATAGATATTAAACAATAAATATCATAAGTAAGCTAAACAATATGATCAAAGATGTGAAGTGTTATGAATAAGAAAGAAAAAGAAGATCAAGCTTAGGGGGCTGGGAGAGAAGTTTACAGTAATAAATAGGGTAGTCAGAGTAGGCCTCATTGAATAAAATGATAGTTTTGTAAAGACCTGAAGTAATATTACAATATTGATATTCTAATAATATGTTGCCATATTTTATTTCAAAGAGTATCATATTTGCAATCACAGAAACAATTTATTAAGAAAACATATTTCTTGTTATGTCTTAGGCTACATATGAAGCTCATAAAAGCCTCTTTCTAGGGATTTCGTGTTCACAGGCCTTGTATAAGAGGATTACAAGTTAATACTAAAAGGATTTACAGTAATTTTTAGTGATCTGTTATTTACTTGTGAATTCCTAACCGTTTTGAAAAGCCTGAGCTATTCCTATTCCTTAAAAAACAATATCTAATATTTAATGCATACAAAATAATGAAGGTAAGATATATGAGACTAATGAAGTATAATAATAAAGTGAACATATACGAACCACCATCCAAACCTAAGACTAAAATATTATCTCCCCCTTTGAAGCTACTTTTTGTTCCTCCCTAATCCTACCTATCCTCCATTTTACTGTTCCAAAAGGTAATTGTTATCATTAATTTTGAGCTTATCATTCTGTTTGTTAAAACACTTTTACCATATATGTGAATATTGCTATGGCATTATGTATTCAATCTGTTTCTTTTTGAGTGTATATGTAGTCCTCTGAAATTCTTTTTTTTCCAAAAAGCACTTTATTTCTAAGATTCACTTGTATTCTTGTATATACTGTTTTTCACTCAATTTAAACTATCTACAATATCCCATCATATGGATACAGCACTATTTATGCTTTCTCTGGTCAACACTTAATTCCAGTTCTTATTGTAATTAAAAGTAATGATGCTAAAAGAATCTTGGGCAGGTTTTTCCAGAGTGAGAATGAAGTAGGTCGAGACACTACTTACAGTAATAACAATAACAACAATACAAATAGATACCTAGGAATAAATTTAACAAGAATTTTATAAGACCTTTCTGCAGGAAAATTTAAAACCTCATTGAGACAAATAACAGACAAATAGAGATGTATACAATGTTCATCAACTGACAAAAAATTTCACTTCTCTTTAATGTATAGATTAATTGCAACTTCAATAAAAATCTTATGAAGTTTTAAAGAAACTTCAACAGCTGATTATAGAGTTAATATGAATGTACAAAATCCTAATAATAGCTAAAACACTCCTAACAGAGAAGACAAATAAGTTTGGGGAACTTGCCTTATCCAGACATTAGTAAAGTTCAAAACCATCTGATTTTCAATATGTATAACGACTACTTTTTTCCTTAAGCAAATGTATCCTTTGGGGAAAAAATTCAATATCAAATGCATATGGACATCTTAGCCTCACTGTGTATCAAAATTGCAACAAATAACTATTAAAAATACTGTTAGCATGTAAATTAATTTTCTCTCAATGGGACTAAGCTACAGAGTATAATTATTAATTATCTGTTTGAATTTTAATGATTGTTATCAGAGATATTTGTTTAACTTAGAAAAATAATTGACTGGTGTTATTCTGATGATGTCCCCATAGACGTTTCAGAGTCTGTTCTCTGAGGTGACTGTCAATTTCAAACTGTGTGGCCTGAGAGATCTAAATGCCTTTGATCACATTCCTAAAGAACATGGGAATAAGAACAAAGCCTGAACTTTCTGTAAAAGGATGCCAGGCCCAATAGGAGCTCTATCACTTCACCTGACTCCATGCTTTGATCTCTTTGCAACATAATTAGATCAGTGCTTGTAATGAAATATTTCAATTTCTCCTCTTGTGTAAATTCAATATGGTTGCTTAAAAAAATCAACAATACACACCAATTAGTAATAAATAAAATTTTCAGTTAGAATACAGCTTTTGAATATACATAAATGCACATGAATATAACATGTCCAACTGGCTTACAAGAGGAATGCAAAAACCAAGGCTCTACTTCATTCATTACCCATTTGACATTTTACAAGTTCTGGTATTAATATTTGCCTTTTTTTCTCAAAAAGATTACATTTTTAATTTAATTTAGTTACTTCCTCTAGGAGGCCTTATCTAACCTCATAAAGAACTCACCACACCCGTTTTATACATATCCAGTATACACACCTGTCATAGCTTTTGTACTCCCTTATTCCACCAAACTGTTCACATAACTGTTTTTCCTTACAGACTGTAATGTCTTGAGAACACGGATACCATTCTATTCATCTGTGTGTGTCACCTAAGGAGAGGTAAAGGACCTTCCTGACAAGGAACATCAAATCTTTGAACTGTTGTTTTCACTGCCACATCAACTCAAATATGCTTCCTTTAATAATCATTTCTCTCAGTGTTGATTGAAAAAAATGCACAGTCTAAAAGTTGCGAGTTTTGTTTTATTTGGTGGATTATTTGAGGACTTCAAGCCCGGGAGACAGGACTCTAAGATCTCTCTGAGGGACCACTCCAAAGAGGTATGGGAGAAGGCAGGATATATAGGAGTCTTTGCAATGAAGACCAGGTAGTTGAAACATCAAAAGATTACTGTTAAAGAAAACCAGATATCTCAAGTTAAGGAGTTTAATGCTTTTCTATGTATGTGAAAATGCAAGAGTCTGGGCTCACTGAAATCATTCCTTTGATATGTACCTCAGCTATCTGGGGCCAGTATCCTGTGTTTTCTCATCCTGGGTGGACTGTTGGGGGGATGGCTGTAGTGACTGATGGCTTGATGGTGGTCATCCTGTTTCTACCCTGAGTTCCCTCAAGGCTCACCATTAGGGTGGCTGAAATGTGATGGCTTGATGGCTGCAACATCTGTTTTTTTTAATGATGTAGCAGGCAACACTTTTTCATTAACCACAGCTTCCCCTAGTTTTACGTAAAGACACTTGGAGCGTTTTGTTTTGTTTTTGTTTTCAGAAAATCATTACTTGATCTTTTGTTCACACCAATTTATGATGTTCATTAATCCAGGCTACATTTAGTTAGTGTTTCTTATGTGTCAAGCATGGTGCTAGGTACTAGGTCTCTTTTAAACATAAGATACAGTCTGCCCTAAATTCAAAGACCAGTCAGAATACAAAAACTAGCAATTACAATGCAGTGCAGTAAGTGCTATTATATAGACAGGAACAGAGAAATCTGGAAACATGTATTTAGTGACTGATGCTGGCGACCTGAGAAAGATTCAAAGAAAAGGGAATGTCTGAGCTTAACAGATTGGCAGCTTCTTCCAGGTAAAGAAGGCAGGAAGCAAATTTTTTAAGAATGTGTACCAAGAAGTCGTTTTTAAAAACCCAGGCAGATATAGCGAATAAGGAGCTACTCTCTTTGGAGCACAGGGTAGCAGCGATGGAGAGGAGGGAGACTGGAAATTTAGCCAGATGAACAGAACAAACTTTAGAGGCAACGTTAAGAAATGCATGCTTTATCTTTGGCAACATGAATATAAAAGAAATCTCTAAACAAGGCAAGAACATAATCAGAGTTAGCTTTAGGAACACTGGTTCAGAACAAGGATGGGTTTGTAGGTGAAGAAAGTCTATGGTAGAAAGTGAAAAGCTGGAATGTTTAATGTTGGCCCCACTCTTCTCTTCCCCCCTGAGAGGAAGACTGCCAAGCTCTATCACCCTCTGTCTGCTGTACCGTGTATTCTCTGGAGCAGCAGCAAAACGCTCAGCTATCTTTTGTTCTCAGGGACTCCTAAGCACTGAGATTATACCAACTCCCAACAAGATTCCAACACAGCTGAGACAGAAACCAGTCCCTTTGGGGTAGCTCCTCAAAAAGCCAGAATGTTGGACAAATGATCCAACTCTTTCTCTCCCCAAGGAGAAGCTGGGAGTTGGGGGGTTTCTTCTACTTATTCCATGATGAGCTGGGGGAAGTGACTATGGCAAGTGAGTGTGTGCCTCTGTTTTCAGTGACCCCAAATTTGTTGCCCTTTCCTGTCAGCAGTTAGATTCAGGCAAGATTAAAATCAGTCCCTCAGGCAGCCCTCTGAAAAGTTTGCAAGTTCGATATATATTTCAGTCTTCTCTTTCCCTACACAGGGAGATGCGAGAAGCTGAGAGTTTTCTCATGATCACACTGCTCTGAGCTGGGGAGAGAGAGGTACTATGGCAAGTGATTGCCACGAATTTTCCTATTGGCTTTGATGTGGCTGGTTTTGCACTCATATGGGGTGCAACTGCAGGATTCTATTAACTAGTATCTGGATTTCTCACAAAAGGAATTGGTCTGTGTATTGTTGTTGAATCCATGTCTCCCTGGGGGAAGGGAGAGTCTGGGGCCATTTTTTGACATCACTACCCTAGTAAATTCTGTTAGTACCCTAACATTTAGATGTGTTAACTGAATGTGAGAAATTAGGAGATTTTCTGCAGGTCACTTCGTCTAACTGGGCTAATTGGTAGAGCAGAAACTAAACCTAGGACTCTGATTCTCAAGCCTTGACTCTCAAACCACTATGAACCAACATCACCATGCACAGGGATGTGTTAGAGGAAAAGACACGATTATAAAATTTGTTTTTTAAAAAATGATTCAAATCACATCAAGGATGAAAATGAAAGCAATGTCTGAGATTTCTCTAGTCCTCCTTTATGGCTTAGCATCCTCTTGCCTAGATTTGCCAATTACCAAAATTATGATAATTACAGGTCTGTATTTTAACCACTCTCCTTGTAAGCACAGCCCCAAGAAAAGTAATGACTTTAATGTCATTTGCAGATTTGAGGCCAAAGGTTATTTTAAGATCATGGAACTCACATATTCTCAATAAAGTTTCTTGCTTTGGAGATTATGGTTGGAAAATGTGAACCAAAATGTATGTGTCATCTGTTATGGCTGAGAAGAGATAGAACTGCACGTCTCATTTCTCTCTTAAGAGTGTCTTTATGACTGACAGGAAGCTCTATTGTTTATACACTACAACTCAATTCTTTTTTTTTTTTTTTTTTTTTTGCGATATGCGGGCCTCTCACTGTTGCGGCCTCTCCTGCTGTGGAGCACAGGCTCCGGACGCGCAGGCTCAGCGGCCATGGCTCACGGGCCCAGCCGCTCCGCGGCATGTGGGATCTTCCTGGACCGGGGCACGAACCCGTGTCCCCTGCATCGGCAGGAGGACTCTCAACCATTGTGCCACCAGGGAAGCCCATCAAGTCATTTTTTAAAATACTGCCTGATGAGCCATTAGGAACAGAAAAATCTGAAAAACATACTATTTGCTGGGACAGATCACTGGATTCACAGATCACTGGATTCACAGATCACTGGATTCACCTGATATATTCTCTGTTTCATGTTGGTTAATTTAGAATAATGACTATTTTGTTTCCATAATTTATCTATGGATGAAAATAAGGACAACTTATCCATTTTGAATATTATAAAGAATTTAGAGATATTTAAATATAGCACTGTTACCACTTTGTCAGAATCATACTGCAGAATCACAGAAAAATTTAAGATATGTCAGAGAATACACAGACACCATATTCCTCTAACATATATAAAATTTAGAATTCATTTTAAAAATTTTTAATTATTAAATTTTAATATTTTCTTTTAAAATATTTTATCAGTGGATTTATTTAATATTTTCCCCACAGTAAAAGAAAACTCATAGAAAACAAAGATACTTGGTCTAAAAGCAGCGAATTCTGATTTCTTCATGCAAGATATAACTCAAATTTCTTTGGCATTTTGCGTGGACTACAAGAGAGTAGAAAATATTTCTTATAAAGTTAAACTCGATAATAATTAAGAATGTACTTCCTCATTAACCTCAACTATCCAATCAATATACATGCCACTGCTGCTGAATACATTTTAAATTTCCTCTTTTTTAAAGTTCTGTTGCCTCATATACCACTTTGATTTCATATTACAACTGTTTTAAAAATCCAGAACAGTAACTGTCACACTAGAAGGCCTTGTTAACAATGCCGACCCTTGACACCACCATAAGAGGTTCTGTGTCTTAAGTTTAAAGGACAACCCAGGAACCAACTTCCATTAATTTGACACACACTTATTGAACATTTGCTATGGCCAAGCACTATTCTAGGCTTTTGGGGACACATCAGTGAACACAACAGGCAAAGGTCCTATTTTCAGGAGCTTACCTTCTAGAATGGGAAGTTATACAATAAACAACAAAAGAACAAAAAACTTAATACAGAATATGTTAGTAACAAATCCTATAAAGAGAAATAAACCAGGTAAAAGGGACTGAGGGGTTACAATAAATGTTTCTTGATAAAGACACATGGAAGTTAATATACAAAGGATGTAAAGGAACTAGTCACACAGACATCCAGGGTAAGAACATTACAGACAGAAAATGAGAAAATCCATAAACCCTAAGATGAGACATGACTGATTTTTTCTTGGTACAGCGCGGTGGGAGTGGAAACGAGGTTAAGAGAGTTTTTAGTGGGCCAGACCATGCTTTCAGCTCATAGTAAAGGATTCAGGTTTTAAGTGAATAAGAAGCAGATGGAAAATTTTTATTCAGTATGAGTTTTAGAAAATGTCTTCCTTTTGCAAGAGTAGTAATAAGGAGACCATTGGAAGCTACTGGAATAATCCAGGCAAATGGTAATGGTGGCATAGACTAGGATAGATTCCAGATACATTTAGAAGGTAGAGGAGAAAGGATCTGCCAGGGTGACAGATAAAGAGAGGAGTCAAAGATGACACTAACATTTCTGGTCAGAACAACTGGTAGACACAGTTGCCATTTGGTGACATTGGAAGACTATAGGAAGAGCTGATGTGTGTGTGTTACTGGAGGGTAGGGATGGAATCAGAAGTATTATTCATCAAATTAAGATTGAGGAGAGGCTGTTAAATGTTCACAAAGAATTGACAAACAGGCATTTCATGAGCCTGACTGATATTCAAGGAAGAGATCAAGATTAGAGATAAATATACTAGAGTCATCAGCACATCATTGGTGTTTAAAGCACTGTAACATTAAGAGGCCAGAAAGAGGAGGAAAAAGTAGCCAGAGAGGTACGAGACAAACAGGGAGAGTGTGTGTCCCGGAATCCAGTGAAGAAACAGTTTCTAAGAGGAAGATGCGATCAACTTCTTCCTCAAATGCTACCGATAGGTAATCTAAGATAAATACTGAGAAGGGATTACTGCATTTGGTAATCTGGAGGTTACTGATCAGCTTGACAAGGGCAGTTTCAATGGAATGGTTGAGATGAAATCCTGAGTGGAGTAGGTTCAAAAGAGAATAAGACAGGAAATAATGGAAGCAACAAGTATAGGCAGCTCTTCAGAGTGTTTCAGTTTAAATAGGATCTGAGAAATGAAACAAGTACATGGTGTGAGACGAGATCAAAGAGCATATGTGGATTTTTAGGTGATTGTTAGTAGTTTGTAAATATGTCATTGGGAATGAACTGATAGGGTAGGAAAATTAAGGATGAGAGGAAAGCAAGGAGAGCAGTAGGAACAGCATAGGTTAAACCAGATGTGCACTAGTGCAGTCAGCAGAAGAAAGGGGAAAATAAATATCAGAGAGGACATAAATAAAATAGAGATTAAAAAAACAATAGAAAAGATCATTGAAACCAAGAGCTGATTTTTTAAAAGGATAAACAAAATTGATAAGCGTTTAGCTAGGCTCACCAAGAAGAAAAGAGAGGGGACCCAAATAAACAAATAAGAAATGAAAGAGGAAAAATAAAAACTGATGCCAGAAATACAAAGAATCATAAGAAAATATGACAAACAGTTACATGCCAACAAATTGGACAATCTAGAACAAATGGACAAATTTCTAGAAATATACAACCTGCCAAGATTGTCTAGTTATTCCTGATTCAATCTGAACAAACCAATCACTAGTAGTGAAATTGAATTTGTAATTAAAAAAAAAAAAAAACTCCCAGCAAACGAAACTACAGGATCAGACAGCTTCACACGGAATTCTACCAAACATATAAAGAAGAACTAATACCTATCTTTATCAAAATATTCCAAAAAATTGAAGAGGAGGGAACACTCCCAAATTCATTCCATGTGACCACCACTATCCTGATACCAAAACCATACAAATATACAACAAAAAAAGAAAATTACCGGCCAATATCTCTGAAGACTATAGATGCAAAAAACCCCTCAACAAAATGTTAGCAAGCCAAATTCAACAATATATAAAAAGGATCATACCCCATGATCAACTGGAATTTATCCCAGGGATGAATCAACGTGACACACCACAGTAACAAAAGGAAGAATAAAAATCACATGATTATCTCAATAGATGCAGAAAACGCATTTGACAAAATTCAACATCCATTCATAAGAAAAACTCGCATCAAAGTTGGTATAGAGAGAACATAGCTCAACATAGTAAAGGCCATTTATGACAAACCCACTGCTATCACATATTCAATGGTGAAAAGTTGAAAACTTTTCTTCTGAAATCTGGAACAAGACAAGGACACTCACTCTTGCCACTTCTACTTGACAGAATGTGGAAGTCATAGCCACAGCAGTCAAACTAGAAAAAGAAATAAAAGGCATCCAAATTGGATGGGAAGAAGTAAAACTGTCACTATTTGCAGATAATATGATACTATATATAGAAAACCTTAAAGTCTCCATCAAAAAATTACTAGAACTAATAAATGAATTTAGCAAATATGCCAGATACAGCATTAATAACAGAAATCTGTTGCTTTTCTATAAACTAATAATGAACTATCAGAAAGAGAAAGCAAGAAAAAATCCCATTTAAAATTACATCAAAAAGAATAGAATACATTGAAATAAAATTAACCAAAGAGGTGAAAGACTTATAATCTGAAAACTATAAAACATTGATGAAGGAATTTGAAAGTGATACTAGCAAATGAAATCCATGTTCTTGAATGAATCCATGTTCTTGAATTGGAAGAAATAACATTGTTAAAATGTCCTTACTACCAAAGTCAATCTAGAGATTTAATGAAATCACTATCAAATACCCATGATATTTTTCACAACTACAACAAATAATAATAAAATTTATACCGAACCACAAAAGACCCTGAAATTTCAAACCAATCTTGAGGAAAAAAAGAGCAAAACTGAAGGTATCACCCTGCCAGACTTTTATACTATACTATAAAGCTACAGTAATCAAAACAGCGTGTTACTGGCACAAAAACAGACACATAGATCAACGGAACAGAACAGATAGCCCAGAAATAAACCCACACACCTATGGTCAATTAATCTACAACAAAGGAAGCAAGAAACACAATGGAGAAAAAACAGTCTCTTCAATAAGTGGTGCTGGGAAAACTGGACAGCCTCATGGAAAAGAACGAGATTAAAACATTTCCTCAAACCATGTGCAAAAATAAACTCAAAATGGTTAAAGACCTAAGCGTAAGGTATGACACGATAAAAAATTCCTAGGACATCAGCAGAAAACTCTGTGACATAAAACATAGTAATATTTTTTTATCTGTCACCTAAGGCAAAATAATAAAAGGAAAAATAAACAAATGGGACCTAATTGAACTTAAAAGCTTTTGCAGTTTAAAGGAAACCACTGACAAAACAAAAACACAATGTATGGAATGGGAAAAATATTTCTAAATGATATGACCAATAAGGGGTTAATATGAAAAATAAATAAACAGCTCATACAACTCAGTATCAAAAAACAAACAACCTAATCAAAAAATGGCACAGAAAACATGAATAAAAATTTTTCTAAAGAAGACATACAGATGACTAAAAGACACATGAAAAGATGCTCAATATCACTAATTATTAAAGAAGTGTAAATCAAGACAACGAGATATCATCTCACACTTATCAGATTGGCTATCATCAAAAAGTCTACAAATAACAACTATTGGTGAGGATGTAGAGAAAAGAGAACCCTGTACACTGCTGGTAGAAATGTAAATTGGTGCAGCCACTGTGGAAAACAGTATGGAGTTTCCTCAAAAAACTAAAACGAGAACTACCATATGACCATAGTACTCGGTAACTCCATTCTTGGTATATATCCGGAAGAAATGAAAACGGTAATTCGAAAAGATACATGCACCCCAATGTTCATAACAGCATTATTTACAATAGCCGAGATATGGAAGCAAGCCAAGTGTCCATCAACAGAGGAAAGGAAAAAGGAGATGTGGGTATACATATATACCCCCCACACACACACAATGGAGTATTAATTTAAAAAAGAATGAAATTCTGCCATTTGCAGCAATGTGGATGGACCTAGAGTATATTATACTTAGTGAAATAAGTCAGAGAAAGACAAATGCCATATGATATCACTAATATGTGGAATCTAAAAAAATAATACAAACAAATGTATATAGCTAAACAGAAACAGACTGACAGATACAGAAAACAAACGAGTGCTCACCAGTGGGAAGAGGGAAGGGGGGAGGGTCATGTTAGGAGTAATGGATTAAGAGGTGCAAACTACTATGGATAAAATAGATAAGCAACAAGGATATTTATATAACATATGGAATTATAGCCATTATCTTGTAATAACTTTTAATGGAGTGTAAGTTGTAAAAATACTGAATCACTATGCTGTATATCTGAAGCTAATATAATATTGTAAGTCAACTATACTTCAAAAACAGGTCACCATTTTTTACCTGTAAGTTACCAAAAAAATATTAATAATGGTTCATAACACTGGTGAAATATGGCAAATAAGTATCATGTATGCAGTATAGGTTGGTAATACCATTTAAAAATGTTATAGTTCAATAGCATACGTCAACAGTATTTAAATGAATACATCCTTTTGATCTAATCTAAAGAAATAATTTTAAATAATGAAAAGTATTTATGCTTAAAGAGGTTCACAGCAGTGGTACATGAAAATAGCATAAAAAAGATGAAACAATCTAAATTTCAAAAATATGAAATGATTAAGTTATGGTATGGTCACAGTGTAATGATCCATTATAAGGCACAGATGGCTATGGAGAATATGTAATAAAGAGAAATCCTCTTCTTTAATATTAAGTGGAGGGGACTATCAAATATTACCAACTACGTAATTATAACTAGATGGAGGGAGATGAGTACAGAGGAAAACATACTGGAAAGAAATTACATAAATGCCAGAAATAAGGTTAGGTTGGAATTATGAGATCATAAATAATCATTTTTTCCTCTTACCAAATAGTCTTTCAACTTACACATATAATGAATGTTACTAATAAAAATAAAGATAAAAACCTGTAAAAAATGAAACAATAAAAAAGTATGTAACTGCATGTAGTGATAGGAGATGGAACTTTCTTTTTTTCCTGCTTTTGTTTTCTCAGTGAAATAACAAAGTTATTAACTGAGAGTCAGGAGGTGCAAGTGGAGTTGGAGATTTAAGGAAAGAGGAGAAAGTGTGAACTCATTGTCAAGAAAAGTGGAAACGTGATTAGATTAGGAAAAAGTGGTAGGATTTCTGGGCAGCACTAAGGACCTCTTTATATTTAGCCATGAATTTAGGAGTCCATATGTATGTGTTTTTCCCCATCACGTTGAGCTGTTTGTGTGAAGAAACAGAGAACACCAGTTGGAGACAGAGGCTGAGATTGTAGCGATGCATCTATAAGACAAAGAACACCAAAGATTGCCAGCCCTCACGAAATCTAGGAGAAAGGCATGGAACCAATTCTCCCTCAGAGTCCTCAGGAGGAGCCAACTCTGCTGACATCTTGATCTTGGAATTCTGGCTTTCAAAAAATTAATTTCTGTTCTTCTAAGGTAGCCAGCTTGTGATACTTTACTATGGCAGCCTTGCAAAACTAACAGAAGTGGTAAGCACAGACACCAATGAATTCCTCATGTGTTTGGACTGTATTTTCTCTGAACATTCACATTTTCACCTACTGGCATAAAATTTTGTCTGTCAAATGCTTATCTTACATGCACCCTGAAGTATGCCCCAATCGTCTTGAACAGTTATTTACAAATTCAGGTTTTCATTGTGTGCTTTCTCTTTTGGATCTTCTCATAACAATGTATTATAAAGCATCATGCCCATCCCTGAAGTATCTCACTGCAAACACTTTTTAAATTCTTCTTATCCCAACTGTTTGCTTCCTGTCTTTAAATGTGTTCTCTGTACTTGACCAAGCACTTACGTGACTTGCCAAAAAACCAAAATGATTCAATTAATAAAGCTTGTTAACATGAATTTATACAAGAGCATTAAACACATGTATGGCACTCCTGATGTGATTTATGTTATTAAATTAAAGTTACTTAGGCTAGTAATCTAATAGGGATGAAAAGTATTTTTAACACCACATAATTCAAAGTGATACTCTAAAATCCAGACTGCAAAATATAATTAGCAGCCTGTGATTTTGCCAGAATCATTGGCTTATAAAATTCAGATATCAGCTTCATTTTGTTAACAATTCATGTGATAAATTTTCAGAAGCAGGATATATAAATTCAGGCTGATATGCTCCTCCATTTTTCTAGCAAATATATATAACACAAAATGAACATATGTGAAAATCTCACTTAACAGACAGACAACAATTTTCACGTTGTAAATATTCATTGAAGAGGTATGAATGGCATTGTATCTAAAACTTGATTTTGATGATTCTGTTCCATATTTAATAATTATCAAATTAAAATAAAGATAAATTATATTCAACATGATGAAAAGAATCCAACATCTGATATGATCTAATGACTATATTTCAGTAAGTACTATTTTTAGTTTATAAATACTAGGATCTCTTTTTTTTTCCTGCAAGACTTTAGACCTATTTATTTTCTGAGAGGTTAATACTATTTTGTAATAGTATTTTTTTTTAATTTTTGAGTTAGTCAATGAACTGTAACTTAATCATCTGGTTTTTATCAAAGGGTAAGAAAATTAATTTAAATTAGGATTAAGCACATAATGACAATAATAACAAAATCTTTCTACATGAAGTGACTATTTGACAACTTAATATGGTAATTAGTATTCATAACAAGACATCCCTAACCAGCTTCTAAAAAAAGAACTGTATGAGCATGGGGTGGGGGGGTGGAGAGGACAAAGGATTAGTTTTGAAGATTCATTATTTCAATGAAAAGCAGCCCTTGAGCAATTCAAATTAATGACCAGTTAAAATTACTCCCTTAGTTGTATTCAGCAAATGGATGTAACTAAAAACTAAATTCAACACTTCCCTTTATTAAGTTCTTCCTGAACAATTTGTCTTAAACACTGTTCTCCACATATAATTAACAAAATGAACACTATTCTGAAAATTTGTCAATACACTCTATATTAAAATCCTGAAAAAGAAATAGCAGGAGGTTAGACAAGAATACTTTTCATTAATGGCATGAGTTCCTGGCAGAGAGAAAACCTCCTCTCCAGGGGACAGTTTAAGATAGTGCATATTTTTCTGCTTCAATGGAGAGAGAAAGTCCAAAAGATTCTACAAGACCTTTGAAGATTTTCTTCCACTTTTAAATAATCTTCCAATAATTTTTACCTATAGTCTCATGTAAAAGACAGATAATGTTATATCATTTAATAGCTCATTGAAACTATAACTTGAGCATTTAAACTTACCTATAGGGAGCCTCAGAGGAGAGCGCAGCCACAGGGGTGCGGAAGGCAAAGCGGAGAGATTCCCGCACAAAAGATCGGTGCCGACCGGCACTCACCAGCCCGAGAGGCTTGTCTGCTCACCCACCGGGGCGGGCGGGACTGGGAGCTGAGGCTCGGGCTTCGGTCGGAGCGCAGGGAGAGGACTGGGGTTGGCGGCGTGAACACAGCCTGCAGGGGGTTAGTGCACCGCGGCTGGCCGGGAGGGAGTCTGGGAAAAACTCCGGAGCTGCCGAAGAGGCAAGAGACTTTTTCCTCCCTCTTTGTTTCCTGGTGCGCGAGGAGAGGGGATTCAGAGCGCTGCTTAAAGGAGCTCCAGAGATGGGCGCGAGCCGCGGCTAAAAGCGCGGACCCCAGAGACGGGCACGAGACGCTAAGGCTGCTGCTGCCGCCGCCACCAAGAAACCTGTGTGCGAGCACAGGTCACTGTCCACACCTCTCCTCCCGGGGCGCCTGTGCGGCCCGCCACTGCCAGGGTCCCGGGATCCAGGAACAACTTCCCCGGGAGAACGCACGGCGCGCCTCAGGATGATACAACAACGTCATGACGGCCTCTGCCGCCGCAGGCCCGCCCCTCACGCTGTGCCCCTCCCTCCCCCAGGCCTGAGTGAGCCAGAGCCCCCGAATCAGCGGCTCCTTTAACCCCGTCCTGTCTGAGCGAAGAACAGACGCCCTCCGGTGACCTACACGCAGAGTCGGGGCCAAATCCAAAGCTGAGCCCCGGCAGCTGTGCAAACAAAGAAGAGAAAGGGAAATGTCTCCCAGCAGCCTCTGAAGCAGCGGATTAAAGCTCCACAATCAATGTGATGTACCCTGCATCTGTGGAATACATGAAGAGACAACCAATAATCCCAAATTGAGGAGGTGGGCTTCGAGAGCAAGATTTATGATTTTTTCGCCTTTTCCTCTTTTTGTGGGTGTGTATGTGTATGCTTCTGTGTGTGATATTCTCTGTATAGCTTTGCTTTCACCATTTGTCCTAGGGTTCTATACGTCCATTTTTTTTCTTTAAAAAAATTTTTTTTCCTAATAATTATTTTTTATTTTAATAACTTTTTATTTTATCCTCTTTCTTTCTTCCTTTTCTATCTTCCTTCCTTCCTTCCTTCCTTCCTTCCTTTCTTTCTTTCTTTCTTTCTTTCTTTCTTTCTTTCTTTCTTTCTACTTTTTCTCCCTTTTATTCTGAGCCGTGTGGATGAAAGGCTCTTTGTGCTCCAGCCAGGAGTCAGGGCTCTGCCTCTGAGGTGGGAGAGCCAAGTTCAGGACACTGGTCCACAAGAGACCTCCCAGCTCCACATAATATCAAACGGCGAAAATTTCCCAGAGATCTTCATCTCAACACCAGCACCCAGCTTCAGGCAACGACCAGCAAGCTACAGTGCTGGACACCCTATGCCAAACAACTAGCAAGACAGGAACACAACCCCACCCATTACCAGAGAGGATGCCTAAAATCATAGTAAGTCCAGAGACACCCCAAAACACACCACCAGATGTAGATCTGCCCACCAGAAAGACAAGATCCAGCCTCATCCACCAGAACACAGGCACTAGTCCCCTCCACCAGGAAGCCTACACAACCCACTGAACCAACTTTAGCCACGGGGGACAGACACCAAAAACAACGGGAACTACGAACGTGCAGCCTGCAAAAAGGAGACCCCAAACACAGTAAGTTAAGCTAAATGAGAAGACAGAAAAACACATAGCAGATGAAGGAGCAAGATAAAAACCCACCAGACCTAACAAAATAAGAGGAAATAGGCAGTCTACCGGAAAAAGAATTCAGAATAATGATAGTAAAGATGATCCAAAATCTTGGAAGTAGAATAGAGAAAGTGCAAGAAACATTTAACAAGGACCTAGAAGAACTGAAGATGAAACAAGCAACGATGAACAACACAATAAATGAAACTAAAAATACTCTAGATGGGATCAATAGCAGAATAACTGAGGCAGAAGAACAGATAAGTGACCTGGAAGATAAAAGAGTGGAAATAACTACTGCAGAGCACAATAAAGAAAAAAGAATGAAAAGAACTGAGGACAGTCTCAGAGACCTCTGGGACAACATTAAACACACCAACATTCGAATTATAGGGGTTCCAGAAGAAGAAGAGAAACAGAAAGGGACTGAGAAAATATTTGAAGAGATTAGAGTTGAAAACTTCCCTAATATGGGAAAGGAAATAGTTAATCAAGTTCAGGAAGCACAGAGTCCCATACAGGATAAATCCAAGGAGAAATACGCCAAGACACATATTAATCAAACTGTCAAAAATTAAATACAAAGAAAACATATTAAAAGCGGCCAGGGAAAACCAAGAAATAACACACAAGGGAATCCCCATAAGGTTAACAGCTGATCTTTCAGCAGAAACACTGAAAGCCAGAAGGGACTGGCAGGACATATTTAAAGTGATGAAAGAGAAAAACCTGCAACCTAGATTACTCTACCCAGCAAGGATCTCATTCAGATTTGATGGAGAAATTAAAACCTTTACAGACAAGCAAAAGCTGAGAGAGTTCAGCACCACCAAACCAGCTTTACAACAAATGCTAAAGGAACTTCTCTAGGCAAGAAACACAAGAGGAGGAAAAGACCTACAATAACGAACCCAAAACAATTAAGAAAATGGGAATAGGAACATACATATTGATAATTACCTTAAATGCAAATGGATTACATGCTCCCACCAAAAGACACAGATTGGCTGAATGGATACAAAAACAAGACCCATATATATGCTGTCTATAAGAGACCCACTTAAGACGTAGAGACACATACAGACTGAAAGTGAGGGGATGGAAAAAGATATTTCATGCAAATGGAAACCAAAAGAAAGCTGGAGTAGCAATTCTCATATCAGAAAAAATAGACTTTAAAATAAAGACTATTAGAAGAGACAAAGAAGGACACTACATAATGATCAAGGGATCATTCCAAGAAGATATAACAATTGTAAATATTTATGCACCCAACATAGGAGCACCTCAATACATAAGGCAAATACTAACAGCCATAAAAGGGGAAATTGACAGTAACATATTCATAGTAGGGGACTTTAATACCCCACTTTCACCAATGGACAGACCATCCAAAATGAAAATAAATAAGGAAACACAAGCTTTAAATGGTACATTAAACAAGATGGACTTAATTGATATTTATAGGACATTCCATCCAAAAACAACAGAATACACATTTTTCTCAAGTGCTCATGGAACATTCTCCAGGATAGATCATATCTTGGGTCACAAATCAAGGGTTGGTCAATTTAAGAAAATTGAAATTGTATCAAGTATCTTTTCCGACAACAACGGAAAAGATATGTAAAATATCTATGAGACTAGATATCAATTACAGGAAAAGATATGTAAAAAATACAAACACATGGAGGCTAAACAATACACTACTTAATAACGAGGTGATCACTGAAGAAATCAAAAAGGAAATCAAAAAATACCTAGAAACAAATGACAATGGAGACACGACGACCCAAAACCTATGGGATGCAGCAAAAGCAGTTCTAAGAGGGAAGTTTATAGCAATACAATCCTACCTTAAGGAACAGGAAACATCTCGAATAAACAACCTAACCTTGCACCTAAAGCAATTAGAGAAAGAAGAACAAAAAACCCAAAAAGTTAGCAGAAGGAAAGAAATCATAAAGATCAGATCAGAAATAAATGAAAAATAAATGAAGGAAATGATAGCAAAGATCAATAAAACTAAAAGCTGGTTCTTTGAGAAGATAAACAAAATTTATAAACCATTAGCCAGACTCATCAAGAAAAAAAGGGAGAAGACTCAAATCAATAGAATTAGAAATGAAAAAGGAGAAGTAACAACTGACACTGCAGCAATACAAAAGATCATGAGAGATTACTACAAGCAACTCTATGCCAATAAAATGGACAACCTGGAAGAAATGGACAAATTCTTAGAAATGCAGAACGTGCCAAGTATGTTTAAGTCTTTACTCCATTTTGAGTTAATATTTCCTTGACCATTAACCCTTGACCAGATCTTTCACCAAATAAAATTTTGGTGTATGTTATGTGGACACAAGATAAAGTTTCTCCTTTTGCCAGGGCAACTAAATTGGCATTTGACAAAACACTGCAGAGCAGGTATATAGAAATCTAATTTTTTTCTTTATTCCCTACTTGCTGTACTAACTAGTAAATATGCAGAATTAAAAGATAAATATAAGAGATTAAGTTATTTGTTTAATAAGTAGCAAAATAAGGTCTTTGTCTTCAGGGTAGATTTAGGTAACTTTCATGAAACAGGCCTGGTAAATTTTCAAGCCATCAAGCCACCATACCCAGTTTCCAGGGTGACAAAAATATAATATTTTCTACTCTTGTTTGTCCTCAAACTGATTTCAAACCATACTATATGTACAAGACAAATATTCCACAATTTTCTGTGACACTTTAACCAACCTTTAATTAACAAGAATATCAGTTACTCTAAATTTGTATTTCCTTGTGTTTACTCTCATTAACTGAGAAATTATATTTGTATATTCAATTGATCCTTATACAAACAAATTTATATGAAATGTTGGTTACAGAAATGTCATATGGCAATAGACAGAAAATCCAAATTTCATAAATTCTATTTGTAATACATCCTAGACAGAGTTAGTGAGCTCACCACACTCTGTTGAAACATATTATTGAAATTTGGTAGAATTAAAGTTTAGAACTTGAGCTAGAAAGTTTACATATTTTAAGCCAATAGGATATTTATGTAAAGATTTTTCTCATTCTAACTACTGTATTATTTTTATATTCTAGGCACAACTTTGCATTTATGCTTCAGATAAAACCATGCTTTCAAAGATTAACTCAAAAATTCAGTTGTAGCTGTCATTATCTCAAAACTCATATAATAGTTCTATTGACTTGGAGAGGAGGATTTACCTGTTTGTTGGGTAGAGGTTGAGAGAGCTGTATGTAAATAAAAGCTCCAGCATTTATATTATTTATGGGAGGAGTTAGAAATAAAAGTGGCCATCAAAAATCTGTACCCATTTGGGCTCAACCCCTGATGGGGAAACCGAGATTCCACATGCCGTGCAGTGTGGCCCCCCCCCCAAAAAATAATACAAATGAATGTATATAGCAAAGCACAAACAGACTCACAGATATAGAAAACTAGTGGTTTCCAAAAGGGAAAGGGAAGGGGGAGGGGCAAGTTAGGTGTATAGGATTAAGAGACACAAACTAAGCAACAAGGATATACTGTATAGCACAGGGAAATATAGCCATTATCTTGTAATAACTTTTAATGGAGTATAATCTGTAGAAATACTGAGGCACAATGCTATACACTTGAAACAAATATAATATGTAAATCCACTATACTTCAATAAAATTTTTAAATTAAAAAATAAAAGAAATTAAAAAAAAATCTGTACCCACTGAATATGTCATATCCTACACTTCAAAGAGTATTCTCTTTGTACAGGATAATTGTGAAGGAACCAAAATGGAGAAAACCTGAATGAGTGTCCCAGAAAAAGCAAGCTAATAGTGAGGGCAAAGAAGCACAAAGAAAGTGTGACAACTGGATACAAACTCTGACCCTGTTTTCTAGTCATAGGAGAAAATTTTTAATTCTAGCTGCCCTAACCAATATAAGGTTGAAAAATATTCAATCCAGAAGCTTAAAATTTAAAAAAAAAAAAAAAAGAAAGAAAGAAAGAAAAAGAAGAAAGGAAGGAAACCGAAGTTTTGGGGAGTAACTATGAAAACAAAGGAACATACCAAGGGCTGGCATTCAGAAAGAGTTCCTCATATCCTTCTCTATGTACAAGTCCTGGGACTTTGATTACATGAGCTAAGTACAAGTGGTATTAGAAATAGGACATGGAGGGTTGAAGGCAGGCATAGGTCACTAGATTTAGATAAATGAACATCTTCATCAACCTACAATGAACATCAAAATGAGAGGGAGCTCTATAAGGTAGAAGCTCTTCATTCCTAGCTCTGACAACTCTGCTTTTTTTGACCAAGGATAACTAAACAATGTAACAAAGGTGATAAATTATAACTTGAGTAAACATATAGCAGAATACTTTGGAAAATGAGGCCCACTAAGAAAGTTTTACAAGAAAAAAATTTGTAGGCTTTTAAAGAAGACTTGGAGTTACCAGGGAGATGATGCATTTAAGACAAACATCACACAAACACTCCCTGCCTTTGAAATAAAAATGAAGCCCTGAGTGACACATCGTCAGGGTCATTTAAAAAGAAACCTCAAATGCAGCATTCCTTCCAGCCAAAAACCATGGAAAACACCATCTGTTTTGCATTTGTTTTCATCTCTGGGACCAAATTCTGGACTATTGACTTTAATTTCATTTAGAGTTAGGTTTTTTATGTCTTAAAGACTCCCCTGTTGGCTTTTTGTATCTTTGCTTTCCTGTACAGTTTTAGCTCTCATTTTTCACTTCACTGGCTGCCTTGGCTGAGAACTTTCCAATTCAACTCTCAGACCAAAGAAACCCCAACTTCAGCTACCAATAGGGTGACCATATATATCTTATCACCAAAGTAGGCACTTCTGAGAATAAAAAGAAGCACTAACTAAACAGGATCTCAGACAGGATATATTAACAGAAACTTCTAGGACATACTGGGAATGTATGGTCACCCTAGTTCTAAGTGAATTCAAAGCCCACACCAATGATTCCAGAAACAAAAACCAAGTTGGTGAGAAGGGATTGCAGAGAATAACCCACTGTCATCACTGTCAAGGACTTACACTGAGTTTAATATAATCTTGGGCATTAAAAGTTCCTTAGTGGTTTGGTCTTCAAATACTTGCAAAATGGAAGCATACAATTGCCCAAAGTTTAGGGCTTAAACTGGGAGAAATGTAATAAATTCCAAGAATGGAACCCAAGTCACTTGAGACACAGAGATCTTAGAGGCATGAATTAATCTATGAATTCAACCATAGATTATACATAATAAAAATACATTTTATAACAGTATAAGCATATCTCACATAAATTCATATGTTTCATGCAATAAAACGTAAGTGAAAATTTGCTTTTAGAAGTTAAGAGAGGCATTATTGAAAATGGAAGACTATTGTGATATTTCAAATTTTCTCCTTCATTAGTTTTAAATTACTGATGGGCTGTGTCTACTGGCAAAACAGACAAATCATAATGTTTCCTGTAATCCAGATGTTGAAGTAATGTAGAAAAATGGATATGTCTGTGTTAATTTCTAAAGCTGCAGTAATGAGAGGAACTCATTTCTCATGACTTAAGCTTCCTGACATTGCTGCTGACGCTGTAATATCAATAGACCGTTTTTCAGTTATCTTATGACATTCAGCTAAATCTAAAACTAGATTATAACACTCCTAAAAGAAAGGCAGTTCACATTTTGTCAGATGGTTTTGTTTTTAAGTTTTCCCCCTAATATAAAGTGCATGTTTAGTGAAATTTAATTTTCATTAACATAAGCCACATGATATCATTGCATTTATTAAAGATACACAGCAAGTGGAGCTTCCTCTTGTTCCTTGTCCCCATGAATGTAATTTTGGTGTCGTGTCTAAAGTAGGAAAATTTTTCTCCGTCCTGACAGTCAGGCTCATTTTTGCTTCCTACATTAAGAGTTCATTTTGGGCATCACCGTTTATGTCCCTGACTTTCTTTCCTCATATAACAACTAGAGAGAGAATGCAGTATCACTTCAGTAAAACCAAAGAACATGCAATCAAATGGTCTATATGAAGCGTGCATTAGGTGTTCAGCACTAGGCTCCTACAGCCCTGCGTTTCAACCTCTCTGCCATTCTCCTAGTGCCTCAAGTTCGAAGACTTAGAACATCATTAACAGTTCTCTCACCTTTATTTTATTTATTTATTTATTATTATTTTTTTGCGGTACGTGGGCGTCTCACTGCTGTGGCCTCTCCCGTTGCGGAGCACAGGCTCCGGACGCGCAGGCTCAGCGGCCATGGCTCACGGGCCTAGCTGCTCCGCGGCATGTGGGATCTTCCCGGACCGGGGCACGAACCCGCGTCCCCTGCATCGGCAGGCGGACTCTTAACTACTGCGCCACCAGGGAAGCCCTCACCTTTATTTTTTATACCTAATGAGTCTCCAAGTCTCTTTGAAACAATAGTCAAATGTGTTTTTGTCATTTCCTCTCCTCTATTACTGAAAGCCTCCTTGTTCTAAATCACACATCAGAAACGTCTTGTAAATGTAGACATCCTGTTTTCTTTCTTGATAGGCAATAACGACCCTTAGACAGGCACTTGCTCAAATATGGACTCTATTTGGGTTTGTGACCTATGAACATGTTCTATTGTTATAAACAATGGGAAGAGTGTTTCTTTGACTCACCTAGATTTGAGAAAAGAAGAAAAATAAGAGAGTGGGAGGGAGGAGGGAGTTAAGGAAGGATTACCCTTACACGTGCCCTAACAATTTTGTCCCCATTTCCAGAGGCCACGGGAGGTAGTCTTCAGTCCAGAGTAGTCCTTGCTCATTTATCATCTAAGACAGGTAGCTAGGAGAATACAGTAACTCTGGAAAAAATTCACTGAGCTGCTATTAATGGGGTCTGAAATTGTTTGTTTTGATCTTCTCCGCTGTGCTTTCCAAGTGATCATATTTTGTCAATTGAACTGCAGTGTTTATAAAAGGCATTAATAACTATTCTAACGAGGCACTATTTATGCAAAACTGTGAAAATCTTTTATACACGTGTGATACTTCTCCTGAATACCGTTAACTGTCTCTTCTTACATTCATAAGTCAATGAACATTTCTGGGCACCTGTTTTGGGTGAGACACTATGTTTGACACTATGTAGATAGCGATATATGACCCAGACATGAATCTTAAGTCTAGTGAGGGAAAGAGTTAACAAGCACTTAAGCATGTAAATAATAATGTGAGTACAAACTAAGAAGAATGCTAATTATAAAATTAGTAAGGGAGAACAGACAGGGGCTACTTTGAGGATGTACCATATAAAGTGAGACTGGAGTGATGAGAAGCCATGTGAGGATTTGTGGGGAGAGCATTCCTGGCAAAAGGAAGAGTGTGTGCTTCTGAAATAGGAAAGGACATGTGTGATGAACTGCAATGAGGCCAATTAAGCTTGTACACAGTGAGCAAAGTGGACAAGGGAGATTAAGTTGAGGAGATTGTCAGGGAGATATTGCCCAGGGTCTTTAGGTCACCCCAAAGGTTGGATATTGTGCTCATTACAATGGGAAGCCAAAGAAGACTTTTAAGCAGTGGGTAATATGATCTGATTTCATCTTCAAAAGAGCACTTAAGCTACTATTTTGAGAATAGATTGGAGAGAGTTAAAGAAAAGTAGGAAACCCACTGGGTGACTCTTGAATGTTCCTTATGAGAATAGATGGTTACTTAGTCTTGTGTGGTGGCAGAGATAGAGAAAAATTGCTAGTACTGAGGTATAATCAAGGAAGACTCTCTGGCTTCTCACTTGAATAACACAGTGGATGATTTTGCTGATTCCCAGGATATGTAATACTGGAGTAGATGTTTGGGGGAGGGGTGGAAAGATCAGAGTTTAATCTTAGGTACTTATGTGTGAAGTGGCTTTGACATCAAATGAAGCTGTCCAATGCTAAGGTGACCTCAATAATAGGGGTCTGTACTGGAGTTCCAAATTTAGGACATATTAGCATATGAATATCACTCAAAAGAAATGGGGACAGATGAGATTGGGCAGGGAGAGTATATATAGAATAAATAGCAGCTCAAAAAACAGAACTGAGGAACTAAGCAACATGGCACTTTAACACTTAAACATCAGATAAGGGAAGATAAACTGGCAAAAGGAATGAAAAAGGAATTTTCAGAGAGAGAAAAATAAAACCAAAAGAAAAAGTATGTGTTTCAGGGAGAATGGAGTGGTGAGCTCTATCAAATGCTGCTAAACAGTCAAGAAAGGTGAGAACAGTATGACTTCGCTCATATGTGGAATCTAAAAAAACAAAACAAAACAAACAGAAAACCAGAACCAAATAAACCAACAAAACAAACTCACAGACAAATGAAGCGGGTTGGAGGTATGCAAAATGGATAAAAAAGGGTCAAGTGTATGGTGATGGGTGGTGACTAGACTTTTGGTGATGATCACTTTGTAATAAACACAGATGTCAAAACAGTGTCATACACCTGAAGCATATATAGTGCATATCAATTTTACTTCAACAATAAATAAATAACTTTATTTGAAAGGAAAAGAAAGATAAGGACATAAAGGTGGTCTTTGGATTTGGCAACAGGGAGTTAGTCTGTAACCATGACAGAGCAGTTTTAGAGGAACCATGGTAACAGAAGCCAGAAAGAGGTGAGCTGAGAAGTGAATGCAGGTTGGCAAAGTAGAAATAGATGTGTACACAATACTTTCAAGAAGCTTGACTGTGAAACTTACTGGAGAAATGGAGTGGAGAAATGGAGAAAAGAGCTGGAGGAGGATGTAGAGGCTGAGATCCTTTTTTAAGATGGTAGGTATTGATCATACATGTATAATGAAAATAGAGAAAATACGATAATGCAAAAGTGAGAGGAAACAGATGAAAGAGGAAAGCCTTTCTGAAGGCACAAAGGCATCAGATTGATCCAGGGCATAAATGCAAGGACTGGTTGTGGGTAGAAGGAAGGACTTCCCTGTAGTTAGGGGAGGAGAAGGAACTGGAGGCACCATTACGTTTGTGGGTTTGCTGATAGAATGCCTTTTGAGGTCCCATCGGGTAGGTTCTGCTTTCTTAACAACAAAGAAAGAGTCACCTCCCAAGGTTGGGGAAAGTGAGGGAGAGTATGAGGATCAAAGAAAGGTTGTAAAATCACACTGAAAACCAATAAAGATTGGTCTTCCAAACAAAAAAGAGGGCTTCCCTGGTGGCGCAGTGGTTAAGAATCTGCCTGACAATGCAGGGGACACGGGTTCGAGCCCTGGTCTGGGAAGATCCCACATGCCGCAGAGCAACTGGGCCCGTGAGCCACAACTACTGAGATTGCGCGTCTGGAGCCTGTGCTCCGCAACGAGAGGCCGCGATAGTGAGAGGCCCGCGCACCACGATGAAGAGTGACCCCCGCTTGCCGCAACCAGAGAAAGCCCTCGCACAGAAACAAAGACCTAACAGCCAAAAATTAATCAATTAATTAATAAACTCCTACCCCCAACATCTTCTTAAAAAAAAAGAAAAAGAAACCAAGCATTCAATAAACTATCCCTGAGCCCCGCCCTTGCTGTTTTGAAAGAAAAAAGAAATAGGTTTAAATAGTACAAATGGAAAATCCAGTATGAAGTAAATGATATTTGTTCAAAATCAATTAAGGAGTACAGGGAGCATTTCTATAAGCCTACAGGAAGAACCAGGTAAGAAACAGGATGTCCATAATTCTTAGTCCCTTGGTTAGAGTCAGTATTTACCTTAAAGGACCACAGTGAGAATGGAACTGTGCTGCTGCCCTGTCTCCCCCATTTGCAAGGAAACTTTAATAAACTCTCTTTCAACATGTCTTTAAACTGCATGCATATAATGTCCTTCTTACTTGATTTTTAAGAAGAATTTTACATATTATTAAAATTATTTTAAAAAGAATTCATAGTTGTTGTAACATTTCAATAAATATAGAAGTTCGGGTAATAAAAAAATAACTATTTTTACCTTACTCCAAGGTCATTTTCCTGGGAAGCCAATATTATCAGGTAGGCATGAAACCATTCACACTATGTTTTATGTGTATCCAAGCATACACTTCTTTCATTCGTTTTTATTTTTGTTCTGACAGTAATGCAATCACACTAATCATTGGGTCTACATTTTTGTCAATAACTATGTGATTTTCCAAGCTGATATTCATAAAGTTAAAAATATTTACAATGACTGCATAGTATCCCATAGTATATGCCTTCCACACTTTATTTTACCACTGCTCCTTCAATGGCAAATTAGATTATTAATTAAAACAGTGCTGAAAAAAATATTATCAAATCTATATCATTGCACACAGGTCCTCCCCTAAAAGTTATTGGCTTGAGGGAAGAGTACAAGTAGAGGGTCACAGACCATCTGTCTAAATATTTAAAGTTATTAATCAGGCTAAAAAGCTGTTATATAAGTTCTATCTTCCTACTTTGACAAATATACACTTACAATGACCTGGAAGTCCAGCTTGAACTTTCCAATTCTCAGATGTTTTGGTCCCTGGCCATTTGCCCCCCACCTGCTCCACTTCTCAGTCCACTCTGAGGACAGTCCTATAACACAAGGCCTAGTACTCTTCCCTGTGGACGCTCCACTGCAGTCCTAACATCTCACCCCACCTGCACTCTTCTTACAGATTCTCCTCCTGCAAGTAGCCTCCAGTTGGCTACTCCTTGAGTTTAGAGGTGCTGAGAGAAGACAAACTGCGGGGAAAGCCCATTCAGAACTTGGGAGCTGACTTGGGTCATTCGGCAGAGAATTCTGAGCCATGAGGATACAGAATATGGAATGTGATCCAGGTTGGGGGCCAGGGATCATAGGCTGCAGGACGCCATGACTTTTTCCACCCCATAGGAAAAGGCAGGCAGGCCTGAGCTCTCTAAGGAACGGGGCCGGGAGAGTGCCCCACTGTGACCTGCATATAAGGACAGTACTGATTGCATAGTCATGCATTCATTTCTGTAAGATGGATCCCTAGAAGTAGAAATGATGGATAAAACACTATGATCGTTTTTTATCTGGAAAAAAATCCTATCTGATGCATCAAGTATTGCTAGCTATTTATATTAAGCTGAAAATGTATGACAGCCTCTGCCTTTGAACCTCATAAAAAATGATGCTTTTTCTTAATATTTTGCTGAACTAATGGTTGAAAACCAACACTTCACTATTTGCATTCATATTTCCCTGAGCAGTGGTGAGATTTACATTTACATTTATAATACATTCTTTTATAAATTGCCTGTTAGTATTCTTTGTCTTTCTTGAGAGAATGATTATTTTTATAGTTTAGCCAATAATATTTACTCTTTCACTTTATATTTAATTAATCTCAGCATTTATCTTTACTGATTGTGTTCTCCAAAATTTTTTTAGTTGTGTTACTTCTAGTATTTTCTAGTTTTTTAAGGTGATCACTGGCTTGTTTTCAATCTTTGTTTTTTAATTAAGGCTTTTAAAGTCATACATTTTAGTCCAAGTACAAGCTTTAACTGTGTCACATGGGTATTCATCAAATTATTCATATTTTTCAATATAATTAATTAATTTCAATACAGTTTGAAATTCAATGTTAAGTTTTGATCCAGGAATTTAATTTTAAAGGGGTTAATCTTTTCTAACTTGTTCATTTTTATATTAATTGAATTATTGTGACCAGAGACTATGGCTTGCAATAGTCCAACTTTTGGGAATTTATTATGATTTTCTTGTGACACAGTACTTGATAATTTTAGCAACTATTCTATTGGCAAAAGATCCAATATAGATTATGGGTAAGAAACGTGTGTGTTTGTGCACAAGATACTAAATGTGTATACAGCATAAAAGTAAGTGCAGAAGATTGCTGTTTAGAGAAAAGGCCACTAAGGATGTAATTATAAAAATTGGGTATGTGACAGAAAAATCAGCTGAAAAGGATAGAAAAAGACAGAAACAAATAAGCAGAGATCAAAGCAGTGTCTAAGATTTTAGCATGTAAATCCAGTAGCCTATAATCAATAAACACAAACAAGCAGAATTCAGGCATTAGAGAGATTGAGCTTAGGGATCAAGTATTCTCCCAGTGGGAAAATTCTATTTCAGAGACAGGCAACCCAATTGCCAAATACAAAGTATAAGCCAACACAGCTGCAAGCAGAAAGACAGACTTGATTCTGAGTTAGTAGCTGGAAGCTTCTGATACCTTCCCCATTTATAGCACAACTGTTACCAGAAAAGGTAGCAGAAATAACATGATCTTATTCTCATTTCCTTGTTTGAAACTACTTTTAATACTTTTATCTTTAAAAAGTATTGTTATATTTACTTCTATTCTGATACTTTCTCTATGTCCTTTTCCAAGTATGTGCAACATAAGATTTGGTAGTGAACTTATTTAATAGAAAAACTGTTAATCGTGAATCGTAGTTTTAAACTGAGAGAAGAAAATAAGGACCTAGAAAATTGTTCAGTCACTTATATGCAGGGAAGACCCTTAAATGAACACACCCAAAGAATAGACTATAGCAACAAGAATTTTCAAAGTACATGGACTCAGATCTACACAGACTTAGATTTCAATTTTCGTTCTTCCACTTTGAATGTTTTCTCTACCCAGAAATCTCCTGTGTGTATTTGGCTAGTAAGAGGGGACCATCTGCTGTGACACAGATGATGAAAACGTACTTCCTGCCCCTCTCATATACTACATTGAGAACTCATTAAAGTATACTCCTATTGAAAGGTTTCTTAGTGATAGTTTATAAACAGCCTCCAGTAGTTCGGTGGTCTTCAATCTGCCCAGCGTAATGCTGAAGAACCCAGAATGGGATTTTCCAACCCTGACATTAATAGCATGTATTGGGGGACTGTCCTGTGCTTTACAGAATATTTAGCGGCATCCCTTGTCTCTAATCTCTAATTACCACCTCATCTCTACTTGTGACAACCAAAAATGTCTTCAGATATTTAAAATTGTCCCCTAGGTGGTGTAAAATCACCCGTGTTTGAGAACCACTGGCCTAGAGAGATAACAGAAATGGCTATCCAGTTCTCCTCCATTGATGGAGAAGAATTAAAATATTGTGCTGTTGTGAAGTGGGCACTTTTGAGATATATTTAACAGTGGTTACATGCACAATTAGTCTCACTCAGAGAAGACATGCTCTTTTATTGTTCCATATATTTGTCATATAAGAAATTGAAACACACCCTGAATTTGAGAAAGTATAATAAATAGCCAAAATAAGGTAAAATTTTCTAAAATCATCATAGAACACCCAGACAAAATAGTTTAGTAAATTAAACTTAACCAAAACTTCAATTTCATATGTTCATCTATTAAAGCTTATTGAAAGTCATTCTAATCTCAGAATTTGGGAAAAATATTTTGATGCTTCTTTGACAACTTGAGATAGTCCTTGGTGCCATGTCACCACTGTAGGAAACTGCTACTCCCCGTTTCTCACAATTCCTGTAGATGCACAGGATGAAGGATCCAATTGTGCTTTCAAGAAGACACCTGTCTACAATGAATACATACTTTGAGGAAATTCAGGAAGAAAATATAGCCAAGCCAATCCATTTGTGATTCCAGCTAACCTTTCTTTACATCGCAGTTAATTTGGGGTGCAAGTGTCAATAGGAACAAATCAGTTGCCCTTTATTAATGTTGAAAATTCAGCTAAAGCTGATGAAATCTCAATCATAAACAAGCAAACTGTGCTGTAATTTGGTATTTTAGTATGCAGTAAATAAATTAATAAAATTATTTTACTTTGCCTAATAAGTAAAACAGAACTTTAAGTACTGAAATTGCACCAGAAAGTCTAAGAAAGGAAGCCTTTTATTAAAGTACAGATTATGTTAATTACATTAAGCAACAGAACTGAGAGGCTAAAAGAAACATAACAAACAATTGATGGTAGTGGGTAGTGATATCCAGTATTGCACACTTGTGATATTCTACACAAAACTATTTCTCCTAGGAGATGATTCAATCTAACAATCTTTCAGACAAGATAAACTCTTCTCGGAAGAATTAAAGGTATTTAGAGGGTACTTTTTTTATAACTCATCTTAATCTTTAGATGAAACGTGTTCTCTCCTCTCTACAGGGTGTTATTACTTTTAATTCAGAAGCTTCAGTAAATGATCACAGCTAGTCCATCATCTCTCATGATGTCAATGTCAAGTCTGTTGTGAGAATGGATTAATAACAAGCTGAAGAGAGGATATGTCAGGAGAACTCTTGCTAACTTAAGAATTACTTTCTAGATTGTCATAATGTGACAACTAATGGGTGGCTTTGACAGGTGTTTAAAGCAAACTGTGGAGAGCTGAATGGTAACAGTAAGCTAGCTGTATTTGCATTATTTTAGTACTTCATGAAGGAACACACCATATTTTAGTATAAACTTTAATCAAAATGAAATTTTCTTAGGTATTTCTTGATAATGCATTTCTCTTTCTGAAGATCTCAATTTCTTAAGATAATGCAAAGATCTCAGGTGCATGATAAAATGACATTGAGGGATTGCTGATATATCTCAGGAGATAAATTAAAGGTAGAAAATGTCAAAAATATATCAGGACAAAAAATGTATCAGTATTAAATGTAATTGAAACAGGAGAATAAAAAGGTTGCTATGGAAGCAATATAAAATTCAATTGGGCTTTTTCTACCAATGGATAAGGGTGCATCTGTGACTTTTATTAGGTTCAGTGGTAGTTCAGAACATAATATCTTTACAACTGTCTCAATTATTGGTATTTATCAAATATAATATATATCCTAAGATTAGGACCATAGATTGATACCATGGAAATTGAGAGATTAGGAAGATACAGATGGAAGCAGACAATAAAACAGAATAAATTAAAGTCTAATAAAATAAGATGGCATAATACTCTGTTAAAATTATGTTGTTTTACTCTACTCAATAAAAAAATAGAACTTGAACCAATAATAGAGTGATGATGTTTCTATAATCCTCCAAATAGAATGGAAAATGGGATTTCTGATTAAGACTATAAGTCATCAAGCATTTACAATTCATAAAAAGTTACTTAAATAAAATATCAGAAATGTCATTTCCAGTAAAGGCAGACTAGGTCACTCAAATCAATTTGACCAATACAAACCACACAACAAAAGGTAGTTAAGCTGTTTTTATATTTTAAATCATGTCAATAGTATTAAAAAGCTGAAAAGTTAGGTAAACAATTTGAATTAATTGAACAGCTTTTTATAACTTTTTAAATTTTTATTTGAAGAACTTAAAAGTTCAGTAAACTACTAGAATTAATTGGAACATATAGCAAGTTTACTGGATCCAATAAAAACATTAAAATCCATTATATCTCTATATAAAAGTGACAAATGAAAAAATATTAAAAAAATATTTTAAGTTGCATCAAAAATTTAAAGTATATCCAAGTAAACTTAAGAAAATGTGTGTAACTCCACTACAAGGAAAAATGACAAAACTCTACAGAGAAATAGAAAATAAGAGAAATAAATATAGAAACATTATGTTCATCATTTGAAAGACTTAAAAGTAGATGTCTATTCTATCCAAATTAATGTACAGAGTCAAGGAAATCTCTATCAAAATTCCAACATCTCTTCTTGAGGAGTGGGGAGTTGGTTCTAAAATTTATATAAAAATGTAAAGAACTAAGATCCAAAACACTACTGAAGTAAAACAAGATAGGGGGCCTTAATCAAGCAAGTATCATAATGCATTTTAAAGCCATAATGATTAAGCAGAAATAGGAAAAAAGTACAAATGGAACCCAATAGAGAACCCCAAAATAGACCCACCCATATATGAACATGATGTGGAAGAATGGTGACACAGCAGAGCAGTGGGAAGGGACAGTCTCTTCAATAAATGGTAATGGAGCCTGGGCATCCATCTGAGTGTCAGGTAGTGTACATTGTCTCTCACCTACACTCTCCGTGTATTAAACTCTCTTGTCAATTTTCTTTCTGTGAGGTTCTCCCAATGAGAAGCACTGATGGAAGTGAGAAACTTTATTTTTCTCTTCTGCATCTCCTGTAACAATGACATAAATGCAATGGCAGGAAACAAGGTGATTTGCAGCTGCTGCAGGTCTCAGCAGCATCAGAAGGAGGGTAAGCTCCTAGTGTCTTGCTCTATTCCAACAGCAGTTGTTGGCAGCATAACCTTCAGTTGTTTCAGTGGTAATGGACTGTAAGCTTGAGCCATAAGGGTATTAGGCAGCTTCCTGATCTTTGGGTAACAACTCCTCACTTTTGCTTCTCTAGACACCTCCTCCTCCTGCCTTTTGCTCCTTCAGACCCTCCAAAATTTTTCTAATAGATTCTCTAAGTAATGCTCTATTTAAGTACCTGGAGTGATTTTTATTTTCCAGGATGGACCCTGACACAATATTCTACAACCAAAATAAAAATTAACCATAGGTGGGTTAATTTTCAAAATCTGAAAGGCAAATCTATAACACTCTTAGAATATAATATAGAGTAATATTTTATAACCTCAGGGAGGAAAGAATTTTTCAAACAAGATAAAAAGAGCCTGAACCATAAAGGAAAAGACTGTTAAATTCTACTTCAGTTAATTCAGAACTTCTATTTAACAAGCTACCAAAAAGGAGCTAAAAGGCAGAGTAAGAAAAGAGATCTGCAACACACAACTAAAAACAGTAGGCATGGAAGATAAAGTACTTCTCTACTCCTGTAGATCAATATGAAAAGACAGAATCCCAATAGAAAAACGGACAAATTATTGGGATGGCATTTTACATTCACAAAAAGAAAATCCAAAATGGTATATGAATATATGAAAAGACATTCATTGGCAGTTTCTATTTATTTATTTATAAATTTACTTTTATTTATTTATTTATTTAATCTGCATCGGGTCTTAGTTGTGGCACGCTGGATCTTCATTGAGGTGCGCAGGCTTCTCTCTAGTTGTGGCTCGCGGGCTTCTCTCTAGTATGGTGTGCAGCTTTTCTCTCTCTAGCTGTGCTGTGTGGGCTTCAGAGTGCATGTGCTCTGTAGTTGTGGCACATGGGTTCCAGAGTGCATGGGCTCTGTAGTTTGCAGCATGCAGGCTCTCTCACTGAGGCACGCAAGCTCAGTAGTTGTGGCGTGTGGGCTTAGTTGCCCCACAGCATGTGGGATCTTAGTTCTCTGACTAGGGATCAAACCACGTCCCCTACGTTGGAAGGTGGATTCTTTACCACTGGACCTCCAGGGAAGTCCCTCACTGGCAGTTTCTAATCTCTGAACATTTCTCCTCCTCCTCATTCTTCCCCCTTCATTCTTCCTCTCACTCTCTTCTCGTTCCTCCTTCTCCTCCCTATTCTTCTTACATGCCAAGTCACTCTCTTCTTCCTATTGCTCTTCTAGACCTTCTAACTATTCTGTAATCAATTTCCTTTTTGAGTTACTGAGAGAGGTTTTGTTTTCAAAATTGGTCTCACAAGTTGAATTGCTTTGAAATGAATTCTAATCATGTTGGGACCAATATTAAACATGTAAACTTATGTTAAAATTATAAATTTTTAAAAAATGATATTCTTGCGGAAGAGATCAAGATGGTGGAGAAGGAGGATACTGAGCTCAATTTCCCCCATGAACACATCAAAAATACAACTACACACAGAGCAATCCTCACTGAAAACAAAATGGAAACTGGAAGAAAGATTCTTCTATAATCAAGGTTGTAAAGAAAGATCCACATGGAGTCAGGTAGAGAGGGGGAAGTCATCCTGTTGGGACCCATGTTTCTAGGAGAGAACACAGAAGAAGAGGGGGATATCATGGGCATGGGGATTCTCCCTGGGGAGTGAGGGGTTCACACCACATACTGAGCATCCCAACCTGGGTCCAATGCATGGAATACGAGTCTCCTTAGCTGGTGTGAAAACCAGTGAGACTTACAGGAGGACTGTAAGAAAGCAAGACTACACTCCTGAAGAGCATGCACATGCTTGCTTACTCCCAGGAACAAGGTGGAGGAAACACTGAAACTGCCTGGGGCTCCAGCCAATTTCCCATGACTTCCCCATTGTGAAATTCAACTCCTGGCAAGCACCAGCTCTGGCCTCTATAGTTCCAATTCAGTTCCCCACTAGGGCAAAGGCTGTGGCCAAGGAGAGTACACACTTAAGGGGATGCAGCCAGCTCAGAACCAGTATTGCATCGAACTGTACAGGGGGCTCCCATTACTGGCATTTGTGGAAGTGGTGGATCAGGAGCTATCTGGAACTCTGACTTACATCAAAATCCATTGATTAAATTTGAAGGAAAACTAGATGGACATATTTTGCTTTGGAAGACAATTTTTAATCTCTGTATTTTTTTGTTTCTTTGTTTCTGAGTAGTGGATAGAAATTGGAACCTTGGATACAAAACTGAGACCCATATATACGATGTCTAAAAGAGACCCACTTCTGATCTAGAGACACATACTGAATGAAAGTCATGGGAAGGAAAAAGTATTCCATTCAACTGGAAATCAAAAGATAGCTGGAGTAGCAATAATCATATCACACAAAATAGACTTTCAAATAAAGACTGCTACAAGAAACGAAGAAGGACGCTACAAAATGATGAAGGGATCAATCCAAGAGAAAGATATAACAATTGTAAATATATATGCACCCAACATAGGAGCACCTCAATATATAAGGCAAATGTTAACAGACATACAAGGAGAAATTGACAGTAACAAAATAATAGAGGGGAACTTTAACACCCCACTTACATCAATGGACAGATCATCCAGACAAAATATCAGTAACGAAACACAGGCTTTAAATGACACATCAGACCAGATGGACTTAATTGATATTTATAGAGCATTCCATCTGAAAGCAGTAGAATACACATTCTTTTCAAGTGCACATGGAACATTCTCCAGGATAGATCACATGCTGGGCCACAAAGCAGCCCTCAGTAAACTTAAGAAAACTGAAATTTTATCAAGCATATTTTCCAACCACAATGCTATGACATTAGAAATCAACTGAAGAAAAAAAAATGCAAAAAACACATACATGTGGAAGCTAAACAATCTGCTACTAAACAATCAATGATCACCGAAGGAGTCAAAGAGGAAGTCAAAAAATACCTAAAGACAAATGAAAACAAAAACACGACAAGCCAAAACCTATGGGATGCAGCCAAAGCAGTTCTACGAGGCAAGTTTACAAGCTTACCTCAGGAAACAAGAAAAATCTGAAATAAATAACCTAATCTTACACATAAATCAACTAAAGAAAGAAGAACAAACAAAACCCAAAGTTAGTAGAAGGAAAGAAATCATAACGATCAGAGCAGAAATGAATAAAATAGAGACTAAAAAAAAATGGAAAAAATTCATGAAACTAAAAACTGTCTCTTGGAAAAGATAAACAAAATTGATAAGCTCTTTAGCCAAACTCATCAAGAAAAAAGAGAGAGGGCTCAAATAAATAAAATTAGAAATGAAAAAGGACAAGTTACAACTGACACCACAGAACATATGGTTCTTATACAAAGAACCATAAGAAATGACTAAAAGCAACTATATGCCAATAAAATGGACAACCTAGAAGAAATGGACAAATTCTTAGAAAGGTACAATCTCCCAAGACTGAACCACGAAAAAATAGAATATAGGAACAGACCAATTACAAGTACAGAAATTGAGTCTGTGATTTGAAAACTCCCAAGAAACAAACGTCCAGGACCAGATGGCTCCACAGGTGAACTCTACCAAATATTTAGAGAAAAGTTAACACCTACACTTCTGAAACTATTCCCCAAAAATGCAGAAGAAGGAACACATCCAAACTCATTCTATAAGGCCACCATCACCCTGATACCAAAACCAGACAAAGGTCCCACAAAAAAAGAAAATTATAAGCAATTATCACTGATGAACAAACATGAAAAAATCCTCAAGAAAATACTAGCAAACATAATTCAACAATACATTAAAAGGATCATACAGGGCTTCCCTGGTGGCACAGTGGTTAAGAATCCGCCTGCCAGTGCAGGGGACACGGGTTCAAATCCTGGTTGGGGAAGATTCCACATGTGGCGGAGCAACTAAGCCCGTGTGCCACAACTACTGAGCCTGTGCTCTAGAGCCCGCGAGCCAAAACTACTGAAGTTCGCGTGCCTAAAGCCCATGCTCCGCAACAAGAGAAGCCACCACAATGAGAAGCCCGCGCAACTGCAATGTAAAGTAGCCCCCCAGCCCCACCTCCCTCCAAGGGGCGAAGAAACAAAGACCCAATGCAGCCAAAAATAAATAATAAATAAATTTATTTTTTTAAAAAAAGGATCATACAACATGATCTAGAGGGATTTATCCCAGGAATGAAAGGACTTTTCAATACCTGCAAATCAATCAGTATAATACACCACATTAAAAATTGAAGAATAAAAACCATATGATCATCTCAATAGATGCAGAAGAAGATTTTGATGAAATTCAACAACGATTTATGATAAAAATTCCCCAGAAAGTGGGCATAGAGGGAACATACCTCAACATAATAAAGGTCATATAAGACAAACCCACAGCAAACATCATACTCAATGGTGAAAAGCTTAAAGCATTTCCTCTAAGATCAGGAACAAGACAAGAATGTCCATTCTTGCCACTTTTATTCAACATAGTTGTGCATGTCCTAGCTAGCAATCAGAGAAGAAAAAGAAGTAAAAGGAATCCAAATTAGAAAAGAAGACATAAAACTGTAACTGTTTGCAGAACACATGATACTATACATAGAAAATCCTAAAGGTGGTACCAGAAAACTACTAGAGCTCATCAATGAATTTAGTAACGTTGCAGGATACAAAATAAACAGAAATCTGTTGCATTTTTATACACTAACAATGAAAGGTCAGAAAGGGAAATCAAGGAAACAATCCCATTTGCCATTGCATCAAAAAGAATAAAATACCTAGGAATAAACCTACATAAGGAGGCAAAAGACCTGTATTCCAAAAACTATATAATGAAAGAAATTGAAGATGACACAAACAGATGGAAAGATATACCATGTTCTTGTATTGGAAGAATCAATATTGTTAAAAATGACTATATTACCCAAGCAATCTACAAATTCAGTGCAACTCCTATCAAATTATCAATGGCATTTTTCACAGAACTTGAACAAAAATTTTTAAATTTGTGTGCAAACACAAAAGACCCTGAATAACCAAGGCAATCTTGAGAAAGAAAAATGAAGCTGGAGGAATTAGGCTCCCTGACTTCAGACTATACTACAAAGCTACAGTCATCAAAGATACTGGCATAAAAACAGATATACAGATCAATGGAACAGGACAGAAAGCCCAGAAATAAACCTACATATCTAGAGTCAATTAATTTATGACAAATGAGCCAAGAATACACAATGCAGAAAAGACAGTCTCTTCAATAAGTGGTGCTGGGAAAACTGGACAGCTACACGTAAAAGAATGAAATTAGGACATTCTCTAACTCATACCAAAAAATAAACTCAAAATGGATTAAAGACCTAAATGTAAGACCAGACACTACAAAACTCCTAGAGGAAAACATAGGCAGAATACGCTTTGACATAAATTGCAGCAATAACTTTTTTGATCCACCTCAGAGAGTAATGGAATCAAAAATAAACAAATGGGACCTAATTAAACTTAAAAGCTTTTGAACAGCAAAGGGAGCCATAAACAAAACAAAAAGACAACCTACAGAATGAGAGAAAATATTTGCAAATGATGCAACTGACAAGGGATTAATATCCAAAATATACAAGCAGCTCATACAGCTCAATATCAAAACAAATAAATAAACAATGAAATAAAAAATGGCAGAAGACCTAAAAAGACATGTCTCCAAAGAAGAAACACAGATGGGCAAAAGGCACATGAAAAGATGATCAACATCGCTAATTATTAGAGAAATGCAAATCAAAACTGCAATGAAGTATCACTTCACACCAGTCTGAATGGCAACATCAAAAAGTCTACAAATAATAAATGCTGGAGAGAGAGGGACTGCGTGGAGAAAAGGAACCCTCCTACCCTGTTGGTTGGAATGTAAATTGATACAGCCACTGTGGAGAACAGCATGGAAGTTCCTTAAAAAACTAAAAATAGAGCTACCATATGAGCCAGTATTCTCAGTACTGGGCATATATCCAGAGAAAATCATAACTCAAAAAGATACATGCATCCCAATGTTTACTGCAGCACTATTTACAATAGCCAACACATGGAAGCAACCTAAATATCACTGACAGATGACTGGATAAAGAAGATGTGGTACATATATACAAAGGTATATTACTCATCCATAAAAAGAATGAAAGAATGCCATTTGCAGTAACATGGATAGGCCTAGAGATTATGATACTAAGTGAAGTAAATCAGACAAAGACAAATATCATTTGACATCACTTATATATGGAATTTTTAAAAGTGATACAAATGAACTTATTTAAAAAACAGAAAAAGAGTCACAGACTTAGAAAACAAACTTATGGTTACCAAAGTGGAAAGGTGGGGAGCAGGGATAAATTAGGATTTGGGGATTGACAAATACACACAACTATATCTAAACTAGATAATCAACAAGTACCCACTGTATAGCACAGGGAACTCTACTCAGTATTCTGTAACAAGCTAAATGAGAAAAGAATCTGAAAAAGAATAGATGTATGTATATGTATAACTGAATCACTTTGCCGTACACCTGAAACTAACACAACATTGTAAATCAACAATATTCCAATATAAAATAAAAATTTTTAAAAAATATATTAAAGGTAAAAAAATATCAAAAGAGAAAAAGATACATGCACCCCAATGGTCATTGCCACACTATTTACAATGGCCAAGACATGGAAGCAACCTGTGTCCACTGACAGATGAATGAATAAAAAAGATGTGGTTATATATATACAATAGAATATTAGTTATAGAAAAGAGTGAAATAATGCCATTTGCAGCAACATGGATGAATCTAGAGATTATCATACTAAGTGAAGTCAGACAGAGAAAGACAAATATTGTATGATATGGCTTATATGTGGAATCTAAAAAGATGATACAAATGAGCTTATTTACAAAACAGAAATAGACTCACAGACATAGAAAAAAAAAACTTATGATTACCAAAGGGGAAAGGTGTGGGGGGAGGGGTAAATTAGGAGTTTGGGTTTAAAATATACACACTATTATATATAAAGTAGATAACCAACAAGGACCTACTGTATAGAACAGGGAACTATATTCAATATCTTATAATAACCTATAATGGAAGAGAATGTAAATAAAAGAATATATATATGTGTGTATATATATATATATATATATATATATATATATATCAGAGTCACTTTGCTGTACACCTGAAACTAACACTTCAAATCAACTATATTTCAATAAAAATTTTTAAAAAATAAAAATAAAGAAAGAAGAAATTTGGAAACTTAAAACAATGTATCTTCTAGGTGACCACTATGTGTTTGGTTTTGAGATTTCCTTCATCTATACTTCTGATGTTTTCCATACACAAACTTTCCAAATCTATGATATATAGATATATGTTGAAGCACCATTTTTCCCCTAATTTAAATACCTATAGGCAATGACAAAACTAGAAATTTTTAGTAATTAAGCGTATACTTGCATTGCCAGGAAAAGTTGGGAATTAAGGATTATTTGAAGAGAAGCTGAACTTAATTTTTATTTTTTTTCTAGGTATAACATGTGAATTTTAAAAGGGAGATCTCTAAATGTCAGATCAAAAGGAGGTTTGTGAGAGTGCAGTATAGGGATACAAAGCTTGAGCTCCAGAATCCAACTGACATGGATTAATATCCTAGATCAACCCCCTGAATCAGTATGTATACTGTAAAATTGCTTTGAACTCTTGAATCCTCAATTTCTGAATCTGCAAGCCGCCAATAATAATACTCAGCTAGTAAGGTTATAATAGGGATCCAGTGTATGTAAAACATTAGCACAGGGATTAAACATAGTGTCAGGAAATAATACTGTTATTGCTATGTTACTACTCATTACAGAGAACCTCATGACAGTTGCCATGCCAGGTTCTGACTGGTGAAATTACTGGGTCTAAACATAAGCATCCTGTCCCAAAACTCTAGAATCCAGACTTTATCTGTTAAGAAGTGCTCAGCTGCAACAAATGGAACTTTTGACTCAACTCAGGTTAAATAAGATAAAATGTATTGTGCTATATCATAATTAAATTCAGAGATAAGACTGCCTTCAAGCTTGGTTAATTAAGATGTTCAACTTTGTCAAGAACTCAAATTCTATTGAGAGGACTATATGATCTTTTTCTTTCATTCTAGTAAAGTGATATATCACATTGATTGATGTGCATTATGTTGAACTATCTTTGCATTCCAAGTATGAATCCCATTTCATCATATCCATTGCATAATCCTTTTAATGTATTGTTGAATTAAGTTTGCTAGTATTTTAGGGAGAATTTTTGCATCTCTATTCGTCAAGGATATTGGCCTATAGTTTTCTTCTCTGGTAGTCTCCTTTTCCGGCTTTAATAACAGGGTAATATTGACCTCATAAAATGAGTTTGGGAGTTATAACTCCCCTTTAATTTTTTGAAACAATTTGAAAAGGATTGGTATTAATTCTTCTTTAAATATTTGGTAAAATCCACCAGTGAAGCCATCTGGTCCTGGATTTGTCTTAATTGGGATATTTTTGATCACTGATTCGATCTCCTTAGTAGTAATTATTCTATTTAGACTATCTATTTCTTCCTGATTCAGTCTTGGTAGGCTGCATGTTTCTAAGAAACACACATAGAAAAAAGAATTTGACCAAATTCATCATCTATTCATAATAAAAATTCAATAGATTAGTTATAGAAGAAAGGCACCTCAACAAATTAAAGGCCATATATGACAAGTTCACAGCTAACATCATACTCTATGATGAAAGATTGAAAGCTTTTCCTCTAATATCCAGAACAAGACAAGGGTGCCCACTCTCACCACACTTATTCAATCAACATAATACTGGAAGTCCTAGCCAGAGCAATCAGACAAGAAAAAAGAAATTAAAAGTATCAGAATTGGAAAAGAAGAAGTAAAATTTTCTCTATTTGCAGATGACAAAATTTTGCATATAGAAAATACAAAAGACTCCACAAAAAAATATTAGATCTAATCAATGAATTCAGTAACCCTGCAAGATACAAAATTAACATACAAAAATCAGTAGTGTTTCTATACATTAATAATGAATTATCTGAAAAAGAAATAAAGAAAATGAAACCATTTGCAAAAGTAACAAAAGCAATAAACTCTTAGGAATAAACTTAACCAAGGAGGTGAAAGACCTCTACTTTGAAAACTACAAGACATTAATGAAAAAAGTTGACGGAAATATTAATAAATGAAAAGATAGCCCATGTTCATGGATTAGAAAAATCAATATTGTTAAAATGTCAATACTACCAAAAGCAATCTATAGATTCAAAGCAATTGCTATCCATTTCTAATGGCATTTTTTTACATCAATACAGAAAACAATCCTAAAATTTATAGGGAACCACAGAAGGCCCTGAATAGCCAAAGCAATTCTAAGAAAGAAGAACAAAGCAAGAGGTATCACACTTCCTGATTTCATGCTACATATAAAGCTACAGTAATTAAAACAGCATGGCACTGTCATAAAAACAGACAAACAGATGAATGGAAAAGAACCAAGAGCACAGAAATAAACCAAATCCTATAAAATCAACTAATATTTGACAAGGGAGCCAAAAATATTCAATGAAGAAAAGACAATATCTTCAAGATACAATGCTGGAAAATTCACATGTAAAATAATGAAACTAGACCCATATAGTACATAGCTCACAAAAATTAACTCAAAATAGATGAAAGACTTAAATGTAAGACCTGAAACCATGAAACTCCTGCAAGAAAACATAGGAAAAAAATCTCCTTGACATGTCTTGGCAATTATTTTTTTGACATGTTGACTTAAAACAAACAGGTGCCAGATATTTCTCCAGCAAAGAGGAGTTTATCAGGGATCAGCAGAGGACTGCAATTCAGGGTCTGCAGCCATGGTGAGCCACCTGCAATCCCTGAACAGCAAGGGAAGGAGAAGGCTTTTATAGAGAGGAATAGGAAGTTGGGAGGGCTATAGTAAACAAAGAGTTCATGGCTTTTCATTGGCTGAGTCCTTGTCAGAAAAGAAGAGGAGTCTTTCTTCTTCCTGTTGGACTCTGCTATCATTGCAGGGTGTAAGAGTTTCCCCTTCTGGTCTCCTAACTCTACTTAATTGGGGTTTCTATTTATTAATTTTTACATTTCCCCTTTTGATCAAGATCTTTCTCTGAAAGCATCACTGAGTAAGAGTCAGGTTTTCTAGTTTTAGTGGCTTTTTGTCCCTCAATGTCAGGAAAGACCTTTCCTTGGTGTAGTGTCTCACATAAAAGGGAAAGTGCACAGATTGGAAAACTGTTCAGGTCACGCTAAAGTAACAAAGAGGGGTAGTAGGGAGAACTGTCAGGCACTTTTTATGTAAAATCCATATGTTATCAAGATCATAGACACTGGAGATCATCTGAAGTGTTATGCCATCATCAAAGGTTTGGCAACAAACTTCCAACAAGCCTGATACAGATATCTCAGGAAAGCTGTCTCATCAGATGTCATCTGTTTCAATTCCAGAAAATCTTTACTTTCAAGTTGCCAAATAATTTTCAGGTCCAGTCAGGGTACTTTCTTTAGCTGTGTCACATGAATCCAAGAATCTATTCCTAGGAGTTTGGGAGCACAGGTCTGGTTAGCAGTACCTGATGGGGCCCTTTCCAGTGAGGTTAAAGAGAGTCCTTCTGAAGGTGTCTTTTCCAAATATATATAAAGGTTTGACCATAAGAAAGAAATTTGGAATTCAATTTCGGCAATAATCAACTAGACTGAGAAAACCTCAGCTGGTTCTTAGTTTGGGGTTTTGAAAAACTTAGGACACCATGAAGTCTATCTGGATTTAGGTGTAGCCCTTGTTCTAATATCAGATGTCCTAAATATCAAACTTGGGATTGGGCAAACTGCTTTTCTTTGCCAAACTTACATCCCTTTAAGGCTAAAAGTTTTAGCAGAGGAGGGTTGAGATGGAGAGAAAACAAGCAAATCATCCACATATTGCAAGAAGGTAGAACCTCTAGGGAAGTTTATATCATCCGGATCAACTTAGAATTTGTGAGGAATAAGGACCCTCAGTAAAATCCTGAGGCATTACTGTTCAGGTGAATTATTTCTATTCCGAAGTGAGGCAAAAAAGTATTAGCTAGCCTCAACAACTGGGATACTGAAGAATGCACTGCATAAGTCAGTTACAGAAAAGAATTTACTTTTGGTGGGAATGGATGTTGGTAATGTATAAGGTTTAGGAACAACAGGGTATAGAGAGATAATGCTGTTTGTTGCTCAGATATCCTGGACCTCCACCCTCAGCCCTTAGGTTTTCTCACTGGTTAAAGGGGAGTATTACAGAAGCTAGTACACAGATAATGAGGCAATAAGCCTTGTAATCTTGTATTATGGGCTTTATTCCTTGAATTGCTTCTTTACTTATGGGTATTGATTAATTCTGAGAAGAGGTTTTGAGGGATCTATTTGAATCTTAATAGGAGGTGTGCTGTGAATTTTGCCAAAATCAGTTGACTATTTTGCCCCTAAGGAAAGTGGCAGCCAATTCAACAGGGACAAATGATCAGTGTTTTCAGAATTTGTTCTAGTACCATCATCAGAGACAGAACAAATAAAATATATCTAAGAGTCATTTAATTCACCTGGTAGCTACTTTGCTGACTACTGTCAAATTCTAGAATTATTTCCCCCTTTTGAGAGAAAGAAACTCTGGCATGATACTCCTTTTAGAATTCTCAGCCTAATAAATTGATAGGGGTGGAGGAACTAAGAAGAAAAGGATTTGTATCTCTCAAAGGGCCTAAACAAAAAGGAATAGGTTCAGAGACAGGATCCTCCTGAGGTTCATTAAAGACCCCACTATTTAAACTATTTTAGAATTCTGAGGCAGGAGCTGCTTTATAGTAGTGGGGCTGAGCACCAAGAGTGTAGCTCCAGTGTCATTTAGGGCTGGAAGAGATTCATCTACAATCTGGAGAAATGTTCTCCAAGCCAATTAAGAAAGAGGATTGGAAAGAGCTCCTGTAGCTCTTCAGGTTCCCATTATTGAGAATTGGAAGGATATGAGAAAGGCTGGTTAGAGGGCTGAAAGCACTAAAGTGCTTAAACATGTAACAATCTCTTTTTCAATGTTCTGGCTTTTTGCAATAATAGCAGAAACTAGGAGGGTTTTGGTTTCATTTAGGAGCCTCCATTTGTTGAAGCTGAAGATTAAGAATTTTGGTGGCCTTCCTTTGAGGTGACTCATCTAGAATGTGAGAGAGATACTTTGCCAGCTAAACTAAATTTGGAGTGGACCTAGCTTCCCATTTCATCCTGGTACTTTTTGTCCTGGTTCAGTCCGATAATAAACATAGAGTTAAAGCTACCTGGGTGAAATCAACATCTTGAAGAACACCAGAATTTTCTTCAAAATCAATCTGAAGTCGATTGTAATAATCATGAACAGGTTCATCAGATTTTTGTGTGCAATCCTGAATTTTGTTCCAGTCAACAGGCTCTGGAAAAGCCTTAGGAATTGCTCAATGAAGTAGCCTAGCAATTGCTTGAGCCTGATCATGTAATAAGTTAGCAGACTGGCCTTCCATTTGTAATTCTAGAGATCTTTTAGAATTTTCCTAATTAGCAATTTGTATCCAATGCTGGGCCTGGCCCTCACCAACAAGCATATGAACTAGCTGATATAAGCCAGAGAATCCAGGTTGGTAAGTTTGAGTAACTATATTAAACGCCTCAGAAAATTTCTGAGGATCTTCAGTTACTTTGGGAAAATCTTTGACTATGGCTTGAAGTTCAGCTTTAGTCCAGGGAATATAAGAAATTAAGTGTTTAGCCTCTGTATCTTCAGATGGCTTGGTTTTAAAGGGACAGGTTCTGATAAGATCAGAGGAAAAGGGAGTGGGAAGAGTTTCAGAGAAAAGGAGAAGTTTGGCAAGAGAGTTAGCATAGGGGGATTGAGGGTATAGAGGAGGCATAGGCAGCATAGAAGGGAAGGAGGAAGTTGGTACAGGAGGTGAAATCCGATCATGGGAGTTGAGGGAGAGAAACGTGATGGTGCCAGAAGTGGAGCCTGAGATAATGAAGTCAAGGAAGAGGAACCTGAGGCTTTGGGGCCCTTCTACCTTTCTTTAGTCATTTGTTTGCCTCAGTTAATCTTAAAATCTTACTTTGCAGAGAGGCAATTTCAGACTCTTAGTAACACTGGGAACCAACTTAAGTATTCCACTCAATTCTGGACATTTTTGAGCTATTGTTATCCAATTTAGTTTTAAGAAACTAAAGTTTGGGGACTTTAGAAGTTCCTCATAATGGCCACTGATATTCTAAATTGCCTTTCGTCAGATCAGTCCATTTCATTAGAAATGTGCAAAAGGAAAAACCATGGTTTTTAAATATAAAATCAGCTGGAGTCCTTGCAGGAGGTACACACTCAAAATACTTAGATAACTGGGATCCCATTTCTCAGAGGTTTTTCTCTAGAGTAAAGAACAATTTTCCCACAGCTTAAACAGCTCTCAGCACAAACAGTTCAGTTCAAACAGCTTGCAAGCTAATCCCAGCCAGTCCTATGAAGACAGATTGGTCCCCGAGGAGGACAGTCTCCAGAGGACAGCCCTTTCCAAAGAAACAGACTGAAGGCTGAAAATCAGGCACAGTTTCAAAGAAACAACCCCTGTTCCAAAGTGAATGGGCTGAAGGTTAACCAGCTTCAGTGAAACAGTCTGATCTCAAAATCAGACAGAAGTGCCAAAAGAGTACTTGCATACAGAACAAGGCCTTAGCAGGAAAGACAAAACATTAAAATAGATCCTGAATAAAACCTGGTGAGCTTCAAACACAGAGGGCATGAGCTCGGATCCAGGAGAAAGATGTAACTTCAAACTTCAGGGCGAATGAGAGAGCAGTGAGTGACATTGGGCTCAACGTGGGCTCCGCACCTGTTTCCTCACCAGCCCCAGAGATATCTGGCATTTTCACTGGTCCCCTTGTAGGCCACCAAAATGTTCACTTAAAACAAATAGACTGCCAGATATTTTCCTAGTAAAGATGGGTTTATTCTCAGCATCCGCAGAGAATTACAATTCAGGGTCTGCACCCATGGCGGGCCACCTGCAAGTCCCCACACAGCAAGGGAAGGAGAACACTGTTATAGAGGGGAAAGGATGTTGGGAGTGCTGTAGGAAACAAAGAGTCCATGGCTTTTCATTAGCTGAGCCTTTACCAGGAAAAATAAGGAGTCTTTCTTCTTCCCATTGGGCTCTATCATTGCAGAGTATGAGAGCTTCCCCTTCTACTCTCTCAACTCTATTTAATAAATTGGGGTTTCTGTTTAATTTTTACAGATTTTATACCTAAAGCACAGGCAACAAAATAAAAAATAAACAAGTGGGATGACATCAAGCTAAAAGGCTTCTGCACAACAAAAGAAGCAAACCACAAAGTGAAAACATAACCTACAAAATGGGAAAAAATATTTGCAAACCATATATCTGACAAGGGGTTAATATCTAAAAAAAATATATAAGGAACTCATACAACTCAATAGCAAAAAGTAAATAATCCCGTTAAAAATGGGCAAAAGGCCGGAATAGACATTTTTCCAAAGAAGATATACAAATGGCCAACAGGTACATGAGAAGATGCTCAACATCACCAGTCATTAGGGAAATGTAAATCAAAACCACAATGAGATATCACTTCAGATCTGTTAGAATAGCCATCATCAAAATGACAAATGCTGGGGGCTCCCCTGGTGGCGCAGTGGTTGAGAGTCTGCCTGCTGATGCAGGGGACGCAGGTTCGTGCCCCGGTCCGGGAAGATCCCACATGCCATGGAGCGGCTGGGCCCGTGAGCCTGCGCGTCCAGAGCCTGTGCTCCGCAACATTGAGAGGCCCGTGTACCGCAAAAAAAAAAAAAAAAAAAAAGACAAATGCTGGTGAGGGTGTGGAGAAAAGGGAACCCTTGTGCACTCCTGATGAGACTGTAAACTGGTACAGCCACGATGGAAAACTGTATGGAGGATCCTCAAAAAATTACAGATAAATCTACCATGTGACCCAGAAATTCCACTTCTGGGAATATATTCAAAGGAAAGAATTTGGGAAAGAATATCTCGAAAAGATATCTGCAGCCCCCATGTTCACAGCAGCATTATTTACAATAGCTAAAGTATGAAAATATTCTAAGTGTCCATCAATGGATGAATGGATAAAGAAGCTGTGGTATATGTACACAATGGAATATTATTCAGCCATTAAAAAAATGAGGAAATCCTGTCATTTACAACAACATGGATAGACCTTGAGGGCATTATGTTAAGTGAAATAAGTCAGACAGGGAGAGACAAATATTGTATGATCTCTCTTATATGTGGTGTCTAAAAAAACCAACCAAACAAACAAACAAACAAAACCTCATAGGAAAAGAGATCAGATTCGTGATTACCAAAGATACAGTGTGGGGAGAGACAGAATTGAAGGAAGATGGTCAAAAGGTACAAACTTCTAGTTACAAGATAAATAAGTACTAGAGATGTAATGTACAACATGGTGACTATAGTTAATACTGTATGACATGTATGAAATTTAACAGAATAAATCCTGAAAGATCTCATCACAAGATTTTTTTTTGATTTTTCATTGTATCTATATGAGATTATGGATGCTAACTAAGTTTACTGCAGTAATTATTTCACAATATATATGCAATTCAAACCATTACGCTGTTCACCTTAAACTTATTTGGTGATATGTGTCAATTATATCCCAGTAAAACTGAAAGAGAGAAAAGAGAACTCACGTTTTTTTCTTTCTTTATTCCACCATACATGATGTCAATTCCTTTCTATGGCTGCTTGGCTTTATGAACCTAGAATGGCTGCCAAAAAGCAAGACAGCAGTGGTCCTTGCTCAAGTCAAGTAGGGAGACAGTAATAAAGAGAAATCAATGGACTGATTCCAGGAACCCCAAGCAATCCTCTCCTCTTGAGCCACACTCTGTCCTTCCTTTCCTTTCCTCCTTTTCTTCCTTCCTGCATCTATTCTGTCTTTCCTTCTTTCCTCCCTTTTTCTTTCCCTCCCTCCCCCTCTCCCTTCTTTCCTTCCTTTTTCCCTTTCTTTTTTCCTCTCTTTCTGTGCCCCTCATTCTTTCAGCAACAATCATTTATTGAGTATCTGCCACAGGCCTATCACTGTCCTAAGCTTTAGGGATACATCAGTGCACAAAACAGTAAAAATCCTGCCTTCATACAGCTTCCATTCTAGTGGAGCCAAGCTGCTCCCACAACTAAACAAATCACTGGTCAGAAGAAAGAGATGATGATGCTTAGAGACTGACCCGTGCAGACCCAATACACCTCATATATTTTTGGGATCTCTTATAGATATCAAATCTTCAAGCATCTCAGAGTCTATAGCGGGGAGAAATCATGCCCTGATTCTCAATACCTGCCTTATTTTTCGCTTGTCAGACAAAAAATTTAGTTCTTCAATGGCGTGTACTACATAGTCATCACCAGACATATTTGTTTATTTTATGTTACAATATGTTGTTAGTAAAATTTAAGCTCATTTGCTTTCTTCGGTTGTCATTTTAAAATCCCAGACCTTGCATTTATCTTGGTTCATTATGTAAAAATAATTTAATGTTTTAATCATGGACTACATGATATACTATAACAGTAATCTTTAAATGCCCTTTTCATTAAAATTTTATATTACACACAAGACCTATAAGTCCCTGCTGCTACAGCACATCATCTCCTAACTTTATCTAATAACAATGTCTGGTGGTGATTTTCAATTAAATTGAGTCACTCGTAATACATAAGAGTAAATGGATCTGAGCCAAGGTTGCTGATTCCACTTCGAGTGTGGCTTCACGATCCTGCCAAAGCAGAGTCTCACCTCAGTTCCCACAAAATCCTGACTCCCATCAGAGTAAAGCAATATGTGAATAGCCCAGAACTAAACTGTAAGTTTATTTTAATTATAGTATCACTTCGATATAAATTAGACAGAAAAATTTGTAGTAAGATCAATAATTTAAATTGCTGGGAGATTTCACAATTGAAAGACCACTTTCACTGTCAATTTTATTTCAATCTGTGTCAACCAGATCATACCAGTCACCAAATATACCTACAGAATCTTGGGACTAATGAGCATGGGTCATGTGTCAGACTGCCATAACAAAAACCACAGGCTAGGTGGCATAAACAACAGGAATTTTTTTCTCACAGCCCTGGAGGTTGAAGTTCCAGATCAAGGTCTGGCAGAATTTGGTTTCTGCTGAACTCTCCTTCTGGCTTGCAGACAGCTGCCTTCTCGCTGCAGTCCTCACACAGCCTTTTCTCTGAGCAAATGGACAGAGGGAGAGAGGAGAGAGCTCTTTCTTCCTCTTATAAGGCCATCAATTGTATCGGGTTATAGGATGCCACCTTGTGACCTCATTTAATCTTAATTCTCTCCTAACAGCTGTATCTCCAACTACAATCACATTGGGAACTGGGGCTTCAAAATATGAATTTGGAAAGGGACAAAATTAAGATCACAGACCAGTAGGTCAACAGACTATCCCATCACCCCAACTACAAATTCAGAGCTGGAATCCAAAAGCTTTTAACTTAGCTATTCAGAGCTGGAATCCAAAAGCTTTGTGGGAAATATTCTATTAACTTAGCTAAGTCCATGTAAAAGTTTCTATACTCGATTCATAGTCAAAATCTATGGAATAGTTGATCTTCTGTGATGAACTTATTGACTGATTAGAGTAAGATGATTGTCTACATGTTGAGTAGGAGGCTGGGTGCCTACAGCAGCTGGTAAAATAATAGAAAAAATAAAAGATGGTCCTCCACTTCTGTGAATTACTATACCAGGTGAAATAATCATCCTAAAATTTTAAATAATTAGCCTTCTCATGTAGGTTGGTAGAGAAGTAATATATAGAAACCTAATGTGTTTTAAAGTATGAGACGCCTGGATAGAATCATAATTTGTCAATATCTGAGGATTTAAAACAGATATTTGGCTAATTTAACAAAAAGATTGATACAGTAATTTATAGTAGAAAAATCTCATAAAACAAAATGAGTATCGCTCTTTAGAAGAGTTGCCAAAGAAAATGTGGAAAGAGAAGGATAAATGTAAAACTGCTTACCTTAGCAACTGAATAATTTCGTATAGATTCATTGGGTACTGGGCCACTACCATATTTCCCAAACAATTCAAAAAACACGTCCTGGACATTTTTCTCATTTTTGGTAACATATTTGCCAAATGTTTTACTAAAGACATTTACTAGACATTGAATTGTATTAATATATTTATATCATATCGCATTTTTCTCTTTTTGCTTTTAGATCTATAGGCTTGCTGACCTCAGAGGAGAAAAGGAATAAAAATAAAAATTGGAGTATTTGCTTATTTTATTGTATACTTTTTCCTTGTTTTTTGTTTTTTTTTTTTGCGGTACGTGGGCCTCTCACTGTTGTGGCCTCTCCCGTTGCGGAGCACAGGCTCTGGACGTGCAGGCTCAGCGGCCATGGCTCACGGGCCCAGCCACTCCACGGCATGTGGGATCTTCCCGGACCGGGGCACGAACCAGTGTCCCCTGCATCGGCAGGCGGACTCTCAACCACTGCGCCACCAGGGAAGCCCTGTGTAGTTTTAAATTCTTGTAAATTACATGTGATTTGGGACTCAAGTTACTAACAATTATGCGCTGTTGAAATTATGCATCCAAGCAGAGGCAACTAATGCAAGGCAGAAGAGGTATGGGCATTTACACCTACATTCTGATGGAATGTTGAAGAGTCAGGACTGTGAATGTATGTGCTTTCTGCTTTTGATAAGGTGGCTGGGAAAGCCTTATGACACTTTACTACACCTGGATTTAATATGACTATGGAATTGCATCACAGCATGGCATATTCCTGCACCAGAATTGCGTTCTTATAAGCAAACATAGTAAATCCTTACTATAAAAAATATAAAATAAAATAAAGTCATTATGCATTTCCATCCTGAGGGTCCAATATACGATTGGGATTTAGAGTCACAGTTACAGCAGAGAAAAGTTAGAACTAATATTTTTCCACTGACCAGGACATTTCAATTTCAGCAACAAACAGTGACTAAACCAATAAGGCATGTATTGTTAAAAAGACAGTTTACATTTTCCAATCATAAACAAAATCATAACAGGAAGGCTTATGGAGAAAACAACAAATGATGCTGTGATTTAGTTTAAGTGTTTAAGCATAAGTTCATAAACATAAGTGAACAGAAGGTTTTCTAGAAGAAGCAGACTAGAAGCTGTTTCCATTTCCATAGCACACCTACTCACTGGATGTCATGGAATGCCACTGGCTTGTGAATACAGACCTACACCTCCACATGGCCGCCAGAAGCGAGGACGCTGTCAATGACCCCATAAGTGTGTGGCCGTGCACCCATAAAAGTCTTACTACTCGTGCACCTACACACAGACTTCACACTACCTCTCAAGACATGGCACATTGGCCCTCAATTCTCGTGGTCTTCCTCCACAAAGAATCATCTTCCTGTCATTTCATCATCATCCTTTTTCACTGTAACACTCCTATTCTCCCATTTTCTCCTGTAAACAGCAACGTCTCTTTTTCTTTCTTTTGCTTTCAATGGGAGAAATCTTTTTTCTTTTTTTTTTAACTTTTTATTTTTCATTGGAGTATAGTTGATTTACAATGTTGTGTTAGTTTCAGGTGTGCAGCAAAGTGATTCAGTCATACATATACATGTATCTCTTCTTTTTCAAATTATTTTCCCATTTAGGTTGTTACATAATATTGAGCAGAGTTCCCTGTGCTATACAGGAGGTCCTCGTTGGTTATCTATTTTAAATATAGCAGTGTGTACATGTCCATCCCAAACTCCCTCACTATCCCTCCCCTCGACACTTCCCCCCGGTAACCATAAGTTTGTTCTCTAAGACTGTGAGTCTGTTTCTGTTTTCTAAATAAGTTCATTTATATCATTTTTTAAAATTCCGCATATAAGGGATATCATACGATATTTCTCTTTCTCTCTCTGACCAACATCTTACCGCTTGTAACTCAGTCTAAATTTTCTAACTCATCACACCTTGCCTAGTTTTCTCCATAATTTTCTCCCTATCATCCCTACCAACAGCCTCCATCCTCAGTGTTCTGGATGGTATCCCTTTACCTCTTTTGGTAAATGCCTCTTTTTTTCCTAAAGGGTTTTTATTTCTCTTTATTTCTTTAAAATCACTGAACTTAGGACTTGATGATCCATGACCCCGAGAGCCCTCTCACATGATCGTTACTTTCTTCCATTGCTCTCCATTTAGTAGACAAATACTATTGCTACAGGTCATTAATTTGTCATCTGCTAGTCTCCTGACCTTCTGTTCATCATTTTATGCATTTTATACAGATCCATCTCCACCTTCTCAGCTAAGTTTAGTACCCAGCTCACAGGCATCTTTGCAAATTCTCTGCCTTCCTCTAAGCGATTTCAACAGCCATATCAGTAACGCCTCAGGCTCCTTCACTGTCTCCAGTCGCAGATAACAGTCTTGTTTACTTAACTCAGCAATTACTTGTACTATTCCTATACTTTAAAATACTCTGGCCAAGTTGGGAAGCTTCAACTCTGCATTCATTTTCTGTTGCTGCTGTGACAAATGACGACAAACTTAGTGCAAACAATGGAAGTTTATTCTCTTGCAGTTCTGGAGGCCAGAAGTCTGAAATGGCCCCGTAAGTCTAAAATCAATGTGTCAACACCTTGATTCCTTCCGGAGGTTCCAGAAAAGAATCCATTCCTTGCCTCTTGCAGCTTCTGGTGGTGGCTACAGCCACACAACTCCAGCTGCTACTTTCGTTCATCATTTTGCCTTCTCCTCTTCTGTCATCCCATCTGCTTCTGCCTCCTTGTGACTACACTCGTGATTACACGTATGTTCACCTAGACAATCAAGTATAAGTTCCCTTTCTGAAGATGCTTAACTTAATCAAATCTATAAAGTCAATCTTGTCATACAGAGTAACATTCCCAGGTTCCAAGGGTTAAAATGTGCATATCTTTGGGGGCAATTGTTCGGCTACCACAGGCTAAATGCCCCAAGCACAACATGGCCATTCGTAGGAATCATCAGGAAACATCTCGAGACAATGGCAGTAACAAACACCAAAGTCAGGGAGCCAGTTTCTACATGATGTCAGCATAGTGAGGCGTCATTAGGCACCAAAAGGAGGGACCGATGGCAATGGCAAGGCATTAGCAGTGTCTGACCATCCATGGCATGGTTACTCTATGTGATCTGGTGTGCCCTGGTTAAACACAGGATTAACAATTTTATTTTCATCACATTTTCTTTGTCCTGGTGTCTGAGAATTATGTGCCCTGTACCCACCATGCTCAGTTTCTGACACTCCCTTTCCTGCATTTCTTCTCTCTACCTGAGACACCTTTTATTTAATCTTCCACCTATTCCTCCTGTGCTAGATACCCAAGTTCCCAGCCTTTCTTTGGATCTTTCTCTACCTTTTCCCTCACGTGTTAATCTTTCTTCTCTGATTTTTTTTTTTTAATATTTATTTATTTGGCTGTGCCGGGTCTTAGTTGCGGTACGAGGGATGGCATGCGGGATCTTTATTTGCGGCATGCGGGATCTAGTTCCCTGACCAGGGATGGAACCTGGGGCCCCTATATTGGGAGCGTGGAGCCTCAACCACTGGACCACGAGGGAAGTCCCTAATGGGAGTAATAAATGTTTAAAAAAGGAGTTCTGATTTTTAATGAGAGTTCAATAAATAGGCATTTTGGACACTGTGTTGTAAATATACATCTCTTCACATAGTAGCTATAACCACCACAAAGGTTTTATACAAGTTTAGGACTCAAACTACTTGTTTATGAAAGTATATTTATTACAGAAGGTGAGACAACAGTTCCACCCGGCAGCCTAATCCATATAGTTCAGGAAGACAAGCTCCACAAAGCACCTGACCATTAAATGCTTGAAGCTGTGTCCTTGGAGAAGCAGTTTCTTTCTCGACTATGCAGAAATTAGGTTATCCCTGAACCATGAAATTTGACTGTTCTTATCCTAATATGCATAAAACTACACTTTAGGTTCTTCTGGGCATGGGTTTCATTTGTTCAGAATAATTATTTCTGCATGACACAGGATTGTGTACATCTAGAAAGCTATAGCAACAACAATGTATAACTGCAAAAGGTGATTGCTGAACAAATATTGGTCAACTTTTTAAAAACTCAAATGAAGAATCTGTCTCAATTACAACCAAACAGTAGTGAATTCCAAATATGAATTTTGCATTACAGTCAAAGTAATTTTCATTATTTGTTCTAAGTATGTAAAAGCCGTCTAGAGAGAGGCTTTGTTCCTGTATTATAATGAAGATAAAAAGAATCGTTGGGCTTCCCTGGTGGCGCAGTGGTTGAGAGTCCGCCTGCCAATGCAGGGGACGCGGGTTCGTGCCCTGGCCCGGGAGGATCCCACATGCCGCGCAGCGGCTGGGCCCGTGAGCCATGGCCTCTGAGTCTGCGCGTCCGGAGCCTGTGCTCCACAACAGGAGAGGCCACAACAGTGAGAAGCCCGCGTACCGTTAAAAAAAAAAAAAAAAAAAAGAATCGTTGCATCCCTCTATGACCCTTACATACAAATAATCACTTATCCTTAACTTTACCATTTTAACTTAAAGACATTTCAATAATAATCTTTCCTAAACTTAATAAAAACTACTCCATGATTCTTTCTAAAAGCAACTATCTAAGTTTGCATGAACTTTGCTACTTGACATGGTTCCCTCAAATTCAATTTTTGTATAGCTATTTAAATTTCTTTCTTCTCATTATCTAATAGATTTTGAGGAAGGAAATTGAGAATTTTAGCTTTTAACAAAGGTTCTGCTGGATTTTTGATTCTAAAGTGAGGCAATTCTGAAATTAAACATATGAATTATGACTGATAAAAAATACATAGGTAGCAATATACAGGTATCTATAAATACCAAGAATTGAGAAGATTGTATTAATGAACCAGGGAAAAAATACTTTGAGATGAAATAGTCACAAAAATAGAAGCACACAGTATAGAAACATGATTTGGATACTTATCTTAGTCTTTTCTCCAGTGTGTACCTCACAAATAGAGGCAAGGAAAACTCTCAAACTTGAGAACGTAAAAAGAAAGCCTTAAAAATTACGTCCACAGTCTTTTAAAACGTAAACAGGAGGTTTTGTACACAATATACTGCATGTCAGAATAGAAATGATTACCACAGATAGTTAAGAAAGAAGAATTTTAGTGCTAATCAGAGGAAAAGAGCACTTGAAATCAAAAGCTAATTACTCAGTATATAAATGTATGAATATGTGCATTAATGTAGCTTGCTAGGACTTTTTGAGTTACTTAAAAAGGCAATTTTAAGTGTTTTCACTTAAGTTAGCTAGTTATTTTAGTAAATTAGTAAGTAATTCAGTAAATTAGTTAATAATTTATATATATTTATGTTAACCCTCAAACAACAACTTGTGGGAATATATCCAATTGTACTCTGTTCTGGTAAAATTGTTGAGCCATGCAGGTATCAGTAAAAAGAGGGAACCAAGAACTTTAAAAATGCCACTAAGCCATTTTGCTTGACTGCTTATAAACTACCAATGCCACTCATGACAGTTGAACATATATCAGAATATTCCCAGATATGAAAGCGGATAAATGTTAAGAATTCAAACTTCCTTCTAATATGAATTTTTAAAATCAAACAAATGTAGCCTATTGACCACCAGATAAAGTTTGTTGAGTAAACACATGTAGTATTTTTACTTCCTCCTAAAATTCGATTAAAACTTCAGTGAAGAGTCTTTTAAGGTATAAACCTATTACAACAAACAGAGTAAGAGAAGAAAACAGAGCAACTATTTTAGAAGTTGGAAGGCAGATGGAAAAATGGTAACTAATTGAGCACGTTGAGAAAGCTGAATCTGAAACCGCTGGTATGAAAAGTTTAAGAAGCAACCTCATTTAAACATAGATCCCTAAACACCTGAATAACTGGCAGAAGAATATATTTTTGGAACTGAATTAAATGAACACTCAATAAGAATTTGTTGAAAACTTGCTTTAAAAGCATTAAGACCCAGATCTTCTCTATTCAAAGGCTCAAGGTTACTGTTTCTCTCTTTCACTGACAGAGAACTATGGCTATATTTTGTGACAGCTTTATTGTGATATAATTCACATACCATACAATTTACCCATTTAAAGTATATAATTCAATAGTTTATAGTATACTCATAGAATTGTGTAACTGTCATTACCATCAATTTTAGAACATTTTAATTACCCCAAAAGAAGCCCCAGACTCACTAACTACTACTCAATTCCCCCATTCCTCCCAGCTCTAAGAAATCATTAATCAAATTAATTAAAATTTATTAAATTTTAAATTAATTAAGATTAATTAAGCCTTCTGTCCTTATGTATTTACCTAATCTAGACATTTAATATACATTAATTAATCCAATATATGCCCTTTTATGAAGCTTCCTTCACTTAGCATAACGCTTTTAACTCATCCATGTTGCAGTACGTAGCAGTACTTCGTTCCTTTGTATTGCAGAATAGCATTCCATTGTCCGTATATACCACATTTTGTTTACCCACTTTTCCACTGATGGACATTTGAGTTGTTTCCACTTTGGGGCTATTATGAACAAAGCTGCTGTGAATATTTGTGTACATGCTTTTGTGCAAACATATGTTTTATTTCCCTTCGGTATATACCTAGGAGTGAAATTCCTATGACATGTGGTATTTCTGTTTATCATTTTTAAAAACTAACACACTGTTTTCAAAAGTGGCTGCACAATTTTACATCCCACCAGCAATGCATGATATCTCCAACTTCACATCCTCACAAAAACTTGCTATTGTCTGTCTTGTTCATTTAGTCATCTTCATGAGTATGTCACTGTGATTCATATTTGCACTTTAGAGGATATATATTTTTTGAGATAGTATCAAAATTCTCCCATCCTGTGAGATTCCACACATACAGAGGAATTAAGTACAAAACTGTGTATTGAATATGGAAAGCTTCACCCTGTTCTCTCACTCTGCTCCCCAAACTCTGGCAGCTACTTGCATATCATCCAGGCAGGTGAACGGAAAAAAATCCTCAGGCACTCTGAAGAGCTCAGGAGTAAGTGTCTACGATACGGACAGCAAACATTCCTCAAACAAATATCCCACAATAAAGTTCGAAATTGATAAGTCCCACCCATACACTCAGAGCTTCCCATCAACTTTTCACTGTTTTAATTTTAAATATGAACTGTCAGCCAAGGATTACTACACATTTTTAAAAGCCTATAAAATCAAAGGCAAAAACCAGCCAAAACAGGAAAAAAGTAATTTGGGCTAAAAGAAAAACAAGTAAGAACTATGTAGGGAGGAGAAGACTTTGAAAAGATAATAAATCTTAACTATCATTAACATTCTGAGAGAAATAAGTTATTTCATCCATGAACCCACATCCTACACATAGGATGCTGTATAAAGAAGTATTCAGAAAACAAAAAGTAATAGCTTTCAGAGTTTACAAAAAAAGTAGACATGAAAAACTCAGTGGATAGTTTAGAAGAAGGAAATTTTCTAGAAAGTATGCCAAAAAGATAAGAAAATGGAAAATAGGAGAATAAGTGAAAAATAGTAGAAAACCTTCAGTAGATTCAATATCGAAATAATAGATGTTCCAGAAATAAAAAGCTGAGAAAATAGAGAGAAGAAAGCAATAACATCATTCAAGACATTTTCAAGGTACAGAAGGACCTGAGTGTCCCGTTTGAGAGAGTCCACAAAGTACCACAGTGAAATTTCATAACACTAGAAGCAAAGAGAAGATCCTTCAAACATCCAGAAAAGAATATGCAAAGACAGGCTTCTGGAGGCAGTGAAAGGAGTGTAGTAAACTTTTGATCATCTCCTCAAATCCCTTCATGCAAAAAATATTATTAAAAGAACAATTAAGACACTTCAAGAAAATAATATAACAACCAATGATACCTTCAATAAAATGAGATAATAAGGAACCATTCAGGTGGGGCTAAAATACCAACAACAGCACAGCTCTTCTAGCTCCAACAGTTACCCAGTGTTAACAGTGATGAGGAAAAATACAGAAAGATGTTATAAGTCACAGAACAGAGTAATCACCAATTAAATACTCACCCCCATAAGGAGAGGAACACAGAAACACTGAATGGAACCCTATGTGAGTAAATCTGAGAACAGTCAACGAACTTTGCAGAAGTCCTCTTAGGCTCCAAATAAGAGGTTAGTGCACAAAAACTCCAGGACACCACTAAGAGGAATGTAAGAAATTCAAATAATGCAAAAGAGGCTGAATCACCAGTGGAATGCAAAAATATCCAATAAGTCTTCCCTTTTATTCACACTAAAGTAAAACTGCAGAAGCAGAAGTCACACTGGGAAAAGGGAGAACACTGGGGATCACAAGGAGAAATAAGGTTCAGATACTGTGTGGCAGAAGAAACCAAGAGAGCATAGAGTACTGTGACAGCAGCCTAGAATGTTTAACAGTGAGACCACCAGCTCAAAGAGCAAGGCTGGTAGAGTTGCTGGACAATATAGATACAGAGGCAGGAAACTTACCTGAATCAGATCAGGCTAAGCCCTGGGAGATGTATAAGTGGCTAAAACATTAGATAGATGGATGGTTAGATAGATAGATGATAGATAGATAAATAGAACTAAAGGAGGGAGAAAGAGGAAGGAAGGAAGGAAGGAAGGAAAGAAGGAAGGAAGGAAGGAAGGAAGGAAGGAAGGAAGGAAGGAAGGAAGGAAGGAAGGAAGGAAGGGAGGGAGGGAAAAAGAAAAGCTCTTGAACTCTGAGGGGGAAAAAACTACTTCCACCCATCCATGCCTCCCATACAGAAACATCTTCCCTAAAATCCAGGAAACGCAATCTCATGTAAACATGTGAAATAAATAAAAAATAAGATTACAATCAAAACCCCTATAAAGACATAAAGTTAAAGATGAAAAATAATCCAAATTATCTCACAACAGATAATGAAAAACACTAACAAACCATGACTACAAAGAAAATGAAAGTAGCATATTATTTCAGAAAGAGATAAAGAAATTTTAAAAATTATCAAAGCTCTGAAAGGACAGCATAAGTCAAGATGAGAACATCTCAGATGACATGACTGGACAGCAGAAGGCTATAAATTTTTTCAAAAGCTAACAGAACTTGGGACTTCTCTGGTGGTCCAGTGGTTAAGACTCTGCACTCCCAATGCAGGGGGCTTGGGTTCAACCCGTGGTCGGAGAACTAGATCCCACATGCATGCTGCAACTAAGAAGCTTGCAAGCCCTAACTAAAGATCTCATGTTCCACAACTAAGACCCGGTGCAGGCAAAATAAATAAATAAATATTAAAAAAAAAAAAGAAAGAAAGCTAATAGAACTCATGAACAAAAGAGAAGAAAATGAAAAATTGGAAATGAAGACTAAATTCAAAGAAACACAAGAATATACAAATATAAAGCAAAGTAAGAGAAATAGAGGAGAGAGGAGAAAGAAGTTACTCTTATTAAAAAGAAATAAAGATAAAAAGAAATTTTTTAAAAGCAGAAGATAAAGAGAATACACAAACAAAGCTCATTTGGGTATAACTGAAACACCTAAAGAAGGCAAATAAAACAATTGGACAAAACAAAAATTTTAAGTACAATAAAAAATTTTTTCCTTGTATCTACATATTGAGCACTGGCAAAATATGGCCCAGTGTAGTCAACACCAACCTATATTTAGTAAAGCTACCACTGGACTTTAATGATATGGCAGGGGAGGGAGGGAATTGAGGACATTCAGACAAATGCACTAAATCACCAATATGGGGAAAAAAAAATGTTAGATTGGCCCCAGAGTTTTCAATAACATTTTATAACCACAGCAAGTAGAGCCTATCTCCAAATCTGACCCAGTCTCACACACTCCCTCTCCCCAGAAACTTCCCTTATGTTCAGCGTTCAAGGTAGATTATCAGCAAAATCTCTATTTTGAACCTCTTTTCTGAAAATTCCCTCCACTTTCTTGTTCCAGTGGAAACTTGATGATTCCCTGATGCCACTGCTTCTCCTCGATCCCTCTCAAATGGAGCCTGTGTCCTCTCCTTGACTTTTAACATGTAGGAATGGGTATCTTCCTTACTCCATACAGCTGCTTCCAGACCATTAAACTTCTCTCCAGGCTCCTCTGAAACCCACTGCATCAGTCTAAAGCATCGCATGGTGGGCTGGATATTGGACCCCCAAAATATCGAGGTCCTAACCCCTGGAACCTGTGAATATTTTCTTACATGGTAAAGTCTTCGCAGATGTGAGTAAGTTAAAGATCTTATATGGGGAGGGTATCCTGGATTATCCATGTCAGGTACACCCTAAATGTAATAACAAATATCCTTATAAGAGGGAGACAGAGGGAGATCCGAGAAAAGAAGAGGAGAAGGTAGTGAGTGTGACAACAGAAGCAGAGATTTGAATGACATGTCTTGAAGATGGAAGGAGACACAAGGCAAGGAATACAGGAAGCCACTGAAAGCTGAAAAAGACCCAGAAATAGATCCTTCATTCAGAGCCTCCAGAAGGAACCAGCCCTGTTGACACTTGGACATTAGCCCAGTGATTTTGGAATTCTGACTTCCAGAATCACAAGTTTGTGGTACTTCTTTATAGCAGCAATAGGAAACGAATATACCCCATTTGGATGCAGTCATCTACAGCCGTCCAGGCCACCGAGTCTCAGCTCATTCCTAGAAGATTGTAACACCTGGCTTAATATCTTACCCACTGACACTATGCTTTAATATTTATTATTACAATATCCATGGATGCTAAGATATTTCGCTGACACTTCCCAAATCCTGGCCTCTTAATTCCTTGCCCTCTTCACCCCCAATAATCCTGTCTCACGCAGGGGACAGTGAGCTTGTCAGAGTGAGCACCTGTCTCTCCCAGATGTGCAGGACTCTGCCTTTTCCCTCTGACCCCATCCAGGGTGCTGAGCCTTGAGCTGTATGATTAGGGGACAGGGAGAGTGGCACGTAAGATTCTCTGAGGGTATGTAAGATACCTGGGTCCTACTAACCAGGTCACAGACTCTGACAAAAAGTCCTCCCACAATTCTCTGGGGCACCTCTCCTGTGAATCCTCCCAACTGGCCATGGGCACCCTGATACCTCATGTGATTCACCCACCCACCTCTCCTCCCTGCTCCCTGTGCAGGCTCCCAGTGGCGGCTAGAGGGAACTTTGGCAGAAGGCTAGTGAACAAGCAAAGAAAGCCAGCCCAAATCTGTAGGCTAGGGAGAGATGACAAACTTAAGCTGTAGCCCTGCCCTGGGGAAAGCAAAAGGGAAGCTGTCAGCATTCAACCTGGCGTGTTGCAGGATTGAGAGAAGTGCACAAGCTCAAGAATTCTACCACAAGAGTGCTATTGTCATCACTCGCCACTCGTCTTATCCAATCTATGAGTATTTGACACTGTTTATCACAGCCTCCTTCAAACACTTTCTTCATGTGGGCTCCAGGACAATTGCTCTGCTCTCCTCCTAACTCCCTGGTTACTTATCCCCAGTTTATTGGCTTGTCCATTTATTCATTTATTTACCAACTCTTTAGGTATTGATACTTTCTCTGAATATCAGATACTATTCTAGGTGCTGGAAATACAGCAATAAACAAAACAGACAAAAATTTCTGACTTAGGGGAGCCACTTTCTAGTGACATAACATTAGTTTATCGATAGAGAAGGAAAGAATTCCTTTGCTTCTTTACTTCCCTTGGTCTCTGCTCAAATATCCCCTGATCATAATTTCAGAGAAGGCATCTCTGATATGGGTATTTGTCATCACACAAACCTCCCACTTCTTTCCCCGCTTCTCAATTAATTTTTCTCTCAAGGGCTTATCACCGTCTGATGAATTACATATTTTACTTATTTATTTATATCCTGCTCTTCTCACTGAAATGTTAAGCACCTCGAAGCCAGGGCCTTTATCTCTTTTGTTCATTGCTCCAACCCCGGAATACAGCACAAAGTAGAAGGTCACAAACGACTCGTTGACTCCGTAATCCTGAGAAGCCGCAATATCACATTTTATAGATGAGGTTTTATACAGCTGATCAAAATCACACAGTAGGTAGGCACTGACAAAGCCCAGAAGCCTAATACAGAAACCTTCCTCTTTTCTTCACTCTACCTTCAACCAGCCCTGCAAAAAACTGTCATTGCAAAAGAAGAGAGGGAAAATCATGTGAACCACTGCCCTTCAGTTGCTTTTTATAATATAAAAAAAGTAGAAGATATTGAAAAAGCTGGGAATCTTTTGAAAAATTAACAGTCTTCGGCCCATTTAGTGTTTAGACCCATGTTGAGTGTCTAAAAGAAAATGCATACAAAGGCAGAGTGTCCAGGCCAACTTGTCTCATTTATTCCCTTTCCCTTTCTTCATATGCCTTATAGCTTGATTCACTCCAGTGGAAGAGTACAAATATTCACTGACCTATTTGGTATGGATAATGAACAACCCACCGGTGTGAGATACTCAGAGGCTGAAATGTGGAAGGAAGTTACTTGGAAGGAAGTTACTTGGAAGGAAGAATGCACAGAAATAGGAGTGATATTGAGAAGGCAAGGCGGCACTCGTGCCAGGGAGCTGCCCTGGAAATCCCTGCTGGTATTGTCCCACTGAGTGCTGCACTGACGAACGCAGACCACTAGCTACGTCTAAAACTGTAAAAATATCGAGGTTGTACATAGTTACATAGTTATTTGATTCTACACCATTTTGAATTTTTGTTAAAAGTTTAGGTCTCAGATTTATCCAAAAGTACTTTTATTTCTTCAATATTTTCTGAAGAAGTTATCCATCTGATACAGGAAGGCATTTCTACTCTCATTATCTATTTTAAATAGTCAATCCCTTAACTACCAACACTAGCCAAACGAAGAATTAAGGTAAAATTTGAAGACTACTGGGATGGTTGTCAACTATTTTATTTTAAAAATTATCTGTGTTGTGCCTCTTCACCTCACTTGAACTCTGAGAATGCTGACAAGACTGCAAACTCCTTGTCCTAACTGGATAAACTTCCTTGGACTGTGAGGGAATGGAGACACAGAGGAAGGTGTTAGATATTTCTCTGTCCTACTAGGGCACAGGACTCTGAATTATTCCCACAAACAATGTCCAGAAACCTGAAGAAAATAATTAGTGAAACTCTAGAATAAGCCATCAAGTTAGGGAAAGAGTAGAACAACTCAGTATAGCCTTGTTGGTGGTTGAAGAATAACCCCCATGGCCGGCCTATGATTCTGTTAACACAGCTTCCAGAGAGCTCTGGGGAACCAGCCCTGTTTCCTGTTCTATAGCCTCAAGTTCAGGAGCTTACCTGGACAGGACTTATTCAGCCAGGAAAGCACAAGGGTAATAAATGACAGATGTATTCATGCCTGAGTGTTCTGCTCTCTGCTTTTCTCAGCAATCACCTTATATATTGTGTATAAGACTGAGAATTATGAGATAAATACAGCTAACTCAGAAGAGGCGGTCCTCTCAACACACATCCAGATGACTTAGGTATAGTTTGTAGACATGCCCCAGCCTCAAGCATACGACATGTAGAATGCTGACTTGGGGAATGGGGTTGGCCATTGTGCCTTAATTTCATCAATGAATGGGAGTTTGGGCTATAAAAGATGATTATTTAAAATGCAGGGAATTTTCTCTTCCATGAATGTGGTTAATCCTGAGATTCTGAAGGGCTCTCGCTGACTCAGACATTACCCTCCACTACTGTCAACCCTGCTGACATCTGGAAGTTAACATCTCCATAAATGTCCTGAGGACCACTGCTGACTGTACCAACTTCTCTCCATATTATTTGGAAAAGGAAATCTTATTTGATTGACCCAACAAGTGTATTTGTCTTTCTGCTAGTACAAATCTACTGGGACAATTGACAATTGTCAATACAGAGTTTGTGCTTGGAATTCAACATTTTGCACTGGGGCTTCAGCTGACAGGAAAGGAAAAGCCCTGTTTTAATATCTTCTTCTACCCACATGCATGTTAAGTCATACAGAGAGCTTTATACATACACATATATACATGTATGTATAAAATATGTATGAAATTTATATAGACATATATTTATACATTTATGCATATTTGTATATATGCATATACACATTATAATACATTCAAGGAGGTTTCCTAATTGCTTTTAGAGTAAGAATGCTGTTACAGAAGGAAAGAAATATAGGCTTAAGTAGTTTATTAAACAAAGATTTTTAAAAAATATAAACATATATGATTCGAAGGGACTTGGCTTGCCCTTTATAGTAAAAATATTTTCCCAAGAATGCAGTTACAGATTTTCATATTTTCAAACTCTTCCTGGGAGACAAGGAAGTACAAAAGCACCACTGAAGGCAGCAGATGTGGGTGATGCCCGAACGCTGCCACTTAGAAAGTTTATGTGAAATTGAACCAGGAGCTGAAAGCTCTGATTCCCAAAACCCCTACTTTCAGAACTGAATTTTCCTCAGTCTGCATCTCACAAAATATTCAAGCCAACTTTGCCAGAAAATCAGGAATCTCAGCATGTGGATGAAATTAAGAAAGATCATATTTTTAGAAAACATATTGGAGTTTTACACTAAGCACTAAGCTATTTAAGACCATTGACTTTAAGATTTAATCAATGAATGGGAGTTTGGGCTATAAAAGATGATGATTTAAAATGCAGGGAATTTTCTTTTCCATGAATGTGGTTAAACAGCTCTGATCTTTGTCCTTCGCCCAGCTCTAGATCAAATATGTGTCCCAGGATAAAGCTCTCTGAGCAGAGGTGCAGCCCACAAGCCATGAAGAAAAGAGCTAAATGAAATGCGGACACCAGGTGCCACTCAGGCTGTTATCAAAAAAAAAAAAACTAGTCATCTTATCAGGTATATATCAAGAAATATTTTTTAACACTGAACATAGTTGAAGATTATTTATTAAAATAATTGTGGTTTATAAATATCATTATCATATTGTACTATTTAAAAAGTCAACTGATTACTCCTGAAGGATGGAAAAGTCTAGCCAGAAAGCAGCATGCTTTCTAAATAGAACAAAAACCATTAGTTTTGACACTCTTTCTGCTAGAGTACTAATTAACGTGGCATTTGCCTAACAGTGAAGAAACACTCCACCAAAAAAACCTTTATATATATATATATATATACATATATATATATAATAAAACTGTGATTGTTTACTATTTGAATTTTATTAGTAAAACTAGTACTGCAAATAGCCTCTTCTTGGCTTGTCTTATATTAGACAGGCTTTCCTTCCACATAAATGTATACATGTACAAATATACATTTATCTGTGTTTTTTCTTTTAAACCTTTATAAGGCCTTTCCTGCTATGTGCCAGGTACTTGCATGTAAGCCTTATAAAATCCTATGAATCAGGCTTTATTATTCCAATTTTATTGATGAGAATAATGAAACTTGGAACATGTAGATAGGTAACTTGCTTAAGGTCTCACATCTAGTGAGTGGTAGAACTGGAACGAAACCCACGTCTTCTAAATCCAAATCCTAAGTTTGTTCCACCATATGCATGTTATCCAATTATATACACGTACGTGTTTTATCTTGTAAAATTATGCAGGAAGAGAAAATGGTCTCTGGAAAATCCAAACATATAGGTAAATTGAACTGAGTGTGTCTTTCCTTTTTCCTCTGTGTCCCTAACGCTCCTTTTTTTGGCTATACATTTGGCACTGCAGAATATTAACATTGCCCAGGAAAATTCAGGGAAGTTGAAGGTGAGCAATGAGGATTCTCCTATACTATTAAATACTTTCACAGTTACTCCATTTGACTGGAAGATACAAAGAGGCTTCTCTGTGATATCCATCGCACTGCCCAGAACTGCTCCAAGCTTGGTCTCAGTGACAAATACTTGAAGTGAATCATCCGTTTGTCTCCACATTTCCCTTGAAGACATTGATCAAGCTGTGTTGACAGAGCTGTGATGAAATATCAGGCTCTGGGAAATGCTGAGCTGGCTTTGAATCTACCATTATTTGAGCACAAGGCAACAGCTTGAAAGACATCTGTCATTTTTCTTTGACTTTAACTCTCCTCTTCAATTTGAGGCCACATATGTTTTAGTCAAAGTTGTAAATTCTATAATTGTCCCAGATTCTTATCATGAAGTTCATGACTGACAATGGGCAAAAACAGACTTTCATGCTAATAATAACATTATTTAAGCAACCAAAGGTCAAAGAATCCTATCATAGTAGGACTTGGGGGATTAAAAACTCATTTATGTCCTGTTACCTAAACAGTGAAACAGAACTCCTTTCAGCTTCTTTAATATATTATAATATCTTCAAGAAAAAAATGATAAAGAGAAGAATAATGAGAAGATATTTGTCTTACATGGTATTAAAATTATTCCAAAATTTAAAAATAGATATAAATGCTCAAATATACATTTTTCTATTTTGTTTCTGTTTTAAAACAAATTATACTTGCTTATGTTACTCAATATTTTTAGAGATAATTACATTTCAATATATAACTCTGTATCACTCTTTTATATGGTATACATTTCAATTAATCATCTTTTCCAATAAATTTCATTTAAAACATGTTAAAAAGTAGCAAGCATGCAAAAATTATTATGCTACTGTTGTAGATATAAAACCTAAAGAAAAGAATTTTGTCTCTGATATAGTGATATAACCCCTATTCAGACCCACCCTCTGGTTTATGCTGATACCAAACATAAACTCTGGGCAAATACGAAAAACAACTAAGGATTCTAAAGGATAGACAAAAGCAGGTATACTGTGGAAGGTAGGCGAAATTGGAGAAGCAACCAGAATTTTCCTTCCCCCTTTCTTTGTGGCTTTGCCCTGAGGTGGGAGGGACAGTGCAGGCAATTAAATTAGGGGGGAAAAGTAGTGACATATTTGTCCATCAGGTAAACAAAATACAGACATTTTCAGAAAAAAAAAACTGTCCCCCACAGACCTGCATTACAAGAAGTGGTAAAGGAGACTCTGGACCAAGATGGCAACCTAAGAGTCTCCTGAATTTCCCTCTTCTCACAGATATACCAAATATACAGCTACACATGGAGCAACTTCCTTTGAGAGAAATCCGGAAATTAATGAATGACTCCCATACAGCGGGTGACTCAGAAAATACTCACATCAAAACTGGCAGGAAGGAAAAAAAAAAAATTTGCATAGGGCTTCCCTGGTGGCGCAGTGGTTGAGAGTCCGCCTGCCGAGGCAGGGGACACAGGTTCGTGCCCCGGTCCGGGAAGATCCCACATGCCGCAGAGCAGCTGGGCCCGTGAGCCATGGCCGCTGAGCCTGCGCGTCCGGAGCTTGTGCTCCGCAACGGGAGAGGCCACAACAGTGAGAGGCCCGCGTACCGCAAAAAACAAACAAACAAAAAAAAACTGGCCAAAAGTGCTGAGACACACTCTCACAAAAACCCCACCCCTGGCACAGTGGCCTACAACTGGGAGAGGACCCTTATTCCCAATTTCTCCTAAGTACCATAGGGTTTAGACCACACATCTAGTGCCCCAACTCTTAAGGCTGCCACAGGGGAGACAGGCCCCTAAATCACCTACTCCTGAAAGCCAATGGAGCTGTGCTCATGAATACACAAGACTACAGCAAGTGAAGAAGCAGCAGCTAACAGGTGAAGTGAGTGAGCGGGCTTTGCCAGCAGGGCTAAGCACAGAGGGAGCAACAAACACACCCATCTCCCAGTTCTTGCCTGGATGGAGTTTGACTGCAGACTTCACAAGCTACTGCCTCGGGCTCCTGCTTCTATTTAGTAGCCTCTGGGTACTGACTGCAAGCCTTCCCAGAGCCTGAAAGAGCCAGTGGGCACTTCTGTCACGTTCCAACAACAAAACCGAGTCATCAGCATCTCCCTGGAAGGAACCTGTCCACGCATCTAGCACCTCAATTTTCATGGCTGCTTTCCAAGGGATGGACCCCCAAATCGCCTAGCTCTGACATGCAACAAGACTTGAATTCATGAGTCCCACAAGACTATAGCAAGAGAAGAAGCTGTTTTCAAATGCGCACAGGCGCACTCCCCACGGCTATAAGCCTAGGCTCAATGCAGAGGAAGCAGGCAAACACTCATCTCCCAGTTTCTCCCTGGAAGGGGATTTGACTGCACACTTTCTTAGCTGCTGCCTGAGGTTCCAGCTTCCAGTCAGACTGCACTTAGCTGCTGTCTGTGATCATCCCTTCGGATCATCCCTTTGGCACAACTTCAAATACTGGGAGTCACTAAAAACAAAGACGATGACTTTGACAATCACAAAGGTTTGAGAAGCAACCTGAAGCTCAAGCTGGGCTGATTGACGAGGTTCATCTCCAAGAGACCAGTCTGTCAGGATGGAGAGAGGTGGCTATTTTATCTAATGCACAGAAACCAACAGAGTCAATGGAAATGAAGAAATAAGGGAATATATCCCAAACAAAAGAACAAGATTAATCTCCAGGAATCCATCTTAATGAAATGGAGATAAGGGATTTAGGCAAAAGAGAGTTCAAAATAACAGTCATAAAGGTGCTCACTGAGCATCAATGAAGAAATCACAAGACAAATTAGAAAATAGTTTTAATTGAACAGTAATGAAAATTTAGCATGTCAATCTGTGGGATGCAGCTAAAGCAGTGTGTAGAATGCTTATTTTAGAAAAAAAAATAAAGTGTCTAAGACAATGTCCTATGCTTTCACCTTAAGAATCTATGAAAAGAAGGGTAAAATATATCCAAAATAAATACAGTTGACCCTTGAACAATGTGGGGATTAATCTGCGTATAACTTATAGTGAACTCTCCATATCTGCCATTCCTCCACACCCCAGGTTTCAACCAACCACCGGTGGTGTAGTTCTGTAGTATTTACTATTGAAAAATACCCGTGTATAAATGATCTGTATAGTTCAATTCCACATTGTTCAAGGGTCAACTGTAGAGGGAACGAAATAATAATGATAAAAGTAGAAATCACTAAAATAGAAAGCAGACAATAGAGAAAATTAAGAAAGCCAAAAATATTTCTTTGCAAAGATCAACAAAATTGATCAATCTTTAGCTAAACTGCTAAAAATAGAGATAAAGCTTTTTATTTAAAAAAATAGAAAATGCTGCACAACTCATTTTATATCGCACGCAAAACTCTAATACTAAACCTGCTGAAGACTTCACACAAAAAACGTATAGGCCAGTATCTTTTCTAAACATATACGCAAAAATCCTGAAGTAAATATTAGCAAACCCAGTTGATCAATGGAGTGTATATGCAAATATATACAACATAACCAAGTAGGGTTTACACCATGAGTGTAAGATTGGCTTAAAATTCAAAAGTGATTCAATGCAATTCACCGTAATAACAAAATAAGGAAGATAATATAACCATTTCAATTGAATAAAATTTTTTTAAATTAATACCCAATCATACAAAAACCCTCAACAAAATAAGAGTAGCAGGAAACTTTCTCATTCTGATAGAGGGCATATAAAACATCTACAACTAATGTAGTACTCAACAGTGAAAAACTGCTCCCGAACGCCTTGTATAGGAAAAAGCTAAAGACACCCACATGCACCATTTCTTGTCAAATTGTAATTAATGTCCTAGAAATTGCAATAAAGCTATATAAAAAAATGAAAGTAAAAACACAAAGAACAGAAGGAAAAAATAATATTGTCTCTATACCCCTATGATTGTACATGGAAAAAAATCCAAAAACAATTACTCAAATTAATACATTAGATATGCAAACGTGTAAGATAATGTTAACTGTATTTTGTTAATCAATTGCATTTTTCTACACTACCAGTAAAAAGTAAAAAGGCAATCAGCTTGACTTATGATAACATCTAAATCACAAAATATCTAGGAATAAATTTAACCAAAGGAGCCCAAAGCTTCTATGGTGAAAACTATAGAACATTATTGGGAAAATTTTAAAAGATCTAAAGAAATGAAAAGATACAGCATGTTCATGGATTGAAAGACTCAATATATGTCCATTCTTCCCAAAGTGGTCTATAGATTCAATGCATTCCCAATAAAATATTCCAGCAGACATTTTATACAAATTAACAAGCTGAGTTTTAAAATTTGTATGGAAATGCATAATTCCTAGCCAAATGATATTTTTAAAGCAGAACAAAGTTGGAGCACCTAATCTACATGATTTCAAGTCACAGTTATCAGGATAGTTTGGTATTGGTGAAAGGGTAGATGTATAAAGATCAATGGAACATAACAGAGAGTTGAGAAATAAAGTCGATTTTCTACAAAGATGCCAAGGCAATTCAATGTTGAAAGGAAAATGCTATTAGTTTTCTTCAAATGTCTGATGAACCTTGGTTGGTGGTGTACATTTATGAAAGAAGGACCATGTCAATTTGCATGGTTAACAGGTATGGGCACTTTGTCTTTGGCCCTTGTAACTTTCTGGCTGTACAACAGGCCTCCACCCCTGTACAACAGGAAGGCTGAATGCTGTCTCTGTGTATTTACACTGAGCATGCCTATAGAAGGGCTATAGACCAGCATCCTGAGTCCTAAAATAAAAGGGTCTTTAACTCAGGGTGGGCATGGAGAGTAATTTACACTGTTTCCCTGCTGAGAAGATGTACTTTCTTTCTACTTCCCTCTCAGACCAAAGCATTCATTCCAGGTGCTCACTCCAGACACATTAGTTAATTTAGAGAGAAATCTAAGGGATGCAAGTGCAAACTCACAAGCAGTGCTTCGGTTGATAACTCCTCCACACTCATCACATGCCTTTGTATGTGTTGCCTCTAAGCTTGACATATCCTTGGCATTGTTTCCTCTTTCTGCAATAGTTTTCCCAATTGTTTTGAGCTGTGTTTTTCTCTTCTCTTGTTTCTCTGAGATCCCAAAGGCATCTGCTTTTTTATTTTCAGGAACTTCTACCAAAGACTTGTCTGCTAATGGTTTGCTTATTTTAACATCAGTGCTGCTACAGGTTAATTTTTTAAATACATTTTCTGAAAGTTTAAGGATTTTAGGTTAGGAAGAATGCAAACATATTAGCTCAGTCTGCCAGTATTACCAGAAACAATTTAATGAGTAATTTTCAATGTTTATAAGATGTAGTGAAATGTGCACTTGTATTCAATATTGTTAGGCATGAAAACAAATGAACATAAAATTTGTACAAATTGTCATAAAAAACTGAGACATGTGAACATGCAATTTTATAACACATATAAATACGTTTTAAACATTCATACTCTTTAAATATAAATATTAAAATATATTTTAAACATTCCTTTATAGAAATCTCATACCACTCAGAATGGCCATCATCAAAAAAGCTACAAACAATAAATGTTGGAGAGGGTGTGGAAAAAATGGAACCCTCATGCACTGTTGGTGGGAATGTAAATTCATACAGCCACTATGGAAAACAGTATGGAGGTTCCTTAAAAAACTAAAAACAGAACTACCATATGGCCCAGCAATCCCACTACTGGGCATATACCCTGAGAAAACCATAATTCAAAAAGACACATGCACCCTAATGTTCACTGCAGCACTATTTACAATAGCCAGGACATAGAAGAAACCTAAATGTCCATCGACAAATGAATAAAGAAGATGTGGTACATATATACAGTGGAATATTACTCGGCCATTAAAAGGAATGAAATTGGGTCATTTGTAAAGACATGGATTTGCCTAGAGAGTGTCATAGAGTGAAATAAGTCAGAAAGGGAAAAACAAATATCGTATATTAATGCATATATGTGGAATCTCGAAAAATGGTGTATATGATCTTATTTGCAAAGCAGAAATAGAGACACAGACGTAGAGAACAAATGTATGGATACCAAGGGGGAAAGTGGGGGGGGAGGAATTGGGAGATTGGGATTGACACATATACACTATTGACACCATGTATAAAATAGACAACTAATGAGAACATACTATATAGCACAGGGAATTCTACTTAATGCACTGTGGTCACCTCAATGGGAAGGAAATCCAAAAAAGAGGAGATATATGTATAGTTGATTCATTTTGCTGCCCAGTAGAAACTAACAAAACACTGTAAAGCAACTATGCGAAAATAAAAATTAATTTAAAAATATATTCCTAATAGGACTCTACACCAAAAAAAAAAAGAAAAAAAAAAATCACACCTTGAGCAAGGTTGTTTACTCAAGCATTATTTATGAAGGCAAAAAAATAGTACATCCAAGATATCTAACAATGATTAAATAGTGTGTGGCACATCTACATGTTAAAGTATAGTAGTGTATAGAAATAACAATTTTAAATCCAAAATTATTTAATATTATGTGGAAAAGTTCACAAATAATTGACAAAAATCTGAATGTTATACACAGTACTGTGTCAAGTTTTCATATATTTAGTTATGTGTACACATTCTTAAAGAACTTGAAGGAAATATATTGAAATGTAATCAGTGGGACTTCCCTGGTGGTGCAATGGTTGAGAATCTGCCTGCCAATGCAAGGGACATGGGCTCAAGCCCTGGTCCAAGAAGATCCCACATGCCACAGAGCAACTAGGCCTGTGCACCACAACTACTGAGCCTGTACTCTAGAGCCCGGGAGCCACAACTACTGAGCCTTTGTGCTGCAACTACTGAAGCCCACGCACCTAGAGCCCATGCTCCACAACAAGAGAAGCCACTGCGATGAGAAGCCCACGCACTGCAACGAAGAGTAGCCCCCAGTCACTGCAACTAGAGAAAGCCTGCATGCAGCAACGAAGACCCAACACAGCCAAAAAAATTAATAAATTAATTTTTAAAAATGTAATCAGTACCTGGTTGTTGAGTTACTTTAACTTAATCGCTGGCTATTATTGTTTCTTCCATGAAACCTAAAGTATTTTGTTTTTCATTTTCCAACTTTCCAACACAAGCACATATTATTATAATCAGAAAAGATACCGTCATAAAAATGTTCTTTTAAAAAGGTAAGTTCATTTTAAAATATTTTTAATAATTGGCAAAAAAAAATTTCATTCCCCAAGCTTCAAGTTAATCTAGGTATAGGTTCTTTTTATTGCACTATTTATAATGAAAGCTATTCAGCCTCTCATGGTCAAAATTTTATTTTCAGAGTACCTTCTGGTTAGTTCTGCTTTGTCTTGATGATGCCTATTATTATCTCTGTATGGAGACTCCATCAAAATGTTCCTTGCTACCAAGAAGGACTAATTCAAAGCAAATCCACAAATGTTGATTAACAATAACTGAAAACTCTACATAAAATAATTTTACACCTTATTTTTCAATCTCCTACCTTACTAATGAATTTTTGAAAACTTAAAACTGAAGGCCTTAGAACTGTGGTCTTCTGTGTCTTCTCCTGTCTGTTGGAAATGATTAAGTAGCTTATTAAGACAATTAGATTTGGACCTCTAACTAATCGTTTTTACTGTGGCACAATATCCTATTAGACATCCCCAAATATTGTGGGGCTTTCTTTGTTCAAAGTTCCAGCTAAACTATGTTAATGAAAACCAAGAAACAATGGTAATTAATTATCAAGGGTCAGCTCATTTAAAGCACCATCTAGAAGATGGCAGAGTAGAAAGATGTGAGCTCACTCCCTCTTGCATGAGCACCGCAATCACAATTAACTGCTGAAGAATCATCGACAAGAAGACACTGGAACTCACCAAAAAAGATACCCCACATCCAAAGACAAAGGAGAAGCCGCAATGAGACACTAGGAGAGGCGCAATCACAATAAAATCAAATCCCATAACCACTGGGTGGGCGACTCACAAACTGGAGAACAATTACACCACAGAAGTCCACCCACTGGAGTGAAGGTTCTGAGTCCCACTTCAGGCTTTCCAACCAGGGGTCTGGAAACAGGAGGAGGAATTCCCAGAGAACCAGACTTTGAAGGCTAGTGGGATTTCATTGCAGGACTTTGATAGGACTGGGGTAAACAGAGACTCCCCTCTTGGAGGGCACACACAAAGTAATGTGCACACTGGGACCTAGGGGGAAGGAGCAGTGACCCCATACAAGACTGAACCAGACCTACCTGCTAGTGTTGGAGGGTCTCCTGCAGAGGTGGCGGCAGCTGTGGCTCACTGCAGGGACAAGGACACTGGCAGCAGAAGTTCTGGGAAGTACTGCTTGCTGTGAGCCCTCCCGGAGTCTGCCATTAGCCCCACCAAAGAGCCTGTAAGCTCCAGTGCTGCATCAACTCAGGCCAAACAACCAACAGGGAGGGTGACTCAGCCCCACTCATCAGCAGACAAGTGTATTAAAGTTTCACTGAGCTCTGCCCACCAGAGCAACACCCAGTTCTACCCACCACCAATCCCTCCCATCAGAAAGCTTGCACAAGCCTCATAGTTAGCCTCATCCACCAGAGGGCAGACAGCAGAAGCAAAAAGAACTACAATCCCACAGCCTGTGGAAGGAAAATCACATTCACAGAAAGATAGACAAAATGAAAACGTAGAGCAGTATGTATCAGAAGAAGGAATAAGACAAAATACCAGAAAAACAACTAAATGAAGTGGAGATAGGCAACGTTCCAGAAAAAGAATTCAGAATAATGATAGTGAAGATGATCCAGGACCTCGGAAAAAGAATGGAGGCAAAGATCGAGAAGATGCAAGAAATGTTTAACAAAGACCTAGAAGAATTAAAGAACAAACAGAGATGAACAATACAATAACTAAAATGAAAAATACACGAGAAGGAATCAATAACAGAATAGCTGAGACAGAAGAACGGATAAGTGACCTGGAAGACAGAATGGTCGAATTCACGGCCACAGAACAGAATGAAGAAAAAAGAATGAAAAGAAACGAAGGCAGCCTAAGAGACTTATTGGACAACATTAAACACACCAGTATTTGCATTATAGAGGTCCGAGAAGGAGAGGAGAGAGAGAAAGGACCCGAGACAATATTTGAAGAGATTATAGTCAAAAACTTCCCTAACATGGGAAAGGAAATACCACCCAAGTGCAGGAAGTGCGTAGAGTCCCAGGCAGGACAAACCCAAGGACAAACACACCAAGACACATAGTAATCAAATTGACAAAAATTAAACACAGAGAAAAATTATTAAATGCAACAAGGGAAAAATGACAAATAACATACAACAGAACTCCATAAGGTTAACAGCTGATTTCTCAGTAGAAATTCTACAAGCCAGAAGGGAGTGGCACAGTACATTTAAAGTAATGAAAGGGAAGAACCTGCAACCAAGATCACTGTACCTGGCAAGGATATCATTCAGATTCAGCAGAGAAATCAAAAGCTTTACAGACAAGCAAAAGCTAAGAGAATTCAGCACCACCAAACCAGCTCTACAACAAATGATACAGGAACTTCTCTAGGTGGGAAACACAAGAGAAGAAAAGAACCTACAAAAACAAACCCAAAACAATTAAGAAAATGGTAATAGGAACATACATATCAATAATTACCTTAAACGTGAATGGATTAAATGCTCCAACCAAAAGACACAGGCTCACGGAATGGATGCAAAAACAAGAGCCATATATATGCTCTCTATAAGAGACCCACTTCAGACCTAGGGACACATACAGCCTGAATGTGGGGGGATGGAAGAAGATATTCCATGCAAATGGAAATCAAAAGAAAGCTGGAGTAGCAATACTCATATCAGATAAAATAGACTTTAAAATAAAGAATGTTCCAAGAGACAAGGAAGGACACTACATAATGATCAAGGGATCAATCCAAGAAGATATAACCATTATAAATATACATGCTCCCAACATAGGAGCACCTCAATACATAAGGCAACTGCTAACAGCTATAAAAGAGGAAATCAACAGTAACACAATAATAGTGGGGGACTTTACCACCTCACTTACACCAATGGACAGATCATCCAAAGAGAAAATTACTAAGGAAACACAAGCTTTACATGACACAATAGACCAGATAGATTTAATTGATATTTATAGGACATTCCATCCAAAAACAGCAGATTACACTTTCTTCTCAAGTGCCCACGGAACGTTCTCCAGGATAGATCACATCTTGGGTCACAAATCAAGCCTCAATAAATTTAAGAAAATTCAAATCATATGAAGCATCTTTTCTGACCACAATGCTATGAGATTAGAAATCAATTACAAGGGGAAGAAATGTAGAAAACACTAACACATGGAGGCTAACCAATACGTTACTAAACAACCAAGAGATCACTGCAGAAATCAAAGAGGAAATCAGAAAATACCTAGAGACAAATAACAGTGAAAACACAACGATCCAAAACCTATGGGATGCAGCAAAAGCAGTTCTAAGAGGGAAGTTTATAGCAATACAAGCCTACCTCAAGAAACAAGAAAAATCTCAAATAAACAAACTAAACTTACACCTAAAGGAACTAGAGAAAGAAGAACAAAAAACACCCAAAGTTAGTAGAAGGAAAGAAATCATAAAGATCAGAGCAGAAATAAATGAATTAGAAACAAAGAAGACAATAGCAAAGATCAATAAAACGAAAAGCTGGTTCTTCGAGAAGATAAACAAAGTTGAGAAACCTTTAGCCAGACTCATCAAGAAAAAGAGGGAGAGGACTCAAATCAATAAAATTAGAAATGAAAAAGGAGAAGTGACAACGGACACCACAGAAATATAAAGCATCATAAGAGACTACTACAAGCAAATCTATGCCAATAAAATGGACAACCTGGAAGAAATGAACAACTACTTAGAAAGGTATAACCTTCCAAGACTCAATGAGGAAGAAATAAAAATATGAACAGAACAATCACAAGTAATGAAATTGAAACTGTAATTAAAAATTTTCCAACAAACAAAGTCCAGGATGAGGTGGCTTCACAGGTGAATTCTATCAACATTTAGCGAGGAGCTAACACCCATCCTTCTCAAACTCTTCCTAAAAATTGCAGAGGACGGAACACTCCCAAACTCATTCCTGAAACCAAAACCAGACAAAGATACTACAAAAAAAAAGAAAATTACAGACAGTATCACTGATGAACATAGATGTAAAAATTCTCAACAAAATGCTAGCAAACAGAATGCAACAACACATTAAAAGGATCATACACCATGATCAAGTGGGATTTATCCCAGGGGTGCAAGGATTCTTCAGTACATGCAAATCAATCAATGTGATACACCATATTAACAAATTGAAGACTAAAAGACCATATGATTTTCTCAACAGGTGCAGAAAAAGCTTTTGACAAAATTCAACACTCATTTATGATAAAAACTCTCCAGAAAGTGGGCATAGAGGGAACCTACCTCAACATAATAAGGCCATATATGACAAACTCACAGCAGACATCATTCTGAATGGGGAAAAACTGAAAGCATTTCCTCTAAGATCAGGAAGAAGACAAGGTTGCCCACTCTCACTGCTATTATTCAACATAGTTGTGGAAGTCCTAGCAGTGGCAATCAGAGAAGAAAAAGAAATAAAAGGAATACAAATTGGAAAAGAAGAAGTAAAACTGTCACTGTTTGCAGATGACATGATACTATACATAGAGAATCCTAAAAATGCCACCAGAAAACTACTAGAGCTAATCAATCAATTCAGTAAAGTTGCAGGATATAAAATTAATGCACAGAAATCTCTTGCATTCCTATACACTAACAATGAAAGATCAGAAAGAGAAATTAAGGAAACAGTCCCATTCACCATTGCAACGAAAAAATAAAATACCTAGTAATAAACCTTCCTGAGGAGGTAAAAGACCTATACTCACAAAACTATAAGACACTGACGAAAGAAATCAAAGATGACACAAACAGATGGAGAGATATACCATGTTCTTGGATTGGAAGAATCAATATTGTGAAAATGACTATACTACCCATAGCAATCTACAGATTCAATGCAATCCCTATCAAATTACCAATGGCATTTTTTACAGAACTAGAGCAAAAAAATCTTAAAATTTGTATGGAGACACAAATGACCCCGAATACCCAAAGCAATCTTGAGGGGAAAAAATGGAGCTGAAGGAATCAGCCTCCCTGACTTCATACTATACTACAAAGCTACAGTATAATCAAAGCAAGTGGTACTGGCACAGAAACAGAAATATTGATCAATGGAACAGGACAGAAAGCCCAGAGATAAACCCATACACCTATGGTCAACTAATCTATGACAAAGGAGGAAAGGATATACAATGGAGGAAGACAATCTCTTCAATAAGTAGTGCTGGGAAAACTGGGCAGCTACATGTAAAAGAATGAAATTAAAACACTCCCTATCACACCATATAGAAAAATCAAATCAAAATGGATTAAAGACCTAAATGTAAGACTGGACACTATAAAACTCTTAGAGGAAAGCATAGGAAGAACACTCTTTGACATAAATCACAGCAAGATCTTTCTGACCCACCTCCTAGAGTAATGGAAGTAAAAAACAAAAATAAACAACTGGGACCTAATGAAACTTAAAAGCTTTTGCACAGTGAAGGAAACTCTAAACAAGATGAAAAGACGACCCTCAGAATGAGAGAAAATATTTGCAAACAAATCAACAGACAAAGGATTAATCTCCAAAATATATAAACAGCTCATGGAGCTCAATATTAAAAAAACAAACAACCCAATCAAAAAAAGGGCAGAAGACCTAAATAGACATTTCTCCAAAGAAGGCACACAGATGGCCAAGAAGCTCACGAAAAGCTGCTCAACATCACTAATTATTAGAGAAATGCATGTCAAAACTACAATGAGGTATCACCTCACACCAGTCAGAATGGGCATCATCAGACAATCTACAAACAACAAATGCTGGAGAGGGTGTGGAGAAAACGGAACCCTCTTGCACTGTTGGAGGGAATGTAAATTGATATAGCCACTATGGAAAACAGTATGGAGGTTCCTTAAAGAACTAAAAATAGAATTACCATATGATCCAGCAATCCCACTACTGGGCATATAACCAGAGAAAACCATAATTCAAAAAGACACATGCACCCCAGTGTTCATTGCAGTGCTATTTACAATAGCTGGGTCATGTAAGTAAACTAAATGCCCGCTGACAGGCAAATGGATAAAGAAGATGTGGTACATATATACAATGGAATATTACTCAGCTATAAAAGGGAACGAAATTGGATCATTTGTAGAGACATGGATGGACCTAGAGAGTGTCATACAGAGTGAAGTAAGTCAGAAAGAGAAAAACAAATGTCATTTATCAACACATATATATGGAATCTAGAAAAATGGTACAGATGAACCAGTATGCAAGGAAGAAATTGAGACACAGATGTAGAGAACAAATATATGGACACCAAGATGAGAAAACGGGGGTGGTGGTGGGATGAATTGGGAGATTTGGATTGACATATATACAATAATATGTATAAAATTGATAGCTATTAAAAATAATAAATAAAGCACAGTCTCTTTCCTTCTTCCTCCCATCCTCTATCTCTCATGTCAGAATCTGGATATTGACAAAAAGTTGTGGTATGAAGAAGTCAATTTTCTCTGTTTTTATTTAAGGTAATTAAGTTAAACTTTGTATGGTCTCTAGATTTTAAAATCCCTCCTCATCCATGTCCTGTGTCTGGCTAACTTTCTTTTCAACAGTTCTCAGCTTAAATGTCACTTTATCACAATCACACTTAGCCAATTGTTTGATTATGTGCCTAATGACTGTCTTCCTCACTAAACTGTTGTTCTTATGACACCAGAAACCCTACCTGCCTTTTACCCTATTGAACTTCTTATACTTACCTGACACATGGCAGGTGCATGATAAAAATTTCATGAATGGGTTAATTATAAATCATCTTTTCCTTCTTGTCACAGTTTAGTCAAATTTAGGGACAGTTCATAAAAACAAATTTTACTCAACATTTAGCTTTTGACATCTTTTAAAATTTTTGTTTAATTCTATACACAAGGAAGTAAAATAATTGGAAGAGTACTGGATTAGTGTTTGGAGACATATCTGCCCGTGCTGGCTGTCATTTCTTAGTCATGTGATCTTGGCTAGTCAATTAAATTCTCTGAGTTATAATTTCCTAATCTACAAATTGAAAGTAATAATACTTTTCCCATATGCTTTACATAGTTCTTAAAAGGATCAAGAGAGAATTAAAGTGAAATTACTTTACAAACTCTAAAATACAAACCAAAAGTAAGAGGATGTCATTCTAACAGTTTTTATATATGGAGGCTTTTCATTTTTATTGATTGCCTCTCAACACATACATAAAAAAAAACACTTGTAGGTGAAAATGAAAACCATTATAGCACTCTGTTATAGCCCATCTCATTATAACATCATTGAATACACCACTGACCTGTCACCTAGCTAAAAGAATCAATTACAGCAAAAGCATAAATTTTCAGCACTGTTTCGTAAGCAAGAAGTTCCACAGTGCTTTTATATTTGATGTAAAGAATTTTCAAAGGAAATAGTGAAATTGAGCCTCACCAAAAAGTGTGCTCTCTTTCCCTATCCCTCTGTCTTTCCTTCCTCCCAGAGGTCTGAGAATTGAATTTACGGTGACAGAATCATCCAGAAATGGGTCTGGCCATAAGACATACAATCTAAAAACAGAAATGTCTTTAAATGATTAAAGATTGAAAACTTTTCCTCTAAGAGCAGAAACAAGAAAGGGTGCCCACCCTTACCGCTCCTATTTTAACATAGTATTGGAAGTCCTAGCTGGAGCAATCAGGCAAGAAAAAGAAACAAACTCTTCCAAATTGGAAAGGAAGAAGTAAAACTGGTTGTTTGCAGATGACATTATCTTATACATAGAAAACCCTAAAAGCTCTATCAAAAATCTATTAGAAATAATAAACGAATTCAGTAAGGACGCAGGTCACAAAATCAACATACAAAAATCAGCTGCATGTATACACACTAACAACAAACTATCTGAAAAAGAAACATTCTCATTTACAATAGCATCAAACAGAATAAAATACTTAGGAATAAATTTAACCAAGAAGGTGAAAGATCTATACACTGAAAACTATAAAATATTGTTGAAATAAATTGAAGAAGACACAAATAAGCAGAAAGATATCTTATGTTCATGGACAGATGAGTAAATATTTTTTAAATGACCATACTATCAAAAGCAATGCAATCCCTATCAAAATCCAATGGCATTATTTACAGAAAGAAAAAAAAAATCCTAAAATTTGAATGGAACCACAAAAGACCCTGCATAGCCAAAGCAATCTTACAAAGCAAAAAGTTGGAGTCATCACACTTCCTGATTTCAAGCTATACTGAAAAGCTATAATAATCAAAACAGTATGGTAAAAACCAGTATGGCATAAAAAGACACATGTACCAATGAAATAGAATGAAAAACCCAGAAATAAACCCACAAAGATACAGTCAACTAATATTTGACAAGGGAACCAACAATATTCAATGGGGAAAAGACAGTCTCTTCAAACAATGGTGTTGAGAAAACTTGACAGTCATATGCAAAAAAATGAAACAACATAAAATGAAATGTATCTTAAACCACTCACAAAAACTAATTCAAAATTGATTAAAGACTTAAGAGTAAGACTTGAAGCCATAAAACTCCTAGAAGAAAACATAGGAAAATCTCCTTGACAGTCTTGGCAATGAATTGTTAGATATGACACCAAATGCATGAACAACAAAAGCAAAAATGTACTAAGGGACTACATTAAACAAAGCTTCTGTAAGCCATCAACAAAATGAAAAGGCAACCTATGAAAAGAAAGAAAATATTTTCAAATCATACATCTGATAAATATCCCATACATGCAAGGGAATCATACAACTCAATAGCAAAAAACAAAAAACCTAATTTAAACATGGGCAAAGGACCAGAAGTAGACATTTTTCCAAAGAAGACACACAAATGGTGAGAACACACATGAAAAAATGCTCACAAATCATCAGAGAAATGCAAATGAAAACTACAATGAGATGTCATCTCACACCTGTTAGGATAACTATTATCAAATAGATAAGAGATAAGTCCTAGCAAGGATGTGGAGAAAAGGGAACACTTGCACACTGTTGCTTGAAAGGTAAATTGGTGCAGCCTCTATGAAAAACAGTATAGAGGTTCCCTGAAAATTAAAAAAAGAACTACCATATGATCTAGCAATTCCACTTCCATCCAAAGGAAATGAAATCATGATCTTGAAGAGATATCTGCACCCCCATGTTCATTGCAGCATTATTCACAATAACCAAGAAATGGAAACAACCTAAGTGCCCATCACAAATGAATGAATAAAGAAAATGTGGTATATATATACAATATATATATGATCTCACTTAAAACAAACAAACAAACAACCCATAGCAAGATAGAGTATATTTGTGGTTCCTAGGGGCAGGGAGTAGGTGTGTGGAACATGGGTCAAGGTGGTCAAATAGTACAAGCTTCCAGTTATAAGATGAATAAGTTTTGAGGATTTAATGTATAGCATGGTGACTATGACTATAACTCAGAACAATACTACATTGTTCACTTCAAAGTTGCTGAGAGAGAAAATCTTAAAAGTTCTCACAACATACACACCAAAAAATGGTAACTATGTGAGGTAATAACTGTGTTAACTAACTTTATCAAGGTAATCATTTTGTAATATATATGCATATCAAACCATCATGTTGTACTCATAAAATTTACACAATGTCATATGTCAATTATATCTCAATAAAGCTGGGGAAAAATATTAAATGTCAGCATAGTAAGTCAATCCATCTTTCAGGGGGTGGACTTCATCAACCTAGTAGATAAAGAATAATGTATAAAATTAGAATTCCAATTTAAAAATAGAAATAGTGTTGTCCAACCTCCTTAAACACATTAGCAAAAGCAGCTCTCTCTCCCAAAGGCAGATCCTCAAGGAAAGTCAAACCTTAATGGGAAGAGTCCTTGGTGAGAACAGAATCAGAACAAAAATAAGTTATATAATTTAAGTAATGGCTTGAAGCATGAATCTCCACAATAAATCCATTAGCCAATATGTTCTTTCTGTGTTTAGAATTGACACAGTCTCTGCTTCTCTGGGTCACCTTTTCCTAACTTCATGCTGAATAATGTCTCCATTGACTATCATTTTTCCTTTAGATGTATTTAGGTATTCAGTCAAGTCTTACTCTGACCCTGCCAGTAAATCTGTTTTTTTTTAATTTTTTCATTTGACTATGTATTTCTGCTCTGAGCCACTATCTATTGATTTTATAATTTAACTCTCAAACGACAATCTCATTATCCCTATTTATAAGCTCTTAGGGGTACTTCACAGCTGCCCCCAAGTACCACCTTCAATAAAAACAAGAAAAAAAAAAAAACATTATCCAGATATAAGCTGAATTGCCTATTGCTCAAAAGACATTGAATTATTAAGCTAGATCTCAAATATAGGAAAGAAAAAACAATAAAAGTGGTATCTGGACAAAATTATATTAAATAACAAGACTAGTGAAGATCTCAAGAGATTTTTTTATGACCTGCTTTGACAAATGATTCACCTAGATCTTAGGGAACATAGAATAGCTTTTCATTTAAGGCATTAATGTGGGTAATGAAGTAGCAAAATATATGAAAATTTATTTCTTACACCTTATTAATTCACATTAAGAGATTGACTTTCATTTATAATTCAACAGTATTACACTTTTTCATTGATATCTGACTGTACATTTATAAAGCATCACCACCGATAAGCAATTAATTTTAATAATAAAATACTGAAAACATATTTGGATTACCAATCATCTCATGAATGAGACTTTTAATAGAGTCACAAACTGTATAAAAAAGAATATGGACAATGGTACAACTCAAATATCTACAAATCTAATGACTGGGATAAGATGTCAAAAAGACGATCTAGGAGCATATAATTAAAGAAACAAGTTTTCATTTTGTTATGAACTTTTATAGATTACACTGTCTTAGTGGAAGTTAAGATGATAGGCATTAATGTCACATTAATGTATTTTGGGTTATCCCCAAGGAAAGTAAATTTGATGTCTATATTATAAATCTCTATTTTAGAAAAACATATTCATAGTTTTAATAGATATCTCCAAAAGAGAGCGGGATTTTTTTTCAATAAAATATTTTAAAAAGAGAGAAACCCACAATGATACAGAAGAAAGGATGCTTTTTTGCCTCTGTCCTAGGTTATATGAATTCTAGTAACATTTTAATAATTGTTATCACACTCATTGTTGTAATAGGAGCATAAGTCCAAGATAATTGCCACAGCATGCTTGCGTTTATTTCAAGCCCATTTTACTATTCATTCATGCCAGACTCATCCCCCAGAAGATTTATGTTTGGTTTTTTTGCCATTTTGGATGTGTCAAAAGAAAGCATGCAAACATCCAAAATTCTGTACCTTGAGGGAAAGCTACTTTGTAGCATCTTTGTAGCATAGTTTTTAATCTAAGTGAAGAAAAAGCTCTCACACACTTCAATCTATAAATTTTTTGGGGTGGAGAGGGGGGCAGTTGTATTTATCAAATGTAAATTCCTAATCCCTAGGTGTTTTATCCTTGAAATCAGGCATGTTTCTGAACCAGTAACCCCACCACCCCTTAGCTTCTGATAATAGACTACACCTCATTTTGCTAGTTAGCCATGTTATCAACATCATGGATTAAAATGTCTCATAGGGTGATGTCAACATCATGGTGGCATAAGACTCTCCTTTTGTCTCTCCTCTTCAATGTGCAACTGGTAAAACGTCCATAACTCAACAAAGTTTTCTCTGCCCAACACACCAGGATGCCAGAGAGATCCACATGTATGTAGATCTAAAAGTGACTGTTAGAACATATAGAAGAGGTGGACCTAGGGGGAAAGAGGTTATGGCCACAATTCCAGGCCTCCCAGCCATGGTGCCTGAACTCACAGCTCCAGAGAACCCAGCAGCAGCAGGGGAAGTGGCACACACAGCAAAGGCCCCCCAGCCACAGAGGGGCCTATGGCCACAGAGAACAGGGCAGCAGCAGGGGCAGGTCATAACCCCAGTTCCAAGGGGGTGCCCGTGATTCTGCCCCCCCACCAGCACCCATGATGGCAGCACCAGCAAAGCTGACAACCCTATAGGTGGAGATAACCAGGCCCCCCACCACCACTCTCCCCTAGCCCCTGCCACAGTGGCAGGGCCAGCCACCCACATGACCCCAGACACAACAGAGGTACCTGCCATCCCAGTGCCCCTGGCAACGATGCCAGGGACAGCAGCAACACTGTCAGCACCAAGGCACCAGAGACCCTGGAAGCACAAGCAGTGATGAAGAGGTCACTGGCAACGCCTTGGGCCACAGCAGTGGAGGGTAGAAAGCGCCAACTCTCAAATACAGCCAGAGGCAGTACAGGTATGAGAAACCAAAAACTTGAGTTAGAGTGCCACCTACCGAAAAACAAAAGAAAGTCCTCTTATTACCAACCTGCTGAATTGTTAGAATCAAAGTAAAACCTTTACCTAAATAAGAAAGGTGTTCACTACTTCAAATGCACCAGCAGAGGAACAACTCATCAAGCACCATGAAAAACCAAGGGAACATTATATCACCAAAGGAAAATGACAATTCTCCAGGAACCAAACTTAAAGTCAAACTTAAAGCAGATTGCAATCTAACTGATAAAGAAATCAAAATAGCTGTCATGAAGAAACTTAAGAAGCTACAAGAAAACTTAGAAAGGCAGTTCAATGATCTCTGGAATAAAATTAATGAAGAGAAGAAATACTTTACTGAAGAGACTGAAACTCTAAAAAAGAACCAAACAGAAATTTGGGAGCTGAAGAACTCAATAAATGAGATGAAGAACGCAATAGAAAGAAGCAGAAAGAGAGCAGACCATATGGAAGAGAGAATTAGTGAGCCTGAAAATAGAAATCTAGAAATAATTCAGGTATAAGACAAGAGACATGAAGATTTTTAAAAATGAAGAAATTATATGAGAACTAACTGACTCCATTAGGAAAGGCAACATAAGGATAATGGGATCCCAGAAAGAGATGAAAGGGAGAAGGAAACAGGGTTTATTTAAAGAAATAATAGCTGAGAACATCCCAAACCTGGGGAAGGAACTGGACATAGAAGTCCATGAGGTTAAGAGAACACCTAATTATCTCAATGCAAAAAGGCTTTCTTCAAGACACATATTAAAACTATCAAAAGTCATTGATGAAGAAAGAGTTTTAAAGGTAGCCAGGCAAAAAAAGACAGTAACATACAAGGGAGCCCCCATTAGGTTATAAGCGTATTTCCCAACAGAAACTCTACAGGCCAGGAGAGAGTGGAATGACATGTTCAAAATATTGAAAGATAAAAATTTTCAGACAAGAATATTTTATCCAGCAAAGTTATCCTTCAGATAGAAGAAGAAATAAAGGCTTTCCCGACAAAGATGGACAGAGGAGATGAAGATACATTTTTCCAAAGAAGACATGCAGATGGCCAACAGACACATGAAAAGATGTTCAACATCACTAATTATTAGGACAATGCAAATAAAAACCACAGTAAGATATCACCTCACACACACTAGAATGGTATTATCAAAAAGAAAAGAAATAACATGTGTTGGAGAGGATATGGAGAAAAGGGAACTCTCACACATGGTTGGTGGGAGTGTAAATTGGCGCAGCCACTATGGAAAACATTATAGAGATTACTCAAAAAATTAAGAATCGACTACCATGTGATCCAGCTATTTCACTTCTGCATACTTAACCAAAGAAGGGAAAACACTAATTCAAAAAACTAAGTGTACCCCTATTTTCACTGCAGCATTATTTACAAAAGCTAGGATATGGAAACAACCTAAGTGCCCAAAAAAGAATGAATGGATAAAGAAGATATGTTTTATATGAATATATATATATATATATTTATACAATGAAATATTACTCAGTCACTTAAAAAGATGAAATCTTGCTATTTTTGAGTACATGGATTGACCTTGAGAGTATTATGCTAAGTGAAATGAGTCAGATGGAGAAAGACAAATACCATAATATTTCACTCATATATGTAATGTACTTTTTAAAATGAAGAAAGAAAACAAAACAAAAACAAACACATAGATACAGAGAGCAGGCTGGTGGTTACTAGCAGGGAAGGAGGGTGGAGGAGGGTGAAATGGGTGAAAAAGTTTACCCAAAGAGGGTATGGTGACAGATGAAAATTAGACTTTTGTTGAGGAGCGTGTCAAGAGCTACTCTGAGCTTTCTGTCCTACATGACCAAGAGAATCATCAACTGAGGGTAGGTAGTAGAAGCTGGCTTGGGAGATAGGAACATGAAAGTCAAGAGGAAAATGGATTTGGGTTTGGATGTATTGAGTTTGAATTATTAGCAGGATATCCATAAAGAGATGTTTAGTGGCACTTGGACATTTGAGGGATTATGTCTGACATGGTGATATCTTGAGCATAGATAAATCCCAGAAAATGAGCACAGAATCAGAAGAAATTACCATCTCTTACGATGCTTACACCTTAAGGGTAGATAAAGTAAGAGAGGCTAGGTGAAGAAAGTAGACCGAAATAGGAACCAAGTCAATAGAATGCAGCATTACAAAAATTAAGGGAAGACTTTCTAGAAGCTTACAACCAACAAGATTTAATGCTGTAGAGATTCCATACAAAGATGATGGAAAAGGAGCAAATGATGAGGAAATTTTCCCATAATGTCCTAAGTGAAACAATGGAAAGTACTGTTTCAGTAGGGTAGTAAGGAATGAAGTCAAGCTAGAAAGTCGACGAAATGTGAGAAAACAATAAGTCAACCTCACTTGATCACTCCTTCCCAGTGAAATATTCTCAAATAGTACCAGGCTATTGGTCATTCCAAGGTTTGTCTGCCTTCCTACTTGATGCGGACCCAAGGTCCAGTCAGGGTAACTATTTACAGTCATCCTTAAGACTTTGACCCACTCACCTGATCCCCACAGCACCTCACCAAATTTTGCCCTTGCTTATCTGAAATTCTGGGAAGATTTTTTCCTCCACTCCAGCTGCTAGATTGTCTGAAATAAATGGAGAAAACTATTTTACCACGCAAATGATTCCTTTAAACCTTTATGTTTTTAACAAAACTGGGTCAAAAATATTGCTCAAAATCTGTTTACTTATCTCTAGCTGAATAAATGGCCAAGCTAATTATCAACTTCCTTACTTCAAACATATTTCTAAGCTCCAGTTTACTCATACTAAGCTGAGCATAGTAATAGTTTTCTCGTAGGTTATTGTGAATATTGGACTTTGTATATACTTTGCCTGGTTCATAACACATAATAGGTACTCTATAAATTGGTGTTGTAATTAATACCATGAATATTAGGTAAATTATTTAACAGTATATGTTCTAGAGATTTTTATCATCCTAATGTACTCCTCCTTTGTCCTTATATGAAGGTTTATTGACAATGTCCATTCATTTAAATATTTATTGAGCACAGACACATGGTAGGTATGCAACATGAACAAGACAGACAAGTGTCCTAATCTCATGGATTCTACACTCTAGAGGTGCTGGTGGATATTAAATAACTAAAGAAATGCTTAGATCAAAATAATTTTAGGCAGTAGTAAATGTTACGATGAAAATAATCAGACTGATAAAGTAAGAATGATGGTTGTGGGGAGGAGAAGGAATGATTATGAATAGATAACATAAATATAACAGTCATAAATATAAACTTCTTCAATTCAGTTCCTCCACACTTTAAATTTTCTTTCAAACTCCAACTGTTCTTTCATAGCTGCCTCCTCTATAAAAGTACGATTTGTTTCTATTCTTTAATCAAAACCAAACCTGTTGAGCTCACCTATCTTTGTCACCAAGTTTTCCTTATAATCTCTTCTTATATATTCACTTTTTCCTTAGAATAGTTTCTTTCGCTGAGTCTATGATTATAATGTCATAGAAATTACTGTGTATTATTTTAGTAAATCTTTAAAGTTGAAATTCATTACCTCTTTTCTCTCATAATATACCAATTACATTTTAAATATTTAACAATCTAAACCAACTCTAAATTTGACCACTTGTAGACAAGTGTTAGCAATGGAAATATGACACTATCTGCACTAGTAACAAAAACAATGAACAAAATAGGAAACATTTTTGAGAAAGAACTTCTGAGACATACCAACTTTGAGGAATTTGAGAAGCAGAGAAAAATAGAAGACCTGAACCATCTGTGCTTGAAGGTAAAAACATTTGAGATAGTACATAGCCAATGGGAGGGTTAACATTCAAGTGGGCCCATCTCTTTATTCATAGGTAGAGACACAACATCCAGGCCCATACCACACCTCACATCGTACATAAATAAGCCATTTACAAACCTAACCTATGAAAGAAAAAACACATGACATTTCTTCTAAAAATACAATCACAGACAAAAATTACAGAATTTTCAACACTCAAAACTATTAACTCAGTTTTAACTTTGTGTCCATAGTCATAAATACCCTTTAGATATTTCTCATCTCTTCTGCTACTGGCTTATACCTTCTTGTGCACTGCATACTTACGCTCAGAAAAATAAATACAAAAACTGTCAGCTCAGCCAGGTGGAAAGGGAAGAAAAATGGAGTATAATCGCATAAATCTTCTGAATAGGCTAACATTCACCACTGTATTAATCTCTTTAATAGCCTGTTCCTTGAACAAAAAAAGGAGCAAGATTTTTCAGAGCACTCCAAATAACTGTTTAGCTATTGGCTCAGACAGATTTACTCACATAAACCTCTCAAGCTTTGTTTCTTTAAGAAGTGGAACTCACTGTATAATTTGGCTCAAAACCAACAATCTTGCAAGTGTCAATTTCCTTGCAGTTTTTGGTGAAGGAAAATTTTAGCTGAGTATTAAACATGGTGCACAGACACCACAGAAGCCTGGACATAATCTAGGTGTTAAACTTGAGGGGAAAAAAGAGAGAAGAGAAGAAAAGGAAGACAAGGATATCAGGACAGACGCGGAAGGAAGAGAATAAAAATATTTCAGAATTCTTCCAACCCACTCAGATGATGCCAAGGAACCAAACATAGCTCTGCCCCTTCTGAGGCAGTACAGGCAAGGTCTGACACAAGTATCATGTCTCTTAAACATCTAACTTTTTAAGTGTATTTAAGAAATATATCACTAACAGTTAATGCTCATATACTCTATTATATCTATAGAGACAGATAATATATATCATAGGGAAAACAGTTACTCAGGTCACAGACCCACTGCTTTCAGTTTCTTATAGTACAAACCAATTTCTTCCATTTCCTTTTCATTAAAGCATTGGTATAAAAATACAGTGAAATGGAATAAATGGTTTCATTTAAGTGATGTTTCCCCAGGGGAAAGCTTATTGACAAAAACATAGTATCAGGTACAATGTGCTAAAGAACTGATTTACTTTATTCTTCATTCAGTATGAACTACAGAACAATGCACAGGTATAAAAACAGGCTGACCATAGATCTGAGGGCAATATGTGACAAAATAATTACCAGTTTCCTTCTAAAATGATTTCTCTGTTATGCAGTAAAGTTGTTTGTTACAACAAATTTTCCTCAACTGCTTCTCAGGATATTTGTAGTATATAATTTGTACTCATGGTTCTAAAGAGATGATGCAGAACTTTTAATGAAAGCATGAAATATTCTGATAGCTCTGAGGTTCTTTTACAAGCTAAGTCTTCAAACTTTCCCACCAAGCTTTAATTCCATTTCTATCTGTCCAGAGGAAAACATATTATTCTGATTTTCATTCTGCTTCCTGAAGTTCTCAGTTGGCTTTCCTCATATCCTTCATTAGTTCAGTGTTCTCCACCATGTTTCTCGCCCTAGCCACTCCACTTTTGTGATCATCTCTCCACCACTCTGTCAATAACCACATGACTCATTAAAGAAAGAGGATGCCAAAGGTTATTTTGGACAAAGGGAATGAACGTGGCATTAAGATCTGTAAACATCTACAGATTCCAGGTGATAGAATTTAAATTTTGGTACCATTTTTCAAGTTAAAAATAGGAAAACAATAAAAGCTTTTGCACAGCAAAGGAAACCATAAACAAGACAAAAACACAACCCTCAGAATGGGGGAAAATATTTACAAATGAAGCAGCTGACAAAGGATTAATCTCCAAAATATACAAACAGCTCATAAATAGACATTTCTCCAAATAAGACATACAGATGGCCAACAAACACATGAAAAGATGCTCAAATCAGTAATTATTAGAGAAGTGCAAATCAAAACTACAGTGAGGTATCACCTCACGCCGGTCAGAATGGCCATTATCAAAAAATCTACAAAAAATAAATGCTGGAGTGAGTGTGGAGAAAAGGGAACCCTCACACACTGTTGGTGGGAATGTAACTTGTTACAGCCACTATGGAGAACAGTACGGAGGTCCCCTAAAAAACAGAACTACCATATGACCCAGCAATCCCACTACTGGGCATATACCCTGAGAAAACCATAATTCAAAAAGAGTCATGTACCCCAATGTTCACTGCAGCACTACTTACAATAGCCAGGACATGGAAACAACCTAAGTGTCCATCGACAGATGAATGGATAAAGATGTGGTACATATATACAATTGAATATTACTCAGCCCTAAAAAGGAATGAAACTGGGTCATTTGTAGAGATGTGGATGGACCTAGAGTCTGTCATACAGAGTGAAGCAAGTCAGAAAGACAAAAAGAAATATCGTATATTAACACATATATGTGCAGTCTAGAAAAATGGCACAGATGAACCTATTTGCAGGGCAGGAATAAGAGACTCAGACATAGAGAACAGACATGTGGACACAGCAGGGTAAGGGGATGGTGGGATAAGTGGGAGATTAGGACTGACATATATACACTACCATGTGTAAAATAGGTAGCTAGCAGGAACCTGCTGTGTAGCACAGGGAGCTCAGCTTGGTGCTCTTTGATGATGTAGATGTGTAGGATTGGGGGGGTGGGAGGAAGGTCCAAGAGGGAGGGTATATATGTGTACATATAGCTGATTCACTTCGTTGTACAAGAGACACTAACACAACATTGTAAATCAACTATACTCCAATTAAACACAAAAAAGGAAAATGAGAAAGGAAAGAAGAAAAAGAAATAAGTAAGGCACACAGGCAGGAAGGAAGAAAGGATTCCTTTCAAGAACTGGACCTTCTTTCCCTGGGTTCCATGCTGTCTTTTATCTTCACGTTTTCTCTCATTTTGGTAAAGCTCATTCTGCAGTAACTAATGTATATGCATATTAAATCATCACATTGTACATCTTAAAAAAAATCCCATTGTACAACCTAAATATGTATAACTTTTATTTGTCAATCATACCTCTATAAAGTTGGAGAAAAAAGAGCACAAGAATCAATAATGATTGTTTTCATTCTTGAAATATATTTATTCTACACAGATATTTGTATAATAGTTTGTCTGGGTATATAATTGTAAGTTGAAAACTATGTTCCTTTTGAATTTTAAGCTATCTCTCCATAATATTCTTACCCCAATGTTGCTTTCGACAATTCTAATGTTATTTTGATTCTAGAGTCTTTGGAGGTAAATGTGCATCTTTTTTCCTTTTTTGTTTTTTGTTTTAATTCTCTCTGGAAAGTTTGGGAGCCTCTACTTTTTCTAAAACTTCTGAAAATTCATTAAAATGTGCTTTGATGTGAATACTTTTTTGTTGGGCTCCTGCTGGGTTCTTCTAACTTGGAGACCCTTGTATGTCAGTTCTGGAAATATTTTTTGTCTTCTATCTCTTGAGCAATTTCCTAATGTCTGCTTTCTTTCCTCTCTCTTTATGCAATATCTATGAGCTGAATGCTGGAACTCCTAGATTGATCATTTAATTTTCTTACCTCTTTTCTTCTATTCTCCATTTCTTTATCTTTTGATTATATTTTCCCAGGGATTTTCTCAACATCTATTTGGTTTTTCTAAATGATTTTATTTTAATTTCCGAGAACACTTTCTGAGTCTGTTTATTTATATAAGCATCATACTTTTGCTTTTATTTTTTTGTTTGTAGTGGATGCACTATTTCTTGTCTTTCTAAGGATTTCAATTACAACCACTGCTTTTGTTTGTTTCCTATTTCTCCCTGCATTGTCTTTGTTTCTTTTGGTTTTCCTTTAAAAGAATTTGTCACACACATAAGTCGCTGTGACTTGTGTACAGAAGTTCAGAGCGTCACAGGTTGTTTCCTCTGAACATTAATGGCGAGTCTCCTACTTGGGAGAGAGAAACCTAGTATCCAGGAGACCTAAGGGTCTAACTGCACCTGGTACAGATTTTTCTCCACTCCAAGAACCATTACTAACTTAATGAGTCAGGGAACAACTTGAGAGTGAGTTTTGCGAGCTGCACTGGTCTTCAGTGAGGTCTGCTACAACGAGCAAATTCACATACTGGAAATAAAAATCACAGCACTCACAAAGAGCTTTCTTGACATCTGCCTTGATTCTTTCATGGTGTTTGTGCATGTGTGTCACTCTCCCCTTGCTCACTAGACCCCAGTCACATTCAGCTTCTTTCAAATGCTTATTTTAGAATTAAGACAATACTTCTGTATATAGACTGTATACAGCAGGTACAGACTAAAAGAGCAACCCCCAAACTTATGACCAAATAGAACCCCATCATCTAAGGAACCATAAACCTTTATAACATATCTATTCAAATAACATAAGGTAAATCAATTCTTTGTTGACCGTAGGAAATCATATATGCAATATAGTGTGCTTAAAAATGGATGTTCCATAAAGACATGTTGATTGATTGGATGTTTTTAAAAGGATTCACCTGTAGAATTCCTTTAAATAACTATTCCAAGCACTATATAGGATTGGCTAAAACAATGTTCACAAACGTGATCATTACATAAAACTAAGGATGTAAACTAAATCCAGACTTCTGTAAACCTGAGTTTTTGCATGCTAATATTTCTGTGACAACAGTAAAGAGTTTCTATGATTCAAATATTTTATGTTCTTGAGATTTGGCAGTGATTATCCTGCCCAGGTTCCCTTCTCTGAGAGCCGCCACCACCTGCCCCTGGAGTCATGTTTGTACTTCAGGTCTGCAATCCATGGCTATAACCCACTGGGCAGTTTATGTAAGGACTAGTAATGAAAAGACTGGGCTGAACTATTGAGGGTTTCTCTCCAGCAATTTGGAAGGGGATCAAAGAGCAGAAAAGTCAGTCAATGGTGGCTGCTTCTTTGTCACATGATGTAGGCTCCTAGGTCAAAAGATCCCACTATGAGGAAGCTGTGATAGAGAGCTATGCAAACAGAATAAAAAAAAAAAAAACAGTCTTTGAGAAGAAAAGGACAATGAGAGATGCCTTGAAGTGGTCCCATGTATTACCAGCACATGCTAAGAAAATCTGTCCTGGATCCTAGTGAATATAAGTTCAAGTTCCTGTTATGATGCCCCCACTACCTTCCTATCCTTGGATCCATGGGAAAATCCTGTACCCTCCTACTTAAGCCCTTTTTCTATAAAAACAAAATAAATCATTATATGCAAAGGCATGATTACTATTTTATTGATGCCGACACACCTGACAACTGCCAAATAAATGTTACAATTAGTGTTGTATTTCTTCATATCCTCCTTCACTTCCTGAAGTTATTTTGATGTAAATGGGAGCTGTACCTCTCAAAGGACTAAAAGGAAATCAAAGAGTACAACTTTCCCTCAGAGAACATATGGTCCTGCTGAAAGTTCCTTTGAGTTTTGCCCTTAGAGTGAGGAAGCTTTCTAAAGATGAATTTATGAGTGTGGACCATGGTGTCATGGTGTGTGTCAGTGGGCATGTATTTAAGCTGCCACATATAAATCCTGCAGTTAAGAGCCTGCATGAAAATTAAATTACCAAGTTAAAATATAGCTTGAAGAAATAATTATCAATCCAGTGTGCATTTATGCTGAGAAATGTTTAGTCTATTGTAAATGAGCCACCAGGGTGTTATATTACAACATGCCCAGAATTACAGAATGATGTATATGAACTCCTGTGCCTCAAGGAATAAGCATATTAGCACAAAGGAACATGAAATAGAATTACAGGACTGATAACTGAGTGTATGTAACATACTTTCACAGAATCATGTAATAACAACAACAATAATAATAATTAATATATGTATAATACTCTACTGTGTTAAAAGCCTCTTTAATATACTTTAACGTTACCTTATTGGAACTTCCCACCAACTCTGTGAAGTACATAGTCACTATTATTTCCTAAAGAAGAACCTGAAGTTCAGAGATGCTAAGTCACTTGATTAAGTAACACAGTTTGGAAATGGAAGAGCCTGAATTCAACCCCAAAATTCTTGTATCAAAATTTGTTGTTCTTTTACTACATGCCATTGCCATCTAAAGTTAAAAAAAGAAAAATTTAAGCTAGCAAGGATGCAAATCACTTTAACACTGCATTTTTTTTTTCAGAATGAAGTCACAATCTGTAATATGGCTCAATAACTAAGCAATCAACACACCATAAAGAAGGAGACTGTGCACTACCCTCTGTGCTGCCCAGATGAAGGCCTGTTCTCCATGTCCAAAGGCTTTGCTGCTCTTTAGGAGTTCTCCCAGAGTCAGTAGCAGTGCGAGGCATGAGGTCAGCTCTGGGTAGTTGGTCACTGGCAACCAGGATTAGCAAACAAGAAAGCTACAACAAGCAGTATCCACAGTCTGGTCAAAACAGAGGAGCCCCTCTGCCACTGTGTAGGGAGGCCCATGGGCCATTATAAGGCCACAGCAGGAGTAATATGAAACTGAAATGACACTTTGAAAATAAATACACAAACCTCTGAATTACTCTTATCATACTTGCCCTCGTCTTTTCACTGTTTACAAAAACAAAAACAGACACATGCTCTTCTTGTCTTCATTCCCTGACCATAGGCAAGCGCCTTCCTTTCATATCCTTGTTCTGTAAAAATAGGGATAGCAATTCCCACCTCATGAAATTGTTGAGAACAGTTTAAAATAGAATGCATGTAAAGTGCTGAGAACCATGGGTAGCAAGAAAAAGGCTCAATAACTGTTGTTATTTTTATCATTTTTATTAAGAACCAAAACCACACAGCCCAATGTCTACATGAACTGGACTCTTCGAAAAAACTCTTGCCCTAGAGGATGAAAGTACAAATAACTATTTTTAATTTCAGGAACTTCCTCCAAATCCATATATCCAGAACTCTGAGCAAGCCCTAATTACCTCCCTTCTCAGGATAGTAGACCACTCAATCGGACTTGTCAAATGATTACTTATGCTTCCACACTCCCTCAGAAATCCTTGCTTCACTGTGGCCACAGATTCTAAACTATTATGTCATGAACTTTGTCAAATCCCCATCAGTTTACTGCATGGAAAGACCTTACACTGACTCCAGAAACCTCACAAATATCCTGGCCCTCACCTGCCCCCTCAGAAATATTCATAAGATTTCCACAAGACACTGATCTTCCTTACTGGGTTAAGAATAAATGTAGTTTAGCTCTATGATTGTGCTCTTTTTGGTGAGTCAGCAGTTAACATTATTATTATTATCTTGTATATCTTTCATCTCTATAATCATGTGTTTTCCAAATATTGCCCAAGGGGCTCTGAGGCACTGAAGTGAACTCACATGGTGCAGTGGGACATGGGAATTTTTGAGGAAAACACTGCAATCCCTGACATCCATCAGACACCGTATGGGCAATTTTAACATTAGATTGTTATGTTCCTTTCGAGACATCATATCTTTGTGAAACTGGATTTACAGTGGTTGCTGTGATAAAAATCAAATACTACACGGTAGTGTGAAAAAAAAAATGAGGCTGACGGTGATATCAAAATTTGAGAAGTGGTACAGCACTCACCAGGCATACACGTCTCATTAGTAAGTAGTTATGGCTATTTTGGAGTGAAATAAAATTCTTTTCTTTTAATGTATGTGCATTATGTATTCAAACGGCTATTAAGTTGTTAGGACTTAAATATTTATTAAGTTGTTTATTCCTACTTACTTCATAAATGGAACTGTGTGCTTTTTCTTTTGGTCTGGGCATATTATAAGAAAAGCTCACCAAGACACTAACGGCACTGGGAGTGAAGAAAGTTTAGGAACGTCTGCTCTAACCTAGTCTCTGTGCAACTGTGACTGGACAGAATTTAAAGAAAAATCTAAATCCAGGGTAAATTGCCTTTGAGGCTCTCTCCAACCTTCAAACCTACCAGTCTTTCCATGGGTTTCTCCTTTCCTCAAACGTCCTCATATGAATTCCTAGATGCCCAGAACTTCCCCTACACCCCAAGGAAAGTTCCCATTCTGATTATCAGGGAGATTAAATTTATACACTGTAGAGATGGAGTTGCTTCTCTCTGTCAACTTAGTTCTTTCATTCAACAAATATTTGCTGAATAGCAGATAGAAGTTAAGCATAGTTCTAGACTGGAGATACATGGGCTAGCGAACTTATTATGTTAATAGTTCTAAAACCTTGGAAGCTCATTTGTAATTGGCTAAAGATTTTCCAGAATAAATGCACACTGGAATGATCATAATTTCTAAATTGGGTATCTAATCCAAGAAAATAGCAGAATTTTCAGCCAAGAGATACAGACATACCACCTATTCTGTTCACATTAAATTTAGGCCAGAACTGGGGTTAGTTATGAAACTTTCAAATGTGTTTTTCCAGCTTTGAAAGAAACATACACGTGAGTGACCAGTCCTATTTTCATTTTCTTGCTTTACTTCATACACATTCCAAGAGTTTTCATCAAAATGATGCATTTCTTTCATGGAATCGGCTCTGGGTCATCCAGCTCTTCTATCAGGACCAAGTGATGATCTGTTCTCTAAGATAAGCTAATACTTTCTTGCTGTAGCTCAAATTTTCTTTTTCTAAGAGCCTCCTGGATACAAGTTCAAATTACCTTTAATATTAGAATGTTCTGAATTATCTTCTGAATATACTCTCAATTTTGTTTTTCCCACCCCCCAAAAAATTCAGGAAATATTTTTTCAAGTTTACAGAGAACTACATTTTATCAATTAATAATAGCCTAGTAAAGATGCAGAAAGTTTAATTTCTTCATGGAGGCTCCCAATTGTTCTGTCTCTATGTTCTATTTTCCTTGTAACAAACTCAGACAAATGGAGAGTTGCCTCCAAACTGATCCTTCATTTACAAAACAAAGAAACAAATGAGAGACTCAGAGCTTTTGTATGAGGAGCTCCTGTTTTGGCTTGACAATGAATATATGTAGTTTTCAAACCCCAATAAGCAGGGCAGTACCTTGTTGGATCCACGGGACAAATTCAAACGCACTAAAGTATTATAATTTACAATGAAAAACAGAATAAAGGAAAATATCATTCCCTCTGAAAGTCTGAACAAACCTATTCCCTTTTCACTCCTCTTAGAGTATTACTGTCAGGTAAGGTTAAGGGGGGCCCACAAAACCTTCGGGTCTTAAAGCCATGCCAAACCAAGAACAAGGTTAGTAATTTTTAGGGTCCACATTTTTCTTCTTCACACCAAACTGGTACAATAAGAGAATGACACAGTGACAGGAAACGGAGTCGCCAAACCAGCAACCCCTTGTGACAGTAAGTGATTCTGTTTCCTAAGGGGAAGTGAGGGATGGAGAGCTTCAGCAAATGGAGCAATTTTAAGTCCCAAGGTCCAGTGTTTCCTAAGTGAAGACAGGAAAAACTCAATACGAAATTCTGCCTGAATGAAGCCTCAAAACCATGAAGGACAAATTTGCAAAAACAGATATTGAATCTGTGCTTCTGTCTCCTTGCCTGACAACAGTGTCCAAACAGCACGCACGCGCACAAACACACACACACACACACACTGCAAGAAGAGGCTCAGATGAGAAAAACTGCTCTTCTCAATTGTTTCCAATATGTTTAAGTCCCCAAGGCTTACTGTAAAAATCATTAATGTCAAAGAAAATTAATAATAATGTGCATGCAGAGTTAGCTCTGAGCAGTTTTAAAGTCAGCTGTTTTCATTCCCATTGTCCTAAGTCTCCCCTTTCCCAGCGTTCCCAGCACAGCTCTCCCTAAGTGGATTCAGTAATTCTTGTCTCTTCCTCTGCCCACTGCCCACACCCTCCCATCCAAACCCACTTGTTTATACCTTCATATGAACTCAAGTCACCGTGCAACTTCTCCTAGGGATTTGGGGGTTAAACTTTATCTCCCCAAATGATGTAAATGGCCGTGACCCTCATTGAGGAGATGAAAGACATACATGAAACAGGTAAGGAAGTTGCCAAAATTATTTTTCTGCTAATGACTTATAAACATGCAGGATTAAAAATCTTCTTTCTGTTTTTATCCTCAGGGACTCTATAATGGAGAAACTACTTCTGTTACATTTTCTTACCTTTAACATTTCTTCCTGCATCTTAGCTTCGTAAAAACTTATACAGGGCTTCCCTGGTGGCGCAGTGGTTGGGAGTCCGCCTGCTGATGCAGGGGACACGGGTTCGTGCCCCGGTCCGGGAGGATCCCGCGTGCCGCGGAGCGGCTGGGCCCGTGAGCCATGGCCACTGGGCCTGTGCGTCCGGAGCCTGTGCTCCGCGGCGGGAGGGGCCGCAGCAGTGAGAGGCCCACGTACCGCAAAAAAAAAAAAAAAAAACAACTCCTGGACCTACCAGGGGCTAGTTTCACTTCAACCTTACTCTGGGCCGCCTTTTGGCAAATTCTACATGCCCAAAGGGGTTGCTGGTTAGATTGTTTCTGAACTGGAGTGTGCCGCTGAGGTTCTGATTGTTAGGTAAGAGTTCTGATTAATTCCACCTATCTATAGACCTGCCACAGCACCAGGAGCTGATTATGCTAGATTAACAAACAAAGCAATTCAATTTGAATAACAGATGTTTAGTCTCTGTGCTCTCCAGGCTCTCACAGCAGGGAGTCAGCCTCGCAGCCCAGAACCCTTTACATATTTGCATGCTTGTGTCCTGCTGGAGAAAAGCCCAGGTGGTTGTGTGAAGGACTCTGTTGGATGCGTAGCCTACTGAGTGAGGAAAAACGTTACACGCAGTTGTTGTCCTGAACTCAGAGAGACAGAAGTGTCATTTCCTTGAAATGCAAGGCATTGTCATGTCCCAGAATGAATGAGCTGATTATCTGACTCTCTGGTCTGAGCAGTGAGAACAGTAATGGGGATTCAGAGCTCTCGATGGCATGGTCCACACATCCGGCACTTCCTTCCTACACACTGTCCCAGTGAAGGAAGGCTTTAAAGCTTCCAGGTATATATCCAAAGTAATTGAGAACAGGGACTTAAACAGATGCTTGTGTGCCAGTGTTTACAGCAGCATTACTCACAGTAGCCAAAAGGCAGAAACAACCCAAATGTCCATCAACGGATGAATGGATAAACAAATTGAGGTACAGGCATACAATGGAATATTATTCAGCCACAAAAAGGAATAAAGTTCCGACGCAGGCTACAGCAGAGATGGATCTTAAAAGTATTATGCTAAGTGAAATAAGCAGACACAAGAGGACAGAGATTGTATGATTCCACTTATACGAGGTATTTAGAACAGGCAAATTTATAGAGACAGAAAGTAGAATAGAGGCTGCCGGGCGTCACATCGTGGGGAGAAAAGACCAGGGAGTTATCGATCGTTGAATGGGTACAGAGTTTCAGTTTGGGGTGACAAAAAAGTCCTGGAAACGGACAGGGGTGATAGTTACACAACATTGTGAATGTATTCAATGCAACTGTATTGTACAGTTAAAAAGGATTAAGATGGTAAACTTCATGTTATGCATATTTACCACAGTAAAAACTAATTTAAAAAAAGAGTGCTTCATAGTTTTACTGACAGCGTCATTCACAGGTGTTCTATTTATCCAAAGTGAAGTTGAGGTAGCTGAGTGACGTGAAAGAGTGGTTGCTAGTCGCCGATGTTAGAAGTGCTTTATGTTTTTTGTCTCGTGTTTACTTTGCCACATAGATCATACTCCACACCCTCCCATGTCCACAGCTTACTTTAGGCCTTAATCATTTCCCACCTCTTCTGTATTGCAAAAACCTCTAATAGTTTCCCCTAATCATTCATTACTCATTTTATTCTGTATTTAAAAAAAAAACTGAAGTCTGATCTTATATCTTAACACTAGTCTCTGCTTTAGTTACCTTCAGTGGCCCCTATAACCTAAAAAGTTACAATCAATGGGACATTATCATTCCCCCCCCAACACTTAGTCTATCCCCTGGCCACTTGCACCAGCCCCCTCGCCATCACTGCTATGTTCCTGCCAGGCTGGACTTCGTGTTGCCCAGGCCATTTCCTCCATGGAAACGATCTACACCACCACCCTGGCAAAGGCAACCTGAAACAGCTGTCTCCACAGAAGGGATACCCCTGTTGCTCAGTTCTCTTGCCGTGAAGAGGTTAGAAGAGCACCAGAGCGACGTGGGACAGTACCCACCGCTTTCACATTTCCTTTCCAGCCCAGCCCCTCAGTTGCTTGATACCGCCTTCTTTCAGGTATAACATCTTCAGTAGGTTTCAGTCATGTGTTCCTCTTCCTCGGGAGTAAGTCTGCCATCTCCTTAGCTAACTCCTATATTTTTGTTCCAGTTCAATGCGTGTTGATTTCCAGTTTCACTTTCTGAGGGCAACTCTATCCAGGCTTGCAAGTCAGCTCACTGTCACTTATACATCCCAGCCTGTGCAATATCCCAGCCAGTGCAATCTTTAATCAGTCTTCCCACACAGATTCTTCTAGGCTATTTGCTCCACGGAACACTGCCAGGTGATTGATTTCCCTATACCTAGTACCTCTGGGAAATACAGAAACTCTTGCCTCAGTGTGACAGTAAGAAATTTATTATCAGAAAAAAAAAATATTGAGATAGAGAAGGAGCTTATTGATTATTATAGACATCTACAGGCACTGAGAATTACTAGATTCTTTAAAACCTAAACTTCATTGCAGCCAAAAACAATGTGTATACTCATTCAATAAGCATTTTACTAAGTACCTACTAGACTCTGTTCTAAATCTGGGAGCAATAAAAATAAATATGACATGGTTCCTGCCCTCAAGTAATGCATGGTAATAGAAGAAGTAGAGATATTAAAGAAAGACATGCAATCAGATGTTTTAAGTGCAACGATAGAGCTATTCACAAAATAGTGGGAGGGATAAGGATAAGTGAACAAAACCTAGTCTGGAAATCCATGACCGTGTTCCCAGACACCTTCATTCATAAACTGAATCTTCAAGAATGAATGAATAGTGGTATAACATAAAGAATCATATTGAAGCACAGGATTAATCATAAAGAACTCTAAGAATTTGGGTAGAAGCATTTCACCTATCCCTAGTCTCTTCCCAGGGATCTTACAGGAGAATAAGCATAAATGGAGGGCTTCATGTTTCCTCCATTTTTAACTAATTGATCTTTGGGGGATTGAAGGCATTAATTGAATCTTAGTTCCTTATGACCAACATGGAGGGTAGAAAAGCAAGAGCATACATTTCCAGTACATAAAATTTAAGTAATTATCACTCAAATGTCTGGCACGGGGGCACCATAAAGTTTTGCCGTGCTCTATTTGGAATAGAAAGGGACAAACAGTATCTTGGAAAAGATAGGAACAAAATCCTCTCCTTCTACCAGTTTTCACTAAATGAATTTTCATGATAATGTGGGAAGGGGCAGCCTTTGGGGTAAAACTGAGGAAGCATTCTGATGAAACTTTTGTGAATGCTTCTCTGTCTACACCAGGCTTAAATCCAGACTTTGCTGACATGTAGGCCATGTCATGTAGAATAACATGTGGCTACTATAATCTCACAGAATCTGCCCCCAAAAACGCCCTCTGACTTCTCTATTCTTTCAAGTTGCTCCAGACCCCGAAAGGGCCACAACCATGAAACACTTGGAGACACTTCCTAGTAGCCATAACAAGCAGGAGTCAGCTAGTCCAGGAGGTGAAGGGGTGACAGCGTTTCAGACAAAGACAGACGCATGGAACCACATGGTCAGCCACATGCCACACAGCCGTGCGGGCTGGAGAGATGATGGGACTGGAAGCAGGTGGGGGCCAACGGAGGGCCTCTTATTCCACAGTAAGAAAACTGATGCTGTAGACAATTAAAGCATACTGAAGGCTTTAGGAAGGGTAGTGAACATCGACCTGTGTTTGAAGAGTCTATTCTGCTAGCTGTAGAAAATGGAGTTGAAGGGAAATAGAGATTGAATGCCCAGAGACCCTCTAGGAAGCCAGCAAGAGTTTAAGCAAATGAGAACACAGGTAATAGAGACAGACAGGTGGGGACATAATTTTAGAACACTTAGGGATTGATTGGATGTGGCTGGTGAGAGAGAAAGAAGTCTCAAAAACGGCTCCTCAGTTTTGGTTTGTTCTATTTAGGCTGTGCTGAGTTTGAAGGGCATATAAGACACATAGCTGAAGATGTTGGGTGTAGAATCTGGACAGAAGAAAGATTTGTCAGGAGCAAGCGTATGGGCGGTACTTAAACCATGAGGCCTGATGAGATCAGCCTAGGAGAGTATGTAGATGGATGAGAAATACTGGCTGACAGCAGAAAACAGAGACTTGGAGGACAGACACAAAAAGGACTGAGAGTCCAGAGGAGAAAAGGATCACTCCATAGGATCACAGAATTCAAGTTTTGAAAGTGATACTTTGAGGAGAACAGCAGAGACCAGCAGAATCCAGTTCAACAGAGAAGCCGAATAGCGCGTGTACAGAAAACACCCATTTGGCCACCGCTGACTTTTTGAAGAGCAACTTCTGACTTTTGAAAGAACAATTTCTGTAAAATGATGGAGGCAGAAGCCAATGTGCATTGGGAATAGAGTACATGGAGAGTGGAAGAATGAAGGTGACTTTTCTCCTGCTGGTGAGTGAGGACGTGGGGCTTTGTTGCTTCTGAGTTCAGCACCCAATACTCCAGGGCCTCCAATGCAGAAACAAAGGTTGTGGTTGTGTTTGTGGTCTTTCTGTTTCCAGTTTTACTCTCCACACCTCCAGTTACCTAGACTGTAAGTTCTGTACATTCCACCTTACGGGAGGCAGCAAACAAGATATTCTATCTGCCTACAGAAAAGAGACATTTCCACAGCCAAAGCCTCTCAGATTTTGCTGGAGAAATTAGAACTCAATCTCTTTCATAGTTACTCATCATCTTATCATCTTATTTTCCTTCCTTCTTGCTTTTCTTGTCATTCAAAGGGAGAGAGGGAGAGAGAGACTGCCTTTCTGTCACCTCGGTCCTCTGCAGTCCTCCGGACACCCACCCCGCCCAGCTCCACAGGACGGAGCTCCGGGACTGCAGGGGCTGTGAAAATGTTGCTCAGCCCCTGAGAAGTGCTCAGGAATGAAGACATGAATGAATAATGCATCTCTAACACCAGTCTTGTTACACATATTTGCACTCCTCTTTCCTTGTCTAGACTGTAGAATCCTGGAGAACAGGAGCTGATTTATGTTTTGTAGCATTGTTTGCACCCAGTTGTGAACTAGGTAGTTAGACAAAAACCCAAAGAATAAAAATAGCTTCTGCCTTTGAATAATTAGACAAATTAAACGAACACACATGAAAAAGTTTGGAGAAAATGTTAACACCGATTCTGGCTCTAAAACTATTCGTGGAGATTAGAGATCTGTGTGTCCTGGAATTGGCAGGAAAAGTTTAGTAGAAGAGAAAAAATTTTACTTGTCCCTTTGAGAAGGGGTTGGTTTAAAATAAGTGAAGGGGTTATAAATTCAGCACCTGTGTTGGCATTGCCGAATTGCAGGAGGAGCCAGAATTAGCCCAGCATAGCACAGTGGCAAGGGCAGGGGAGCCCGAGGTGGATGGGACAGGAAGAGACTGGCAGCGCAGTGGAGATGAAAGCTCTTCTCCTTCTCGGAGACGGAGGACAAGATGACATAGGCTCTATGACTATATTTCAAGCCTGTATTCTTTCCTGGTGAACACGCATAGTGAAAATACTTTATACCGACCGTTCACAGGTTGGAAATCCCAGTTCTTCCTCAGGGTCCTGGTAGAGCTAGTGCAGCTGACTTGGCTGGGTCTCGTGGCTCTCCCACCCTGTGTGCTGATGCTGGCGGTGAATCTGGGAGGCAGTCTGGGAGAAACATACAGGAACAGATTTATTTTTCAGAAACGTTTATTTTCTCTTGGCTCACCAATGTTGATACAACTGATAAAATACAACCAGAAAAGACAAGAAAAGCCAGAAGAGGTGGGATGAAATGATGCTGAGTAAAAGGTTGAAAGCGTTTAAAGTGAAAACTCTTGCAATACTGTTCGTTTCCTGTGGACGATAAAATAATATTTCTGAAATAACTCTAACAGGAATAAAGAAGTCACTAAAAGTCAGTGCTCTTCTCCAAGTGTTTTTAAGTAAAAAAAAAAAAAAAAAGTCCATTCTGTAATAATGTAAAAAAAAAATCTTAATTATGCTTCTTATGGTGTCTATGTATACTTGTTCTATTTTGAAGACTCATCTATGAATTCCATTTTGGCAGTTAGTGACATTTTAATAGCTCATCATTCATATGAAAATATTTTTCACAGGGTTTTAGTTTGCCATTCTCACTGTAGTCAGCAAAGAAATCACTGTCGCTCATTTTAACAGTGCTCACTCACAGTGCTTGGCATATACTAGATGCTACATAAATATTTGTTGAGTTCAATTCTCAGGAGATTTACTTGCTTTGCAGCTAAAAATGTAATATAAAATGACTAATTTCTAAAGAAACAACTTTTTTCAGACTTTTGTTTGCTTTGTTTGCAGTAACAGCAATGAGATATAATCATAATAATTTACTCCCCTCTACCCAACTACCAGAATTAGAATTTCTCTAATTCTTGATGGACTGGACACAATATAGAACTTTCAGAAATTGAATGTATCAACTAATATTTTTGTATTTATTGACTTTTGAAAACTTAACTTGGTTCCTAAAAAGTTTTGAAGAAATTCCAAATGAAAAACAAAATTAATAACAACAAGATAAGCATCAGTACAGATGTGATAACATTCTTAATTGGGCCAAACTTAAATAAGGAAATTATTCTGCCTTATTGTAGCATAAAACTTGATTCAGGAGCCCTTGAATACATTAAGTAGAACTAAAGTTCAAACAGAATGAAAGAGAGGGTATTTTTCTAGCAGTGTTTCATCACATTTCTCTTAAAAACTTTTCTTGTAGTTGATTTCTAATCTCACAACGTTGTGGTCAGAAAGGATGCTTGATACGATTTCAATTTTCTGAAATTTACCAAGGCTTGCTTTGTAGCCCAGCATGTGATCTATCCTGGAGAATGTTCCATGTGCACTTGAAAAGAATGTGTATTCTGTTGCTTTTGGATGGAATGCTCTATAAATATAAATTAAGTCCATCTGATCTAATGTATCATTTAAAGCCTGTGTTTCCTTATTGATTTTCTGTCTGGATGATTTGTCCATGATGTAAGTGGGGTGTTAAAGTCCCCCACAATTATTGTGTTACTGCCTATTTCTCCTTTTATGTCTGTTAACATTTGCCTTATATACTGAGATGCTCCTATATTGGGTGCATATATATCTACTTGTTGGCTATCCATTATTTGTGGCAGTTTAGAAACTTTTTAAAGTTCAGAACAGTTCCTTCAGAGAAAAAGGTTTGCAGGGAAACAGTGTGCAAAACGGATTATTAGAGTTGCTTGGATGGAAAGTGGGGGGAAGCCATGGTGATCTAGGGAATCCTGCAGTCCACAAGGAGTTGGAGGCCAGAAAGAGTTGGGTTCTAAGCACACAACTCCACTAACTAGACCTTCCAAGCTTCAGAATTCTCAAACATAAAATGGAAAATATTACCTATCTTGTTGAATTGTTATGAGACGTGAATGAGATGATTGAAGTACTCAGTGCAAAAGTTGCTGTAAGAGGTCACCGAACCGTATTATGGCAGAAAGTGTTGGCACTCTGCCCCCTCTCCTAGAATCTCCATTCACCATTTTAGTCCATGTCACCCACCACCTCCCCTTCATCAGCACGTACTCTTGCTTTGGGGAGAACCCAGGCCAAGACAGATGAAGTGCCTGAAAATGTACATCACCAGCCCACTGCAGTCCAATGGCCCTCACCCTGTGACTGACTGATGGGTACAGGAGTATTTCACTATCTTGCTTCCTTCAGGATCAAGCTAAAGCCACCTCTGGAACTTGCCCAAGAAGAATACTTCCCTACTTGACATATCACCTTTCCCTGTGTTGCTGCCCTACCCCCAGTAGGTCTCCTGGGTATGCTTCTATAACAAAGCCTTTACATAGGAACACCACTCTCGGGGCCTGCCTCTGGGCAACCCAACCTAAGAGGGGTCAACGAATGGTTATGAGAATGATATACAAGGTCCTGGATCATATTCCTAATTTCATTTTCAAATACTCAGCCCCATTACATCCTCTCCATGGTTTCTCTAATTCAACCCCAGAGGAGCCAAGGGGCCCCCAAGGCACCATGAATGTGCATGCCTCTCTTCTTTCTGTTTAGAACACCTTTCCCTATGAGAAACACCCACTCATCCTTCAGGACCTAATTCAAATCTCCCCTCCTCTGTGAAACACCCTGAAATCCCAGCAGAAACATCAATACTTGCTCTGTGAGCACCCTTAAATTTTGTACCTATCTCTCCTATAAAATATGCCATACTGCATTGGTGACTATGTCTGGGAACTACCTGATCCTGGGTACCTCTGCATTTCACCCAGTTCCTCTCCAGCCATCCTCTACCCACCTTCACCCTAATCACGTACATGTCCAAAACCCTTTCCTCAAACCCTTAGAACCAGATGAGCTTTGGAACTCAAAACCTCCCAATCTTGGAGTATTATTACAGACCACGTACCACACCCTATAGAACATTCCTGGCAGGTTCTCGGGTGACACTCCCAAACCAAAGACAGTGCAGTTTCTTCCTTGAGAGACATGAGTATTCACACAAAATGAGATAAATAAAAAATGCACGTAGCCTCATAACCATTTGGGTTAGGTTTTGCCACTAAATGAATTCAGGCTTTTTAGAGTTTTTTGAATTTCATATTTATAAATAAAAGGTTGTAGACCTTTAATAGAAGCTCAGTATGTGTATACTGAACTGGACTGGAGAAAACATCTTCTCGTTGCTGTTTCCACTAAATCTCCTTTCTGCTTAAAGCTATTAAGAGCAGATTTTTCAAAGTTCCTGGATACAATTGCTTTTTACCAGAAGCCAAGATGAACTGCCCAAATCACCAGATTTCCCGTCCTGATTCCTGGAGAAACAGATTATGCTATTTTCCTGCTGCTCTGAATGTCAGAACTGTGAAGTCAGTTCTTCTATACGGATATATAAAAATTGCAGAGCCTGGAACACTACTAATTTGACTACCAAATCTGAGGATAGCAAATCACTTAAACACATGCTTTCCTTGGTTTGCACTTGGCTATTAGTAATCTCACAGACATGAAAACTAAATCCCTCCAAATGGTGTAATGATATGTGATCACTGGAAGCATCTTAGAGGGCACTTAATTCAATCCCTTCACTTTATAGATGATGAAACCAAGGCTCAGAGAGGTTAACTGACTTTCTCGGGTTCACACAGTAGGTTAGTAGCAAAGCGGAAACTACAATCAAGATCTCTAGGGTAAGTTTTCTTTTCCCCATGCTATCTTTCCTCAATAAAATAGGACTTCTTCTAACACTGATCCTTTAATCCTTCTATTCTAAATGCAGTTATCCTATTCTGTTCTCTGAATAACAACATTGCACGCATGGTACCCTTCCTGATTCTCCATACCAAGACTGTCATTTGAAAATGGAGATAATAGCAGCTTCCCCTTTACTGAGTCTACATAATATATCAAGGTCTGCACTCAGAGCCTGATAAAAGGAAGATCTAAGTGGAAGATAATATTACTATAGGTTATGATGGTTCTAACAAACATACATTAAAGGCTTAATAAAATTATTTTTGGAAATATTCTTAGATTTTTTAAAAATTATATTTACAGTAAAGTAAAATATATTAGGCTGATTAATCAAATTCTTAATATAAAATGATTCCAGAGTTCAAGACCCTTATAACCACTTTATTGAAATAGTCACTCATTTAAATGCTATACACGTTTTAATTTGCCAGCTCTGTAGTATCACTTAAATAGGGATTTTGAATTAAATTCTAATCATGGAATTTAAACATGAAAATATCAGTTCAAGGAAATAGCTATTTGTAATGTGTATAACATGAAACTTTAACACAATTTAAAATATTATCACCTTATGTAAAGAGTTGTAAATATTTCCCCCAAACATCAGGTAGCATTAAACCTCAGAAAGAGGTAGTAATTTTTTTAGCTAAGTTTTATCTACAGAAAAACTAAATTACCTGACTAAACAAAAGAACTTTACATCTTTTTTCCTATCACATCATATATCCTGAGAAGTTTTCCTCCTCCACTGGCCACCCTCTTCCTTCCTACTTTAAGGAAAGTGAAGAGAAAGAGACAGACTACAAAAGTGTACTTGTGGGTCCACACCTGCCCAGAGAACGTGAACACACAGGAGAGGTGAAAACACAGAAATGAAAAAGTTAAAACATCAGTTTCCCTCCAACCTCAGGCCATTTGGACTACAAACAAGAGAATCTAAAAATATTCTCTCATCAGTTCCTTCCTCTAAAAAAAGCACTGATTATCTTCAGTGAACACATGTGAATCCCTCCAACACATCAAAGTTATTGCTAATTGGAAGTAAAATCAACAATTAGCCATCCTGAGGTGCCCTGTTAAAATGTCCTGTCATCAAACCATTGATGACAGATTTAGTCCCTCTCAAAACTAACAAAGCAGAGTTCAAATGGATGTAATAAATACACCTGAAAGAAAATCCTACAAGAATCCAAGAAGTGAGCACCTACCCCACTGAGCCTCCTATTGGCAAGAGGGAATCTTCACATTGATTCTTCCATGGACCATGCCAAGTCTCATTTGGGCTTCTCAAGGAAGTGGTATAGCTTCATGTTTCATTTCACTAATGATCAAGTTTCCCAACCAATGTAATTAGAACAGCCAGGTCCCTGAGCACTCTTTGTTTTTTGGGGTTTTTTTTTTTGCGGTACGCGGGCCTCTCACTGTTGCGGCCTCTCCCGTTGCGGAGCACAGGCTCCGGACGCGCAGGCTCAGCGGCCATGGCTCACGGGCCCAGCCGCTCCGCGGCATGTGGGATCTTCCCGGACCGGGGCACGAACCCGTGTCCCCTGCATCGTCAGGCGGACTCTCAACCACTGCGCCACCAGGGAAGCCCCGTGAGCACTCTTAATTAATGAGAAATTCAAAGCCAATTCCACACACCATCTAGGTTTAGTTTTCCATTCACCTGTTGCCATTCATTTGAAGGCAGTAAAATCTCTTTGAAATGTTTGTCCCAAAGTAAGATTTTTTACATAAGTTTATCTTCAAAATGGCTATTGGCACATAACCCATGGCTGCAAACTGCCCCCCACCACACTTCTAGCACCTCTATAATCAGTTTATGTGAAATGATTTATTCTGTTGATTGTAAGAACAACCAGTACAATGTGAAACGCACTTGAAGTGTCAGGTGGGCAAAAAGATAATGTGAAGGGAATATCTGAGAAAAATCAGATGCAAGGATTTTTGTTTTGTGTTGCTTTTACCCTCCTGTATCTTCACTACCTAGGACGGTACACGGCACATACTAGGCACTGTGTAAAAACTTATTGGATGAATAACTGCCTTCTTCTTTATTACTCACACTTGCCACATAGTCCCAGGTAGTGCCTTTGAAACTCCATTGGCTTCTCTACAGGCCACACCCAGGGAGGCATCAACCCTGCAGGATGGTCCCAGGAAGCACCCATCTACAGATCACCTCTAGCATCGAGTCACCATGAGACATCTGCTGATCCAAAATAAACATCGCACTCAGCATACTATACTGGCTTCCATAAAAGTGTCTCCCATTTCAATCAGGATGCCATCTAGAAGTCGCTTTTTTATGCCCATGTGAACAATTGAGGTTTGATGTGTAGCAGCCTGGGTTCACTCGGGAAATAGAAATCACATAATGGGTTAAACAGAGGAAGATTAATATAAAGAATAAACCATGATAAAAGACAAAGTATAAGGAAACTCTATATAGTAGCCTAGGGCGGAGGGAGAGTACTCAAAGAAGAACAAACTTGGGAGGGGGATCCCCTTGCCAAGGCTGGGGATCAGACCCCATTAGAGAAGGTATATTTCAGCCCAAAGGAAGGCAGAAAAGTTTGCTGGTTGGTCCAGCCTGAAGTTGGTCCACAGGCTCATGGGTGAGCAGGATATAACCCTCCAGAACGGAGGTGAAGAACAGGTGATGCCACACCGGGGGTGTGGGCATGCCGAAGGGGTGGGGGCCCTCTAGGCTGCAGAGGAATCTGGGAGCCAATGCAGTTGGGAGGCCTTTGGACACAGGTACAGGCAGGAAGCTGTTGGGACACCAGCTCTCATTTCAAGAGGGGTGTAGAAAGGCTATCAACAAGTGGAGGCTGCAGGGAGGCTGAGGATTCCAGGCCCATGGCTGGGGCAGAGCTCCACCAAATGTTTGTACTCTGACACCACTGACACCACCCACCCCCCTCCATCTGCTGCAGCAGGAAACAGCAGGAGAGCCCCTTCTCTGCGGTGTCCCACCAGAGCCCTCTACAGAGAAAAGTGAACATCACACTCACTGTGAAGAAGAGACGCCTTATCACAGGGCATAAATAGAAGGGTGAATCTGGAGCAGAAGGGCAATGAATGAATAATGGCGCAGATCATTATCTCAAAAAATAACACTGTTGCTTGTTTCTGTGCCTGGGCCAGTTGACGTGTACAAACATAGCTCTCAATATGGACACAGTGCAACCCCATAGAGCTGTCTCTCTGAGGAGGCATCTCCCCAGAGGCTGCCTCAGGTGAACTCTCAAACTGGGGGCAAGGTGAAACTTATAACCAAGTTAGATTTGGGAACATATTCCTCCTGAAATATATTCAGACAGATCCGTAGAACAGTCACTTGTCCCAAATAGCAACTAGAGCTTTCCAAGTATAATGATTACAATTTTCATAGAGAATCAATCCATCTCCATTCCCACGAATCTGATTCTATGTCCACCCTGAAACTGTCAAGAAAAAATTATTTTTTGCTTTATTATCTATAATTACACAGTATTTCAATAACTTGGTTGTATTCCTCACCAATGAAAGTCTCACACATATCATCCCAAACCACTTGCTACATCCACTGCAGTGAAAAGACCACCCCTCTTTGTTGTGACCCTTGGATCACAGAATCCTTTGGTTGTAAGGCATGTGGGAAGTATGCATACCTCCAATGGCAAAAAGCATTATAATCCATTAAGTATTTGCAAACTCTCCAGTGAGTTTCCATATATCTAAAATTATAATACGGGAAAGAATCCAAACATTTTCACTTCTAGAAATTCTGCTCATCTCCAGATCTTAGAAACAGATTCTTCAGGAAATCTATTTCTAAATCTTTGATGTACAGTCTTTGGCTTTCCTGAAAGTAACAATTCCTGACCATTGAAAGATTGCCTTAAAACTTTAAACATAGAAGAGGAAAATATGAGACGTCAATGTTTATTTTTTTAAGATAACCCACCTCTAGAGTTTATACATCTATCTGTCTTTCCCCAAGAGAAGCAAATCCTTTCGGGTTGCTTTGTGACTCTGGGACTATGGGAGAATCCTGAAGGTCAGAGTCATAAAACCTATTAAATATTCTTCTATGACATAACCTAAGAACTCCAATAAAAATTTTGAAAATATTAGAGTATAAGTGAAGTATTTCTCCCCCAAGAGTGAATAGCATATTGAAGGAAAGTAATTAGCTAATAAAAAGTAGGCTCCCATCTTGAATTTTCTGAACTAATCCTGATTATACCAATCTTCCTCAAGTATCCCCTTAGTGCATTTCTAAATGCATTTATTTTAAAACAATTTTCACTTAGATTAGCCAAGCATGGTTTGTGGAGGAAGATTTGAATTCCTCTTGAAAAGAGATTTGATGAATTGCTTTTTACTGCCCAGGGAAGGTATGGAAAACTTGGTGAAAGTTAATAAATAAACATGACGAAAGTTAAATTATATTCTCAGTTTGTAAATTTTGTATTTTCAGCTGTTAATTTACTAAGCAGCTGTCAGAACCTCCATTTTCTTACAGCCCCAAGGAAGCCCGCACCTTGTGCGAACACCTGCAACGAGTGACAATTAGTGAAGCACTAGATGAGAAGAACATATATTTTGATTAATTATGCCATATGTGCAATTCAAACTCCAGTGATGTAGCTGGGAACGAATGCTATTTTGAGGCTTAATCTACAGGTATGTTCATCTTTCCTATTCAAACTCCAGGCTCTTTTTAATAAACTGACAAAAGGCAACTGCCCTCATTGACTTCTAATTATCTATCACATGATTTATGACTAGAACCAGTAAATGTCCATTTCCTGAGAATCATGTCTTCTTCTGACCTACTCTAAGAAGACTCAAATAAGACAGCTCTTCACACATGCCTATTCAGTGGGCAACACTTATAGGAGAAAATAAATGTATTCCAATTTGTAGTGATACTAAACTAAATTGTATTAATTAATACCTGTGTGAAATATGCAATCTTAATTGTTCTGGACCAAAATGGCACAAATTAAAGTGAAAAGTCTCCAACTTTTCAGATTCTTCACATATATCAATGATAGCACACCTTTATTGAGTTTTTATCACGAGCCAGGCCCTGAGCTAAGCACTTGATATACTCTATATACTTTATATGCTGACAATAACCCTAGAATCCATTCTTTCCTCATTTCTAGGAGATGAGACAGTTTAGCAATTATTAATGACTTATCCTAGAACTTAGGAACTTTGTAGCTCCTACAGCTACAAAGTGGTGCAATCCAGGTCCTTAAGCTTTACACCAAAATGCCCCTTGTTAGAGTGGAAGGTATCCTGAGTTTTGACTCTTAGATTGCTACTGCTAGTACCTTAAAGAAACGTGTTTTATATTTGTGATATAAAACAGTGTGCATGCTAAGTGAAGTGAGTCAGAAGAGAAAGACAAATATCATATGATATCACTTATATATGGAATCTAAAATAAGACACAAATGAAGTTATCTAGAAAACAGAAACAGACACACAGACATAGAGAAGAGACTTGTTGCGGAGGGGGAGGGTGGGAGAGGGAGGGATGGATTGGGAGTTTGGGGTTAACAGATGCAAACTATTATATACAGAATTGATAAACAACAAGGCCCTACTGTATAGCACAGGGAACTATATTCAATATCCTGTGATAATGGAAAAGAATATAAAAAAGAATGTAGATAGAGGATAGATGGATAGATAGATAGATATGTATACATATATATGTATAACTGAATCACTTTGCTGTACAGCAGAAATTAACACAACATTGTAAATCAACTATACTTTAATTTAAAAAAAAAGACTGTTAATTGATATATACACACTACTATATTTAAAATAGATAACCGACAAGGAACTACTGTATAGCACAAGGAACTCTACTCAATATTCTGTAATAACCTAGATGGGAAAAGAATTTGAAAAGGAATAGATACATGTATATGTAAATTACTTTGCTGTACATCTGAAACTAACACAACATTGTTAATCAACTATACTCCCATATAACATAAAAATTCTTTTAAATGTCATGCATGCCCCTTCCAGCTGTTTTCTTACTGGCAATTACTTCCTAAATACAAGGGGTCACTTTGAGATATCTTAAAGCGTAGAATAAATGAAAAGAACTATGTAGATAGCCCTTTATCAGTCGTCAAGGAACCATTGGTGACTAACATTATTTTTAAGCCAGTGGCTTAAAATGGATATGTGCTTCCATGTGGACAATCCAGTTTTATTTTATCTTATATTTCTGATAGAAATTTTACTTTATTTAGAAAAATTGAGAAGGTGATATTTAGGAAGATGATATTTTTGTGTGTATGCTGTCTCGCTACGTTTTACATATTTATATCAAATGGGAACAGAATGCCTTTTCCTTTTTTGTTTTTAACATCTTTATTGGAGTATAATTGCTCCTTTTTGTTTATCTATGTATATATCCTGTACTCCCATCAAGGTCCTAAGAGCAACAGTTTTGCACTTGCCTTCCACTGCCTTCCATGGCGGCTCACATGGAGAAATCTTAGAACCTGTTAAATAAAGCATTGTTGATTGTTTTGCCCCATTCAGAAGGAATCAGAAGATGAATAATATGACCCAAAAAAGGAAATAGTACATTAAGAATGACTAAGAGATGTTTTAGTTGGTACTTCCTACAGCTAAAGTGCCCATAGCCCAGCTTTCACTCCCAATTTCTTTAATATCAAAAAGTGTTCTGTAAATACATACACCAGAGTAATGGCGCAAACAAGAAGCAGGATTCCAGGTAGTCATTCGTTTTCCAGTAAATGAAGGGAGAAGCCCTCTTCCTGCCAATGCCTTGCCTCAAACAGCTTTGGTAGCACTGAGCATGCCCCAGGGGCATCCTGGAGCACCAGGTCCGGAGAGGGTGAGCAGAACCGGAGGACCCCAGAAGCTACCAAAAAGATTGGCCCGTGAGCTCACGTGCTCTGTGTCTACTCGCTTTCTTCCCTCTCAGCTTCCATTCAGCTTCAGAGAGATCCCTGAAAGCCAGGACCACGCTGAGCTCCACTGAACAGGAACAAGCCCTGTGTACTTGTATCATAACTAACACACGTCTCTCGGCGTGGAGCTCAGAGTGACTCGGGTCATCCTGAGATGACCTGCACCAATTCCTTCCTCCACTCCCAAACCGTAAGCAAAGCGTAAAACCCTCAAAGCATAATAAGGGGGCTTTCCCATGGGGGGTGGTACCCCAGTCCCCACAATGCATCCATCTACTGATGCTGCAGCAAGACGTCAGCAGGACTGGGGGCCCTTCCAGGGCTCTGACTGTCCCGGGGGGAGGGGGTGGGTTCTGCGGTGCCTTTCCATCCTTACTGGGGAACATACCAGAACTCTTCCTCCTCGGCTTACTTTTAAGCACCTCAATGTGGTTCAGTAAGTACCAACCTGAAGCAGGGCACCAGGTTGCGGTGCATTTCCCAGAAGCCCTCTCCCAATGCGTGTCTAAGTGAATGGGGTGAGCTGAGCTGTCGGGTTTGTGTCAGTTCCACTGCAGCTCAAGACATCAGCTCATCTCACACAGCCCTGCGACCTTCCTGTTACCGCCAGACTCTTTTCCTCTTCCTGGCACAGGAGTAGGAAGCACACAACCACATATAAAGGCTGAGCCTTGAAGAGGTACGTAAATGCCAATTTCCACTTTAAAGGTGTTTTCATCTGTTTCAGGGAGACATATCATCTGCTCATTAAACATCCACCTACAGTCAGCTCTGAGGCAGAATGGACATTGATCCATCTCTCACAGATTTGTTTGAGAGTTTTAAACCCTCCTGATCTCTGGCTGTTTCACATCTAACTGCTAAGGTTTTTAGCTGAGTATTCAGAAGTAATCACCACTTCATTTGATCATTTAAATAGAGAAATGCATTTTTCCTCTTGACTCCTTTAATCTTTTCCGTGTTAACAAAAAAGACCTCAGGTCAGAAGGTAGGCAGGGGTATGAAGGGAATTACTGATCTATCTGGAAGAAAGCTCTGTACAAACGTAAGGCATTATTGCATATGACCCTTCTAAAACTGAGCTGCCTGCCCTTTACAAAACTTTCACCTCCTTTAGGGCTTTAAGAATAACTGAAAACACCCATAATTATTTCTTCCTAAGTACTTCCTACATATTTTTTAGTATTACAAGGTGGTATACTGGAGTAGAGACAGATCGCCTGGGCTCAAATCCCAACTCTGGCAATTTCTAGATACCTTTCTGTGCCTCAGTCTGCTTATCTGTAAAATGGTCATATGATAGCGCTTCTATAATAAGACTGCTGTGGAGAATGAGTTAATATATGTAAAGCATTAGACCAATCACTGGTGTAGGTTTGGGTTCTATAATGTTAGCTATGATTTCGTGAAACAATCTGTCTAAAATGACACACCTTAAAAATTCAAAATGAGGTTAAACTCGGAATTTTTACTCTTGTTACTGAACCAGGTATGTTTGCCCGATGCAAAGCAATCTAAAGGCTGAGATGCCGAGGGCTGTAGCAAAGAGTTTATTCACAAGGCAGCCAGTGTGAGGAGACGGGAGACCAAGTCTCAGATCCACCTCCCCAAGGGTATTTATGAAATAAAAGAGCAGGGTGGTCTGAGGCATGGGGAAAGATGACTGGAAGCAAGAAAAAGGTGAAGTAATCAGCATTCTGTTCAGGTGTATCTGAGTTGCGTGCTTCTTCATTGGATGCATGTTCAGAAAACGGCAGTGTTAGCATGAGCTGAGGGTGGGGTTTTTGCATCTCTGACATCAAAAGGTCATCCACTGGACGCTTGCACAGGCCCAGTTGAATGGTTGGTGGTCTGACCGGTTTGATCTGGGCAAGACTAGCTCCATGTTTCCGAAAGACAATTTAAGCAACCGTCCCTATAGCATCTATAAATCAGAAGTGTTGTCTCTACGGGGTGGTTAAAGGAGTCTTGGGATATATCGTCTAAGCCACATGAAGCTGGGAGGGTATGCAATGTGCAAGCATAATTAAGGCGAGCTTGATTGGTGAAGGAAGGTTACAGAATATTATTTATTAAGCAAGTTATGGTTTAAGGGATCTAACTGATGACTGCCCTCGGCCTCACTCTCTTGAAGTCATCTATCATCTGATATGTCTACCTCAGCAGTAAGCTCAAAGTGTGTCACCTTGAGGAAACACTTTAATTTTTTCTTGAGTTTTGGCCTGTAGAATGGAGATAACCGTGATGCATATCTCACAGGATTATTGTCTAGCAAATGAGGCAAAGAGTGCAAACCTGTGTGGTGAGATTCTGAAGCCGCAAGAATAATGTCTGATAAGCGAAGCCGGGTAACGTGGGGCAGACAAGGGTGCTCTTTGCAAGGCCACAGTATTCGTGATCAGGTGCACAAGGTCGAGCCTTGGATCTCCGAAAGGCAGACACAGGAATGGTTGGGAAATCAAAGTCGACATAGCTCAGAGAGAAACAGAATACAGAAGTAAAAATAATTAACATATTGGAGCTGGGAAAGGAAAATCAAAATAGACTTGGTGGCTAAGAGAGCGCTCTAAAATGGAGCTGGTAGGCCATTAAGGAAGTGGGACTTATACACGTCCTCAGCCTGGATGGAATCAGAACTTTTGACCACTTACTATCTTAACACAGGCACCCAGAACATCTATCTGCACAGTGTTCCAGAATCTCAAGATACTTATCGGCCCCTTACCCTAAGTAACTGGTGAGAGCCTCCCTTAAGGGCAAATACATATTTGCATCAGAGCAATTACAATTCTTGCAAGACAGTTTTAACAACCTTGTGGCTTTTGCCTTTACAAGCCCCTGACTCTCTTCCCTGGAACACTTTTTTCCGGTTTTACCCGAATCTCTGTCTACCAAATTGCGACTCCCTAGACCCCAAATAAAGCACCTTGTTCCTTGCAGCCTAAATACTAATCATTGTTCAGCAGAGCAAATAGGAGAATTTCCCCAATTTTTGTCCCCAATCCAAGCTCCCTCCAGCATACGATTTCCCCTCATCTTTCCAATTATGTGAAACGTGTGACAGGAGGAATAGTTGAATGCTGTCTTAAGAAGAGCCAGGCTCTCTAGGGGAGGGAAAAACATTGAGACATTACGGCTTCCCACAGGGGAGAGGGCAGAGGGAAGGGTTGGTCACAGACCAAGATGTCTAGATAAACTGGCATCATCTTCCTTTGCCCCATTTGAATCCTCATCCACCCCTCCCTATAAGGGAAATGCATTCAGGAATCTGCTGAAGAGCCCTACCAAAACTGGGCACTAGACACAGTAATTAATCAAACTGGTCTGATATTTATTAGGCAGAATTAGTTAAGTTTCTATAGAACGAGGATGGGGCTGTCTGTTGACAGGCATTTATTCGGGATTCAAAGGTCAAGTTCAAAGTAGGGGCTGCTCTGCCCTGGTCAGGAGAATTTTTCTAGTCCAGTGAATCTCAGCCTTACTCTCCACCTATCTTATTTGGGGAACTTGCTAGGATACGGATTCCTGCGGGGGGGGAGGGGCCCGAAATTGTATATTTCAACAAGCTCCCAGGCGATGCCGCTGTTGCCGCTCTGAGGATCATACTTTGTGGAACGAGGTCTAGACCGCAGAGAGAAAGGGTTCAGACAGTGGGTGACCTCAATCTGAGATATCTTATAAGAGGTACAAGCTCATTTATTATTTTGCTATATCTCTTTGGAGCTCTCCAAACATTGAAAGGGTTTGCCCAGGTTTGGTCTCTAGGGAGTGGGTAAATTATTATCATTCCTTCAAGAAGTTGTGTGCTGGAATATAAAATGTTTGGCTTTCCCGAAGATTTTTCTGAGTGTCCTGCCCACTTAAGACTCAAGAGCTCTTTAGGGCGTGTCCTCCAGACATATTAGATTCCTGAGGGATCCTGCCACTCTTTTAGAGGTCAGAGGTGTCAGATCAGCTCCAGTGGTCCCTGTGGTGTTCCAAGGACAATGGTGCTTCAAGGACAAAGGTCAACCCCACCTAAAAAAGTCTCAGCGTTACACACCCTACCGGACTCTCATCGCCCTCCCTGCCGTGTTGCGATGGGTACAAAACTCCTGGGCCCACCAGGGCCAGGGGACCTGTTCCTCTCTCGTCCCACATCAGGAAAGGCCTCTGCCCTGTCCCACTCCCACCCTATAGAAGGAAGTATATGTGCCTCAGCCAATCAGAAAACGACTCTCCCAGACTAATAGGAAGTTGGCCCGCTGTTCTGGCAACGACCATTCCCTGTAATAAATCCCATCTCCTTTACATTCTGCCTTGTGTCCGGAAATCCTCTTCCAACCCATGTTCAGACCATGACAGTCCCATCATCCACTGGGTTGGAGTCAAAATACCCAGGTATCACAGAATAGGGGTGACTGAATAATCTCTAAGGACTCATTGTGCTCTAAGGAGACCTGACTCCAGGTTCTGGTTTCTCTCATCAAAGTATGGGGGATTTTTTTGTTTTAGTTAATGTTTGTTTTAATCAGCTTGAATGCACACTCCTCAGAACAAAAGGGGGGATGTCAATACAACATGCTCATCCAGCAGTGGAGGAGATGGCGCCCCTCCTGAGACATTGACGATGGTAATTAAAATGAGGCATGTGGTTAATCGAGGGGAAAACAACCTCCAGCAAAATCTGTCTTAGACATTTCTGCACAAACAGGCGTCTGAGTTCATACATTTTCTATGACACAGACATAACTAACTTTTCCTTTTTACCCTGAACACTGGTGTTTGATCCTTTTGAACAAAAAAGATGTCTAAACATTCCCAACGGCTCATCCTCACTTCCTCCAAGTGTTCACTCTCCTTTCTCTTTTTCCAGTAGCATCTTCTAACATCATCATAACAGACTATCTAATTTAGGGGTTTCTTATGTTTATACTTTGTTGCCTATCACCATGCTAGAAGGGTCTCCACCCAACAGGAGCAGGGATCTTTTTTCTGGTTGTTTACTGAAAAACTTAGAATAGTGTTTGGTATATAGAAAAAAAAAAACCCTAAACCATCTAAAATCTTCTACATCCAAACCCCTGATTCTAGTCTCATGGGAAGTAAGAATGTAAGATGAATAAGAAAAGGAAAAAAAGAGACACATTTGTGCATATAGATTAAATGTCTGCATTCTGCATGACACCTGCTGGATGATTCAAAGTCCTCAGTGCTTTAGAATAAGCTTTACTAGAAATAGTCCTATTAACTAATGTCAGTTGTTTCAGTGGAAAGATGTTTAGAATTCAAACAGAAGAAATAGCAATGTCTGCAGCAAAGCCATTTATTATAATTGATTTAATGATAGAGGAGCAAAGGCAGATGAGGGCAGACCTTTTATTTTCTTTGTATTAACTACAGATGTCTGCCTTATTGTTTGTCAGCATTTCTCCATCTCTGAAGACAAGAGAATTTCCATAACCTACCAAATGCTGACAAAGCAAAGGCCAGTATCGTCAGGGTCCACAAAGAGACAATGGGGGAGGAAAAAGTAAAAGAAGTTCAGGTCACCTGCACCAGGAAGAACCAAGCAGGACCATCCCGTCTCTGTTGGCTTCTCCAATCCATGAAACCTAAGTACCAGCCTCCCTGTCCCAGGCTTGTTTCAATTCCCACTACGCAGCCCTTCATTCAGTCATCTTTCATGTATTAGTGCCTTGAAACAATTGCCTTTCATGCAGAATGCACCAGTTTAGTTAGCTGAAGAAATGTTCTTTTTATCACTGCATTCATCTCCCAATAAGGCATTTAATAACAATTATAATAATATCTAGAATTTAAACAGTGCCTTTACCACTACTTTCTCTCAGTCGATTACTATTTCTTTGATGGTTTTCCTCTTGATGCTTACGTATAAAATGGAGAGGTGTAGAGGACAGAATTCTTGAATTATAAATATTACTTTATAGGATCATTTAGTCAAATATGATGATGCCCAGAATAAATTACTGCAGACTGTGTAGTGATTTATGTGCCAAACTGCTCACGAAATCCAGGCTGAAAAAAAGCCAGAGGCCTTTGAGAAGGGATCACCTGCTACAACCACAGGCCATCAAGAGAATGCAAGGCACACATTCTCCATGTGGCTGCCTGGCATGGAAAAAGAGTCTTAACTTCAGAGTCAGAAAGATCAAAGTGAAATTGAAATTCTGGCTCTATCCTTATTAGCTTTGTGACCTTGAGCAAATTTCTTAACTTCTTTAAAAGTTAGTTTCTTCTACAGAAAGTTGGAGTGCAGATTAAATTAGATAATATAAGCATACAGTTGGCATGCAATAAAAAGTAGTTGGCATTTTTACTCTTCGCTAAATCTCAAAGGTATCTGCTTTTCAAGCTTCTATGGTATACTACTATTATGAAAAATAGTGATTGGCATTAATAAACATTTATTGAGCATTTAGTATAAGTTGTTATTTTTCACAAAAATAAACTATATATTGAGATAAGATATCTTATTACCCCATCTTAGAGATAAGGAGACTACGAATCACAATCTTTCAGAGTCCTGCCTTAAAGCCTCCAGAGGTTCCCCATAGCACTTGGAATCAAATCCTGACCACTCACTCTGGCTTGCCAAGCCCAGCAAGAGCTGGCCCTTTCCCTCCTCTGTGACTCATGTACCATCCTCATACTTTACCAGCACCCACACCCCAGGTTTCCCAAACTCAACAAGCTTGTTCTCTCTGGGTAGAGTCCCTGCACTGAGGTCCCCTTAGCCCCTCCCCCAACCCCCATTTTTGCAGAGCTATCTCCTTGTCATGCAGACCTCAGAATAAATGTCAGTTCCAAAGAGGCCTTTCTCAGCCAGTCAACAGTAGCCACTGGGTCATTCTCTGTGACGTTGCCCGTTGTTATTTTCTGCACAGTTCTTATTATTCTCTGATTATTGCTCTTGTTTAGCTATGCATTTTTTTGTTGCCTACACACACACACACACACACACACACACACGCCAGCCTTGGGACCCTCAGGAATTTTGACAGCTGAGTTCACTTCTGCATCCCCTGTTCTTAGAACACTTCCTGGCACATTTTGGATGCTCCTAAATATTGCTGACTGAGTGAATGAATAAATGAACAAGTGACCTTATCGCTTTGATGTACAGAGGCTCTCCTTGTATCTAGGCAAAATTTAAATTTAGTCATTTCCTCTGGTTTGCTTGTCTGTAGACACAGAGAACAAGCAATGCAACTCATGCTTCAAGCATCCTTCCATCCTCTTGGCTATTCTCTGAAATATTTACAGTTTGCTCATGCAGCTTTTATAATCTCGTTTCCAAAATTGAATGCCATGCTCCAAGTGTGGTCTGAACATAATACTGTTAGAACAGATAGCAGAGGGAATATCACGTCACCATTCTAGACACTACATTTCTTTTAATGTAGCCTAAAATGGCTGTGTTTAGCAATAAAGCAAACAGAGAAGGGATAGAGTGACTTCTTGATGTCGGTGCTATAATTCTGATGAATAATAAAAGAAAATGGATTCTGTTATGCTTCTGTCTTCTCTAACAAGGAAAATGATCTCCTGAAAGAAAATTTTAAAAGAGAAAATGGCTTCACCTCTTTTGTTGGACAAACCATATTATTAACTCATATTGAACTTTCAATTTCAACTAGAAAAATCTCCCCTTCATATGTGATGCTGCTAAATCCCCTCCTTTATTTATTCATGAAGTTTGTATTTGGATCCAAGTTTAGAATCTTACATTTAATTTCATACCAGTAAATTTCTGTAAATAATATTTTCTAGATTTTCAAGATGAACACTAAACTCCCAAGTCTAGAGTTATGAACTTGACATTTTCATGTTTTTAGAAAAATGTTCCTCTCCTCTAGCACCTCCTACTGTTGTTTACATTTTCATACATATTCAGCTTCATTTATAGCCACTTTCTTCAATGTTTTTTTTCACTAAGATGAATGTACCACTTCAAGAGGGCTATAAATGAGGCCATCAGTAGACTTGCTCGAACATAGGCTAGATAAGTTATTAAGAATTCTCTTTCACTTTGATAGAAAAGACAGAAGCAAAATATCTAGTTTCTTTATTATTAATCAAAATTTTACCACTGACATCAAGTAGCCCATCTATTCTTTTTCTGTTTGTTCTATTGTCAATATAAGAAACTTGAGTCTCTTTTCGCGTTCTTCCCAATTTTTCTGAGCCTCAGCTTCTGAGCTCCAGTCAAGGTCACGTTTGACCCAAGATGTTTTGGGAGACGTGAACATGGTTGAACCCTGAGCTTGGAACATTGTTCAAAATAAGGAAAAAGTGGTCTAAGAAACTAAACAAATGTAAACTTCCAGGACTGCACAGATATACTGAAAAACTGGCTTCGTCTTCACCTACTATAGTATATAAACTTAAAGTTTTGCACTACTTTACCAGAAGTTCATTAGAAGCCCTAGGGCAAAGAATTAGAATAAAGAGCTTTATCAACAGTAAAAATTTTTAAATCCAGAAAGCTTTGAAATGCATAATAATATTCTGGTTTTCTCTGCAACCCCATACACACACACACACACACACACACACACACACACACACATATCAGACAACAACATCTATTACAAAATGCAGTGACTCCGATATGAAATCACCATCTACTTTCTATTCATCTCTGTCCTATACTTTTAAAAAGCAACTTAAGGCCCGTCAATAGTTAAAGTTTTGTTGAACAAACGTGTCATTTCCATAGTGTCTTTCTTAAAGTTAACTGTTTAGTATCCTGTCTTGCCTTCCCAATAACCTGTAATCTATTGCAGACAGCAATGGCATCTGGTCTTCCATATGTACCCACAAGCAACTAAGAAGAGTAGATAAAATTTGCTGAACTGGGCCCTCCACAGAAAGCTGCACTTATAATATATGTTTGAAAGATTAAGTGATTTTATGCACCAGTGGTTTTTGCTTTGTAGTAATAATCTGTTGACTTTAGCAAACAGTATTTTTTTCTGATTTGTTTCTGTTCCATTTGCTGTCCCTGATAGCCTTTTAATTAGGTTGCTTGTTTGTCAAAGGCCAGTTTGCTATGCTTGTTCTCCTTCATGGATTCAAAAATAATCAGGGCAGGTGTTGTACAAGTTGCATAGGATGACATGCTGTCATGATCAATTGCTAATTAATTTCAGATTCTTTCTGCTTCTGTGATGTGGGTGTACTCTCTCAAATGAAAAACAATAAACAATCATTACCCATTTTGTGTTTGTTAAAGCACTTCATAATTAATAACCAAGATGGGATTAATTTATAAGCAAGTGTTTTCATCCAAGTGTTAGCAAAGAGTCTGTTGGCTAGAAACTATTGTTGATTATATTTTTTGCTCTGAAAAGCCAGTGACTGTTACTAGGCAACATATGAATATATGGGGGGAAATCTATCTTGGATAGAACTCCAATATACTATTAAAGGTGAAACATTTTAAAAAGCAGTCAATAAATGTAAAGGGCCCTTCATATTTTTAGCAACATAAATAGCATCCAACAACTACTGAGCTCTTTCTATGTACCAGGTACTTAACGTGTATGAGGCCATTTAACCTTTATATCAACTAAATGGTGTTGGTAGTACCATGATATAGATGAGGAATCTCTTATCTCAGGTACAAGATGAGTTCTGAAAAATCACACAGCACTGGCTAAGCAACAGGCTTTATTGGGGAAAGGGGAAAAAGTCAAAGGCCAGAGTCAGCATCCGGAAGGCATGGGCTCCCACCTGCTCGTTACCTCATAGTGACACGTGCTGGGCAGGATACTCGGCTGAACTCTCACTGGGATTCCATATTCTTTACCTTTAACAGAGTATGTAGAACATAGCAGTTGTGTCAGAGGGAAATAATCAGACTATATTTGGGTACAGTCTGGTTTGGGTTGCCAGCAGTTTATAGAAGTTGTCTGGAAAGCCAGCTCCCAGATCCCAGAAACCATGAAGCCCAGGGGATATCTCAGCCTCTTGTATCATAGAAACTGACACAGTCCCAGGAGTAGCTGCTCCCACTGACAGAAGGAAGACCTGGGTCTCGGCAAGCTCTTTGTCCAGATGACCCAGACCGACAGTGCATAGTTACGCTTGGATTATTTTGTTCATTGAACTGCAGAAATAAAGTATTAGAGAGATTAAAGAATTTACTCAGGATCAAAAGACAGTTGAATGATGTTATTGGAATGCCAAGAGAATCAGTTGACCTAAAATCATGAACCTGCCAAACTAATTTTTGGAATAAGATGGTCAAAAACTAAGAGTATTTGCTATCAACAGATCTACATAAAGACCTAGCAAGCTGTACTCCAAGTAGAAGGAAAATAACAGCAAAAATATTATGAGATGCAAGAGGAAATGATGAGCAAAATAACTGGCAAATATGTAGATAATTCTCAATAAACATCATCTGAATTAAGAAATAAAAGGAAAATATCTAATTTGTGGGATTAATAGAATAACAATGGACAGTAATAACATAAGTCAGGAGAAGGTGATTAGAGTCTATATATTCTATGGTTCATGTTTCTTTGGAGAAGAATTTTGATATAATATGCAGACTCAGATATATATTACAATATATCTGAAACAGAAGAAGGAGGATGAAATAAGAAAGCAAAGATAGCCTATCAAAAGATTAAAAAGGCAAGAATAGAGAAAAAAGAAAGAAAGAAGTGGAATAAAATGGAAATCAAAAGGAATATGATAGAGACATGTACAAATATGTCAGTAATCGAAATAAATGGAAAAAAAAAACCCTTGTCAAGTAAAATACAGAGAATTTCAAACATTTTTTAGTTCAGTTATATGCAGTGTACAAGAGGCACACTGTCTCAGTCAGCTCAGGGTGCTATAACAGAATACCACAGACTGGCTGGTTTAAACAACAGACATTTAAATCTCACAGTTCCGGAGGCTAAGTCTAAGATTAAGGCACTGGCAGAATCAGTTCCTGGTGCAGGCTCTCTTCCTGGCTTGTGGACGGCCACCTGCTCACTATCCTCACATGGCAGAGAGTCCTCATTCTCATGAGAATGGAGAACACTAACTCCATCATGTGAGCCCCACCCTCATGACCCCATTTAAACCTAATTACCTTTCAAAGGCTTGTCTCCAAAAACCAACATATTGGGGGTTAAACCTTCAACAAATGGATTTTAGCGAAACCCAAACATTTAGTCCATAACACACCCACAATACGTAAGGATATGGAAAAGCTGAATATAAAAGGATCGAAGATTTTCTTTTATATATCAGGCCAGTACTGGGTACAATAAAGCTGTGGTCACTCTTTAAATGTCAGCTAATATAGATGTTGACACAGAAAGCATCATTAGGAATTGATAGGGACATTATGACGAGAGGTCCAGTTCAACAAGAAGATATTACAGCTCTAAGCTCCTACTGGTCCAATAAAATATATAAAGCAAAAATGGATAAACATACAGAAAGAAAAGGGCAAATTCACCATTATAGTGAGTGGTTGTATCACTTCTCTGACAAGTTTTAACACAGGCATACTTCCTTGTTCACAGATTATCTACGGCTCTGGGGCTTACAATGGCAGAGTTGAGTAGTTGAGACAGAGCTGATGTGGTCAATAAGTCTAAAATATTTACTATTTGGTCCTTTACAGAAAGGGTTAACCAACATTTGCCCTAGAGGAAGATCCTAAGACAAATATTTTAATAAGTAGTATATCTGCAAAGTGCAGAAGTAAGGAAAGATGACAGAGAAAAGAAGGCAGTCACCAAAGCGTGGGTCAGCCAGCTACAACTGCAGGCACCTGATGTTTCGTTTTACGGGGTAACTCTGGGAACTAGTGTAGAGCATATACCTCAGGGGAAGTCAGGATTAGGACATCTACCAAGACAGGCAAGAGAGATTGACAAGGGCCCCAGCTTCAGCCCTAACACATCCAGCACCATGCACTGAGAAGGGAAGAAAAGTATAAGGGCAAAGCAAAAGAGCAGACCCCCATCCTAATCCTACCCCCTCAAAGTGCACCTTTCTGGGCCAAGTGCAGTTCTGAACTGAGGAAGTGGGGAGAATTTTTTAAATTGGATAAGAAATCGAAATTTAAGATTTTTGACAACAAAACATGAGACCGTTCTAATAGCTAAGTTAGATGGGGAAATCTATGAGATTTGTCCGAGGAATCTCCTGAGACGGAGCAGGAAGAGCCTACAGTGTTTGAGGATTTTGAAGGGATTAAATGAATACTATTTCATAATTTCACCTCACCAAGTCTAGCTCATTTAATTAAACATTAATAAAAGATAGTTCCCAAGATGCTAGTATCTATGAAGGTCACAAAACATCAAATTGTGAGGGAGAGATTGGGGTAAGGAGGGCCATTCATTAGAGTGAAGAGCGAAGGTCTCTCTAAGGAGGAGGCCTGATGCACATCATGGACTGTGCTAGGGACTGAAAACACAGGCATGAAAGACCAAGATTCCACAGGAAGAGAGCAATGGGAAAGACTGTGCCAAAAGACCCACTGTCACAGGAAGTAGTGTCACAAGAATACAAAGCCGGCATCTAACCAAGCCAGATACATACATACAAACCAAAAAGAAATCAATGGTTGTTGAAGAATTCTAAGGAGCAGAGTGACATAACAGGTCTCTGCTTTCTAAAAACTTACTGTGACAGTAAAATGGAAGGTGGACTGGAGGAGCAAGTGTCGGGGGAAAAAGTCAGTAACAATAGGATATAAAGAAATAGAATTAACGAATGGACACAGAGTCAACCTAGTCTGGTCATTGTCTGGGGGTAAATATGTTATTTCTCAATTGAATGATGAGTTCCACGATTGTCCCAGAAAGGGGAGTATACGAAACAAACAATCAAAAAAGAATATTTGGAAAGAAGTTTCCCATAAAAGGCCCACTGAAGTATCTGGAATAGTCATCACGGGAACCTTCCCCTTTACCTATGCTTCAAGGCTCATGCCAGACGCTATTCATGGGAAACAAATTTTTCCTCCCTGCACTTATTGTCTGCATTATTCATGTATTATTGCTCTGAAGTTTGGGATTTATTTAGTCCCTTTAATATGACCTTAGAAATTTGGGATGAATTGAATCATTTTTACCTTACACAAAGCTAAAGCAGACATGAGACCATAATAGGTACTCAACAAAAATTGAATAAACGAATGAATTAATGCATGCCTACTTGTCTCTCAAACTGTGTTTACCAGGGCTGAAGGCTATAATATGACCCAGTAGTTCCCCAGCTGAGAGTGCTGCTTAATGCAAAGGGAGAAGGAAATCTAACAGACTAAGTGCTTAGACTTAGAACTAAGCACTGAATTGAAAGTATAATCAATCCTGCCTCACCACCACTACAGGATACAACATTGAAGTCATAGTGTAAAAGAGAAACAGTACTTTAAATAATAAGACTTAACATTTATCGAGTACTTTCCATTTGCCAACACAATACTAAGTATACTATATCCATGATCTCATTTTATTCATTTGACAAACATCTGCTGAATGAATGGTCCAGGAAATGTTCTAAGCATCAGGGACACAACAGTGAACAAAACAGATATGTTCTCTGCCCTCATGGATATGAGGGTTGTAGGGAATATGGACAGTGAACAAGGTAACCAGTAAATAAACAAAATTCAGATTGTGCAACTGTAATAAAGGAAATAAGTTGGGAGATATAACAGAACTTGGAGGCAGGGAGCACAGGGTAGGTTGAAAGCTCTCTTTGAGAAGATGACATTTAGGCTAAAATCTGGATGAAAAGAGAGATGAGTAAGACATGGATTAGGAAATGTAAGGAAGGCCAGGCTGTGGAGGACCTAGTAGACCTGTACAGAAGTTGGTATTACTGAATTTGCAATGGGAAACCACTGAAATGTTTTTAAGCAAGAGAGTAGCATGACTGAAAGAACATTCTCTGGCTGCATGTTGGAAAATAGATTTGGAGGGTGGTTCAATAATGAACATAGTTGGACCAGTTGGAAGACTCTCTCCCCAGTGATGTGGAAAAAGATAAAAGTAGATGCATGACTGAACACATACTTTGGAAGTAGAACATGAAAATCTCACTGGTCAGTTGGATGTGGGTAATGAAAAGCAGACAGCAAGCATAAAACTTGGTTTTTGGTTTGAGCAACTGAAAACATGATGGTACCATTTACGAATAGAAAATAGAAGGAAGTAACTGTGGATGGCGGGAGGTGGAGGGGAAGAATCAAGACAACTGTTTTGAGCAAGTAAAGCAAGATATATTTCTAACTTTGAACAAGTAAAGTGACACCCATCTAAGTGTATATATCAAGTCAGCAGCCAGATTTATTAATCTGGAGTCAAAGCAAGAGATAAACATTTGGAGCATACCGGGAAATAGATGTTATGTAAAGAATGAAAATGGTTTAGATTACCAAAGATTGACATATTAGAGAGAAGAGGAGAAAGGGGAAAGGGGAGGAGAAGGAAACACAAGAGGGCCCACCTTAGCTTCAGGATACAGACAGAAATAAAGAGGCAAGAGCTGGATAAATGGAAAGAAAATCAGGTGAGTACAGTAAGTGCCCTACATATGAACCTTCGAGTTGTGAACTTTCAAAGACGTGAACGTACGTCCGCATGTTCAATCACGTAAGGTAGTTCACATGTCTGGCGCACATTGTCACGTGTCTGCATCCTCTACAAGTGGTTGTGCTTTGTGTACTTTACTGCACAGTACTGTATAGAGTACAGTAACAGTAGTACGGTATCTTTATTTCAAGCCCAGGATGTCTGGAAGCGAGTGTAAAAGTAGAGGTGATAATAGCTGGTACTGCTAAGAAGCACCAGCTGTTGGACTGCGCTACTGTACTTTTCAAGGTACTGTACTATAATATTAAATTTTCTTCTTTATTTTTTGTGTTTGTTTGCTTTTTATGTATTATTTGTGTGAAAAGTATTATAAACCTATTACAGTACAGTTCTATATAGCCGATTGCGTTAGTTAGGTACCTAGGCTAACTTTGTGGGACTTACGAACAAACTGGAGTACGAACGCACTCTCAGCATGGAACTCATTCATATTTCGGGGACTTACTGTAGCTTATTGTCAAAGTTAAGGGAAGAAAGTGTTTCAACGGGGATGTAGTAAACCAAATGCTGTTGAGTGGTTGAGTAATATAAGAATAAAGAGATATCCGCAATAAATTTTCACAACGGCCCTGAGGTAATTATTACTACTATCTCTACTATAAAGTTGAGAAAACAAGAGTTTTAGAAAGAAATTGCTTAAAAATTAAGTTCTGGAAATAGAATTCTAATTGAGGCTATCTGACATTAAAAAAGAAGTTTATCATAAAGAGGTATATATTGAAAAAGGGCACATAGAAGATCTAATTTGGGAGAGGGAACACTCTAAAGTGATAAGAAATAGCTTATGATTCAGGCGAGTAAAACATTGCTCATTTTACTTCAAATTGAGTGATTCACCAGATACTTCCTGAGTGTCCACTCTGCAGCATACTCTGTTCTAGGCTCTGAACATGCAGTGGTTACCAAGATCCTGCCCTCAAGGTGCTTACATTCCAGTGAGGGAAGCTAACAATAAGCAAGAAAACAAATAAATAATATTATAGATTCAGGCAGTAACTAATGTTAGGAAGGAAAATAAATCATAAGGGGGAAGGTATAAGGGAGAAGCAAAGGTTGTTTCCAATGGGTGGTCAGGATAAGCGTTCCAAAGCAGTTAATATTGGAGCACAGACTTCTAGAGTGAGCTGTCCGTAGATCAGGAAGGCAAGTCCATCAATGTGAAGGGCCAGGAATTGACTAAAGTGCAGTCTATTTGGCAGAAAAGCCAGAAGGTCAGAGTGGCTGGAGAAGAATGAATCAAAAAGGAGTGGTTGGGAAAGAAGCGTGGGCTACGAGAAGGAACCAGATCATATGTGGCCCAATAGGCCATGGCAAGGAGTTTTCATTTTATTCTAACTACAATCACTTAGAGGAATTTTGAGCGGGGTGGGGATTTGTTCTGATTTATATTTTCCAAGTTCATTCTATGTGCTGGGTAGGAAATAGACTGGGAACAAAAATGAATGCACAAAGTTGCCAGGTGAGCAATTTGATAGAACTTTTCAGGTATAACCCAAAGCTTTAAATTCTCATAGGTGCTAGTTATGCTGAGGGTCAAAATGTTCCTGACGTGTGATAGGCATGTGTTGATTAAGAAAAGAAGTTAAGATTAGAGTGAGGTAAGCTTGCCACCAGGAACACAGCATTTGAACCATAATTAACTGCCACAGTTTTATGAGCATTTATCCAGACCCAATCTGAGGGCTTTATTAGCTCTAATTTAAGTTTCCATAAAATCTAATAGGGTGTTTTACTTTGTTCTTGAAGAGACTTTAATTGTAAAATATTTTGTAAGTTATAAGCATTATTTACATGGCTACTAAGATACAGCATTATTTGCATGTATTAAGGAGAAAAGAGAAATATTGTGAACCATTTAAATATTTTCATATAACAATTGCATTTCAGTATTAAAGGAAAAAATAAGTATTAAGACATACGGAATAAGCAAACATATGTTAAAGAATAACCCAATAAAAATCAAATGTATTTCTAAAACTAGGATCTAATCAATTCTTTTTATTAGTTTTCTAAGGAAGCATAACAGCCTTTAAGAACAATAGAAAAAAACAGCTAGATATAAACAAGCTTCCTTACAGAAAATTAGAACATGCTTGTGTGTCTGTGTGCCTAGGACTAAGCAGTATTAATACTCCAAGTAACTTAACTAAAACTAATCTTATCTTACCTTAAATTCTATTTTATCCTTAGGGATGCTGAAATAAATTTTAGTAAAGAGGATTATTTCTAAATAGGACTATAGTGATATATTATTATTGATATAGCAATGTTCTTTAAGTTTATACAATTGTTCCCTGCTTAAGCTGATTGAACATAGTTTCAAAAGGCTCAGATGAGTTTAAGGGAATACCATAGATTATTTTCAGTGTCCTTTTCACAGAGGATGGGTTCAGAGATGGAGAAAAATTAAATCCCTGTAGGCTGTACTCTCAGTGAATTGAAAAATAAAAGTTGAGAAAAGCCTGAGGAAACATCTACACATTTACCAGGGAGTATAGATTCCAGGCCTTCTAGTTTAGGAAAAACTGAATACAGCTCAAAGGTCATGGGACATATTCCACTAAGTGTTTTTCCCCAGAATTTACAATTCTTTTTTATTAGCTTGAGAGATAGGATTTGAATTTAATCCTCTCCCCAAAACACACCTGGCTTCCTTATATTTCAAACACTGCTTTGACAGAGCTTCCCACTCAAACATGGGCAGAGGGAGAGCTCCCAAATTAAGACTATGGGAGGTTAGCTACTCTCAGTTGGGGTAGGTGGAATTCGCAGTATTTTCAAGCAAACTAACCTTAATATATTCTAATATAGCAAAGGCCTGAAACTAAGCTATTTTCAAATTTCTTGGATAACTTGATTTATTCAATAAAATGTTTGTATTAACATAATTCTATGAAAAAAGAAAACTGTATGTCTAAATTAATTTAAATATACCTTGAACAATCTTTTTCTACACTATTAATTTAGAAAGTTGGCATTTTATACACATATAGTGCAAAGAAGCAACATAATAAAGACAACAGATACCTGCCTTGGGAGGCCTGTGGGTTTCTGTAAAATATTAACATTCTGAGCCTCAGTGTTTACATCTGATAAAGGGGGAATAGTGATGCCTAATTCATTATATTTTTGTGAAATCTAAGTGAAATAAGGTTAAACAAAGCGTAACTCTTGGTGTTATAGTAGAACACATATGTGAGTTCTTCCACTATCCTGTCCAATCACTGAAAAAACATAAATCCACAAGAAGTATAATCTCAATTAATGAAGCATTGTTTTGCATAAAATGTTATTGACAAAAATTGAGTTCATGTTTGCATACAAGCAACAAAAATATGTTTGTCTATGTTATAAACAGATGAAATAAATATGCTGAAGGTGTAGACTGTGGGAAGGCAGGAAATCAAATTAATGGAAGAAAAATCTAAGGTACAGGAAGTGAGGAAAACTGGAGGGGGAATGAATTCCAGATAGCAGAAATGGTTCCCATCGTAACTGCCTAGAGACTTGAGGAAGGAGAAACTGGAGGATATACCAGATACAGCAAAGGGATACGTTTTAAAATATAAAGAACTCTTAGATAAACATAAAAAACTTTAAATCTCCATGGAAAATGTGACAAAGACATGCACAGACAGCTTAAAGGAAAAGAAATATATGTGGGCATTAAACATATGAAGAATTGTTCTGCCTTTATAGGAATAAAGTAATCTAAGTGTCATTTGTTGCCTATCAAAGTAGCAAATTTTTAAAATGATGAAAAAAAGAACCACTAAAACCCATGCTCTTACCAACTGCTGATGTGAATGTAAATATGTACACCCTTTGTTGAAATCAATTTGGAAATATCTATGGAAGGCTATTAAAAAGACCTTGTATTCTCTAAATAATTCTACTTCTAAGAAAATAATTAGATGCAGGGAATTCCCTGGTGGTCCAGTGGTTAGGACTCGGTGCTTTCAGTGCCATGGCCCGGGTTCAATCCCTGATCAGGGAGCTAAGATTCCCACAAGCTGAGGCGCAGCCAAAAAAACTAATAATGATAATCAGATGCAAAAATTATATGTAAGGATTTTATTTTCAACATTGATTTATAACACTGAAATTATCCAAATATCCCAACAATAGAGTGAATAGAGAAATGGTGAATAAGCTATGATTATCTCTATGGTGGACTATTAGAGGACCAATAAATATGTCTTTGAATCTTTGAGAAACAAGCATTGCTTTCCCTATCCATGAAAACACACTAAAAGTGTAATACACAGACATAGCTCAGGAAATGTAGAATCTTGAATAGATACTACACCGTCTTGTTATAACTTCGGTAAGAAAAGACTATTTACTTAAGCCTAGATTATTAACATAGGAATAGAGATCAAGGAAAATGCAACTCTGTGTCAAGAAAATGCACTCCTGAGTTAAAGCTGTCATTTAAATATCCATACCAGATCAATATGTCAGGATATTTTTTTAAACTTAAATTGGAATTTTTCATTCATAAAATATATTGAGAAGCAATGTAACCCTTGAACTAAGAATATGAGCTTTGAGGGCTTCCCTGGTGGCACAGTGGTTGAGAGACCGCCTGCTGATGCAGGGGACACGGGTTCGTGCCCTGGTCCGGGAGGATCCCACATGCCGCGGAGCCGCTGGGCCCGTGAGCCACGGCCGCTGAGCTTACGCGTCCGGAGCCTGTGTTCCACAACGGGAGAGGCCACAACAGTGAGAGGCCCGTGTACCGCAAAAAAAAAAAAAAAAAAAAAATATGAGCTTTGAGTTCATGGAGTTCTAGGATGAGGGTCTATTCTATTTTCTGATAGTTGATGACTTGGGATAAATTATTTAACTCTTCTAAGCCTCTGTTTTCCACTGTAAATGAAAGACCATCAGGACCTCCCTGGAGGTCCAATGGTTAAGACTCTGCCTTTCCACTGCTGGGGACGTGGGCTCAATCCCTGATCAGGGAACTAAGATCTCACATGCTGTGCAGAGCAGCCAAAAAATTAAAAAGAAAAAAAAAAAAGACCATCATACTTGATGAATAGTATTAGGATGAGATTTGAATTAAAGTCAGATTGTATGTAAAGTATGTTGCCTAGGTCTCAAAAGATGGTACTGACTGCCAGTATAGTTCCATGGCATTCATTATCTCCTAAGCCCCCAAAGAACTTTTATTTAAAGGTCTTTGATTTACCAATTCCATCCACAATTCCTAAAGCCCACCATCTGTCAGGAACTCTGTGCTCAGCTCCACGGGTATAAAGATAAATGAGTTAGCCGTTGTTTGCTGCATTAGCTCTATCTGATAATGCACTAGACTGTAGGGCAAAGTTTGCTACCATGACCCCTGCCCTTAAAACCCCATATCCAGAAGACTATACGATTATAATAAAATATAAAAAGTGCCATTAAAGCATGACGTGAAAACTGCTTTAGAGGTGCAAAGCAAGAAAGGAATTATCACCTTGACAGTGAACAAAATCTTCAAGGATTGAAAGCAAGGCTTGAACTAGAATATTCACTAGCATAGACTTTTGCATTCCTCCCTGTGACTGAAAATAGCATGTTCTCACTTTTCAAAAGAAAAAAAAAAAAGTTAAGATGAGATAATTGGTTTCTTTTGGAGGTGTAAAGAAAATAGCAATGGCATTTGGAATCGTGCCATGCCCATGAACAAGGAAACAGCTGACACTCAGGGATTGTAAGCAACCCTAAACAAACTTCCACTGAAATTACCAAATATATATAAAAGCAGAAGTCAGCGAAAAGGAATAAGAAGAACTTGCCCAGGTTTGACAAGCATCTGAAGCGCTATTGTTGCAATAGGGTCGTATACACAATTTCATCTGCATCATTCAGCAAGTTCTCCTGCAACTATCTAGACAGAAAAGCTGCTCAGGAGGGAAGTAGGGAGATATTTCAGTGCTCTATTCTATTCCTGCAATTACTTTGCCAGAGACAGGGCCCTAGTTTCAAGCAGGGGTGGTGGAAGAAGAGATGAGTTAGCATTAAAGGTATAGTGAAGGATAACTTTTAACAACAAAGAAAACTTTCAAGTTACAGGAAGTTGATTTAAGTATCCGTTTAAACCAAATGTCCTTTGCAAGCTAAGAGAACCTGAGCTTCATCTTGGTGAGTACAGATACCCACAAGTTCTGATTGGAGGGTGAGGCCCAGCAGCAAGGCCAGGAGAAAGGGGAGTGGCGAGAGGGGAACTGACCTCTGGTTTAAAGCAGGACTTCAGGTGGTAGCCATGGTGGAAGGAACCATGATGTGGACTGGCTGTGGGTACAAAAGTGGAGCTCAGCCCATGGAGAGAAACAGTTGGCCAGAAATGGCAAATTTCTCAGACGCAAACACGTGGGATGTCATATAGAGTAAGGATTCTTAGGCCTAGTCCACTACTGGAAGTTGCCTATTTAATTCAGAAACGATTATGTAATGAGGGTGCTGGTGACCACTGTTCCAGCTCAGGGTCCCCCTATGGAGCTTCTCGTTTCTGAGCTCATTAGTTTTCTAAACTTTTCTGTGCTTGTGAGTGTCCTGGGGTGTTACAGCGGGCTGGGTGATGAATGGGGAGTGGAAGGGATAAATGTGCTTGCTGGGATTGCAGAAATCGTATATATGAGTCAGAGCATATGGTGTAGGAAGGGTAAAAAGAAAGCTGAGGCTGAGGCGTGGTTAGAAAGGTCTGGTAAGTCACCCTCAAGAATAGACTTCAACTGTTCTGTAGGCCATGGTGAGCTACTGAAAGTATTCCAAGAGAGTAATATGCTTCAGCCAGGCATTTTTAAATGACTAACCATGGAGGGTATTTTGAAAAAAAAAAAAAAGCATTTAAGACAGGGAAGCCAGTTAGAAGACAACAATAATAAAGAAAAAATAAAAGTGTTGAACCAAGACCGGGCAGTAGTAATGGGAGGGAGAAAGAAAGTGAGAGAAAAGTTTGAGAAAGAGAGCCTTAAATGTGAGCAAGGGGACCAAGGAGAAAGTGACAATGACTGATGATTTTAATCTAGGCAAATACGAAGCTAGTAGTAATACCATCCACGCAGGATGAGGGAAAGACCTTGAAAAAAAAAAGGTAATGAATTTGGATTGAGGCATGCTGAGTATGAAGTAGCAAACAACCAGTAATGTAAAACAAGAAACAAAACTTACATTTAAGGCCATTTTTAATTCCTATCAGGTAGACGACTAAAGGCAATCTCAACGTTTTGAGACCCAAAAACTAGAAGGTGATTTCTCACAATACAAAAGCATTCTTTACTCTGCATAAAATGGTTCTACTAGATTTTTTCACATCATGACTTTGCCCAATGCATCAAAACCATGATTAATTTTTAAATATTTAGGTCTAGAGATAAATAAAAAGGAATTGCTTTGTGACAGGATAGTGTGAATGCAAACAAAAATTCTCTGGAGTAGAGTTAAAGTGAGGAGATGAAGAGAGGAACAGAGGGAAAGGAGAAGGCAAAAGTGAGGAGAAAGGCAGAGAAAGTCACGAAGGAAAAGGAGAGCATGAATCTAAGGGCAAGAGCAGTCAGTGCAGGAAGCGCAAGAGGGTGAAGCTTCTACACTTCGTAGAAGGGCAGAGGATCAGACGTAAGGATAAAAAGAAACACTCTGATATGAAAGATCAAGGAGAGCATCTCTTTCTGAAAGTCCAATACTCAGTTTGCCTGGTGTGCTCTTGAGGGTTACAGGAAAGGTCCTCCTTAAGGGAGGAACTTTGAAATATCCTTGCAATCTCTAAAGCCTGAAATTCTGCCTCTTATTAGCATTATGACCTTAGGCTGTTTGACCACGGCCTCAAGGTCTGTAAGTGTGAAATACAGATAACAACTAAATGATTGATGTAAAAATTAAATGAGATAATGTAGTATGGTACTTGGTAAATAGAAAGCATTAAATAAATGTCTGTTTTTATTATGAACAAGAAGAAAACTATACATGAGTTCCAAATAATTTAATATTCTACCATTAGGTATTAATTCTTTACCCTTTCCATCTGTCTTTTATTAAATGAAAAGTTCCAGTCACTAACACTATAGTGTGGGGTCCTTAAACCAATCCCATCTTCCAAGCAGAAGGAGGGATTTAGGTAGCATGGTTTCAAAATAGCATATGGAATACTAAAAATCGACTATGGGAGAAATGAAGAAAAATGCCATTTTAGAATCTGGCATGGCTTCCCCCAACATCTTAATAAAATCACTGTGTGTAAGAGACACAGTTTTTCAAAGAAGTTGTTAAAATTAGGAGGCACAGAGTAAAAAGACTATAAACTTAGCAAGAAGCAACAAAGTAGAAGATGTGAGTTTGAAATGAAAATTTGACATGGCTTTAAGGGTTCTCACTGGTGAGCAAAGATGTTGGAGGTGAGTTCAGGCAAAAGTCCCCAGAAAAAGGCTGGGTCTAGACACCATGGGGCAAAGAAGCAAAGGACTCAAGATTAGAAAGAGGGTAGAGTTTAATGAAGAGACCAACCTTCAGTAAAGAGGGATACCTGTTGGATTTCCCATCTAGTACTGCATTGCTTTGTTTACATTTATTACACAGCAAACTTGTCTCTCAATATTGAGTCATGAGATTCTGTAAATTATTTTTGGTAATGCTACCACATTAATAACTATTCCTCAAATCCCACCATAGTGAAAATAGATATTACATTTCCTTTCTTAAAAATCAACCTTTCTAAAGAGAAGGTAATTTTAAACATGAAGAAAATAAAAATTATAAAAATAAAATGCTATCATAAGTTTCTTATGCAAGAGATGCCCATTTCTCACTTCAGAGGTGATTGATTTATGAATCTGTGGAACAAAGAAATCAAGAACATGATGCCATGTACTATACCCTTCCTATTGTTACGGTGTCACATTTTTCTTTACAGATAAATACATCTCAAACACAATTCTGAATTATATTTTCTCATATATATACTCTGTGGTACACTGATCGCACTGCCAGCCCAATTCTTTCTCTCTCATGGTGGGTGAAGTGTTGATTCTGAGCGTGGTTATGTGACTTGCTTTGGCTAATGGACTATTAGCAGACGTGATACCAGTCAGAGGCTTGGAAAACCCTTGCACGTTTCCCCTTGCCTGCCCTAGCATATCCATTCTTGCACCTTTGTTCTCATAACCATGAGAACCTATCTGGTCTACCCTTTTCAAGAATGAGATGTGGGAAGAAGAGCTGCATCTTCCTTCATCCTATCTGACGCATTCCCAGTCCCAGCCCTCAGTTAATCCATGGCTGCCTACAGATACATGAGTGAGTCCAGCCAAGATCAGCAGAACCTCCAGTCACTCTATATAGATTAGTGTGTAATATTGAATAATAAGTGCATGTTTCTTCACACCACTAGCTTTGGTGTGGTTTATTACTTAGTATCATCATTCTAGTAGCTCATTGATTCACGCACACACACACACACACACACACACACACTTATTTGGCTATCTCAACAGAACTATTACCTCATACTTCTTAGTTTCCACCTTAGCACTCTATACTCTGAACATAGTTAACAGGTTTTTAAAATGTTGATTGATAGATGGATTATAGAGAACTGTGTTCATCAAATGTTTAATCTAGTCAAATGTTCTAGCAGTGATTGTTTTTTGTTTCAGGACTCTTTTTCAGTTTCAAATATTTTTGAGGACCCTAAAGAGCTACTGTTTATGTAAATTATATCTCTTGATATCTACGGTATAAGAAATTAAAAACTGAGAAATGTTTTAAGTGCAAGAATCACAAGCACACATTGCATTAGCCATCAGAGGGTTGATGTCATCACAAGTCGTGTGGCCTCTGGGAAACTCCTCTATATGTTCTCTCAAGAGAATGACAGGGAAAAAGGCAGATGAACTAATATTTGCAAAAGACTTAAAATGAGTACCTGACAAATAGTGATATATGATGTCAAATAAATAAAAATATGACATAGCTATCCTGTGTCTGTTTTCTGAATATCACCACTGTATAGTCTTTAAAATTATCACATATGAGATGACTTACAATAATATGCCTGCCAAGGAAGATATTTAATTGTTTTAAGTAGGAAGTATTACAGTATCCACATTTCTGCATAATGAAGTATTCTTTCCAATACCAATTTAGTTAGGATGTTACTCTTCCACCATAAAGCAAATCAGTTAAAAATCCTTACGTTTCAGAGGCAAAACACAAAGGCAGCTGAGTGAAAAATACACAAACACTGCTCAGAGTCACAGCATGACACAGATAAAGAAGTAAGCTTTGGGTTATAATAACTGATTAGCAGCCTGCATTTTGCAGATTATGTGGAGGGATACAAAGCCTGTTGGTTCCCACTCAACATCCATTACTTCATTCCCCCTTAATTATAAAACCCTCGTTTAACTCAGAGTGGCAACGTTCTCTTTTTTAATTGCCTGCTGCTTGAGATGCAGAAGTGACCCCAAAGCTATCTCAGACCACGAGGTAACCTGAAGCATGAAAGCCAGAAGCTGAAGATGAAGACCATGACAAGGAACTTGTATTTCTGATGAGAAGGAGGAGGCATCAGATAATGGTGAATTGCCTGCCTCCAGACTTGAGGAAGAATCTTCTTTCTTGTTTAAGCTATTATTTGGGGGTATTCTCTTAGTCACTGTGGTGCAGCCAACTTAAACTACACAATATATATGATAATAGATGTTTTTAAATTGAACTCTAAAAAATCATGGAAGTAAAGACTTGTAATTTTAAAAGAAAGGAAAAACCAAACATTTGACCAGAAGTTTTCAATAATTTCAATTTAGATTAGCTCAGAATTAATAACAAAACTTAACTGTGTATCATCTGGAGTGAAGTGTTAATAACTATGCTATATGTTACCATAGATTATATGTATTTGTCAGTTCAGAATTTATTTTGAATTAGCCTAAATTAGTTTTTTGTTGTCTCCATAAAGGTTGAGTACTTATGGAGACAACTTTTTGTGTGATGTTTACAATAAGATTTGAGTCAAATAAAATAACCTGTTAATAACTCTCAATCCTGAGTATTTCTTGGCAGGCGTGTGTGTGTGTGTGTGTGTGTGTGTGTGTGTGTGTGTGTGTGTGTACGTGCACCTGTGTGTATATGTATGTATGTTTGCTATATTTAACAGGTTTTATTCAAAATTTTAAAACTTTCAGAAGCATAGATGTGTTGAATGTTTGGATACTTGCAGCAAAGTAATACTCAGAATCAAAGAGTTAGACTCAACTCTGAGAATGTTACTTTATCAAGGATGTTTTCTGTCTTGGTATGTTACATCTTCAGTAACTCTAAGTTATATCAATAAAAATGTCTCAAACACCCTTCTCACCACTAATCATAATCCTCTCTCTGATCAAGTCCTAAAAATTACAAAATGATACAACAGGGACGGAGGGGGAACTAGACACTCCTAGGATTGTGTAACTTTAAAAAAGTATCATTTCCCCAACCCTAAACATTCATGCAGTTTTCAGTTTTGTTCATCAATTTTATTATAGATTACACAGTTGTGATGCTTAATTTTATGTCAATTCAGCTGGACTAAGGGATGCCCATATAGCTGGTAAAACATTATTTCTGGATGTGTCTGTGAGGGTGTTTCCAGAAGAGATTAACATTTGAATCGGTAGACTGAGTAGAGAAGATTGTCCCCACCAATGTGGCATGCATCCATCCAGTCTGCTGAGGGCCTGGATAGAACAAAAAGGCAAAGGAAGGATGAATTTGCTCTTTGCTTTGGCTAGGACATCCATCCTCCCCTGCCCTTAGACATCAGCTCCCCTGGTTCTTAGGCCTTTGGACTCAGCTTGAATTATATCACCAGCTTCCTTAGTTCTCCAGCTTGCAGACGGCAGACTGGGACTTCTCGGTCTCCATGATCACGTGAGCCAATTTTTATAATAAACCTCCCCCAAAAGATAGATAGATATAGATATAGATAGATATAGAGAGATAGATATAGATATAGATATGGATCTCCAATTGGTTCTATTTCTCTGGAGAACTTCACTAATACAACAGCAATAAACGTATTTATTTATGCTACTCTTCCATTTTGTTATTTCTAAAGGAAAGTTGTCAAAGCTGTCAAAGTTTTTTATAGTGGAAAACAATGGCTGAAATAGAAAAATATAACCCCCAAATATTTTTTATTTGTATTTTCCCAATGAATTATCTGCAAAATATATGGAGGTAGAGAAGAACATTTGAGGGAAAAAAATACATGCTGAGAAAAAACCTTGAACCTAATGAGTAGACACTAAGAGGTACAGAGATACAAAGTTGCTATGTATTTCTTTCCTCAGTCTAATCTTAAATTTCTTCAGCTTTAATTTTTTTATCTGAAAGTTGCAAGCGATAATACAAGCTACTGTGTCTTGCCCCAGATGAATGATACTTGAGGAAAGTACATAGAGAACATTTGAGCTCTGTTCATAGATATTTGCACTGAACAGAAATGTTAATTGCTTTTCTGAAAACAGCCTATACAGAAAGTGGCATAAAGGGAAATATTATATTGAGTAGGCTTTAAGTAAATTAACTCTAGAAAGAAGTCCTCCAATATTGTTAAGCCATGAAACTTCAAAACTTCTAGGATTGGGCTTCCCTGGTGGCGCAGTGGTTGACAGTCTGCCTGCCGATGCAAGGGACACGGGTTCGTGCCCCGGTCCGGAGGATCCCACATGCCGCGGAGCGGCTGGGCCCGTGAGCCATGGCCGCTGAGCCTGCGCGTCCGGAGCCTGTGCTCCGCAACGGGAGAGGCCACAACAGTGAGATGCCGGTGTACCGCAAACTTCTAGGATTTAAAATAATCAACGATTGTTTGTCTGCAACGTTGGTTCATGAAGAGCTTTGCTTTGAGAGGACGTGGGGTAAAAGATGCTCAGATTATAACTGATGATATTACTAAGGAAAGAGCAAGGCCATGACATAGAAACAAAGAAAAGCACAAAATGTTCTCCACGAAATTGTATGATTTTAAGTGTTTGGGGGTGCAGGGGCAGTATATCATGATGTTAATATTTCTAGTTATTGATACAATCCTTACCATTTTTTTATACAATCTTCCTAAACTTCCATGCTTGCCTAGATACTAATATATAAGGAGGACAGTGAAGAAAATGGCTATAAAACTTGTCAAAATATCAAGGGGGCTAGAGTTAATATCACGACAATGATTAAAAATGACATAATCATATGAAGTTGCTATTATTTATCCACTTTAAAGATGAGTAAACTAAGGCTTTCAGGCATTAGGTAATCGGGCCTTCAACATGCTTCAATTAATTTGAACTGAGCTTTCTGGGAATCCAAATATTGGTCTGTCTGTTATGCCAAACACTGAGCATAGTGTCTTTGCCCTCAAGGAACAAGAGCAAAGCCTGGGGGAAAGAAAACACTATGTGCAAACACAATGTGACAGGTGGCATAAGTGCAAATCTAATAAGATATAGGCATAGATGGGGAGGGGGTAGAAAAAGAAACTACTGAGGTGGAGGGGGTGACTCTAGAAAGACTTAACAGTGAAGAGAGCATCTGAGTAGCCTCTTGAAGGACCAATTGTGAGAGGCAGAAATGGGAGATATTCCAGGTCAATCGGACAGTATGAATGAGCAGAGGTAAAACATAATAAATGACTTTTATATAACACTCTCCTTATGCCAACCACTGTCCTAAGTGCTTTACATCTACCAGCTCATTCACTTAGTTCTCAGAATAACCCTAGGAGATAGCTACTATAATTACCCTTATTATAAAGAACAAACTGAGGCACAGAGAGGTTAAGTAACCTGCTTAAAGTCACACAGCTGGGAATAAGCAGAACCAGGATTTGAACCTTGGGCATCTGGCTAGAAAGTCTGCACTCTTTACCCCTCTCAGTAGCAAACATAAGATTTCTTTAGGATTGAAAAACAGTCAGGGTGGTGGAGTGTAGAATGAATGAAAGGGTGAAAATGCTAAAAAGGTAGATGGGGCTAGAGGATGGGGGCCTTGAATATCACTCTAAGGATCTTCTTTTTCATTCTGTAAGCAGTGCATGAAGTTCTCTGAAAGAAAGGCACCATATTCAGGATTGAGTTTAAGAAAAGTTTCTCAGATGGTTCTGTGAAAAAAATAGATGGCAAGCAAAATAGACTTCTGAGGCAGAAGTCTCAGAAAAATCATTGGAAAGCTTCTTTGACAGTTCAATGAAAAATGGAGAGCTTGAGCCAATCTCAGTTGGAAGAAGAAGTTGGTATAAAACAAGAAGCATCATACTCAAGACTTCTCGGTGAAGTCGCACCTCCCTTTGGGATCTGGAAAAATACTCGAAAGAAGAAAACAGCCTTGTCAGCATTTTCCACAGCATCTGACTTTTATAGCTATAGTTTCAATTCTGGATCTATGGTCATTTCATTAGAGGTTTTCAGAAAGAAAGCCAAACAAAATAATCTCCACCAATAAAATTAGAAAAGGACCTAACTCTAATAATATAGTTGGCTTTTCTCATGAGGAAGAGCATGGGTATAATAAGATGACTTAACAATGAATTGTTCCAAAGATTGAATGAAATAATATATGGAAAGTGTTTTGGATAAGGTCTGGCACAAAATAGGCACTTAACAATTACTACCTGCCATATTATTGCTATTATTATTAAAGCTTCACCTGGGTCCTGTTTCTTCAGCCCTAACTCTTCCCTAAGGAGTGCTGTGTCTCTCACCAGTCACTGCAGAGGAGGGTGTCACTCAGGGGACTTAAAATCATAGTGACACGTTGTAGTACTTCCTCCTCTTGAGGTGTTTCAGGTGTTTGTGCTGCTGTTTCTACCAGAAAGTAGGGCAGTCACTCACCCCTGTGATCCAGAATACGTAAGGTACTCAATAAGTGCAAAATCCTCTCCCAAATGGAAGAGTGAGGGTATGTCCCTTCTACTCACCTACCAGGTAAACAGGTAGAAGAAAAGGTGAAAGAAACAGAAGAGGAATCTGGAAAAAACAATTTTATTTTAAAAAGAGACTATTATAACCTATATGCAGCTGTACTGATCTGCATGAGAAAATAACGCAAACTGAGGCAGTTCTTTGTGGAAGAAAGTCTGTGAAATAATAGAAAATCTATATATTGGTTTCTACCCCTGGTTCCTGGCACAGAGCTCCTAAAACCCTTGTAGTTTCTTTCTTTTTTCTTTTTTTTAAACCCTTGTAGTTTCTTAAGTAATAAGGGCATTAGGAGCATTCTTTGTTCTAATATTTGGTCTTGGACCTCAGTCTCTGACACAGAGTTCCTAAACCCCTTGAAACTTCATGGGCGATAGGAGTGTCTTTTGAGGCAACTCTTGATGGGCTCCTGGGTGGCTTTAGGGTGGGGCAGGTCATAAGACCAAGAGCTGCCTCCAGTAATGAGAGAGGGGCTGGAGAGTCACGAGTTCGTGATAATGATCAATCATGCCCCTACGTGATGAAGCCTCCATAAAAATCCCAAAAGGGTTTGGAGAGCTTCTGGGTTGGTGAACACATCCACAGGCCCAGGGCGTGGTGCACCTAACTCCACAGGGACAGACGCTCCCGCACCCAGGACCTCCCAGGACCTCACCCTATGCACCGCTTCATCTCACTGTTTATCCGTATCCTTTATTATATCCTTCATAATAAACCAGTTAACTTAGGTGTTTTCCTGAGTTCTGTGAGCCATCCTAGCAAATTATTGAATCCGAGGAGGGGATTATGGGAACCCTGATTTATAGCCTATTGATCAGAAGCCCAGGTAACAACCTGAACTTGCCACTGGCATCTGAATCACTGAAGTGAGGGACAGTCTTGTAGGACTGAGACCGTAACCTGTCGGTCTGCACTAACTCTGGTTAGTGTTAGAATTGAAATGAGTGGTAGGACACCCATGTGGTGTCAGAAAATAGCTTCCTGCGACACATGTGGTCACAAAAGTGTTCTGGGTGAGCAGTATAGGAGAAACACAGGAGTATTTTTCCTTTTAAATGAGAACTCATCCGAAAAGGGAAATATGGCTATACATGTGCTGGTCTAGGTAGGATTCGTCAAAAAAAAAAAAAAAAAAAAGGAGACATTCTTACTAAGAAAAAGGAGAGAAAAAAAAAAAGGAGACATTCTTACTAAGCCCTTGCGCAAAGCAGATGCAATGAATTACCTTCAGTCTACGCCTAGACCCTTAGTGGGGTTTGCAGAGAAGTGTAGTAAGTGCAATATACACAGCTGTTGTACAAGGGATTGAAAAAACATCATTTCACTAAAGATCTTATGTTTTACCCAATATTCTACAGATAAAAACAACAAATAAGAGTAACTTGTATAATACAAACTATGTTTTTTAATGCTTTAACACTATGAAAAATCTATTCAAGAATTACATTCCACCTGAGAATCTAGTCATATTTGGTTATCAAGGAGAGTACCCTATCCAAATTCAATAGTACTGGAAAATGTCTAGCCTCAAATATCAAGTTGATTAATTATTAAAGAAAAATTCTAAATTTGAAGGGAAAAACCAGAGTGCTATAATTTTTTGGAAGGCCAGTATAATTGCTTCTTGCATTATGCATTGAGTCTCTTACAGCCAGCTTATATTTGGATTACATTTCCCCAATTATAATTTTCTCCATAACTGACCAAGGAGTTTATCTGAGTCTCTCATTCTCAAATTTTGTTATGATTCATTAGTGACTGCATAATATCTAATTAAGATAATTGTTTAAAATGTTAATATAATCTAACTCATAAGTGTGAGTTCAACATTACAGGCAATAAATAATGTTACAGGCAATAAAACAAGACAACAAAAAAGATCAAGTTAACATTGCCTTAAGATTGAGCTATTCAATTATACATCCAAAGACTTCAGGTAATTCTCCTCGGCTTTGCAGGGCCATGGGCTTTGTTAGGCCTGAAAGCAAACTTGTGCCAATTAGACCATAAAATTAAGACATCCCCTACATAAGTTCTAATGATATAAATAAATATCATCTTGAAGGTTGAACCATTTGTCACAGAGCTTCTGTTTTCGTAGTTCAAACCTTTTCTCTAAAATTTTAAAGTGTTTAATAGATTTTAAAATATCTGACAAAATTGCATAGATATGCAAATGCAAAAGCTTTAGTGGCAAGCAAAATCTATAACTACCAAACTTTAATAGTAAAAGAGCCAATAAATCAACTAGTACTTACTAAGGTCTTACCCTGCCTACAATGCTAGGAGGAAAGATGTTTCAACACATAATATCTATATTAAATTGCAATCCAATTGTGATGGTTGGTGGTAGACAATATTACCACTGACCTAAAAATGTAAAGTCTCTGGAGTCATATGGTTTAGTAAATTAGCAGAGAAAGAGGAAACAGTGAAAGTTCAGGAGGAAAATTGGGAAAATGTGGGATTTAGACAGCATCTTGAGAACAGATACTGGATCTTTTTATCTCTATAGCAGAGTGCTTGTCATGCAGCATTTGTTTAATAAACATTTGTGGAACTAAATTCAGTTGCCAGTCACAGGGAAAGACATTTTGCTTTAGCGCAGTACACCATGCACAATGGCCGGAAGAATGGGGGGAAGAGATCATGTGCAGAGAATGCTATAACTCAGGGAGGCAGGCAGCAGTTTGGAGGAGTGAGAGGCAAGGTTGGAGACGTCAACTTCTGATTATTTCCTCCTCCTTTAATGTTCTTGGCTGCCCACACCGAAGTTTTCTGATGTTTCTTTCCTGAGTGGCTCTATTGAACCAGTCCTGGGCCAGTCCTGACTAAGGCAAGAGGTACATCAACAACCCCAGCGCTGCTACTTGATGTAACTTAAAATTAAGTCATCCTCAAAAACAGACCTAAAAATCCAGTGACTTTTCATGAGCACTAGAATCCTACGTTACTGCTGCTCTGTCTCTATCAGATTCTGGAGCCGCCCTTCAGATGGAACCCAGCACCTGGTCTGTCCTTTACTTCCTTTGGGAGCATGACTTGCCTCTTCTTACTCTGATCAGCTACTTCTCCACTATGTCTTCTGTAGACTAGAACCTGCTATTGTTCACAAACTACTAGTGTGAACCAGTTCTCATGCCTCACCTCAGGTTGTCTGGTGCTGGGCATCTCCTGAGGATGACTGGCTACCCCACCGCCAGAGCAATCCCTTAGTGCAGGCTCTGTCTCCCACTCTCTCCTGGCCTGCTGTGTGAATCCTGATACATGTCACAACTCTCTCCAATCACTGACTTCCGTGATGTGTGACTACAAGCAAACATTTTTGTTTTGTCCCTAGGTAGTGAGGCTTGGCAGGATAGCTAAGTTGGAACTAGGTTTCAGAAAGGCTTGAATGCCACATTAAAGGAATCTGGATATGTCCAATAATCAGAGGAGAGTCTTTGCATAATTTTCAGTGGAGACATGGCACAGAGAACTAGGATTTTTGCATGGTTAATCTGGAAACTAATTACAGTTTTAAAAAATACCATCTGCAACTGGTATACACAGCCTAGTTGAGCAAGATGAATCCACTTTGCTTCCTGTGACATATGCCATTGTAATGATGGCCATCTTTTTGTGTACTTAATTAAAAGTTTAAAAATATTTAGAATTAGCTGTGACAAGCTGCTGAATTATTATGGAGAAATTTCAAATAAAATACTACTATTTTGGTTGAAATAAAAAATAGCTATATGTGGAGGGATTAATCACTAATGAAAACTATGGAAGAATTTGAGAATGAAGGTCATCTGGAATATTTTCTGAAATAAAGTAGAATATTTTTAGAAGGATAGATCAATCGGGCTTCGTCATGAGGAAGTGTACCATATTAAGTAATATAATTCTGCAGCAAGGTTTCAGAAGAGATCCACCGTATTCTACTTCCGGTTGTCATAAGGTACTGTACACTTAAAAGTTGGTTAAGGGTGGATTTCATGTGTGTGTTTTCTATCACAATATAAAAAAATCAAGCTGTCTCTTGTGCTTTGGGATGAAGTGTGTTAATGGTTTTTTCCGTGAATAAGAAAAATACAACCTGTATCAGAGAATGCTTTTTCTAATCATATTATGTAACACTGTTTTCTTCTGAAATAGCCTTACTTTGATTTCAAACTAAGAAACATTTTCAGTACATACATAGTATTTCTTAACATTATGAGCAAAAATCTAAAACATTAAATTATCAATTTTCTGTTTAAATAATCAAATCATCTCACAGATTTTTAGATTATTTTAACTGAATATTGGAGTTTATTTGTCTTGTTTTAAAAAAACATAATTTTAAATATAGTCATAGAAACTTCCAATACTTCAAGAAACAATGGCAATCCTGCTTTTCTGTTTCTTTCTATTTGCCTGATAGACTTTTGTCTAATTGCATTACTATTATTATCATTATTACTATTATTATTTTAGCCTTTCTGAATCACTTTAAATGTGTCATTTGTATAACACACAGAGCTGGATTTTTTTCTTGGGGCTAATTTGAAAATCTTCTTTTAGTAGACTTCCTTGACAAGACCTTGAAGATGGCGGAGGAGTAAGACGTGGAGATCACCTTCCTCCCCACAAACACATCAGAAACAATCTACATGTGGAACAATTAGTACAGAACACCTACTGAATGGTGGCAGAAGACCTCAGACCTCCCAAAAGGCAAGAAACTCACCATGTATCTAGGTAGGGCAAAAGAAAAAACAGAGACAAAGGAATAGGGACGGGACCTGCACCAGTGTGAGGGAGCTGTGAAGGAGGAAAGGTTTCCACACACTAGAAGCCCCTTCGCGGGCGGAGACTGCGGGTGGTGGAGGCGGGGAGCTTCGGAGCCGCGGAGGAGAGCGCAGCAACAGGGGTGCGGAGGGCAAAGGGGAGAGATTCCCGCAAAGGGGAGAGATTCCCACACAGAGGATCCGTGCCGACCGGCACTCACCAGGCCGAGAGGCTTGTCTGCTCACCCGCTGGGGCAGGCGGGGCTGGGAGCTGAGGCTCCAGCTTCAGTCGGAGCGCAGGGAGTGAGAGGACTGAGGTTGGCGGCGTGAACACAGCCTGAAGGGGGCTAGTGCTCCACAGATAGCTGGGAGAGAGTCCAAGGAAAAGTCTGGACCTGCTGAATAGGCAAGAGACCATTGTTGTGGGGTGCGCGAGGAGAGGGGATTCAGAGCACTGCCTAAACGAGCTCCAGAGACGGGCACAAGCTGCGGCTATCAGCGGCTCAGAGATGGGCATGGGATGCTAAGTCTGGTCCTGCAGCCACCAAGAAGCCTGTGTGAGAGCACAGGTCACTATCCACACCTCCCCTCCTGGAAGCCTGTGCAGCCCACCACTGCCAGGGTCCCAGGATCCAGGGACAACTTCCCCAGGAGAATGCACGGCGCGCCTCAGGCTGGTGCAACGTCACGCTGGCCTCTGCCACTGCAGGCTCGCCCCGCACTCCGCACCCCTCCCTCCCCCCGGCCTGAGTGAGCCAGAGCCCCCTGATCAGCTGCTCCTTTAACCCTGTCGTGTCTAAGCAAAGAACAGATACCCTCGGTGACCTATGTGAAGAGGCATGGTTGAATCCAAAGCTGAACCCCAGGAGCTGTAAGAACAAAGACAAGAAAGGGAAATCTCTCCCAGCAGCCTCAGGAGCAGCGGATTAAATATCTACAATCAACTTGATGTACCCTGCATCTTGGAATACCTGAATAGACAACGAATCATCCCAAACTTGAGGCGGTGGACTCTGGGAGCAACTGTAGAGTTGGGGTTTGCTTTCTGCATCTAATTTGTTTCTCGTTTTATGTTTATAAAAGTATATAAATGTTTAGTGTTCCGAGTTTATTATCATTGATAGATTTGTTTATTGATTTGGTTGCTCTTCTCCGTTTTTTAATATATATAGATTTTGTTTTTCCCTTTTTGTTATTTTGTGACTCAGTATATGTATGCTTCTTTGCGTGATTTTGTCTGTATAGCTTTGCTTTAACAATTAGTCCGAGGGCCCTGTCCATTTTTTGTTTTATTTTTGGTATACTTTTTAGGGCTTCTTATCAATGGTGGATTTGTTTTTTGGTTGGGTTGCTCTCTTCTGTCTTTCTATTTTTTTTATTACTTTTTAATTTTTTTAATTTTTACTAATTTTTTTATTTTAATAACTTATTTTATTTATTTTTTCTTTCTTTCTTTCCTTTTTTCCCTTTTCTTCTGAGCTGTGTGCTGATGGGGTCTTGGTGCTCCGGACGGGTGTCAGGCCTCTGAGGTGGGAGAGCAGAGTTCATCACATTGGTCCACCAGAGACCTCCCAGCTCCACATAATATCAAACAGCAAAAGCTCTCCCAGAGATCTCCATCTCAACCCTAAGACCCAGCTCCACTCAACAAACAGCAAGCTACAGTGCTCGACACCCTATGCCAAACAACTAGCAAGACAGGAACAAAACAACACCCATAAGCAGAGAGGCTGCCTAAAATCATAATAAGGTCACAGACACCCCAAAACACACCACCAGACATGGTTCTGCACACCACAAAGACATGATCCAGCCTCATCCACCAGAACACAAGCACCAATCCCCTCCACCAGGAACCTCAAGAACCCACTAAACCAACCTTAGCCACTGGGTGCAGACACCAAAAACAATGGGAACTACGAACCTGCAGCTTGCGATAAGGAGACCCCTAACACAGTAAATTAAGCTAAATAAGAAGACAGAGCAGATGAAGGAGCAAGGCAAAAATCCACCAGACCTAACAAATGAAGAGGAAATAGCTACCTGAAAAAGAATTCAGACTAATGATAGAAAAGATGATCCAAAATTTTGGAAACAGAATGGAGAAAATACAAGAAACATTTAAAAAGGACCTAGAAGAACTAAAGACCAAACAAACAATGATGAACAACACAATAAATGATATTAAAAATTCTCTTGAAGGAATAAATAACAGAATAATGGAGGCAGAAGAACAGATAAGTGACCTGGAAGAAAAAAACAGTGGAAATAACTACCAAAGAGCAGAATAAATAAAAAATAATGAAAAGAATTGAGGACAGTCTCAGAGACCTCCGGGACAACATTAAACACACCAATATTCGAATTATATGGGTCTGAGAAGAAGAAGAGAAAAAAAAATAGGGACTGAGAAAATATCTGAAGGGATTATAGTTGAAAACGTGCCTAATATGGGAAAGGAAATAATCAACTCTAGGAAGCACAGAAATTCCCATACAGGATAAATCCAAGGAGAAACACGCCAAGACACATATTAATCAAATTATCAAAAATTGAATACAAAAAAAATATTGAAAGCAGCAAGGGAAAAACAACAAACAATATACAGGGAATCCCCATAAGGTTAACAGCTGATCTTTCAGCAAAAACTCTGCAAGCCAGAAGGGAGTGGCAGGACATATTTAATGTGAGAAAAAGGAAAAAGCTACAACCAATATTACTCTACCCAGTAAGGATCTCATCCAGAATCGACAGAGAACTTAAAACCTTTACAGACAAGCAAATCTAAGAGAATTCAGCACCACCAAACTGGCTTCACAACAAAGGCTAAGGGAACATCTCTAGGCAGGAAACACAAGAGAAGCAAAAGACCTACAAAAACAAACCCAAAACAATTAAGAAAATGGTAATAGGAACATACATATCAATAACTACCATAAATGTAAACGGATTAAATGTTCCAACCAAAAGACACAGACTGGCTGAATGGATACGAAAACAAAACCCGTATATATGCTGTCTAAAGAGAGCCACTTCAGACCTAGGGACACATACAGATGGAAATAGAGGGATTGGAAAAAGGTAGGCCATGCAAAAGATATCAAAAGAAAGCTGAAGTAGCAATTCTCATATCAGACAAAATAGACTTTCAAATAAAGACTATTACAAGAGAGAAAGAAAAACACTACATAATTATCAAGGGATCAATCCAAGAAAAAAATATAACAATTGTAAACATTTATGAACCCAACATAGGAGCACCTCAATACATAAGGCAAATGATAACAGCGATAAAAGCGGAAATCGACAGTAACACAATCATAGTAGGGTACTTTAATACCCCATTTTCACAAATGGACAGATCATCCAAAATGAAAATAAATAAGGAAACACAAGCTTTAAATGATACATTAAACAACATGGACTTAATTGATATTTATAGGACATTCCATCCAAAACCAACAGAATACACTTTCTTCTCAAGTGCTCATAGAACATTCTCCAGATAGACCATATCTTGGGTCATAAATCAAATGTTGGTAAATTTAAGAAAATTGAAATCGTATCAAGTGTCTTATCCAATCATGATGCTGTGAGACTAGATATCAATTACAGGAAAAAAATCTGAAAAATACAAACATATGGAGTCTAAACAATACACTACTAAATAACCAAGAGATCACTGAAGAAATCAAAGAGGAAATAAAAAAATACCTAGAATCAAAGGACAATGAAAGCACGATGACTCCAAACCTACAGGATGCAGCAAGAGCAGTTCTAAGAGGGAAGTTTATAGCAATACAATCCTAACTCAAGAAACATCTCAAATAAACAAGTTCAAGTTACACATAAAACAATTAGAGAAAGAAGAACAAAAAAGCTCCAAAATTAACAGAAGGAAAGAAATCAAAAAGATCAGATCAGAAATAAATGAAAAAGAAATGAAGGAAACACTAGCAAGATCAATAAAACTAAAAGCTGGTTCCTTGAGACGATAAACAAAATTGATAAAACATTAGCCAGACATAACAAGAAAAAAAGGGAGAAGACTCAAATCAATAGAATTAGAAATGAAAAAGGAGAAGTAACAACTGATACTGCAGAAATACAAAAGATCATGAGAGATTACTACAAGCAACTATATGCCCATAAATTGGACAACCTGGAAGAAATGGAGAAATTCTTAGAAAAGCACAACCTTCCAAGACTGAACCAGGAAGAAGTAGAAAATATGAACAGACCAATCACAAGCTCTGTAATTGAGACTGTAATTAAAATTCTTCCAAACAATAAAAGCCCAGAACCAGATGGCTTCACAGGTGAATTCTATCAAATATTTAGAGAAGAGCTAATGCCTATCCTTCTCAAACTCTTCCAAAACACAGCAGAAGGAGGAACACTCCCAAACTCATTCTACAAGGCTACCATCACCCTGATACCGAAACCAGACAAAGATATCACAAAGAAAGAAAACTACAGACCAATATCACTGATGATCATAGATGCAAAAATCCTTAACAAAATACAAGCAAACAGAATCCAACAGCACATTAAATGGATCATACACCATGATCAAGTGGGGTTTATCCCAGAAATGCAAGGATTCTTCAATATATGCAAATAAAACATGACACACCATATTAACAAATTGAAGGAGAAAAATGATATGATCATCTCAATACATGCAGAAAAAGCTTTTTACAAAATTCAACACCAATTTATGATAAAAACCCTGCATAAAGTAGGCATAGAGGGAACTATCCTCAACATAATAAAGGCCATATATGACAAACCCACAGTCAACATCATTCTCAATGGTGAAAAACTGAAACCACTTCCACTAAGATCAGGAACAAGACAAGGATGTTCACTCCTCACCACTATTATTCAAATAGTTTGGAAGTTTTAGCCACAGCAATCAGAGAAGAAAAAGAAATAAAAGGAATCTAAATTGGAAAAGAAAAAGTAAAGCTGTCACTCTTTGCAGATGACATGATACTATACATAGAGAATCATAAAGATGCTACCAGGAAACTACTAGAGCAAATCAATGAATCTGGTAAAGTAGTAAGTTACAAAACTAATGCACAGAAATCTCTTGCATTCCTATACACTAATGATGAAAAATGTGAAAGAGATATTAGATAAACACTCCCATTTACCATTGCAACAAAAATAATAAAATACCTAGGAATAAACCTACCTGAGGAGACAAGAGACCTGTATGCAGAAAGCTATAATACACTGATGAAAGAAATTAAAGATGATACAAAGAGATGGAGAGATATACCATGTTCTTGGATTGGAAGAATCAACATTGTAAAAATGACTATACTACCCACAGCAATCTACAGATTCAATGCAATCGCTATGGAACTACTAATGGCATTTTTCACAGAACTAGAACAAAAAATTCCACAATTTGTATGGAAACACAAAAGACCACGAATAGCCAAAGCAATTTTGAGAAAGAAAAACAGAGCTGGAGGAATCAGGCTCCTGGACTTCAGACTATACTACAAAGCTACAGTAATCAGGACAGTATGGTACTCACACAAAAACAGAAATATAGACCAATGGAGCAGGATAGAAAGCCCAGAGATAAACCTATGCACATATGGTCACCTTATCTTTGATAACGGAGGCAAGAACATACACTGGAGAAAAGACATCCTCTTCAATTAGTGGTGTTGGGAAAACTGGACAGCTACATGTAAAAGAATGAAATTAGAACACTTCCTAACACCATACACAAAAATAAGCTCAAAATGGATTAAAGACCTAAATATAAGGCCAGACACTATAAAACTCTTAGAGGAAAATATAGGCAGAACACTGTATGATATAAATAACAGCAAGATCCTTTTTGACCCACCTCCTAGAGAAACGGAAATAAAAACAAAAATAAACAAATGGGACCTAATGAAACTTAAAATCTTTTGTACAGCAAAGGAAACCATAAACAAGATGAAAGGACAACCCTCAGAATGGGAGAAAATATTTGCAAATGAAGCAACTGACAAAGGATTAATCTCCAAAATTTACAAGCAGCTCAATATCAAGAAAACAAACAACCCAATTCAAAAATGGGCAGAAGACCTAAATAGACATTTCTCCAAAGAAGATATACAGATTGCCAACAAACACATGAAAGAATGCTCAGCATCACTAATCATTAGAGAAATGCAAATCAAAACTACAATGAGGTTCACCTCACACCAGTCAGAATGGTCATCATCAAAAAATCTACAAACAATAAATGGTGGAGAGGTTGTGGAGAAAAGGGAACCCTCTTGCACTGTTGGTGGGAATATAAATTGATACAGCCACTATGGAGACCAGTATGGAGGTTCCTTAAAAACTACAAATAGAACTACCATATGACCCAGCAATCCCACTACTGGGCATATACCCTGAGAAAACCATAATTCAAAAAGAGTCATGTACCACAATGTTCACTGCAGTTCTATTTACAATAGCCAGGACATGGAAACAACCAAAGTGTCTATCAACAGATGAATGGATAAAGAAGATGTGGCACATATATATGATGGAATATACTCAGCCATAAAAAGAAACAAAATGAGTTATTTGTAGTGAGGTGGATGGACCTAGAGTTTGTCATACAGAGTGAAGTAACTCAGAAAGAGAAAAACTAATACTGTATGCTAACACATATATATGGAATCCAAAAAGAAAAGAAAATGGTTTTGAAGAACCTAGAGGCAGGACAGGAATAAAACGCAGATATAGAGAATGGACTTGAGGACACAAGGATGGAAAGATAAGCTGGGATGAAGTGAGAGAGTGGCATGGACATATATACACTACAAATGTAAAATAGATAGCTAGTGGGAAGCAGCCACATAGCCCAGGGAGATCAGCTCAGTGCTTTTTGACCACCTAGAGGGGTGAGATGGGGAGGGTGGGAGGGAGATGCAAGAGGGAGGGATATGGGGATATATGTATACGTAGAGCTGATCCACTTTGTTATAAAGCAGAAACTAACACACCAATGGAAAGCAATTATACTCAATAAAGATGTTAAAAGGGCTTCCTTGGTGGCGCAGTGGTTGAGAGTCCGCCTGCCGATGCAGGGGACACGGGTTCGTGTCCCGGTCCGGGAAGATCCCACGTGCCGCAGAGCGGCTGGTCCCATGAGCCGTGGCCGCTGAGCCTGCGCGTCCGGAGCCTGTGCTCCGCAACGGGAGAGGCCACAACAGCGAGAGGCCCGCACACCACAAAAAAAAAGAAGAAGAAGAAAAAGAAAGATGTTAAAAAAATTTTTTTTAAATAAGAAAAAATAGAAAAAAAGTCAATGGTGCTAGAGGCTAGAGGCAGAAAAACCTAATATGTCTGATTCTTAAACAGCTGAGTTTGTAACTGGTTTATTATTTCAATTTTCTAATGAAAATTGATCCGCATTAGCTATGTTGCTAATTATTAGTAGAAGTGAAAAATGCCTTCATCTTTTCCCTAGATTTATTTAGTTTAGGATTTGAGTACTAAATTTGAGTACAGATTCCACATAATTATATACCCTAGAAAATGCAGTATAATTTATGTGAAGGTTAGAGCTTAGGGAATTCATGCTAAATGGATTTTTCTCAAAACCCCATGTCCTTATTACTTGGGAGTGTTAAATAAGTTTAAAGCAAGACTATTTGTCTGATCTTCTTTCCTTAAATGGAAGACCAGGGGACCACCTTCACAGCATGGTCCTGTAGAAGTGGGCTGGTGGGGAAATGCTTCTCTCTCCTGCAGCTGTGAATTACCAAAACCAAACAAGAACAAAAGCCATGAGCCAGGATGGGAAGATCTAGAAAGGTAAGGAGTAAGACCACTTGCTCTAGGAACCATAAAGGCAGTTACAAACACCATTTGGGTTCACCTGCTTCATTCATTGCTCCTCACCTGTGCTTAAAGTGCCAGGATCCGTGTTTCATCCATCTTTGTAAACCAAGTTCCTAATACAGTGCCTCAAATACAGTAGATGCTCAACACATTAATTAGTTACTTGAACAATGTCTCCTGTTTCTTTATATAATTTTAAATGTATAGACTCATAACTGTGTGTTAATCGTCAGTTCCTCCTCAATAGAGAGCAAATATTTTAACCAGGAGTTTTTGAGACTAATGCTGATCTGGACCCTCTTCTTTTGTCTTTTTATTTTTATTATCTTCTGATCTCTTTTTCTCTATCTATCCCATTTTGGTCTATACTGTTCCAGTATATTCCTGACATCAATGCTAATGCTTCTATAGCTACGCTGCTGTCTATTTTTGTCCCTTTTTGCTACTGCAAAAATCTATACAATGAAGAAAATTCTAGAAGTGCAAATTTTCTCCAATAAAATGACTATAGCCTCTCTGCCTCTCCAGCTGACTTCAAAACAACCATTACCTTGTTCTTCATATTCTAGTAATAACAAATTGTAATTACCTGCACATCTTGTGCTAATTTCACATTTCCATGCTTTTGTACAGCACTTGCTGGCTAAACCACCGTTTCAATCGTTATTCAGCTGACCCACTCCTATTTATCCTTCAACTATAACCTCAAAAGTCCTCCTTAATGAGCTGTTGTTAAACTCAGAAATTATCAGGTTTCACTATTTTTCCTGCATAATTCTTTTTTTTTTTTTTTTGCGGTACGCGGGCCTCTCACTGTTGTGGCCCCTCCCATTGCGGAGCACAGGCTCCGGACGCGCAGGCTCAGCGGCCATGGCTCACGGGCCCAGCCGCTCCGTGGCATGTGGGATCTTCCCGGACCGGGGCATGAACCCGCGTCCCCTGCATCGGCAGGTGGACTCTCAACCACTGCGCCACCAGGGAAGCCCCCTGCATAATTCTGATATTGTCTTGAGAGATAGACAGATAGATATGTATCAAGATAAACAGATTTTATGTCTGAAAATTATTTAAGTGTATTTATTGATGGTTATAACCATCAATGAAATTACTGTATGGCACAGAGAACTATATTCAATATCTTGTAATAACCTATAATGGAAAAGAATCTGCAAAAGAATACACACACACACACACACACACACACATATATATATAAGAATAACTGAGTCACTTTGCTATACACCTGAAACTAACATTGTAAATCAACCATACTACTTCAATGAAATCTTGTTTTGAAAAAAAAGAATTACTTCCATGGGAAACGAGGTCTGATCTTTTATTTTATCATTCCCTATCTTGACAAATAGAAGATTACATCATTTTTTTACCTCACTGAAATCTCTATTGATATGTTCTTCTTTATCTTTGGCTTTGGATGGAATGCCTAGAATATAGTAGGTGCTAAATAATCATTGATTGATTAACTAAACAGAACTAACATTTTTGAGTGCCTCCATGTATTCAGTTTGTCAAACGACAACGTAGTTTATATAAGCTCGGATTTGGGAGTGAGAGATTAGGATTTCATTCCAGGCTCAATGACTTGCTAGCCATGTATTCTTGGGCTAATTACTTTCATTTCCCCTCCTGTCAAATGAAAATAATATATTGAGGTTACTGGAGATTGTGTTAGATAAAATAAGAAAAGCATTTAACATGGTGCCCAGTAGATGTGTGAATGAATGAATCCCCCTCAAAGCTCTATGAGAGTAGTGTAGGGAGGCAAGGAAACTAAGGGTCAGAGAAGTTGAACAAGTTGCAAAGAATATAAGCAGCAGAGCTGGGATCCACATCCAGCTGAGTGCGCCTGCGATCTGAAGGAAGTTTCCACTGTTGCTGCAAGAAACATCAGTGGCATTTTCCACTCCAGTGTTTCCTTAAAGGACATATGCTGGTGAACTCCTGTTCATTTGTCAGATTCTGTCTCCCCGGAAACCTCTTTAGGGTTAGCATCATTCATTAACATTTCACACCCTGCCCAATATGTTTATAATTGGATGGTCTGATAAATGATCCTGCATGAGCCAGTACACCAACATCTTTGACCTTCCTCTGTTATTTTCTATGCAGAATTCCTTTTAAGTGCCTCATAATACTGTTTGATGTGCCCTCTTTTAAAGCAGATATGCGTTGATCCAGACATCCTTATTGTCTAAGCTACCACTTGACTATAAATTAGCACTTTTAGAACCTATTCTTTCATCATTTTACCCATGTCACTCTAAAACAGGTACCACATTTTAACCTAATTATTCATTTGCTTCTTTTTTTTTTTTTTTTTTTTTTTTTTTTTTATGCTGTACGCGGGCCTCTCACTGCTGTGGCTTCTCCCGTTGCGGAGCACAGGCTCCGGACGCGCAGGCTCAGCGGCCATGGCTCACGGGCCCAGCCGCTCCGCGGCATGTGGGATCCTCCCCGACCGGGGCACGAACCCGCGTCCCCTGCATCGGCAGGCGGACTCGCAACCACTGCGCCACCAGGGAAGCCCCATTTGCTTCTTTTTAATACCTGTCTTTTTAGCTTGATTGGGAGCTCTCCTAGATGGGAAAATCTTTCTCGTCTTTTTATATGTAGCATATAGCCTGGTGCTTGGCACATAGTTGATACTCGCTGAGTACCTAAATCAACACCACTATAACAGCCTCTAAGAGTTATGTTTTCATTATTCTTTATTAAGAACCTCAGAGAGTGATAATTATCTATACTTTTATGATCCTGTCAATTTTATAATCTCTCACCTAGAAATTTTGTTTCCCCATCTCATTACGGAAATATTCAGAATTCCCAAGCAGTTATTGCAGAAATTGTTTGGAGTTTAAGCAACATTTCCTGTACAAATTCCCTGTAAAGTCTCAATCGTTATAAAACGTAACGCTTAGTCAAGAATGCCTCTTTTGGAACTCTTAGTCTTGATGGAATGAGGCAGGGCAGGTTGGGGCAAGCAGGGTATATGTGCTCAGGAGGAGAGAGACACATTTCTAGTTATATGATAAATAATTTCGGGGGCTGTAATATACAGCAGGGTGACTATAGTTAACAAAAGCGTACTGTATATTTGAAAGTTGCTGAGATTCAAAGTTCTCATCACAAGAAAAAAGTTGTAGGTGAAGTGATGAATGTTAAACTAAACATATTGTGGTAACTATTTCATAATATATACATATATCAATATTATTATGTTGCACACCTTAATCTAATCCAATGTTAGACTCACTTATATCTCACTAAAAATGGAAAAAAGAAGAAGTGGGATGAGGAGGAGAGAGACGAAGGCCTGCTAGCAGTCTTTGGGAACTATGGTGGGGGCTTCCTGGTGGCGCAGTGGTTGAGAGTCCGCCTGCCGATGCAGGGGACACGGGTCCGAGCCCCGGTCCGGGAAGATCCCACATGCCGTGGAGCGGCTGGGCCCATGAGCCATGGCCGCTGAGCCTGCGCGTCTGGAGCCTGTGCTCCGCAACGGGAGAGGCCACAACAGTGAGAGGCCCACGTACAGCAAAAAAAAAAAAAAAAATAGGGAACTATGGTGAGCGGTGGATGGAACACTTCCCAGCTTTTCTTGGATGTCTTTTCTTATGTTCCTTGGGTAATTTTGATCACACAGTAAGTCTATATGTTTTGTTACTTCCCCTGACTATAAAAGAATAATTTCCTTAATTGAAGGAAGGCGTGTTACTGAACATATTTTTTTTAAAGAAAAAAGAAAAAAATTGAAGAGTAAATGGAAACACTTTACCAAAAAGAAGGGTCCAGACTACAAATAAGTAACTTATTAAAGGGGTCTTCTATTTTATTATGCTAGGCTTTATTTACTTAACAAATATTGCCTAGGAAAATTGTCCCTCTGAGTCCTGTAAAGGGAAATGTACTAAATTAGCTATAAACTCTAAAGTCTAAGCATATATAAAGCTAAATATTCTAATTAAATAAAACAGAATAAAATTAATGATACCTATTTCTTCTGGTAATTGAGAATTAATAATAAAATATAGAGATTTCCTATATGAATGTCAAAAAGATCCAGCTGTTGTAGGACTCAATATACCTAAAGATCTCTCCCAATCGCCTCAAACCATACAGATTAAAGACGACTTGAGTCTTCCGGACGGTAGCCTCCAAAAAAGGCAGGGAACCACATGCTTCGATCACCAGCATGCCCGGCATTTGGTACTCATGTGACTGCACTGAACCAGAGCAAACAGCCCTGTGCCTTCCATTCCCCACCACACGTATTTTAATCCTTTAGTAGAAATTCAGTTTAGTCAGATCACATTGCTGATGCATGATATTAATGAAAAAATGGGTATGAGGTGAGGTTTTCTGTTTGTTTTAGACTATCTCTTGAGTGTGGGTGTGTAATGCATGTAACTGAACCAGGTTCTGTGCCCTTCCATGCGTTTGCCTGCCCCACCCTCCTCCAGCCCAGGAGAGCACTCAGTCTACTGTTCTCTGTCCCCTTCATCCTTTCAGTCTCCCCCCATCCTTGCTCCTGGAAGATAGGTCTTCATGTATAAGAATGCATCAAAACTACGCTGGTAGAGAGATCAATATTAGTAAGAGAAGAATCGGTTTATGTTATGCATCTCCCACTCTGAGGAAATTTAAAGATTCCGGGTAACTTAGAAGTAAGTGGGCTTTGGCTCCAAGGGGATAGAATTTAGGTGGGGAGAGGCAAAGAAAAGGAAGGAAAGGTGAGAGACAGGAGGGCTTCCAGTGCCCACAAGAAGTGAAACTGGCTCTAAGAAGTGACCCTGAGGGGACACATAAGAATTGTTTGCACTGTTCTGGACTCTCCATGTATTTCTAAGTAGCTGCACACAAGATCGGGTCTATTCTAGGAATAGACTGAGTCGGTAACTTTTTCCAGCTATTGCCAATATATATAATCAGCACAATTTCACACATGTAACTCTATGGGTCAGGGTGTTACTTGCCCACAACAGCTAATAAAAGGGGAAAAGTCAAGATTTGAACTTATGGTCTGTCTGAATTCCAAGTTTGCAATATTTTCTCTATATATCTTGCTGAAAGTTTTATTTAGGAGGTTGGAGAAAGGCAGAAGCAAAGAAAAGAAGGGCCAAAAAGAGGGGGTAAAACAAGTAAGAACTAATTTGAGCTTTTCCCAAAGGAGCAGATCTGGGTAGAGTTCAAAGTTAGCATTGTTTGAGATGGGAGAAGGGAAATTGGTAGAAAGCCAAAGATCAGAATGAAAACCCTATAGTCTAAGAGAGGGGAGATAGCACAAAGTAGCTTCTGAATTTTCCCTGAAGTTGGAGCTGTCCCTTAGTGCCCCTTCCACATCCGATAGAATTTATCCTATGTAACTACCCTAATTCAGCCCAGCCCACTCCAGCTCCTCTCAGATCCCTTCCTCAACTCTGCCTAAGGAAAGGTTTTCAGCAAGATAGTTGTAACTCCCCCCCAACAGTAGTGGTGATCTGATACAGAGGTGATTGATTGAGATTGTACCCTTCAGGGTAGTAAAGAATTCAGCAATTAGGCTGGTTTATGATAATACAAATACAAATACAAATGCCTTCCATGCAAGGCATTTCTCCCAAAAGCATATATTACTATAAACTTTCAGAGTGTCTGTTGCAAAAAGCAAGTTTGATCAGTCCTATTTCAATTGTATTTATTTATTGTCTTCCAACTTAAGAGGCTTACAGAGTCTTGTGGAGTCAATAAGCAAAAAAAAAAAAAACAAAAAAACAGTCTGTCAATCATTGATGAACATGACAAGGCAAAGAGATGTATACATAATCCAAAAAGAAATTACTCCCCAAAAAAGAGGATCTTGGAGATTTTCTTGCTCTTCTAGAAAAAAAAATTTAATTTAGAAGAGGAGGGCTTTGGTATTAATTCACAGATTTTCAGACACCCCATTGTAAAGGTCCTTCTCTCATCTTTCACTGGAAACAAGTCTGGACCATCTAGTATCGATTATTCATTGTAAATATTTATTGAATATTGGCAGAATGACATCATATTGAGAGATCTGGCAAACAAAATAAATAAGATAAAGAGATGTAGTAATGAGTAGTAGTCAAGCGATAACTCAAAATCACCATTAAAAAATAAAGCCATAGTCGGGCTTCCCTTGTGGCGCAGTGGTTGAGAGTCCGGCTGCCGATGCAGGGGACGCGGGTTCGTGCCCCGGTCCGGGAAGATCCCACATGCCGCGGAGCGGCTGGGCCTGTGAGCCATGGCCGCTGAGCCTGCGCGTCCGGAGCCTGTGCTCCGCAACGGGAAAGGCCACAGCAGTGAGAGGCCCGCGTACCGCAAAAAAAAAAAAAAAAAAAAAAAGATAATGGACTTTTTGTTTAGAACTTATTTCCTATGAATTTTCATATCAATAGGTTAACATTAACAGTTTCTACTTTAGGGACATCTACTCTGTGCCATGCACCTCAGTGAATTTCAAATGTTCACTCAGAAGTATAAGAATATTTGTGAGAGCTTGTTAAAAATGAAGATTCCTAGACCCAACCCCTGGGAATCTGACTTGGTAGGAAGGGTTAGGCCAGGAAGCATCCCCAAAGCCTCCAGATAATTCTATGCAGCACACTTACAGAAATCCCGACAATTATGATTTAAATGTGGTGTAAAGGGGTTTTATAAGTAGAAGAGTGCTTCCAAGCTGAGGCAGACAGAGGTCAAATAGAAGATTTATAGTAATAGTGTATTAAGAGAGTCAATTGGTTAAATTTTGGCTCAAGCCCAAGGACTCAGCCTTGGGATGAGATTCAGTTTTCTGAAGAAGCTCTGGGGAAATCACAGGCTTCTCTGTTGAACTTGGCGTGAATCCCCTTTTGTCTGTAGAGAGGAGCTGAGCAGGGAGACAGGCAGTCCCTGAGCGCACTGGATACTTTTCACTATGTGGGTCAATGACCACAACTGCTGCAGCAGCACTTTCAGAGACAGAAAAAGCCGGTGGGAAAGCAATTCCATAGGCGGCACCATAGGCTCACCTTGCGTTATTGACCTGGGGCCTGGCTGCTCCGGATCAAAGGGCAGCAGGCCTGGTGGCTTCTGAAAAAGCAGGGCGACAGCAGTCCAGCCACAGACCAAGGAAAGTGACGTCCACAGCCAATGTGGAGCGAGCAAAACCCAACCACCTGGGCTTCCCTGGTGGCGCAGTGGTTGAGAGTCCGCCTGCCGATGCAGGGGACATGGGTTCGTGCCCCGGTCCGGGAAGATCCCACATGCTGCGGAGCGGCTGGGCCCGTAAGCCGTGGCCGCTGATCCTGTGCTCCGCAACGGGAGAGGCCACAACAGTGACAGGCCCGCGCACCGCGAAAAAAAAAAAAAAAAAAAAAACCAAGCACCTGCAGTTGAGCCAAAGTTCTGCCTTCTACTTAATCAAAACTAAATATCAGATCACAAATGGGGACCAACCTCATGGTCTGTGCATGAGGACAAACTTGTTTGTTCCCAGAATCCTTCCTACTCAGTCCTTGGGGGAAAGGGAGGAGGCGGATACTGTCTCTTTTCAAATCATGTTATTCACAGCATTCTGTGCTTCATTAATAACATCAGCTGTGAGCTCTCCACTGTCATCACTAATGCTATTCAGGTTATCAACGTGTTTGTTAAGGGCATTTGAAAAATAAAACTAGTAACCAATGTTGTGAAGTTACCAGAGTGGAAGAAACACCAAAAGAGTTTGCCAACTGTTTACCTACAAGCAATCTTGTTTGGCCAGTTACATGCTTCACAAGCTAAGCCTCTGTTTCATTAAAATCACTCTTTCTTGAACTTCTGCAGTAAAATGCGCATCAGTGGCCAGCCTCACCCCCAGTAACCTGTTGTGGCCCAGCACTTTCTTCAACCAGACCCACAGCAAACCCAGGACCACCGTCCATTTTACTGAAGTGGGAGCCCTGCCGCACCTGCGATCTGTCTGGTAAAGTGCTGACTTCCAGTGCACGTTGAAAAGCATTTCGATGGGCTAACAGATGGAGGAGAGCTCTTTTCTCTCCTGAGGAGCAAACCTAGTCTTCCCGGCATGCCACAAAGCGTGGCCACGCTGCAGGCCTTGGCCCTCAGACCTGTCATTTAACTAACAGAGATCTAGTCAAGAAAACCAGGAAGTTCTCAACTGGGGTTCATAGGTTTTGAAGCACTGAAATTGTTCTATTCTCTGGGGAGTTCAGTGTTCTAGATGCATCCCTTCAGGGTCAGTCCAGCCCTCCAAGGGGAAAGAGCACAAACAGGAAAAAGGAGACAAATATTTAGAGACATTTCCCTTTAAAATGAACTTCGTTGGAGACCTATGTATTTAGCAAATAGCTGCTGAGGATGTACCATGTTTCAGATGCCATGGTGGCACTGGATTTACAGTGATGTGGGTGTGGGTATGCATGGTCCCTGTCTTTGTGCAACAAACAAGCAATGAACATCCAATAAAGATGTTAAAAAAAAGAATAAATGAATGAATATGTTGTACCTATAAAAAAAAACAAGCAATGAAAAATAAACGTATATTTATGAATGCCGATAAACTCTCTGCTGATAGGAAAGCGTATAATGTTGTAAGTAATGAGGCCAGCCTAACTCAGATGGGGTGAAGGGCGGCTCTGGGATTGAAACAACAGGCCAGCAGGGCCGGAACAAAATGCGCAGGTAGGAGAGAGGCAGTAGCTAATTCTGGGGGATGGAAAAGGGACAGACCACCCAGGGCTTGTAGGACTTGCGGTTCCATTTGAGCCGCAAGGGGAGCCGTTGCAGGATTTTAGGAAGAGGAATGACATAAGCTGAGCTGCATTTTTAAAAGGCCACAGGCTGACTGTGCAGAGGAAGCAGGAAGAGAAGCAAGGAGACAAATACTGAAGGCATGTAAATATGGCAAGTGATGTGGTAGGACAGAAATGGAGAGAGAGAGAGAGGTAGATAGGTAGACGGATAAATAAATGTAATTAAAAACAAAATCTCCCAACCCAGAGATCCGCACCACAGAGGAAGTGGAGAAAGAAACCAGAATGTGATATGCATCACAGGCAATCTGCTAAGAGCTGCAAAGACAGAAAGAAACCCCACCCTTTATACTACCATGAAGATACACCCCATTCCAGACATGTTCTCAAGATAAATAGTGACTAGACTCAGGCAAGAAGACTTGACAACTTTATTTGTCACATGCATTTCACCCTAGATTCGCCTGGTAACTGGGGTAGCCTTCTGTGTTTGCTAATTGGCTTTATACAAAAAAAAAAAAAAGAATCAACTTCTCATATCTTTAAGGAGATAGTTTTACAAGTTGCAATGAGGCACCCGCCAAGTCAGACTCCTACCCTCACACAGAGACTAGGAGACAGGGGTGCTATCTCCCTCCCTAGATATTTATATTTCAAAGAGATGGCTCCCAAGTCTTAGAGAAAGGCATTCCCGGGTCATAAAGCTGTGAAGAGAATATTTCGCTTTTAAAAAGATTTATATACATTTCAAATAGCCACAGAAAGAACTTACAAGTTTTCTAAAGTAAATGCTCTAGGAAAAGAGAGGAAGGGGGCAAGTCTCTTCCCTTATTTTCAGAAGAGAGAATTAAACCTCTTATTTTTATATGTGGAACCTAGAAAAATGGTACAGATGAACCCGTTTGCAGGCCAGAAATAGAGACACAGATGTAGAGAACAAATGTATGGACACCAAGGGGGGAAAGCAGTGGGGGCGGTGGTGGTGGTGGGATGAATTGGGAGATTGGGATTGGCATGTATACACTAATATGTATAAAATTGATAAATAATAAGAACCTGCTGTATAAAAAAATAAAATTCAAACAAACAAAAACTCTTATTTTTAAATTGTATTTGCCCTTACAATATATAGAGAGATAGATTTAAGATTAATGTAATTGGATTAGATGTGAGGATTGGAGAAAAAAGAGGAGAAGCTAAAATGATGACCAGGAGTTTATGTCAACTTACTGAAAAGAAAAAGGCTCTCTGTTCTAAAAGACGGGAAATGCTTGTCTGCAGGCTGAAGTGGCTGTCCCGTTTGAATGTGGTGAACATTATGTTAAGTATACGCAGCATCTCCAGGGAGCTAATTTCACGAAGTTGTCCCGCAATTGCATCAACAGCAAAAACGCAGCCGTGCCCAGCTCAGCAATTACACAGGCAGCCAGTCTCCATGAGGAGTAGCCCCGCATCTGCAGAGATCTGGGTACATCTAGGTGCCTATCCCCGAAGCAGGCAAATGACTTCTGCTTGAGAGACAATTTTCTCTCAGCAACAGATCCACTCCTGCACACTGGGCAGTAGGCTCCTGCTAGGCCGTGCTAAGGGCTAGAGGAGACGGAAGGCTGGAGGAGAAAAAACAGACCTACGCCCCTCTCGCTTTGCTTCTCGTTTCTCACAAATTGCTGCAGCACTGACCCTTTGCCCTGGTAGGGGCAGTTAGTTCCCATCTCCAGCTTTCTTCCCATCTTCTCAATCTCACTGTGCCCTTGCAAGGTACCAGCAGCCGCAGGATAGCGACCCTCCTCAGAGGTCTGAGTCCCAGGACCATGGGGCCCTACCTCTTAGCTTCTAGATTCTGACAACCCAAGCACTTCCCTTTGTTCCCCCAGCCCAAGGGGTGGGAGCTGCTGCTTTCAGTTATTATCTCCATTCCCTCTACTCCTCTCTTTGCTTTTTTAGCTCTCCAACACTTAACGAATTTCCTACCTTAACTTGTCTCTGTCAAAATCCCTAGTGTGGGTTTTGTTTCCCTGACACGAGTGAAGGATCCTGTCAGTCATAGAAGTGATAGAGTGTCCTTTCATTCTGCCTTTAAAAGTTTGGCTGTGACAATCTTGTCTTGGAAAAATAAGAGAACAGAGTAGTGAATTCATTTTAAAATAAGACTGATTTTCTTTTTTGTTTTGCATTTTATTTTTTTTAGACAGCAGGTTCTCATTAGTTATCTATTTTATACATATTAGTGTATATATGTCAATCAAGACTGATTTTCTAAGTAGTAAAAATGTGAGTTTATTTCTACTGTTGCCTTATTTTGTATTTCTTTAAATGGACTTAGAAACCACACTCCTGTGAAAATCAAGTTTGCTTCTGAGTCATCCGACTTGGAGGAAGTGAACCGGTGAGAGCATTTCCCAGGTCTCAGAGGCAGGGTTCCGGGAAAGCAACACCAAAAGCCTGAGCTTCGAGCCAGTGATGCTGATGTACTCGGAGGAAGCTCTGAATACCGACTCTATTCCTTGGCCCCCTAGAAAAATCAACTGAGATAGAAACTGGGGAACACACATGCCAAGGCTCAGCAGGAGTTGCCACCATCGACTCCATCTCCGGACACAGGGACTGAGAATCCCCTATGTGGTATATGGGCACCCAGAGACAGGAATGACGTATAATGCCATAGGACTCTTTTATGCCCAAATGGGGCCTGTCTCAGTGAATGCTATGAGTGCTCATTTAGCTGAATCATTTGGCTGGGTGGGAGCAGTTTAGGTTAACATGCTCCTCTTTTTTTTTTTTTAATTAATTTATTTTTTATGAGATAGTTTATTTACAATGTTGTGTTAGTTTCAAGTGTACAGCACAGTGATCCAGTTATATACATATATATTCTTTTTCAGATTCTTTTCCTATATAGGTTATTACAAAATATTGAGTATACTTCCCCGTGCTACAGAGTAAGGAAACAAACTTATGGTTTCCAAAGGGGAAAGCTGGGGGGGAAGGGATAAATTAGGAATTTGGGTGTAACATAAACATGCTCCTCTTTGAGAGACAGTCTTACCTTTCCTTGAGCTCAGCCTCAGCTCTAATGACAATAATTATAATAGTAATAATACTGGTTAATATTTAGTGACTGCATATTATGCTGTAAATACTACAGAGATTAGCTCACGTAATCCTGACAATGCAATGAGTAAGGAACCCATTTCGCAGATGAGAAAAGTGACGCATTGAGAGGTTATATAGTTAGTATGCAGACAGGATGTAAAGTCAAGTCTACTTCTGGTAGACCTCGTCTGAGCCTCTTTAGTTTTCCTGCCCCTGATCTCATCAAACAGCTCCTCTCCTGCCTGGGGATTTCTCTAGATGCTGCTCCCGTGTGCCCCATGGAGTTTCCCTGTCTCCCCGGAAGAATGAAGCCTGCATGGATAGAAACAGCATCTTGTTCACCGTGGTCTCCCCTAAACCTAGGACTATACCTGGCATATAACAAACAATAAATATTTGATGAATGAATAAATTATACATTTTTAAATGTTGCCTCCATAGTTACTTATCTTACCATTTTATTAGTCCCCCATGTTATGTAACTATGGCTAATTCAAACTTCAAAAGAATTATTTAGAACCCTGTGATACCTGAGTTCTCTCTCCAGGTAGGGGAAAGGCACTATAGGAAGCTAAACAAGACTTAAAAATCACGTTTAAGGTATCACCTGCCGGGAGGGAAGGAGATGCAAGAGGGAAGAGATATGGGGACATATGTATATGTGTAACTGGTTCACTTTGTTATAGAGCAGAAACTAACACACCCCTGTAAAGCAATTATACTCCAATAAAGATGTTAAAAATATATATATATCACCTGCCTTGTTGCATTTAGGCTAATATCATGCCTTTAGCTTTCCCAGGTAGTTTCCTGGCCTCCCCTGAGGCCACCCTGCGTGCAGTGGAGAGGTAGCTGCAGAGCACAAGGCAACCACCAAACCAGTCCACTGGCTGAAGAAAGTTTGCTGGGAAGGAGGAGTCAGGTAGAGCAGTAGCTAGAAGAAGCAGGGTAAAAGAGTTCTTTCTTTTGTTGCTGCTGTTGTTTTAATATAAGAAAGATTAAATTTAAATGCTTCTATGAAAACAGCTTAATGAGGAAGAAAGAATGAGAAGTGATGACAGTGGGGGGAGGTTCCTAAGGTGTTTGGAGGGGAAGGGACCCAGAGCCCAGGTCGGGATCACTTGAGTTACAGGCTCACGGACATCTGGTAGAAGTGGCAATGGAGAGGGCCTTGAGAGCCAAGGGGGAGGGAGACAGAGTCACCTACAACCACATCTGGTGAGGACACTCAACCACGACACACTATTGATGGTTCTTGATAGCTCTGACACCTTCTAGTGTGTCTGCCTATTGTTCCTTCTTCAATTCACAGCCAGAAAGCCAAGTTCAATAAATCATTTCATGTTTAACCTCCTCCGATCAAGGCATAGAGTTTATTTGATGGAACTAAAAATACAATTTTCTAGAATCAGAAAGTTAGAAACAGACAGATAATGATTAATTCACTAATTTTAGAGAATTTGGTCTTTATTCAAAACATATGCTTCTTGACTGTGATTAACAGGGACAATTTTATTCATTTCAAAAATGAAAATTATACAGTGACAAGAAGAGCAGGGAAGACTTTAAGCATTATTACCACACAATGAATCATCATAGCACATCCAACCTTAAAACAGCTTCAGAATTTTAAGAACCTAGGTTACTTGCTTGAGATCAAAGAGCAAATTCAATTTTATCTGTTATTGTAACTCAGAATCGAAATGTCATGTTATCATGTCAAATGTAGACCCCATGTTTTGGATTGTATTTTCCGGACTTTTTTTTTTTTGGTGGTGGGGCAGGGGACCTGCAGTTTGGCTCAAAATTGCATGAATCAGTCTCTCATGGAACTGCAGTTGAATGTATAGGCCCTTCACCCACACAGAGAAAATCAGCCATTGTGCCATCGGGAGGTATTTTGTCACTTAACAACCTACGGTAGAAGTAAACAAGAAAGTAAATTTTTCATGTCTTTTTTTCCTTTAAGTCTTTCACAGAGACCTACAAACCATTATATTGTAAATATATCCTCTGGCACATAACCAATATATTTCTTTTCTGTCTCTAACTCCAGTAACTTCTGTCTTTGTTGAGAGGACAGCATGCTACCAGTGCCTTCTGGGGTCTGTAATTTATCTATATGACATTTTGTGGTACAGAGAATTTTCTATCAGTCTTTCCTCCAACTGATTTAGAGCAAAATAAGGGGTGTATGCAATGTGAATTTTAACACCGTTATTACAAAGGGAAGAGAAATGAACACAAAAGCCTGTAATTTTTTAAAATAAGACATTGAATTTATCTCAAAGTAGAGAAAGGAAGTTAAGAGTTGTCAACCCAGCATCTTAAAAGCAATGCAAAAGCAATGATAATCTAAGACAACATTTGTAACTGTTGTTTTATCAACTTTTAGCTTCAGAAGGAAACTGTTGGAGAGAGCACAGGATTCTGCAAAATGAAGCAGTACCTCCCTAAAAGGGCTGTTGAGTGGATTCAATGAGATTACATTTCTAAAGCACATATCCTGACACGAGGAAAACACAGGATACACAGCAGCTGAGAGAAGTAGTGGCAACAGTAGTCAAAAGATCAGGATCTCAGTGCATTGTCTTTACCTACTATTGGCCTTGAGCGTGTCATGTAACATGTCTGATCCTCATAGATAGAAAAAAATTATAATCCCTACTCAAGAGACCTTCCTCACATTGTTATGAAACCAAATGAGAAAATCAACATCACACGCAATAGAGAAATCATTTCTAAAGAATCTCTGGAATATAGTCATTCAGATTATGATTGAATGTCAGAATGATTAATAACTCACTACTTACAGTTCCAGCCAGCTCAAGGCAGGCAGGGACACACACACCCACAGACATCGAAGCATGTGTAATTTCCACCTTTTGTCAGTAACCCAGGACCTATCTTAGTGGGTGGTCAATGGTAGCTAGAATTAGAAAAAAGGGCATGGGAATGCATCGCAAAGCCTTTCATTCTTCTCTGAGTCCATTCACAGACTACAATGTACGTAGTTTAAACATATGATTAAAAATAAAGTACATGAGAGTTAAAGGGAAGAGAAGTCTGTGAGCTATTACTGTCTTCCAAGTCTTGACTTTACAGGCAAGAATATCTGGGGGAGTTTGTTTGAGTCAGGAAATAATTGATGTTCCATTAAAATTTCTTATTTATTTGGTTAGTGCATGCTAGCTGACCCTAATGAAAATAATTTACTTTCTCTTTCAGGTATGTGTACCTTTTGTTAAAGTTGAATACACAATAGTAGTATAAAATCAGATAATCAGATAGATTATAAAACCATAGAGAGACAGAGAGAAAGAAAAAAGAGATAATATTTGCAAATGCTTTTAGAGTATGCTAATATTGATGGATCTCTAAAAGTTAGTTAAGACAACAGGAAACTGAGAAATTAAACCAACTCTTCATTTTCTTTGAAGTCTAAATGGCATATTGATCTGTGAATTGGGTTATAGGTTTAAAAGGAGACACACACTGATTAAGACTGTGACAGTGGAATAACTGTTCTTCTGTGCTCCATTATGGAGCTGTTTATACGTGAAAGTAAGTGCCGCTCTTCACCTTAAACATAAATAATTACACTCTACCAGATAATCAAGAGGTACATACCAGTATACTGCTACTGTGTTATTAAAACAGCCACTTAAATGTTGTGCTATTTGACAGTTATATGGCATAATTACATGCTAGATGAGAACATTCATTTTACAAAGTGTCTGTATAAAAAAATTTTAAGTATTTTTAAAAACATCAAACATTTTAAAATAACGCCCGAGTCAAACTAAAAACTGCAAATAGCAATGAAACCATGACAAGACTGATCATATACTCAAGGCTAAAATGACGATGTGCCGGTGAATTAACCTCTCTACAAGACTAAACTTAGAACGACATCTACATTGATCTGATCCAAAAATGTTCCTAGCATCAGACTGGGTGTGTGATAGACAATCATGAAAGAATCTAAGACATTTTAGACAAAACATAAAAGGATCATTATTAAATATTTCTGCTTTATTATTCAGACTCAAGCAAGATATTAATGGAATTCACAGTTGAACTAAATGTGAAACAAACTGGAAAGTTTAATTGATGTTGATGTTAGAAAGAGTTGACCAGAGGTTTGAGAGAAACTTTTAAAATCATCATCGTCAAGTAAAAATGACACATGTATTGATTTGAGGAAACCCCAGTATGCCCTCCAATAAAGCCTATCCCCACATATAACCTTGTTTAGAAAATGGCATTTACTAGAATTGAAATGTGGCTGATGAATAAAACATTTTGGAATACAGAAAATTAAAACCAACCTATTTGCTTTCCAGCTAACCTGGTTGGTGAGTAATAGCCTCAGATTAAAACACAAAAATGTAGCGTTCAATATAACATGGTATGTATTTTTAACAACAAGGTTTATTGTAGAAGGAAATGAATGAAAACAGAAGTTCAATAGTCAAAATCACTAAAATTATACGACTTTACCATTTGAATAAGTTAGGTATGTTCAAATAATTAATTTATTTCAAAATTGCCTGAAAGGAAACAAAGTTGGGTTTAGCAATCTGACTGCTACTCTCTCTTTTTCAAATCTGGAAGGTATCACTGTTTTCCATCTGCAGCTGGGGGCCTAAGTGTTATATCACCACATATATTCAATGTAAACACATGACAGAATCCTGTATATGAAGGAGGCCTGAGAGTTCCGTACTATGGCCTGAGGAATAGTTCAGCAGACTACAAAAGATCACATTATCCAAGAAAGGTGACTGCAGGGCCTTGGTTATCATTAGAGCATTTTCCTACTCCAGCCCATGTCAGAGGTCTTTGTTGTACCTGATATTGCTAACACCTGGGCTTATTCTCCCTCATTGGAAAAGTCCAATGACAGGCAAAAGTCAGTAGTAGAACTGCAAAGATTTAGAAATATATGAGCAAGCTTTCCATTCTCTCTGGGCTCCACCTAAATTAATAATGTAATATTTGACTTTCAGAGTCAAAAATTAATAGAGAAGCTTTTATCTCTAGAAGCATGAAAAAGTTGTCCTTAGATTTTTAGATTCATATTCCTCATGCTCATTTGTCATTGGTCAACTGCATAGTAGAGTTGGTTGCATATTTTGGGGGAGAAATGGAATATTGT